>NC_136061.1:750237962-751584716 GCF_964261635.1 Lissotriton helveticus
TAACACAACTTTACTCCCTTTAGACTACTTCTATAGGGGCCAGTCAGGGAAACATCCTAAAGCATGGATAATCGACCACCACAGAGCTACCAATTTCAATCAATTTAATACAGCCTACGATTTTGCTCCAACATACAATCCTTGGGACAACTTCGTAATCCCGACTTACAACAGATTTCAGGTGTTTGGCTCACTGGATGAGAATGACTGACTGAGGGAACAAACCACATTACCTCAATCACCTGATGTAACTGTTACTAGGGGAATGGCTGAAACTGATTCAGGGGTGTCTGGCATAAAGAGGGTGGCCGGGTACACTGTAGAAAGGTTAGCAAGTGATGGTTTGCACACAATTGACAAAATAGTTCAGACCGATGTAACCTCCATAATAGATACCATCCCGGCCGAGAGTCTAGAAACAGTTGCACCTTATGACACTGCACAGGACAATACTGATGAAGGCCTCAACATCATTACCTGGAATATAGCAGGTATTGCCGGTAAAATAACTACCCCTTTCTGGAACACCTTTATTACACAAGTGTCTGACATAATTTGTCTCCAGGAGACGTGGTATACAGCTCAAAGACAAGTTGATGGGTCCACATCATATAGTGTGGATGCAACAATCCCTGTAGCAGGAAGAGCAAAAGGTGAACTCTTGACTTTGGTATCAACTACCCTTACTGAGTTCAGTCTTGGTGGCTGTGTAGAGGTGGCCCCGTATGCGCAGATTCTGCGTCTGGTACATGTTAAAGGTAGGGACCTAGATATAGTAAACTTTTATAATAACATCATTGGAGCTAACCGGGGTATGATTGTACAAGATATAGAGCGGGCAATAGAGGGAGTGTTAGAGCAACTAGGCGATCCCCCTGTACTAATTTAGGTGGGAGATTTCAACATTCAAGCATGCAGTTATGCACAGAAGGGGATCTGTGGTCATCGTGGGGAGTACTATAGCGGAGGTAGTACCGTTTATAATCATTTCCCCCACACCAACTACGAAAGCGCCTTGAATAATTTAGTTGCTAAATTAGATTTAGAGTTGCTAGACTGCACAAAGAATAGAAATAATGAAGAGTGCCCGTCATTCAGAGGGAGGGATGCCCACTCCAACATTGACCACATCTTGGTGTCCAATGGATCAGTCTACTCCAACTTATGGGTAGTCGAGCAGACAGTGAGCGATCATAACAGCCTATCGCTGGTACTATTTGGTTGGGGGCGAAAAACTCATGCTTATGGGAGACCCGTTCAAGGGATCACAGCCGAAAGATCAAACGGCATGAGAATGAAGTGGGTTAGAATTAACCCTGCCCAATTTATGATGGAAGAACTCTTAAAATGTAGTGTGGAAATAGGTTACTGTCTAGGTTCTAAAGTGACTCCAGGTAATTTACTCATTAATTTTTTAAAAATAACTAAAGTGATTGACGATTCACTTACAGTTAGGAGTCGAAAGCTGAGGAAAACTCAAGTGGTCTGGTTTGATAAGAATTGTGCCCAGTCATTAAATAAACTCAAACTAGGTCTAGATACCAAGCTCAGAGATATAGCAAAAATTAGAGAGGAGCGCTATAATTATAAGAGCTCGTTGGCCATCAGGAAAAAAGAACTACAAAATGAGGCTTGGTCCAATCTGGACATGGCAGCGGCAACAAAAAAACACAAATTATTCTGGGAAACCATTAACAGCCCGCTCCTAAAGAACGACAACATCCCTGAAATCACCTCCCATGTAAGCTGTCGCGCCTGGATAGCCCACTTTACTGGGATTTTTAATTCAGATTTTAATTCAGATGGGCTGATTTTAGATATAGATATAGTGCCCAGTTCAAAATGGCAAAAAAAGCAGTTGTCTGTGACCCTAATCGAGGTCACCGCGGCAATTAGAAAGAGTAAGGGTGGTAAAGCCCCGGGCCCCGATGGGGTGCCCATGGATTTTTATAAACATGAAATGAACTTATGGGCACCTATTCTGACACGATATTTTAATGCTGCCATAGAAGATAGGCTCCCACCAACATGGGGCCAGTCCATTACCGTACCCCTTTACAAGAAAGGCCCCAGGACAGAGGCACGTAACTACCACCCCATCTCGCTTCTGGACTCGTCAATTAAAATTCTTAGTCGAGTCCTTTTAGAGAGACTAGAAGCCTGGGTTGAGGAAAACAACATCTTATCCTCAGTGCAGTACGGGTTCAGAAGGGGGATGGGAACGATGGAGCAGTGCGTGAACCTGGAAATTATCATCAGCAAGTACACAAAAGCCAACGAAGGTCATTTATTTTTGTGCTTCGCTGATTTAAGTTCGGCTTTTGATTTGGTGGAACATTCGCTTTTATGGCCAGTTTTATTAGAAATTGGTGCTCCTACTGAAATTATTTATTTCCTGGCCAGACTTTATGAAAATTTGTCTAGCAAAGTTAGATTCGGTACTGCTGGCGAATGCACACCTTTATTTAGAATTAATAGAGGCATTCGACAAGGATGTATTCTTGCCCCACTTTTATTTTCTTTAACAATCCAAGTAGATGCCCCCTCTATAAATGGTAACCCCATCCCAATTCTTTTATACACGGATGACGCGGTCCTTCTCTCCCGGACCCAAAACGGCCTGCAATGTCTAATTAATAAGTTTCAGACCTAAAGAAAGTAGAAAACTGATAATTAATAAAGGAAAAACATTTATAATGTCATGTGGAAGGAAGACAAGAAAGAACAGAACCTTTTATTTAGATGGGGAGAAACTGGAAACTGTAAAAAAGTTCTGTTATCTGGGCATTACATTCTCAGGAGACGGAAGGTGGGCTAATGAACAGGAGAGCGTTCGTTTTAAAATGGTCAGGAATACTAGTAGCGCTTTTAGATTTGCGGCAAAACTAGGGGGCCGTAGAATACAAGAGATAGTGTCTATTTATAACTCTAGGTGCATATCATCAGCCCTGTATGGGGCAGGGATATGGGGCTATCATACTCAGAGTGGTAACCAAATCCAGTATGAGGAGGATGCCTTCTTGAAACGATTGCTTTGAGCCCCGACTGCGGCCTCAAATGAGTTAATACATAGGGAAGTGGGCTTAAACTATGTCAAGGACTTAATTGCCTTGCGCCCTCTGGCCCTATGGCGATCAATCTGGTCAAAAGAAGAAACAAAATTCACTCAGGATGTGATGTGATTAATGACTGTTTAAAGCTCGATCACCGCTCAAATATACCTTGGTTATGCCACATTCAATCCTGGTATAAAACACTCTATGAATTTGATATTTTTAAAGAACCTATAATGGGGATAGGTTTATCAAAAAAAGAGCTTAAAGTCACCTTCCTGAAACATTAAAGAAGCACCAGAATGACCGAATACGCAAAACAAAGTACGTTCAACTCTTATCTAGAGTACAGTGTTAGTGAAGGCTTTCAATCATACCTTACTGTTGTCACCAAAAGCTCTCATCGCTTTGTATTAACTCGTTTACGCCTAGGAATTGTGCACCACCTAGTAGCATTCCCACTCATTAAGCAGCATGGCACATGTTCATGCCCCTGTGACGGTATTTCCAAGCAGAGTAGCTGTCAAAGTCAAAGTCAAAAAGTTTTATTTGTATTGGTACTCGACAGAGGACCACAAATATACATTTTTACAGAAAAAAAAGAAATTTCACATTTCATCAATATAATGGTAAAAATTTTTTTTAAAAATTATAAAAATTGTAGCAAACAAATTCATTTGGTGGCTGTTTACACAGAGTAGCTGTCATTTTATTTGTTTCGCAAATTTTATACTCCCTATAGGAAATTTTATCTGAAACCCATCTTTTTAAAATATGATATACGTAGTACTAAGATAGCGATGCAGCTGATGTTTAATTTAAGGAGCCTAGACATATGCTTCCATGTGGCAACATACATCTTAAAATGCATTTTTGCACGGAAATCAATCATTGTATGAACTTAATACATGGTTTTGTCCTATATGCACTTTACTACTGCTAGTTTGCACATGTATTTTAAGATGAAGGTATACATCGATTTTTTAACCTATATGCACTTTGTCATTGCCATTTTGCACATGCGTCGGAAAATGAGAATTTTACATTGTGTTTGCCAATTTTGCACACCTGATTAATTCAGCTATCGTATTTTGTGATTGTTGTCCCTCATTGAATCGTTAACACATGTTATTTTTATGATCCATGTTTATATCATGAAAAGTAAACCCCTTATTACGTGTTCCTCAGAACCAAGAAGGAGCATATAATGCCTGTATTTGGTACCTGATAAATTAGGGTCTGATGTAAATTAATGATGTACATGTAATTTTTATTCTGTATTTGTTGCTATATGGTTATATTTATATATACCGAATAAAGCATTTTTGAATTGAATTGAATTGACATCCAGGTGTGTGCTCTGGCTAAGAATGCCACCTTGTCTTCTACCAGAGAAAATTATTTGATTGATTCCCTACTGATTTTTTTAACACAGAGTGGGTGGTGTGGGTTTCTCATAACTGGGACAACCTGGTCCTGGCCAGGGATTCATTTAAATATGCATTCCTTTTTATAGTGTCCCTTTGTTGCACAAAGTTACCTGTTTTTTCAACAATCAACAGTAGCCTGTAGCTGACTGAATTCATATCTTTCCCGAGAACCATGCCGGTTGATTTGTCCTGTTGCTGCTAATTGCCATATTACATGTTTTGTTATAATTTTTGGTCAATCCATTTTTATCCGACTATTCCTCAGTTGTGTTGAGAAGGTGCTGAAAGCCTACCTTAGTATAACTGTCATCAGGGTACATGAGGCTTGACAGCACCATGTCCCCTAGCCCGGGGGCATGGGAGTTGCAGGTGTTAAGTGCCAGCATCAGGGCATCTAAGAACAGATTGAACAGAGTGGGAGCCATAACGCACCCCTGATTTAAGTATGTTGGAATTCTCCTTGAGAGGTGCGTACTCCCTCCCAGTTTCACCTGCATCCATTTATCTCTGTGAAGAGCGATTAGCAGGTCTCCACAGAGTCACGGGAAGGCCCCAGCATGCCAGTGTGCTCCGGAGCCTGGTCCTATCCACTTGGTCAAATGCTGCCGTGTAATCGATGAAGCATAGAAGAAGTGGTTGGTTTGAGGCTTTCGCCTTGTCTCTATATATGATATGTCCATGATGTTACTTGTCGTACCAGAGGTTTTAGAAAATTCAGTTTGTTTTAGTGATATTATTCCTTTGCCAGTTGCCCACATCAAGAGTTTCTCTAGTAAGGTCCCTGCAAAGTATTTTGCCTTATTGTTGTTGAGGGCAATTAGGCGATAGTTCTTTAGCATTGTCCTAGCCCCATCTTTGTGTATTGAAGATATTAGTGAGCCTCTTCAAGAGGTTTAAATTGTGCTTCTATGAGTGTTTTCGAGGAAGAATGGCTCTTGTGCCCATGCCCAGAAGTCCACATTGTGCTTAAAAATCCTTGGGGGAATACCATTGGGCCCGGGGCCCCTTCTCTACTGCTTTTGCTGATTTGGTGCTTGATTGAGTTTATTCTAAATGACCTAGGGTAGTGGGTATGTTCGTTTGCTGATAGAGGGGGAATACCAACTTAGCTGATAGTCTCCATAGAGGTGTTTGACTAAATGCTTGATGGTGTCAGGCTGGCTTCCAAGTCCCCCAGGTTCATTGCACAGGCATTTTTGGGTATGTGAGAGGTGACTCCCCAATGTGAAGGGTGTATGGGTTTGTTGATTGTTCCCCTGAATCGCCTACTGTCATTTTGCTTGATGTCTGTGAATAGCTTTGCCCAGAACTCATCCTCTTGTGATCTGTAATTGGTTCACTGCAGCTTTTTCAGTGTTGTTTTTTGCTATTGTAGTGTACGTTGCGTAGTGAGGTCTTTGGGATTATGTCGAAGAGATCTTAAAGAGCTGTTTATTGCACCCCATCACATTAGGTGCTTGAAAGAGATTTGTTTTGAGGGGTTTAGCAACGGCAGAACTTTCTCAAGAATTTTCGTGGCAAGTGAGATACTTCCCCAGTCCAGCATAGGAATGTGAATAAATAGACCGGGGCTGTGGCTGTGGTTCACTTCCTGGATGGTCAACAAATCTGTCATGGTGGCGCCCCTCACCCTGCCACAAAGCCCCCACCATGACTACTGGCCTCCTCAGCCGATCGCTGGCATACGCGACACAGGCCCCAAGCAGCACAGCACCACGGAGTTACGTCTGTGCTCACTACTGCCTTCGACCTTCAATGCAGTCAGCGGGGCTCACAGTCGCGATTGCATATGACGCATTGCAGTAGGCAACAGACATTGCTACCAGTGCGGCCCGCCCAGACCACGCATCACCACAGGTTGTGCACCCCCTGGGCACCTCAGGTGCCACTAAGTCTGTGCACCACATGTCAACGCCATGTGGCTGTGGGCCCCTTCTGTCCTCTGCCTCCGGCCAAGACTGCGGTCAGCAGGGCTCACACTCATCCAATCCATTCCTGACCTTCACGGATGAAGTATCATCACTGGCTGAACACCCCCCGAGCACTCCAAGTGCCACTAACTCTGTGCACCACAACTCATGGACCCTTTATGATTGAGTTACGTGCTGTGGACTGCGGACGCAACAATGTCACATCAGGCAGTGTGGAAGAGTTGGGGCGATGATGAGGAAAATGAGGCTGGTGTAACAAACCCCACTTCAGCTGTAGCAGGAATATCCCTAAGGGAGACAGTCATTGACAATTTCTTCATATGAGCACGCTCAGCTCAGTGCACCACAAGCCATGGCCCCTTCTGATTGAATATTGGGTGACCTCTGTACTTACTCCGGCTACCTCCATGATACTTCGCAGTTGTTTGTGTTATGTTGGTGTTTTCTATTTCCACTTTAATAGTGATCACTGCTCAAGTTGTTGACAGCACCAACCACTCCCTGAGGGCTGGCTCACACTCACCCCACACCCATCCAGCACAGGCGTCACGGGATATGTGATCCTGGTAATATAAAGGGACCGGGCACACGTGCCTGTAGCCAGTTCTACTACCTATATAAGTGTTTCCGTGTGGTCATCATGTATGAATGATGGCCCCAGGCCCTACCACATTACATTGTGCTGTGGACAGCGGATTCAACCATGTCACCTCAGGAAAGTAGGTAAGAGCTTGGACATGTTGCTAAGTCCCCCCCTGTAAGCGATATTGTTGCAATGTAGGATGCACCTGGAGGGCTGGCTCGCACGAACGGTGTAATGAAGGAGCGCAAGGCTGCTCGGGGTCCAGGATCATACATGCCAAGTGTTGTGTGTATCTGTATTGCCAGAGCATGAGCCAAATGCCTAGCCACATTAGCAGCACCAGTTCAGCCAGGCATGTACTCAACATCTGTGTCCTCCCTATCCTTACCATAGGCCTACACTCACATAGCCCACCACCTTCAACGGCCAACATCACAGTGTCATTGTCAGGCTTGTGGACATGGGCAGACAGGCATGACAATACTGGGCCATAGGAGTACAAGTGATGCAATTGCGCAGCATGCATAAGTAAATGGGTTCAGGGGGAGGGAGGAGCAGCTGTGAGGCAACGTAACACACAGTGATGCCGCTCATGTGCCACATGCAAGACATGTTAAAAAAAGAAATCCCAAAGATGCACTCAACCCACCCCACCCCCAACAAGCCACTTCACATTTCATGAATGCAAGCAGATTACAAACTTACACTAAGGATGAAAGCTCCTTTGTCTAAACTATCAGGCGGAAGCACATCTGCATCTCCGACATCGGAATTGCATGTGCCCGGCAACCCCTGACAGATACTATAGCAGCTGATGCCAACTCCCACCCAGCCCAACAAGAGACCAACGTATACACACCCCACACACAGGAGTCCTTGCTCGAAGTTATCTTTCATTGAATGGCCTTCACACTTACTCCCACAACATCCCAGGCGTACAACCAGTGCACACTAAAAGAACTCATTGATCCCAGATGTGGTATTTCATCCACAGAACTGGCACAGGCCAGAATAGTGGCGCTTCGACAAGAGCCACTAACGCAATGGCCGAACATCCGGGACACATGCACAACCCCTGTCACATGGAACTGTTCCATGCACGAATGCTGCATTTACTGGGGGCACTGCCATTGGCAGTGCTGCGGATCAGTTACCGGCTAAGCTTCCGCCTTGCCTAACGTCACCTGCATTCAGCCTGTGTTGCATTGTCAAACGTGCATATTCGAGTGGTCCATGGATGTCTGCCTCTCCAACAGGACGGTAGCTGAACTGGATTTTGACATGTGTGTGCGCCCCCTGTTGGCCCACAGCCAAGAGGGCCACTGTGATACCCATTTATGGGATGCCTTGATGCTTGGCATACATGCTGGCAGCTGGACCTGGGAGATTGCACAAATCCTCGTGTGCAATGACCCCATTGAACTGCTCCCCTAATGGGCTGTAATGCAAATTGGTGTAATGGGGTGGGCGCGGTACATCTGCCTGGACCTGCTAATGAATCGTCTCGCCATCTTGTTCGCTGAAGTCGACAGCGATCTCATGTTAGAAATGTTAGCCTACGAAGCTGCAATCGCTTTCGTGGATGAGTAACTTCGTGCCTGCAGCCACAACAGAATGGAACACATTGCACATGTCCCAACACCTCATTGCAGCACGGAGATCTGGTCACATATCCTATGACAACAGTGGACATGGCTGCATTCACCTGGACTCCGAATACATGAGTGGACAACAACGCGGCTTAACACACCTGTGAAAGGTGAGGCCCTCTCCCGGAGTGGACAGCGGCGCTTGGCAACGTTCCTCTTTCGGACATACTGCTGCATTGGTGTGCATGTTGTGGCACTTATCTTGCCTGTACTGACACGCATATGCTAATAAAGTCTACACACCTTCACTTGTATTCAACTGTGATGAGTGTGTCTCAATGCGTATCTGGGTCACGGCTTTACATGCGTATTGATAGCATTACCCGGGGAGTACCTTTTTGTGGAAGCACGGTCCCTACATTCATCCCTACTTTCATTCTTGATTGATGATCATGGACATGACACATCAGTGTGAATTGGAATGTTTTATTCACATTCAGTGGAGTGTTGAAGCTGGACCAGTACAGGACCATGCAAACCCCACTTTAGAATGTTGGCCCGTTGATGGCCAGCCAGAGTCCTTTCGGGATTGACAAGTTCATTGGGAATGGAAGACTACAGTCTACAGTGTGATTGCTGCATCATTGGTAACCAAACCAAATATGGCAGTCCATGTCGTGGTCCAAGTTGAGTGTCGCTCAGTGTATGGGGGGACAGTGGGTGGTGTTATTCCAGGGCATGATGCTGAGGGCAGAACCAAGCTGAACCCGGCCATATGGCGGAGATGAATGCTACCACTTCATTTTAGCCACAAAGCCAAATTCATCATCATCTTTGTCCTCTGATGTGTCAGGTGCCTCACCTGTGGGTGGTGGTGTTTTGTCTGCATCACTGTGTGGCAGTGACACATCAGGGGAAGGAGGTGGAAAATCTGCCACACTGTGCGGCACTGAAACTTCAGGGGGAGGAGATGTAGATGTAGTAATAGCAGCAGCATTCATCTGCGCCAGGCCTTGTGGTGGCAATGCCATGACAAGGATCTGCAGGGCATGGAAGATCACAGCTACATCACGCTGGTGTGCAGCCGTGGCAAACTTTCTTTCTGCCTGCATCCGCTCCCTGTTCTCCATTATCCTCCGCATGTGTCCCAACTCCTGGGTGACATCGCTGGAGCCGCTCTGACTAGACAGTTGTTCTTGGCTCAGAGTCATGACTCCAGCGATGTCAGCCATGGCTTGTTGTAGAGCATGGAGCGAACAGTGGGTGTCCATCAGGGACTGTGAGTGGTCCCTGATGGGACTGAGACACCCACGTATGGCATCTAGTTTGGCTGCCATGAGATCGAAACCCACCCGCAGCTGGACAGACATTTCCCCCTGGCACCCTAACACAATGCATTGGAAGACCATGTGTTGGTCGTTGGGGTCCTGGGAGACAGCCATGGTGGTGGGTGCTTCCTGCTGTGTGGTCTGTTCAGGGGGTGGGGTCTCATGGATGCAGCTGGGCTGCCCTGCTCTTGGAGGTAGGGTGCTAGAGCTGTCCCTGAGCTGTTGGAGTGCGTCAAATGTAGATGTTGGGGAGGTCCTCTTCATCATCAGTGCTGTGTTGTTGGGTCTGCTCTGCAGGAAGTGTTGATTCAACCTCTGCAATGTGAAGGGGAAATGCAGATTGACATTGTGTTCAGGTGTATGTTCACCCATTGTACATGTTTACTGTCAGACTGCATGACAATGTACATTGTGACTGTTTATGAGGAGACACCTATTTGAAATGGGACACTGGCATTTCTACACCATCAGGGAAGTGAAGTTGTACTTGTACCGTGTCATCTCACAGTTTCCTGCTATGCCAAATGCAAATATCCATTTTCTACACACAAGCGGCTGCAGTTTTGTCCTCTGTTCTGTTGTGAAAGTGTTGCAGTTTGTACCAAATTGTTGTCAATGTTGGGGTTTCTCTTCATCTTATGTGTGTGTGCTGCATGAGTTGCCCCTTCGGCTCTGATTTGGCTGGCCTTTATCCCTTTCAGGTGGTGTGCCTTTCACTTCTGTGCTTATACAGTGCTGAGATGTTGCAGACTTGCATAACCTGGGCTCTTGGTTGGAGTTGTGACTCTTTGGCATAGTTTGTCCGCAGATGTGCCATACTTTCATGTGCATGTGTGCTATTGTACCCATCTCCCCGCGTCCCCCCAGTCCCTGGTCTTTACTCAACCTGTAGCAGTTGGCTCAGGTCATGTTCTACAGTGACCGGTCCCCCAAATTCTGCCACCGTCTCCCCAATGATGGTCCCAGGCTGGTCCTCCATGGGCCTTGTGGGGTTCTGGTTGTCCTCTGTACGTGCTTCGGCTACCTCCATGGTGCTTCGCAGTTGTTTTGGTCTTGTTTGTGGTTGCCATTTTTATAGTGATTTTGGCCGCCTGACTTGTGGGACTTTCAGGCTGGCACTACTTCTCACTGGATGTTTTATTGCAGTTGTGCCCATTGCAGGTTTTTGGTTTAGATTTTTATCACCCTCCCCATAATGTTTTCGTGGAGTCTTGACTTGTTATCGGGACACTATCACATGTTACCGCCATGTTGAGATTGTCACGTTGACACAGAGTTATTTTCCCGCGATAGATGGCGATATGAAAGATTGCGTTAGCCGAGTCTGGTGATGATTATCACACGTTCTTGAGAATATCCCCCTTAGAACGGTGGAGAGCCATCTATTGACATGCTGGGTCACTGAAGGGAGGTCAAAAGTACCATGTAGGAGAACTAGCTGAGGTTTCAAGTGCCTGTCTACCCTGAGGCCCTTTCTCATATGGTCCCAAACCTGCAACCAAAAGGCCTTTAGTAGGTCATATTTCCCTAAAATATGGATTATATCACAGTCCGATAAACCCCATCCCCAACAACGTGAATCCATACTAAGATGAGCGTTTGTGTAATCTTACTTGGGATCAGTGCCAAAAGTGAAGGATCTTAAAATAACTGAACTCAAGGTGCGTTTCCCATAATACTTTATTATAATCTGCCACTAAAGTATCCCAATCATCATCCAAGAATTGTGTGTTAAGATAAGTTTCACACCAGACACACAGTGATACGTATGTGGGAACAGAGAAACAGGGGCTAGCATTGTGGCATACAACCTCGGAATTGTACCCCCTATGTTTTTCCAGGTATGAATATATTGAGTAGTGGGCAAGCTAGAGAGGTTTGTATGCGATTTCCCCTTGACATGTGATAGGGCATGAGATAATTGATCGTATCTCTATTCTTGGGAGGGTGGTCTCGCAAATTCCAATGGGAATTTGCACTTCTGCTATTTTTCAGGGGACAAGTCTTGCAAGTTTCACCTAAAGGATTTGTCCCCTGAAACCTATGCACATGTTATGTTTAACATGGCAGATGTTTTAATATCATTTTCCACACAAATGTATTAGAAATCCACTCATAAGCTGTTTTTGCATGTTAGCACCCTGTTGTTGATAGGGCTATATATTTATCTCTGCTTCTTTGGCTTTTAAAGCGGATATAAAGCCCTTGTTAATATGCCCCTAAGTGATTTGCCCAGAATCACAAGATGTTCAGCGCCATTGCCGAGCCTCGAACCCGGTTCCCTAGATTCGAGGGCGACCAAACTCATCTCCGCTTTTTTGCAACTCATTTGTGCAAAGTACCAAAGCGAAAAAAGACATCACACATTTCGCGAACTTGCAGAGATTTTACAAAGCCAATTACAAAGGTTGCAAAAGAGGTCTGCAGCTTTGCACAATTCTGGATGGATCCAGATATAACTATTCAATATATTTTCTTTGGAAGGAAGTGTTTTAATAAAAGCCAGACACTTTGCTTGCTCAGCTTGTCTTTGTACTGTTGGAGCCCCACATCTTGTAAATCTTCTTCAGTCACCTGGAGAAAGAAAGGTGTAAACTCGGCAATTTAAAGCACACCATCTAAGGTAAACATAACGTTTCAGACCAAGATAAAGAACTGGATAATATTATTTAAAAAAACAAATACTGCGGCAGAAAAAAATATCCTTATGTATGTGGAAGCAGTCCCTTTGTTGCCCATTACAGTAATAATCTAATTATCTTTTTAATAACACACTTGGTATATTCTGCAGCGCACATCAGAAACCCTTCTGGGAATTGCTCTCATATATATTCATCACCAAATTAGAATTAATTTATTTCTGTACCGTTGCTATGCATAGAGCTGCAAAGAGAGAAATGATTCATTTCAGTAACAAAACATGACCACCCAACATCTTGCTTTCAAATCTCCTAAGTCTTAAATATATGCTGCGGAAAAATAATTCAGCACACTTTCAACTGATTATCCAATATTGTTAAAGCACATGAACCCCTCCCACCTAAAATGTTGAAATTCACTTCAGCTTTCTGGTTAAAGAAGTGTACTTGACACATCTTTACAATGTTAATGAGAACCTCAAAACCCCAGGATTTGAGAAAAAGTAGCGCTCTCTAGCGGTCCTACAAAGATTATGTAGCTCTAGGAACAACAGAAGCCCTGCATACATGTAGAATGCAATATTAAAACGTTATAACGAATAGAGAAAAAAATTGCAAATACTGCTTTAAAGTAGGTAAACCATTTTTCACCTCTGAAGTGTAAACTATTAAACTTCATATTAAAGGATTTCAATTACCTGTTTAAGACTTTAACTGTTTTGACACCGTTTTCTGGCTGAGCGGTGTCCTAAATAGTTGAAGAGCTTCATCCATGCTATATTATCACCATTAGATAATGAAATTGGTTGCTTGTCACAGAAACTTTAAAGAAATGTGCTCCTTTTTGTCAGCCACTTAAAAATTCTAGTGCAGAGGCAAAATGGAGCTCACCATATCCACACCTTAATGAATATGCAGGTTGAGCAACACACCCATGGAACCTGGAAAGATAAATGCACATGAAGTTCGAGCTCATTTCATTTAAACGTGCAATGCTAACTTAAAGTTCTTCATGAAATGCTGTTCTCCAATGCTCTAATGCTGACCTTTTCCCTGATTTAACAATGGATCGTTCTTTGCAAGTAAATTGTTGTTTATTTGTTCCATACATGTTCCCCCTGCCATTCCTAAATGTTTCTTTAATGATTCACAGTGAAGTATTACTGTTAGAATTGAATTTCTGCTAAGGCTATAAGTCACAACTGTGCATTTTTTTCCTACCAATGTTAGGCCTGTGAGGACTCACAAACTATAATTTCTCATCACTAGGATAGGAAACCAGATTGATGTTTCAATCATCTCAGGTGACATGATGTGAACATGGACATATGGTAGTCTTTCGATGGTGGTGAGATGCTAAGCCACTGGACATTGCTAAAACTCTATAAAAGAAGATAACCCAACGTTGGAGTACCAAACGCCATATTTTTCTTTCCCCGTGTGAGAGAATGCTATGCTGATCAATCCTTTAATTGGACTGTTTGTCAATACTACAACCGGTAGCTGATAGACTGAGACATTCTTTGCCGAACCATTTCTAATTTTCATTTTCCATTATATCTTTAGCCTAAGCTGATGGACCCGCCCCTAATGGACTTTCAGTGTCCCCCTTTTGTAGTACTTGAGCTGTTAGATATCAGAACCATCCTTCTGTCTTAGTGTTAGTAGGACTCTGTAACTCTGCAACAGAATTCTATGATCTCTCGATAAAGATGTGCCTACATATTTGGTGCTTTAATGCACGTTGTGATATTCTTGTTGAAAATTGCTCATTTTAATTAATTATGATTCTTTAATACATTTACCAAATTAATCTAAATGTGTCTGAGTCTATTGTTGAGTCCTGTTGGTTCTTCCATTCAAACTGTGCCTCTGTTTAAATGCATTGTAGAGAGAATCAACAAGATCTATCAGAGCTTAGGTTTTACTTATTTTGTTCTGTTTTGCTATTGCAGACCTTTTGGTTTGCATAATCCTTACTCGACTTAACTTCTTTAGGAGGTTGGGTCTTCCAGTTGCTATTCTTTATTTCTGCAGCATGGTTTTGAGAGTAGTGCATCTAAATCTGATTTCTAACTTGTGAGTTGGCTGTCAATTAATGGTCATCAGTAGAGCGCTAAAGTGGAGTTGGACACCTTAATTTCCACTACTCCTATCAGCAGAGAAAGATTCATCAGAGGATGATTGACTTTGTGGTAATCGAAATGGTTCATACTGTCTAATCATAAAGGGCCCAAGTTAGCGTAGTAAGGAGAGTAAGTGAGTAATATAGAAATGTATGAATGCTTCAAGCTGTCAGTGCTTATTTAAGTTTGGTGCACAGCTCAATCAACAAGACAGAGCCTTGCGCCAAACATGTTTTTATTATTTTCACAAAAAAATCCCAAAACAGGGCTTTCTTGTTGAAAAGCAAAATATGCTTTCCTCACTATGGTGGTTCTCTCCAATTGGGAGGGAAGCATTTAGCACTTTTCTCTGCCCAAAGTCCTAGGATGGCTGAAGTCATCATATCTAAACAAATTGGTAGAACCTACTTCACCTTGGAAACAGTGGGCAAAGATGTCTGAGTCGGATCACTGACATAATATCGACGGACAGAATATCTACTAGCAAAAATATCGATGCCAAAATATCGACAGACAGAATATCGAGTTTGTATCAACAAACAGGTAAGTACAAAAATATCGAGTCAAAAATATCGTTTACAAAAATATAGTTTATTAAAATATCGAATATATTAAAAACAGTGTTAAATTAAAATAATAGTTAAAATTAATTACTAAAATATACTTACAAATACTTAAATTTACTTACAATATTTAAATAATTAATAAAAGTTATAAAAACATGTTTACAATCATATTTGTTAAAACATATATATATATTAACATTATATAATTAAATAATATCCAATATTATTACCGTAGGATAGCAGAAGTGTAAAAAATACTATTCCCACTCCAGAGAGTGCAACAGTAGGGAAAGCGTTGGATAGCGTAGGGGTAAAAATTACTATTCCCACTCCAAATAGTGCAACAGTAGGGAAAGCGTTGGATAGCGTAAGGGTTTAAATTACTATTCCCACTCCAAAGAGTGCAACAGTAGAGAAAGCGTTGGATAGCGTAGGGGTAAAAATTACTATTCCCACTCCAGTGGGTGCAACAGTAGGGAAAACGTTGGATAGCGTAGGGGTAAAAATTACTATTCCAACTCCAAAGAGTGCAACAGTAGGGAAAGCGTTGGATAGCATA
The DNA here is from genome assembly GCF_964261635.1 of Lissotriton helveticus. Classification (NCBI taxonomy): domain Eukaryota; kingdom Metazoa; phylum Chordata; class Amphibia; order Caudata; family Salamandridae; genus Lissotriton; species Lissotriton helveticus. Next base: position 750,253,767 of record NC_136061.1, read on the forward strand.
GGGGTAAAAATTACTATTCCCACTCCAGTGGGTGCAACAGTAGGGAAAGCGTTGGATAGCGTAGGGGTAAAAATTACTATTCCAACTCCAAAGAGTGCAACAGTAGGGAAAGCGTTGGATAGCGTAGGTGTCAAAATTACTATTCCCACTCCAGTGAGTGCAACAGTAGGGAAAGCGTTGGATAGCGTAGGGGAAAAAATTACTTTTCCCACTCCAGTGGGTGCAACAGTAGGGAAAACGTTGGATAGCGTAGGGGTAAAAATTACTATTCCAACTCCAAAGAGTGCAACAGTAGGGAAAGCGTTGGATAGCATAGGGGTTAAATTTACTATTCCGACTCCAGTGGGTGCAACAGTAGGGAAAGCGTTGGATAGCGTAGGGGTAAAAATTACTATTCCAACTCCAAAGAGTGCAACAGTAGGGAACACGTTGGATAGCGTAGGTGTCAAAATTACTATTCCCACTCCAGTGAGTGCAACAGTAGGGAAAGCGTTGGATAGCGTAGGGGAAAAAATTACTTTTCCCACTCCAATGAGTGCAACAGTAGGGAAAGCGCTGGATAGCGTAGGGGTAAAAATTACTATTCCCACTCCAGTGGGTGCAACAGTAGGGAAAGCATTGGATAGCGTAGGGGTAAAATTTACTATTCCCACTCCAGTGAGTGCAACAGTAGGGAAAACGTTGGATAGCGTAGGGGTAAAAATTACCATTCCAACTCCAAAGAGTGCAACAGTAGGGAAAGCGTTGGATAGCGTAGGGGTAAAAATTACTATTCCCACTCCAGTGGGTGCAACAGTAGGGAAAGCGTTGGATAGCGTAGGGTTAAAAATTACTATTCCAACTCCAAAGAGTGCAATAGTAGGGAAAGCGTTGGATAGCGTAGGGGTTAAATTTACTATTCCGACTCCAGTGGGTGCAACAGTAGGGAAAGCGTTGGATAGCGTAGGGGTAAAAATTACTATTCCAACTCCAAAGAGTGCAAGAGTAGGGAAAGCGCTGGATAGCGTTGGGGTAAAAATTACTATTCCAACTCCAAAGAGTGCAACAGTAGGGAAAGCGTTGGATAGCGTAGGTGTCAAAATTACTATTCCCACTCCAGTGAGTACAACAGTAGGGAAAGCGTTGGATAGCGTAGGGGAAAAAATTACTATTCCCACTCCAATGAGTGCAACAGTAGGGAAAGCGTTGGATAGAGTAGGAGTAAAAATTACTATTCCCACTCCAGTGGGTGCAACAGTAGCGAAAGCATTGGATAGCGTAGGGGTAAAATGTACTATTCCCACTCCAGTGGGTGCAACAGTAGGGAAAACGTTGGATAGCGTAGGGGTAAAAATTACTATTCCCACTCCAGGGAGTGCAACAGTAGGGAAAGCTTTGGATAGCGTATTTAAATAATATCCAATATTATTACCGTAGGATAGCAGAAGTGTAAAAAATACTATTCCCACTCCAGAGAGTGCAACAGTAGGGAAAGCGTTGGATAGCGTAGGGGTTAAAATTACTATTCCCACTCCAGGGAGTGCAACAGTAGGGAAAGCTTTGGATAGCGTAGGGGTAAAAATTACTATTCCCACTCCAAATAGTGCAACAGTAGGGAAAGCGTTGGATAGCGTAAGGGTTTAAATTACTATTCCAACTCCAAAGAGTGCAACAGTAGAGAAAGCGTTGGATAGCGTAGGGGTAAAAATTACTATTCCCACTCCAGTGGGTGCAACAGTAGGGAAAACGTTGGATAGCGTAGGGGTAAAAATTACTATTCCAACTCCAAAGAGTGCAACAGTAGGGAAATCGTTGGATAGCGTAGGGGTTAAATTTACTATTCCGACTCCAGTGGGTGCAACAGTAGGGAAAGCGTTGGATAGCGTAGGGGTAAAAATTACTATTCCAACTCCAAAGAGTGCAACAGTAGGGAACACGTTGGATAGCGTAGGTGTCAAAATTACTATTCCCACTCCAGTGAGTGCAACAGTAGGGAAAGCGTTGGATAGCGTAGGGGAAAAAATTACTTTTCCCACTCCAATGAGTGCAACAGTAGGGAAAGCGCTGGATAGCGTAGGGGTAAAAATTACTATTCCCACTCCAGTGGGTGCAACAGTAGGGAAAGCATTGGATAGCGTAGGGGTAAAATTTACTATTCCCACTCCAGTGAGTGCAACAGTAGGGAAAACGTTGGATAGCGTAGGGGTAAAAATTACTATTCCAACTCCAAAGAGTGCAACAGTAGGGAAAGCGTTGGATAGCGTAGGGGTAAAAATTACTATTCCCACTCCAGTGGGTGCAACAGTAGGGAAAGCGTTGGATAGCGTAGGGTTAAAAATTACTATTCCAACTCCAAAGAGTGCAATAGTAGGGAAAGCGTTGGATAGCGTAGGGGTTAAATTTACTATTCCGACTCCAGTGGGTGCAACAGTAGGGAAAGCGTTGGATAGCGTAGGGGTAAAAATTACTATTCCAACTCCAAAGAGTGCAAGAGTAGGGAAAGCGTTGGATAGCGTAGGGGTAAAAATTACTATTCCAACTCCAAAGAGTGCAACAGTAGGGAAAGCGTTGGATAGCGTAGGTGTCAAAATTACTATTCCCACTCCAGTGAGTACAACAGTAGGGAAAGCGTTGGATAGCGTAGGGGAAAAAATTACTATTCCCACTCCAATGAGTGCAACAGTAGGGAAAGCGTTGGATAGCGTAGGAGTAAAAATTACTATTCCCACTCCAGTGGGTGCAACAGTAGCGAAAGCATTGGATAGCGTAGGGGTAAAATGTACTATTCCCACTCCAGTGGGTGCAACAGTAGGGAAAACGTTGGATAGCGTAGGGGTAAAAATTACTATTCCAACTCCAAAGAGTGCAACAGTAGGGAAAGCGTTGGATAGCGTAGGGGTAAAAATTACTATTCCCACTCCAGTGGGTGCAACAGTAGGGAAAGCGTTGGATAGCGTAGGGTTAAAAATTACTATTCCAACTCCAAAGAGTGCAACAGTAGGGAAAGCGTTGGATAGCGTAGGGGTTAAATTTACTATTCCGACTCCAGTGGGTGCAACAGTAGGGAAAGCGTTGGATAGCGTAGGGGTAAAAATTACTATTCCAACTCCAAAGAGTGCAACAGTAGGGAAAGCGTTGGATAGCGTAGGTGTCAAAATTACTATTCCCACTCCAGTGAGTGCAACAGTAGGGAAAGCGTTGGATAGCATAGGGGAAAAAATTACTATTCTTACTCCAATGAGTGCAACAGTAGGCAAAGCGTTGGATAGCATAGTGGTAAAAATTACTATTACCACTCCAGAGAGTGCAATAGTAGTGAAATAAACACTTCATATATTATTTCAATAAATATAAATTAATATCTATAAAAAATTAATTAAAAGTAATTACCAACTTAATGTAATTTAATAATTAATAAATTAAAATTAAAACTTAAAATTAATTATTACATTTTTGTTCCTATTAATACAAATTAATTACAAATTAACAATTAACAATTTAATAATTAAAAATTGTTTAACAATTAATTGTAATTAAATACAATTAAATATATTTATTTATTTAATTAATTATAAATAAATAACTTCCCACCCTATTCCCCTATAAACCCGCTACAGAAAATAAATTAGTAAAATTAACATAATTATCAATGAATCAATGTATTAAAATTAATTGCCAATATAAATTTAATTATTTACCAAATATAAATTAATTAACAATTAATTAAAATGAATACCAATAAATAAATTTACATATTTAATTAATTATAATTAAATTACGTCCCACCCTATTCCCCTATACACCCACAACCCGCTACAGAAAATAAATTAGTAAAATTAACATAATTAACAATTAATCAAATAATAAAAATTAATTGCCAATTAAAATTTAATTAATTACCAAATAAAATTAATTATCAATTAATTGAAAATGAATACCAATAAATAAATGTACATATTTAATCAATTATAATTAAATTACTTCCAACCCTATTCCCCTATAAACCCACAACCCGCTACAGAATGAAATTACGCAAAAATTAAAAAAAGCAAATTTCATTAATTAAAATAAATTATAACATAAATACACACTTTTCACACATATAATAACATAAAAAACACTATAAAAAATTAGCTATTATTAAAAATTCGATAATTTTAATAACCTATATTATATACTTCGATATTTTAACTCTCTATATTTTTAACATTCGATATTACATTACTTACCTTAAAAACGATATTTTTGATGTCTATATTCTGTCCAGTCGATATTTTGTCCAATCTATATTTAAAACTCAATATTATGTCCATTCGATATTTTGTAGTCGATATTTTGACTATTTACCGTCTGAGTCATATTTAATCACAATAGGAAGAGAAAAGTCACCAACCTCACTCAGTCACCACATTGTTTTACACAACTTAGTTATTGAGTGTAAGAAAGTTTATGAGAGCCTTTTTGAGCTGGCAGTTGCTGCTGGCAATGGTGCAGTAGCATAATCGGGTGTAGTTCAAGCAACATTAAAAAACAGGGGAAAACTTTGGTGAAAAAATCAACATGTGCTGGAAATGCACACAGATTTTGTAGGATACATAACAAGAACAAAAATATGACTAGCTATATGTTTGCATTGAGATGGTTGGAAATTTGCAGCATTCTGTAACTCACTGATAAAAGACCACTTAGTTCAGTGCACAAACAATCAATGCATTAAAAATAAATACCAGCTTGCAATCAGGTTTAAAGGTGTTAATAGACATTGCAGAAAGTATTGAACATATTGTGGACTGAGTTGAGAATACAACATCTCCTTCTAAACATATTTATGAAGTAAAGATTGAAAAGAAATGATGATGCAGATAACGTCAATGATGTGCAAGTCCCCAAAGGTACACAGTACTATGAAAAGTTTAAATGTTTTAGATGTGGGGATATCAAGTGCTTAGATACTATTCTTCACTGTGTGTCTCATGCTGCTAAGTGTAGAAACTATAATAATAATCAATAAGGAGAACTTTGGTAGGGTATGTAAAGAGATTGGACCCAGAACAGTAATTACAATTTGATGAGGAAAATGAAAACCTGTGCTCCAGTTGAAGGGTGACAGTGGGAAGTGAAGTGACACACTACAAAACAGTGACATTACCTTAGATGAGTATATTATTACACTTTATATTGATTTATGTTCACATTTCCATTGACAAACAGCAGTGTCTTTAAGACAAAGTTTAATAACGGAGGACATATTTTTGAAGAGCCTGCTTTTGACTCAAGGGGGGGACTAATATGACCCTACTGATTTAGAAGGCATGTTTAGGATGTATAGTTATACTACTGGAAGGGAAGAAAAGGGAAGGGAAGGGAATGAAAGGAAAGGGAAGTGTGGGATGGGAGGGAAGGGGAAAGAAAGGGAAGGGAAGGGGAAAATGAGAAGGGAAGGGAAGGGAAGAGTAGGAAGGAAAGGGAAATGAAGGGGATGGAATGAAAGGAAAACCTGGCTGTTTAACATCTCTCTTGATGTAGCCGTGCGCTCTACAAACTACATTTATTATTATAACTAGCAGCCCGTCCCGACGTTGTCCGGGTGTGAATTGCTGCCAGCCAGTAGTATATTGTTTTGTAGGATTTCGTTTTGATAGCATTTCTTATCTGTGACAGGCCTGTGAAACGCTCCGATTCACAGTGCACTGCTGATGCACTTAAGAGTGCACGTTCAGTAGTGTGTGAACTCGAGTTTCCCTACTTTATTTTTCCTTGCAATATTATATAGCGCGAACTCGACAACATGGCATGAGCACAATTTACATTACAGAAGAACACATTCATTTGTGGTAGGCACAGGGAGACAAAGCGATTTGCCTGGAATCACAGGATGTTGAGCTGATGCTGAGATTTGAACGTAGCTCTCCAGCTCTAAAGTTCGCAATTCTAGTAGGTGTGTCTAAAAGTGTATGTCGGTGCTGGCCATCAATGAGAGAGACCTGTGCATTTTCCAAATGGGTGGTGAAAAAATATGAGTATGTTGCTGGAGATGTGGGCCGCCGTGCCACCAATGTACTTACCGGGGAGGGTAAACACCCATTATTCCGCAACTTTCTTTCCGCATACCATCACTCCGCATACTTTCATTACGAAAGTACCATGACTGAGCAATGCCATTATAACGCATGGCATTACATTTTATATTCTTTTACCACGCATACATTTACAACGAAATTCGTTGTAAATGCATGAATGGTAAAAGCATGGTTTTATTTATGTTTGGATAAGGTAAGTATGGTTATAGGGATATATGTTTTGGGGTACTGAGGTATATGTTTTGGGGTGTTTCGGTATTTTAAGGGTTCAGATATAGTTTTGGGTTATGGGGTACAGGGGTAGTTTTAGGGTTTAGGGATAGGTATGGGTTTTGGGGTACAGGGGTATTTTTAGGGTTCAGGGCTAGGTTTGGGTTCTGGGGTACAGGGGTATTTTAGGGTTCAGGGGTAGGTTTGGGTTTTGGGGTACAGGGTTATTTTTAGGGTTCAGGGCTAGGTTTGGGTTTTGGGGTACAGGGGTATTTTTAGGGTTCAGGGGTAGGTTTGGGTTTTGGGGTACAGGGGTATTTTAAGGGTGCAGGGCTAGGTTTGGGTTTTGGGGTACAGGGGTATTTTAGGGCTATGGGGTGGTTTTGGGGTACAGTGGTATTTTTAGGGTTCAGGGCTAGGTTTGGGTTTTCGGGTACATGGGTATTTTTAGGGTTCAGGGGTAGGGCTAGGTTTGGGTTCTGGGGTACAGGGGTATTTTTAGGGTTTAGGGATAGGTTTGGGTTTTGGGGTACAGGGTATATTTATAGGGTTAAGATGGGTTAGTGTTTAAGGGTGTTGGGGTATTTTAAGGAGTAAGGGTGGGTTATGATTATGGGTGCAGGGGTATTTAAAGGGAGCAGGGTAGGATTAGCACACAATATGAGACATGGCATGAAGGGCCCCCAGCGTTTGTCACGCCCCAGCACACGCCCACAGCACAACGCAGACACGCCCACAAGGGACTACTTTGCTGGCACGGTTCTTTTACCTTTTAAATGTATATGGTGGGCGTCTGCATAGCCTATGTCCTTTTGCTGCAACTGCCCTTTCCAACGCTGTATTGGGTGTTGTGATTGGTGCTGTGGTTCCTGAGGTTACCCGCCTCAAAGGTTTGGGCTCTCTCTTTATTATATTAGTATTGATGTAAGAGAAGGGCAGAGAAGGAAGGGGAGGGGAAGGGGAGGAAAGGGAAGGGAAGGGAAGGAAAGGGAAGGAAAGGGAAGAGAAGGAAGTGGAAGGGAGGGGAGGGGATGAGAGGGAAGGGAACGGATGGGAAGGGAAGGGAAGTTGTGGGAAGGGAAGGGACAGGAAGGGAAGGGACAGGAAGGGAAGGGAAGAAAGGGAAGGTTACAATTTTAAAATAGAGTAGTTGCAGAGAACAATCAACTCAGCAGGAGATTGCCTTTCCTATATGCCATTGCAAAGAGCAATACCAGATGAAGAGAAATGCAAAGAGGTGATTTATCAGGGCTCTACAAGGAAGGATGGGAGGAAGATATAGATGACCACAGTATTTTGATGGAAGACCAAGGGAGAATCATACATGCCTTGCTGCAAGACGTAGTAAACTAGCCAGTGACTGTAAAGGTTTTTGGGAGGTGAGACATGCTTATTCAAGATGTTTCATAAGGTCATTAGAGGAATTAAACTAGCCCCTCCCAGAAGATTATAGGAGATAATTATAGACCTGGCACATGGGGCCTCTTTGGGGAGGAGCTTTACTGAAAAGAAACTTAGAGCACTGTATTGGTTCCCACGAATAGATCCCTAAATAGAGCCATCATGAGCTGCATTGTACGTTATTATTATGTATTATCATATAATAACCAGCATAAAATCTCAAAAACTCACAGTATCCTTTAATACATTTAAGAACATTTCTTAAAATAATGATTTAAAACCTTGCTTAAATCAACTGACAATTAGGCATAGAAAGTTACAGTTTAACAATTCTAAAAATAGAGATACAGATATAAAGACACATATATTAAAACCAGTCTAACCCCAGCACTTATTGCGACAGAGCTTTCGATCTCTGCCTCCAGGTGTATAACAGATATCTAGTTATTACAAAGACAAGTCACTTTGTTGTGTCTGACCGGAATATGGGTAGTGCTTCGGAGGGGCGTAAGAAAGAAAGCAGTCGGCAGGCTGGAATAATCAATTTTTTCCTTATGCTTCCATACGCAGGGCACAAGAAAATAAAGTGCTCTATGGTCTCTTGCACAGTATGACAGGATGGGCACACAGGAGAGATTAAATCATTTGCCCAGCTGTTTTTCCATGCATTTAATGGAAGAGTTCCTAACCTGAACTGAATATAAATTGCTCATGTCTGGGGTGGCTCAATTTCATCCATATACATGTCAAAGTTAAAACATCGTTTAACATTTAAAAATTGCATGGATGGGGGCGTGGCTAGCAGCCGAGAGCAATGTCCGCAGCCTAGAGGAGCTCTGGGGATAGGATCGCTTCCCCATTAATCCGTATATAAAGCAAAGTCCACATTTGTAAAGCGCACAATCACCCGTAAGGGTCTCTAGGTGCTGGGGGCCGTCGGGAAGATTAAGCGAGCTATTGCCCAGAGTCACATGGTGCTGGGCTAACCTGCCGCCGGAGCCGGGGATCGAACCGTGGTCCCCAGATTCCAGCGTCAGTCGCCCTGGCCGCGGCGCCACACCTCTCCCACCTCTATATGCATCCGATATTAATAAGGGACCCAGAGTCACCACACAGTAACCAGGGATGGAGTGACATCCACAGACCTAACTCCGAAGCCGTGAAGTGCCCAGGAACGCAAGTAGTGATCGCCGACTGGTGCGGGCCTGCAAACGGATCTGCAGCCGGGGCCTAAATTGCGCGATACTCCTCGGAGGCCTGCGGGGAGACTGGTGGACCGCAAGACAGCCGGAGAGGCGGGGCTGATGGTGTTGAGTGCCGGGGGGTGCGCGGAGTGGCGGCGCTGCCCGCCGGTACCAGAGTGTGGAACGGGGGCGTCGGTGGCCCCGCGACAGTATAGAGGCCCTACACCCTATGGAAATAATGGAGCGGACTGCTGAATTGGCCCACCGAGTCGGCCCACGGCCGCCATTTTACACACTCGGCATTCGGAGATCCCGCACAGTAATGGGAGCCGGTAGGACTGCTAATGCCCTGTGAAAACACCCGAGGGGACACCAGGGGAAACTAACAACAGAACATCTGGGCACGCAAATTATATTTGACCGCAGTGATGGAACATTCCCGGTGAGGCAGGCAGTACACTAGTTCCACGGGGGCTGTGTGGTGCGCCCTTAACCAGGTGGAGCAGAGACTGCAAGGCACATAGCTTGGCGTTGGGAATGTGCCACTGACACAGAAACACAGTTTCACCAGCGGTAATCTGTGGCTATAGAAGGGGTGGACCTCGGGTCTCCCGGCGGCTGCTACGTGGGACGGAAAACAATGGAGCACTGAAACGCAAGACTGCGGTGAGGACCCCCAGTAACTTTCTGTTGTAAATCACGAGCAAAGGTCTCACCGATTTTGTGGTAGAGAGGAGGGGAACCCTGGTATCTACATAATGAGTGGCAGAGGAACCTGTACAAATCAGAAGGGTAAATTGGACAAATTCGCCTACGCTAAAGACTTCCCTCCACTATCAGAGAATACAGACCAGCTGAACAAAGACAAAGAGGCGAAAGGGGGGCCCAAGGTGACGTTAGAAGACATTATGGCAGCCCTCCACAGCGTGCAAACTAAGGTAGGATCCATCTCAACGGACGTCACGTTTTTGCGCGCCGACTTTCAGAAAATGTCCTTAATGATTGCGGAGGTTGAACAAGTGACAACAACACTCTCAAAGGACTCTGCACTCCTGATCAAGAAAGTGACACAATTGGAGGAAGAAAACAGGCGAATGGTGGCGAAGATAGAGGACCAGGAAGGGCGCTCCCACCGCACTAACGTCCGAATCACAGGACTTCCGGAGACGGAAGGGGGGCCTGCAATGGACATCTACGTCGAGGAACTCCTAAAATCTCACCTGCAACCCAAAGGACTCTTTTCAGTGGAGCGGGCACACAGAGTGCCGGGTGGACAGCCGAAGCCCGGAGCCCCTCCAAGGCCGGTGCTGGCCCGTAACTTCAACTTTCGGAACGGAGATGCCATATTACAGACGACTCGGGTAGCACCACCAGTCCGAGTCCATAATTCTGTCATCTCCTTCTTCCCAGACTACACAGCTGCGGTTACAGCACGACGCAGGAGCTTTTTAGAGGTTAACCACTTGCATGCTAATGACAAGGTGAACTCGTCATGAGGCACACTGGATCTGTGCTCATGACAAGGTCAACTCATCATGTATAATGGGATTCATAAATATGCAGCACAGGAAGGGAAAACCCCTTAGCAGCCAAGTGGTTAAGAAGGCACTGAGAGCCCGTGAACTGCCGTACTCCATGCTATTCCCGGCAAAACTGCGTGTCATAGCAGACGGCGAGACCTGTTTTTTCAAAACACCGGAGGAGGCCCATGAATGGCTAGAGGGGTGGAGAGTGGCGGACAGAGACGGCAAAGTACACAAAAGATGGCAACATAATGGGAGAAATGAGGATCCGGAGAATGATGAGCAAAATCGTGATGACATCAGCCAGTCGCAGGCGAGATCAGAGGACACTGTGAGCTGAAGTGGACTTGGGCGCTCCTTGGCGATGCAGGGACACTGGAACTATAGATGAAGCAGACTCTGGGAAGTGGGGAAGATGCGGTCCTCCTTGGACTTCCCACTCCCATACGTGCAAGTAATGTTTAAGGGGTTGGGTATCAAGCACTCTGCTCAGTTGGAGTGGAGGCAGTTTTAAGTCCGCAAGGCAGGGAGGCAGGGAGGGGAACGGGGAGGATGAGGTTGTTACGTTTTTGTTTTCAAGAAGTTTATCATATGATTCAGTACACAGTCGGTTATGCAGTAGCACAGAACCCGGAGCAGTTCTCCTATTTTATCCTACCCAATTTTGAAAGTCCTAGTGGACATGTCGGGAATGACATCAGAAGGCACGGTACAGGCTAAAGCTCTGGTAGTCCCTGATACATGGAATGTGAAGGGGCTAGGGGATAAAGTAAAGTGAGGTATAGTTTTACAGTGCATCAAAAGAGAGAGCCCGGCGGTGGTGATGCTGTAGGAAACACACCTAACTGGTACGGCTAGTAGAGCGATGGATAGATGGAGATACAAAATGGTAGTTCACTCGGAATTCACATTGGGCTCAAGGGGAGTAGGCATATTACTAAAGAAACAATTCCCACTGATTGTGCATAGTACCAGATCTGATACTCAGGGGAGGTTCACAGCTATAAGTACGCAGTGGGAGGGGCAACCCCTTAACATAGTGTCTGTCTATATTCCCCCGGCATTGCATACAGTGGCTCTGCCGGATCTCAGTGAGTTTTTACTTGGCCTTCCGGAGGGAGAGCTCCTTATTGGTGGGGATTTTAACGCAACTCTGCATGACACCTTGGACAGGCTCCCGGCTAGAATAGGTACGTTCGGAGGATCACGCCTGGGAAGTTTCTTGGAGGCGATGGGCCTTATAGATATATGGCGGAGAAACCATCCAACAGAACGTCAATTTACTTATCACTCGGGGGTCCATAACAGTCTGACCAGGATAGATTTCTTCCTGGGATCCCTGGGCAGTCTTAAATATGTAGACACTATAGAAATTAGACCGCGGGCGTTTCTGACCATTCCCCAATATTGCTTAAGTACACATACTACCAACAGAAAAGACGAAGAATCTATCCGATCCGCCCTGGCTACTTACAGGTTCCAAAAATCAGGCGGGCGCTTAAAAAAGGAATAGCCCATTACTTCCAGGAACATAAAGGCTCAGTGGCCTCACCTACTACCCTCTGGGAGGCATTTAAAACGGTGGTCAGAGGCGGGCCATTAAATCCATAACAACACATAAAAAGGAAGGGCAGGTGGAACTACAGAATCTAGAATCCGAACTACAAGCAGCGGAGGCCCTACACGCTAGAGATCCCACCCCTGATACAGCTGACAACCTCCGCCTCCGGCAGCACAGACATAAAGAACACCTCACAACATTAACTAGACAACAGATACAGAATACGCCCCACAAAATATATGAAGTTGGGGACAAAGCGGGAAAGTTACTGGCATGGTTAGATAGGAGAGAAAAAAAGTGAAAGATGGATAGCGCAGCTATGTACGGTGGATGGGGAGATCACAACTGACCCACACATGATAGTGGACATGTTGGCATGACACTTTCAAGCAATTTACTCCTCCGACTCAGAAATGTCCTTGGAGGAGGCGCTGACGTACATCCAAGATCTTAACATGCCCAAACTGACGCCGGAAGCGGCAAACGAACTGGAGAGCGACCTAACGATAGACGAGCTGATGGCGGCCATCGGGATTCCGATTGAATTTTATAAAAGAATGGCAGACACCATTGCACCTCACATGTTAAATATGTTCCTCGATAGTCTTGAGAGGGGTGAGTTACCCCCAAACCAGCGCACAGCCACAATAGTGGCAATATTAAAACCTGGTAAGCCGGCAGATAGGTGCACCTCGTACCGACCCATCTCCCTAGTAAATGCCAAAAGCCTCGCAAAATTGTTGGCTAGACTTACGCAGCACCTACTAGCGCTCATACACCCAGACCAGTCTGGATTTATGCCGGGCAGGAACACTGCCCTGAATTTAAGGAGACTACACGGGGTACTAGCCCATGCAGAGTATTTGGAGGAGCAGGCGGTGATGCTCTCATTGGATGCCCATATGGCCTTAGATATGGTCAAGTGGCCATTTCTCTTTGCAGTGTTAAAGCATTTGGGATTTGGCCCTAAATTTTGCTCATGGATTTGGCTCTTATACACTAAGCCTCTGGCACATGTTACCGCTAACGGCCATATATCAGGTGATTTCTCCCTGGCAATGGGCACACGCCAGGGCTGCCCACTCTCACTGTTACTTTTTGCACTGGTCCTTGAACCCTTGGCGGCGTCGATACGGTGAAAGCCAACAATACGGGGCCTTAAATGGGCAGACGACTGGGAGGACCAAGTGTCCCTTCATGCCCACGATCTCCTGCTATATTTATCCAAACCCAGGCTATCTATAATGACCCTCTTGGACGTGTGTACTGCCTATGTTGTAACTTCAGGATATACCATTAATTGGTCAAAATCAATGCTCTACGTGTTTCATGGTCCTCCGCCACTCCTTCCTGATGAATACCCGCTAACAATAGCAGGAAGTACATTTAAATATTTAGGTATTTACGTCACCGCTGACTCCAGAGAATTTTTTTATAAAAACCTACAGCCCCCACTGGAGCGTCTTAAGAGAGATGTGCATCACTGGGAGACACTACCACTAACGTTACTAGGAAAGGCAGCGCTTTTCAAAAGGATGGTTTTAACCCGCTTCCTATATGTTCTGGAGAACACACCATACCAGGTAGTGCCTACCTACTTTAAAGCAATTTCAACACAGGTCTCCAGCCTCTTATGGGGTAATAAGCCACCGCGCATCACTCAGGCCAAACTGGTGAGAGGGTGGTATGACGGAGGAATAGCGCTCCCTGATGTGCAGCTCTATTAATGGGCAGCACAGCTCAAGGTGATTAATCACTGGCTACATGTCCCGCAATCCGACCCAGTGTATAAGGCAGATGGAGCCCACCTTGGCACGAGTAGTATGCTTTCTCCCCTCTATGATAAGAAATTGGCATTGACAATGTTTGGCCCACTGCGACATACTCTGATGTTATGGCACACGGCGCAGACTAAACTGGGATGGCAGGGGTACTGACACAACTTACACCACTATGGGACAACAAAAAACTAGGAAAGCTTCGAAACAGCTAAGGCTTCGAACAATGGGATGAAATAGGAATATCAACAGTGGGAGACTTGTGGCAGGGAGGGGAAATGGTGCTGTTTGAGTGTCTCCAGCAACTTTATGAAATGGCGTCCTCTGAACTGTTTAGACATACACAAATTAGACATGCCCTGATGACGGTGATACCACCTGGCTCTGATGTCCCTGAGGCGTCGCCTATGGAGGCTAGGTTACTGACTGATTACATGCAGAAGAAGGCTACCTCTTTTACTTATCGTAAATTAGTAAACAACTTGCCCGATCCCACAGGCCCCCTGAAAATCAAGTGGTCGCGGGATATAGAAGAGATGGATGACTCGGAGTGGCAGGAGGCGTTGGCATCCCGGAGTGAGGTGGGAATTCCCTCACGCCTTAAACTGGTACAACTTAAGATTTTGCACCGCTCCTTTTACACAAGATTGGTTTTACAAAAGATGAGAAGAATAGACCACAACTTTTGTCTCCGGGGCTGCGGAGAGGAGGGAACTTTCTTTCATACTATATGGGAATGTCCCAGAATAGCACCGTACTGGACACAAGTGTTACGTACTATGTCACAAGCGCAGGGGGTGTCGCTTACACCGGAACCACGCAGATGTCTATTAAATATATGGGAGCCCAATGATCTCACATGCCACGGGCAGAATTGGGTCACATTCGGAATAATGGTAGCTAAAAGAAATATAGCGCAAAACTGGGGGGGGTGGAGGTGCCTTCTTTAACAGCGTGGGGCAGAGACATGGATGAGGCTATGATAACTGAAAGGGTAGTGTTTGGTAATAGAGGATGCCCCAGAAAATGAACTAAAATCTGGGGGACATGGAATGAATACAGGGGAGGCATTTGTGATCCACCAACAGACAATGAAAGTGATGGCTCAGGACTGGATGAGGAGTGAGGGGTGGTGGGTGGAGGGGCGAGGTTTGATAAAAACTGTGCACAATTGGGAGACTAATGTATATATGCTACGTGTGGAACTGTGTATTGATGAAATTGGGTGTTGTACAGATTTGTTATGTATAAGACTGATTCAAATCACTGACAAGAAGAAAATAATAAAAAGTTTTTCAAAAAAATAAAATTGCAGGGATAAAGTGCCACGTGCTACAGTATCATTACAGGAGGAGTTTATAAAATCCCAATATCTTTTCTTTAACAAAGGGGTCATTCTTTTTGTAATAGAATGAGGGGCCTCCCACATCTTATCCAAGCCCAGCCTATACAACCACATCCTGACCCTATTAAACTAGGGCAAATCGCCTTTCTGGCTTTGGAGAGTTAATAATTCCACCACTGCTTCTTTTAAAGGGATCTCCGCATTGTTAGTCCAAATTCTAGCCCAAAACATCAATGCTTTGAGAACAGTCGAATGTGAAATGGACTTGAGCCCGAAATCGAGGCGTAGGGGCAATATTGGTGTATTGATTGGGACATTGAGTATTGCTCTTAAAAATGTATTTTCCGCTACCTCTAACTGTTTTTTATTCTCCAGGCCCCATAGTTCAGCTCCATATAGGGCTGCACCTAGGCCTTTGGCCCTGTGTATTTCAAGTGTGGGGGAAATTGGGCGAAACGTTGTGAGCCTTATCCTCCTTGCTATTGCGCTTGTCTGGATTTGGGGAGTCCATGCTAAGTTGTCACTAATTCTGACTCCCAAGTAGTCAAATACCTTAACCAGGGCCGGACTGGCTACCGGGCAGTTGTGTGTGCTGCCGTGCTGGGGGCTAATTTCGTTGATGGGGACCTGCGTGTGCAATACGAAATTAGTTTCGCTTTTTTTATTTCAAATCGCACGCAGGTCCCATCAACGAAATAAGTCCCCACCACAGAGAAATTAGCCCCTAGCTCGGCAGCACACACAACTGCCCGGTAGCCAGTCCGGCCCTGACCTTGACCTGCTCTAGATGTTGGGTACCCAGCATCAGATTCCCCTTGTTGGATTTGTAGGGGTTAAAAACCATATATTTTGTTTTAGAGCAAATAATCTCAAGGCCCAGATCTTTACAAGCTTAAGCAAACTTGTTTAAACTATTTTGGATAGCCGTCGGGGTCTGAGAGATGAGAAATACGTCATCTGCGAATAGCAAGGAGGGCAAAGCCCTGTCTGCTTATCTCGGAGTATCACCCCCACAGTCATGTAGCTCTTTTATTAACCCATTAATGTACCCCTGGCGTACACCTTTAGAAATTGCAATACTATTGGAAACACTGCCTTCAGGAGAGCAAGATGGCGCCTGACTGACAGCCACGGTGATCACCCCTTGTGTTTTTGTGGTTAATGTTTGCCAAACAGCCTAAATGTATCACGAATAAGGACGACTATACCCCCCATGACTTACCGGTGCAGAAAAGGCAAGGCTGGCCTTCTTGCTGCAACCGAAGAACTTTTGGTGGCGGTGCTGGTAACGGCTCGGCTGGTGCTGGCGGAGCTTCACTGGATTGCGGCTGAGAGCGGAGGAGGAGAAGGGGTGGACCCGTCTGAAGAGGCCGGGGGGTTTGCAGCGGCAAAGCGCTCCAAACAACGCAAATCTGCAAAGATGCCTCCGAAGTCTACCCATGGAGCCCAGGGGAAAGCTCCAGATGCACAGGCTTGTGCTGTAGTCCAGGACAATGCGGGGACTGCGGTTTCCAAGGGAGCCAGAACAGCAGGTCCTGTCAGTGTAAAAGGCTCAGTATCCCAGGGCTCTCAGGACTGCTTTTCGAAAGGTGAGAGCTCCGAGGCATTTAAAAAGAAGGAAATGAGTGCCAGTGGTACAGGAGCTAAAGGGGCAAAAACTGAGTTTGCAGACCTGGGCAGGGAAAATAGCCTAGCAAAATTTTTCCCGCTACCCCGCCAGCAATGAGAAATTAGACCCCTATCCAGGGAGAAAATGGGCAAAATGTGGCAAGGGAGGCAAATAATGATGAGCAAGCCCAGCCGCAATTCAACCAGATTGACTTTATGGTTGGTGCACACCCTGCAGCTACTTTAGTGAGCGTCTCCCAAGTTGATCTCTCGGCCGAGCTCCGTCTAACAGGTGGAAGCCATAGCCCGCCAGAAAATCAGGACTTGAGCCTTGCTCTGGTAACGAAGGTAACAGGGGAAACACAGCAAGGGAATACATCTGCACCAATTGTTGTGTTGGAAGCCCCAACAGCTACCAAGGACCAGCTGAAGTCATTTAATAGATGAGATCATAGTGAGTAATGATCCAGAAGACACATTAGATCTCGACCTCGATCTGGCGGACAAGTTTTATTCAGTGACTGATGGCTCTGAGCTTAGTCCATCCGAGGCTGAAGGGAGCAGCAACATTCAGCTCTCCAGCTCTACCACCAGCCCTGCCACGCCACAAAAAGATACAGTGGTTAGGGAAAAAAACTTATGAAGAAGCAGAGAGATGGCCAAGTTCTGGAGAAAAGTGTGGAGGGCTACCGCAGAGAAAGCAGAGGAAGTATGGACCCTACTCCGAAATGGGATTATTCCGCCACCAGGAGTATTTATCCGGACCAAACAGGTCGGGAGGGTGACGGAGACGACGAGTCTTCACCCTCTTTAAAAATGATTTTTGATTCTATTAAACAGCTGCAGGAGGAGACTCGTATGGACAGAAAGAAAAACAGGCTGGCCACGAAGAAGCTTCAGGGGGCTGTAAGGAAAATGGCAAAAGCCTGTACAGATATAAATGCAAGGCTGACCCATGTTGAAGAACATTCAAGTACATTAGAGGACAATGTAGAGAAAGCCCAGGTACAGGCTGAATCATACAATAAGCAGCTCATAGATCTCCAATGGAAAATGGAGGATTTTGAGAATAGGCAGAGACCTAACAACCTCCGCATTCTTGGTATTGAAGAAGGCGTGGATGGCAATGATATCCAGGCATATATTCTGAGGTTGATGAAAGGCGCCTTTCCAAAACTTCACCACTGGAACTGGGAGATTGAGATTCAGCGCATTCATCGCTTTCCCATGATGCTGAAGAAATCGCCACATTCAGACAAGGATGGAACTATTATGCCAAGAGCAATTTTAATTAACTTTGGAAACTTTGTGCTCCGTGAAGAGATCTACGCTAAGGCACACCCAAATGCCAAACGGGCTTTTGAGAGACAGTCTTTCTTCACCAGGCCTGATTACTGCCATGTCACCGTGAAAAGACGCTGGCGATTAAGAGAACTGATTCAGCCATGTCAAGCTATGGGAGCGCAAGCTTATTTGATGAACCCTGCAAAACTAAAGATTATCTATAAGAATACATCCAGGGTTTTCACTTCAGAGGTTCAAGCTAAAGCTTATATGGAGTCTTTGAAACTCTAAATTGTAGGCCAAATAAGCATTCAATGTTTGAATCACAGAGTTGGTTTAGCTGGGCTTAGGTAGGCTATTTGAATCACTTGGGAGGCACTGTTGAAAAAAGATTGTAAAATTTAAAGAATAGGAATAAGGCCAAACGACAGCTAATGGGAAAAGTCCTGATGGTAGTGAGAAGGGGGGACCTGTTGAATCCGATAGGAATAGCCAAAGGCATGATATTGATGAAATGTTTGGCACTCTGGAAATAGACAGGAGCTCATGCTCCATCACAGAGACCTTAGGTCTGCTTTCTTCGCAGCATAGGCAGGGCAGGAGGGAGGGGAATGGGGCTAGGGACTGTTAGGGCAGGGGGTTAAGAGGGGGGGTTTGGGAGGGGTAAACAAGGGAAAATATTCACCATCTAGTAAAGAAAGTAATCGTGGAGTCCAGAAAATCAAAAAAAGGGAACAGGAGTGATACACCAATTGCATGGCTATAGCCAGCATGTTAATTTATATGTATTATGTGAATAGTAACCCTTAATGTATGTGGGTTAAAAGATGCTGCTAAAAGAAGGCTGGTAGGAGAATATCTCAAGACCCTGCTGGCTTATTTATTTGTTTACAGGCAACGCATGTTGAGGGGGCACGAAAGTTTCTCTTAGATCAGTTGGGTTTCTAGCTAATAGCGTGCACATGTACAGGACGTACAGGAATTTTATATAGCGCAAATCACCAAGCGGTTTCTAAGCGCTTGCTTAGGGAACCCGTCCTGGTATTTCCCTGGGAGATAACCCCGGCAGGGTATCCGCAAGGTGAAAGCCAGGCATCCCGCCGCGAGGGGCCGTTGTGGAGATTAAGCAAGCTATTGCCCAGAGTCGCAGAGTGTGAACCCGTGAATCGAGTAGGCACCGGAGCGAGAATTGTCGAGTCCATGGACATTTTAGGACTCAAGACCCCGCCGAGCCGGGAATTGAACCCTGGTCCCGGGCTGACCTCTGCTTCCAGGTCTGCCTCCTCTAACCAGTGAGCCACACTTCTCCACATCGCAAGGAACTAGGACTCGGGGTGGCAATACTAGCCAAAAGAAGTGGGTTAACCGTTAAAAAATGTTTATCTGATAAATATGGTCGATGGGTAATTGTGATGTGCCAAACTCTAGGATTTACTTTCACGCTTTGCTCTGTTTATGGTCCCATGGTGGATGATGCCGAGATATTTAATTGTGTTAATATGCAGCTTGCTAATTGGCCGCTACCGATCATCGTGTGTGGGGATCTTAATGTCAATGGTTTAAATGGGTTGTGGAAAGGGGATCCGGTTAAATTTGTAGTCCGTAAAAAGAAATGTCACAGAGCCTTAATCCAAATGATGGAGGATGAAGGGCTTATGGATGTATGGGAGCATCTAAATCCCTTGGGGACGGGCAGGACGTATTACTCAGGACCCCACAGGGCCGTGGCTCACTTAGATTATTTTTTAACTAGCTCTTCAATTCTCTCCTTTTGTAAAATTAAAAAATTACCACGACTGGTATCCAATCATAACCCCCTGGTATTAGAGATTCAAATTCCTGCCGGGGCTACACAAGTAGCAAGCTGGACGTTTGAAAGAGCCCTACTACAGGATGTAAAATATGTTAAGCACATGAATAATTGGCTTAAATAATTTTTTGAGTTTAATTGGGGGAGAGCTGAGTTTGGGGTAGTTTGGGACGCCCTTAAGGCACGCATTAGCGGGGAAACTATGAGCTACTCTTTCAGACGGAATAAGAAGGAAAAATTGGAGAGCGAGGCTACACAGAGATTAATTGTGGACCTAGAGGAGGAGCGGGTAAGAGCAATTAATTCTAGTCTTAATATTGAGGAAGTTTTACAAAAGTTGGCACTAGCAAAGGCTGTAGCAGGGGATGTCATGGCCGCTAAAGAAGCAGGTACATTTTTGGCATGGAAACAAACCCATCACAAATTCAGTGAGCAAGTGGGTCTCATATTGGCAGTAAGGACCAGCCAGATAGCTACTAGGGGGGATATCACGGAGATTAAAACACCAGATGGGACTGTTGTTACCACCCCTAAGGACATCTGTAAGGCTTTTCATGGGTTTTACCATAATTTATATAGTGAGGGTACGGCTAGGGATCCTAAAGATATAAGGGATTACCTAGAGCTAGTCCCATCCAAGGCTTTTTCTATAGAAGATTCTATAGCCTTGGAAGTTAATTTTTCAGATGAAGAAATCCACAGAGCCATTGCAGATTTGCCGTTGGGCAAGGAGGTAGGTCCTGACTTCATCCCGCTAGAATTTTATAAAACTTTTTTTTCTTCACTAAGCAAAGTTTTATGTTGTATAATGCGCCAGCTTCAGAACGGATTAACGCCTCCGCAGTCATGGGGAGAAGCTACCATGATTGTATTTTTAGAGAAAGGCAAACCCCCTAGTGAACCTGGATCATACAGGCCAATTAGCATAATGAATAGTGATGCCAAAATCTACTAAAAAATTCTGGCTAATCGTCTTAGCACAGTTATGGGGAAAGTGATATCAATCCGACAACATGGCTTTATCCCCGGTAGGGGAACAGCAGAATACATCAGGAGAGTCTGCGCCCTGTTTGATGGCACTTCTATCACACGAGACTCTATGGCACTTATTCTGCTCGACGCAGAGAAGGCGTTTGATAGGGTCACAGGGGGCTTCCTCTGGTCGACACTAGAGAAAGTAAATTTTGGTAAGGGGTGTATAAGAGCCATACAGGCTCTGTACAAGAATCCTAAGATCTGTCTCTGTGTTATGGGAGGACAGAGCGACCTAATAGATATCAAACAAGGAACTAGGCAGGGGTGCCCATGTTCACTCCTCCTTTTTGCTTTTTATGTCGATCCGTTTATCAGGAGGAAAGAGCTAAACAGATGCATTCTCCCTATACGGCTTAACAGATTCAAAACAAAGATTTTGGGGTGTGCAGACGACCTGGCAATTACGGCGCTAACCCTGCTGCAGCACTGGGTGAAATTGAATATGAGGCAGATCGCTTTGGGGCAGACTCTGGCTACAGACTCAACCGGGGGAAGACGCAAATTGTTGTTAATGAGAAGACCAGCTTAGCAGACTCACGAGTGACTAAGTCGGCCATTTATTTAGGGGTTGCTATCTCATCTGATTTAACTAAGGTCGTTGAAATGAATCTTGCACCTGTGATCCAGAAACCAAGGAGGGACCTAGATAGGTTGAATAATTTACATTTTTCAATTGTGGGAAGATGTAACATTATTAAGATGTTATTCCTCCCAAAAGTTTTATATTTGTTTAGAATGATACCCCTGAAATGTGGTATCTGCTAGTTTAAGCAAATGGAGAGAATGATAAACAGGTTTATCTGGGCACAAGGGAAGTAGAGAAGGGCACTTAAGTTCAAGACCCTCCCCAGAGAGAAAGGGGGTTGGGCATATCCCTATTTAAAATCTTATTATTGGGCTGCAGTATTACAATACACACGCAGGCTGCTGGGGGGTATTATCGTCGATAGGTGGAGGGATGATGAAACTGTACCTGATGTATATGACCTACTAATAGAAGACGAAGCATGTATTTGGTTACTGAGGTTCAAAGAGGCCAGCTATTATAAAAAAGTAAAATTTAAGACCTTAGGAGTGGCAGTATCGGTTTGGTCTTCGGTTAGGAAATAGCTGGGATTGGGTAGAATGAATCGCTATACTCCCCTATATAGGAACCCATCGCCGCCTGAGGCATTTCATGACAGCATAATGAAGCAATGGAACAGGTTGGGCGTTGAAACAGTTGGAGATATTATAGATTCCAATGGTATAATTACATTTGAAAGAGCCCAAATCCGGTTTAATTTGGAGCGTAGGGAACTTTTTAAGTTTTTACAGATACGGTCAGCCCTTGATAAAAAAAGTGGGGGAGCAAAAGCATTTGACAGAGATGCAGTTATGGAAAGAGTGCAAAATCCGGAAGGTTGCTCCATCACTCAGATATATAGTGAGATAAATCAACACCAAAATGAGGATCTTGAAAAACACTCTGAGAAATGGCGGGGGAAACTTGGTATTGAAGGGAGTGAGTTTGTAGCTTCGCTCAAGCTAGGATGATTGGTATTGAAAGTAGCCAATCTACAAGCCCAACACTTCAAAACGATATTCGATCTTTATTATACCCCAGCCAGAATAGCTCAGTGGGGAGGGACGACGGGGATCTGTTGCCCGCGATGCCGTAGCATGGAGGCTGATACAGTACATATTTTTGCCGCCCGCCCTAAATTAGATCATTTGAAAAGGGCAATTGAACACTTTATGGGACAATCCTTGAGGATTAAAATAAAATTAAACAATGATAGTGGTTCTAGAATGATCTAGTATGTACAGGGAGGGAGCTCCAGTAGCGCATCATGAATTTTTATTTATCACCATGGCGGTTGTTAGGATTCCAACCCTCCCACCTTCCAACAATGGGTATCATGGCTTTTAGCCATCTATAGCCTGGAAAAAGGCCTTTACGAGAAGAAAGGGTGGAAGGCTATGAAATTGGGGAAACGTATTTCGGCCCTGCTTACAGAATGGAAGGCTAGATCTGAGCAACCCCGGCCATAATTTTTGGTTATGGCTACGTGCCGTATAAAAAAACTGCACCTGTAATGGTGTAATTATGCTCTTTTATTTTTTATTGAGTGGGCAGGCACGCATAATGTTAAGAATTAATTGGATTATGTATCATTGGGCTACCTGCGGACGGTACTGTCTTTAGATGGCTTGACTATGCTTGTTTTCTATCTTATTTTTTTCTATTATTTTCTTTTTGTTGTTTTCCTTTGGTGTAAATTATTCCTGTGTATTATTGTATGGATTTTCTCTTTTTTTGTAATGATTGATGAAATACTGATGGTGAAAAAAAAATATTTTAAAAAAAGGAAACACTGCCATCAGACTTCCACCTGACTTTGGCATAATTATCATGGTGTAGGCGAGCCAATAACTGAAGTAAGTCACTTGGGAGTTTTAGTTTCATAAGTGTGGCCCACAGCTTGTTGCGATCAATGGAGTCAAAGGCCATTTTAAAGTCAAGGAACATAACATATAGGTGGCCCTTTCAGATCTTCATTTCCTTCCAAATAAGCAGCAAAAATCTAAACACTTGATATAGGGTGCTTTTATAAGACCTAAAGCCTGCCTGCAGGTGGGAAATAATATTATTCTCCTCCATCCAATGTTGAAGCTGTAGCAGAATTACTTAGCAAAAAACTTTTTGGGAGACGTCTATAAGACTTATCGGTCTGTAATTTGAAGGATCCCCTTTCTCTCCTTTTTTATAAATGGGAATTTTTTCAACTCCTTTCCAGGTTGGGGGTATATACCCACCACATAGGATAGCATTAAAAACCTTTTGGAACAGAGGGCCCCAAATATTAGGCTCTGCTTTATACAATTCTCCTGGGAGTTTATCTAAGCCAGCGGCTTTCCCAACCTGGAGTTGGTTGATTGCTACTATAATTTCATTTACGGAGAAGCCTTCTACATGTTCCTGTGTTGACACTAGGGTGCCTTCCCCTGAGACTACTGCAGTTTCCTCCTCAAGATTATGGTCGCTCCCGTATAAAGATTTTTAAAATATTCTTCCCAAACCTGTGGTTGTATATAATATTCATCTTCACTGACCTGCTTAGTTGAGCCCTTACAAAGTAGGTGCCAAAACAGTTGACTATCCTTATGTCTAGAGGCCTTGGCAGTTATACGCCAGTTATCGGCCTCCCAGTTCTT
Organism: Lissotriton helveticus; assembly: GCF_964261635.1. NCBI lineage: Eukaryota > Metazoa > Chordata > Amphibia > Caudata > Salamandridae > Lissotriton > Lissotriton helveticus. The sequence continues at coordinate 750,277,763 of NC_136061.1, forward strand.
TTTTGCTCCATACAGGGACCTCTTGTACATCATTTTTCTATTCTTAATGTCATCTCGCACTCCCTGCTTGACTGCCACCATTAGAGTAACCTTTGCTAATCTACAGTCCTCATTATACCATGGGGCAGTATTTCATTTGAACGTATTAAAACTGGATGATTTACTAAAATAATGTTTAATACCATTGGACAATTTCTGATAGCTGGCTAAGATAAGATTGTCCTCTTTTTGGTCTAGATCACTAAAGACCATAAGAGTCTGAGCCACTTCTTCGTAAATTGTTGGTAGAGTTTTCCCGTCAGCTATTACCCTGGGCCATTTAATTCTTCTGTTACCATTCATAGTTACAATCGAGGCTTTACTTTGAGGGATTTTATTATCAAAAATTGTGAGGCCAATTAACTCCAAAAAGAGGGCATTGTGATCACTGTCATCATGGTTTTGGACAGTCATATCCTAAACATATGGACACAAATCAAGGTCCACCATGATGCAGTCTATCTTAGTTTTAGTACTCCCATACTTAAATGTAAACTTGGCTGCTGCATCAGAGGGTGTCCGCCCATTGTAGGCTCGCACCCCGTGAGCTAAAGTAAGAGACAATACCTGCTGCTCAACTTTAGTAAGTCTTTTAATGGAAGAAGTATGTAGCTTATTAACACCCCTAGCTTGCTCTTCTTCCTGTACTAGCTCTTGCACATAATCACCCGGCTCGTAGGTCGTGTTGAAATCGCCAGAAAGAAAAAGATAGGGTCCTCCACTACAATTCTCTGGATAGTTAACTAGCTCTGTTATAGTTTCCGAGTGCTTATAGTGGCTGCTAAACCCATTATAGATGTTAAACAATGTGATTTGGACATTCCTTTTTGGCCATATCAAATCAATGCCAAGAATCTCCTGGGAGTCCCCCGAAGTGTCTTAATTTCACAGTTCAATGTTGTCCTAACCCATATTAACAGCCCTCCAGCCTGACGGCCCGCTGTTGATGGCCTAGCCTCGATACTAAAGTGGTGAACCCCACCCAATGTACCTGCTCTGTCTCCCAGGTTTCCTGAAATAGGCATACATGATTACTATCAATCATCCTACTGCATTCAGGGTTACTTAGCTTAGATTTAATGCCGGCAATATTCCAGGAAACAATCTGTAGTAATTATTCGGCACCAACGCTTTCCTGTTGCCTACAACTAAGTGTAGAATTTTAGTGTGTTGGTTTATGGACTGTTTTGTGGGAGGTTAATTGGGTGGGAGAGGTGTTAACCATCTCATTACATAAGATATTATCAGTAGTAGTTATTCCCTTTACTTGGATGGTTGTGGTTACGTCATATGCTGACACTCCATTCCCTTGATTTAGTCAGTCAGGGCTAGTCAGGTCAGTAAGGGCTTCATATGTATTGCTGACTTCCAGGGGAAAATGGACTTTCCTACTTGGTAGATTCTGAGTTAGCTGGACATTCAGTGGGGGATATAACCCACTCGGCTTAAGATGCCTATAGAAGAAGCCGAGTGGCACTCGCTCGATCCCTTGTCCTGGGCCACACACAGGTCGTTTCCTCCTACTTTGGAGCAACTGCCCTGTGAGATCTGGAGATCTGCAATTGATCACTATGCAGTCTCTCTTTCCAGTCTTCCGTAATGGACCAACCCAATCCACTCTACTGACAAACAAAATATCATCAAAACAAGAGCTAGAAAAATCAATATTCATTGTTAGCCAATGACATACCTTGTTCTTTAGCTGAGTGGTACATTCCTTTTGGTCGCCGATAAGTGACGGGGCATTGGTTAAGGTCACCACATATTGGCAGCAATCTAGGGGAAGATGGAGAGTCACATCGTTGCAATTATCTTCACCAGAGGAAACATCACCCAATCATAAAATGGACTAGATGATGCTGTTTCAATCCTATTCAATGGCGGGCTGGTGGTGTTAAGACCAGAATGGTTAGCAGGCTCATGCGGCTTGATATTTTCCCTGCGGGTATATTTCCGTATGTCGTGATACTTTTTTGGACCATTGGTCACAACTGTGGATTGTACTAGATTACAATGATGATTTTCCACCATGGTGCTGGTTTTCCTATGCTTTTTGGCCCCCAGTTGTTCTACAGACCCGGGACTTAGGGAGCCATGATTATCTGCCTCTACAGTTATGGTGGAAAGTGACTTTTGTACATTTTCCACATTAATTTCTAGCCTATCAAGCCTATTTATAATGGGTAGCAAAATATGTTGTACTATTTTTCCAAACCCATCCAGTAAGAGCTTGATGTCTTGCGGGGATAAGGTGAACATCATAACACACAAGATGATGGATGGAATGTTCCCCCCCAGTCACAGATCTGGGTTTAATCCATCGTTATTTTGCTCACCAAGCCACCCCAGTTCAGACATGGCCATATGCAAATAAGTCTTGACCCTGTGTCTCATGGGAACAGTCCAGAATAAACTACCAAGCCATGCCTTCCCTGGACCGGAATCAAGCATCCTAGGACCGGTTTCTGGCTATCAACTGTCTTCAGCCAGGATAGCTTGACTCCAGTGGATTAGTGAGCATGGGACCCACGTCTGGGCATACCCTTCCCACATAGGGTGAACAGCAAAACACTCAAGATGATGGACGGAATGTTGCACAATTGCAAAACATTCACCCCCAGTCACAGATCTGGGTTTAATCTTAGTTATTTTGCTCACCAAGCCACCCCAGTTCAGACATGGCCATATGCAAATCAGTCTTGACCCTGTGCCTCATGGGAACAGTCCAGACCGAACTGCCAAGCCATGCCTTCCCTGTACCGGAATCAAGCATCCTAGGACCGGTTTCTGGCTATCAGCCGTCTTCAGCCAGGATAGCTTGACTCCAGTGGCTTAGTGAGCATGGGAGCCACGTCTGGGCATACCCTTCCCACATAGTGTGAACAGCAAAACACACAAGATGATGGACGGAATGTTGCACAATGGCAAAACATTCACCCCCAGTCACAGATCTGGGTTTAATCCATTGTTATTTTGCTCACCAAGCCACCCCAGTTCAGACATGGCCATATGCAAATCAGTCTTGACCCTGTGTCTCATGGGAACAGTCCAGACCGAACTGCCAAGACATGCCTTCCCTGAACCGGAATCAAGCATCCTAGGACCGGTTTCTGGCTATCAGCCGTCTTCAGCCAGGATAGCTTGACTCCAGTGGCAGGGTATGCTCAGACGTGAGTCCCTTGCTCACTTTGCCACTGGATTCAAGCAAGCCGGGCTGAAGACGGCTGAAATGCCAGAAACTGGTCCTCAGAAGCTTGTTTCCGGTCCAGGGAAGGCATGGCTTGGCAGTTCGGGCTGGACTGTTCCAATGAGGCACAGGATCAGACTAATTTGCATATGGCCATGTCTGAACTGGGGTGGCAGAGTGGGCTAAAGAACGGTGATAGATTAAACCCAGATCTGTTGACTGGGTGTGAGTGTTTGATTGGTTCAGATGCTCTGTCCATCACCACCCCCTTTTGTACCACTTTGTTCGCCATAAGTTGGCAGGGTATGCTCAGACATGAGTCCCTTGCTCACTTTGCCACTGGATTCAAGCAAGCCGGGCTGAAGACAGCTGAAATGCCAGAAACCGGTCCTCGGAAGCTTGTTTCCTGTCCAGGGAAGGCATGGCTTGGCAGTTCGGGCTGGACTGTTCCCATGAGGCACAGGGTCAGACTGATTTGCATAAGGCCCTGTCTGAACTGGGGTGGCAGAGTGGGCTAAAGAACGGTGATGGATTAAACCCAGATCTGTTGACTGGGTGTGAGTGTTTGATTGGTTCAGATACTCCGTCCACCCCCTTTTGAACCACTTTGCGGGGATAAGGTGGCAGAGAGAGATGGCACAGGGCAGGAATTCAATTTTGTTGATGATACTACAGTGGAACTATTACTGTCCCCAGTAGGGGCCTGTCTAGCTGTTCTCTTTGATCTGGATACTAGTGCAGGCTCTAAGTGCTTTTGCTTCCTCTTCCTTTTAGCTGGAGGACAAGGTACTGGAGATGCTTGGAGTCAACATTGAGACAACACAGGGGGGACTAATTCCAGTACAGATTGAAAAGGAACATAGCCTTTGCGTGAGCCCCTACCTGCCGTTAAGCGCCTCCTGGTGCAATGTTTCCCAGCGGCGCCTCCCGGGCGTAAAGAGTTCTGGGGGACGGAGTCCCCTGTCAGGAGCAGCGGGCTGGTGGTGACTGTCGGCGAAAAGTAGCAACCAGAGTGTGCTCCACTGTAAGTGATAAGACCAAAAAGGTCTGTAAAAAAACATTGCCCCCACAAAGAATGCTTGCCAAACCAGGGAATAATTTGACTGAGGACATTATTTGAGTCACTGACAATGCCACAATGCACTGTGTTGTTATTTACCATGATCAGTGTAGTAGCCAACCACACAATGTGATAGTTATGGGGTTAGCAATAAATATACATTAGGAAGTGAATATGTTTGTTCTCCATGTTATCTTTTTGTAAACTATTCTGGACTATCTTAGATCTACCTCAACAATTTGGAAGCTTGTTGAACATAGATGTGGTCCCAAAATATTGATTGCAATTTAAAATGTAAGGTCACAAAATAATAATGTGGAATTTGTCAAAATACAACCTACCTCATTTCTATTCATGAGGTAGGTTGTAAAGTCTGACTTACCGATTAGCAGCCTTTACAGGGATGGTAGGCTTTTGGTGTCAGCAGATCACCATATCTATGATTTCTATTTAAATATTTTTTTAATACTGCCCCATTTCCTTAAAGAAAAGGGGGCTGCATTTAAAACAAATACTTTTTTTTAAACGTTTGTTTCAGAATTGGCAGTGGTCACCTGGTCAATTGCTCAGTCCTAAATAAGTTCCTTTTTTTACATTTACAAAAGGGAAGATATTCCACGAGGATCCCTTTCCCTTTACCAATGGGTTACCACCTTCTTTGAGGAGTTGGCAAACTATCAATGGTTTGCTACAAAAATTGCAGTTCAGACCAACAATAGATAGCACTCCAAATTGAGATTTGAAAGGGCCCGACTAAACACGGCCTTCAAAATTGCAATTCAGTATGCATTTCTAAACGCATTCTGTGATTCGGGAAGCACTTACTGAACCACAAAATGGTTTTAGTACATACTGATTTATTTAGCGGATGCACACAATGTGATTTTGGTACAGATGTACGTAGGGAATGGTTTGGGATGACCAAATAGCGAATATTTGCAATTCAAAATTTGGTAATTGCAACACGCCAATTTGTCTTTGACACATTTTACGATTCCCAGGGGGTCGCAAATAGGCCTACCTAATTAATATTCATGAGGTAGGTCTCGGTTTGCAACACATTGGGAATCACAAAAATCACAGGGATGGTGGCCTGCTGGGTTCAGCAGACCGCCATGTCTTTGATCGCTTTTCAAAAAAGGAATGTTTTTTTTAAATGCAGCACATTTTCTTCAAAGGTAAACAGGATGCATTTTAAAAATAAAAATGAAAAATTTTCTTTTCATTTTTTTAAGCATAGGCAGTGGTCTGAGGGACCACTCCCTGCTGTTAAACATGGTTTTACAAAATTCACAAAGGGAAAAGGGTCCCTTGGGGACTCCTTCACATTTGCGAATGGGTTATCACCTACTTACAATAGGTGGTAAGGCAAATGTTTTGCGGCTGCTTTCAGCCGCAAAATATTCAAACATACTGTTACGATTCAGCATTAAGCAGAGATGCCCCAGCACACACCTCTTCACAATACAGAATCTCAAACCCAATTTGCGATTCGGTAATAGGCTACTGTAACGCAAATTGGGCCTCTGTACATAAAAAAATGCATTTTTGTGGTGGTAAACAGCCCAATTTTCAAATCGAGCCATTTGCGACCTCAAAAATGATTTGTACATCTGGCCCTTTGCAACAGAATAATGGCTTGGTGCATCTAAGGCTATATTAATTTTTGTATTTTATTAGGAAGAGGATAAGAACACATTGATGCTTCAACCTACTGCAACACATCACACAGTCTTGTTTTTTTTAGCATCAGAGTCTAATAGATCAAATGATTTTAAAAATGGGGCCACACTTTGGACAACAGCCATGCTACATATTCACAAAAATGTAACTACTTGTCTCTAGAAGGTACACACAGATGCACATTATCTCTTTGAAATTTGAACAGTTCAAATTCTGCTCCTGTGCATCACAAGGCTGGCCCGATTTTCTAGAATCAGACTTTGTCTATTTTATTTTCAAGTAAGAGCTCCAAGCACCTCAATCACTGTAATTTCTCTCCGGAACCATAATTGTTCGGTGAATGAAAGGAGCTAGAAGAAAAAAAACAACATGATATGCACCCTTGGGCAAAGTATCTTGTAGAAGAAAAATAATTTACATTTTTAGCTCTAATTAAGTATTTTCTGAAAATACTAATCCCGTGGTGTGCTTTCCACATCATACGACTCTAAATCAAAACATTTCAAGGACTGAAAAGCATGCATCTTTTTCTACATCTAATTAGTCTGAAATTAATAAATATTACAATAACAATGATCACAATAATCATTTATTAACTAAATTTCCTGGGCAAAGAACAATGCAGAGGGATTTGCAAGTCACGGGCACTTCATCATACACCGCGAAACAGGTTGTTGTGACAGTCTTTTTTGTCAAAGGAAGCAGCTCCAAACCTGGGGATTTCAAAACAAGTTCTTTGATTTTGTTTCCTTGTATTTGTTTATTCTCATTGGCTAAAGTTATTTGCAAGAGTTAAAATATATCAATCCATGCATTCACAAAATTCAAGAGAAAAAAGCAAAAACACACACACGTGTTCACAGTTATACACATGTAAATAGACATAGTCACCAAAATCAAAGATGAGGACCGAGAAAGGACACAGATAGGCACAGAAATTCAGAACAGTTTCATCGAGGGTACACAGTCCTCGCAGGTCTCGAAGGTTGCTCATTTAATTCATTTTCTGTCCAGATACCGTAAAGGATTCCTGAGGTTCCCCGCCACCACTCTTGTTGCTTCCTAGTGCTTTCACTGTGATATATTTAATCTAGGCGGTAGCATACCTTAAATTCACAAGTTATTCTACTTTTTCCCCCTCAGATGTGCTAGGTGAAAATCACTACTCTTAACAAACACAGGGTCAAAAATATTGTTATATTTGGGGCGTACTTGGACTCGGCATAAGGTAAAAGGCAATTATTCCCCATGTAAACCCACCTTTTTAAAGGTCGCCGAACAGCAGCATATTTTGAAGTACTTAATCTATACTAATATTATAAAGAGAGAGCCCAAACCTTTGAGGCGGGTAATCTCAGGAACCACAGCACCAATCACAACACCCGATACAGCATTGGAAAGGGCAGTTGCAGCAGAAGGACATAGGCTATACAGATGCCCACCATATACATTTGAAAGGTAAAAGAACCTTACCAGCAAAGTAGTCCCTTGTGGGCGTGGGCGCGGCGCAGCATGACGACAAAAAAAAGCGTTCCTTAAACGTGTGCGTTGTGCTGGGGGCGTGTGCTGGGGGCGTGAACAAGGCCAATGGGTGCGGCAATTGCGATTGCGCGGCAGCAAGGGGTGTGGCCAATGGGCGCGACAACCGGCAACAATCGAGCGGCACATCCCCTCAAAAAGAAGCGTGCCTTGGGGGCGTGTGTAAAACAAACGTGTGCATTGGGCCGGGGGCCTTGCCAAGGTCAATGGGTGCGGCAATTGTGCGGGATTAAGGGGCGTGGCCAATGGGCGCGGCAATTGCCGGGGCTTAGGTGGGGGCAGAAGCGACTGATCGTGCCTGCGGGGACAATAACTGCACAGTATCCTGCGCGCTGTCAGCCAGTCAACTCTCTGCATAAAGGACCGTGCCTGCAGGGACACTAACTGCAGCGTCTCCTGCGCACTCAACTCTCTACATAAACGAATTGACACCAGGCGCACAACATCAACCAGGGCTGGAGCCGGGCTCAGGTGGCAGATGACGCGACTAAGCGCACCTGCTGGGACACTAACCTTTGAACTGACTGCACTTTCCCACACATGCAGCGTCTCCAGCGCGCGCTGTAACCCACACAACTCTCTGCATCAACGACTTTACACCACAAGCACACCATCAAACAAAACTGGAGCCGGGCCTCAAGCGGGGGTTTGACGCGATTCAGCATGCCTGCGGGGACACGAAATTTACAACTGAATGCACTTTTACACACACTTACCTACGGAAGTGGAGTACATACACACTAGAGACCTCTGCTAATACTTCTTACTCCAAGGTACACACAGTATCTGCACACACATGCCTAACTATTGTGACACTTCATGCTAAAAATGTTCTCTACCGCGAGATTTTAAAATACATTTCCCTTGCCTATTACACACATTCTATTTCATACCCGGACAACGTCGGGACGGGCTGCTAGTCTATATCAATAAAAATGAATGTATGTCTGTCTGTCTGTCTTTTATGCATTACTACACCATTCATCCGATCGCCATGAAACTTTGGGAAGTTGCCGAGTACACTCCCGCGAAGGTTTCTGGCATGTATTTCTTTTAAATATCGGCCCCCCAGGGCCCTCATAATCTTTCGATTATCGCGCAGAATTACAAAAATCATCAGTGGCTCAGTGCACGTGCTATATTAGCAGCTACGAACAACGATGTAAATGCCATCAATTTCAGCATTCAAAACGGAATACCAGGCGAAGCGACAACGTATAAGTCCATCGATACTGTGATGAATCAAGACGAAGTTGTCAATTACCCAACGGAATTCTTGAATTCACGGGATTTGCCCGGTATGTCACCGCACATCTTGACATTGAAAATTGGCGTGCCCATCATTCTTCTCCGAAACATCAATCCACCACGACTTTGCAACGGTACAAGACTTCGGTGAAAAAGATAACAATGTCATCGAAGCTACAATTTTGAATGGGAAAATCAAGGGAAGATGTACTGTTGCCACGTATTCCAATGATTCCAACAGATATGCCATTTGAATTCAAACGTTTACAGTTTCCGGTGCGACTCGCTTTTGCAATGACCATCAACAAAGCACAAGGACAATCGCTGCAAGTGTGTGGACTCCATTTGGAGAATCCGTGCTTCTCACATGGACAACTGTATGTGGCCAGCTCACGCGTCGGAAAACCTTCTGATTTATTTGTGTACGCACCAGACGGAAAAACAAAAAATATCGTGTGTCCACAAGCACTCGAATAAATAAATAGAATTAAAACAACACTTTGAAATGTTTTCAATACTAAAATGAATACGTTTCAATAAAAATGACACAATGTAAATTGAATGTTATCATAAAAAGTTTCCTTGAATTTTCTTTCTTCTGAGATCGCAGCAACGCGCGACGAGTAAGCTAGTCATAAATGAATTTAATGATTTTGAGGCCTTCTGTATTTCTGGCATTGTGGTGTTGAGGATCTATGCCTAATGCATCCGGTAAGAACAAGGAGGTGTGGGTAAAGGTCTCTGGTCTCTGGTTACATTAAGAACGGGCAGGCTCAGTCGGATCCCCCCATTTCGGGTCATCAACACTTCCAAACTCTCACCTGGGTGTAAATTTCGCTCCATCTACCAGCCACTATAACCTGTCTTTTAGCTCACATTTCCCCTCTTGCAGTTTGTCAAACTGCAGCCTCAGATTATTGAAAGTCATGGCATGCTCAATCGAGCACCTTCCAATGATTCCAGCCAACAGAGATAAAGAGTTCTTCACTAACTGCACAAATGAGTATGCTCAGACCCCATGACCCTTCTCATTGTAAATGTCAGATGCTGCCAGTAGAACATGGCACCTGCACACTGCATTGGTGCAGCAGGAAGTGGTGGAGAAGAGCACCAGTCACACTATTGCTGCTGATTACAGCACGCAAGCCCTCCTATTCTGTCATTTATTCAACATTTTCCTCATTTGTAAAAATTAAAAATGCATAATGAAAGGCTATCTCCTTCCCAAACCAGCATACAGCAACTAAATTAAAAGAGTCCAACTTCCTGTTTCTCACAATCAACAGTTTTGTAATAAAATTTAAATAAACTGAAAATTAACCTGGCCCAAAACAAAGAATAGGAGTGGAAAATAAAATCCACCTTTTCTTCCAATTCTTATCCTTCTCGGATTCTCTGATCTAAACCAAACTTTTCAATGAAGGTGGGGCCCTGCTTACAGTTTGGTGTACAGTCACTGGCTATGGACTAACAGAGAGCTAAACTAGGAGGTCTCTGACCGTTAGACAGACCTCATAGACAAAAGACAAACAGTGAGATTACATGACTGTTTTTGCAAGAATAAAACAATTTTCAACATGATTTACACATAAATGTTAATTTCCCTAGAATAAAATCCCTGATCTAAGGTCTTCCGGTTGTTTATTTTTAATAGACCCATTTTGTATGCAAGTCTTACCATCATTTAACAATATATTAATAACTGTTGTTTAAACCAATCGATTGATCAACTGGAAAGAGAACATGTGCTATTCCTTGGTGTGCGATATCAGTGTCGTAGAGTATGAGGGTATTCAAAAGTTACGGGGCAACTAGCAGGTAACAACTGTTGGCTTTCCCTTCTGATGTCCTGCAGAACCGCAAACTGGGAGCCAAGTTCTTCTCTATTTTCTGATCCTCGGGGAAGAGACGTAGAGCAGGCCAGGACTTACTCATTGAGGTGCTTTGTCCTAGAGCCACAGAACTCAGCAATGCAAGAAAGAAAGCTTAATAAATAAATGTCCTGTCAGAGTTTTTGCTTTACTAGGAAAAGCTGCTTTAATACACAAAGGTGAATACTATCCACTTAATTACACATATAGACAGAATGGCAATTGGAAATACTATTAGGAACACCCTTTAGAGAGTTTCACAAAGTACATGCGGTGTAAAAAATGGAAAGGTCATAATGGTCAAGTAACCGCCTAAATGTAAACTAGAACCCCAATGCTGGATTTTCTTCCAATGGTTTTGCATGACAGTGGATCCTAACCCATAAAAATACAATACCCCTATAGATACGTAAATTAAACATGTGATATATGAAAAGTTGGCCTATGGGTTTTTGCAAAAGGTGTCAACATACACATTTCAATATCGATCAGCATTGCAATATCATCCCACAAATATGCACCTATTTCGATTTTCACCATTATTAAACCATAACTCTTGTCTTTCACATAAATAACAATAACCCGGCACAAAACAACGAACATTTTTTAAAATCTTATTGTGAGTATTCACCTCATCGGTTAACAAGCACATATGACCCAGTGAGACAGTACGGAAGTGAAAAATTCTTTATTGTATAGTTAATTAAAACCATTACAATATTCCAAAGCATAAACAATGTATTTCCGTCACGTATTTTGATCAATATAAACGATTAATACCATATTTAAAATTTGAATTCAATTTACATAATATGTACCTTTTTAAAAACAAGCATGAATTGCTGAATTATTATTATGGCCTATATTATTCTTTCAATAAATTCTCAAAATAGGTTAAAAATGTATTTAATTGACAAATTAATTGTGGGTTCTCTGAGTCCAGGTTTTTTAGTATTGCTGATCGACAGGTGCGGATGCCTCTTTCATTAAACTTCCTCCTGAGTAGATTTCGGCGACAGCACTCTAACACAGGGCAAATGCATATCAGGTGTATAAAGTCCTGAGCTGATGCTCCACATAAGTTACAATCCTTTGGGCCAGGAGTCCTCCAATCAGGTTGATCAACCTTGGAGGGCAATTTCCCCATGCGCAGCTCCAAATACTTAGTTTTTAGGTGGGGGGGGAGAAAGGCCTAAGTATGCCGCTGGCTCAAGCTTTGTATAGGATTGTAAAACCATCCATGCATGCGCACGTCGGCTTAATGTTGCTTTATCTTCAATTAGAGAGTGCGAGTTTGCCGCTTTTTTCACGATCAGCTGGAATGATGTCAATGGTAATTTCCTTTGCCAGATATCTGTCATCTTTGTTATTTTTAACGAGGCATTTAGGTACTTCGCATATTCGGATTTTAGATTGTTTTCCCAGAGTGCTGAGTTGATTTCTAGGTCACGATTGAGCCATATTTTGTACCAGAATTTAATTGTCTCATACCTTTTATGAAGTATTGTATGCTGTTATCTGAACTCTAGATGTACCTGAGCTGGTGAGGCATCACATGGCAAGCGAAATACTCTTTTGTACACTCGCGTTTGAATTTTGAAGTGGACCACGCTTCCATAGGCAATAGTTGGAAGTAGTTTTGCTTTGATAACTGCCAGAAGTGTGATGAACAATGGGCCTTTTAACTGTTTTGATATCCTGCAGAATGCAAACAGTAGAGCGGTTCCCGTTTTTAAAATTATTTCATAATGCGTGGCGAATGAGAACCTTCGGTCCAAATGTATCCCCAAGTATTTGTAGCCATCGACTACTTCCAACTCAGTGTTGTCGATTGTAAATTTCAGCTGTTTGTGGAGACAATGTGTTATGATCAGTACCTTAGTTTTTTTTACATTTATTTCCATCAGGTTTTTTTTAGCTAAATCAGCTTGCTCATGGATTAATCGTTGCAGTCCGATTCTCGTCTGACTTAGAAGGACCACATTATCTGCATAGGACAAGTGTGTTAGTGGCAGCGTGCCCAGCCGTGGCGGGTGTGAATTGACCCCGTATAGACTTGGTGTTAGATCGGCCATGAATAGATTAAACAAGTGCGGGGCCAAGACACAGCCTTGTTTTAACCCTTCATTAGTGAGGATCTTCCTTGTAAGCCTTGGGCCATTGGCGATTTTAAACTGAATCCAAGTGTTAGTGTAAAGATTGATGATTGGGTTTAAAATTGTGTCTGGTAGACCCTGGAGTTTCAGTTTGGCCCATAGTGTGTGTCGGCTAACACGGTCAAAGGCCGCCTTGAAATCCACAAAGCATAGATGGAGTCCCTGGAGCTGTTGTAGACTTTTCTCGGTGATTAGCCCTATTGCTAATACGTTTGCAATTGTGCCCTTGCCACGCCGGAAGCCTGACTGGTTTATTGGGATTTTTTTTATTCTCATCAGACCAGTTTACTAAATCAGTTAGGATCAGCGATGCATAATATTTGGCCTCCGCATCTATCAACGCGATCAGGCGATAGTTTGCTGAATCTGTGCGCTCCCCGCCCTTATCTATCGGATTAATAATCGCGCCTCTCCAGCTTTCTGGAATACGACTGGTAGTGCCGATTATCTGGAACAAACTACAGATCTTGCTTGCCCCGTAAATGGGATCTTGTTTTTAGATTGCCTGCGGCACCCCATTCGGTCCCGGTGCGCTATCAAGCTGACTTTTCCATATGATTTGCAAGATTTCTACTTCAGAATAGACAAGAGTAGATTGAGGGGTATCTTTTTGCATTTTGTGCGTGGAGATTCCTACAGGTGACAGCTGTTCGAAATTGTTTATGGAGAATGTGGAAATTAGGCGCTTTAACCATGCATTTCTCGGAGACTCAGGTCGTATTTATGGCATTGGTGGTTCTGTTCATAGAATTCACCTGCGCCCAGAAAGCTCTGGGGTCAGATTTTTTTGCATTATGAAGTAATTTTGTCCAGAGTTGGTTTCTTCGGTTTTTTTATCAATCCAAATTTGTTTCTTGTATTTTATCTTTAAAGAGCGTATCTCCTCCTATACTTTCGACCGCGGGCTTTGATGTTGAGCACTCCTAAGGGTCTTTCTAAGGAGCTTTCTTAAGCTTTGTGATGCTTTACTAAGCTGGCTGTTGTTATCTGTGTATTTTATCTTGTTGGCGGGCGCTCCTGCTTCGGCTAGCTTTGCCAAAAATGTAGTCGATGTTTCTAAGATCATTTTGTTTTCTGACTCGAGAATTTTCATTAGATTTTTGGCTTTTACTGCTATATGTAGTGATGTGGTACACGTCTACCTAAGACGCTTCAAGGTAATTGTTGATGTTTCCCCCTCTATTGCTGGAGCTTCTTTATGTTTGAACAATGTTATTTTTAATTCGATATGCTGAGCCGAATGATCGCTGTCACGTGAGCATTTGATTTGAAAACTCTTTATTTGCCCTAAAAGAGGAAGGGTTACTATTGTGTGGTCCAGGATTGAACTTGAGCAGGGGCCAATATACCTGCAGTTGGCAGGTTTATCCTGTTTTATTCTCCCGTTTCATAACGCGCATACCTAGATGTTCGAGGTCCCTTATAAATTGCTGGCCTACTTTGTCAATGCATTTTTGAATAGGAAACAGCTGCGTTTCTACCGCCCAAATTTCGTTTGCTGCAATGATGTTGTCTTACTCTTCTTGAGTGTCTAGTAGATTTGCATTAAAATCTCCTGTAAGGATTATTTCCAAAGTTGGCCGTTCGAAGCGAAATTCAGCAATGACATCAGTAGCTTTCTTAAAAAGATTTTTTTTAGCTTAGATTTTGGGTGTACATAGATATTGATAAGTATAATGGTGCTTACCCCTGAGGATGTGCCATGTTCCATTTTTATTATTTGCATGGCTGAAGTTGACTTAATTTTTTGACTTAATTTTTAGTGCTGTAGAGATACAAACAGCAAGGCCCCCTTAGCTCTTCCATATTGCTGAGTTCTTGTTGCATTCACGTGATAGCCTATCCTACCAGGAACCTCAAATGGGGCTGTCAGACAGATTTCTTGGAGCACAATTATTTTGTGTCTATTCCAAGACTCTATCTTCTCACTGTCTTGAAGGGTTCCTTTTGCTCCTGCGATGTTCCAGAATAGAATTTTTATGGGGGAGAGCACTGTCCTGCCAAATATACTATAGCTTCATTATCCCGTCCACCCGGTGGTGGGCAGTCCTCAGTTTGTTTTCCTCTGTTGCTCTGTGTTTGTGCCACCTGCACCTTTGGCACCTGGCAGTACTGAGGGGACTATACTTTTTGTTGAGGTTTGTACTTGGGAAATGCTTAATGTTAGAAATGAAGACGGATAACGTTGTATTACTGGGCTGGTGACAGTGACTCAATAGGTCCATGTACTCAGAACCTCATAGTTAAAGCCTGACATCGGGAGTGCTTTAAAACGTGGGAAGTGTCTCCCTGTGTAATGTATTTGAGGACTCAGGAGACATAAAATAGAAGAATCTTTAAAACTTTGTGAGAACACCTATATTGGGCGTGCGTGGCTCCTAAATGCCCATACTCTCAATATGTGGTGCCTACTCCCTGCGCCTCAGTCAGCACCATAAGAGCTATATAGAAATGTATAGATGCCCAGGCGGAGGCTTACAGGGCAATGGATGAACTTCAGCCACGATGGCTGTTATTTAATAAAGTATATGCAAAATAACAGGGACCGACTAATATTCACAGAAAGGAACCTGAGTCAAAGTCTTGAACAAACCCAATGGGCCCATGGGTCAATTTTAGTTCAACGATCTACAAACCCAAACCTGTTTAATCTTTTATCAGTTTAACAGTATATCGTTCAATGGTTGAAGGCACAATTTCATTTATAAATATAGTTTCATATTTCATAAACATCAGTCAGTATATATCAAAGTCTAGTGAAGACGGCGCAAGGTGCATTAAGTGCTCAGTGCGTGACATATATTTACATATATACACACAGAGTAGGCAGGCTATCCACATATTTTATAATCCATAAATATCTTGAATTCATCAAAGTCTAGATTCAAGTGTGACTGATAACCCTGCAGGACTGTCTATGTTGCGATCTAGGAAGAATTAAGGTGTGGGTCGCATCAAGACAGTGCAGTCTGTCTAGTGTGCAGTACATTAAAATATGGGGCCCTTGATATGAAATATGTGCCGTCTCAATACTTGCCATATGGTGTCTTAACAACATATACCTTAGTACAAGAAATGACGTCACAGCCTCCACAGGTTCACACAATATGACTATCATGGTGTTGCTCTGGAAGCAAATCCATTTTCATTTATCGCTACGGACCTGATTCTATAGATGTAAGGGTGTCATAATGCATGCAAACATCCAGTTGAACTGTCTGTACAACTATAAATACATGTAGATTACATTCGCTCAAAGAGTGTCCTTAAAGTAGCACAATCTTTCTATTATATATTCAATGTTTACACTTCTAAGGGACCTTCGCCATACTATCAGTAAATGATACATGCGAAAACTCGTTTTCTGCATTGAAAATAACATACTTGTGTTGACAGCTTGTTATGTATAAAAAACATGACCTTGGAAGGTCTGTGCACTAATAATCGTTCAAACTGTTAAAACAAGTGCTCAGCTCTGTTCTACAATCTCCAATCTCATCATGCAATACAGAGCATCAAGCACTTCTGAAACACAATGTCCAGACTTTTCTCCCTGAATTGCAGGTAGGTTCCCCTTTCCTCAATGTGCATTAGACAAAAAGACTTGACCAGTAAAGGATGGGGACACTTTGAATTTCTGCTCACAAGGCAGACATTGTGAGAGTGATACAGTCCTACAGAAAAGGTGCATCCCCAATCTCGATAAATAAACTATTCTCCACTTATTCATGCTCCTCTCAAAATCCATAGTGGTCTACTAACACAAAATCATAACATCACCATCATCCCTGCTCATATAAAAGTTGTAGTGGAGATATACAACTTACACATGTGCTTTCATAACACATAAAGGAAAGTGCCAGTGTACCCTGGATCTTCTTTAACCAGATACAATGGGAAACATAATTGCCACACTTAAAGGTAATCTTCCAAATGAATACATCCAATGTAAATGGTATGTACAATGTATCATGTAATCAAATCAAGAACAATCCATTGTTGGACAGGTCCACATTTTTTGATCAACATACAATATAAAAATATAAATGAAATCTAAATGAGCGTATGAAGCCACACAAGAGAACAACGTTCCATCATGATGCAAGTATTGCTGTGGTTCTCACTTCATCTTCATCATTGAGACCCAGTTCCATTGTTCTTAGTCAGTCTATCCAGTGGCATTCCATCCTTGCTAGTAGAGTGGTGATATTACCGCCCTGTGAGTCCCATTTGGCTAATTGAATGACCGTTCAATCCGACTGCCTGCATTGTGCCGAAACTCTGGATAATGTTAAACAACGGGTATACCTTCAACTTTACGGTGGATCCTGTTCCGATGATGTCTGATCCATTGTTAAATCAATTGGGTTGTCTGGGCTATGAAAACGTGTACACAGACAATCACATATACAGCATTCTTTGTATTTCAGTTCAAATGGTCTATCAATTTGTAAGATAAATCATCCACTGTTATGAATTTTGTGTTCTGTATGAACTTACATGGAGTGCAATTACCATACTTAAAGGGTCCTACAATAGATGCCAGTCCCCAATGCTATGTAATGCTGTCCATATGAGCTGCTCTCTGTGAGCCCTAACAAAGTAATCTCTGATGTTCCTGCTGCGTTTGAAAGCAAACAATGGACTATTATTGTTGATGCCCTTGGGAAACCTCCAGTGCCTCCTACAGATCTTCTGAACCTGGTTACTAAAGAGGTTAAACTTAGTAATCACGATCAGGCGGTCAGTTTCTAGTTTTCTACACCTCAGTGTGAATACGTTTCCCCTAGGATAAAACCAAGCTCTTTGTTTTTGTCTTTGTTCTTGCAGCTCCCCAACATACACAAACACTGTCCAAATGACAAACTATCCCTTAAGGCCTTGGAGTGAACCCTATTCTATTGCAATAGTGAGTTTCAGTCGGTGGGCATCTGGCACAACATGATGAACAGAATACCGTCTTCATTTTTAGCCAACATCTAATTGATTTCACTGTTACTGTGACCACACATAAACCTCAGATGTGTACTTTGGGCATTCAGCCATTTTGTAAAGATTGCAGTTCCTCCATTGGACCACTCTAGACTATGAATACATCATCAATATAATGGTGCAATACCCTGATGTTGCCTTTATATGTTATTTCTGGGACAAATATGGTCTATGTCTTAAAAGCTGCTACGTGAAGGTTGATTGTGTCCGGTGCATAACATGTGCCATTAGCTACGCCTTTGATTTTAAGGTAGAGCACATTCTTGACAATGAAATTATTCTGTTTCAAGGCAATCCCAGACAACTGGACAATGTATTCCAACAGGACCAGTATATCAGTTAACTTACATCTAAGAGTATATTGTATTGTCTTTAAAGTCCCAGCCAGTGGAATGTTAGTATACAGTGCCTTAACATCATGCATCTCAAGACTATTACATTTTCTTTTACTAAAGGGAAACGCTTCTACAGTGTTAATAAAGTTGGTGCTGTCCTTCAGGTATGATCTTATTTTAGGAAAACATGGTTTGAGAAAAGCATCCACATTTTTGCAGGCCTGTCTGAGAACCAATCCACAGCCAGACACATTGGGCCTAACCGGATGGTTTTTAAGGCCCTTATGTATCTTTGGCAGTGCATAGATTACAGCAGATCTTGGGTGTTTAGCGTAAAGGGTTTCGTACTCTTCTGTATTGCTGCAGCCCATATTAAGTACTACCTCTGTAACACTCTTAATATCCTTCTGTACTATATGAAGAGATTACCTGGCAATTTTGTGTATTATGATTCATTGTCAATCTGTTTTAGTATTTCATGTTCCCCTTTGCTTGTATTATATGCCGTATAGGTCTATTTCTGTTCTAGATCTTTTATTTGTGTCAAAACCCTGTTTTTAAAAGCCAATACCTCTGGTGGCATTAGATTTGAACAGGTTAGAGGGTTGAAAGGGGATGTCCTCCCATCCCCTCATAATCTGGGTGAGTTTGTTTGCCCTTTAAGAATGTATGCTAATGTATTTTGTGAAACAAATTGGAACAATTTAGTTTTAATATTATTGAAGTCAGGTCAGTTGTTGATCAAACAACCAAGTCCCCTACTCAATAGATTGTTTAAATCTTTTGTTAAAGTGTATCTTATGAAGTTATGGATGGATTAACACTACATACTCTACACTTCAGCTAAAAGAAATGTGACATTTTATATTTTTGATTTTGAAAGGAGGAATTTTATTCTCGATTCTCAATTGAATTAGGCGGAACCATTTTTTCTGTGATTCATCTACACAATATGACTACCTGTGAAAAGATACTATGCCGAGTCAGACAATAGTCTTCCTAGCTCAGGCTGCCCATATGTGCAGTGTACACAGGTGTACATATGCATGCATTGACCATAATGTAAACCTTGGAACCATGCAACTAACAAGGTAACATCACAGCCTACATTGCCACCACACCTGGTGAGGATAGTTTACATCAGACATACATATAACCTCACAGAATATGTAACCATTAATTTAGGGGCGGATACATTATTTACTCTGTTTATTATGTTTATTATGTAAAACACTCTGATACCCAGGGGTTATGATTGAGCTATGAAACAACTCTCAAATAAATAAAATAAAATTAATAAATGTATAAGCAGGATGGCACATTTCAACCCAGCTGCGTAGCAGACACTTACTTAAAAGGTTGTTACAAGCAGTTATGCCCACTTGAACAGAAGGCTGAGTGAAACTCCATTAGTGAGGCTTACAGCCACAAACCAAAAATCATGGGGTCCAAAAGAAAAAGTAGGAGGGATTTTACAGTCAATAGTCACTTCCTCACACTTGAAATTTGTCCCAACCAATAAGAGCATATTGCAATGATAATCCCAGTGCCCACAGAAAAAGATGCATGTTCTGGCCCTCCTCACAGTAATTCAGCAGGAATATGTGTTGCAAATAGATATGAAATATAGTCCTCATGTGAAGATCATTATTCTTTTAAATTTCTGCAATGGGGTAATCCCTATAGCAACTCCAATACAACTTCACCCCATCCCAGAGGCTCAGCTCGCATTAAATGTCCATAGTAATAACAAGGTTATCACTGCCTAGAATGTTGCAGACCTTTAAAATGAGTGTGATTTAGAACCATAGGTGATTTAGTAAAACAATATCAGAATGCAATATTTAAAGAAACATGGCAGACAAATTTTGAGATGATGAACAGTCATCGGTTATATTGTTAGGCCAGAGCAAAATTTCAGTCAGTGTCTCTAGAGAGGATTATTAATGACTTTATGGTGAATGCACTCAACAGCTATTTATTCATAAATGTTCTAGTAGTACCTTTTATTTTGGGCATGTGCCATTGCTTTCATTTAGCAATGATGGAGAGGGGTTTCTGTATTTCAATCTTTCGTTGTAATCATTAGGTAACCCGCACCACTGGTCGTATAGGCATTTGATGGTCGATGAAGAGAAATGAGGAGCAGTCATCTACATGAGCATTGCATCAGTAAAGACTTATAAATTCAGTCAATTAAGAGGGTTAGTGTGAGTTAAAGGGTTTTATTTTCAAAACGTTTAGTTGTTCCTCTATTTATTCATTAGGCAAATTTCAGCATCAACATGTAATATAATCCAACAATGGATATTTGATTATAAAATAGAATACATTATTTCTTAAAATCACAGTCTTTATAGAAATAATACAAGTGTTCCATAGCAGAAGACTAAATCTAAACAAATTGAAATGAATTAGATAGAAAAAGTATCAGTTCAATAACCCAATAAAGAGTTCTGATGAGAGCGAGAGAGACAGAGAGAGAGAGAGAGAGAGATTTCAATGTGGAAGCATAAAGCCTTTGCAAATCAGACTGGAAATTAATTCACAGTGATAATTCAGCAGACATTTAGAATTAAGCTAAATAACCTCTTATGTAGATAAGACCAAGAGATCAGCGATGAGTCTCTAGTCAGAATGTCAGGGAATTAAAATCCTAAGATCTGCCTTGCCTACTCTAGGAACATACACTAATGTAGACAAATAAATTCTATGTTGCAAAATGATTTTCTTTCATCCTCTTCATCCACAATGGAATATCATCAGACACCATGGTACAGGTTCACTCCACATTCTCTAACCAGAGCATAATAGACTTTTAGACATTAGTCATTGAAACGTTACAACACTGTTTTCTTTAGGTCAAAAACATCTTTCCATCCTACTGGTGAGAACCTCACTATCAGTTGCCCCATGCAAAATCAGAAAAACATCTTGCACAAACAACTTGTTCAATGTAAAAACTGGCCTTTCCATGTTAATTTCCCATTTAACATGGCATCAGCAGTTAGGCTAACATGTATGTGCTGGCCTAAAACATTTAATTATGGTTACCTACTACAATTTATTTTAGAATGCTTTATCTTAAAAATAAACATTGTGCACATTATTAATATTCGTTTTTTCAATAGCAGATAAAGTGCACTGCATCAACTTTCTTCATAAATGAATCTTTAGAGTGCACTCTCATTCTTGGATGAGTCATTCTTTTTTTATTTCTGAGGGTTCCATCCTCCTTCAACGTGTTATCGTCTCTATTCTTTTTCTCCTCCAGTTTTCTAATTCTTCTCTGATTTTCCTTTTTCTTTCCATATTTTTCTTTTTTGCTAAAGAGCATCTAAATCCTCTATATAAAGAGTAAAATATTATCAAGAAAACACTGATGATTAGTGTAGGCCTTAATTTGACCCTGAAATGTCATACTCTCAATGTCGCAAACCAATTGCAGATGGTCAAAACTCCATTTTCTAAGTTTCCTAATAGACTAGAAGTTTGTAAAGTTTCTAATTCAGGTTTCAGATCAGAAATGTTATTTGCAAATTTGTCTATCTTTATACTCTTTTCGGGTATATATGAGCAACAATGTGAACTTTTAGCATCTTGCAGACTCTACCTTTTTCTCTGCTAATAAAATATCTCAAGCTAATTAATATTGCAAAGCCATTGATCTGATAGCAACCTATTCTATGTTAACTGCTGGTAAGGCACCAGATTTACTAGTAGCTAATTTATTTTTTTCCACAATTTAAGACAACTCTTACAGGTGGTAATAGTGCTCAATAATGTCTTCCACAAATTGTGTCCTATCATTTATACTACTTGGGAGCCTATGCATTGGTATCATTGTTACAGCATCTATGCTACTGGCATGATACATTTTAGGAAATAGCAAAGCTAAACAGCAATCACCCTCCCAATCAGCTAGCAACTGAAAAAAGCATATTGTTCATTCCCAAAATAAACTGTAGGAATAACTGCTTATTTCCTGGTTAATACTGGGAAGGCCCCTTCTTAAACATCAAAAGTGTGCTCACAATTGCTAATCCCAATATGTATTTTTCCAATTTGAATTCTTCATTTGTAAACAGATAATTTACCTTTTTGTCTTCTATCTACTTTACATTTTGGATAAACCCTTTTTGATCTATATTCAACTTCTTCTTTCTTCCAAACATTCCCTAAAACATCTTCTTCTTTATTTTTACTACAGAACATTTGAGCTCTCCTTTCCTCTAGCATTAATATGAATGTCTTCTCTAATGGTCTCATCAAACAAGTTATTTTAGTATGCCTTAACAGTGTCTATGGCTGTGGCTGATATAAAGAAATACCATGACATTTCCATGTCCTTTGCTTGCGGATGAAGTGTCATTCCTTTCTGAAGGGGGACTTTAGAAAGAATCAGGTCATAATTGGAAAATAATATTCAAAACCAAGCAAAAGGCTTATTACAATAGTATATGGTGGTGTGTTATTTCTCCGCAGCTGAAAAAGGTTAATGCGCGCAAACTTAATAATTCTTAGTATCTAAAGCTTGAGAATATTCCTAAACTAATCTAGAATAAACATTGACTAAAACTCTTCTTTTCATAATGAAGTCTTTAATTTTGTTTCCCCTATTGTGTCAGGCATTGTATATGCTGGTGTTGACCTAAGTGCTCCTTTTCTGGTGCAAAATTCATGCAGACTAAAAGGAGTATATTAGCTAATATGACAACTATTAGCATGACAACAACTTCTACTTTACACTTAGCTTTGGTAAGGGTCACATGTTTGTCCACAGTCATACCTTAAGAAGACAGCAGCAGGCAGATTACAATTATGCATTGACTTTCACTTGTGCAAACATTCAAAACGTCTTAATTTATCACTTGCAGTTAATTTACTCATGAGTTACTGTTCTACTGCAACCTTGGCCCTAGGAAAATCTTCTTAATTCTTTTTTTATTATTAATCATTCATTGCCAATTTTATTTATTTTAGTCATTTATTTCATAGTTTTAAACACAGTCCTTAAGGTGTCTTCTCAATTGATTTGGTTTATGAACTCACTAAACAGTGCTTGTCAAGTTCATCGATTATAATGTTTGTTTCAGAAAGCAAATTTTTATTAATGCTTTTTTCAGTGTGGCATATTATGGAGGTTCAAATAGCTCTGATCTCAATTCATTAGGATTTTGACCTGATGCATTTGAAACATTCTCTGCAAAGTAAGTCCATGCAGGTGCTGAATATCTTTGACAGCACACTCTTGCTTTCTTGCATCTCCTTGGTGTCTGTTGATTTTCTTCTGTTTCATTTATACCACTAGATTCTGTTTCTTCAACAATGGTTTGTGGCATTCATTCAACTGCCACACTTGATCTGTACTGCCTCCAACTGTTACGTAATTGAGATCTCCATGAGGGTATTTTTCTTCTCACACTCATTTTTTCGTCTGGATCATTTAATTGCTCTTGTGATGCTTCAGTAGACTCTTTCTTTTCCATTCTTGATTCTTCTTCTTCAGCATCTAGTTCTACATAACTTTGCGAGATCTAAGGAACTTGACCCAGTGTAGAATTTTGTGGTACTTCACCCCCTCTGGTGCTCTGGAGGTGAAGGTACTGGAGATCTCAGATTTGGCTCAAAGAACACTACTTCTTCATAGGAGCATCTGAACTTTTTAAGTGTGTGACGCATGCACCCAAATAGGTATCCTGGCACTTTTGACAGCCGTGTTTCTAACTAGGATTACCTGGCATGGGCCTTTCCACCTTGGCTCCAGGCAAATTTATGCACACATTTCTCCAGCAAAACCCAGACATCTGGGTTGAGGTTGTGGCACTGCTCCTGATGTGGACTAGCAGTGACAGGTTCAACCTGGTAAGAAACAGAGTACAGCATATCAGATAATCCTTTGCAGTAATTAAGTATCATATCATCTGTGATGTTCACAAGCACATTTGCAGGTACAGCAGTTCAACCCACGAGCAGGGGTACTTTAAAGACTCCTCAAAGCCAATAATAAAACATCCAGCCATTTCAATAAAGTGGATGCACAGACTTTGGCCAATGCAGACTTCAATGTTCCATTTACTTCTTCCACTATCTCTGACACTTTGGGACAATAGTTAGAGTGCAATATTTGTTCCTTCTGGAGAGCCACACCCACCATTCTAAGGACCTCATTATTGAAGTGGGTCCCTCGGTCTGACTCCAGAGAAACCAGAAAACCAAACCTCTGTATGAGTTCTCTCAAAAGAAGCTTAGTTACAGTGAGACTGTCATTCCTCCATGTTGGGTAGGATTCCACCCAACTGGAGAAAACGTACACTATAACCAGGATATATCTCAGTTATAGACCACACCAAAGCCACATTGATATTCTGTAAACATAGTCACTCTCAAATGAGCTGAAGACAACAAGCTCTTATAAGGACAAATAAGTCTGCTACATGTGCAGAGGTAACACCTTGTAACCAGGAAGCTCCTACCACTTCTTGAATTGTGTAAACTGCATAAGCTGCTCTTGCAGTTCCTTCATTGTCTCCCAAACATGAGCCATCCACAAAGATTACATAATCGGGCTCATCAAGAGATTGATCCTTCCTGTCTGGTCTTTGTTTGTCACATACATTTTTAACATCCAAACAGTCATGTTCAATTTCATCCTCATCAATATCTTTCCCAGTTAATTGTATTAATATAGCTGATTTTAGAGTCTGACATAATTTCAATACAACGTTCTCTCCTGCACATATTTGTTGTTCATACTTTGTAAGTCTGCTGTTTGTCAAATATAGCGATGAGTATAGGCAAAACTCCACCCAGTGATGGACCATGACTATAGGCATAGGAGCACCATCACTATTCTCTCACATCTCTCAATACTGACACCAACTGCTGCAACTGCTGTAAGTCAGCCGAGCAGTCCTGCAGCAAAGGGTTAAGTGTTATTGAAAAATATGCCACAGGTCTTCGAAAGTCTCCTTTTGTTGAAAATGGCTCTTTCTGCAGGGTCACCTCAGACATTTTGCCTTCCTCTTCCCCTTTTTGCTGCATTTGTTGTTGTTGGCTCTGGAACTCTTTGTACTTTACCACTCCTAACCAGTTCTAAAGTGCTTATGCTCTCGCCTTAAAACATTGTGGAACTACCTTATACACATTTTACATATTTAATTTACCTATAGGTCCCTCATATAGCACCAGGGTCTGTAAATTAAAAGCTACTAAAGGGCCTGCAGTGCCGATTGTGCTCCCACTAAAGAAGCCATTTAACAATGCATTAGGACTGCAATTGTAGAGCCGCGGTGTGCAGTTTACACTGCCATTTTGACCTGGCAAAATAAAACTTTTTCCAGGCCCAAACCTTCCATTTTAATACATATAAGTCACTCCTAAGGTAGGCCCTGGTCAGCCCCATGGGAAAGGTGTAGTGTATTTAAAAAGTTGGACATGTACTCTTACGTTTTACATATCCTGGTAGTGAAAAACTCTTAAATTTGTTTTTCACTATGAGGAAAATGATATTTTGCCTGACCAAAAAAAAATGTCCACTACATACACCCTATGTTACATTCATGTGCATGGCACCCATGCATATTTCTCGTAGTGGCCTGAATCACTAGGCCTCTGCAAACATGTCCTGCAAGTCAAGTCATCAAAGTCTCCCAAACGTTAAGCTAAAATAAAGGCCCATGTATTTTGCATTCTGCATTGTGCATTTTAAATAAATATCGTACTGAGCCCTTTATTTTATTGTGGTTGAACCACTTTCTGAACTTCTGCCAAGACAGTGTTATGAATAACAGTTATCTGTTTTGCTGTACAGAGTGGCATCCTTGCCCGGTGAGGAAATGTAAACAGAACCCGTTCGCGACAGATAAGGCCTAGCTCTCTGTCTCAGCCCCCATGCAATGAACGGAGAAATATATGCTTTTTCTTTATTTCTAGCGATGAACCTTTGTTTCAGATAAAACATCCCCTGACTCCAGACATCAGTTGTACCAGACGTGCTCAAGTCGCCCTGACACAAGAGATTACTCTGCTAAGCCAAAAGTCAGCTCTCCTCCCATTTACACGTCAATTGCACGCCATGCTCAAAGTTGCACAATTAGGGCAGAGTTCCAGCTGGTCATGCAAACACCTCCCCTAAGTACCCACCCACCTATGACATCTACCTATCATCTACCTATGACTCATCAAGTGTACGCCCACATGCTCTTATCTCATTTTCTGTCTTGCGCCTGCTCCTATGTACAAGGAGTGAAAAGTATATAATATAATGTTTTGTTATGAAATGTTAGATTACTCTTCCTGAACCTCAGTGGTGATGGAACATATTCTCCCTTTGACTCGAGTTATTGGAATAAAGCCCATTTTAACTTGGACACCACGGATCCTGTCTCTCATTTGATGCATGATATTTGGTTAATGCCTAGAAATTCTGCCAGGGTAATATTTTATTTACCACATTAATTGGCGCCCTTGAACAGGGACATGTCCCTTTCCCCACTCGCCGGAGTTTGTAGGTCTAGTCTTTGCCCCCTTCCACAGCCGTGACGGACTTTAAAGTGTACACGCCATTGGGATTACCCGCTACTCCCTCAGGCCCAGGAGGAGGACGAACTGCGACCAGGCATCCATGTGAGGCGGTGAGGAAAGCGGATCATCTCAACCCAGAGCCCAGCCCATGAGAGAGCAAGGTCCGAGGTCTCCTGAGGTCCACCTGTTCCAAGGCGCATGCGTAGAAGTCCGAGGCCTTCAAGTTTCAAGATTCTGCTTCCCGGTGAGTACCACTATGGGGAATGCATCAAGATTAAAGACGTGTCCATGGTAAACGTGGGTGCGGTAAAGACGTGTCTCATTCACGTGAGACCGGTAAAGACGGGCCCACGGTTAAACGTGAGAACGGTCAAGACGTGTCTCATTTCTGAGACCGGTATGGTTGTACTGTATTTCAGTGCATAAAGTTTTTCAAGTACATGTTTAGCTCTCTGTATCAGTTTAGGTTGTAACTGTTTTAGTGTTTAATATTTGTTTGTGTGTGAATGATTGTTGATTGTTTCAGTCTATTTTTGTGAATATTGGTTTCAAACATGCCACTGTTTTCAAAGTTACGTCAGATAGGGACCAGAAAAGGTATACTAGAAGAACCAGTTAACATCCCGCCTAGAGACACACCTGGTCATTATATGTATAATAAGCATGGGCTAGACGCCATTTTGTTTTTAGATTTATGGGTAGACTACACCAAGGACCTGGAGGAAAAGTATAGATGGCCAATCTCGGGTACATGGAATCCTGAATGTATTATGAGGGTGGAGGAAGCGCTATGGAAAAAGAAGTCAAGACCCTCTCAGAAAGATGCCATCGAATTGTGGCGCAAAGAGTCACATAGGAGAACAGAGAAAGAATTGAATAAAGCAGATAGAACTAGACAAGCTGGGGAAAAAGCCAGAGAAAAGGAACTGCGGGAGGAGGGGGAACGTGTCAAAACAGAACAGACTGATAGGAAAAGAAACGCCGTTGTTAATGGTATTTATCCCGTTCTGTCAGAAGAACTAGCTAAAGTGACCACCTCAGAAAGATCCAGTAGGTCTCGAACGCCACCACCTGTACCATATAGAGTACATAGAATAAAGCCGACAGCATCTGAAGCATTCATTTCCTCGTATCTAGACGAGTCCCTTCCAGACTACGTTAATGCAGGTTTTCCTCCACCCCCAGCAGCAGATCAGCTCCAGCAACTTCAGCAGCAGCTAGCAAAAGATGACGTAGGTCCAGGGGCAGTGGGAGGGGTGCCTACTGTAGATGCAGCCATTCCATTTTGTGTATATGATACAGAACCAGGAAAGGGTTCAATGGTCGTGATTTCACGTAGACTAAGACAAGCTGTTGCATATCTAGAGACATTACCAGACATGAAAGATCACCTAGATAGCATGTATCGTTTTATTAGAATGGGGGAGGGACCAGATAGTATAGCACAAGCCATGGCACAGAGAAAAGTAGGGGTTGAGAACCATGTCTTACGTTTTATTATTAACTGCCTGATCAGGGAACAGGACGAAGGGGACGGAGATGTAAAAGCAGGATTGATAGAATGGAGTGATCACATAGATGCCGGTAGACATGAGAAACAGGGACAGATAGATGCCATGTACAAGAAAATACGAAAGGAAATAATAGAAAGACACAGAAAAGAGTCTGAGGAAAATGGTGAGTTATCAACAGAAGAAGTAGATGAACCAAAAGACAAGATTAATTATGTAGGAAAAGCGCGACAGTTTGACAGACCCAAGTGCCTTGATTACCGTAAACAGGGGCCAGCTATAAAAGAAAGGTATTCCCTTGAAGCATTATTCCAGGCTACTGAAAAAGCACTGAAACAATGGATAGGGAGTGAGAGACCTCCCACACAACACGAAATAGAGTTGGCCCGGTCAGCCACCCAGTGGGTGTCCAATGCCAATATATATAGCAGTGATATAGTGGCTCAGACTTTCTTAAGCCTTCCACCGAACGAACAGCGTTTGGCTGGTATTTACATGGTTCAACACTTGATAACGTTGTATAAAAGTCAGCATTCTGATCCTGGTCACTTGCATAAAATACTTGACGACATTTTACTAGATAGATGGACAGGTTTAGGTACTGAATTAATTAATGTAATCCTGGATCAACGACATAAGTACATAGATTCTCTGACTACATACATGCCTCCAGTCTTACACCATGACAGACATAACGTACACATAGACAGACAGAACCCCCTACGAGAGGTTCATCCCGTTAAGAATGCGGCCAATGAGTTACAACGAGTGTATGTTTACACCCCCTTAACGAAATTAGAGATTCTTGAAATGAAAAAGATGTTGCCTTGTCATGATAAAGACCCAGGGGGATTTCACCGTGAATTAAAAGACATCCTCCGCATAGGAGATTATACATACGCTGACATTCTGAAGCTATTAAAAGTACTGTTACCTGCAGGGATTTATGAAAAGCTTAAGGAAAAAGACTGGGAAGTGGGTGAGAAAAAGTTAAGTTGGGATGCATTGGAAACAGAAGAGAAGGGCAGGCCCCAGGAGTTGGTCTTGGAGATAGAGCTAGAGAACTACCTGAATTTCTGATACAAGTTTTGCCAAGATTATTGATTACTAAAAAGGAAGATTGGGATGCTATTTCAGCATGTAAACAAAAGCAAGACGAGGACACTAGTGATTTCTATTCTAGATTTGAGAAATGTTTTACTATTAATAGTGGCCTTAAGCCTGGTAGCGAGTCATTTCCACATCTTTTTGTGAGCAAATTAGTAGAGAATTCCTTACCCCAGATCAAGAATAGAGTACTGAAGGTTGAGAGTACTTGGCAAGCAAACAGCCCTTCACAAATGTTACAGATGCTACAGTACCATCAGAATAGGATTAGAGAAGAGCAGGATCATGAAAAGAGACGCATGAAAGAGACAAAAATGAAGGTGCTGGTTGCCCAGACGGTACCGGCGACTTCAAACAAACATAACACGACACCTGTCAAAGGGAACTGTAATTATTGCAAACAACCAGGTCACTTTGTAAAGGACTGCACTGTTCTGAAACACAACATTGCTACAGGCAAGACAAAAGAGCGACAGTACACTCCTAGACAGAATAACACGCAACAGAAAACGCAACAGACAGTAGCGAATTATCCTCCACCACCGCCTGTTCATGCCACACCACAAATGTATCAGCACACACAGTCTGACTATCCAGAATATCAACAGTTCTCATGAAACAGCCTCGAGAGGGAAGTAGGCTTGCCCCTTATTGAGGTTCCTGTAGATCAAGAGGGTCCGTATGTACATAGTCGTGTTCTAGGTCAGGATCGAACGTTTCTGATTGACACAGGGGCGAGCAGAACTACCATCAGTCATGACGAGGTTCCAGGGGCACCTCTCTCAGGCTCACAGAATGTTTCCCTGGGATTTTCAGGAAAGCCTATTGTTAATGAAGTATCAAAACCAGTCTCCCTAGGGGTTGGTCCACTGTCACGTACCACTGACTTGCTACTTACTAAGTCATGTCCAGAAAACTTACTTGGTATGAAGACATTAAAAGATCTAGGAGCAGTTATCTGCTGTTCTCCAGAAGGAGTACGCCTGTTCTTACGTGATTTTAAGGGACATTATGTACTGACTGATTTTGACCACAGACTCAAGAACGTGCCACAGATCCTGTGGGCACAAGGACCGACTGACGTAGGTTACATGGACATTACGCCTCACCATGTCACACTCAAAGCAGGAGTAGTACTTCCACGTATTAGACAATACAAGTTACCACCAGACGCCGAAACAGCATTACTGAAAATAGTTGACGAATTTATTGCACGGGGGGTAGTGGTAGAGACAGTCTCAAATGTATGTAACTCGCCTGTCATTCCTCTCCTTAAAAGATCTGATCCTAGTGTACTGCCAGTGTACCGATTGATTATTGACCTGCGAGAATTGAACAAATGTGTAGTACCACAATATCCAGTGGTGCCAGACATTTCTTCATTGTTGACTGCTATTGATTCAGAGGCTACTTACTTTACTGTTATCGACTTGAAGAACGCTTTCTTTAGTGTTCCCATTCACCCAGACAGCCAGTACCTGTTTGGATTTTCATTAAGAGGTCGTAGCTTTGTCTTTACACGAGCTCCTCAAGGTTTTACAGAAAGCCCTAGTATTTACAGTCAGGCACTAATAAGACAGCTAGACAGCATTCACATGCCTTCCAACACTGCGTTACTACGTATGTGGACGATATCCTGATTACGGCACGCTCAGAAAAAGAATGTGAAAATGCATCACTGACAGTCTTACATTTTCTGGCTGACAAGGGGCACAAGGTGTCCCCTTCGAAGTTGCAATTCTGTGAAAAGCAAGTAGTGTACCTAGGACACTTGCTTTCCAAGGAGGGGAAACAGCTAACACAAGCACGTATACAGCTCATTGCTAACCTTTCACAGCCCAAGACACAAAAGGAAGTACGTGCCTTTATTGGCCTCACTTCATACTGTAGGCAATGGATTCCCCAGTATGCCTTTCTAGCCAAACCACTCATACAGTTAACTACACAGGAGGCAGGGGGGACTGTCCTCCCTTGGACACAAGAACACACCTTGGCATTTGAGGAATTAAAAAGAGCTTTATGTCAAGCGCCAGTGTTAGCGACTCCATGTTACAGCAAACCTTTCATGCTTTTTGTAACTGAAAGAGAAGGAACAGCGTTATCTGTTCTCACACAAGATCAAGCAGGAAAACACAAGCCTTGTGCTTATTTTTCTAGCACACTAGACCCAGTGGCCCAGGCTCTGCCTGCATGCCTGAAATCAGTTGCAGCAACAGCCCTAGCCATAAGACAAAGTGACTCCATAATGCTGGGTCACCCTCTGACAGTACAGGTCCCACATGCAGTGGAGGTACTCTTAAACAGAACACAAACACAACACTTGACTGTAGCAAGACTGACAGGATATGAACTGACATTATTTCAACCACACATAGAGATCAGACGTTGTAATATTCTGAATCCTGCAACACTTTTGCCCTCAAGTACAGTAAATGCACCATCACATGACTGTGTGGAACTAATGAATATAGTGACAAAGCCAAGACAAGACCTGACAGATATTGCACTTTCAGACCCTGACTTAACGCTCTATGTAGATGGATCATGCATGAGAACGAGTGCAGGAGAGTTAGTAGCGGCCTATGCTGTGACCACTGATAAAGAAGTCATAGAGACACAGAAAATAGACACATTGTCAGCACAAGCAGCAGAGCTCATCGCTCTGACACAAGCCTGCATAAGAGCTAAGCACTTGAAAGTAAACATTTATACTGATTCGCAATATGCCTTTGGCGTTGTTCATGATTTCGGGGTACTATGGAGGGAGAGAGGTTTCCTGACCTCCCATGGGACCAAGATTCAGCATGGCCAGCTTATTCAAGCCCTGTTAGAAGCCATACATTTACCTACAGCCATTGCTATCCTGAAGTGCAAAGCTCACACCAAAGTTACAGACACCATTTCCCAGGGTAATGACCTGGCAGATCGAACAGCTAGACTCACAGCCCAGACACCAACAGACACGACAAGGACAGAGGTACCATTACTGACAACATGTATGACAGTCAGGGATCCCACTCAAGACGTACTCGACATACAGACACATGCCACTGCAGATGAGATAAAGAAATGGACTGAACAAGGAGGGGTCCAGACTGACCAAGGTTGGATGACTAAGGGAAAAGGCACATGGTTTCTACCAGATTCTATGGTACAAGTAATCATCAACACAGCACACAGTCCAGCACACTTGGGAGAAAAAGCAATGTTAGACAGCTTACAGAACATCTGGTTTAACAAGCACATGCGTGCCGCAGCGAAGCAGAAAGTACGAACATGTATGATCTGTTGTCAGTTCAATCCAGGTAAAGGCATCCCGGTGGAACAAGGCGGAATCCATCCTCCTGACCACCCTTTTGAGGTTCTCCAGATGGATTATATCCAAATGGACAGATGTAGAGGTTACAAGTATGTCTTGGTGGTAGTGTGTGCACTATCTAGATGGACAGAAGCTTATCCAGTTCCAGATTATACTGCTGTAACAACAGCCAGACAGTTAGTGCGCGAGTATTTCCCCAGGTATGGATTACCTCGGGTGGTCTATTCAGATAACGGCCAGCCATTCTCCTCTGAATTAATGAAACAAGTGTCCCTTCTGTTAGGTTACACATGGAAGTTCCATTGTGTCAGACACCCAGAAGCAGCTGGCCTTGTAGAAAGACATAATCAGACCCTCAAGACAAAATTAGCAAAGGTCTGTGCAGAGAAAGGCGTGGATTGGATGGTAGCCTTGCCGGTTGCCCTTTTTTACATGCGTATGGTAGCACATTCCAGAACAGGCCTATCTCCGTATGAAGTGGTCTTCGGTAGACCGCCAAATATGTGGGGTACGCCTATGCCCAGAAAGATAACTGATGTTGACAGTAACATGCTGACAGATTACCTGGCTTCCTTGATGTCTGCACTACTCTCTTGTCGTTCACAGGTTGCTGCCGCCTTCCCTGACAACACCCAGGTCAAGGAACACGCCATAGTCCCAGGGGACTATGTGTGCATCCGGAATTTTGATCGTTCCAGCCCCCTCGAGCCGCGCTGGAAGACCCCGAAGATGGTGCTTCTTACCACGAGGACCGCACTGAAAGTGGAGGGACGCAAGGGCTGGATCCATGCCCATCACGTTAAGCGCTATTTTGGACACTGTGGAACATTCGAAAAGAACATTGACTTTAATGACACAACAGACTTTGTGCCGCCTTTGCTTGAAAAGACCCCTCAGCAAGAGTATAGGTCTAAACTTAGATCTAGTAAGTCAGACGTAGTTTAATTGTTTAAGCCCACCCGGTGGTGAATCGGTTAGACCAGTTTCTGACATGTATAAGATCACATATGAGAATAGCAAGATGAGAGATAAAAAGGAATAATACTGCAAGACATTACGCAGCAGATGGATTGTTACCTTGATCATTATTTTATTCTGTGCATTGTTATAATCGGTGTTAGTTTATTGCTACATGTTTTCTTTTTCATTTCCTCACATATACATTCATCCAGTATGCATACGTGACCAGCCAGACCAGCAATGCAACTGAGTGCTTGGTATGTGGCCAACTACCCCCTTATCAGAAAACAAAGGGAGTTCTGCCGAAATAGATTTAGGAAAACACGCCCATTGGATAACATGGCAAATCACACCTCCGCACAAGACATGCTTTTTTCCCCACTTCCACAGCTCAGAATCTTTTCAAATTTGGCATCACAGTAGTCCAAGCGATGCCCTACAACCTCAGCCGAATCCCTCCACTGGAACGGGTACGGATTTCCGCTCAAAAACACGCCCCCCCCGAAAACGCCAAAAATCCCTCAACACCTTGTTATACAGCATGTTAAAACAAATACTGCCTTCTCAATACAAGATATTGTATTGACAAACATACTCTGCACAAACCATGACCACATGGCGCTATTCACAAGCCATATTTACAAGAAACTCAGCAAGTTATAATAATGACATGCTCTTCATAAACCATATTTACAAGGAGCTATTTACAAGGAACTTCACTCTCAGAAGGACTTTCTTCTTTCAAAACGTCACGCCATACCTATTTCATTTGCGGTCAGACAGCTTATGTACATCTGCCCTTAGACTGGGGTGGAACTTGTTATATAGCAGACAGAAACAGCGTGGGAGCAATATACAGATTTCAACAAAGGTTTCTTTTTTCTTTGTTGGCCCCGTCCAAAATAGTAAACTGATACGCAAATTAACAAGAACCCTTGAAGCAGTAGTGAATGTGACTGCGTCTGCCCTGGCGACTTGATCCAGGAGCAGTTTGCCATGATACTATCACTGTCTGCAGTGTGGCCTGGCGAAATGATTCTGTATGATCAGCTATACGGTCTCATGAATATAGATGTATCCTGAAGGGTTATGTAGTTGACAAGGAGGGAATGAGGAAAATGATATTTTGCCTGACCAAAAAAAATGTCCACTACATACACCCTATGTTACATTCATGTGCATGGCACCCATGCATATTTCTCGTAGTGGCCTGAATCACTAGGCCTCTGCAAACATGTCCTGCAAGTCAAGTCATCAAAGTCTCCCAAACGTTAAGCTAAAATAAAGGCCCATGTATTTTGCATTCTGCATTGTGCATTTTAAATAAATATCGTACTGAGCCCTTTATTTTATTGTGGTTGAACCACTTTCTGAACTTCTGCCAAGACAGTGTTATGAATAACAGTTATCTGTTTTGCTGTACAGAGTGGCATCCTTGCCCGGTGAGGAAATGTAAACAGAACCCGTTCGCGACAGATAAGGCCTAGCTCTCTGTCTCAGCCCCCATGCAATGAACGGAGAAATATATGCTTTTTCTTTATTTCTAGCGATGAACCTTTGTTTCAGATAAAACATCCCCTGACTCCAGACATCAGTTGTACCAGACGTGCTCAAGTCGCCCTGACACAAGAGATTACTCTGCTAAGCCAAAAGTCAGCTCTCCTCCCATTTACACGTCAATTGCACGCCATGCTCAAAGTTGCACAATTAGGGCAGAGTTCCAGCTGGTCATGCAAACACCTCCCCTAAGTACCCACCCACCTATGACATCTACCTATCATCTACCTATGACTCATCAAGTGTACGCCCACATGCTCTTATCTCATTTTCTGTCTTGCGCCTGCTCCTATGTACAAGGAGTGAAAAGTTTATAATATAATGTTTTGTTATGAAATGTTAGATTACTCTTCCTGAACCTCAGTGGTGATGGAACATATTCTCCCTTTGACTCGAGTTATTGGAATAAAGCCCATTTTAACTTGGACACCACGGATCCTGTCTCTCATTTGATGCATGATATTTGGTTAATGCCTAGAAATTCTGCCAGGGTAATATTTTATTTACCACAACTACTGCAAAGCCTGTACCTCCCATAGGATAACATTGGGGTTACCTTATTATATTTTGTAAGTGTACTTTCTAAATGCAAAGATGTACCTACATTAAGTTTGGTGTATCTGTAATCCTAATTTGAAATCCTATGTTATGGTGAAATCAGTTTACAATTCAGAAAATGCTAATTTAGATAATTTGCAATTTCTTTTTTTTATTGATCCTCATCTCACCAATAAACATCTGGAATTCTCAAAGAGAAGCTGTACATTCGAACCTAGGTGCCCAACGGCTGCTGTATACGCTTAGGCCACACCAGGCCCACCCCCTTCATTGGAGGCATGGTGTAATCATAAGACCAGGTTATTCTGGTTCTATACCAAACGCAGCTCCTTACCCCAAGAGATTAAGGCCTGCCAGATGTTCTCCCTGATCTCAGTTTCTCCCTCCTGGTCTGTGCGTGCCATAGCAAATGCAGTTTTTAACCAATCATCACACGATGGGGGCAGCAGGTCTTTCCACTTCTTACAGACTTCTCTTCCAGCTATTAATATCAAATATAACAAAAGGCCTCTATGTACCTGCTGAAAATTCTTCACAAGGGTTCCATCATCCCCAAATATTACCAATGAGGGATTGACCTTCAATTCAAGTTTAAAAATGGCCCTTAAAACATCCTCCACCTTCCTCCAAAAAGGTCTAAGAACAGCACAGTCATAAAAGATGTGGATGTCATCAGCATTGAGAAAATGACACCTCGACCATTTGGGGGCAGATAGTGGTGCAAACTTAGCAATCTTTGCTGGGGTGTAATAAAGCCTATTGATGGCAAAGAAATTATTATTTTTTAGACTAGCCGGTTTTACAAATTTATACAAAAGCTTCAAGGATGGTTCATACAAATCTTCAGACACCGGCTCAAAGGCCGACTGATTCTACACTGTATACTGCGGGGGAAGCTCCAAATTTTCCATCACCATACACTTCTTATACCACAAGGAAACCTCCTTTATTTTGGTACACAGTTGTTGTAGTAATTGCTCTATCTCCCAATTTCCTTGTATATCCTCCTTTTCTGATGCATACCAGGAGACCAATTGTAAATATTTAAATCTAGAAAAGCCGCTACCGACCTTAGCTCTTAAGACCTCCCATGGGTGCACACCTTTGGCCGACACAAGCTCAGACCAGATAGTAATGCCCGCCTTTTTAATTGAGGTTGCGCGGATATTCCTCAAACACATCAGAGTCCCTGGGGAATCCCAGATTTGAACTAAGTCTGAGTAATAACCTATACCCCAACTGCGTCTAACCTTGTGCCAAACAATAGGGGCTAACCTAAGAACTTTCACACGAGCCTTTCTGAAGAACCTAGGTGCCACAAATTTATACAAAAAGGCTTCCGCTCCTCCGCCCCCTCTGA
Source organism: Lissotriton helveticus (assembly GCF_964261635.1). Taxonomy (NCBI): domain Eukaryota; kingdom Metazoa; phylum Chordata; class Amphibia; order Caudata; family Salamandridae; genus Lissotriton; species Lissotriton helveticus. The sequence goes on from NC_136061.1 coordinate 750,314,771, forward strand.
CCTCGCCATTTCTCCCAGTAATCTCCCCCAAGATGTCTCTACTGATTTTACAAGTAGAACCCTGATGTTTTTAAATTGAAAAGCAACCGAGTCAGTCAGTTGGAGATTTTTCCTTTTTGCAAATGTACGATCCACTTCTTTTAATCTGGGGGATTTTATCAAGATCCTTAACAATGGTGATACCCAGATATTCAAACTCTTTACTCGTAATGCCATCCCAACCATCGATGTTCCTGCACATCACCTCGGTTTTGGAGGTGTTGGCCATATAGCCCGATAGTGAGCCAAATTCTGCTAACAGGGCCTCAGTCCTTGGAATAACCGCCCCGGGGTTATCCGTGTATAGCAACAAATCATCAGCGTACAAAGCCAACTTACTACAGTACTGCTGAGATTTGAAAGGGGAGATCGCATCATCTAATATTATAGCTTGTGCTAATGGCTCTATATAGATGTCAAAGAGCCACGGAGAGATAGGGCAGCCCTGTCTGGTTCCTCTATAAATGTTAAAACTAGAAGTTAGCATACCATTTAACAAAATTTTAGCGGAGGCACCTTGATAACAGTTTTTTAAAGTGTGAACAAAAATAGTGCTGAAACCCATCGCCCTAAGTACCTCCCATAGGTATACCCAACAGACACTATCAAATGCCTTGGCCACATCAAATGCCACTACGGCCAAGGGATCCGCTCGGTTTATTGCCAGATCGATATTACCAATTAGCTGCTGGGTCTGCTCCTGAATATATCTCCCTGTGTCAACCCTTTTTATCAACTGAGGTGACAACTTGACCAAGCTCCCTGCAAGAACGCTCATAAAGATTTTATAATCTGCATTTAGCAGAGAGATTGGTAGGAATCTGCTTTTAGGGGATCTTTCCCAGGTTTTAAAATTAAAACAAAAGTTTCTTCTTACCAGGAATTCGGGACCGGACCTCCCACTTTATGCACGGTGTTAAATATGATAGACATTATCAGGACCATTTCCTCAATGAGTAGTTTGTAAATCTCACTCGGAAGCGCATCCGTACCAGCCGCCTTGTTGTTTTTACATTTTTTTATTTGATCTCTAATTTCCGTCTCACTGATTGGGCATCTAAACAACCACAGCCTTCGTTGGTCAACGTTGGTAGAGATTTACTCTTCGGCCAACTTTGAAGCATTTCAGTATTGGCCACAATCTCTTCCTGGTACAGTTCTGCGAATAGGGAGAGAAGGCAGGCTTGCATATCCTCCACACTACTTGACTTATCCCTGCTGTCATTTATCATCTATTCATTAATGGTGTTTAATAATTGGCAATTTCGTCCCTCAGCCATTTCATTTTGTACCAGCAGACTGGCTCTGATCACATGTCTGGGTGTAGTTGACAGTTGGGCTTTATGTATTCCACTGAGACAGCCACAAACAGTGGTGTGACTTGATGGGCCATTCTGACAGAATGGGAGGGAGGAGCAAAGCATGGCTACATACCCCCCTGTAGTGAGTCTGGAGCCAGAGCCTGAAAGGATGACATCTCTGCACTTCAATGGCATCTCTCAGATGTCTCCCTTACTTCAAAGGTGATGGAGCAGGGTCTTCGTGAAAAATAAAACCTGCTCGGATTGAACGGTCAGTAACATCTACTAAGTGTGTGCTGGGAAAATTATGCAGAAAAGGCCTAACATGAGGGAAACTGCTACTGTGCGTACTAAAGTAATAATAGCAAGCTGCAAATGCTTTTTGACTTACGAAAATAAAAAAACGAATGCTGCTTTTATGCAAGTTATTAACGTTTGCTCGGGATTTGGTAGTAATTAATACGGGTTGTGCAGGGATAAATGCAGCATTGGGTTGGTGCGTGGAGAAAAAGCATTATTACTGAATAATAATGTCTGTGTTTGTCTTGTAGAGGTATGGTATTCTATTCTGTATGGCAAATAATGGGTCAAGGAGTCGTCAGAAAATAAAAACGTTTAAAAGATGAAAAATCGAGACTGACTAAGGAGGTGGAACATTATTCTGACCTCCGCGTCCCGAGTGCCTGCCAAGATCTGTATGAAAGAACAATGCGAGAAACAGAGGGAAGCGTCCTCTGTAGAGAGGTGCTCAGTGAGAAAAATGTAAAAAGTTTTCAACATCTGCCAGAGTAGAGGAAGAGAATGACGGTGGCTCGTATTTGTATTATTTCCTGGGTATGTCATTGATTAAATAAAAACAATGGGACATTTAGTGTGGTGGACATGCTGAGAATGGTGTGACTATGCGCCCCCTTCCTTAACCAATCAAATGGGAAGAAAACCTTCAGCTGGATACATGTGTGGGTTGGACATTTGGGTTTTAGGGTATAATTGAGGAGTCTGGTGAGAGGGGTTAGGAGTCTGATTTGTGAGACTGTTGGGAGATCGTAGCTGTCATCGGTTTTGCTGTTCTATTTCCTGTCTACTGATTTCTGACTAAGGGGCCCATTATGATCGCGGACGGACTTGAGTCCGTCCACGACCATAGAGGAGGAGGGAACCTCCGCATGGCCTGCGGAGTTCCCTCCTTTCCAATAAGGATGTGACCGCCACCCTGGCGGTCACATCCTCTATTTTTACCATTGCAGCGGGTGATGCTTCAAGCTGCACCCGCCGCAATGGTAAAAATGCATACATTGCATTTGTATGCAAGAAGCGGCAGGCACCGTGCGGTGCCTGCCGATTTCTGCATACAAATGCGGGGGGGTACCATTGGTAACCCCCATGTGCACCCCCACATCCCCTTCACCCAGGGGGCCCGCAACGGGCCCCCGCAGTGAAGCTCCACATGCTTTTCCACTGCAGAAAACCCACCGCGGAAAAGCATTTATTAAAGCCCATCCTAATATGGCTGGCGGTGTCTGAGAGACACCGCCACCATATTAGAGCTTTTCCGCCACGGTTGTAAGCCAACCGCGGCGGAAAAGCTGCGGACGGAAACCAGGACCCATCAGCCATCCTAATGTGGCGGTGGGTCTTTGGTGGGTCCGCTGCCGTTTTTCCGCATCCTCCAGGCCGGCGGTGGCTTCCGCCGGCCCGGAGGATGCGGAAAAACCGCAATCGTAATAGGCCCCTTAGTCTTTGCCTCTTCAAATCTTCTTGAGGGCCCTTGCTGCTCTCATGACCAGAGAGTAGATTTCTTATTCTGATTTGGGTAAGTATAGAATGAAATCTGAATTTGCATAATTATTTGCAAATGTTTTTTGTCTCTGAACCTTTTGTCTCTTCGCCTTTCCACTCTTTTATGCATTGCCATTGATCTGAATTTGTAATTTTCTCTTCTAATATTGTTCTCAAGGCTAGAAGGCTAATCTCCTCATTTGATGCCTCAGGAACATAACAGGTTCCAACAAGTTTGCATCTGCACCTGGACTCTACCATCTGTGAGTCTACCCTGCCAAATGGTGCCATCCCATTCCTGGATCATTGGTTTACCAGTGGAACTGATGCATCCTCTCTGCTGAGCGGTGCATTCTCAAGCAGAATCAATGCATTACCACTGCTGTGTGGATTGGACCTGGTGCAGAAGGTTCCCATCACCCTCATAGTCCTCGGAACCAATGAATAGCCAAATGTGCGCTCCATCTCTGACCCAGGTCATAGCACCCCACATCGATGTCAGCTTGACAATGATGTCACTGGCCCCCAGATCGCAGCCTCGAATCTCCCTGTAACTGACACATCGCCTTCTGTGCACCGCATCCTCGATGCCCAGAGTTTGCATTGTGAGCCCCGTCGATGGTATCCTTGACAATGATGCAGCAGGACCTCACCCTGCAGTCTAGCCGCATCTTGGAACTGGTGCATCGCTTTGACGGTGCAACGCTTCTTCACCTCGGATCACAAAACGTTCCGTAACTAGGATTTAAGGTACTTTGTTCAGTGCACAACCGCCATCAGCCTAAACTTGTCACTTTGTCCTGGTCCAGTGTGACCAGATATCCCTTGCTTGCGCTTTGTGCTCTTTGATGCTATTTTACCGTAAAACTTAAAAATTGAATATCTCTGGTTTCCCTGATTGCATTTTTGTTATTTTGGTCTTGTTTTGTTGTTAATTATTACACTATTTTTCTAAGTCTGGTGTGGGATCTTTTTGTGTAACGTTGTGGAACTCAGCACCATGCCAAAACTCTATCTCTGAACACAAATGAGAGCAGAAATTGGCTGCCCTCATGTAATAGAATAGAGAAGAAGGCCTAACAGAGATCCACAAAGTTAAACCCCTCGGCAGTGCATGGAATCTGAAATAATATTGTTGCTGGATTTGGTACCATGGGACAACTATTTTGTTAGTCTTTCGAAGGTCCTGTGCAATCCAGTATTTATAATTTGGTTTCTGTAAACCCATTATGGGTGAATTGCAAGGACTTTCGACAATTTGTTTTCCAATTCTCCTGTTTTAATACATTCTCAATCACTGGTGTTATTCTAGACACCATTTTCGGAGTTAAATTATAAGGTGTTGTTCTTGGGAACACAGCATTTTGTTTTATCATTATGCAGACTGGTTCTACACCTTTAATGTGTTTGATATCTTTCCCTGAAAACTCCTGTACTTCTGTTTTTCAAATCGGGTGGTAATTCTGCCACCTTTCTCACAGGATATAAACCTACAGCTATTTCTTGTCTGGCCATTTTAAATTCAACATCTTCGTCATGCGTTTGAAATTTAACACCATCCAGTGTGCAATAAATGGTGAAATTAAACTTGCACAACAATCCCTTCCTAACAAATATACAGGCCTTGAATCACAATCCACAAACTCATAATCTTCCTCAAATTGTCGTATATTTAAGGGCACTATCTTTGAAACAGGATTTGTAATTTGTTTATTTATAACGCCTACAACTTGGACCTTCTTTCCCAAGAGCTGTAGGTCTTGGACGTCCTCTGTTCTAACAGTTGAACGGGTAGCTCCTGTGTCACTAAGGAGCGGCACTTGAGGGGCATTAACCTCTTCTTCTATAAATGGTCCACTTTGGTCTAACTCTAAGACTGCACCAAGTACCTGAATGCACCTGTGTGCCAGAGAGAGATACTGCGATCGGAGAGGATTGTGGCAACTTTCTCAGCAACCCCAGATCCATCTCCTTTTTTTATCTCTACTGGTGAAGGAGAATATCCAAAAACATGTGTCTAGAGATTCACAGCACTAACCTATACCAACTTTATTGAAATACTTCAGCAAAAACTCATGTAAGTGTTTAAAGTGAACTGCATTTACAATAATGCTAAGGGGTGAACTGTGCTAGAAGGTTAAGCAGTGTGCTCCCATTCCCCTTGTGTTTAACAAGATAATTACCTTATTACTTGTGATGGGCTGCCATGTCACTCAATTATTAATCAACTTTTTTTTCGTACTAAGGGCCCTATTTTCGAGAATTTCATGCCATGCAATGCAGCAAGAAAACAGCAAAGGGCCTTGACTCGAACTCAGTAAGGCTGAGTCAATATAACAAATGAACTGAACAAATGCCTGTACTGAGCTTCACTCCCAAGAATCCTTTTCATAAAGACTTTATGAATGAAACATAACAGTCTGCTTTTTGAATTGCACCATTCAATGGTTTATTCCACTTTTTTGCATTTATTAATTTTGCAAAAAACATCATTTTGTGTGCATAGAGATTATAAGAAAACACTCGAAACAACAATATATACAATTAATACAATACAATCAACCTATGTATACACACTAACACCTCACACCTCTTCACTACTTTGGCCAATACAGACAATCCTCATTCATACGCCATACCACATCCATCCAAACAAACCCAGTATGGGTCAGACAACGGTCCCAATTCAGGACCAAAAGAGAAAAAAACTCAAATTTAACTAAACAACAGTTTCCTTAGTTTTGTGTGGTTAACAAAATGATCAAAATCTCAACCCAATGGCACTACACATCATATTTAGACATATATTGTGACCTGGGACCAGGTCGACGCGTTTCGAACCCGATAATTAACGGGTTCTCCTCAGGACCAAAAAAAGACTCTTTAATCTTCAGGGGAAGTGACCCTCTTGCGTATCTTTTGTGTGTCAGTATCCCCAGCTTTTATGAATCATGTCTGGGCAAGCAGCAGCATGTCCTAAATCAATACTGCTGCCTCCAGCGCCTGAAGCCGACGCTGCAAGCTATCCTATTTAAAGCGCTCGTATGCTATTAATGCAAACGTGTCCTCATAACAAATGCCGGCTTTTTGCTTCCGCAAACATTTGGGTAAACGTTATCCCAGGCGAAATTTAACCAACAGACTGGCTCCTCAAGCATCACGTGGCCAAACAGAGGTACTGAGAATGAAGAGTATTGTGGCAACTTTCTCAGCAACCCCAGATTCATTTCCTTTTTTATCTCTACTGGTGAAGGATAATATCCAAAAACATGTGTCTGGAGATTCACAACACTAACCTGTACCAACTTTAGTGAAATACTTCAGCAAAAACTCATGTAAGTGTTTAAAGTGAACTGCATTTACAATAATGCTAAGGGGTGAACTGTGCTGGGAGGTTAAGCAGTGTGCTCCCATTCCCCTTGTGTTTAACAAGATAATTACCTTATTACTTGTGATGGGCTGCCATCTCACTCAATTATTAATCAACTTTTTTTTGTATTAAGGGCCCTATTTTCGAGAATGTCATGCCATGCAATGCAGCAAGTCACCTTGCTGCGCTACACTGTATGACAGGGAAATGGCATGAATGCGCCGTATTTCAGGCAATATGGTAAATTCCTGCCTTTTTCAGCTGCACTGGTGCCCGTTTTCCAGCCGGGTGCCAATCCAGGCAGACCCACACCATGGAGCAAGGGTCCCTGCGTTTCTTGCAGGACTGTTATTGTGTAGTTTGGGACACCATTCCTCTCAAAAACAGTCCTGAGAAGCATATTCCTCTTTCTATGTGTGCTGCATGCCCTAGAATCTCAAATACTGATCCAAGTAGCTGCACTTTGTTATACTAATGGCATGTATCTGACTCCATCACATTTCACATTTTCACTTTTTACATCTACTGAAAGCTAACAAACTCAAACAGCTACAGAGACAGTTGCTGTGCAAACTGTAGGCCATTTTTATTCACCAGTGACTATAAATATCAATATTTGGTAATGTGTCATCTTCTTCATCCATATCATACAAGATGTAGTGAAATCTGCAATAATAACCCCATCATCCCAAGCCAACACTGGCATATTTGTTTAGGCTGCAGAAAATAAACATAATGGATTAGAGTAGCAAAGGTGAATATGCAAATATATATGTTGAAGCCAGACCCTCTCTATGGGTAGCGTTGCTAAAAAACAAACGCAGCTGAGAATTTTTGTAATTATTCTGTCACTGATTCAACAAAAGAAGACATTCAATGGAGTTTGCGTTTATAGATTCCTTAGAGTGGCAGTGGTGGATAGCTCTACAACTTCTAGTAAGGGCCATAGGCTTTGCAGCATCGCACAAGCACAGGTATCTCTTGAGAGGGACATCTAGTAACCACTTCCGCTCCTACATCTTTGTTCAAGATTGTTCAAGGACGTGCATCTGAGTTCAGGGGGCCAACTTTTACTGCATGTGCTTGGTTTCAAACACTTGTGGCTGACCCCAGATGGACATGTAGTAATGCCTTGTAGTACTGTAGCTTTGTGGAACAATGTTCAAGCACGTATATCTTATTTGTAAGAACTTGTACTACCGCACCCTTGTAAAGGCTTTTCAATCACTTGTGTGACTCCAGAGTGGCATCCAAAAAAGCACTGTGCTGCTGTAATGTTATGAAAGAACTGTATCTGATTTCAGAGGGACACCAAGTAATGCCTTGCAGTGCAGCAACTTTAAGAAGGATTTTCCAAGCACATGTATTCAGCAGATTGAGCTACTGAAACTTTGTCAATGACATTTGAAGCAACTGATAACTGTTTCGAGAAGAACATCTGATAATACCTTGAGAATCTGTTGCTTGGTGAAATACCTCTTAACTTGCCATTGCTAGTTTGATTCTAACAGTGGTACATTTCCTTCAGAATTAGTTTTTCTTTCTACAGTGATGTCTAGGTCTGTCAATAGTTAGAGATTGTGTTGTGAACAGATAGAAGCAAACATAGGGCCATTTAAGGGTTCTGGAAACAAAGGTACCAAAGCAAAACACTAAGGGCCATATGTAGCTAAAACTTGAATACCGATTACTTAATACCGAATTTTACCGATTCGGTATCGGAAAATGTGATGTAGATAAAAAAATCGATATAGTTTACCGATTCGTAAAAAATCGATCGGTAAAAAACAAAATACCGAAACACCAATACCGATTCGGAATTACCGAATTCCTTACCGAATCGGTAAATACCGAATCGGTAATTCAAAAAATCATAAATTGATGAATCAGCCAATCCTGTGTCACTCAATCACCTCCCAAATAGGAAGTGCCCACACCCGGGCAGCTGCACAGGACCTGGAGCTTACTGTGAGGCAGGCAGGTGAGCTGAGGAGCTAGGAGCAATAGAGCCTCACAGCTACAACCAAAAAAACAAACTGTTTGGAAATGGCAAGCCAGGACAGAGAGAAGGAGGGAAGTGAAAGGAATAGAAAGCTGAAGTTCAGCGAAAAGGAGCTGGAGGTACTGATTCAGGATGTGAGTCAGGACCATGACAGGCTTTTTGGTAAGCAGTCCCACCATGTGCCCGAGTCTCAAAAGAGACAGATCTGGATTGGGATACAGGACAAAATTAATGCCATTGGTGTGACCCAGTGTACCATTGAGGACATCAAGAAGAGGTGGTACGACCTCAGGAAGACGGCAAAGGCAAGGATGGCAGAGAGGCAGAGGCAGGCTGCCAAAACTGGCGGAGGAAAGAACAGAGCACCAGCACCAACACCACTGGAACTGATGGTAGAGTCCACCCTCCAGCCGGAGAGTGTGAGTGGTGTGGGAGACGCAGACAGCTCTGCCAGAGCAGCAAGGAAACAAGGTAAGATGCATGCCCAGCATGCTGTGCTACACCCTCCCCAACCCTAATCCCCATAGTGGCATAGGGGCTCCCACTCCACTCCATATCTTACTCATTACCTGCTATGCATTGTGGGAGATGTAGTTCGAGGGAACTGATGTATAGGACAGTCAGGGTAGCAAACACAATAGCATGTGAAAGTAATTGGCAATCTCAGGACAGTCACTGTGATCTGTAGGCATGATGTTTAATGCAATTCAAATGCAGACAGAGCAGTGAGTATATCTACATTGTGTCATTACAGGCGAGACATCTCGCAGTGCTGCAAAGGGCAGCAGAGCAAAGACAGCCAGGCCAGAGGGGAGGCAACATGAGGAAGAGAGTATGCCTGCAGGGACCACAAGCTCCGCACAACCACCACCACCAACTACTCCATCACAGGCATTACCACAGCACCAGGGAACACCGCCATCCCCTCATACCCAGTCCCCACTGCACTGATCACCAACACCACCACCACCACAGTCAGGCAGGAGGCATGCCGTGGCCACCCTCCAGCAGATGGAGGAGTCGTCGGAGGAGGGCACAGGGGGCCAACAGTCTCCAGTCCATGAGGAGGGCAACAGAGAGAGGGCTGGTACTCCAACTGAGGGCGCCCACAGTTCATCCAGACGCCACAGGGCAAGGCCGGCCAGTCCTGAAGCATCCGAACAGGGTGAAAGTGTGTTTGCTGGACTGGAAGGCAACATGCTCAAGGTCCAGCGCCTGCAATGGAGAGAGATGCGAGCACTGCGTAGGGAGGTGGCCCACATTAACAAACACATGCACAGGATGGAAAAGGGCATCAGTGCAATGGGAGACAACATGTGCCAGGAAATGCAGAGAGTTGCAACCTCTGTGGACAACCTCTGCAGCCAGTTGGAGCAGGACCGTCTTGGCACGCGCAGGGAGAGGCAGAGACTCCAGGCCTATACCAAGGCAGTGAACCGGCTGGCCACTGCAACCTCCCTAATGTGTCGAAGGTCCATCACCATGCAGGAGGAGATGGCGCATTGTAGCAGGGATGTGGCCAGGGGCCTGGTATCAATGACCTCTGCATTAGAACTGCTGTAGAATGCGAAGGCGGCCACAACAGAAGGGGGGGGGCAGTGAGGAGGCTACCAGCCGTGGTAGCATTACGCCCTCTCCCACCGAGGGCAGGAGGTGCAGCGAACGCCACAGCGCTGCACAAGAACAGTCTGACACTACAGATAGTGTTGGCAGGGAACGTGCACATGCAGCGTGTGGACTCAGGAAATAGGTACTACTGCCAATTGGCAAACATTAGATGGGTGATGTAACCCATGTCCAAATGGACACTGCTTACAATATTGGTGGTGTGCTTATTAAACACAATTACAAAAAACTGTTACTGGCTCTGTCTCGTTACTCACTCAGAAATAGTTTGACGTTATCTCTGCCCGTTTCTGTCTCACACCATGTACAACTGCAACACCAGCTGAGCAGGGCTCTGGCTGGGGGTTGTCCTCGTCCTCAGAGTCAGTTAGTTCCACTGCTGTTCCTTTTTTTGTGGCCAGATTGTGTAGCATTGCACATGTAGCAATTATTTTGCAACATTTGATGGGGCTGTACTGACGTGCACCTCCACTTTTGTGTAGGCAACGGAATCTGCTTTTAAACAGTCCAAAGGTGCGCTCCACCACGTTGTGTGTGCTCTTATGTGCCACATTGTATCTCCTATCCCTTGGGGTGGATGGGTTGAGATATGGTGTGAGTAGGTAAGGCATGAGGGCATATGCGCTGTCACCTAAATGAAAAAGGAAGTGCCATTAATTTGAGTCACCAATAGCTTGAGAAAAGGTATACATCAGGGTGTGTCACATTGATTTACCTAGTAGGTATCCTTCTCCAAAGTCACCAGCGGCCAGACATGTATGGATGTCACTGTTCCAGAATATGTACGAGTCGTGGGTACTCCCAGGGAATTTGGCCACGATGTCAGTTATGATGAACTTGGCATCACATATCACCTGCACATTAATGGAGTGGGTGGATTTGCGGTTGCGGTAAATTTATTCAGTTGCTGCAGGTGGGCAGATTGGTATATGGGTACCATCGACGCAGCCAATGACGTGTGGGAACTGCGCCAGTTGGTAGAAATCCAGCTTGGTCTTCTGCAGCTCTGCCTGTGTACTGGGGAAGGTTATGAAATGATCCATTCTGTCCATCATGGCATCCAGGAAGGTGTTGAAAAAACGGGATAGACAGCTCTGTGACACACCACCTACTGCGGCTATCACACCCTGGTAACTTCCTGATGCCAGGAGGTGCAGGCAACAGAGTACCTGGACATGGGTGGGTATTGCATGCGCCCTTGGTGTCTGATGCTCAAGATATGGTTTGAGGTCCCGTATTAGGTCAAGGATGGTGTGTGGGTGCAGCCTGTACCTTTCATGGATTTCTGGTTCAGTCAATTGAAACAATGTGATGCGCAGTCTGTACACCAGCTCTTCCCGTCTCCAGATCCTCACTCCTGCTGCTCTCAAGCGTAGCCGCCTTGCAATAAGGTAGAGACCCGCCATTGTGTTCACACTGTTGCATTTTGGGGCTGTTTTTATGCACTGCACCTGATTACCACCTGCTCAGGATCAGTGGTAAGTACCGAATCGTTAATACCGAATTTGATCAAAATCGGTAATACCGATTTTTGCTACATCGCATTTTGGGATTTTCACCAATTTGTTATTTACCGATTCGGTATTCATTGTTTCGGTGTTCACCGATCGGTAAATAAGGAATCGCTAATTATTTACCGATTCGTTATTACCGATGCCATTCGGTAATATGTACATCTCACAGGGCCAAACACCGGTCGGTAAAGCCGAAATTTACCGAATTTCGGCTTTACCGACCGGTATTTGGCCACCTACATATGGCCCTAAGACTATGAAACCACAGCCACTGGTATGCACAAATAGGACATACTTGCTTCTTAAGGAGCACTATAATTGATGGAGTAATAGTTTCTGAGAAAAAAATACATCATTTTCAAGTTCATCACAGGCCTCTTTGATTATTTCAAAGTTTTCCAAGTGAACGTTCTCCTTAAAATGTCACATAGTTATGTACATTTAATTAGCATACAAGATTGCAAACAATATATAGCTTGCTTTGATTAAAGAAGAAATGTCAGCATTTGCATCAATGCAAGCGTCCCTTTTCTAATTAAGATCTTAATATTCTCCTCCTTTCATCTTTGACAAGATTTTAGATTGAGCTGATGCCTTTGAAAACGCGATTGTTGTTTTCAGTAGAGGTTAGTAGCCTCTCATTAAAATCATATTATTTCGCCCAATTTACATACTATTTGCGTCCTAAAAAAAAGAGATATTTTCTTCAAAAAATGTGGGACTATGTGTGTGGGAGAGTGTGTGAGCGCCCACTGGCGTATATGTATGTATTTATTTTGAGAATGAAAAGAGTGAACCCCTTCTTATACAAAAAGGCGGCTTCTTGTAGTCCCTTGACAAAGACAATCTCAAGTCTCTTATGTTGCTTTTGGTAGTTGTTTTAATACATTGAATCTATGTTTACCTTGTTAAATGCCTACCAGATTTGGGGACACATCCCTCCATTTTAAATAACACTATTTGCTCTCCGTGATGTTGTAACCCTTGAGAGTTTGTAAGAGTCTGAAAACTACTGCCCTGGCTCCAGTGTGCCGATATGCCTGGCCTGCCTTACTCGTACCACAGGACGTTAGTGTGCCACGTACATAAAGATGGTTTTCTGTACCATATTGTGACTGTATATCTATTCTAGATGAATAATGTGCATCATATGTCTTTAGTTATATGATGTGCATTGTTGCTGTCAGTGCCTGTTTGCGTCTGTATTTAGATCTCTTTCTGTGTCTGGAAGCATTTGGTCCTATGCTTCTATGTTATTGTTGTGTGTATGTGAATCCCAGATGTTGGTCTCCGAGACTGCCAAGACTGCTTCTGTGTTATTGCTATGTAAATGTGTGTCCCCGAGTATGCATGAGACTCATACTCTGTGTCCTTGCCCGGTCTGTATCTCTATCCATGGTGTTCTGTGTCTCTGAGAATCTATAAGTGTATTGTCCCTTGTAATCCGTGTCTGTGGCATTCCTGTGCGAGCATGATTATCGGTGTTCTGTGCCATGGATTGTCAATATTTGAATTAAGCCTCTTGAGAACTGGTTTATGAGTGTCAGTATGTGTAGGAGTCTAGGTGTTCTAAGGGCAGCTGGTGTCTCATAAAATGTAGAGTTTTCCCGCCTCAGTCTGACGTTCCTCAAACTCCACTAACCTGCACCACCACCCTAGCTTTGTTCAAGTGGTATGCACCGATATTTACATACCATATGCACATAGCTGGGCACATACTGCACCCTGTTTTTACTTGGTCTCAAAACATCTAACCTAGCAGTACATCATCATTTATGTTTGGACCACTCATTTGTCTGCAGTAGCCTCTCAGAATAGAAATATCATTTCCCTTTACACCAGGCTCTTCAAAATCATACAAACAGGGATCATTTAGTCAACCTAGAATTCCACTAATACTAGGATGTTGACCACCCAACTCATCTCCGAAACCACACTCTACTTTGGGCTCTTTCAAACCTATGGAACTAGAGAGGCCCTAAGTGTGGCCCCCAAAACAAAAGCGTCCATTGCTCTTAAGTTCTTCAACTACCCACCTACCCCAAATAATTTGGCATGAGACAAAAATGATATAATCAATGGCTCCTTTTTTCAGGTAGCATCCCTGGTCCACGGATACATGCCATCAGTACAGCCTCTTGAAACATCGCCACATGCAAAGGGGTTGACCAACTTCCAGTTAACCTCTAACCTCTCTTTTCTAGAAAAATCATGTTAAGTAAAGTGATGAGTCAACTTCAAGAGAATGTGTATTCTCTGTTGGATTGTGGTCTCTGAGGTAAAACCAAAACCACTTGAGGTGACATTAGTGAAGAGATTCTTCACTCTCCGAGTGAGGTTAACAAAATTGCCCTCACCCTCAATCATCTGTCCATTGCCTACGACACTGTTGACCATGTAGTATGTATGGAAAAGCTTTAATATTAGGCAGGAATCTGGACAAGCATTGCAAAGCAACGTACAAAGCCATTTTGCAATCACAAACCCTGTGAATAACAAAATCACAGCTTTTGCCTTAGCAAAAGATCTTTTAGGTATGTATTAATCCTGTTTAGCAACATATACCAATTTGCCACTAGGAAGGGCGTGAAAGGAGCATCCCATTCTAACTGTGACTCGGCAACCAAGCAATTATGGTTGGAAACCATTGATCAGTTACCAACACCTCAAATGAGATAGTAACAGTTTTGTAAAGGTGAAGGCGTTACCTTGGGATTTCTTCCGTTTTGTGAATGGTGTCAGGTGACCTCAGGGGAATAGCCAGTGGTCCAGAACACCACTCCCTCATGCCCCAAAGGTTTCCTAAACAGGATTATTTTTTTAAACTAGCACAGGTTTCTTTAATGAACAAGACGGGCTACTTTGAACAAAAAAGGTATTCCTTTTGGGAATGCAAACACTTGGATGGTGGTTCCTGTTCCTTGCTAATCACTATCCCGTTGTTTATAACCAATTCCAGAGGGTCGCAGATTGTGACCAGCCAACTTAATATTCATTAGGCAGGTCATTCTGTGATTCCCTAACACTATGAATTTGTAATGTGTCCTAATAATACATAGGTTACATTATAAACTTAAAGACTAGTCACAAAAGCTTAGTGTGTAATTTGTACCCACCTTTTGCAACCAGTCTTTTGGTACAGCTGGCCCTTAATCTTTTATCACGAGCAGTAGACAAAAAGTGAGAATTAGATCGAATGAACCATACACAAACTGCGTCATCTGTGACTTTCCTCGAGGACGATCTCTCTTGTCCCTTCTGTTCAATGTCTATGGGCCAGATGTACGAACACATTTTCCCATAAACACAGAATGGGTAAAACTGTTTGATACATCTGGCCCTATGTGCCTACCCTCCTGGGGCACCTTTCTATGCAGTAACAGGTGAACTAATGATGAACACATCCACTTTATCCTTGGAAAATGGTCCAAAGTATCTCAGTTATATCACTACATGTGAGAAGGTTAGCTTTCTTTGCAAGAACAATGCCAACTCAGAGAGCCTAATAATCACAGACTCCGCGACAAAATTACCTCATTTTGAGTGGCCCACAAAAGTTTTTGACCCACATTCACCTCACCAAAGTTGAGAAATGTAAGAGTTTGTTTGTCATTAATCGAGCTTATTCTCTTTCAAATTAACAAGGCGGTAAAAGGTGTGAACAAGTACATTTTTTATCAGAAAATCTTTTCAATTATTTGCACGGTCTACAAAATTGAAATCACAAGCATCCTTGTACAGGCAGGTCTCACCAGCCAGCTGTATGTAACCTTATTGAATCTGATCTCTATGAAACTCGGCGACAGGCTCCAAGTCTTCAGAATCAGAAAGTCAGAATGTACCTCACTACCCTAGATCAAACTACATCAGACCCACCCTCAAAGCAATCCGCACGTTCCTAGTGGATGACAGTAAATACATTCAATGTTGTATGCACTGCCATCAAAGCTTACTGCAGCAAACTACCCGAAAACCTCACTTGATCCATGCTAGTATGCCTGCCCTTCTGGTCAACTAATGATCCTCCTAGAGGATGAAACTGAAAGCTAGGTAATCGGAGGCATAATGCAGAGACTCTCAAACAATCATAACTCCACCTGAGACTGAGAACTGAACCTAACTACATGAAGTTCGGAGAAGTACTCAAATGAATCTTTTCAAGCCTACATTAAAGTCATTGCACGAACGAGGGGTTGAAAACGAATGGGGCATATTTAAGAGAGAAGTGGCGGCGGAGCATGGTACTCCATAGTGCAAGGGTGCCTGCGTTGCAGGTTAAGATTGTTTATGTGCAGGAAGGTGCCCCATCCTGCATATAAACAATCAGTAATGGCAGTTTGTCATTTCTATCTGTGCTGCAGGATGCAGAACACTTAGAAGTTGCAAAACGTCATTACCTTTCAATGATTGTTTCTGTATATAAAGAATTAATGGCATTTTGCTGTTTCTATGTGTTCTGCGTTATGCAGCACACATAGCAACAACGGAAACAGCAACAGCAAAAACGAGGACAAATAAAGTATTTCTCCTTGCTTCGCCTGTTCAATACCAGGTTGTCCCTGGTCTGAATTCTGCTGCTGCCTCCTATTTACAATACTGAGAGAGGGGGTCCCAGCAAGAGGAGATATAAATTATAACTACAAGAAAAAATAATACATTGTTGTTTAATCACAATGTAAATACGTATTAAATAGCAGCAATTTGCATTTATACAGAACATTTATTAAGTGCCCCAGGGGAGGAAAGGAAGTGATAGCGTGATGGGAAGTGTGGGTAGAAGTCAGTGACATAAAACACGGCTAAACAGCCTTACTATATTGTGTAATTTTAGTCAAAACAGACAAAACGAATGATCAATCCAATAGATCAAATTGTAACACATATCATGCTCCACTTGGTACAGTAAATGCCAAATATTTAGGAGGGTGGAGCTGACACCCTTTTAAATAGGGGGCAGTGTCAAAATCAATGGTGGTTCCGGAGGAACGCCCACCGCAACACCCATTGCCCTCCCCTTTCACGCTAAGTGTAGCGTGAACGGTGCCTGTAAATATGCCCCGAAGTGCAACGGCTCAGTTATCGATCCCACCCAATTGGCCTCCCTTCCACCTACAAGATGGAATTCCTTTTCCTTTCAGGAGATAAGTTGCGATTTATGAAACTCCTCAATAAATAAATCAATAAATAAAAATGCCCATGTAGCTCAGTTAATATGGCAGCATAAGTTATGAACAAACATATTTTCTTACTTTTGGCACTTTATATTAATTATATTGTGGCCTAGCCTTTGGAAAACACTAATTTCATATATGAATTACTGTCATGCTAGTTTAGTGAGGAATAATATTTGCTATTGTTTGCCATCTTTCCTGAAAGACGACTCAGGTCATTCGTGCCATTCTCAAGGTTATTGTGCTTAATCGAATAATTCCAGCCGTGTCCTTACTGAGAGGGACATAATAAAATACATTAAAGAGGTGATTAATAAATTAGCAGGACGGCTTTCATTTGGAATGCAAATCTGTGTATAATTAACTTGAGAACCTTTATGCATTTTTGAAACAACAGGTGATGGATCACATACTAATTCAACAGTTAGGCTTGACTGAATTGTTTTTAGGAACTTTGTCGGCTGTTGCTAATTGCACAGGCATCATTATTCCTCGCTGAAAGCTTTATGCAAATACACAGAATGTTAAATTTTTTACAATCAAGCTTTCAAGTTTGTTTCAAATATCAACTGCTGGGATCCATGCCCATTAATGTAAAAAGCGTGTTGAACAAGGGTCAGTGTGAGTGACACGCTCGTTAAGCCACAGAAAGTGCTGCAAAACCCACAGTAAGAAATATACAATTTATGTTAGCTGGGTTCCATAGTTTATAAGAACAAGGAATTTAGGAAACCTTTTATTATGAAATGTATGTGCAATATTTATTGCCGCCTGGCACACAATTTATGTTTCTTTATTCTATTTGGCAGTCACCAGGTTGTGGCCAGCTACAGCTTTGTTAATTACAACAATTTAAAAAAAATCAGTAGGTCTATAATTTTTCTAGATTGTGAGAAGGTAGAAGGGCATGGTATGAGAGTGGGGTTTAAATGTCACGAGGGGTAGCATAGCTGCTAGACGTGTGATGTGATAAATGGTCCCTCAAGTTCCTAATTGCGCCTAATGTGTGGTTAGTTGCCCTTCCCATGATCTGTCCCCAAAGCAATATTGCTTTTTACACTTTTTTTTAAAGGGTCTCTCCCCTCAATTTTTTTTTTTGGGCTTTTCATTAAAAGGTAAGAGTTGTGTATAATTTTTAGGGCGTGCCTAGAGCCAGCGTGCATGCGCTGTTCTGCGAGTAGGTAAAGAGAAGCTCCGCCCACTCTCACACCCATATTTGCTATTGGCTTGTGTCATTGTCTGTGCTAAATGCTGGCTTCGGATTTGTTTATAGGCTTGTTAGACCCTCCTTAGTACCGCCTCCTCTTCATTTGTTACCTCCCAATGCGACTGGCCCCTTTATGCCAGTTGTTGCAGGGTACGTGTTATTTAGACTGTGAGCACTATTTTCATCAATGAGGTTCTCCTGCTGTACTCTAAAAATTAAGAGAGGGACCCTTAGTAATGTCAAGGTAAATGAGGTACTACTACCTAGGCAAGAAACAATTCCCTTGGCCCAAATTAATTCAAATACAATAGTCAAACATACACATTAAAATATTCAATCTTCATATGATGTATGATCATTACATTTTATTTAAAAACATATTCCTTGAGTCTTCATTCCATGGTATAAAACAGTTAAAAACACATCAAGTTATACACTTGTAATAAAAATCAATTTTCCCTTCCTACAAATGCTACTAATACAACACAGAAAAGTAAACAATTTTTTGTGACAATTGATTGCTAATTATGACCAGCATAAAAAGAGACAAAACAAATGTATGACATAACCCTTATCAAATACTCATACACATTCAAAGGGATTCTAAAACCCTAGTTGATATTTTGATCCAATCGTTATTTCACTAGATTGGGTTAATCCTTGAATTGTGTTCCCAACAGCGTCGACGCGTTTCTCTTATTCTCATGTTCCACAGTGTTATGTCTGTAGCCCTACACAAAACAAACATATATAATCAAAAGTCACATCATGTTATGACAAATGGTTTTATCAATCAATCTGCACCTGTACAAGTTACTTTGATATTTGGTTCGATACAAAGAAGAAACAAGCTATAGTTCTCTCTGATATATTCTATAATATATTTTGCTCAGTTTTATTAGGGGAGGCATGGCTGGTTATTTCCTAGACTTTTCAATGGACCTGCCACAATTCATACTTCCTCCTTTCCCTCTGCTATAGGAACAATTCCACCTGAGTTGTGCCTCTTTTGTTTTTTCACTATGTTAGCGGCTATTTTAGTATTGCCATCAATGAGCATCTAACTACATGCACCCTATTCTCACCTTATTGTGAGTTTTATTCTCGGCGTGGTTTCGATATTAGATCGTTTCGCTCAGCGCACCATCGTCAGTTACATATTTAAAAACATATCTGGAGGAAAATATATAAAAAGAATGATCTCTGATTAAATCCCTCCTGCAATTTTACTATTATTACCAAACAACTCTTCTTATTACATCTCTTTATCGATTACCTGTTTGCTTAATCGGTGTCCCCTATGGTTAAACTGCGGGGAATGTCACTTTTGTATCGGCACCCAGTTTAAAATGTATAGCTGGTTCTTGTCCCCGAACTATTAAAAAGGAATACAAAAAATGTGTCACAGGATTCCAGTCTGCTTCAGATGTAAAAACAAATTTAAAATTTGCTAACATTCGTGCCAAGAATTTTCAATTCTATTAAGGACAGGAGGCGAGGATTTATCTATCTCATTTCTTTACTGAAAAAACAGTAGCCAATAAGAACACAGTAAAGAAATAAAACACTACATTTCCCATGCGTACCTTAGAGACCATAGAGAGTAGACAGTATAAAAGGTACCATAGAGGACAACACTTCCTCTTTCTTTGTCCAGAACAGATCAACAATAAAGAAAAGTCTCAAAAATCCAAATGACAGATGAAGAGAACAGAAAGCACAGGCCCGCGGAATGCAGAACGATGAAACAGAAGAAGACGATCGTCTGCGCAGAGCAGCGACTCCTGGCACGTGGAACACGAGATCAGGAACTCATTTAGGGTCTGAACCTGAAAAGTAAAACAGAGCCGTAATATTCAAACCCACTAATGTATGAATCATAGTATACAAAAGGGGGGGGGGAACAAGGCATAGAACAGTATTATGCATAGAAAAGACCAGTACATCCAAACAGTATTAATAACACTGCAATGCAGATATAAACAAGGGTGGGATAATCCTCACCTCCTGTCCTTAATAGAATTGAAAATTCTTGACACTAATGTTAGCAAATTTGAAATTCTATGGCCGGACGGAGGCTCCGATTATGCTTGTTCAAAGCTTAGCCACCACAACAGAAGCAACATCCACAATAGGTTTAAAATAAAATGTTTTAAAGACTGACTCCGAAGACCAATCAGCGGCTTTCATGATATCCTGAAGGCCGACCCCCAAGGGAAAAGCCTTAGAAGCCATGGCTCCCCGAGCAGAATGAGCTCCAAAGACGGAGACGTCAATGCCCGCCTCCAACATGAGCCAGCGCACCCAGCGCGCCAATGTAGCAGGAGTGACAGGCTTAAAAGGCTTCTGTAAGGCTATAAGCAGTTGACCCTGTAAATTATGTCCAAAATGTGCAGTACTCACCTAGTAATCCTTGATGCATTGAACCACACAAAGCTTTGGATTGTGTGGAAAAGAAGGATAAGACTCAGAAGACGTGTTACATTTAGTACGGCGAGAAACGCCCTCCGGAGAGAACGTGCGACCAGCAAGATCCAAAGCTCGAACATCTGAAATGCGTTTGCAGGACAACAGGCATAGCAACATAGTCAACTTGGCAGACAATTGCTTGCGAGAGAGCAAAGTATTAGAAGGCCATGAATTCAAGAAACGCAAAACCACTGAGACATCCCACAAAGTGACATACTTAGGACAAGGAGGTATTACCATCCGAATGCCTCTGAGTAATTTGGAAACCAAAGGATGTTCCCCAATAGGTTTATGATCAACAGGAACATGGCCAGCTGAAATTGCTGAACGAAAGTTATTTACCGTTCTGTATGCCAAACCAGAAGAAGCAATAAATGCTAGAAAATTCAGAACTAAAGAGACATCTGCAGAAGAGGGATCCACTGACGTTGTGTACACCAATCACACCATCGTTTCCAAGCTGACGCATAACGTTTGTGTGTGTTGTGGGCCCAAGCTTCACCGATAAATTGGGCAGCGTCCAAAGAAAGGCCTGGGATTTGCCAGCGTCCCCCGAAATCCGCCACACCACAAGACGGAGGTGATCTGAAAGAATGAGGGGGTGAGGTTCCAGCAGAGGGTCCAGCAACAGGTTCCACTTGCTGGGGAGAAGGAGCGGTGGGGAGCAGCTCATCTCCAGAAGAATCGGAAACCACGCCTGAGCTCTTCAAAGAGGAGTGATGAAAATGAGCTCCGAAAGAAAGAGTCTCGTGCGGGCCAGAACTCTGGGAATCATCACGAAGGGAGGAAATGCATAGCACAGGAGAGTAGGCCAAGACTGGAGAAACGCATCCATGGCCAGAGCCTCCGGATCCGGGCGCCAACCGTAAAACAGGGGAAGCTGTTTGTTCAGACGAGAGGCAAAAAGGTCCATGTGACACCGTCCCCAAATCCGGGACAAAGACCGAAACACCCGAGGGTGAAGCCGCCAATCGCTGAAATCCCGCAGATGGCGAGAGTTCCAATCCGCAATTCGATTATCCCGACCCGGGAGATATTCGGCAATAACTGTGATCTGACGTTGCAGACACAGATGCCAAAAGTCCTTTGCAATCTCCGCCAGGAGTTTGGACTTGGTGCCCCCGAACTTGTTGACATACCTCACTGCTGAGATATTGTCCATGCGGAGGAGAATGCAACATTTCGACGCCTGGGGGAAAGACAACGAATCGCGAACGAGCCCGCAAGGAGCTCCAAGCAGTTGATGTGAAGGGATAACTCCTCCTGGGACCAACGGCCCCCCGTTGCCAGGGACCCGCACCGGGCTCCCCAACCCCAAAGACTCGCATCCGACTTGATTACCACATCTGGAGTTTTCCCGAACAGCGCTCGACCGTTCCAAGACTCCATGTGGTCCAGCCACAACAACATCTCCCAGCGAGCATCCTCCGAAAGAGGAATGAGGTCGGAGTAACGAAGGCCCTTCTGAAGGTACCTGATCTTCAGGCGCCGAAGAGCTCGATAATGCAAGGGACCCGGGAAAATGGCTTGGATGGAAGTGGACAAAAGACCTACAATCCGAGCCACTGACCGCAACGAGACCAGCTGTTTGGACAGCACCATACGCAACTCTCGTTTGATCGCTCTGATCTTCTGACCGGGTAGAAAAAGTTGACAGGCCACCGAATCGATGTGGAACCCGAGAAAATCCATCGTCTGAGAGGGCTGAAAGTCCGACTTCAGAGGATTTACAAGAAATCCTAGAGATTGTAAGAGATCGATGGACCACTGTAAATGAAGTCGCAAAAGGAGAGGGCATTGAGCAATCAAAAGAATGTCGTCGAGGTAAACAATCAAGCAGACCCCACGGGCTCGCAAAGATTCCACCACCGGACGCAGCAGCTTCGTGAAGCACCATGGAGCTGAAGAGAGACCCAACGGGAGGACAGTGTACTCGAACCACCTTCCCAGCCACTGAAACTGGAGGAAGCGGCGATGAGGAGCATAGATCAGAACAGACAGGTAAGTGTCCTTCAGGTCGAGACTGACCATCCAGTCCCCTTCCTGAAGTAGGTCCCTGAGAAGATGGATACCCTCCATCTTGAAGTGACGGTACACCACACCGCCGTTGAAGTCCTTCAGATTGAGGACCAGACGGGAACCTCCTCCCTTTTTCTCCACCAGAAAAACGGTGCTGACGAAGCCGTCGGGATGACGGAAAGAAGGAATGATGGCCCCTTTTGCCAGAAGAGATTCGATTTCCTCGGAGACGAATGCCTGATCTCGTTGGGAAAAAACATGGGGCAGAGGAAGATGGTGTTGGAGAGGACGTTCGTAAAACTCGAGTTTGTAGCCTTGCACCGTCTCCAACACCCAAGCATCGCTTGAGATTAGACACCAATTGTTGGGAAAATACTTCAACCTGCCCCCCAAAACAACCTCGGAAGCCAGAATCAAGCTCAACTGAGTTTGAGGAATCTGGATGTCCACCTTGGGCTCCACCGTATCCGCCTTTGGCATACTGGCCCTGTCCTTTACGGGAATGGTAGAAATTGGATTTGCCAGAACTGTAGTTGTCTTGTCCGCCGCCTCTTTGGGACTGACCACCACATTGGTTAGGTTGATTGGCTCCACGGCCGGACGAACGCCCCTTTTGTCCGGCCCGCTCAAAAACCGGGCGGACAGCCCGACGGAGACTGGACTGCACTCTATCCAGGCCACTGAACGTGGCCACAAAATTAGTAAGTTCCTTAAGAATAGGATGGCCAAAAAGTAAGCCCTGAGCCAGGGAACCAGATTCTGACGGGGCTAAATCAGTCAATTTTGGATCCAATTTCATGAGGATGGAGTGACGGCGCTCAGAAGATATGGAACAATTGGCATTTCCTAAAATGCAGATGGCCCTCTGAGACCACCCCACCAAGTCCTCAGGGTCGATTAGAGCATCAGAATTTTTTGCGCGATATGCCAGATCCCAAAATTTTGTTAGGGGACCAAGAAGGTCTAACAGCTTGTCCTGACAGGACCTCCAGGATCTGTCCAAACCCTTCTTCGGATCCTTTGAATATTTCCTCATGTAGGTCACCATGGTTGGATCAACCTCCGGCGTATCCGCCAGTTTGTCAGAAAGATCTGGACGGGGACACTCCGATCTTAAGCGAGCACGAACTTCCTTGTGAAATGGGCGGCGAATGTGCGTCTGCACATAGTCAGCCACCTCAGGGGAGGGAAGCCAGGCAGTAGAATTGGGATGAACAATATCTGTAGGGTCAAAGGTCCGTACCTGGGGTTTAGAAGGGGCATCCACAAAGTGCTCCTTACGAGCCTTCTTCTTGGGCGGAGGAACCACAGGGTCAGAAGAGGAGGAATCATTAGTGGTGGAGGAATCCTGTGGTGCCAACACAGGCCTTGAAGAGTGTTTAGAAGTACGTGAAGTGGACTAAGTCTTCGCCAATTTAGCAAATCTTGCCATGTGAGGATTTTTGGGAGACTTGCTGGAACGTCCAGAAGGAGGCAACCATCCTTGCTGAGTAGCATACTCAGACAAATGCCTTTTCAGGGAGCAATTGCATGAAAGAGCGCCTGACCCACAGACTCGGCATCCACGGAGCCAGCAGGCTCATCCCCATCATTATAATACTCTTCATCCTCATAATAATCTCCCATTATTCCTTTTGAAAAGGTAATATGCCCACAGAGGTGAAGTAAAATTAAAGTACCCAAAGGGCAATGAAGGGGGAGTGTACACCCCAAAGCAAGCCAAGCAAAGCAGGAACAAGCCTGTCAGAAATTAAGTGTAGAGGGAGGGCTTGCTGGAAACACTCTAGGCAAAGCCTATGCAAACATTTTACAACCCCCGTCCTATCGTGAACAGGGGTGTGAGGGGCGTGAGGGGCCTGACGACCTGGATGGTGGGCGTAGGCTGAATAGCCGAATTCAAAGTCTCCTCAGAAGAATGCTGCAATGCGCTGTCAACGCTGGCCGTCTCCGGAATGACAGCAATGACACCACGCATACGCGGAGACGAACAAGCCGGTCGAAAAAGAGAGACTGCACAAAGCAGGCGCAGAGAGTGCGAGTCTGCCACCTGGGGGTGAACACACGCCCCCGCAGGAATGCGGAAGAGCGAGCGGCGATACGGAAACCGCCAAACAAAGCCAATTAACATTGAGCAACAGCGCAAACCATAAGAACAACAGGTAATTAGCAAGTATTCATGCACAACAGCATTAATAGAAGAGAAAAGTGCACTTAACTGGCTGCGAAGCAGCAAAGAAAGAGGAAGTGTTGTCCTCTATGGTACCTTTTATACTGTCTACTCTCTATGGTCTCTAAGGTAGTCATGGGAAATGTAGTGTTTTATTTCTTTATTGTGTTCTTATTGGCTGCTGTTTTTTCAGTAAAGAAATGAGATAACATAATCGGAGCCTCCGTCCTGCCATAGAATTTGTTTTTAAGCAGCTCATGCCTACTATTAAAGGCTAATAGTGTGTTACCTAGAGTCGTGTCCCGTGCGCTTGAATTAAAATGCGCTACCGGTATCTGGAGTGTCTTGCTGCGCGGCTTTTACACTTTGGCCGTATTCCAGCTATACGCCCTAGGAACAAATCAAAAATGTACTACAGGAGATTTGACTCTCTCTGTCCTACTCGTTCTAATCAAAAGCTGCATCGTATTTCATACCTTTTTTCTTGGGGAAAGCCTTGTTGTTCCTGGTATCGGGTACGCGGCAATTGTCAATTGCCGTCCCATGAGAGTTACTTCCTTATGTACTATGTGATAACTCTTGTCATTGGTTCTAAAAGTCACGTGCTCGCATCCGCGAAGATCCACATGAGACATCATAGATCATTAGTCCCTG
Source organism: Lissotriton helveticus (assembly GCF_964261635.1). Lineage (NCBI taxonomy): Eukaryota > Metazoa > Chordata > Amphibia > Caudata > Salamandridae > Lissotriton > Lissotriton helveticus. Next base: position 750,340,089 of record NC_136061.1, read on the forward strand.
TACTCACGTGATACATATCCGCCATTTACTACCTTTTTTTTGTCGGCGTGTATGCAACTTTATCGATGTTACCTAAATAAACATTATCATACTGGTGACTGGTGACTTCTTGGCACGATTACATAACAAGGAGTTAGCACATGTATAATATGGTAGTACTTTATATTGTGCTCTGGCTGGTTCAGATACCACTGGGAGTCTAGTAATCCTGAGATTCTGAGTGCCATGTTTCGAAATACTCCCCCTGGTGCTACTAATTAAAAACATGGCAAATTCTATAGATTTAATCACATCCAATGGACATCCCGATATACCTTATCCTCTCTAGACCTGCCAGATACTGATAACCTGGTAATTAAATCGGACAACGACATAGGAACTATGGTACTAGTTTCAATTTATCGCCCTCCCATACCTATGCCGTCCTTTTCTATCTCTCTTTCTGAGCAACTGGCTGGCCTGACCGTTGACTTTGACAAAGTCATTATGATAGGAGATCTTAATTATTGGTATAACCACCTGGAGGCAGGACCTCATGCCTCAGAACTTTTTGAGCTTCTTTCCAACTTAAATTTTTATCAACATGTCCAAATTCCCACCCATGATAAAGGTCATATCTTAGACCAAATCTGGTCACACAATATCCCCCTCTCCAGTCCTACGGTATCACCCTGTATATGGTCTGACCACCATCTGTTGCAATTTTCCATCACTTTACTCCTGCGCCCCGGGGAGGGTTGGCCAGGAAATGGAGATCGCTTAGCCTCCCGGAGTTCTTTTCCACCTTGACAGACTCGTTCCCGGTTCAGGACCAGGACATTAACCTGATGGATAAAGCACTCAATGAGTGGCTTTTATCTGCTTGTGAGGCACATGTCCCCCTAACAAAGTTCTCTCGCGCTTGTCAAACGGACGCCCATAGGTGGTTTTCCACAGATTTAAAAACTCAAAAATTAGCACTCCGTCAATCAGAAAGAAAATGGAGGTAGGGCTATCATTAAAAAGACAGACGTTCATTCACGACAGCCCGGAGGAATTATAATAGTTCCATCCTAGCCGCTAAGGCAGCCTTTTTCTCTGATAAAATCTCTACGGCTCTTAATAAATCGAGAGAAATTTTTAAAGTAGTCAACGATCTATGTAATGATACCCGCACCTCCCCCTCCCAATCCCCGACTCAATCACTGTGCGATCAACTCAACGATTTCTTCAGGGAGAAGATTGATATTATAAAAGCTAGCATCCAGACGACTCATACCAGGGCAATAAGCAAGGAAATTTGTGAAAACCCACACAAACTTCAGTCTATCCCCCATATTGATTTTCCCAAACTGGTGGAGCTTATGAATCGGGTAAAGTCTGGTTCCTTGCCCCCCGCATATTCTGAAGGAAGTTTATTCCATATTACCTCAGGGAATCCTTCCACTTCTGAATAAATCGTTATCACTTGGAATAGCTCCAAACTCATTCAAAAATGCCATTCTGGTCCCATTAATTAAAAAGCCAGGCGCAGATGTATCTGTGCTCTCTAACTATCGGCCCATATCTCTTCTTCCGTTTGGGGCCAAGCTGCTTGAAGCTCGTGTGGCCAGTTGTATCTCTAATTTTATCGAGACATCCGACTACCTTGAGCCAAATCAAGCCGGGTTCCGCCAGGCACACTCCACCGAGGCGGTTATTCTTGCGGCCCTCGACACGTTAAGGTTTAATGCCGACAATGACGATCATCAGGCCCTTGTACTCCTGGATCTATCGGCCGCGTTTGACACAGTGGATCACACCATCTTATTACACCGTGTCGAACAAGCCGGCCTTGGCGGGTCGGCTCTCGCCTGGGTCAAATCTTTCTTAAAGGACCGATCCCAGGCAGTCAAACTGGAAAACTTTATGGCACCTAAACTCCCCACTACATGCGGTGTCCCGCAGGGCTCGTCATTGTCCCCCCTATTATTCAACCTATACTTGAAACCATTGCTGCAGTCCCTAAAAAATAGGAAAGTCACCATCTACAATTACGCAGACGACCTGCAACTGGTCTTCCCTTTAAATTCTGCGGACGCGGCTGAAGAATTTCAGTCCACGATGATGCATATTCAGGGCTGGATGGACGAGAATCACTTAAAGCTCAACCCCGGAAAGACTGAGCTGGTACTCCCTGGTAAGAGCGCGACTAGTTGGGGCCCTCACTTCTGGCCACCCTCGATGGGATCCCCTCCTAAGCCTTCCCAATCGGTGAAGAGCCTTGGAGTTACCCTTAACGCCGACCTTTCTTTGAAAAACCAGGTCGGAACAGTGATTTCTTCCAGTCTCTTTCAACTTCGAAAGATCAAGAAAATCGCCCATCTCCTGACACATTCTGCACTCATCCAAGTGGTAATTGCCTTGGTTCTTTCTCGCCTAGATTTCTCTAACTCGATATATCTGGGCCTCCCCCTCACTCTATCCAAACGACTACAGATCGTCCACAACCAAGTTGCCAGGTTAATATTCAAAAGCAATCATAGGACTTCGGCGAAACCCTTGCTAGCCTCTCTTCATTGGCTTCCTATTGGGTACCGGATTACATTTAAAGTAGGATGCTTAGTTTACAACGCCCTCCATGGCAAAAGCCCACGGTTCATTAATCATCTAATAAATAAATATGAACCGACTCGCAACCTTCGCTCTGCCCATCAGTCCCTCCTCAAGCTGCCACTGTACAAGAGAAAATGACTTGGCGGATGTCGATTTGCTTACCTTTCCCCTAAGACTTGGAACAGCTTCCCCCTGTCTCTTCGGTCTTGTACTAACCTGGTGAAATTTAGGGGTGCTTTGAAGACCTGGTTATTCAAGCAAGCGCACGGTTAGACTATTTCCTCACCATCTATCTCCTCTCAGCGCCATGAAACCTCTGGGTGACCGTGCGCTTGACAAATTCCGAATAACATAACATAACATAACTATATTTTTCTATTTATATAATTATGTATCGGGTCGCTATTTAATGGGGTCTCTATTGGATTGTCCCCTGTGCCAGTATTTCTTTTTAGCAAGCTTCACAGAGATTACACGAAAACCTATCAATCACCTACCTCTAATATTACTTACACATTTAGCAATAAGTGATTGAGTATGCGGTTCGGTGCTACCTTTTATTGCCTCTAATTACTGCATCTGCTGATCGGATTGGTAGACCTATATTTGTAAGATCTGTAGCCGATCCTCTCTTGAGTTGAGTCCTCTTTCTACTGTATTGAGGTAATACATGAACCACTGTTGCCTCCTCTTTCTTCTTTGGTCTACATCTCCCCCTCTTCTATTAATCCTAATCTTTTCGAGAATGAACCATTTGAAATCACTACAATCATGGTTCTTTTCTCGAAAATGATCTGTGAGGGGTTCATTCTAGTTGTTGGTTCTAATGGATGACTTGTGTTCCAGTACACGGGTGGGTAGCTCTCTACTTGTTTCCCCCCACATACCCCTGTTGGCATGGGCAGATTAGCAGGTAAACCACATTTTTACTGCAGCAATTATTAAGAGATGATGCAGTCAAATTCTTTCCAGCAAAAGTAATACTCTTGCTAACTAAACGTGGTGCTCAATGAATCAATCAATCAATCAATTATAGTACTTGTAGAGCGCGCAGGGGAGGGGGTGCTGCTACTGCTCGAAGAGCCATGTCTTGAGGAGTCTTCTGAAGGAGAGTAGGTCTTGGGTCGGCCGTATCTGGGTAGGGAGGGTGTTCCAGGTCTTGGCGGCGAGGTAGTAGAAGGATCTGCTGCCAGAGGTCGTTCATTGGATGCGAGGGACAGCGGCGAGGGCGAGGCTGGCGGAGCGGAGATGTAGAAGCTGAGTCTGCTGTTCAGGTAGGCTAGTCCGGCGTTGTGGAGTGCTTTGTGTGCGTGGGTGAGGAGCTTGAAGGTGATCCTCTTGTCAACGGGGAGCCAGTGTATGTCTCTCAGGTGGGGGGTGATGTGGCTGCGGCAGGGAACGTTGACGATCAGTTGGGCGGAGGCGTTTTGGATGCGTTGTAGTTGTCATAGGTGTTTGGCTGGGATTCCTGCGTAGAGTTTGTTGCCGTAGTCCAGTCTGCTGCTAACGAGAGCCTGTGTCACCGCTCTTCTTGTTTCGGTCGGGATCCACTTGTAGATCCTGCGGAGCATGCGGAGGGTGTTGTAGCAGGAGGAGGAGACGGCGTTGACCTGTTTAGACATGGAGAGGGAGGAGTCGAGGATGAATCCTAGGTTGCGTGCATGGTCGGTGGGTGTTGGTGCAGTTCCCAGTGTGGTCGGCCACCAGGAGTCGTCCCAGGCTGAGGGGGTGGGTCCGAGGATGACAACCTCCGTCTTGTTCGAGTTCAGTTTCAGACGGCTGCTCCTCATCCAGTCGGCGACGGACTTCATTCCCTCGTGGAGGTTGGTTTAGGCAGAGTGTGGGTCCTTGGTGAGGGAGTGGATGAGCTGGGTGTCGTCGGCATAGGAGATGATGTTGAGGTCGTGATGGTGGGCCACTTGTGGGAGGGGGGCCATGTAGATGTTGAACAGCGTCGGGCTGAGGGATGAGCCCTGGGGGACGCCGCAGATGATTTCGGTGGCTTCGGATCGGGAACAGGTTCCACATTTATTATTTCCTGTGGCTACCTCCCCCCTTAGGGTATTTTGTTTTTCACCAGTCATTTTGTAGGTTTTTACTAGCGCATTCCGGGTGATTTTATTGCGCCTAAAGGAAAACAACGGTTTCTGCAGTTTTACTACATTACCATAATTGATGATTTTCCAGTTCCTGTTGATAATGTTTTTGATCTGGTTGCTTATGTGGGAATATTGGGTCACAAGGACCACTCTTCCCATAGTGACATTGTTCTTTTCTTTCTTGGGGTTTAGTAAACTGTCTCTATCATAGAATCTCACTCTCTTAAATGAGTACTTGATGAGTTTATTTGGATAACCTCTTGCTATTAGTCTCTTTTTGAGGCCTTCCGCATGATGATAAAAGTCTGTCACTGTGGTGCAATTCCTGCGTAATCTTAGAAACTCCTCAAAAGGAATATTATCCTTTTGGGAGTGGGGGTGATTACTAGAGTACTGCAGGAGGGTGTTCTTGTCTGTGGGCTTAATATAGAGTTCTACTCATAATTCATTATCCACGTTTTTGATATCTAAGAATTCCACACTAGTATCACTGAAATGAGCTGTAAATCTCAGATTCGGGTCTCCTAGATTCATGCTGGTCCCCATGGTCTGAAGGTACAACTCATTTTTAATAGGAATATAGTATTCTTCAGTTCCATTCTAATACAGGACATAATACAACCTTTATTACCCCCATTCAGGTCTTTCCCCATCTAAAATGTTTGAGATAACCTCTATGGTGTTATCCTGGGGGATATTGGTGTACCGGGCTTCAATATCTAGGGTGACCAAAAGTTGGGTCACCCCGTAGAAGCCCTGTCCCTCGAAGATGGAAATTGCGTGGGCAGTGTCCTTAAGGTATGATCTCTGTCTCTGTACTATTGGTTTAAGGAAAAAATCCACATATCTACTCAGTGACTTCAATATGGACCCTATACTGCTGACTATGGGCCGCATGGGGGTTTGGATACATTCTCATGGATTTTAGGCAACCCATAAATTGCTCGAATTATTGGCTGTGAGTTTAGTAGAAAATTATATACGCTTTCACAAATCCAACCCTCTTCTTGACCCCTATTTAAGAGTGTGAATACTTCTTTTTTCAATTCCTCTATCTTAGTATATTTTGCTAATTGATAATGTTCCTTTACATTTGTTCCCCTATTTAAGAGTGTGGATACTTCTTTTTTCAATTCCTCTATCTTAGTATATTTTGCTAATTGATAATGTTCCTTTACATTAAGGAGTTCCCTTATTTTGTTTTCATACATTGGTGTATCAAATATGACTACACCCCCGCCCTTGTCTGCGGGTTTTATGGTCAAGTTGTCACTGTTCTGTAGGGTTTTAATTCTTTCCTTTGATCTGTAGACATATTGATATTAACATTTTTATGAACTGTATTTGTTAAATTTTTAATTTCAATTTCAACTATTTTTTCAAATGTTTCAACATTCTTATCAACTTGGGCTAGACAGGGAGTAAATGTTGATTTGGGTTTCAACCCCGTCACACTCGACATGGGTGTATAAGTTTTGTTCTCAAAAACCTGTTTAATCTTATCTTCCTGAAGAAGTTTCTCAGGTCACTCTCTAGCTCAAACATATTATGTGAGTCTGTGGGGCCAATGCTAAAACCTCTCTTTAACAACTCCTTTTCTTTGACACTTAGAATTCTTTGCCAGAGATTTACTATCGGGATCTCATCTACCTCCAGTACTGTTTGTTTCGTGTGGAAAGATATTCCTGCCCCCCATTTAGAGGTTGATGGTTCCTCTGGGGTTCCTGACGGTTGTATCCTCTGTACCCCCTTGGACCTCGGTTTTGGCCCCGCCTACCCTCCCGCCGCCCACTTCCCAGCTGACCCCTCCTCCCCCAGCTATCCCATAAATGGCGGCCGCTGCGAGGCTGAGGTAGCGACCCTTGACCCAAGGGTAGGTCGCTCCCCCTGCCTCGTGCAGTGCCACCAGTGCTCTCCGCCATCTGCCCCCAGTCTCTTTTTCTTTCTCACTCTTTTCTCTCTCCACATATTCCCCCTCGTTTTTTTGGCCCCTTGTGTGCCTGCTCACCCCTCTTCTCTCCACAGATTCCCCTTCGTTATTTTTGGCCCTTTGTGTGCCTGCTCACCCCTCTTCTCTCCACAGATTCCCCTTCGTTATTTTTTGCCCTTTGTGTGCCTGCTCACCCCTCTTCGCTCCACAGATTCCCCTTCGTTTTTTTCCGTCCCCCCTTCCCGCCACCCCTGTCCCGCCACCCCTCTCCCACCGTTTCTTCCCGCAAATCGGCCTTCTTCCCCGCCTACCCTCCCGCCGCCCACCTCCCAGCTGACCCCTCCTCCCCCAGCTACCCCATAAATGACGGCCGCTGCGAGGCTGAGGTAGCGTCCCTTGACCCAAGGGTAGGTCTCTCCCCCTGCCTCGTGCAGCGCCACCAGTGCTCTCCGCCATCTGCCCCCAGTCTCTTTTTCTTTCTCACTCGTTTCTCTCTCCACAGATTCCCCCTCGTTTTTTTGGCCCCTTGTGTGCCTGCTCACCCCTCTTCTCTCCACAGATTCCCCTTCGTTTTTTGGCCCCTTTGTGTGCCTGCTCACCCCTCTTCTCTCCACAGATTCCCCTTCGTTTTTTGGCCCCTTTGTGTGCCTGCTCACCCCTCTTCTCTCCACAGATTCCCTTTCGTTATTTTTGGCCCTTTGTGTGCCTGCTCACCCCTCTTCTCTCCACAGATTCCCCTTCGTTATTTTTGGCCCTTTGTGTGCCTGCTCACCCCTCTTCTCTCCACAGATTCCCCTTCGTTATTTTTGGCCCTTTGTGTGCCTGCTCACCCCTCTTCTCTCCACAGATTCCCCTTCGTTATTTTTTGCCCTTTGTGTGCCTGCTCACCCCTCTTCTCTCCACAGATTCCCCTTCGTTTTTTTTGGCCCCTTTGTGTGCCTGCTCACCCCTCTTCTCTCCACAGATTCCCCTTCGTTATTTTTGGCCCCTTTGTGTGCCTGCTCACCCCTCTTCTCTCCACAGATTCCCCTTCGTTATGTTTTGCCCTTTTGGTGCCTGCTCACCCCTCTTCTCTCCACAGATTCCCCTTCGTTATTTTTGGCCCTTTGTGTGCCTGCTCACCCCTCTTCTCTCCACAGATTCCCCTTCGTTTTTTTTGGCCCCTTTGTGTGCCTGCTCACCCCTCTTCTCTCCACAGATTCCCCTTCGTTATTTTTGGCCCTTTGTGTGCCTGCTCACCCCTCTTCTCTCCACAGATTCCCCTTCGTTATTTTTTGCCCTTTGTGTGCCTGCTCACTCCTCTTCTCTCCACAGATTCCCCTTCATTTTTTCCATCCCCCCCTCCCGCCACCCCTCTCCCGCCACCCCTCTCCTGCCGTTTCTTCCCGCAAATCGGCCTTCTTCCCCGCCTACCCTCCCGCCGCCCACCTCCCAGCTGACCCCTCCTCCCCCAGCTACCCCATAAATGGCGGCCGCTGCGAGGCGAAGGCGCGCCTAAGGCAAGCCCGTCTTCGCCCGTCCGCGCCTGGACCGCGCCCAGCGCCACAACCCCTGGCCCCCGTGACCCCCACCCCCCCGCCGGACCTACGACACCACCACCCTCACCGCCCTCAACCGCGGACGCACACCGGGTTGCTGCCGCGCCACCCCAAAGCGAGCTCACTGACCTTTTTCCTGCCGCAAATGCCGTTTCACCTGCCTTCGAACACCCAACAAGAACAACTCCCCCGGAAACAGACTTGAATGCATCCTGATCAACACCCGATCAGTCCACAGGCACACCATCGAAATATGGTACCACATCGACTCCACAACCCCGGACATCGCCTTCCTAACCGAGACCTGGGTGAACCCCTCCTCGGCACCCGACATCGCCATAGCCATCCCCGACGCCTACAAAATCATCAGGAGAGACCGCACTAACCACACCGGAGGAGGCATCGCCATCGTCCACAAGAGCTCCATCCGCATAACGACCAACACCGACAACACTCTCCCCGACGCCGAACACCTCCACTTCTCAATCCACAGCGACCCCAAGACCACCCTCAGAGGCACCCTCATCTACAGACCACCGGGACCTCGCACAAAATTCAGCCAAGACATCGCAGACTTCATCAGCCCACACGCACTCCCCTCCACCAACTACATACTCCTAGGGGACCTCAACTTCCACCTGGAGAACCACGCCGACAACAATACCACCACCCTACTGGACAACCTCGCCAACCTCGGACTGAAACAGCTGGTCAACACCCCCACCCACTACGCCGGACACACTCTCGACCCAATCTTCTCCTCCAGCAAACACATCTCCTTCAGCCACACCACCAAACTATCCTGGACGGACCACAGCTGTGTCCACTTCAGCTTAAAAAAACACACCGTACACCACCATGCCCAACAACCACCAAGAAGACAATGGAACCGAGTCACCACCGAACAACTCACTACAGCCCTCTCTCAGAACCCACCCACCAGCACCGCAGACCCCAACGAAGCGGCCACCAACCTCACAAACTGGATCTCAGACTGCGCCAACCTCCTGGCCCCCCTGAAGACCCAGGTACACAAAGACAACCACAAGAAAAACTCCTGGTTCACCCCCACCCTCAAGGACTCCAAAAAAGAATGACGTACCCACGAAAAAACCTGGCACCTCAACCAGACCGATGAGAACATGTCTGCTCTCAAGAACGCCACCCGCAAACACCACCAACTCCTCCGCGCAGCAAGAAAATCATCCTTCAAAGACAGGCTCGAAAACAACGCCCACAATAGCAAGGAACTATTCGGTATCGGCAGGGAACTCTCTAACCCCGATGCTGAAAACAACGCCATCCCCCCCTCTCAGGATCTCTGCGACTCCCTTGCGGCTTTCTTTCACCACAAGGTCACCGATATCTACAACAGCCTCTCCACACCCAACACAAACCCACCACCGGAATACAACACTGACAACACCACCATCCACACCTGGAACCCAACCACCACCGAGGAAACCACCCGCATCATGAACTCCATCCACTCAGGATCCCCGTCCGACCCATGCCCGCACCACATATTCAATAAAGCCAACAACATCATCGCACCCCACCTACGAGACGTCATCAACGCATCACTCACCACCGCCACTTTCCCCGAAAACTGGAAACACGCCGAACTCAAACGCCCTCCTAAAGAAACCTACAGCAGACCCCACCGAACTCAAAAACTTCTGACCCATCTCGCTCCTCCCATTCCCTGCCAAAGTGATTGAGAAGATCATCAACACTCAACTCACCACCGCCCTAGAATCCAACAACTCACTCGACCCCACACAGTTCGGTTTCAGAGCTAACCACAGCACCGAGACCGCCCTCTTCGCAGCCACAGACGACATCAGATCCCTGACAGACAAGGGAGAGACCGTGGCCCTCATACTCCTGGACCTCTCCGCAGCCTTCGACACGGTATGCCACCGTACTCTAATACGGCGCCTCATCAACGCCGGCATCCGAGGCAAGGCCCTGGAATGGATCACCTCCTTCCTCTCCGGAAGAACACAGAGAGTCCGTCTCCCCCCCTTCAGATCTACAGCTACCGAAGTCATCTGCGGCGTCCCACAAGGATCCTCCCTCAGCCCCACCCTCTTCAACATTTACATGACCCCTCTGGCGAACATCGCACGCAAACACGGACTCAACATCATATCCTACGCCGACGACACTCAGCTCATCCTCTCCCTCACCAACAACCCCACCTCAGCAAGAACCAGACTACATGAAGGCATGAAGGAAGTAGCGGACTGGATGACAGACAACCGGCTTAAACTCAACACCGATAAGATGGAGGTCCTAATCCTCGGCCCTACTCCCACCGCCTGGGACGACTACTGGTGGCCCCCCGCCCTGGGCAGCACCCCCCAACCCACCGACCACGCCCGCAACCTCGGCTTCATCCTGGACTCGTCCCTCTCCATGAACAGACAGGTCAACGCGGTGACATCGGCATGCTTCAACACCCTCCGCATGCTCCGAAAAACCTTCCGCTGGATCCCCACCGACACCAGAAAGACCGTCACCCACGCCCTCGTCACCAGCCGCATGGACTATGGGAATACTCTGTACACCGGCATCACTACCAAGCTACAGAAGAAACTTCAATGAATCTAGAACGCAGCCGCACGCCTCATCCTGAACATCCCCCGCCACCACCACATCTCCGGACACCTGAAGAAACTTCACTGGCTCCCAGTCAACAAAAGGATCACCTTCAGGCTCCTCACCCACGCACACAAAGCCCTTCACAACCTCGGACCAAAACTCATCAACCACCGCCTCTCCTTCTACTGTCCTCCTCGCACACTACGCTCGACAGGACAAGCCCTGGCAGCCGTGCCCCGCATCCGCAGGGCCACCGCCGGGGGCAGGTCCTTCTCCTACCTGGCAGCGAAGACCTGGAACTCTCTTCCCAGCCACCTACGCGCCACACAGGACCACCTCTCCTTCAGAAGGCAGCTTTTTGAGCACTGACCCTCCCCCCCCCCACTCTCTTTCCTTTGGATGGATATCATGTCTCTCATGTGCCTGGACATGTTCTGCCAAGTTCTATCCATCATATCCAACACATGGTTCAGTCTGTCCACCATCTGAGGGAATTGGAGCATGTTCTGCAGGGACTCAGACATGTCTGACAGGGTAGCCCCTATGGAACGAATGTCCTGCCTCACATCTGTCTACTGTTGGAATAAGTCCTGCTCCCACTGGCCATCTTAGCCAGGTGCAGGCCCTCTCTGCAGGTGTCGGCCATGGATGAGACGATCAGGTCAAACAGCGGGGTGGGTGGCAGGTAGAAGCCTTTGGGCAGGAGAATGGTGCCCAGGGGATACCTGCCCCACATCAGGGTTGGTACTTCCCCCAGATGGTGGAGAGGATGCCAGGATACATTGTATAGGGAAGAGCGTGTAGGGGAACCACCATGTTGGTCTTGGATATGAGGGCTGTGAGGGAGTGATGTCTGTGTTGGGATGCTTGAGAGCTGTGGCTGGTTAGCTCTATGCCGGGGACAGTCAATTGTTTGTTTTGGAGGAGGCTGATGAACGTTGCTGGACGTAGGATCTGATGCCATGACAGATTTTTGCAAAGTTGTAAGATTGCTGTCCATGACATCTGAATCGTCATCCCCAGAGTGGATGGACATATAGTTACCTTCATCTTCCAAGTCTTCATCCTCAGGAACTTCCTCCTCTTGCGCATAACTTGCTGCCGGTATAACTGCATGGAAGAGCAGTGGATTTTCCCCACTGATTGCCCGTCGCCCAACACTGGTTGAAGGTGCATCATCCTCATCGTCATCATCCCCTGGAACACCGAGGTTGCAACCGTGTTAGTAACTGACCTGGTATTACATGTGGTGCACCACAAGGGTTGGATTCACTGTACTTTTGCATCAACAGATGACGATCATGTTACCTGGTTAGGGTACCACCACAAATGACAACTCACACCATAGCACTGAGGTGTTAAACTGAGATGCGCATTATAGAAGCAAACTCACAAGCTCCAGCCACAAGTTTCTGTCCCTTTGCGATCCCCCCTGATGTCAACTGCTGAACCTGGCTCCTCATAGATGTCATTGACATAGCTGTCCCCGATCCAGCAGCTATAGAGGGAAGTGAAAACATTCTCAATGATCTGCATTACTAATTGACCTGGGCACATGTGACACTCATAATATGTATGTCACTTTGTAAACAACAACTGCTGATTCTATACAGAAGGGGATCTTGATCTTATGCATGGCTTAGTAATCTAAGCTAGTGACACACTTGATGCCACAATTACCTGATGGACAGGTGCAAGAGGGTTTCACTGCTGCAGCCAGGATATCATGCATTTCACAGGATGGTGTATGCTACACTGGTGTCATTCTGTCAGCAGCTGTGATGAGACATACATGTCCATATTTCAGTACAACATATGGTAGCTATGAGCTAACATGTCATTCTCAATGACCATTGACCGGTTAATCCAGGACAATGTGCATCATGTGTACCTCATGGACTTTGCATGTGGGCCCCTGCTTACATGCAACAGTTGCCAGGTGTTACCTCCACACAGCACTGATATTAATATGTAGACACATCAACAGACAAACTTGTATGAGAAGGTTACTTATTTCAAGGAAGGGGATAAATGACCAGGACTCAAAAGGAGTTCATCTGTGAGATGTGAAATAGTCAGGTACATAATGTGGCTCATTTGTGCTTCCCTGCCCATGAAGTCACAAAGCTCATTTTTGAAGGGGAGAACTTAGCTGACAACGGATGGTGTCTTGTACAGCAGACATCCTAACCTCATATGTCAACTACACACCTATATATGTGAATACAGTAGAAGAGGAGGCAAGCAAAATGCAACATTTTGCTATAATACCACATTGTGGCTAAGTTAAGAAGCTTTGATGCTTTCCGCCTACACTTGGTTAGCGTGTTGCTTTTCAGCCAAGTGATTTGAGAATGTAACTGCATGAACATTCACCTTAGCAGCCCATACACCCTGCTCAAAGGAACACAACTGGCATCAGTGTGAGCCTCATCCATACCGATTTTAATATGATTTTGCATTTATATTTTACTAGGGAGTTTTCATATCATAGAATTGCATGCCATTTGTGTTTTGGACACTTCATATGACACATTGAACTATTTATGTCCATTCTGCACTCACTTTGAATACATTTTGTGTCATCCTTTCATTAGCCACCAAGATCTGATCTGGTATGTGGTGAAATGCCATATGTGAACATATTGCGATGCTGGACAACAGTGTAGTACAACACATACAACATACGGTGGAGATTAAAGGCACATTTCATGAGCATTCAGGTACATTATTCTTGGGTTTACTTACCATGGCCCAGCACCTGCCCAGTGTGTGGTCCCTGACCAGATGTCACAGCCAACCTTGTAGCAGAAGTCAGTGTGAGTCTTTGATTCTAGGAGGACCTCATTGTACCTACAATGAGAAGTGTGTTTGCAACTTTACATTTCTGCTTCCACATGTGATGCACTCAATTTCAGGGCCAAAGGATAAGCACAAGCAGTTGTGGGCACCACTGTTGCAGACGTGTGTAGCACTTATTATCCTGAGTAATCCCACATGTAACTTATAATGGGCCCACTACCTAGAAGCGACGTCTATCAAAATGACACGACTACCAATCCTGAAGTAAGGTCCACTATCATGTTTTGTTGATGGCCAACAACCAAGCCATCCAATGAAAAAAGTACATGACCAGCTGGGTGGACTGGGCGATTTCATGTACAGTGAAAACATTCTAAGTTGGACAGTGATGCATTGTCAATACTATTGACAATTCTATCTCACTTCTTGTTCATCACTGTCATATTTTTTAACATTGGATTTCTTGATGAGGTCTTTAGAAACTATTACAATATAGTGGGGACCCACTTTTGACTTGTTGTGGCACTCGATTCCAAGGATTGAGTTCCCAGGTCTGGGATTGTTGGTGGAATACATGTTACGTTCCCCAATTACAAAGGTGTGATGAGCCAAGACATATTATGTTTTGTCTTCCGCTATTCACAAATGTCATTTGCTAAAGGTGAATGTCCATTGACAACTCCAATAGTTATTAAGCTAGTTTTTCATCTCTGGCTACCTTTCATATTTGGGCACTATATGTCCCTCTGTTGTCTCCTGACAATGTATGCATTTTGACCATCTCCTGACCAGTTTGACTTATCAGTTAGTGAGGGTGGTGTGCCTTGCTCTGGATGATGTTGTTTCTTCCCAGAAGATTCAGGGACCTCTGCTACTGCAGTTGTCTGCGCTCTGGCTGAAAGGATCAATAGGTGAGAAGAGAGATAAGTAACCAAATGGGAAATGTACATGTGGAACTTTTCAGGCATTTCCCCATATCTTCTGCATGCTAACAGTGTTAGGTAGGAGCAGTGGGACGTTTGGGATGTAATAGCGTGGCAGGGTGGGAAATTAACAACGGAATATGTGAATGACATATTTTGATCTGAGGATTCTCCCACCTTCTGCTTTGTGATTTTGGCTGGCACAGGGTGAGTTACTTTTTGGATAATTTGGGCTGATTTACAATATTCTTGTGACACATTTATGCTGCTGTTGCGTCACTTCTGTGATGCAGCGGCAGCGTAAACCATGCGCTACGACGTGACTTATTTACAATGTGACGCGTCAAGGAGATGTGTCATATTGTAAAGCCCTGCACAACATTAAACCTGCGTCAGGTTTAATGTAAGCAGGGTGGGCGTTCCGTCGGGAATAGCCTCGTAAAAGTGATGCAGTGAAATCTACGAGATTTTACTGAGTCACTTCTCACACACCGCTGGGATGAAACCTTATGCCTGCTTGAAGCAGTACTGGGCCATGTTTTCAATAGTTAGAGAGGGATTTGCCATTTCTATTATAAAGGATTCTGGGACTTGGGGTGAAACATACAGATGGTAACACATGAGTCTCTGACTGACTATATTTTTATATACACTTTGGACAACTTCCTTACTCACAATGGCAGTGCAACACAGACAATCTTTTGATATACTTTTTCTTGTCATCTCTTTTACCTGGTACCATGTTGTGGACATCACTCACAGGCAGCCCATGGAGCATGTGGGGGTGGATTGTGGTGAGGATATCTTCCTCTTGTTGGGTGAAACGGAGGCGAGTTCCGGAGTGTGGGGCAGGGAGAATCCTGTTCAGCAGTGGCCAATTGCTGCCACAGAGCTGCCTTCTGTATGCCACTGGTGCAGTGGAGTGGGAGACCATATAGGCATTTGTGGTGCCTCACCATGAACTCCACAAGCATAGTGGTCTTCTCAGTCGTAAAGTTCTTCTTCTTTCTCATTTGTTCCATTTTCCTCTGGCGATGTACAGCGATTGGAAACACAAACTCTCTGTGGCCAAACCTGTTCCTTCAATGTATGCTGCTTTTATATGTTTTGTGGTGCTGGTCTTGCAGTTATTGTTAATTGGCTTCAGCTGGAGCGTGGTGGGGGATGGTAGGCACATTAAACAATCATCAGGCTAAAATGGGGGTATTCCTGCACAGAATCGGGTATTCCCGCTCCGAGTGCGGAAAATCCGGCCCGATTGCGGACGTAAATTTAGTAGTCATAAATCCATTCTGTGAATACCAAAAGTAGTAAGTGTATTGTGTGAATACCGAAAGTAGTAAGTGCCTTCTGTGAATGCCAAAAGTAGTAAGTACTTTCTGTGAATACCAAAATGGTAGTAAGTTTAGGATTTTTTCTTAAATTAGTTCTGTGAATCGGGCCCAAAGTAGTTATATATAAAAGTGGTTTGTTCTAAACTATTGACGATTGATAATGCTTTGGATATTTTATATATTACCTACTGGCGGTCGCCAGTAGGTATATATAGTTAGGACCTAGTTACCATAGGAAATTCTGAACATTCTA
The DNA here is from genome assembly GCF_964261635.1 of Lissotriton helveticus. Taxonomy (NCBI): domain Eukaryota; kingdom Metazoa; phylum Chordata; class Amphibia; order Caudata; family Salamandridae; genus Lissotriton; species Lissotriton helveticus. The sequence goes on from NC_136061.1 coordinate 750,356,149, forward strand.
TTGGGAATAACTTTGGCGCCGATTGAGGTATCTGCCTGTAATTTTCCTGAAAGTTTCGGAGGGATTCGTCATGCGGGGGCGGAGAAAAAAGGGGGGTCCCAAAACGTGTTTTCCCCATGTAAATTTCCATAGGGACATTCTGACAAGGCTACAGCTCGAACGGCTGAACGGAATTACACCAGATTTGGCAAAATGGTAGGGAGTGGTATGCAGCAGTGCCTTTTGTATGTTTGGTGTAAATCCCTCCAGTAGTTTTTGAGAAAATTGAATTTTGAAATTGAGTCCAATGCAATTTTCCATAGGACCTTTAGGCACGGCTACAGCCCGAACGGCTGAATGGAATAACACCAAACTTGGCAAAATGGTAGAGCCTGGTATGCAGAAGTGCCTTTTGTATATTTGGTGAAAATCCCTCCAGTAGTTGTTGAGAAAATCGAATTTGTTCAAATTATATATCTATAGATGGCACATGTGAATGCACTGTAAGCTTACTGTACTCTGTACATTCCCAAGTACGAGCTGCATGCTGATTGGCTGCTACTGTCTGTAAACATTCCAAAACAGAAATTGTTTGCAGCCATCTTGTGCCTCGGTAGACTGAGGCACAGGAAAGCAGAAAAACAAACGTGTAGAACTCAAAAAGGGGGCAGGGTAGAAGCACCCTGACCCCCTAGGCCTGCTCAGGGGGCCCCACAAGGCCCGCCCCAGGTCAAAAAACAAATTGCGAGGGTACGCGCACCGTACACGCACCGTGCGCGTACCGTCCGCGTACGGTGCGCGTACGGTGCGCTTACGGTGCGCGTACCCTCTCGATTTTTCAATTTTAAAAAAAAAATAAATGGCCCGGGGGGGCCTTGTGGGAACCCCTGAGCAGGCCTAGGGGGTCAGGGTGCTTCTACCCTGCCCCCTTTGCATGTTTTGCACCATTGTTTCACTGCTTTCTTGTGCCTTGGTTCTACCGAGGCACAAGATGGCTGCCAACACTTCCTGGTTTGGAGTGTTGACAGACAGTGGCAGCCAATCAGCATGCATTTCACAGGAAAGCAGCATGCTCATTGGCTGTGAACACTTCTAACCAGGAAGTGTTGGCATTCATCTTGTGCTAGGTAGACCGAGACACAAAAGAAGCAGAGCTCACAGCCCACACAGCTCTCGCAGCCCACACAGCTCTCACAGCCCACACAGCTCTCACAGCTCTCACAGCCCACACAGCCCACACTCTCACAGCCACACAGCTCTCACAGCCCACACAGCCCACACAGCTCTCACAGCCCACACAGCTCTCACAGCTCTCACAGCCCACACAGCTCTCACAGCCCACACAGCTCTCACAGCTCACACAGCCCTCACAGACAGCCCATACAGCTCACATCCCACACAGCTCTCACAGCTCTCACAGCCCATACAGCTCTCACAGCCATACAGCTCTCACAGCCCACACAGCTCTCTTAGCTCTCAAAGCCCACACTGCCCACACAGCTCTCAAAGCCCACACAGCTCTCACAGCTCACGCAGCCCTCACAGCCCACACAGCTCACACCCCACACAGCTCTCACAGCTCTCACAGCCCATACAGATCTCACAGCCCACACAGCTCTCACAGCCCACACAGCTCTCACACGCCTCACAGCCCTCACAGCTCAAACAGCCCTCATAGCCCTCACAATCCACACAGCTCTCACAGCCCACACAGCTCTCACAGCCCACACAGCCCACAAAGCTCTCACAGCCCACACAGCTCTCACAGCCCACACAGCTCTCACAGCTCTCACAGCCCACACAGCTCACACTCTCACAGCCCACACAGCTCTCACAGCCCACACAGCTCTGGCAAAGATAATACCAGCAGCAAACAAGCACTGGCAAAGACAATAACGGCAGCAAACATACACTGGCAAAGACAATAAGGGCAGCAAAGAAACACTGGCAAAGACAATAACGGCAGCAAAGAAACACAGGCAAAGGCAATACCAGCTGGCAAAGATAATACAATCAGGGGGCAGGGGCACGAAAAACGGCACAATCAGGGGACAGAAGGCCCGACAAACGGCACAATCAGGGGGCAGAAGGCAAGAAAAAACGGCACAATTAGTGGGCAGAAGGCAAGAAATACGGCACAATCAGGGAGCAGAAGGCAAGAAATACGGCACAATCAGGGTGCAGAAGGCAAGAACTATGGCACAATCAGGGTGCAGAAGGCAAGAAATACGGCACAATCAGGAGGGTAAAAGCCAAGAAATATGACACAATCAGGGTGGCAGAAGCAAGAAATACGGCACAATCAGGGGGGCAGAAGGCAAGAAATACGGCACAATCAGAGAGCATCTTGCCTCTGTCCAAAAATCGGATCCCTAGGGCTGCTCAGGTGGTCCAACAAGGATGTTAACATATTTAAACTTTATCCGCTAATAGATTTAGCATTTTAAAAACCTTGCAAATTCACTGAAAAAAACATAGGTTTCAGGCCTTATTTAGGGGCTCATTAGGATGGCGTACGGACTTGCGTCCGTCCGCCACCCTAGAGGGGGAGGGACCGTCCGCAGGGGCCGCGGCGGTCCCTCCAGTGCAATTAGGATGTGACCGCCAGGGTGGTGGCCACATCCTCTATCTTTAACATTGCTGCGGGTGCAGCTTCAAGCTGCACCCGCCGCAATGTTAAAAATGCATGCACCGCATGTGCGTGCACAAAGCGGCAGGCACCGCGCGGTGCCTGCTGCTTTGTTCATGCATATGCAGGGGGGTACCATAGATACCCCCCATGTGCACCCCCCACCCCCCTTCACCCAGGGGGCCCGCAACGGGCCCCCGAAGTGAAGGTCCGTATGCTTTTCCACGGCGGAAAAGCCGCCGCGGAAAAGCATACATTTTACACCATCCTAATATGGCTGGCGATGTCTGATAGACACCGCCAGCCATGTTAGAGCTTTTCCGCCGCGGTTGTAAGCCAACCGCGGCGGAAAAGCGGTGGACTGAAACCAGGACCCACCAGCCATCCTAATTTGGCGGTAGGTCTTTGGTGGGTCCACAGAGGATTTTCCGCATCCGCCGGGCCGGCGTTGGCTTCCGCCGGCCTGGAGGATGCGGAAAATCCTCCATCCTAATGAGCCCCTAAATTAGGAATTAGCATTTAAAAAACCTTGCAAATTCACTGCAAAAACCATAGGTTTCAGGCCTTATATAGTTAGGAATTAGCATTTGAAAAACCTTTGAAATTCAGTGAAAAAACCATAGGTTTCAGGCCTTATATAGTTAGGTATTAGCATTTAAAAAACCTTGCAAATTCACTGAAAAAAACATAGGTTTCAGTCCTTATATAGTTAGGAATTAGCATTTAAAAAACCTGATGTAATATGTGACATCATCAGCAGTGGATTGCGAGTGCGCCAAATATAGTTAGTACAACTAACTATATAGGAGCAATTTCAATGTTTTTTATATGCTAATTCCTAACTATATAAGGCCAGTGAATATATATATATATATATAAATGTATATATATATATATATGTGTGTGAATGAATATAATTGATGCATTTTGTTTCTCAATAATGGATATGGGTTTATATTTTGCCTTTAACATGGTCAGATCAGTTCATAAGCTATTTGTTGTCTTCCATTTACATACTTTACATCTTTTATTGTAAATAAAATGTTTGATGTAGTAAGTACAATGGGCTAACGCGGGTGGGCTCCGCGGGTGGGCTCCGCTTTCACTTATCCCCCCTTACGATGGTAATTACTTGTAATATTCGTAATACTTTGTGTTTTTAAATACTTGCAGAGTTTGACGGTTTCCATGAGGCGAGATTAACACTAGCCCCCAGTAAGTTTCAACCTTGATTCTCTTTGTTAATCTTTATGAAAGTCGAATTACATTTGCACTAATTGTGCAGAGAAGCTTTTGAATAGCTCTGATGTAACAAAAACACGCTCACGTCTTGATTAGCAGGAAAACACCCACTTGAAAATAACTCACTGTGGGTCTGTATGCACGATCAGGGGTGATTTTCACTCCTGCTGGTTAGTTGAACACGATCACCCTTATTATGGGGCTTGTTAGTGCACGAATGGTCTATGGTGCATGGCGTATGCGGGACTGAGCACCTACAGAGTTATAGAACACACTAAAACGAAATACTTGAGAGATATACTGATCCTCATACAGTAATGAGTTATATTATGCATGACTGTTTTTTTCTTTTTCAGATGGCATTCCCTTTCACAGAAGGCTGAGAGGTGACCGTATTATTACTTTCCTCTCACAGAAGGCTGAGAGGTAACCATACTGTGAGTACACGGTATGGTCTTTGTATGACCCAGAGTCGTGGTGCACCTTAGTGTGTGCATACCGCTCTCGCCATCACATAGGTCCTGATGAAAACCATGTATTACCACCTACAGGTTGAAAAATGTAGACCACCATGATCATTCTTCTTTGTAGATGCCTCGCGTCAGTTAAGCATACTTAGGTATCACACACTGTTTTTTAACCTTGTCTTATTGCTCCGCATTAAACTTTTAGGGATTACAATAAAGACAATTTTAAACTCACCTTTCCATTCACCAGCACCACTGTTGCAAAAGAACCAGCTCCACTGTAAATCAGGTGTTGAAGCACACCCGGGTAACATTCGGTTACTCGGGTGGGACCCCTATGATGAAGCACGTCACCAACTAGGTTGGGGAGTGAGGATTCATTTAAAAAAAGGAAGATTTCTTTCCTTTTTGTTTTCACTCTCGTCATATCTTGTAGTTTTAATTGTTGATTTCTCTGAGGTATACTTCTTCTAGTGTTTATATTATCATTTTCAAGGGGAAAGGGAATATCCCTTATTGCTATAACCCTGTCTCTCTTTGTGTTTAAAATCGTATTACATAGTTCCCAGAATACAAGAACGTGGATTCCGAAAGGAACAGAATGTCATATCTCGTTCTCGTCTGGCATCCCTGCATTGAGAATGGATATACATGTACTTGGGCATAATGGGTCCAATTCTGTGTATTTCACCCACTCCTGGTAGAAATCTGGACACATGCTTGATACAGGTCGTAATGTGTTTGGGGCCTTTTTCTGAGGCATGGTTCAGGGGGTGGGGATAGGGCGATAGGAGACAGGGCGGGTTTAGTTTCCACTGAAAGAGCATGTTCAACTCCTCCCATGATGATGTCAGGAGGTGGGAGGGGCTCTGTATAGTAGTTGCCTGCAGCCTCCAGCTCTGATGATAAGCCCAAACCTGTTGCCTGCAGGTCTGAAATTATAGGCACTGGAGTTTTCAAAAAATGACATTTCCCGGTCTGAAGACACCAGGACACTTGTAGTTGACTGGAGCGGAATCCCCATGGGGATACTGCTTAAAGCACCTCATAATGAGGTCCTACATTTGTAGAGAGCCCTCCAGCCACTACACTGCAATGTTTCATCGCAGCACTTCTCATGACCGGGCTTGGTCCGAGGGTATAAATAAATGGGCCCCAGGTCACACGTAACCTTCGACTGAGAACTAGTATCTGTCCAGTTGTGTATGCCATGAACGTGCTGCTTTGAGCCTAGACACCTACCTCGCCCTGGCTTTCCACACTGGCGATGAGGGGAGTACGGACCTTGGCTCTCTCTCCCCTGCTCTGCTACAGCATTGATCTGGTGGGTGATATCATCGGCACAGCCACCAACTGTTCAGCGGCCACAGAGCAACCCGCCTGCATCGCTGACTCAAGCCCACACCCTGGAGGTATACCGTGCCAGCACTCATGGCTAAGATCTGTGCTGGCGTACCCATATATCGGAGCGTAAGATCTCCACAATGCGCAGAGTGTGCTCCTGAGGTCCAGCCTGTGCAAGTCGCGTGGTGCGAGGGTGGGGCCTAAAGTCACAGTGAAATGGCCTGGCTTCGGAGCGGGCGAAGGCCCCCAGGTACACGGGGGCTCCCCCTGCCAGCCTCACTGCAGTGCAAAGGTCAGTGCAAGAAGACAACAAAATATATAAATAAAGAAAAGGCACAAGTCACACCAAACATGGTGAAACCTGCATACAAAAAATAAGACAATAAACAACACAAAAGAAAAAAAAAGGAAAAAAAAGGAAAGAGGGGCAGGACACCCAGCAGCAACCCTTGCCAGACACCCATACTGTGCACCACGACCAGACACACAGCCAGGAGAAGGGAGCACTCACAGGAAGTCATACTCCAGCAACCCACAGGTCAGACGCAAGGTCACAAGAGAACGTGCCACTAAGCACTAGAAGCAGTGCGACAAGACACAGAAGGAGGACATAGGTTTACAATGACACCTCACTCACTGTACATCTCGCCACACTCATCTGAGGAAGGAACTGGTTCCTGTGCACCATGGGACTTCCACCGCTGCCAGAGCAGCAGGCACAAGCTCCAACAGCGCCATGATCCTATGCGGCTGTGACGCCAATACCCCCGTTCAGCAAGCTTTCCGACCCTGCCACTGTCGTGTCCAGATGGAAGCTCTGGGTAGGTCACCTGAGACCTTACAGGGTCAAGAGAGACAGATGGGATGGTTAAATGTTCCCTGTTGATGCACTTCGGGGGTGCCGAACTTTATGAGCTTTTCGAGACACTGCCGGACACTGGGGCGCCCCACGAACATGATGCGTATATCGCAGCACTCAACAGGTACTTCGATCCGCAAATGAACCCATATTACGAGCAGTTCAAGCTGCACCAGACCCGGTAAACTGATGCAGAAATGGCAGACATGTTCTCCGCCCCGGCTTAGGAAGTTGGCGCGCCAGTGCACTAACATCAACCAGGAGGAGGAAATCAGGGTGCAGATCACCCAGGGATGCAAATCCGTTGCGCTGAGGCGCCAGATGCTTTGCCAGCCTGGAATATCCCTGGACGAGATGCTCATCCTTGCCCGCTCCCACAAGCTATGTGACAAGCGGGCAGTAGAGATGGAGGCCATTCGAGTGCGCAACACCCCAGCTGCTCTGGCGCAGAAAATGGTCCACGTCAAGGAAGAGACGGTGGAAGTCATGCAGAGGCAACCCAGACCGGGTCCAGGGTGGGGCGCCAGGGGTCGGCTATGTGTAAAGTGTGGACATTGTGGGGTTGACCACAAGGCATAAGACCGATGTCCAGCGGGAGGACAAACCTGCTCGACATGGAGCTAAGCCAGTCACTACGCCAGCATCTGCCAAAGTAGAGGAGCCACAGCCAGAGGATGCCCGACGACCCTTCGGTACCTCAAGCTCGAAGAGGGAGACACCACATACACAACAAAGGAACAAGGTGCCACCGCCTACTATGAGGATGACAAAAACACTTTTGTCATCTTGTTCGCAGGAAGGCCTGGCCGTAAGAAGTGTCCCCCTCCCATGTGCTAAACCAAGAAGTTACACAGTTCCCCAAAGGAAGGATGGGGTGGTGGCCGAACCTCGTGTGGGTCGGTGTGTTTGGTGTAGCCCACTCAGCGGACAGGTACCTACCACTAAGGTGCCATTACACGGGAGAAGACTGTCGAAGCCCGCTAGTGACCTTAGTAGGGTCTCACTAGAAAAAGCAGAACCCTGTGGCCTGCCCATAAGTTTCCAGTGGAAGGTAATATTGCCCCTTCCGCTTTGTGTAGCACAGTTCTGATTTTCTAGGTCCTGATGAATTGCGATTAGAGCATGAAACATGTTGACCACTAGGAAGAAAATACACCACTGGATCACTGCACCAGTGTGTAATTTTCACCTTCATTGTTTTTACTGAGGTAGTTAACCACACCATTAAAATGCCTCGTGGATTACCTAACCTTTTTTAACCTTCACTCACTTTGCACGTCTACACCTCACCTAGAACCCTCATACCCACATGCACCAACTGGCAGGAACAAAAGATCTCCGATAAAGAGCCCCTTCATGGGTGCCCGTCAGACATTGCAGCGCCAGTCTGACGAGGAGCAAAACCCAGATGATGAAGCATGACACCTAGCTTGCTGGGTGTGTGAGGGTTTTAGTTCCGAAAGGGGAATTTCCCCTCTTCCGCTTGGTTTGCTTAAACCACCACCCCATCCTTCCTTAGGGGAACTGTATCTTCTTGGTTTAACATAGTATCAGGGCTTATACATTGGACCCCGTTAAAAATAGCCCACCTCGGTTCCCCTCCTTTTGTTGATACCCCTCCAATGTGCGACATATTGGTCAACGGGACCTCCATGCATGTGCGAATAGACACGGGTGCATCTGTAAATGTGATGGACTCAGACCAATTTGAAAGACTGTCACCCAAACGGCTCTTGGCACCCAGTGTGGCTAAAATCTACACCTATGGAGGTACGGAACCCACACCCCTATGGGGAATGATCGAGGTCGAAGTCTCAAGCTCCAAGCACTCCGTAAAGACCAAGTTCCATGTGACTGAGGGGAAGAAGGGAACGCTGCTGTGGTGTCACACTGTGGAAGATCTCGAGTTATTGTTTTTCACCAAGCAAGTTCATGACACCCACGCGTAGGACATTTTGAGTGAGTTTCCACAGCTCTTCCAGGGGTTGGGCAAATTTAAAGGACACCAGCTAAAACTGCATATAGACAAAAAAATACAGCCAAGAGCACTCCAACACTGGCGAATTCCTTTCCATCTCCATCCGCTGGTGGAGAATGAGCTGCAAGACCTAGAGGACTCAGGGATGATTGTAATGGTGTCAGCACCCATCCCTTGAGTGTCCCCGCTGGTAGTCACACCAAAACTGAAGCAACCTCAGCTTTGTGTCAACATGAGGCTCCCAAATCAAGCCATCAGGAGAGAGAGACACGTGACCCAGATGATTGATAACATTGTGGCTGACCTCAACGAGGCCCAATGGTTCTCAAAGCTGGACTTAAACTCTGGGTATCATCAGTTGGAGTTGGCGCCAGAAAGCCACTACATAACCACGTTCTCCACACACATCGGCCTCCTAGGTTATACTTGGCTCAGCTTTAGCTTGCCCTTCGCCGCCAAGGTGTTTCAAAACGCCATCAAGGAAACACTCTCAGGGATGGTCGGAGTGATCAATCTAAGTGATGATATCTTAATATACTCACAGAGCTTGGAGGAACATCATGTCCGGCTGAGAGCGACCCTACAAAGATTGGCCGACTGTGGGCTTACCCTACACAAAAAATGTGCGTCTTCTCGCAAGACGGACTCCGTGTTGACCCACGCAAAGCACAGGCTATCAGAAACACCCCGGTCCCCAAGAATCCAACTGAAATCAGGAGTTTCCTCAGGATGGGGACATACTCTGGGAGGTTTATTCAAAACCTCGCCATGATCTCAGAACCCCTGCAGCAGCTGACAAAGACCACCGCACCCTGGGAATGGGAAAGCAGAGAAGAATTGGCATTCCAGAGCATCAGAAGGCTCTCCTGGACCAGACAACAAAGGCATACTTCCACCCAAAGAGGAGGACAGAGCTAATGGTGGACCCCAGTCCCAATGGGCTAGTGGTGGTCCTTCAGCAGAAATACACCAAGGGAATCTGCATCCCCGTCGCCTACACCTGAGTTGAGCACTATCCCCGACAGAAACAATATACGCGCAGATAGAGCGCGATGCTCTGGCTTTTCGGCGGGCATTCCAACACTTAGCAAAACCAAAGGAAATGATGGACGGAGCAATGACAATACAAGCACTCACCCCCAGTCAACTGATCTGGGTTTAATCCATCACCATTCTTTAGCCCACTCTGCCACCCCAGTTCAGACACGGCCATATGCAAATCAGTCTGACCCTGTGCCTCATGGGAACAGTCCAGCCCAAACACTTAGACCTGTACCTCTGCGTTCAACCATTCTGAGTGATAACGGACCACAAACCCCTCCTGCCACTGTTTAATGATTCATCACGCCTAGCAACCCCAAGAATAGAGAGGTGGGCAGTCCAGTTACAGGCATACTTGTTCCAGCTGCTCCATAGACCAGACAACCCGGCTGCCTTCCTGTCCAGACACCGAAGTCAAAAGGACAACGTAACAGTACAGGATGACATAGAGAGCACAGAAGCATTTGTGAATATAGTTAAAGCCGGCGCCTACCCCTTGGCCATGACAAAGTAAGATCTTCAAGATGCAACCAACACAGATGACACCCTAGGAAAGGTGAAGGAAGCCCTGGAGAGAGGGCAGTAGCATCAGTTCCTCAAAGGAGCCAAGTTGCTTACAGCAGCGGAACAGAATGCCCGATGACAGCTCTGGAAGGTATGACACAAACTCAGTGTCAGTGGATCGGGACTGGTGCTACAGGGACATTGGATCTTCGTTCCCAAAAGTCTATGTCAGCGAATGGACACGCTCGCCCAGCAAGGCCATCAAGGGACCACCAAGACAAAGGCGAGATTGTGCACAAAGGTGTGGTTCCCCAATATGAACAAGATGGTGGGCGAAGAGGTCAAGCACTGCCACCCATGTGCCATCACCGGTGCCGACCAAACTCCGGTGCCAATACTGTCCGAATACCGCTGCCTCACACCTTGGACAAAGGTTAGTGTTGACTTTGGAAGTTTCCCAGATGGGGCGGCACACCCTGGTAATTCTGGACTCATTTTCAAAGTTTCCTGTTGTCGAACTGGTGCCAACCACAAAAATCAGCCACGTTTGACCATCCTTGGAGAAAACTTTTGCCATGTTCTGGTTTCCAGAAGAAATCAAGTCAGACAATGCGCCACCTTTCCAAGGTCAGGAATTCCATGACTTCCTGGCGGAAAGAGCGTCAAACATCCCCGGATCACACCTCAATGGCCTCAAGCCTAGGGCGAGGTGGAGCGATTTATGAGGATGCTCAGCAGAGCCCTCAGAATTGGAGTGGATCAGCACCAAGTCCTGGAAGTATGCCTGCATCAGTTCCTGCTGGCCTACCGACAAACACCCCACTCAACGACAGGGAGCGCACCAGCCTCACTCCTGCTCAAATGGTCACCTAATCCCAGAGGACCCAGAATGGGTGACGCCCTGCCTGGATGTTGACATGGCTCAGCAAAAACGGTAGAGTACTTTCAAGAAAGCCATTGAGAGTCGCAGAGCAAAGGCTCCAACACTGCAGGTAGGGTCCGAAGTAATCCTCAAAGACCAACACCCAGGTTGGAAATTTTGCACGCCATATGATCCCAAGATGTGGACTGTAACATGCATGGATGGCACCATGATCATGGCACAAAGAGCGAGCACACAGTGCTACGAAACGTGTCCTGGTTCAAGGAGCTGACCGGTCGTCCTATACTCCACAGTGCATCTCGAGAGGAGGACGAAGGTCCTGTGGGCATCACCGTGATGCCCGTTCCTGAGAGACCCCAAAATCCCACACCCTCTGCGCCACAATTCGAGTCTAGTACATCCGGAAGCAACGCAGGGGAAAGAGTGTCCCGGGATGAATCAGCGGGTGTCCCGAGGGTGCAGCAAACGACTTCGAGGAAGCAAATCACCAAAGCCAACATTATCGGCTGTGACCCAATCCAGTATCCAGCCAAAGATTGAGAGACTTTATGTGTTATGCAACTCCTGCACCTGTTGAAGCCATGTTAGTGATCAGAGACTATAAACTATCACAGTGATAGTTGTGCATTATTCTGTTGTTTTTCTTTCTTTCTTCTTTTCCACTATTTCCCCTTCTCCCCAGTTGAGTATATCTGTCTAAAAGAAAGGAGAGATGTAGAGAGCCCTCCAGCCACTATACTACAATGTTTCATCGCAGCACTCCTTCTGACCGGGCTCGGTCCGAGGGTATAAATCAATGGGCCCCAGCTCGCACATAACCTTCAGCCGAGAACTAGTATTGGTCCGGTTGTGTATTCTGTGAAAGTGCTGCATTGGGCCAAGACACCTACCTCGGCCTGGCTTTCCACAATGTAATAAATGTAAGTAGATGTGGAGTTAAGAGATGTGCATCCATACTTCGCTGTATATGTGTACATTGACAAGATATTGGAAGCTGATATTGTGATGTGATGTCGATATTTGAACAGATTATTAAGCCTGACCTTGGTATTACGGCAAAGATCCCAAATTAATTGTCAGTTTTAAAAACTTTTTAATGAGCATGGCGTCCCATGTTTAATAATGTGGAAAATAGTGAATTCTAATTGAAGGGAAATCACATACTCTCTACAGGAAGAAACTATACCGGTGTTATTGGTAGAAAATGACTGTGCCATTACACAATCGATTAAGGCAATCCTCACCAAAACCCCTGGACCTTCATGTAGTAAAAAAAAGGGATGGTTTGATGGGGTTTGAAGCATGCTCTCTCTAAATCACCAAGAGTATTGTCTACCATTCAAACCTTACGCCGGGAGTATAAGATAGCTGTCCCTGCCCGGAAAAAGATTTTAAAGGAAGAAGCATGGGAAAATTTTACCATAGCGGCTAAAACAAAAAATAACAAACTCTTTTGGGACATAGTTAATGCCCCATTTTTAAAGAATGAGAGCACTCTGGATTTGTGTTCCTTTGTCTCTGCAGACAAATAGGTAAATCATTTTCCGGAATTTTTAATAGTAACATGGAGCAGAGGACGCTACAGGATGGTCTGTCAAGTAATGGAAAAAACCTCCCCATGAATATTTCCAATGAGGAAGTCATCCAGGCAATCCATGCAAGTGCCGGGGTCGGGGCCCCGGGCCGGATGGTGTCCCAGTAGATGTACGTAAATCAGCACCTACCTTCTGGGGACCCATCCTAACTAGGTTATTCAACATAGCTGTCAAAGATAGAATCCCAGAGACATGGGGAGAATCAACCATCATACCGATATTCAAAAAGGGGGATAAAGAGGACCCAAAAAACTATCGACCAATCTCACTCCTTGACACATCTATGAAAGTGATGAGTAGGGTACTATTGACGCGGCTAGAAGAATGGGCAACCGAACACTCAATTTTAACGCCAGTGCAGTATGGATTCAGAAAGCGAATAGGGACCACAGAGCAATGTACAAATTTAGTGCTGCTTATCGGCAAATATACCAAAGCAAAGGCAGGTTCTCTATACCTGTGCTTTGCCGATTTAAGCAGCGCTTTTGACTTGGTGGACCACAATTTGCTTTGGACAACACTAATTTCAATGGGAGCACCAAGGGCAATTGTAGGGTTTCTTTCCCGGCTGTATGAGAAATTATTTTGTCAGATCCGCTTTGGCCCCCAAGGAGAATGTACACCCAAATTTAAAGTGGGCCTTCTTTTATATGCGGACGATGTCATATTGCCAGCAAGAACTGGGATAGGCCTACAGAGACTAATGGACGCATTCTCTACCTTTATGGTACAGACGAAAATGGTTATAAATAAGTCCAAAACATACACCATGATCTGTGGGCCCAAACCTAAACTACCCAATTCTTTCTTCATTGAAAAAAGCACTATCCAAACAGTCACATCCTTTTGCTATCTAGGTATTCTTTTTAATGATACTGGCTCTTGGTCTCAGCATGTTATTATTATTAGAGCCAAAATGAAAATGGCAACCCAGGCTATTTTTAAATTTTCTACCAAACTAGGGAACCGGCCGATCTATGGGATGGTAGCTTTATTTAAAGTCAAAGCCGCAAGTACAGCCCTTTATGGGGCAGGACTATGGGGCTACACAAATAACAAGGTCTTGCAAATACAATAAAACCTCTTCCTGAAACGCCTGCTTTATTTACCATCATCTGCATCAAATACCATTGCACATCATGAGGTGGTCCTTCAGTTTATTGAACACCTAATATTGGTACAACCATTAGTATTCTGGGACTCAGTATGGACAAGGGAAGATACTGCTTTTACAAAATAAATTCTTTTAGAATGTCTTAAACTGCATATGTACTAAAAATACCATGGTTGTCATATATTAATTCCGCATTGAAGGACGTGTATAAGGAAACAATATGGTCAGAAAAATCTAAAACACTGATACATACAAAGAAAGATATTAAAAACCCCTTTCTAGAACTTCGGCTGTAACTGAGACCTAATGTATGTGTTAATTAGATTAGATGTGGCATTGTTCATCATCTTGTAGCTTTCCCTACAATGCGGTTTTTATTCGTTTGAAGAGATGTTATGTCCATGTGACAACAGGAGTAAGTACAATGCATTTCTTGCCATTTTGTAATTTTTATAAGAATTTTAGATGATTTTATCTGAAGCCACTTTTTAACACCCATCATATCAGTTCATATAAAGTAGCAATGAAATTCCTGATGACACTGTGTGACCCCTTGACTTGTATTAGTGTTGCCCTATTTATCCTACAAGCAATCCAAATGAGAAAAACTTTGAGTATTTAGCAAAAGGAAATCACATGACTATGGAACGTAAAATATTAGTTTTATATCCTTATGTGTAATTTTTAAGATTTGACCCTTAGGTGATGTATTATTATGAATTCGAAGGTTACGGTTCTAATTTAAGAAATACATGATGTTATTATTAATTTGATGTACCCATATAACAAAATGTTTTTTCTTACTATGATGTACTTTTATGACTATCTATTGATAGATGAATAAAGAAATGAACGAACGAACGAATTGTCAGTTTTAAAAACTTTTTAATGAGCAAGGAGCCATTGTTAGGGAGCCTTTTTTCCGATGACGTCAAACAGAGAAAAGCATAATTTGTTCCTCCAATTGATGGTTCTGGTGCAGTTATCTTTAGGAAAGTGGCATTTTAAAACGTGCAGTTAGTGTACGGGGACACATGATGTCTGAAAGGGGAAGAACACACCCGATAACAAATTAATAGCTACATGACAGTAGAGATCAAGGGCAGTTTTCTAAAGATTGTGGGAGCTTTCATCTGTCTTGTCATGCAGTGTTAGTGTTTTTCTCTGTATTATTTCAGGGCAGTGGGTGTTGAAGCTGAACATAAACGAGACTCTTATGAGATAAAAGGCACAGCATCAGCTTCATAATTATGTTCTGTATTGCACACCGAGTTCCATAATACTCTATTTAAAGGAAAGGCTGCTGGCAGCATGTAATTACAGAGAACAGTTCTAGGGTCGCAGCAGTTTAAATCTTCAAATGTAAGAACAAATGAGTACATCCAGAGAGAAGTCTTAACCTTTTCATGTAGAAAAAAGCAGGATTCTATGCAGATTGCAAAATGGCTTATGTGGATCTCTAAATCGTCAAAAAGTTAAAAAAAAAATAAGCAGGACATATTCCTCAAATGTTAATACGAAGCTTTGGCTTGTTATTGTCACATTTGTGTAGGAGTAAATTCTCACCGTAGCAGCATTTTACCATGGAGTGATATGCTTCATTGAAATGGGCGTTGAGAACATACATTTAGAAACATAAGTTCGCAACGTGAGGTTTAAACCAGGTGAAGTGAATTACTTTGATTGAGTCGTATAATTTCGCACCAGCATTTCCACATTAGATACACTGGTGCAAGTTCAGTGTTGCACCAACATTTATATATACTACTCACGGCAAACTGTACCCCCTTTTGTTGTCACTAAAATGTAAATGTCAGATGTAGAATTATCAGATGTAGGAAATGTTGACTAAAACTTGCATTGGTTAAAATGCAGTTTATGCAATCCAGACATTACTCTAGCGCCGGTATAATCTACATAATCCCTCCCTCGTGTTGTGTTTGTCATCTGCCTTCGCCCTCCTCTTTACAGCTTGAAAACATAATTGATTACATGTTCCATAACACCAGGATTTACATTAACTCAACTCGTTACGCTCTGAGCCAAGAGATACTATCTCTCCTGGTTTCTTACATGACACAGTCACATTATACTTCACAGAATACTACACAGTCATATTATATTGGTCTTAGCTTTGTATAAGCACCTTGGAGATCACCGACCTACGCACCTGCCCATGGTTCATAGTGCATGTCCCAAAGGTTGGTCACCGTTCCTTTCGCTTCCAGGCCAGTTCTCTTCCAGTAATGTCACACGCTGTTTTCCAGTGTTTGCAAGGCAGGCAAAGTTGCTGTGGGCTCAGCCAGTTCCGTGGCCCTGCCTGGCACTGCCTGATCGCCAGTTGCCACCCGCAAGTGGATTGGTGACAGATTGGAGTTCAATGCGGCCAACCAGGACCTCCGTTTTGGGCGCCCACACCACTGGGCCGACCGTCTCCACAGACCTTGCGGATGCGGATGCCACTGCAACCAGAGTGGGCCCCCTGTGGGTGAGGCAGCAGGCTACACAAGCCCCTACAGGCTTGGGTGCTCCCCCTGGTGCTGGTCGCCCATTATTAACGGCATCTACACTGCTGCCTCTTGCGCCAGGTGTGAGGTGCAATTTAGAGGGCGAGCCACGTAGCTGTGTCTTGAGAGTTTGGCAGAGTTTTCTCCAGTTTTGGTCGCAGTGGAATTTCTCAACTGACCAACGTTGCAGAACCAAGTTTGGGGGCAGGTGCAGGTGGAGCAAGAGGATTGCCAGTGGGACTGCTGTATCATTACAGCACTGCTTTTGGTGAGTTTGGAAATTTCTTTTCCTCTCCGACTTCTTTAAGACTGAACTAATTGCTGTTGTGCAGGGGCCTCTTTTAGTGCCTCTATCAGCACAGGGCTGGGCGTCCCCGCCAGATACTTGTGGAAGGTGGCACTGGCTACTGAGGTTTTAGTGAGGCTTCAGGTGGCTGGCTGGCTGGCTGGCAGTGGCAGGAGGCCGGCGTGGCATAGAAGTAGATCAGGGCAGTTTGCGCCTCTCCTGTAGCCAGTTGCCTCACATTGCTTCAGCCACCTTAAGCGCCTACCCAGTCCAGCCCAAGCAGCCCTTATATTCCAACCTAGGAAAATATACCAACAAAACGTGGCAGCTAGAAAGAAGAGCTCACAAAGCCCTGAAGCAGTTGAAGTAATACAAAACAACCCTCTAGCATCACAGGCAATGATTACAAGAAGTATCACTCAGTCACTCCTGTTAGAGAATGCCAAGGGGCTTTGCCCCACACAGTGACTCATTACCCAATATTTTCATACGCCATGTAGTCAAGTTGTAACAGCTGCCAACCCAATGGAGAGAGGAAAGGAAGAGTTAAAAAAGTCTCCACAAGAGGCAATCCCAAGCAAGGACACCAACCATACACCCAGCAAATTCAGTAAATCCACTCAAGAATGTAGAATTAATTCTAGCCCTGGAGAGCAGGGGAGTCTGGAGCACTAGAAGAGCGCATGTTCCTGGTCTCAGAAGGAACCACGGAGTGCACCAACACATCCACCTTCCAAAGTAATGTCCATGAGACGACAGAGAATAGGACCATACAAGATTTAATGTTTCACAAGAGGCTCAACACTCAGAAAATGTCCCTCATATGGTCGAAGCGGTAGCCCACTGGCAAAGTGATCCTGACCTGAAAGAATTACTGGAGAGTATGACATTCACCCCTAGATTAGCTCCCATACAGAGGCCCGGCAGTATGGAGGCGGACGATCTTCCTGCCCCATTCCTCTTAAATCTGGAGATGAAAATTGAAAGAACATTGAAGCTCACAACCAAACTATTTGAAAAAATAAAGGAGGCAAAAGACATACAATCGGCGGACTCATTAAAGAACGAGTTGGGAGACTCCCATTTGATAGCAACAAGAGACGCACAAAAGCACTAGTATGGCAGTCAACTAAAATGGCTGTCTAAATAGATTTACTACAAGCTATAACACAATGCATACTGAACCAAAGTGCTAGGGTGGAGACAATGGAGGCAAATCTATCTAGCAACCTAGCCGAAGGTAAGTGCACTTGTGGATGTGCAGAAATCATTGATAAATGAGCAGAGATCCCCAAGATTCTAGAAGAGTTATTTGAGACATCAAAGAGCAAGTCGGACATTTTGCTAGATGCAGGGAAAACAGTTAGCCCAACCACATCGACTCTTACTCAAACAGATGTAGGTGGAAAAGACAAGTCTAAGCCAAGCCTGAAGATAAGGTTGGGTTCAAATGACATAATCCGGCAAGAACCGAAGAGCTCCAGCCCCAACAAGGGGACCAGAATAGGTGGAGGGCAGCTGGCCATGAAGCCTTCCCGAAGCTCTGTAGAAGGGCTTGACCCAGTTTTGTCAGTAGCCCGCTGTTGAGGAGAGCAAAGAAGAATTTGAAGAAACAACAAAAAAAGGTGAAAGCTAAAATGGGTTCAGTACAGCATGCTACAGAATCAAAGACTAAAACCAGGTCACTTTTCCCAATATTTACAGCAGCAAAGAAGGCAAACCAAGGGGGGAAAAAGGGAGGAAAATCCCTAGGACCAGAGGTCTGGCAATCTTACACCAATACCAGGGCTGCCCAAGCATTTGATGGCTTGGAACTGAACTTTGAATCTAAAAAAGAGCTGTTGATCATCCTAGCCAAAGTGGATACAAGCACCCAGGCCACCGCACTAATCCATCAGGGACCTAAGGCACAAAGTCCATCTCCTCGGACGGAATCACAGTTGAAGGAGAGTCAACCAGGCCCGCGAGCAAGGATTACCAACCAATAGCCAGATGAAAACATGGGAATAGATCTAACTAGCATAGGCCCACAAATCTGTTTGTAAACAACCGTACAGGGCCTAGAAGTCCCATCAGCATTCAAAGAGACTCCTTGTTGCAAGCAAATCAAGGGACCAGAAGCCCCGTTGGTTAACAGGGAAGGTCCTTATATCCACGAGGTTGTGCTCACTCAAAGACATTTTATAAAAGGCCCCTATGACATATTGATTAGGACCAACATCCTTTGTCTATTCGAACATATTGGATTCCTAGTCCCGATTGAACCAGATGACTTGGAGTTGGTTAGATTTTTTAAAAATCCAAGGGGACACCCATAGGGACTCAACTTCGGTCGGATTCAGGCAAGAGCGTTTTCAACAAGGAGTACTAGAAGAGGTGCAGCAGCTAGCTGAATGGGGCATTGACGTCAAACCCCTTCGGCCAAAGAAATATTTGTCTGTTTTTCTTCCCATAGATAAGGAAGAAGGGTCTCTCTCGGTCATGAGTGGCACTAACATCAAAAATACATATCACAACCGACCAAGACCAGGTGCTCCTAGTAAAATATGGGTTACATGTAGCAACAACCATTGGGAAGCACACTTAAGTAAAATTAAGTCTTCATTTATAGAAGAACATGGGCCATCAACGCAGTATCCCTAATAACAGCCAACATTTGTCCAATTGGAACGGGCCAAGGGGAGCATGCATTAAACAAGATAAAGTGCCATTAATGTCATGGAACATAGTTGTGATTCGGAAAATCAATTGGAACAAGTCAGTTCAGGAATACCTAGCCATTGGAGATATAGTTTGCACAGACATCAACTCCCATGCAAGGCTACTATAAGCTTCTAAAAATGGGCAGCAAAAAGAACATCTTTGGGCATCCGTCAGGAGGATTGTTGGTCTGTGTAAAATATGCCTCCAAGCTCATTGCCAATGAAATATCAGTTAAATCTTCAGAGATTCAAGCCATAAGATTACAATGAAGGAGGCCGAACCAACAGCCTCTCAGAATTCTGTTAATAAATTGCAATATACTCCAGACATGCCAGAAGAAGGATTTTATTGAACTATTCGCCGATACACTGAAAACTGGAAGACTTGCTGACTGCACACAATAGACATCACATGCTCATTGCAGGAGATTTTAGCATGAGGGGCCTGGTAGGGAAAATTGAAACGTACAAACATATAAGCAAGACCGAACGCTTCCTAAAGTTCCTCTATAATAATACATTATTTTCAACCCACACATTGAAAGTGATCCGTCCGGGCGACACAAAACCACATTTAAAGACACATCCTCAATTGACTACATATTTGTCAATGAACAGCTAAGAGACAGATTGTGGGATTTAGAAGTGGATGACAAAGGCCAAAGTGACCACAGGCCCGTGCGTGTCACTCTACAACTAACAGTAAATCTATCTGCCACACTTCAAGTGATGGGAGGGCGCACCAAGTGAAGAGTGGCAAAAGGTTCTGTGAAGAATCAAATGATCAACAGATCTTGGAGATAACCTGAAGGTGTGGGTTGAAACACAGAAAAACAGCTTAAAGCCAGCCACCTCATTTTCAGCACTAAGCAAATGGGAAGCCCTGATTGCAGAACTGCAGCAGATCATGGGGATAATACAATACAAGACCCAGAGAAAGAATGTGGAAATTTCACAGTTTGGGCCCCATTGATACAAAGGTCTTGCTCAGAGCAAACATAACCTCCAAAAAGCACTGAGAGCAAAGAAAAAAGGAGGCATAGCACAAAAGGGTCTATCCATAGCTGATGCAAGGTCAGCATATAAAAAGGAAATATGGAGGAATAAAAGGGAACATATGGAAGGAGACTAGTAGAAAGTATTTTCAATGCTGAAAGAAAGGAACAATACAAGAATTCTGGCTCTTCCAGTCCCTGGAACTCTTCCTTTTGGCCCTCTTCCCTTGGTTTCTCCCCTGTCCCCTCTTCCACAGTCAAGACCCTAGGTATAAAAATCAATAATCATCTTACCCTTGACTCACAAATCAGTTCTGTTGTTTCTTCTTGCTTTCTCATGCTCCGCACTATCCGCACTGTGTCCTGATTTTTTTCCCCTCTGGCACTTAAACTTATTATGTCTGCCCTTGTGATCTCCCGGCTAGACTATGCCAATGCCCTGTACAATGGCATCCCAGCCTATAGCCTACGTAAACTCCAGCTAGTGCAAAACCAGGCATCACGGCTGGTGTACGGTTTCTCCCGCTTTCATCATTCCACGCCACTACTGAAGGCGCTACACTGGCTGCCTTTCCAGCAACGTGTACTCTTTAAAACTGGTTGCATGGTCTTCCAGGCACGCCAGGGAATGGCCCCTGTTTTTATTTCGTCCCTGTTAACAGAATATGTCCCCACCAGACAGCTCCGATCATCTTCCCAATCTCTTTTACAGGTCCCTCGCTACAAGAGGAAAAAAATGGGAGGATCCAATTTTTCAGTTTTGGCTCCCACGTTTTGGAATTCCCTCCCAGACCATCTACGAGCGACCAAACATTACTCCCTCTTTCGCAAGGGCCTGAAAACTTTTTTGTTCGTCCAAGCTTTCCCGCAATAATTCTCTCTCTTTACTTTTTTGCTTCTCATGCCTCCTAAAGCGTCAAGAAACCGTCTGGTGTACGTTGCGCTATATAAATATTTTAAATTCAAATTCAAATTCAAGAATGTGAAGGTATATAAATCGGCTAGAAAATCAAGGTTGGTCAAGGGAGAATGGTGTTGACGAAAAGGATTGGGAAAGACACGTGAAACAACTATACACCAAAGAATCTGCTGAGGGTATTGTTGAAAGGAGCAGACCTGAAGAAGTCAGACAAAACATCGGAGGCACTCAATAAAGAGATGAAACCACCAACCTCAATAACAGTAGCAAGGGTGGGGCCACCCTGAAAACTAAAGGCACTCAAGTTACTGAGGGTGAAGTCAAGAAAATCATTGAAAAAAATTGGAATGATGGCGTCCCAGATCCTAATGGGAAAACAGCCCAGGCATTTTTCACCCCAATCCTGACAACAATGATACTTCAGTCTTAGAGAGGTTCAATCTTACATCACATACATAAAAAGGGGGACAGATCAGATCCAGTTAGCAGCCGCGGTCGGTAGTAGGAGTTCCTGCAGGGCGGTAACATGGGGAGGGGGGGCAGGGTGGGGGATAGTAATGTATGGATTACGGAGTT
Source organism: Lissotriton helveticus (assembly GCF_964261635.1). Classification (NCBI taxonomy): domain Eukaryota; kingdom Metazoa; phylum Chordata; class Amphibia; order Caudata; family Salamandridae; genus Lissotriton; species Lissotriton helveticus. The sequence goes on from NC_136061.1 coordinate 750,377,769, forward strand.
TAACAGGTAAGCAAACATATAAATAAATAAAACGAATTTCGTTGCGTGCACTGCATCATATTTGGTGATGCAGTGCACCCAACGAAATTCGCTTGATATAGAAGCTAAGCTTTTCGCCCATGTTTTACTTAAGGAAATGGAGTCTTGGGCTGCAGAAAATGAAATCCTCCCAATCCATCAGTCAGGATTCAGCCCAAACATCTCTACAATGGATAACATCATGGCATTGGCATATGTTTCAAAACAATCAAGTATAAAAGGTAAATCGCCCTTGGTCAGCTGTTTTATAGATTATATTATGGCATTTGAAAGGGTGGAACGAGGAAGACTCTGGTGGAAATTATCATCTAGGGGGATTACGGCCAAGCTCCTGAAGGCCATTATACCCAACATCAGGAAACATAGGTACAGGTTAAAACTAGCCTTACAACAGTAACATCCAGACAGGCCACTAATAACGGATTCAAGCAGGGATGCGTTTTGACCCATTACTTTTTGATCTATATACTGCAGACACGGGGGCAGCAATGCCAGTCTAGCAGCCCCTAAATTGGGGAATGTGAGGCTACCAATCCTACAATATGCAGACAACACAGTGATAATGGATCATGCAAGGGTGGGCCTAGAGAGAGCTTTAATAGCATTGCAGAGCTTTAACCAGGAAAACCACCTGCTAGTTAACGAAGGTAAAACTAAAATAATTGTGTTTGGAAAATATCCAAAGAAGAAGCTTGCTCACTGGCAGCTGGGCGATCAGCAATTTGGGACAACTGCCTCAATAATTATCTCAGGGTATGGTTTCCCAAAACTGCAAGCGCTGGCGCACATTTAAAGCACCTAAGGAGAAAGGCAGATCAAAACATCCGCTCATTGAGGCAACTGAGATAACGATTATTAAGCCCAACAGCCGATCCAATGCTGACAATCCTGAAAGCGAAACGTATCCGGGCAATTAGTTATGGACACCTGGCCTGAACAGTTTTACAACAGCAGCACAGGTGAAAGCCTATAAATCAGTGATGCAAGCCCCACGGCAAGCCAGAAGAGCAAGGCTAAGATTGAAGTTAGGCCTCGGGAGGCTCAAATTGGAGCTCAGGGGGATTTTCTTAAGTTTTATATCAGTATCTTGAGAGCACGTGAAAACTCACTCAAACATCACTTGGGAGCGATATTTATAGAAGAACACTTACCGTGACGTCTAGAGCTGGAGCAAGCCATCAGCAGTCTGAGGATACAAGCTAATAGCCTGCATTTACTCCCCATTCCCATATTAGCATGGAAAAATGTGGTGAAGAGGCAGGTACAGAACATTTTTGATATGAAATAGACATGAGAACTCTCCAGCTTAAATCCACTACCATGGCATTGGATGCAACATACATCCCAGGGAAAGCCCATCCCTATCTATAGGAAGCATTGTCAGTTCATATACACAGTAAAATTCTCCTCGTGCGTCTTATAGTGTTACGAATAATGGATTTTAACGCAGCATATGTGCAAAAGGAGGAAATGTCACATGCAAGTTATGTTCATATTGGAAAGCATCATGGTTGCATTTGTTGTGCTGCTGTCCTACCATGGCCAAGGAATGCCAAAGCTTGATATGCCCAATCTTCAAGGCCAAGGGCCTGAGAACCTGCATGGAGACCTCGGAACTGTATTCCACTGAATCTGATGCACTTAACTTAGCTAGAATGGCAAATTTCATGGACACAATCAGGCTGGCACTGGATGAGCAGTTGCGGGACTAACAAATTTAGGGACAGGATAACACACAGCACGTACTAACTAGCACTAAGTATTTTAATCGATGCATGTACACTACGAGGAATGATGACATGAATAAGCATCATTATGGCACTTAGAACCTACAAGTAGGATTCGTACCATCACTCGGGTGCCATCAGCCATCGCATTTAAAGTTGAGGGATAAGACTAACAGGGAGGTCAAATATGCTGATTCTGCAGAGTTTTTTACAAAATTAAATAGGAGAAATCGAATTTACTAACTGTTTATGTGAAGCACTTTAAATCATTCACTTGGTCTTGTGGGAAGCTTAATCAAATTAGAATAGGGTAAACTGTATTTAAAAACAAAGAAAAAACATATTCAAACCTGCTGAAGCATTCCATTTTATTCCCTTCACCACAGCTGATTGGTTTTTATGTACAAGTTTTACTGTGGGATAATTTTGGTACAGAAAAAATTATAACATTAACTGATGATGGGTTTATTTGCAAGGACGATAAGTAGGATTTTATAAGGAAACAAAAATGTTTTTTCAAGCTTGTTTTACTGTAATGATTTAACTAATCGAATGGTTAATAAATGTTTCAGTTTCATCTGGCCAAGAGCCTGGGTGATTAGTGTGATATTCAATCAATATAACATTAGATTATATTTTATACCTTACACTTTATGATTTATACTTTATACCTTATTTGTCTGTGGTTTTGCACAGCATGTCTTAGAATGAAAACTGTTCAACACGGTTCAACACTGGAATCTCAAGCCAAATCTGGAGCCTCACACTCTGGGTATATATAACTCACCCATGTGTTTTAGGGTGAACTCTTTTTGCATGAATAAATCAATGCGTTCTAACATAAACCTTCATAACATATTTTAGGATAAGGAGGATTGAGTCTTTCGAGGTATGGATCACTAATCACACTTCAGGGAATGTGTTTGAGCCGTTCTGATGCAATAATTATAAGACTGAGCATTGAGGCCCCAAGATGCAACAATCCCAATCAACCTATCACATCACCGATAAGGTACCCAAGGGTGTCCAGTTCTAGTATTTATTTTAACCTGCATTGTGCAGCATTCCAAAGTCCTCCTGACAACTGTGCAGGAAGGTTAAAAAATAAATGCCAAATTGACTTGACGTCTTTTTGTCATCATCATTATTGGTTCTTTCCACAAATACACTAACAAAGCAGAAGTACGTTTGTGAAAAAAAACAATGGCCCTGAAACGCAGGTAGTTATGCCCTTGTTCATGGGTCCATTGTTTGTTTTCCAAGCCTGGGACCCCCACACCTAACATGGTATATCAAAGGCAGGGAAATATTTTTTACAAAGTGAATGAGAGGTCAATTTTTATTTAAAGTCAGTCCTTTTATCTCCTCACTAATATTCTAATATTTTAAAAGAAAATGTAATGGGTACCTAAACATGAAAATTATTGGTAAGTGTTCAGATTTGAGAGATGAGGGGTTCCGTCCCTTAAACGCAAGATATTATCATACTTCTCCACTACAAACTATTTCTTAAAAAGGATGCTTACCCTCACCCACTACCAGTGGCATACCTCATTATGGGGGTTCTCCTCATTATGGCCATCCTGTTAGTGCATATTGGGTTCCCTAGACATCATTGACATGAATGAGATGTTTGTGTATCGTTAGGTATATACCGTAACACAGTATACATTATTACTCTGTGGTTGAGTACTGGAATTTTGTTTTGCTTATCTCACCAACGCTCTACACCACCCCATTAGATACCTGCTAAACTGTGCATTTTAAAAGTTGTCAACAGGAGACTGGCGCATTGTACCAGGTCTGTCTGAAATTTGTAAAATTAAATTTTCTGAAATTACGCAAAGTTTCTGAACGATTACCCAAAATGATGTAAAATGCTGATTCGGTGTTTTGCTCTATTTTTTTTAAATGACATTATTTCTTGCTTTAATTTAGGGAAGCAAAAATACATTTTGCAAATAAGCAGCATTACAAAATAAATCACAAATTACACAAAGAACAGCTGATCTTGTTGTTTCTGTGCTCCTGCAATAAGATTTGGTATCTTAACTTAAGATCTAATGCACACCATTGAGTAATTACAGGCATATTGTGTGTGAAGTTTAGCACGAAATTCTGGAAATTATGGGAGATTACAACAGAATAAGTGATATTTTCCCCAGGTCTACTTTATGTTTTAACGAGACAGAAGTTTGCATTACACACAGTTTTAAAGGGAGACAAGAATGTATAAGAAAAGGAAAGGATAAGGAAAAGTATAACTACAGGGATTATTATCTTAAAAAGAAATGAATGTTGCATAAAATGTCTGCCATGAGAAAATATAACTCAACTGTGTGTAAAGATTATGAATAGTAGAAATTGATATAGAAGCATCCCAAATGTCTCCTACAACAAATCAAGAATTATTAAGAAAATGTACCAGTAATCATAACATTTCTTTCTTAAACATACATGAGAAAAGAGATAAATGGTCTCTCTCCAGCCTATGGCTGTAACAAACATCATACCCCCTGACTCAGGGCCTTCCCACTCCAAGACCACAAAAGTGGTACTGACACTGCCTGCCAGATTGCGACTTTTTTTGTCTTTGGCAGGCGATTCTTTGGTGGTTCCACCTATGAAAAAGGCACCACAATTGGAGCTTCAAAGGCAGTTCCTGCATGGCATGGCTATGCATGAACTAGGTGCACACACACACACAGGGGGTGGAACATGTGGCCCGCTGCATGCACCCCATTGCCTTGAGGAAGCAGGGGGCCCTTTCGGGTCCCCTTTGTTTCCTTATTGTCACAGTTTGCCTGGCAGGCCTACTGCCATGAAAACCGTACCGGAGTGGAAACTCGCAATATGCCTGCCAGTGCCTCAGCGGCACTGGCAAGCATATTGAGGCCTCAAGACACACCGCCAGGGATCTCTGATCTCTAAAGTGGTTTTGGCAGTCCCATGGCGGTCTGACTGCCCAACTTGTAATAGAGTGTTCGAATCGCTGGTGCGGTGTTGCCCTCACCACCACTGTGGCTACTGCCGCCTCATAATTAGAACCTAAATATTTACTGTGTTCTTCCAAATTAGCATAATTTGCTGGAATGTAACAGCAATGAATATGGTAATTAATTTGATCTTCGTGACAAGATATGACCATTAATCAGATAAAGTACTTACAGACATAATATGATACGAAAAGGGGATATCAGAGTTAAAAATAAAAATAATTTATTTGTTACAAAACGTTTACTCAAAACTTGTGAACAAAAGGAACTTGAAAATCACATGCAATAAATTATTTTCAAATACATTACATGACTAACAGCAAGTTTCAAGATCACTTAACAATTTAGATAAAGAGCTTGGTGTAATTAATGACCTGCAGAAAAAAAAGAGTTTTAGCAGTATAGGCAGCACAGGCAAACATATATTTTTGGTGAATTATAATTGCCCATGAAACATTAAAGTATTTTGCCCATAAAAGTTTAATATTAAATTTGAATTTTCATCTTGTAGTATATTTAATACTTTTATGAATATCAGGGGCTTTCTGGTAACTTCTTACTACATGAAATTGATCAAACGCAGAATTGATATTGTAATTCAGAAATCGTTGCAGATTTGCTAGAGAACTTAGAATTATCTGAATTTGGAAGACCAGATTTATTCTTAATATTGTAAAATGAAACCATGCATTGATCATTCCATTTTAACCTTGTCTGCCATCATTAATTTAAAAAATGTTGTCTGTAATTAATTTTAATGTTCTTATTGAACCAAATTGAGGTATACAAAAAAAGTATCCCTTGACGAATGTGATAAAGTGGATTATTAATTGGGGTAGATGATAGTCCACCACAAGTAATGTTGTCACTATCTTCCTAGGTTCAGTTAAGGTTTTCAGTACTTTAAATCTGAGCTCAACCTCTGGCAGCTACAGAACAGAGCAGGAAGGAATAACTAAAGAAAATGATAAACCATTTAGAAATATCAAAACAGTTGCTAAGTCAAAAACACAATATATTGGAAATTACCATCTTTTGCATGGTATTCACCCAGATTATTGCTCTCGACACTTTTCGTTGGCCACAGAACATGTGCACTTTATTCCTGCCAAGCACAGGAAAAACGTGCTTGCCTTATCCTTTTTAAACATGGTAAAATTGGCATACGCCTCATCAGCACGTTTAATTTATGTGTAGCCCCTAGTGTATGGTACTACCTGTACCAATGGCCGGTAAGCTAAATGCTAATAGTGGGTTGCAGCATCCATTGTGCAACCCACTGCATTAGCCCTGTTAATGATATCTCCTTACTTCTCACTGCAGGCTTGCTTTGCAGTTTTTAAACTGAAAATTCAACATGCCAAAATCCCCCATTTCACAGGCTTAAATTCCTCTTTTTAATATCTATAAGTCACCCCTGAGATAAGACTTCTTTAAAATAGAACAATTAGAAATGTATATTTACCTTGTACTTTTAGAGAAAAATATCCAAAGTTGTTTTTCACTGTGGCAAGGCTGGCTTTCATATAGGAAACCGATTGGTTACATTATAAGAACATATAATGCTTAATTTCAGTTTGGGGCAGTTAGAAAAATTATTCCAAGGACTCATTTTAATAGCAATTTAAAACCCAACTTAACAGTAAAGACAGATGTTATCATACTATTACAGAAAAGGCACTTTTAGAAAGATGTCTTGTTCCTGCCTAAAACTAAAAGACCTCTCTGTCATTGTACAGTGTCACCTGACTGCTAATTGCTCCCATGTAGTGAGATGTGCATTGATACCAGGCAATGAACAAATGGATTTGGTTGTGGAGAGGTGTTTTTCTGCATTGTGCAGGGTAGCCTGGGCGCTCTACCTAGCCCCTTCCTGAGTTTCAGTAAATGCGTAACCTGCCACTGGCCGATGTAGCTCACACCTGGGTTCCGCCTCCGTTTTTTTCTCCCTCGTCAGGCTGGCCTAAACTTAGTGGAAGGGGGAGCCGTGTAAAACTTGTTTTGGTCATGAACAAAGGCTTGCCCACCACTCACAGACTGACAATGGGAGTAAAAGTGGACCCAACAGACCTCACTTTGAAACACTCCTAGACCCATGTTATGTTGTGCTTTCACTTATTTCATGTGTATTGCTTTAAGGCTCGTGTTAGAACGAGCCACTCTGTAGAATGCATTTGCTCCTGTAAGTTCGTATTCTATATTGGGGCAGTTGAAGCCTTCCTGAGCTACTGTGCAGCTGTGCTTCCTGGCTCCACCTGTTTATCCTTTACTATAAATAAACCTTATGAAAGGAAACCTGCCTCCACCTCTACTTTACAATTGGCGACGATCGGGATCGACACCTTACAACACGCAAATTCGTGAGGATTATTTTTTTTTCCTTTTGTCCTTTTTTTCACTACCGTCTAACAAGAAGAAAAGAGAAGCGTTTAAAAGAGAATCGTTTCTACTATCCTCCGAGCCATCTACATTTCAACAGCTATCAAAGATTTCCGGGTTCGTATAATTTTTTTTATTACAACGAAGACTTACTGACTTTGAGGCTTCGGTTGGTCACGCTTGCCAGCATCTTTCAACCGTGAGCTGGATTCTAAGCACGATCTTCCGACGCGCGACCACAGAAGCCATACGTCAGTCACGCATTCCTTGTTTGATCGCGTGATGACACAATCGCGCTAGGTCACGTTACGTGACCCTGCGTGGTGGCCATTTTGGGTTGGTCGTGAAGTTTTCGGCGGTTCCTCAGTCACTGAGGCAGACTTTAAAAAAAAAAAAAAAAAAGAAAGACAAACGAACATAAACGAACCAGCGTTGACCCAGCCTCTGGCTCATACTATTGAGCGACGATTGTTTCTAGTAAGGAGGGTGAAGATAAACAGGTGAGACTGTAGGGGCACTTGTTTTTTTTTATTACAAATTGTATTATTTGAGAATGAGGTGCTATTGAAGAAGCCCTTTTACGTACTCTCTATATATATGGATTCTGGGGATCAATCCCAAAGTGAAAGCGTTTCTGAAGAAGTAATGGCTCAACAAAGTTTTGTTATTAGTCCCCCACAACCTTTTTGGGCTACTGGTTCACAACCAGACATGAAGTGGGTGGAATGGAAAGAATATTTTAATAATTACATTTGTGCAATAGATGAGAATGCTAAAATGAAACCGGAGCAAAGGAAAAGAATACTTCTACATTCTCTTGGTCCTAAAGGATTAAAAACATATTCACGTATGCAGAAGTTAGCTGATGCTGATTCAAGTGAATTTGACAATGCCATTGCTGATATGGACAGATATTTTGCACCTAAAGTGTGTATAGGTGTAGTGAGACACAAATTCTTCCAAAGAAAACAGAAAAAGGATGAATTGGTTGATGAATGGGTCGATGACCTTAAAAAACTTGCTATTGACTGTAAGTTCGGAGACTTACATGACGAACTTATTCGAGATCAGCTGGTTATGCACAACGACAATTCTCCGATTCAAGACCGCCTTTGGGTAAATGGCGATGCACCTCTTGACGATGTACTTGCGATAATGAGGAAATCGGAAATGTCGGGGAGATGTGCCACAGTAATTAAAGATACCGTTAAAGATTCAGACAAGGCGTCATCTGCTGTCTTCAAAATCCAAGGAACACCAAAATATCAGAATAAGCAAGTTCAAAATAAAAACCTTGGTCAACCTTTCAAAAATCAAGGAAGGGATAACAAGATGGAAGATAGAAGGTGTTACCGTTGTGGCAGCAAAGAACATATGGCTTACTACAAGTCATGCCCTGCCCTACGGAAAAAGTATAGTGTTTGTGGTCTTATAGGCCATTTTAGCAAAATGTGCCGCAGGCGTACTAATGTCAAATGTATTTGGAATGAGGATGTGTGTGTTAATGAAAGTAGTGAAGATGAGGATGGTTGTGTAAAGAATGTGAGAGGAAATTACATGTTGAACATTACTGAGGAAGGCAATTACATGTTGAACATTACTGATGAAGCTATGGAGGGCAAACCTATCTGTGAAGTCTCTTTAGGTGGTGTTAAAGTTAAGGTATATGCAGATTCGGGATCTCCATATACGATTGTCAACGAAGAGATATGGAAAAAAAAATTCACACAGAAAATAGGTGATAAGTTAAATGCCTCAGATGTTACTCCGGTGAGTTATACAGGTGGAAGAATTGACCTTCTGGGTTTCAGATGGCTCACCTTCATTTTTAAAGGTAGGGTGACCAGGGGCAAGTTATACATAGCCAAAAAAGGACCTTCTGTTCTGGGGTGGTATGACCAGAAGAATCTTCATATCATCTTAGACCCTAATACCTCTACTTTACAACCCATGAAGAAAAAGGGCTGCCCTGATGTCTGAATTCTGAATAAAGAGTGTGCTTGCTTACCTTGAACCCAGAATCCCAGACATGACTCCAAGAGGCAATTGGTTGACCTCTTGTGTGAGTTATAGAGATATAATATGCTTTCAGAGGCCCTGTCCTGCTTTTGAACTGACCAGTCCCAACTGGACCTGATCCTGTCCCCTTTGCTTGCCTCTGTGTGAGTACGCCTGAACTGCCAAGCACTGTCACTTAGGCCCTTGACCCTTGGCTATGGACATAGTATACTTCTCCCTGTCTAACTCAAAGTTTCACCAGGACCAATGGCAAGCAGTGCTGCTGAAAAGCCCCCAATCAACCACTCCTCCAGACTCGATGCCAAGCAGCACCTGATTGATGGCTTTCCCTGACTTGCTTTCGAGCCGCACCAGATCAACAGCAACAACCTTTGACCACCAAAATGTGTGCTTGTGCTGCAACTTTCCATCATCGTCAATCCCTTCCTCAGATCCAGTCAGCTTCCTGACCCTACTAAAAATGTCAACCTCCCTAACAGTTTCTGAGTAAGAAGGTAAACTTTCCACCAGGATGAACCCCGACCTTCCATCTGACCAGTGTCCCATCAGAGTTGGCCTTAACTTGTAGATTGACTTTGTCTCGGACAACCAGATGTCCTGAGTAGATGATTAGCACTTCTTGGGGCCATTTGTAACTCAAAATCTAAAAACTCATACCTCACATTCTATTTATTGCATTCTTTACATTTTTGTGTCACTTTTTTTATCAAAGGTTTCCATGTTTTTCGAAATGGGTTTGTGTTTTTTTGTGTTGTGTTCTGTTTACACCATATAGATTCTTTACACATTATAAATCAAGCTTGACTGCTCTGTGGCAAATTACCAGGTGCTTGAACTCAGGTTTAGTTATGCTTTTAGTGGTTAACCATGACAACGGTTTTTATTATTTTTTGAGTTGGATTCTCACCCTCTCATCTAATATTCCAATTTCATACCCAAAACAATAACAAATCTTACATCAATTTAAAAAAAAAAAATACTGATTTAATTAATAAAATTACACCAAAATGACAAATATCCAATAAGGGGAACTAGAGATTTGAATGTTCTAAGTTTTAGGTAAAAATAGAGGTGAAAAGCACCAGCGGTAGTCAATGGTTGTGGTAGAACAAAACTTAGGTGTGATTTTAGCCAACCACAATGGAGTGTAAGTTGGATAACCCAACCAGGTTCGATGTGGTTGGAGGTTTGACCTTAGACGTAGCCTTTTTTTGGAAAACAAAATTATTCAGCTGGATAGGACAGCAGATAGTAGCCAAGGAGGACTCCACAACATCAGACAGGCATTAATCAAGGGCCAGATGAAGCTGTTGGTTAGTTGGAAAAAGCTCAGAGTGGGAGAAATTCAAATGTAGTGCCAAGGGATGTCCTCCTGCTGCCAGGATACTTTTGGTGCCTTCGTTGGGTCAAGATTTTTATCTCCAGAATTAGGGATTGATTTATATATTGATGTAAGAACACACAGTTGCAACAGTGACACAGTATGATTACCGCCAATATCATGGTCCACCTGCTGAATATAGATGTGGGTAGGTCTTTATTGTAACCATGGCAGAAAGTACTCTGTCTACACCATGGTTACACTCCTCCGACAACCAGATGGAGTAAGGGCCCTTAGTCTCTTTATCACAGCTCAGAATTCTCCCCGCTCGGATTGGTGCCTTACTGATTGGTAGGATAAAAGAAGGACCCATGAAGTTGTCATTTAACAGCTGCTTGTGACTGGGGAGCAAGTTAATTTGTAGGGCACTACCCAACTGGTCTCCCTGACAGAGAAACAAAACACCTCCCCATACCTAAGCCTTTTTCTCAGCTCTGGGAGCACTTTTCACATCCATGGTTATTCACTAGCTGGATGATCGTTGGAGGCTAATGCACAAAATACCCTCCAAGAGCTACAGGAATAGAAAATGTAACTTTCTAAAGGTTCTTTATCTCAATATTCATTAAACATTTGACTCCATCATTGAGTTGAGCTTTTAATAAATACACAATGTAGATATTAATAATAGTCCTTGAATTCTGCATGTCCATATCCTGAGATAGCAGAATTATTATTTAATGTTGCATGCTGGTGCTTCCGTATTGGCCATCCTGCTTCCCTACAGTGAAAATAGTGTTGGTGCTAGTCACTATAAGGACATGTTAACTACATTCCTTGCTTTTAAGTACCATATACCCTGCATAGTGGGCTACAAGGTCTACTTAGTGGTGACATATTAATATTTGAAAGGAAGTTTAATGTGTATCTGCCAGGCTACAGTGGCAGGTCTGGAGTCATGTTTGCCTGGCCACACTAGTGGACGGCACAGTAGTGCTATAGTCCATTGTTGACCTATACCATCCATGCAATGAGTGTATTTAGGCAATATGGATTTATAGGGACAATACGTATGAGAATTAGGTGTCTGCCAATTTGACATATTTTAGGGGTAAGGGGACACACACTGGAGCCCAGTTAGCAGTGTCACAGTGCACATAGTCAAAACAGCAGCAGCATCAGCCTGCCAAGCCAGGTCCTCCCTGAACCGGAACACTAGGTAAAACACAATTTCAATATTTTAAATATGGGCTCAACCCCCTGCAGCTATAGCGCAAAGCAGAGAGGTTTAACTTTAGAAAATACTAATAACAAATCAATTAAACTGTCAAACCGCAGCACAATAAAAATTCCACAAAGTTAGGGAAAAGTGTAATGAGCACAATGATACCAACTGGCCTTGGGTTGCTTGTGTTTTTGTTACTGGAGGACCTGGCTTGGAAATTCGGGCTGAATGGTTCCCATTAGGAACAGGGTCAAGTCTAGGTAGGTCAGGCCTATGTCTGGTTCCAAACTGAGGAGGCCTGATAAGCAAAAGATCGATGGGTTGGAATACTGCTTGAGCTATTGCCAGCAGACTCTCATCACCATTTATGCGGTTCATGTACTGCCCTGCGTATCATGGGTGTGCCCAGATATGGGTCCCATGCTTAATGTGCCACTGGAGCCAAGCTGTACCCAGCTGATGAGCCCATAAAAAGGGTGAAACTGGTCCTGGGTTGCTTGTGTTCCAGTTCAGGGAGGAACTTGCTGGGCAGTTTGGACTGGAATGTGCCCATGATGAAAAGGGTCAGGGCTGATTTGCAAATGGCTGGGCCCAAACTGAGGTGGCATGGTAAGCAAAGAATGATGGGTTGGAATTCTGATCAAGTTATTGCCAGTGGTTAGGCTTATTGCAAGGAGCCTCCAATCACCTTTTGCGTGTTTCACAATGACACCAAAACAACACAAATAGAATAAGGGGAACATGATATGTGACTTTTTAAAAGATTTAGAAGAAAAAGCACCAGGAAAAAGTAAAGCACTAATCCAGTGTCACTGAGACCTAGTCAACCAGTTGACCAGGACCAAGGTGAAATTTCAGGCTGACCACGATTAAGCCTGGGTTGTATACACTGAGCTGGTCATTATGGTCACAAATAATTTTACCTTGTGACTTAAGGCCTGATTTAGAGTTTCGTAGACAGGGTACTCTGTCAGAAATGCGATACAGTGTCCTGCCCGCCAGCCACATTTAGAGACAGGCGGACCTTAAGTATTCTGTTGATGGAGACCCCGTTAGCTACATCAATGGAATACTTCCTCCGATGACCCAAAGGAGCAGAGGTCATCAGAGGAAAAGCATTACTCTGCCCAGCATATTTAGAGTGCATGTAGCAATATCTTTTTTCCTTGTCCATCATCACCAGAAAAAACCTGGGACAGGGACAGAAAAAAGCCTAAAATGACCCCACACCGTGAAAGAAACTCCAAGGGTATGTGGGTCATTGGGTTTTAATTGATGTCAAAAGCTATAATGCTGGTTCTCTTCAATGTACAGAGATGACCACTGTGCCGGCAGACATCTCTAAATTTGGTGGGCAAAGTATTTTGAGATGGGGAAGGTAATATCCTCCATTATACTCATGGACACAACTCTATCCATCAAACTCACAACTACTCCCTGAATCTCTGAAATGGCAGTAAAAATCATCCAGTGGTTTAAGTGTGCGGCTGTTTCTGATAAAGTCCCTTCAAAACCAGATAGCTGTTAGGTGAAGTCCAGCTGAAATCATTGGTTTTGGCTGCAATATTTTGGAGAAGGAAAAATTCAGCTGCTGAAGTCCTCAGGTTGGCGGGATACTGTTTGCACCTTAGCATTAGCACAGTCAGGATTTCTATCTTCAGATTTTTTCACGGAACTCAGAAACTACCAGCGAGGCAAGTCTAGAGCTGTATTTGAAGAAGTAGACTCAAAATCAGACCCCTTTGATGAATCTTTGGAGGTCATGGAAGTTGAAAAATGTTCAAAGGCCCCAAATTTTCAGACTTTTTGGAGTGGCTGTCTTGGGTCATTTTTAAGTCTCCATGGAGCCCCAGGACAGCAGTTAGGGACCAAAACCTAATCCAGCAGAGGCCACATGAATGGTCCAAGGGGGAGAAGGTCCAGCCCTTCAGTCTAGATGCAGGTCTCAAACAGCAAGTTCTGTTCTGATGGGCTATCAGGGAGGTGCCGCTTTGGTAGGATTTATTAGCTAGGGGGTGGGGGTGACTCCTAAACACTGACTGAGCAATGAGTAAAAAGTTTCCAAGGGTACCTTTTTTCAGCATAGAATGTTTGTCTTATTGCAAATTATCCCACAGTGTACTATTCCTAGGCATATTTATCATGGCAGGTATCTTCTGCCCCTGGAGGTGGCTGGTAATCCAGTCAGGGATGTGTCTAGGCAAATGAGCAGTCACCTCCTCCTCAATCACATCAAACTGCTTCCTGGGCCTGTTATCTATGACCGGAAGGGCTGTACCTGCTCCCACATTACCCAGGACTAAGAAGTAGACATCAAGGGTATGTTGGCCGACCTCCTGTGTGGCTACAGGGACCTCAAAACATGCAAGAGGCCTTTCAATTTAATGGCCAGCTGAACAGTTGCAGCAGGATCAGGCCCTGCTGGTGCCCTCTACTGGAGTGAGTCATGGCCCATAGGTACTGTCCCTTAGATCCTGGGCACCTAAGAAGTGACACAAATGAACAACTCCAAAATGTTGATACATTAAGAGATCCCTGGACTTCGGAGGCCCACCCAAGGCAATCCAACCAAGGTGAGACCTCAGTGGGCAGGAACATCAGGTTGATCCTGCTCTGAACTTTTTGCTGCCTGAAGCAGGGCTTCAACCACATTTTATGGCTAAAATATCCAGCTTCAATCTGACCTGCCTGGCTACAGCTTTCAGGTTTTTCACACTGAAGGTTTTCAAGTTCCAAGAAGAAATCTCTACTAGACGATAGAGTGAAAAGTTTCCAACAAATGAGAAAATGTCAACATTCGCGAAATTAGGAAAAGGGCACTACATGTGTCTAGAAACTGTAAATTAAATGCTACTAGTGGGTCTGCAGCACTGATTGTGCCACTCACTTAAGTAGCCCTTTAAGCATGTTTCAGGCCTGCCATTGCAGAGCCTGTACATGCAATTTTGAATTGCCATCTCAACCTCACAAACTAAACCTTTTGCCTGGCACAAACCTTGGTTTTTAATAAATATAAGTCAACCCAAGGCTATGCCCTGAGCATCTCAAAGGGCGGGGGCATTGTATTAAAAACATTGGACATGTACTTTTGAGTTTCACATGTCCTAGTAATGAAAAACTCTTAAATTCATTTTTCACAACTGCAAAGCCTATCTCTCCCTTAGGACAGAATTGGAGTTGCCTTATTACATTTTTTAAGTATCATTTCAAAAAGCGAGGAGATAAGCAGTTCATGTTTGGTGTCTCTGGACTCACAATTTATAATCCTAAATTATGGTAGGATTTTAAAATGCAATTCTGAAAATTCCATTCTTAAGAAATTGGCATTTCCTTACCTTAGCCATTTGGTACCTGTCTCTGGTCACATGACTGGGTGTAGCATATGGCTGAGCTTTGTGTATTTCGCCTAGTCAGCCACACACAATGGGGATCTTAGGTTTGACTGGATATGCTATTAATGGCAGGATGGATGGGAGGAGCTGGGTCCAGCCCCACTTACACTTGAATATGGTGTTTCCTGTCACTGCACAAAGGGATGCATACCCCCTGTAGTTAGTCTGGAGCCAGGGCATCTGTGTACTTCAAAGGCATGCTTCCAGAAACGTATTCCTACTTTAAAAGTACAACTGTGTATAAATACTAGACCTCATACACCAGCTCTTCAGTGCACTTCTGGACCTGTGGATGCGCTGCCAGGAAGAAGGACTGCTGTGCTGCTATAAGTACTGCCACTCTGCTAGGCTCCTTCTCTAAAGGAACTGCTGCCCTGTTGTGCAGACATTCTGCCTGCTGACCTCCTGCCTGTGGAAGAAGAAATGGACCTGCAACTTCATCTTGAAACAATCACCACAGAGTGACTCCAAGGGCTAGTTTGCTGGTCTCCTGATCTGAGCCTCAGGAACATTAAAGACTCTTTTGCAGCGTGTTGTAAGCCCCAAGTAGTGCCCTCGGGTCCTGGACCCTTGGTGTGGCTCACAGGCACTTAAAATCAAGCTTTTGGGCTTCTATGACAGCGAACAGGCCTATTCGCAATGAAACCCCGCTGCTTGCACCGAAAATCAGCATGAGCCAATGCCAGCCCATCTAATGATAAAAGCAAGCATCGATCACCCGCAGGGGATTGCCAACACGAAGCACCAGCCCTCCCATCAGCAACGCCCATCCTGCTATTGTCACCACGCTTGCCACCACTACCTGCAACACTCATCTTGCTCCCCTTGACCCTCTCCAATGTGAATGGGACTCTTGGCACAACATTTGAGACAGTAAAACCTCAGCAGGACTAATCTGGACCTGTATCCAACAGCAATCCATTGTGTTTAGCCTGAACCTTTGACTTTAACCCTGTCCAGCGCAACCTGATAGACTCAGTTGCCGCTTTATGCTTTTAGGCACAATTTTACACTTTATTCTTTAGTAAATTCATAACTCCAGTTCTCCTGATTGGATATCTGCTGGTTTTGTTTGGTTTTAACTATTAAATTCAGCTCTATTTTGCTATGCTGGTGTGGGATCTTTGTCGTATAGTGTTTTCACCGTTTTACTGTTTGAAGTGTTGCACAAATACTTTACACATTGCATCTGATTTAAGCCCGACTGCTCTGCGCCAAGCTACCATGGGGTTGAGCACAGGTTAATTTGGTGGTTGCTTGTGCTTTACCCTGACTAAGATTGATTTTCCTGTTTGACCACGGATCACCCCCCAGTTAACCTGTAACCCAATTTTTAACAACCGTAATGAGATTTGCTTAATGTTGGTAATTGTTTGAAAGTAGCAACGTTATGCCATTAAGCCACATCACATAATTATGCACCATTCAGTGTACAAAATGACTCTGAAGGAGCTGACAAAAAGAAACACAAGTGGCCATTGATTGTGGTGCGGTTGAATGCATGCTTGCGCTGAAAACTGCAGTGGGAATATTTGCACATACTTGGACTAAAATATATTGTGAAATATTAGAAGTGCATTTTCTCAAAGCCAACCTCCACGAAGGAATGAAGGCCATCGCCGGCTGGATGAAGATAGGCCGTCTAAAGCTGAACTCGGACATTACGGAGGTCCTCATCCTTGTCTCCAAACCCTTCAGCCTGGGATGACTCCTGGTGGCCGACGGCACTTGGGGCAGCCCCAACACCCACATAGCACGCACGTAACCTGGGAATCATCCTCGACTCCACGCTCTCAATGACCAAGCAAGTCAACGCCGTCTCCTCCTCCTGCTTTAACACCCTGTGCATGCTCCGCAAGATCTACAAATGGATCCCGACAGATACGAGAAAAATAGTCACCCAAGCCTCATCAGCAGCAGACTTGCCTACGGAAACGCCGTCTACGCGGGAGCCCTAACCAGGCTCATCAAACATCTACAACGCATCCAAAACGCCTCGGCACGACTGATCCTTGATGTACCACGACACGGCCACATCACACCCCACTTGAGAAACCCGCACCGGTTACCAGTCAACAAGAGGATATCCTTCAACTCCTCATCCATGCACACAAAGCACTCCACAAAACCGGCCTAGCCTACCTCACCAGATGGCTCTCCTTCTACATCCCCAACTGCCAGCTATGCTCTGCTGACCTCTCACTCGCCAGCGTCCCACGCATCCGACGAACAACCACTGGCAGGAGATCCTTCTCCCACCACGCCGCCAAGGCATGGAACACCCTCCCACTGAGCCTACGACAGACCCAAGACCTGCTGACCTTCAGGAGGATGCTCAAGACCTGGCTGTTTGATCAGTAGCGCTCCCCCCACCCAGCGCCTTGAGACCCTTGCGGGTAAGTAGTGCGCTTTACAAATGATTGATTGATTTTGTGTACTTATGCATAATTTTGCCATTGTTTTTCATGAATACACAAATGAAAAGTACGTCAATATCACACAATTCTATTTTTTGGGTTGTTTTTCTAGATTTTTCGAGTTCAGCTTAAAAATATGTTTGTATTTTGACTTGCTATTTGCTCGGTATTGTTAAATACTTCACCCATTTTCCTGAGTTTAACCTGTATACTCTGTGCCAGAGCTAGCAGGGCCTTAGACTGGGTTTAACATATTGAAACTATCAGGGCTATTCACAAACTGCACTTTGAAATACATTTATTTGTACTACAGTAGTACTGCTGACATAATACCAATTGCTATTCACAAACTGACACCTCACCTATCTTTTCTAGGCGGTGATCTCCAGCCCTATTGAGGTATACACATAAGACAATGTTTTAATAGTAAAGGTGGAAGGGACAATGGAGCATCCGGAAAATGGGCAACACTTACTTTGAAATTTTCAAGGGTTTAAGGAGAGGTAAGGTGGGTTTAGGAAAGAGTCAGGACGAGTTTAGGAAGTGGAAAACGCCCACTCACAAAAGAGTAATCACATTTCTATTCATAAACTCCACATCTGACGTTACTTCCGTCAAAAATAATTCAAACAGTAGTACGTGTAGTCCACAAAGCCTTGGAGTAAATCCAGCACCACACATGTCCAACCACTATTATTGTAACATGGTGAAATAGAAAATATTGGAGTCACCTAATATATTGGAAACTAAAGCAACCTTTATGTTTTTTAAGCTTCAAAAATGTTGTAAACTTTTAAGAAAATCCTGTGTACTGTTATAACAAGGTTTTCCTAATATCAAACATATGTACATATGTATATACATATCCGCAAAAGGTTCCCAATATATATATGTGTGTGTGTGTGGGTGTGTGTGTGTGTGTGTGTGTGTGTGTGTGTGTGTGTGTGTGTGTGTGTGTGTGTGTGTGTGTATTGTATTTTAACGCTAATCTTGTTACATTTTACAATAAGGCTTACAACACTTGCAACTCACCTGGTAATTTAAGGAGTGATTTCTAAACTTCACCGCCCATCTACGGGTGAAACACATTCCAACACCAAACAATCACATCTACTTTCACTATGTCAATAAATATTTCTTGTTTTTCCCCTCATTTTGGCGAATAATTATTTGAGAAGGAGAAAGCTTTTCCAAGGGCCAGCCGTAACAATGTAGGGATCTCACAGACAAGTTGGTCTTGATGCTTAGATGTATCAATAGAGGAGTGCACCAGTTTACTGCCAGGCCACAGTAACTGGCAGAAAAGCAAAGGATGGCAAGGAAGTATTTCGTTTTTGCCTACACCCCTTGTGTACTAGGTACTATTGACTGCACCCATGTGGCACACAGTGCACCATTTCCGCAACAGCCACCTCTGGCTTTAAATCTACATGCAAGGTGCCTGCAATGCCAGGGGCTGCTTCAGTAATGTGTATACTGCCTTTCCTTGAGGCACACACACCCGCTACATTTTCTGCCAGTCACCTCTTGCGTGTCGCTTGGTTGCTGGGGAGATCAGGTATGTGGCTCATTAATAAGTAACAACACCTAATAATAGGTTACAAATACATCTGGGAGGCAGCTTCTCGATCTGTCTCATTTATCAGTAATGAAGATAATGAAGATAATAGCAGCCTTAATGCACTCGGTAATCAAAAATAATCAGCATACAATAAACTTAACATGATAAATCAAAATTTTCACAGCAATGTGTGCAAAGGGTAAGAGACCCTGCAAGCCTACTATAACTTGACACGAAGAGAGAATCTCCAGACAGTGATCTGGAATAACCCAATGCACTACGACAGGCGTCGAAGACGCTTCAACAATCATGAACAATAGGCATATATTCAATTATTGGCTCAATACATCATAATCCAAACAGCATCAAGAATGAAACATACATAGTACACAAAAGCAATCACAAATTGGCACATCTTGGTGTCTTGTATCCGAAGAAGTTTAATTCACATTCTTCAAGGTAAGTAGAGTAGAACATATAATGCTTCACATCAACATCCAAACGTTTAAAAATCCCAATGCATTTCGGGCATAGCGGGATGGCCCTTCATCAGGGGAATCTATCAACGAAAAGTTATTTTTAATAATCTTAGTCCTGAACAGTAGTGTTACAGAAAACTCATCAAAAAGGATAGAGGACCCTGCTCAATGTGAAAGCAATGTGGCCAAGCGCAGAAACTAAAAAATGTCAAACCACCAAGAGAAAGAGGTGCAGGTGTGTTAAAATAAAGCTTACAGATGGCATGCAGAACAAAACTCGGCCATGCATTCTAAACCATGTTACCATCAACTACAAAGTGTCGAATAGTGCACCACCTCACAAAAAGAAGAGCTAAATCAAAATCAAGGAAGTACATAGTCTAGTGGTAAAATCAAAAACCACAATCAGAAAAACTCACTGGAAAACCAATAACTCGACGTCCAATGTATTCAAAAAGCTCACTGCAAACGTAAAATCTCAGTATTACTCAAGTTGGAAAGAGAGCATTCAAACAATGAAGGAGGTACCATCACGGGAGAAATGACTTGTACTCACCAACAGCATTAGGTGTTGGTGTCTTCACTGATAGCGGTGAAATTCGTGAAAAAGATATTCTCGTGCGACGTCCGTACAAGAACCAGCTGGCAAACAAAGACCGAACGATAACGTTAACTAGCTGTGCCATTAACCACAGCTTCCTCTAGGCTATAACTTACATGACAGCATGCGCTTACCTAAACGAAACTCTCAGCAACTCCGTGGAAACCGGCAGCTCGAAGCATGCATTAGCCATCAAAAGAGTGAATGCGAAACGCTGTGTTTATCGGAAAACGTAACAGTAATCGATTAGTAGAAGGACTAAAAAACATCAATCCCGACTTGGCGGCCATCTTGGAGTGGTCTAAAAAAATAAACCTACTAAACTACTCATAGTGAGCACGCCGCAAAGAAAAGAACCCAGTAAACCCCATCGAGGTGAAAAGAAAAATAAAAAGACACAAAATAAATACATGGTGACAACAAGTGAAAAATTGCGCTGGCATAACATTTGCAAACACAAGGTGACCCAGCAATATAACATCGTAAACCTCAACTGGAAACAAAATGATGTTATAGAAATTAGCAATGCGTTATTCAGTAATACAGAAGTTAATCTAGCGTTATCAATGATATACATGAGTATAAATGTACACAAAAAACAGTGCTACAGACAAGTGTCAATATAATACAGAAACAATATTACAGAAAGCAAGACAGATCAAATTTATCATTCAGCCCTAACGGGGATAAGGTTTGCAAAAACCAGATCCAATAGACTTAGCGTTGGAGTAAAGATTTTGTACTGTCCCTATCTGGTAATGGTTGTTGTTGTTCAAGAACCCCAAACCGCAATTGAGCAATGCTATGACGATAGGTGTTCCAATGTACAGCAATGGGTGAACTGGCATAATTGTTTCTGATACGACTTTTGTGTTCTGTAAGGCGGGTGCAGAGATTTCTCTCCGTTTTCCCGACGTAATACAGATCACAAGGACATTTGATGTAGTATATCACATGCTGACTGTTGCAGGTAGTGTTATGCCGTAACATGATCTTTTTGCCTGAGCGAGGATGGGCCAGAGAATTACCAATGATAGCATTATTGCAGTGAGAGCAATTTCTGCATTTAGATAAACCTCTCGTGGACGTGGTATGCTCTTGAGAAGGTTTGTTCAATAGTTCTTTGAGATTATGTGATCTTTTGAACGCAAAAATGGGATTTTCTGAAAATACCCCCTTGAAGTCAGGTTCAGTCTGCACTAGGGCCCATCGGTCCAATATGCTTGCTTTGACCAATTTAGAGTGGGTAGAATATGTTGAGACAAAAACTTGTCTGTTGGGATTAACATCCTTTACAGATTTCTTGAGTAGATCCGTGCGTGATAGGGTTGAGGATCTGGCAGCCGCCTGATCAACGATAGTGAGAGGATATCCTCTTTTCAATAATTTTTCTTTTGTTTTGTGAATGGTCTGCATGCCCACTTCAGTGTTAGAAGAAATGCGCTTGATCCTCAGAAACTGGGAAAAAGGCAAATGGCGTTTAAGTGACCAGGGGTGGAAGCTCTGATAGAGCAAAGCATTGTTACGGTCAGTGGATTTCTGAAAAATAGATGTTTCAACAGTAGGAGGTGTTAATGTGATCTTGACATCAAGGAAAGCAATGTTTTTGGGGTCAATCTGATGGGTAAATTGAATTCTAGGATTAATAGCATTAAGATCAAGTATCAAACATTCAAGCTCCCTCCTTAGTCCATGCCATACTATCAGTATCATCGATATACCGACGGTACATTATCAGATTTTTGCTCAAATCCAAGTTCGAAAGAATATGCTCAGTCTCGAATTTAAACATGAAAATGTTTGCGTAGCTGGGGGCTCCCGAAAAGCCCATGGATATACCATTTGACTGTATGAAAAATTGGTCTTTCCATTTAAAATAACAATGGAACAAACAAAAATGCAAAATTTCCATAAGAAATACTCGATCAGCGCGTGCAATTTCATGTCTGAGCAGAGCCCATTCAACAGCTTCAAGCCCTTCCAAGTGAGGGATTGAAGTGTACAACGACACCACATCAGCTGTACATAACCAGGTGTCACCATCTGTGGGTATATCAAGATCTTGCAAAATGTTGAGCAGATGAGTGGTATCTTGAACATAGGATGGACAAGATTGAACAATTGGCTGGAGGAAAGTGTCAAGATAGTGCCCTAAATTTTCATGAATAGAACCACACCCCGAGACGATAGGTCTCAAGGGGGGGTCCACCAGATTTTTGTGAATTTTGGGCAGCATGTAAAGCAAAGGTCTCTGTGGAAACCGGGTTGTCAGAAAATCTTTGTTTTTTTTGCTGATCCATTTCATTTCTAAAGCAAGAACTAAAAATTTTTCAAGAACCGCTTGAAATTCCTTAGTAGGGTCTTGTGGCAAATGCTTAGCTCTATCAGAGCTTCCACCCCTGGTCACTTAAACGCCATTTGCCTTTTTCCCAGTTTCTGAGGATCAAGCGCATTTCTTCTAACACTGAAGTGGGCATGCAGACTATTCACAAAACAAAAGAAAAATTATTGAAAAGAGGATATCCTCTCACTATCGTTGATCAGGCGGCTGCCAGATCCTCAACCCTATCACGCACGGATCTCCTCAAGAAATCTGTAAAGGATGTTAATCCCAACAGACAAGTTTTTGTCTCAACATATTCTACCCACTCTAAATTGGTCAAAGCAAGCATATTGGACCGATGGGCCCTAGTGCAGACTGAACCTGACTTCAAGGGGGTATTTTCAGAAAATCCCATTTTTGCGTTCAAAAGATCACGTAATCTCAAAGAACTATTGAACAAACCTTCTCAAGAGCATACCACGTCCACGAGAGGTTTATCTAAATGCAGAAATTGCTCTCACTGCAATAATGCTATCATTGGTAATTCTCTGGCCCATCCTCGCTCAGGCAAAAAGATCATGTTACGGCATAACACTACCTGCAACAGTCATTATGTGATATACTACATCAAATGTCCTTGTGATCTGTATTACGTCGGGAAAACGGAGAGAAATCTCCGCACCCGCCTTACAGAACACAAAAGTTGTATCAGAAACAATTATGCCAGTTCACCCATTGCTGTACATTGGAACACCTATCGTCATAGCATTGCTCAATTGCGGTTTGGGGTACTTGAACAACAACAACCACTACCAGATAGGGACATTACAAAATCTTTACTCCAACGCGAAGTCTATTGGATCTGGTTTTTGCAAACCTTATCCCCGTTAGGGCTGAATGATAAATTTGATCTGTCTTGCTTTCTGTAATATTGTTTCTGTATTATATTGACACTTGTCTGTAGCACTGTTTTTTGTGTACATTTATACTCATGTATATCATTGATAACGCTAGATTAACTTCTGTATTACTGAATAACGCATTGCTAATTTCTATAACATCATTTTGTTTCCAGTTGAGGTTTACGATGTTATATTGCTGGGTCACCTTGTGTTTGCAAATGTTATGCCAGCGCAATTTTTCACTTGTTGTCACCATGTATTTATTTTGTGTCTTTTTATTTTTATTTTCACCTCGATGGGGTTTACTGGGCTCTTTTCTTTGCGGCGTGCTCACTATGAGTAGTTTAGTAGGTTTATTTTTTTATACCACTCCAAGATGGCCGCCATGTCGGGATTGATGTTTTTTAGTCCTTCTACTAATCGATTACTGTTACGGGTTCCGATAAACACAGCGTTTCGCATTCACTCTTGTGATGGCTAATGCATGCTTCGAGCTGCCGGTTTCCACGGAGTTGCTGAGAGTTTCGTTTAGGTAAGCGCATGCTGTCATGTAAGTTATAGCCTAGAGGAAGGTTGTGGTTAATGGCACAGCTAGTTAACGTTATCGTTCGGTCTTTGTTTGCCAGCTGGTTCTTGTACTGATGTCGCACGAGAATATCTTTTTCACGAATTTCACCGCTATCAGTGAAGACACCAACACCTAATGCTGTTGGTGAGTACAAGTCATTTCTCCCGTGATGGTACCTCCTTCATTGTTTGAATGCTCTCTTTCCAACTTGAGTAATACTGAGATTTTACGTTTGCAGTGAGCTTTTTGAATACATTGGACGTCGAGTTATTGGTTTTCCAGTGAGTTTTTCTGATTGTGTTTTTTGATTTTACCACTAGACTATGTACTTCCTTGATTTTGATTTCGCTCTTCTTTTTGTGAGGTGGTGCACTATTCAACACTTTGTAGTTGATGGCAACATGGTTTAGAATGCATGGCCGAGTTTTGTTCTGCATGCCATCTCTAAGCTTTATTTTAACACACCTGCACCTCTTTCTCTTGGTGGTTTGACATTTTTTAGCTTCTGCGCTTGGCCCCATTGCTTTCACATTGAGCAGGGTCCTCTATCCTTTTTGATGAGTTTTCTGTAACACTACTGTTCAGGACTAAGATTATTAAAAATAACTTTTCGTTGTTAGATTCCCCTGATGAAGGGCCATCCCGCTATGCCCAAAATGCATTGGGATTTTTAAACGTTTGGATGCTGATGTGAAGCATTATATGTTCTACTCTACTTACCTTGAAGAATGTGAATTAAACTTCTTCGGATACAAGACACCAAGACGTGCCATTTTGTGAATTGCTTTTGTGTACTATGTATGTTTCATTCTTGATGCTGTTTGGATTATGATGTATTGAGCCAATAATTGAATATATGCCTATTGTTCATGATTGTTGAAGCGTCTTCGACGCCTGTCGTAGTTCATTGGGTTATTCCAGATCACTGTCTGGAGATTCTCTCTTCGTGTCATTTATCAGTAAAACACAATACACGCATATTACTCTGATATCCACTGCATGTATATAGGCATGGTGTATTACATTTAGAAGAGAGCCCCCTTTTAAGACATTTCACATGCCTTTGTTGCAGTTGATGCCAGGTATGTTCTCTTACCTAATCTCCCTACACTCTGTAGACATCCAACAACACTCTGTAAACAGAGGTTACAATAGGGCACACATAGATGCATGAGCCATTATTTAGCACAGTTGGGATCCTTCAGCTGACATGCTAATGTCTTGATAGTAGAGGGGGGTGTTAGTATACTTACCAGTATTGTATAAAAGAGTACTGTAGCCTGATATGTCTAGCGATGAACAGTCAAAATATCAAATTGCAAATATCGATATGGCAAAATATCGAGTTTAAAATATCAATTCGACATAATATCGACTGTCAAAAATATAGTGGTGTAGAATATCAAAATGCAGGTGTTAGCATATGTATTAAAAGTAATGAATTTTATGTTATTCATTTTTGTGTAATTTAATTCCGCAGTGGGTTGTGGGTTTATAGGGGAATAGGGTGGGAAGCAATTTAATTATAATATATTTTTTAAGAATTATTTAGAATGTACTAATTATATGTTGATTACTTTTTGCGTAATTTAATTCTGTAGCGTGTTTTGAGTTTATAGAGGAATAGGGTGGGAAGTAATTTAATTGTAATTAATTGATTCATTAGTTTATTAATTAATAATTTAGTATTTAATAATTTATAATGTTCTGTAAGTAATTAATGTATTATTAATTATAAATTGATTAATAACAATTAATAATTAATTGGTAATTATGTTAATTGCGTTTTTAATACTAATTTGTAATTAATTAGATATGAACTATTAATAATTAATTTGTAAATATGTTAATTGTGTACTTTTTTAGGAGTTGGTTGAGGGTTGATAGGGGAGTAGGGTAGGAAGTAATTTAGTTTTAGTTTAATTTTTATTATTTTTTATATTATATTTATTTTATTGTGTTAATAGTGTGAATTAATTTAGAATTGATGGTTATTAATTTTATTGTTAATTGTTTTAGTTAATTAATTAATTGTAATTAATTATGTTATTGTATTAATATTTACAATATTGTAGGTGAAGTTTATAGGGGAAAATGGTGAGAGGTAAATTAATTTTGAAAAAAAAAGTACATGTTAATTAATGGTAATTATATTGCAGGAGTGGGCATGCGAAATTATTCCCCTTCGCTATCCAACACTTTCCCTACTGTTACACTTGGTGGAGTTGGAATATTAAATGATTCCCATCCGCTATTCAACACTTTCCGTACTGTTGCATTAGCTGGAGTGGGAATAGTAATTTTTACCCTCCTGCTATCCAACACTTTCCCTACTGTTGCACTCACTGGAGTGGGAATAGTAATTTTTACCCTCCCGCTATCCAATACTTTCCCTACTGGTGCACTCACTGGAGTGGGAATAGTTATTTTTACCCACCCGCTATCCAACACTTTCCCTACTGGCGCACTCACTGGAGTGGGAATAGTGATGTTTACCCTCCCGCTATCCAACACTTTCTCCACTGTTGCACTCACTGGAATGGGAATAGTAATTTTTACTCACCCGCTATCCAACACTTTCCTTACTGTTGCACTCACTGGAGTGGGAATAGTAATTTTTACCCTCCCACTATCCAACTCTTTCCCTACTGTTGCACCCCCTAGAGTGGGAATAGTAATTTTTACCCTTCCGCTATCCAACACTTTCTCTACTGTTGCACTCACTGGAGTGGGAATAGTAATTTTTACCCTCCCGCTATACAACACTTTCCCTACTGTTACACTTGGTGGAGTGGTAATAGTATATTATTCCTACCCCCTATCCAACACGTTCCCTAATGTTGCACTTACTAGAGTGGGATTACTAATATTTACCGACCCGCTATCCAACACTTTCCTTACTGTTGCATTAATTGGAGTGGGAATAGTAATTTTTACCCTCCCGCTATCCAACACTTTCCCTACTGTTACACTCGGTGGAGTGGTAATAGTATATTATTCCCACCCGCGATCCAACACTTTCCCTACTGTTGCACTCACTGGAGTGGGAAGAGTAATTTTTACCCACCCGCTATCCAACACTTACTCTACTTTTGCACTCCCTGGATTGGGAATAGTAATTTTTACCCACCCGCTATCCAACACTTTCCCTACTGTTACACTCACTTAAGTGGGAAGAGTCATTTTTTTCCACCCGCTATCCAACACTTTCCCTACTTTTGCACTCCCTGGATTGGGAATAGTAATTTTTACCCACCCGCTATCCAACACTTTCCCTAATGTACCACTTGTTTTAGTGGAAATAGGAATTTTATCCTTTACGCTATGCAATGTATTTAGTATTGTTATATGTAATGTAGTGTAAAATATTATTTTTTTAAAAAAATATTTATAATAATGTTTAACCTTATCATATTAAAAAAAATATATATTCATCTTATAGATGTATATATATATATATATATCAATCAATACCAGAAACCCAAACAGCGAATTGGACCACATGGAAGCTTCTTTTAGAAAACACTGGGTTTCTGGTATTGATTGATGTTAGCGGCCGTCCCGGTCGCGAAGAGGACCCCCGCATTCACTTGCGGACCAGCAGCTCCACCTGGTGTTCTGCGTATGGAGGGAAGCTGTGTGAGCGCTATTCCAGTGCGCGCTCACACAAACACAGTTTGCATCTACAAAGCTGCGTGGCAGAGAAGCTGGAGGCCCCCTCAACCCACTGGGGCATGAATTGTGTTTACAGGCAACTGAACTCGCTTACCCACTTGGGCTTTGAATGAACTACAACGCCCAGAAGGCCGCAGTAACGGCCACGCCCCTACTTAGGAGCAGGCGTTTTTTCGAACACTTAAAACTTAGCGAGATCGCTTGCTTTCACTCAGCGCCACCGAAGAAGGGAGATGGTGATCCCGAAACGCGTTTGGCCACGAACATTGACAGAGGCAGCAACCTTGTTTTTATGTCACGAGCAAGTTGTGAATAAACCCAGTGTTTTCTAAAAGAAGCTTCCATGTGGTCCACTTCACTGTTTGGGTTTCTGGTATTGATTGATGTTAGCGGCCGTCCCGGTCGCGAAGAGGACCCCCGCATTCACTTGCGGACCAGCAGCTCCACCTGGTGTTCTGCGTATGGAGGGAAGCTGTGTGAGCGCTATTCCAGTGCGCGCTCACACAAACACAGTTTGCATCTACAAAGCTGCGTGGCAGAGAAGCTGGAGGCCCCCTCAACCCACTGGGGCATGAATTGTGTTTACAGGCAACTGAACTCGCTTACCCACTTGGGCTTTGAATGAACTACAACGCCCAGAAGGCCGCAGTAACGGCCACGCCCCTACTTAGGAGCAGGCGTTTTTTCGAACACTTAAAACTTAGCGAGATCGCTTGCTTTCACTCAGCGCCACCGAAGAAGGGAGATGGTGATCCCGAAACGCGTTTGGCCACGAACATTGACAGAGGCAGCAACCTTGTTTTTATGTCACGAGCAAGTTGTGAATAAACCCAGTGTTTTCTAAAAGAAGCTTCCATGTGGTCCACTTCACTGTTTGGGTTTCTGGTATTGATTGATGTTAGCGGCCGTCCCGGTCGCGAAGAGGACCCCCGCATTCACTTGCGGACCAGCAGCTCCACCTGGTGTTCTGCGTATGGAGGGAAGCTGTGTGAGCGCTATTCCAGTGCGCGCTCACACAAACACAGTTTGCATCTACAAAGCTGCGTGGCAGAGAAGCTGGAGGCCCCCTCAACCCACTGGGGCATGAATTGTGTTTACAGGCAACTGAACTCGCTTACCCACTTGGGCTTTGAATGAACTACAACGCCCAGAAGGCCGCAGTAACGGCCACGCCCCTACTTAGGAGCAGGCGTTTTTTCGAACACTTAAAACTTAGCGAGATCGCTTGCTTTCACTCAGCGCCACCGAAGAAGGGAGATGGTGATCCCGAAACGCGTTTGGCCACGAACATTGACAGAGGCAGCAACCTTGTTTTTATGTCACGAGCAAGTTGTGAATAAACCCAGTGTTTTCTAAAAGAAGCTTCCATGTGGTCCACTTCACTGTTTGGGTTTCTGGTATTGATTGATGTTAGCGGCCGTCCCGGTCGCGAAGAGGACCCCCGCATTCACTTGCGGACCAGCAGCTCCACCTGGTGTTCTGCGTATGGAGGGAAGCTGTGTGAGCGCTATTCCAGTGCGCGCTCACACAAACACAGTTTGCATCTACAAAGCTGCGTGGCAGAGAAGCTGGAGGCCCCCTCAACCCACTGGGGCATGAATTGTGTTTACAGGCAACTGAACTCGCTTACCCACTTGGGCTTTGAATGAACTACAACGCCCAGAAGGCCGCAGTAACGGCCACGCCCCTACTTAGGAGCAGGCGTTTTTTCGAACACTTAAAACTTAGCGAGATCGCTTGCTTTCACTCAGCGCCACCGAAGAAGGGAGATGGTGATCCCGAAACGCGTTTGGCCACGAACATTGACAGAGGCAGCAACCTTGTTTTTATGTCACGAGCAAGTTGTGAATAAACCCAGTGTTTTCTAAAAGAAGCTTCCATGTGGTCCACTTCACTGTTTGGGTTTCTGGTATTGATTGATGTTAGCGGCCGTCCCGGTCGCGAAGAGGACCCCCGCATTCACTTGCGGACCAGCAGCTCCACCTGGTGTTCTGCGTATGGAGGGAAGCTGTGTGAGCGCTATTCCAGTGCGCGCTCACACAAACACAGTTTGCATCTACAAAGCTGCGTGGCAGAGAAGCTGGAGGCCCCCTCAACCCACTGGGGCATGAATTGTGTTTACAGGCAACTGAACTCGCTTACCCACTTGGGCTTTGAATGAACTACAACGCCCAGAAGGCCGCAGTAACGGCCACGCCCCTACTTAGGAGCAGGCGTTTTTTCGAACACTTAAAACTTAGCGAGATCGCTTGCTTTCACTCAGCGCCACCGAAGAAGGGAGATGGTGATCCCGAAACGCGTTTGGCCACGAACATTGACAGAGGCAGCAACCTTGTTTTTATGTCACGAGCAAGTTGTGAATAAACCCAGTGTTTTCTAAAAGAAGCTTCCATGTGGTCCACTTCACTGTTTGGGTTTCTGGTATTGATTGATATATATATATATATATATATATATATATATATATATATATATATGTAATTAATATATAAATAATTTTTTTACATTTTATAATTAAACATATACATTATTTTTTAATATTATTAAGTAAATATACATAATAAAATATAAAAATGCATGTTTATTTTTTTACGTTACATTTATTATTTATTAATTTTAAGGTTTTTAGTTATTATTAAGTATGTTTTATTTATTTATATTTATTATTTAATTCATTTTATATCTCTCTAAGGGCCAGATGTAGGTAATTCCTATTTACCGACTCTTAAATACCGACTCATACCGAATCGGTATTTAAGAGTCGGTAAATAGGAAGGAGGCAGATGTAGGTAAAAAATTACCGAATCTGTAAGAGTCGGTATTTACTGAATCTGTAAATACCGATTCAGTATTTCACATTGATTCCTATGGGCCTTGAAGCCCATAGGAATCAATGTGAAATACCAAATCGGTATTTCACATTGATTCCTATGGGCCTTGAAGCCCAAAGGAATCAATGTGAAATACCAAATCGGTATTTACTGATTTACCTGATTTCGGTATTTTACCACCCAATAGGATTGGGTGGTAAAATACCGAATCTGAAGGGCCTGTGGCACTCTTAGGAGTGTCACCTACATATGGATTTACAGAATCGGTATATTTACCGATTCGGTAAAATAACGAAGTGGTAAATTTACCGAATCGGTAAATATACCGATTCTGTAAATTCAGACCCACCTACATCTCAAATGCCAAATACCGGTCGGTAACGGCCGAATTCGGCCGTTACCGACCGGTATTTGGCGACCTACATCTGGCCCTGTGACATTTAAAAAGTCGATATTTTAGCAAACTATATTATTGACAACGATATTGAGGATTCAATATTTTCGTACTTACCTGTTTGTAGATAGGAATTTGATATTTTGTCACTCGATATTTCCTCATCGATATTCTGGCAGCTCGATATTCTACTCCTCGATATTCTGTCAGTGATCCCTGAGAAGGGTAGAGGTCAAGGTTTACTGGTGCAGGATTGACTAATTATGTAATTTTTTCCTGACCTTATTTGCTTCATTCATGTGGTTTGACAGTCTCTGGTCAAAGATGAATGGCGAACTTTCATTTATATAATGTCATTAACAAACTGGCTATTGTTTTGAGAAAAATAAAGGACAATTTCATTTTCTATAACATTATGAACACTTAAGTAGAAGCTTTCACATAATATGCTAATGCTTTTAACCATGCATGCTCAAAAAGTCCTTTTTACTCATAAATGAAATACACAAACGATCTAGGTTACAATTTTTGCTATAACTAGATTATTGTTGATTTCTCTACATATAGTAGTCTGAATGAGGAGGTTCATCTTTTGCATGTGAAGGGTTTCCTCCATACAGAGTCATCTCCCGGGGTGCAGGGGACTCCGCCGAGCATCTGGAACACAACAAAAGTTACTAATAGTAACCCTACAGTCGAGGGGCGTGGCCTGAAGCCGTCTATGGTGGACGTGTAGCTTGCTAGCTCCGTCCGATGCCCTAAATATTAGCTGTTTATCCTGTACTCCCCTGCCTGCAGCCCACCTGATCCCTGCTCAGATTACCCCCGGGGGCCAGCGGCGTGGAGCGGTGCTTCGTGCCCCCACTGGAAACGCTCCTTGGACGAGTTATACCGACGGAGCCTGCTGCGGCCTGTGGGCTGAGACGGAGCCCCGGCCTAAAGTGATCGGCCTGGCCGGCCTACCACCCACCTCCTTCGCGGTCCAGTCGGGACCCGGGATTGGTCTTCCGACGCCCGACGCTCTGCCAGCCGGACCCCGGGATTGAGGTACGGAGCCCCTGCCCTCGCTGTGGCCCCACTGCCTGCCCCGCTAGGACACGTCGCCACGGCCAAGCTGCACCGCAACGCGGCCCCTACGGGACGAGAGGCCACCACAGTGCTGTCCCCACGCTAACCCACGAGGTTGCTGGAACTCTAGCGTCTCGCCGGCGGAGGTGAGGATCGGTGGAGCAGACGAGGTGTGTGGTTTGCTGTGGGCGCTGCGGGTCCAGCTTCCCTCTGCACAGGGTTCCGACGCCATAACACAGCGCAGCCAGACTCTGTCGTTGCCTAGGCGCCAGCTTGCCACCGCCTCGGAACCTGGTGGAGGACTCAGACCCTAGCAGTCTCACCTTTGCGGACCACGGGGCTGCCTGCGTGGGGACCAGGGTCGGACTCACAGCGTGCAGAGACACACACTGCAAGCGCTGAGACCGTATTGGAGTGGGGTGGTGCGCCACGTGCTTTGGCGCCTTTTCACGACGCTGTGGCCCGGACCTTTTCCACGCTCTTGCCAGCCTTGACGCACTGGCTTTGTGGAGGACTGGACACATTGCCTCTCCCCCCTCGCCACCGCTGCGGACCTGGGAATATACCTACAGCTGAGGACACTAGTGGTGCACCGACCCACCCTCACATTGATACCTCGTCAAGACAACCCACGCCGCCCCTACCGGCCCTGGGGTCTCCGTTACCAAAGCTCCTACTCAGGGAACATTGGCCCGTCCACACCCACTGCAGACCACTCGGAGGGGCAGCGGCGGGCTGCTGCGATCACTGCGACGCCACCCTGCTAACACGAACCATGGGCAGGAACAAGGGCAAGCCACAAGATCAAGTTGCCCGAACGGATGTACAGTCCACGGGCTCTGAAGACCCACTGGCCTCCTCCAGCATGGACATCGTCCCGCCGACCGGTAAGAGATCGCAGGACGCCAAACTAGACCTCATCCTAAATGAAATACGCGCGACGCGCGAAGCGCTAGAATCGCGCATAGACAATATGGCGACTGGCCTGTCCCTACTCAAGGCTGATCACAACAAGTTGGCGGATCGAGTGGCGGAACAGAAAATAGCACTGGACGATCTCATACCGCAACAGACGGAACACTCCACGAAATTAGAAAACGTGGAGAAGCAACTGAAACTTCTGTGGGGTAGAGTGGACGACGCGGAAGGGCGTGCCCGCCGCAACAACGTCCGCATCCTAGGCATTCCGGAGAGAAGCGAGGGAAGGGATCCGACGCGGTTCGTGGAAGATTGGCTGAGGAAACTGGTGGGCCAGAGAGACCTCACCGCCCTCTACAGTGTGGAAAGAGCCCACAGGATGCCATCGCGGCCCCCGCAGCCCGGGGAGCCCCCTCGCCCCCTGATCGCTCGTCTCCTCCACTTCAGGGACCGGGACACCGTCCTGCGGGCGGCCAGGGAGGAAGCGCCAATACGCTTTGAGGACAAGAATATATCGGTATACCCCGACTTTACACCCACTGTGCAACGGGCCAGGTCCACCTTCATGGGGGTGAAACGCAATTTACGGGCCAGAAACATGAAATATGCACTTTTATTCCCTGCCCGGCTCAAAATCCTACATGGCAACAGATCCCATTTCTTCGACTCGCCCGAGGATGCGGCAGAGTGGATGGAGGTCACACTGACCCCGCAGGCGTCACAGGACCCGCTCGCAGACCACCGCAGTGACATCCGCAGAGGCTCGCAAGACAGACGGAGCGACACTCACAGCCCCGGACATCATTCATCACGCGGAGATCCGACTACGACACATCCACCCGGACGCCAAGCAGCGAACCGAACGTCATCATCCCCACACCACCGTCTAACTGAGGAGGCACTGGCTGCCCACGACGCGGAAGCAACCGAAGACAGACTCTCCGTCACTACCGACACCCACACTGAGGTATCTGGCTCGGACAACAGCTTGCAACTCTTCCCGAAGATCACAGCCCAGATGGCGGAGGAGTTCTGAACGACGACGCAATTGAGCCTCTCCGGGTGGTAACGTATGGCTAATCCCCTTCTTCACATATGGTGGGTTGTATGTGCAGGGGCACATTGTATTAGGGGCTATCATGCCCACGCGGACAGTTCAGTGTCAACCGACGGAGGCCTACCACCCCCGGTATGCACAAGAACTTGACTGACTTGTGCCCACGTTGGGCACCATGGTTTGGCTCCTGGGTACGTTGGCTCAGGGACCTTTTTGTTCAGGGGTTAATTGTTTGCGGGACACTCTCACCTCTTAGCACAGCAGGGCATGTAGGGTCACCAAGTTGTATTACATTGTTGAGCCGCACAGTTGAAGATGGGACCTCTTAATAACTACCAATTGTGCACCTGGAATGTGCGTGGCATGGGATCTGTGCATAAACGACATAGAATTCTGGCACAACTTAATAGAAGGGGGACACAGATTGCTTGCCTGCAAGAGACACATTTGAATGCTGCTGAAGCGGTGAAATTGCGCAAGAAATGGAGAGGGCAGTTTTTCTCGACCTCATATTCTGCATTCTCTAGGGGGGCGGCAGTTTGGCTCCGTGGCTCTGTACCCTTCCAGCTACAAGAGCAACGGATTGACCAGGAGGGACGCTATGTATTTCTACGGGGACTGTTGGATGGGGAGGCGGTAGTCATCGGCTGTGTGTACTCGCCTAACACAAATCAATCAGAATTTCTGTTTAATGTCAACAGGGTACTTGCGGATTGGGCTGATCATCGCTGGATCATAGGGGGTGATTTCAATGCTGTACTTGATGTTATGCTAGATAGATCGCATCCCCCATTACAGGCTGCCGAGAGCAGTAAACAGGCTGCTGCGCTTGCAGGATGGGCTGCGGGCTGGGATTTAGCGGATGTGTGGCGCAGCGTACACCCTCTGGATAGGGAATACACCTTTTTCTCACCTCCCCACCAGCTTCACACCAGAATTGATCATGTTTTCTGCTCCCGTTCCCTCACAGCACAGATTGTCCAAGCCCAACACATGGGGAAAACACTATCGGACCACAGCCCTGTGGAGATAACGTGGCAGTGGGGTAGGAAGCTGGCTCCCATCCCGACTTGGCGACTGTCTCCTGAGCTCCTCGAGGACTCGGTCTTCCGGTCCTCCCTGTCCAACACTATAGATACCTACTTCTCCACCAATGCACACACGGCCAGCTCCCGGCAGATAGAATGGGACACTTTCAAGGTCTGTCTCAGGGGGGCTGCTATGGCTATTAGGGTAGGAAGGAAACGGGAAGTGATCAGCGAACTGAAAGAGGTGGAGAGCTCACTTGCACCCCTGGAAAACGAGGCGGCGGGCACAAATGTTCCCTTCACACCACTACAGGAGGCACATATTAGACACGCGGAGCTCCTGGAAGAACTGCGGCTTATAGACTACAGGGAGTACACAAACAGGCAGCATACACAGGCTGACCGCGCCGGACCCCTACTTGCCCGCCTCCTCAAGGACTCCCCGATCAGCCAACCCATTCTGAGGGTTTTCGACCAATCTGGCCGCTCAGCTACCACCCAAATAGGGATCAACACGGCGTTTAAGGACTACTACACCACGTTGTATAGTCCTCCGCAAACCCTATCAGAACCCGCACTTGTGGCCTTCATGGAGGGTCTGGCTCTCCCACAACTTACTGCCAGCCAGAACAAGGACTTGAAACGTGCTATTTCAGTGGCAGAAATCAGACAGGCGATCAGAGCTCTTCCGAAGGGCAAGGCACCTGGAACGGATGGCCTACCGACTGAGTTCTACGCCACGTATATAGACCTACTAGCCCCACGGTTACATACTGTTTATTTGGCTGCCTTACGCACAACCTCCCTGCCGCCATCGTCAATGCAAGCCCTGATCACGTCCCTCTTGAAACCGGCCAAAGACGGTCTGCACCTGGCCGACTACAGGCCCCTGTCCCTTCTCAATACTGATTCTAAAATACTGAGCAAGGTGCTGGCGTCGAGGCTCATGCAATACGTGCCACAGCTGGTCCACCCAGATCAGTGCGGTTTTGTGACGGGCCGCAATACGGCCATGAACCTTAGGCGATTGGCTCAGCTCATGCTCGGAGACAATATTGACACAGGCTCCAAAGGATGCATTTCTCTAGACTTGAAACAAGCTTTTGATTCCTTGAGATGGGACTATATGTTCGCCACTCTGTTGAAATTCGGGATACCGCCCGAATTCCTCGCATGGGTCAGATTGCTATACACCACCCCCACGGCCAGAGTGCGCACCTCCAATCAAATCTCAGGTCCTATGGCTATTGCCAGAGGCACCAGACAAGGCTGCCCGCTCTCCCCTCTCCTCTTTGTCCTCGCCCTTGAACCACTACTCTGTAGACTCCGGTTGATGGCCCCCCTCTATGGCATACGGCGATGCGGTACGGACCACATTGTATCTGCCTATGCGGATGATATTATATTATATCTCCGCGACCTGAGAGGTGATCTGAGTCCGGTTTCTCGGGTCTTCGGGGATTTCAGAGAGATCTCCGGCCTCACCATTAGCGAGACTAAATCCTATGGGTTCACCTTTGCAGTAACAGATGGTTCAACCCCCCTGCCTTTTGCCCCTCACGAATTCCAGATGGCTGACACCACCTTCCGGTACCTGGGGATCCAGATATACAGAGAGGCGAGCATGATGATAGACGGCAATCTGGGGAAGGCCATTAGGGCGCTGAAGGCACAGATTCAGTTTTGGCTTACATTACCGCTCTCGATACCCGGGAGGGTGGCGATCTCCAAGATGGTGATGCTCCCCCGGCTTATCTACTACTTCACCAACCTGCCATTCCAGATCCCAGCGGCGACATTTAAGACCCTCGACTCACTACTAACCGAGCTTGTGTGGGGGCACGGCCGCAGGCGCATAGGTCTAGCCAAGTTGCAACTCCCCTCCGACTCTGGAGGCATGGGCTTACCGGACCTCAGGGCCTATAATTATGCATGTCAACTGCAATGGCTAGCTTACTGGGTGGCGGGCCATAATCTGCATGAGATTAATGTATCGGAGGACGACCACGCTAAGGGGAGAGTACACAACTTGCTTCTTCCCGGATCGGATCTGCCTAGAAACGCCCCGCCACTTCTCAAGCTGGCGATCACATACTGGCGGAAAGCGCTGAGGTACACGTCCCCTGGGACGCCATATGCCCCCACAATTCCACTACTGGGCATCCCGCTTGGTTCGGGCACGCTCACGACGACCCTGCTGGAGCCCTGGCATGACATGGGTGTGACACATGTGGGTGACCTGTTTGCTGAGGGACACCTACTATCTTTCAATGACTTGAGAACTTCGCAGGGCGTCCCCGGCGGCTCCTTTCTCCTGTATGCTGGACTCCGACACTATATCTCACGCAAATGGTCGCCTGATGGGCGGGAGCCTACTGCGAACCCTCTTGTTACAATGCTCTACCTTATGGGGACGGGTGGCCACCTGACCAGATGGCTCACATCTAGCATTAAAAAGGGAAGGGCACTCCCACTGTCACCACTTCGGGCGACTTGGGAAGCAGATCTTGGAAGGCCGCTAAGAGACAAGGAGTGGGAGCGCATACTCCAGTTCCCCAGGAAGGTGGCCAGGAATCCCAAGTACAAGTTCATACAATTGATGTTACTGCACAGAGCCTACTTGACACCGCACCGATTGCATGTGATGTTCCCTGCGGCCAGGAACAACTGCCCACGATGCGATGAGGATGACGCATCACTACTACATATGTTGTGGCACTGCCCCAAGTTAGAGTATTTCTGGAACACCGTCCATGACTCACTCGCGGCAGCTGGTGCACTGCCTCGAACACCTACACTGGAACGTACACTACTGGGGCTGGGGCCTTCGACCCGCACTAGAACCGTGGCGGCGCGCTTCTCTGACCTGGCCTTGTTGCTAGCGAAGCGTGCCATCACGATGCGATGGAAATCGTCTAGACCACCCAACCCAGACATGTGGCGGGCGGAAGTGGTGCGATGGGGGAAAGCGGAGGGCGAGGCACTACAAAGGGAGGAGAGCAGGGGCCTCCGGAAAACACCGATCTCGTTGGAGTGGTTTGCCACCTTGGGGGTTTTTGAGGCTGGCACTGACGAAGGTGAAGAGGAGGATAGTGATTAACCGCATAGGGTATTACTGCGCCCCGACCCACCCTTCCCATGCGCGACCACCACTGCCTAAGGTGCACTGAGATGAGGTACGGGTACCCCCGGCCCATCGCTCACGCTACCCACATTACCTGTGTATAAGCCTTGCACATTGTATAAATACGTCAAGTGTGACCCATGTGTGGATATTACATTTATGTGCCTAATTAGAGAGTGACGGGTGGGATTCCGAAGGGGTGGAGGGCGGGATCAGAGGAGAATGGGGTTTGTTAGTTTGTTCTAGTTCATCGACAAAAAAAAAAGAAAAATCGATATCACTATGTTTCTATATATGCTTGGAGCGGCCATGTACGTGTACCAACGGAATCTACACTGTGATTATATGTATGTAATTGTATACTGTCACTGCTCACAAAACTATGCTAATAAACAGATTTAAAAAAAAAAAAAATAGTAACCCTACAGTCATAAATTCTTGCATTGGTGGCAGGGCAAAACATCTCCTGTCCAGAAAACCAAAAAGCTCCTGCGGGCGGATCAAACACCGAAAGGAAAGAAACCAACATATAAAAACAAGGCAAATGAGATTCACACAAAAGCCATCCAATCTTAACCAGAGAGGTCTGTCTGGAGTATGGTATACAATGCAGTCGTCCTGAGAGAGAGCTGGAGCTGCCTGTAGTGAGATAGCAAAAATGACCAAGTAGCAGAAACAATTTACTTGTTGCTATGCCTATCCATCAAAATATCACTTTGTGGATGTTTTTTCCCCACCGAAAAAAGCATTTGTTTCTCTTTCAAAATTTACCTTTGGGATACTGGACTTAAAAGAAGAAGAGGGGTCATGTAGTAGATGTTGCAAATCTAGTAGTGGTAGGGTCTCTATTTACATCCAGTATTTATGATAGAATTTGCACAAACATGTCAGTAGTCTTTGAATTGGGAAAGTCACAAAGGAATGGATTTCTCATTCTGGCCAATGACTTCCTATGATCCTCCCAGATATGACAAATCTTGCAACAAAAGCACACACGTTAACACACCAAATTTGCACAGTGTGTGCTATTTGCCTTGTATTCTGTTTATGCAAGTGCTCCAAAAATTAAATAATTTGAAAACAATAATTCAATGTGAGATTCCTCAATCAGCAGGGTGCTGCCCAGATTTTCCTCTGAAAATTATCTGTGTAATACATTGTAATAGTGCTAATGTTTAAACATGACTGCTAGGATAGTTGAATCTGATGTCTATGTATACCATGATATATAAAAGCTCGGCAATGGCAATACCAATAGATGCAATGTCAATGTATGCCATAACCTACGCCCGCATAACAATGCCAATACCCATAAATGTAAAGTCAATGTATCCAATAAACTATGCCCGCACAACAGTGTTGATACCAGTGGGAACAATGTCAATGCATGCCATAATCCAGGCACGCATAGCAATGTTGATACCAGAAGAAACAATGTCAATGTACGGCATGATCTAGGCAGGCATAACAATGTCAATATCAGTAAAGACAATATCCATGTACACAATGAAAACTGTATGCACAATATTGAGGAGGTCGGTAAAAATTAAATCAATGATCGCCATGATATTTGTAGAAGTTCTAATGAACTCGTATCATTGCTGTCAGATTCACCGAAGGTGACCTCCCCATCAACCCCAAGTCATAGATACATACTTTACAACCACAACCCATGCCATTGAGTGACAGGTCACAGGTGTGGTCTCACTTATCCCAAAGACAAACGCGCCCCCAGCGAAACCTCTGATAGAGATAGAGAGGTGCACCACAAACAGGTCTGAGGAAATTGGCCCCAATAAAACTCATTTGGGCAGAGGAATCGGTTACCCAAAAATAATCAAAGCTAGATGCCACATTTAGATAGAAATACTCAGGCAATCAGGACAAAACATGCACTCCACACGTAGTTATCACACGCTCCCCCCACCAGACATGTGGACACATAGACACTGGCCCACACTAACTCTCCCCGAGGTCGAGAGCCATCTGTGTCCCCTTTTCAGGTGACCAAACTTGTTATTTATGACTAAGATGCTTTTCCAAGAATGCAGAATTGGTTTATTGTACTTCACAAATTGTATATATTTTCAGACAAAACTTTGTACAGCAACAGACTTTCTTCAGATGCACTCTACCGGCCACTGCGTTTAATTAAACCAACTTTTTCTTGTTTTGCCAAATGCCTCTTGTCTTTTCATTTCTTTAGGGTAATTCATGTCCAAGCAACATGACTATTTCTGTGAATTATTGCAAGGAATTACATGAATGAAGGTGCAACAGCTGAATTGTTGCCTTTGATCCACACACATGAAGATAATAAGTTTTCTGGCCTGGCAGAAGTTCAACATTGGATGATTGAATGTGGTATGTGTGGAAGCGGACTCTGAGGTATAAGAACGTATGGTTGCTTGTCGTTTTAAATATTGGAATTACAGCAATGGAAGTTAAACTGTTAATGCTTTTTTGGGGGGGATGGGAGGGGAGAGGTTGAGATTGGAATGGGGATACACAGATTGTTAATAAAGTGTCTACCCGGGATGTGTGGGAAGTTCAAGTTGTTCAGTTTATGGGCCTCACCAGCAGAAAAAAAGAGGCAACATGCAGTGAGTACTACAAACGGACATGACAGACTTGATTTGGATGATATGGGGCACTACTAAATCATACCATGGAATGTGAGGGGGTTGAATTTCTTTACTAAATGGTACCGAATACAAACATACATGAGGAAGCAGGGCGTTCAGATTGCTATGCTACAGGAGACACACATGCTTGACATAGAGGTACAGAAACTCCAGCAGAAGTGGAGAGGACAACTGTTTGCGTTCACTTACTCCACATATGCTAGGGGAGTAGTCATATGGGTGGCTCTACTGGTTCCGTTCAAACTATATGCATATGAGGCAGATGTGGAGAGCAGGTGTGTTATAGTACACAGTGTTCTGGATAATGTTGTGGTATACCTGGTCAATGTGTATGCGCCAAACATAGATGATGGAACTTATTAAGCACACATAGAATCTTGGCTTCTCCCTTATATTGGGATACCATTGTCCTGGGGTACGACACTAATTGCGTGTTAGATGGCCAATTGGTTCGGGATCCACAGAAACAACACACTAAACCACAAAGGATGAAAGATTTGAGCGAGATGATGTGCCAGCTAAACTGCATAGATATTTGGTGAGAAACACATGTAGGAGAAAGCAGCTACACGTGTTATACCCCCTGCCTGTGAGGTACAGAGTAGACTAGATAATTTCCTGCTATCTAGAGATGCGTGTGCTGGGGTGACGGAGACAGAGTTGCTGGGTCGATTTCTGTCGGACCAAGCCCCGGTGCTGCTGGTATGGGGACCCAGAAGGGTTAGGCCACGGGTACCTCTGTGGTGATTGCGCCCTGCGGCATTGCGGGATACGGTATTCAGAGAAGACCTCAGGGAGGTTGTTGAAGGCTACTTCAACTTGAACTGGTCTACTACTGCGACTAGGAATACAGAGTGGGATGCTTATAATCTGGTGGTCAGAGGGAATTGTCTGTCTAGAGTGGGAGGAACAAGAAGACGACTAGAGGCAGAGCTGATGGAGGCTGAGGACAGGATGGCTAGGGCTCAGCGCGAGAACCAGGGACCAATACCACCCAATGATTTACTCCTGCAGGAACAACGCAGGGTGAGAGAGATCTGGGACAGATTGGACTGCTTGGTTCACAGAGCATATCGGCAACTAATACACAAAGAGGGAGACAGCTCAGGGTGGTTACTGGCGTTGCTTTTAAAGAGTGAGCGACCAGCTTCGTTGATATTATCACTGCAGAATCCGAATGGGGAGAAGGTCACCACGCAGATAGGGGGTAACACCACAATATTTCAACACCTATCAGAAACGTATTGTGAGACTCTTGGCAATTGGGTCCCGATGGAGGAGGGGTGGTATACCGACCTTCCTCTTTCTCGACTTACCGACGAACAACAAGTAGTACTAGAGGCAGCAATTCAGCTAAGGGAAATACAGGAAGCACTGCGTGACATGACTATTGGCAAGTCGCTGGGCCTGGATGGGCTTCCGGTGGAGTTATACCACAACTATGCAGATATTCTGCTCTCGCGCTTGATGGAAACGCTGCACGAAGCAAAAAAGTCTGTATACTTGCCGCAGTCTATGAGAGAGGCACAGATAATAATGCTCCCCAATCCCGGTAGAGACACAGAGGATCCAGCGGCGTATAGGCCCCTGTCTATGCTAGGAGTAGATTCTAAACTGTTGGCCAAGGTTCTGGCTAATAGACTGCGAAGAGTAGTAAAGTCCTTGATACATGAGGATCAATGTGGGTTCATGCCTGGCAGGGGAACTCACATGACTTTGAGAAAGTGATCTCCTGTGTTAAACTCGGTAGCGGAGAGTTACCATAGAGATGCGGTGGTGATCTTAGACATCGAAACGGCATTTGATATGCTGCGGTGGGAATACCTATGGGAAGTGGTGGGTAGGATGGGCTTTGAGGAAGAATACATCTCATGGGTTAAGTTGCTATACCGCCAACCAAGAGCTCGGGTACAAAATGGGAGCCTAGCCTCGGAAATTATCTGGATCGAGAGGGGCACAAGACAGGCAAGTCCGTTGTCCCCACTCCTTTTTGCAATTGAGATGAAGCCACTGGCAGTAAAACAGCAGAGAGACAAGGCACCATGGGGAATAGTGCTTGGCAGTAGAACGCATGTGGTATCCCTATATGCTGACGATGCACTTCTGTATATGAGACAGCCCGAAGAGGCACTCCCAATACTACTTAGGATATTAGACTCCTTTGGGGTGATTTCAGTTCTCTGAATTAATCAACAGAAAACAATACTATTCCCGCTTGGATCCCTGGTGCGAGGAAACCCTCAAGATTTTCCGGAAGTCGTACTGGACTGGCAATGCGGGCATTTTTGGTACCTAGTATACAGGTAGCCCATAAACCAGAGTCCCAGTTTGACCTAAACATGGGCAGGGTCCTTACAGGACTAAAAGCATCAATACAATTTTGGAATCAATCCCCCCTTTCAACTACGGGTAGAGTGGCACTCTCAAAAATAGTGCTGTTGCTCGCTGCTTATATGTGCTACAAAACTCTTTCTGCAGAATCCAGAAACGAACGTTTGATGTATTAAATAGCCTTCTGACATCCCTGGTGTGGGCGGGGGGTTGAAGCAGAGTAAAGTTAGAATTACTCAAGCAGTATATGAATGCAGGTGGCCTGGGGTTGCCTAATCTTCGGCTGTATTACTTAGCAGGTCTACTACAATACGCGGCCGAATGGTGTATGGACGAACGTACGGTAGACAGTGAATTATTGGGTGGCTGGAATCAGGGGACGCAATTAAAGAGATGTTGTATGATGGGGTCAAGGACCCCAAAAAATACCCCTCATGTAGTGCGACAGTTTACGGATGCCTGAGTGCAGGCTGTCAGCCTGGTTCTCCGCAGGGCGCCCTATGCTACAGCGCTTCCACTTTGGTGGTTGAAGGGGTTTCAAAATATCCAAGATATGATGGATATCTCCAAGTGGTATGAGGGAGGGTGCCAAAGGGCTGGGGATCTATATCAGAATGGGACCTTCCTCAC
This sequence comes from Lissotriton helveticus, assembly GCF_964261635.1. NCBI lineage: Eukaryota > Metazoa > Chordata > Amphibia > Caudata > Salamandridae > Lissotriton > Lissotriton helveticus. The sequence goes on from NC_136061.1 coordinate 750,421,419, forward strand.
TTTCAAGGAGGCACAAAACTGGTTACAGGTACCGACAACCCAGATACGACACTATCCAAAGGTCTCCAAAACCATCAGGGAGATATGGACCACATTCTCAGATGAGCCAAAGGAGTCGCATGTACTATTGACACTCCTAGATCCGGGGTCCAGTCTTGGCCTGATCTCAGGCATATAAGCAGCAATGAAGGTAGACCGGGTGACTAAAATGTCTGCAGTTAGGGGGAGGTATGATGAGGACCTGCCCACTCCACTGACAGACGGAGAATGGAAGAAAGCACTAGCACAGGTGGTGGAAGCCACAACTAACGCTAGGTTTAAACTAATTCAATTTCACTATCTACATCTACATATGTAACACCAGAGCATAGAGTGAGGTTCACACCGGGAGCCTCGCCGGACTGCCCGAGATACGGCAATGACCCTGCTACTTTTTACACATGACGTGGAGTTGTGTACGTTTACAACCATACTGGGACCAGGTGGTACAGTCCCTCCTTGCAGCAACAACAATGAGAATAGAGCTGTCCATAAAACAGTGCCTATTAGGTGTCCTTCCAACCCCAAAAAAGGGAACACGGATAAGACAAAGGTTCTGACTGCTGGGTCTGGTCCTGGTGAAAAGAAGAATCACCATACACTGGACTAAGTCCACACCACCCAAATTGCGTTAATTGAAGGCTGGTGTACGTGAATGGGGGGTGGCAGAGACAAGCCCCCTTAGGGCGATGAGAATGGATGAAAACACGGAAAGTGATATGATTGAATGGGGACAAATGTTAACGGCAATTACAGTTGTAGAACGCAAACAAAATGACGACACAACACAGACGCAATCATCAGTGCCTGACACACAGGTAATCAGCGCGGAAGATAGCGGCAGCCCCCCAGCACACACATACCTTTAAATCAGGTACATCATCCAACCTGAATGCCTAAATATTGCCTAAACAGAATAGCTGCCAGCTGCCGAGAGGGAGGAGGGCTGGGGGGAGGGCAGGAAATGTTCATGTTCAAATATGTTTACAGGGGATCGTCCTGCAGTTCAATAAATTGAAAAGACATTGCAAATATGCTGTAAATAGATAGGTTGTGAATAATAGCAGATTGTTGAATAATATGATAATGTAAGGAAATGTACGACATACTTTGAGATGTGCTATGAAGCAGTGCTATCAATAAAACAGTTGTTTTTGTATCCCCTTCTTTGGGCCTTGGATAGATTCACACACGCACTGGAGTTAGTTGGTTCTTAATTAATTGTGTCTGCTTCCAGCAGGCGACATGCATAGGTGTGCTAGAATATATGTTGTTGCAACGCATGAATTTACAACGCATGCCTTTACAACGTGGTCAGTACAACAACCACTTTGTTACCAAGCATACCATTACAACGCAAGTCATTACAACAACTTACTGTAGGGGGAGGCACTGGAGTTTGGGATAGTATAATTTACTATTCCAACTCCAGTCTGTGCAACAGTAGGATAGGCGTTGGATTAAAAATCCAACACCTAAAGCCCCCTACAGCAAGTCGTTGTAATAACTTGCGTTGTAATGGTATGCGTGGTTACAATGCAGTCGTTGTACTGACTGTGTTGTAATGGCACTGTTTCCTGGTGTGCTACAATGCTATAGGCAGTCACATGATCATTGGGTCTCCTGGAACTCCTAAAAGGTCCAGGCTTCTGCACAGGCAGCAGCCTAGCCCACCTGGCCTCTGAATCTTTATGCTGAATTATCACTTATTCCACTGCTTGGTTCCATCTACCAGGAATGTGTTGACTGGGAAGCTGGGATTTTAGCCTACCAGCACAGCATTGGAAAGGGATATATCATCTGTACACTAGTCGAGTAATTGACAACCGATTAGTGGGGCATATGGAGGGTCTGTGCAATAATAAAGTGCATAGTGTTTTTGGCCATGCTATTGCAGAAGATGAATCCAAACTTATTCTCCCCACAAGTGGCCTACCTGGGGGCAAATGGTGTCATGAGGAAGAATTCTTGGCCTGTGACGTGGTGACCCACATGAGATCTCAGTATCTAGGCCTTAAGGGAAGTTGGTGATGAAGGAAGAACATCTGGTCTGATCAGAGATGGCTCTTCTGAGATCTAGGTAAATAAGTGACAGCTGTTGAGACAGAGCTAGCCATGCCCAGTGGATGATGGATGCAAGAAGAAACTCAGAGTTTGCACATCTGTCACTTGCCCAATTATGCTGCTTCCATGTGTTAGGGTGACGACAAGAAGGAAATGTAAGGCATGGAGTTTGTCTCTCATAACTGCAAAATCGCAGCACTTAGACCACAACTGTGACGTGTTCACGATTCTTGTTACTCTCCACATTATTGCTTCCCGGAAGGCCCTAGCCCAGCGGTGTGGCACGCTATATAGGGATGCACAGGAAGGGCCTGGATGGTGGATTGTCATGATAAAAGGCAGAGCTTGTCCTCTGAGATTTTCATTTTCGCACAGATGCTGGCCCTTTTATGATTTTGTCCTTCTCTAATTACAGTATTTACCTACTTGTGATGGGTTGTAACCCTAGTCATGTTCTCTGTCAGATGAAAACTCTACCCTCCCTATACTGTCTCTGGCTTTCTTTTCCTTACCTCACCCCACTAGAAGCCAATGCCTGTAGGGCTAGTGACAGACTCAGTCTCCCGCCCTAAGGAGAGTGGTAATATGCATGAGAACCTTCTGGCATACCAACACCCAGCTGCATAATGTACCTCCGACCCTCTTTGCGCAACACCTGGTGGCAATTCTAGGTGATGTGAATATTTAAGCCACCACCCTGTATAAGGTTGTTTTCATTGGATATGTCTTCTTTCTCATCATATCTTGAGTGCGTTCTCTCAAATTTGTCCTGCCACCCCCTCCTTATTTTACATTCATCAACTCATCCTCAATGTCCTGCCCCATCGGAGAGCATGGGATTGCTTCCCATTTGGTGTGGTGATTCCTACATCTTAACTGAGCCCTTGAGTCCTAACTAGGCACATACAAAATTAAATTTACGCCAGCATAACTGTGTGTCTTTTCTGGTGTTTCATGGTATGATTCATCTGTAAAATGCTCGAGATTATGCCAATATGTCACACTGCGTAATTGACATTTTTTCCATGAAAAAGAAACCCTATCACAGAAGGTGGGGAAGAATAGGAGTGAAATAAACGTGAGCAGCCATTGGTCGCGTGACGCATGATCTAGAATAATTTTTGTAAAGTATAAAATGCGTCCTTGCACCAAAAATGGAAGCAGTAAAAATATTGCAAATGCCAAAACTGTCATTTCGCGTATTAACGCATACTTTGTTGGGTATTTTGCACACTTTCCATAAAGGCATTGACGCAAATATTGCATGGATATAATTATACCAAGACTCTTGGTTGTCTGATCCATAATGTGAGTGTCTAGCAGTTGTCTCTTCACTGCTATAACTTTTACCCAGTGAGGCGCAGGTGTGTTTTTCTCTAGATTATTAATATTATTTCGTCTGTGATCGTGTTTATTTATCTCCTTACTCAATCACATACCCTGAAAATCCTTTGCTTTAAGGAAAGGATATAGAAAGGCCATTTCTCTCTTGTGAATATTAGATCTCATTGACGCTCATGGTACTTTCCTTGTTTTTTATTGCATTATATGGATACAATGTCGTAGTTTTATTTCCTGGCAGGACCAAAGTAGAATGACAAATGCTGCCCATATTCTCAAAATATCCGGCCACGTTATTACTTCCTGCCGCACAACCTTTTATAAATTGCATTTGAAAATGTCCAATATGATCAAACACCTGCACACTGCTAAACTCCGTTGAAAGTGTACATTTGTAACGCGTGTACCCGTTAGAAACAATAAACCAGGCTATTTTTATAACCTTATAAACTCCGACTTTTTTTATTTGATTATAAAAAATATTCCTCTCCTTGCGAACTTCTATTTCCGTAAGAAATGTCCTATATATATTTTTTTTTCCTTACGCAAATTTGCAAAAAAGTTGCTAATCAAATATTCAGGTTGGATTTCGATATGGAAATAGCACACAATAAACGGGGTCGTTTCGCGTTTTGGAGAACACCGCATCTGCCCTAGAACGGCAAAGGCATGGTACAGCCAAACTGTTCCGTCAGATTTAAAGGTGGGGGCACCAGCAGAGCCTCAGTTGGCTCCGGTGTTACAAATCTCTGACCTGATGGCCCATCCATCAAAGGGCTGTCATAACTCTACCCAGGACAAGGCAATTCTCGGGCAAGGAATTTGCAAAATTACACTAACAGGCAGGGAGAAATCTCTTTCCACATGGGTGGGGGGGTTAGGAGAATAATAATTAATACATAAATAAATAAAGACTTACCTGCTGCTGACGCTGCCAGCTGCCTCGGTGCTTCTCTCCAGCTCTCCTCCTAGCAGTCCATGGTCCACAGCACAGGCTCCTCCGATGCTATTGAGAGAGCGCAAATCGAGAAAAAATTAGAAGTGCACCATATTTACAAGCACGTTGCATTAGTTTAGTAAAGATTACATAAGAGTGTCAAATTTATAGAGTGAAAATACATAAGAGTGTTTAATTAAAATAGAATGCATATATCTGTGTGAAAAGCTAATATAGAAGTGTGTAGAGATGTTAGAATGATGTTGAAATCCCATGTTATGTGGCTGTTGTAGAGGAGAATGTAATACTGCTAAACGTAGAAATGTGTAGGCCACATGGCAGTTCACAGAGAATGAAGGGTGCTGTTACACTCTCACATGATATGGATTTTAATGTTGTTGTAATTCGAAGTATTATTGATCATAGAACTGAATTATATGTTTTATAGAAGTGTTTCATATAATCATTGTGTGTAATGAGTTAGAATACTGTTTAGACTAAGAAATTAAAGGTTATAGAGTGCACAGGCCCGTTTCATGTAATTCTAAATAGGCCTGAATAGATAAGTTCATTTCCTTTGATCTGCATGTGTTAGTTAGAGGAATGTCATGTTAAGCTTAAATTGCAGAGACTGCTCGATGGTTTACGACTTAGAAGATATGGTGGAGGCCGGAATTTGGGGCCCACTGTACAAGTGTCTGTTTGCAGGTGCGAGGAGGTTCCAATCAAGAGAGTGATGAATAGGGTTTTGTTCAGAGAGCCAGGCACCGGCCTGGAGGAGGCTTCAGGAATTTCCTGGGGTGTACCGTCCTGCCGGAGAAGAGCCTGAGAAGCAAGGTCAACGCTAACGATGGGCCCAGAGGAGTATCAGCATGGAAAATGCCAGAACTGACACCACGTGAGGGGCGTCTCTAAAGGGCGTTTCTATTGTAAATGTGATTTTTGTATTAGGGACAGCACCCCTGGGTGGAGTTAGGGCAGATGGTCTGAGGAAACCTAAGAGAGCGGATGGGTAGGCAGATAGGATAACTGCGAGACACCGATTTACAACGAAGACTAAGGGAAGTGAGTGATCTTCTTTGGAAGTCACCACGGCTGACACCTTTTTAGGTTAAGATTTTACTAAGTAGGGATGTCACTTAGTTTAGTGTAGGGACAGTCTAATCTGGATTTTCTTCCTTTCTGTAAATGATTCATAAGCTACAGCTTGTGTCTATTCTTGCAACTCTGATGATTTTTGAATTGGTTTTGGTGATATTCTTCTGCCGACTAAGAGCATTTAGAAAATTTATGTTTGTATTGATACCAGTATATCTTTTGAACCTTATTTTGAGATGTTTGTATCTCCAGTTAACTTTGGCTTTATAATAAACTTTTAAAACTTATTCGTAGTAGGTGGTTCTTTAGAGTGGTGTAAGTCCTTAACTGATTGACCTAGTAGTGGATTGCCTTTTACTCTATGACAGGTATCAACGGTTCAGTCGACCTGAGTTGGGATCTAGACCTATAGAAATAGATCAGAAATCCCGCCGTAACAGTTGGTAGCAGAGAGGATGGTTACCTTCTAGAGGAAGGTGATCTAGACTAGGTTAAGATTACCCCAAGGTCCCTAGAGATCGAGAGATGAGCAGCGGAAGAATCGCCTGCCGAAGAAGGTGCTGACGTGCGAGAGAAAAGCAGCAGGGTCGGACGAGAGTGAGTATAACAAGGGTCATGCGTTGACAGATTGCGGTGTTTTGTGTTGTATCTGTATTGTAATGTCATGCGGAGTTGAATGCCTGTAGTGTGAGTGAGAGAGGGTTGTGAGCGCGCGCAAGCTGGCTGGGGGAAAATCTTAAGTTCGGGGAAGAGCTTAAGGGGTTCGGGTGTATCGAACATCCAGAGTAGTTGTTGACCAGAGTAAAGGGGGTCATGAGGTACCATTGATCGCCCGCAGGACCGAGATAGGGGGAACGCAAGAGTGAGTGTGTGGGTAACGGACGCAGGTCGAAAGTTACCGTGTGTAAGTAACCTATCAGTTAAGGCAATTGTCTGGACGTACACGGAAAGACATTTCGTCAGTTAAGGTGACAATTACAGTTAGACTGTGGGCGTACAGTCAAGGAAAGTGATCTCTTGGTCGGAAGTAATCATTTTTCAGAGTATGAATGGGACGCATGCATGACCGGGAGACGAGCGGAGAAAGGAGGGGAACTGCTGCGAAGGGGGATGAGTGACGTCAGCCAAAGCCGCGCTGTGATAGGCCGGTTGGTGTGACGTCAGCGAGAGCCGCGCTGTGATAGGCCAGTTGGTGTGAAGCCGCGCTGTGATAGGCCGGTTGGTGTGAAGCCGCGCTGTGATAGGCCGGTTGGTGTGACGTCAGCCAAAGCCACGCTGTGATAGGCCAGTTAGCGAGAACCGCGCTGGGATTGGTGGATTGTCATCAGGAAGTAAACGAACGCGGAGAAAATAGAAATTTTGTAGATTTTGAACATGAAGTGTTTTAAATGTTTGAGAGCGATCTTTAAGAGGAAAAGAAGAGAATCTTATTACGGGGAAGAGGCACCGCCAGAGGGTACACCAGCTCACTATATGGCAACGAATGTTGGGTTGCATACTATACTGTGGCTTGGTACTTGGAGTAAGATTACAGAGGGGAATGAGGAACTGACTTTTCCGAAATACGGAACGTTTAGACTAGAAGTGTTGCATCAGCTGAAAGCAGTTATGTCCTCATTGAGACCTTTGCCTAGACCAACACAGTTTGAGGCGCTTAATGCGTGGATTAGGGCGGCACACGACAGGAATCAGAACAGGCGCCAAGAAAGGGTAAGGCGATCAGTAAGGGCATTGCAAGATGCCAAATGGATTGCGGAAGCCAAGAAATGGAGGGTACAGACGATTGAAGTGGATAAGTTGTACCCAGTGAGAGAGATTACAGGAGAAAAGAGACCCATAGAAGAGGATGACGAGAGCGAGTCTGAGGATGGCCTAATAAATAGGTTGTTGATAGATAGACCGCCTCCGGACAATAGGGAGATAGAAGGTACTGAGCTCCCAAGGGAAGATAGGGTTGACATAGAAGGGAACAGGACATTCCCTATAACGATTTGGGTACCTACCAAAGGTGAGGAGAGACCTCAACATAGTCCTGTACAGAGAGTAGTCGGAAGGGTTGTGGTGCAGAAGATGCCAGCAACAGAGAGGGTTGAGTCTTATGGATTGCCAGATGCACTGCGAGTACCCGTTACCATAGGTCCTATAGTGTCGGTTTATCACCCAGAGAAAGAGAGAGAGGAAGAACAGGTACGGCTAGACAGAGAATGAGTTGAGATGGAAAGGAGGAATAACACGACAAATGCCTGGAGGAAATTGCCAGGACCGATAACGTGGAGCACCCCATTGGATTCAGCAGTGGATCCCGTAGCAGAGCAGGGGGGTCAGAGAGGACCGATGGACCTGAGGGGACCACGGCCGAAATCCTATAAAGAGTTGAGGGCTGACTTGAAGGAATGGGATAGGTCCACAGAAGCACCGAGCAACAGGTCAAGAGCAGAAGCTGGATGGGGAAGTCGAGGCAATGGGACATTATCTCACTGTGGGGCTAGCGAAAACAGTCAAGAGTGGGACGGTAAAAGTCAGGAGAGTAGAGGAGTTACACGTCATATTGACGGTGGAAATGGGCAGGAGCAAAAAGGTAGAAGTGCGGAGTGTGGAGAGACGTCTCGTCTCATTCAAAGTGAGGGAGACCAAAGGACACAAGAGTACAGGGATAGGTTTAAGTGCACTCTCCACGCACCTGATGATAACGTGCAGTACTGGAATTGTGGGAACATGGGGAACCGCGAAGGATCTTGCCATGCGTCGAGTGATCAGAGATCACAGACAAATTGCGAAAGCATGGGGAATAATGGGATGTCTTACCATGCACCGAGAGAAACCAGGCAGAATGGGAAATGTGGGACTATGGGAAATAGAGAAGTGTTTCACTATACACCCAGAGAGGATGGGACTGCATGGGACCTGGAGCGATGGGAGCATGGGAGGACTCCCCATAACACACCTGAGCCCAGACGTAGGACTCAGAGCTGTGATGGGAGAGATGTAAATGGACTCTCTAGAGATAGCATACTGGGTACACAGACAAAATATTGAAAATAAAATATCGGAAAGACAAAATATCGAAGTTAAAATATCGAAGGTAAAAAATATTGGGAAGCAAATATATCGGATACAAAAATATCGTAATAGGTAAGTAAGTAGAAATATCAAAAAAAATAATATCGTATGACAAAATATCGACAATACAAAATATCGTGTAGTAATGGAAAAAATAAATAGTGTAGGAAAAAATATAATAATTGTAAATACAAATTTGATAAAAAGGTCTACATTAAAAAATTACAATATATTTAATATAAAAATATTTTTAAAAAACATATATAGTTTTAGGAGCGGGTTATTGGGTTTATAGGGGATAAGGGTGGGAAGTAATTTAAAAATAAATAATAAATTAATATATATTTGTAAAAAACTTTTTATTAATAATTAATTGGTAAATAATTAATATTAATTAGTTAATTAATTAATATAATTTAGTACATTATTTTATATAATAATTAATTGGTAATTAATGAATATTAATTAGTTAATTAATTAATATAATATCGTACATAATAGTACAAAATTAATAATTGGTAATTAATTATTATTAATTAGTAAATTAATTAATATAATTTTGGACATAATTTTAAATAATAAATAATTGGTAATTAAATAATAATAATTAATTGGTAATTAATTAATATTAACTAGTTAATTAATTAATATAATTTTGTATATATTTTTAAATAATAAATAATTGTTAATTAATTATTATTAATTAGTTAATTAATTAATATAATTTTTACATATTTTTAAATAATAATTAATTGGTAATTAATTAATATAAATTAGTTAATTATATTAATTAGCTTCGTTTAGTTTAATATATATTTTTTACTTATTGTAAATTAATTTGGAAAAAATAATATTAATAATTAAATTTATTTCTTTACAGCTAATGTGCTAATATATTAACTTTATTGTTATTGTTAATTAATAATTATTTTGTAATTACATAATAATAATTATTTTTGGGTAAAGGAGTATTGTTAGAGTTCAGGGTCAGTTTTCAGTTCTTGGTTAAAGGGGTATTTTTAGGGTTCATGGTCAGTTTTCAGTTTTTGGGTAAAGGGGTATTTCTTGGGTTCAGGGTTAGTTTTCAGTTTTTGGGTAAAGGGGTATTTCTTGGGTTCAGGGTCAGTTTTCAGTTTTTGGGTAAAGGGTATTTCTTGGGTTCAGGGTCAGTTTTCAGTTTTTGGGTAAAGGGGTATTTTTAGGGTTCAGGGTCAGTTTTCAGTTTTTGGGTAAAGGGGTATTTCTTGGGTTCAGGGTCAGTTTTCAGTTTTTGGGTAAAGGGGTATTTTTTGGGTTCTGGGTCAGTTTTTAGTTTTTGGGTAAAGGGGTATTTTTAGGGGTCAGGGTCCGTTTTCAGTTTTTGGGTAAAGGGGTATTTTTTGGGTTCAGGGTCAGTTTTCAGTTTTTGGGTTAAGGGGTATTTTTAGGGTTCAGGGTCAGTTTTGGGTTTTTGGGTAAAGGGGTATTTTTTGGGTTCAGGGTCAGTTTTCAGTTTTTGGGTAAAGGGGTATTTTTAGGGTTCAGGGTCAGTTTTGGGTTTTTGGGTAAAGGGGTATTTTTAGGGTTCAGGGTCAGTTTTGGGTTTTTGGGTAAAGGGGTATTTTTAGGGTTCAGGGTCAGTTTTCAGTTTTTGGGTAAAGGGGTATTTTTAGGGTTCAGGGTCAGTTTTGGGTTTTTGGGTAAAGGGGTATTTTTTGGGTTCAGGGTCAGTTTTCAGTTTTTGGGTAAAGGGGTATTTTTAGGGTTCAGGGTCAGTTTTGGTTTTTTGGGTAAAGGGGTATTTTTAGGGTTCAGGGTCAGTTTTCAGTTTTTGGGTAAAGGGGTATTTTTAGGGTTCAGGGTCAGTTTTGGGTTTTTGGGTAAAGGGGTATTTTTTGGGTTCAGGGTCAGTTTTAATTTAATGTACGCTGGATTTGGTATAGTAATAATTAAATTATTAGAGACCAACATATACTCACATTTAATATACAGTGCAAAATTTCTGATAAGATTGTTACATTATAGTAAGATAATGATACAAATAGTTCAACATGATTGTAGAAACATTATTTTTATTTATGTTTCACAAATAAAATGTTATTTCATTACAAAATTCTTTTTATTACATTTGGTTTTATAAACATATTTTATAAACACAATGATAAGCAACTATACAGAAGCATTATTATTTTCATACTTTTTGTACAAAAATGAATATTATTTATTATCTATTTTACATATTGTAATTTCATAAAGAAATGTAGAAATAACAAAAGTATTTTTTTTATGTAAGTCACATATTTTTAACACATTTTTCTATTATTATAATTTTTGACAATGTAGTTATATTTCTAGACATTGTTAATATAAATATTATTCTTTTCATAATATGTATTTATTACATTCATTTACATATTTGTTAATCAAATCATTGTAGGATTAAAGTAAATATTTCTTTACAATAATAGAAACTTAATGTTCATTTTTGCATATTTAGTGAAGTATATATATTATATTTTATACTTGGGACTATTTTATTGCATTTGGGTGCTTTATTTTGTAACCGGGTTAGGTCGTTTTGGGTTATTTGGAAGAAGGGCTGATCGTGGTTGGGAGACACTTCACGTCGCTTCAGGTAAGGTTTATTTTATATGTTTTATGTGTATTTTAATGATGTTTTGAGATTAGTGACTTTATATTTTGTGTTGTTGAATGTGAGGGAGGTATGTTTTAGATTTCGAAAACAGATAATTACTTATGGTATATACACGTAGTGTTAGTTAGTTAACTCATTATATATAGAGTGAATTTTAGTCTTTTACGATATATCTACAAGTGAAATAATCTATTTTAATATGTTTGTACTTAATTACTAGCTAATTAATGTGGGTGGGAATGTCTGTTTTCTATGTTTTTGTCATAGGTGTACGCTACATCGGAAGTTCCGTTTTTTTTTAAAGGAAGTGTTTGTTTGTTTAATTCAACACTGCTTTACAAACACTTCTTTACATTTTTCGGTTTTGCTGGAGCGATTCTTTCTATTTTTCAATTTTTTCGGGTTTTTTATGCTTATTCGATGGCTCTGGATAACGTGGATGTCTTAATTTTGGAACAGTTGTATTTTTACAATTTTTTGGGGGTTAATTTGGCACTACCTGGATTACTTTGGTGGACAAGGAGGTTATTGGATTGACAACATGATTGGTAAGTCCTTGCTTTCTTATTTTGTGTGGGTGGGTAATGTTATTTTTATTATGGAATAGTTTTTTACTTGTTATTTAGTTTTAATGTGTGCATATATTATAATAATATCTCTATATATTGCATACATTAAATACTTTAGAAGCTCACGTTACATATTTTTCCATACTTAGGTGATACTTTTAGTGTTTTATAACATTTTGGGAATTAATTAGAGTAGTGTTTTGGCAATGATATTTAGGTATTCTATGCCTTTTGTACTAGGGTAAAGTTTAACTTGTTCTTCCAGGTACTTGTGCATTTGTTTATTTTGCTTTGATGTTTTAGGGACAAGTTCAGTTACAGATTGGTCCATTCTAAATTCCTGGTAGCTCTGTTCTTTCTGTAGGCATTTAATGAAATGTTCTAGAGTAGGTTTGGTTCTGCCAGTTGATTGTACAAATGCATTGTGCCAACCTTCCACTGCATTGTTAGTTTTTGAATCTCCGTTAAGGGTACTTCTGTAAACATTCCACCAGGGTATGAGGAATTTGGGATTTCGTCTGTGGCCAGATCTGTGGAGTCTGCCTACCCAGGTGTCTTCAAAGTAGTCCAGAAATGGACTTAATTTAGCTTCATTTTGTTTGTAGAAGGGGCTGTCTATAAGAATGTTGTAGTGTTCAGCTACGTCTGTTTCAGGTACATAAGCAAGTGCAATGAGTTTTTTAATTTGGAAAGCAAAAGATGAGTTTGTAGCATATTCGACACTTAGGGTAGTTTTTTGAAGGTGTCTCCATAAACACTGGTTTAAATGATAATAGCAGCCTTGAATGCAGGTATGGGGGTGGATTTTTATGATAGTTGAGAGCATTGCTTGCTCAAAATCAAGAATGATACTTTCAGGAGAAAAATCATTAGTTTTTTGTTTAATTATATTTATTAACTCCATATATGTGGAATTATTTTTGTTTGGTAATAGTGCATATAGCAAAGGTATGTTGCAGTTGTGGTAGAGGCCATGTATTGTGTATAATTGGAAAAATGGTTTGGGACAGATGTTAAATGTTCCATCAATCATCCAATATTGGCTTTGCTGCAGTTTAACTAAATTCATACTGGTACCAAAAATTATAAGCCTTTTGTCATTGTTTTCGTTGTCGTAAACTATAAATGGTTGTTTATTTAAAGTTATTATTTGGTTAGCAGTTAAATTTATATCCTGATATGTTCTGGGAGATGGTGTTGTAGAAGTAGTAGCTTTTTTAGTTCGTGCTATAGTTCTTTTTAAGGAGAGGATATTTGGCATTTGAGTTGTGGCAGTTTTGGGGATTTTAGGAATGGCTTCTTTTAAAATGACATTTGTTTGCTTTTGGGAACCTGTACTAGCTTCTTTTATATTTTCCAAAGCTGTTCTAACTTCTATTTCAGTAACATTAGGTGGATGATTGTGTTCCCTAGTATACAGTACTGTAGCTTCTTTAGTTGTTGCCCTGCCATAGCACTTGTTAGAATAATATTTACAACATTTCCAATTAACTTGCATGCCATATTGCTTTTCTTGTGTATAAGTGTAACCCATGTAGCATAGTAATAGTTTTCCTTTCTGGCTGGTTACAAATTCGGCTCCTTCGGTCATTTTGTACTTTGTATATCTATAAAATGTATATATAATAGTTAATGTCAAATTAAATGTGATAAATAATCTATGTTAGTGATAAGTAGGAATGTTTATACTTACGTGTTTTTGAATTTACAGCAAAATTAGGAGCTGCTTGCTTCTTTAGTTGGGGATAATTGTTTGTGATGTTGTTGTAGCTGTTATGAAAAACATGAAAGTAGTATATTATTAAATAATGTTTCGGTACATTTGCAATGTTAGAGCTCATTTCTACTACAAAAGTGTATCTTCATGATTCACATTGTGAAGATACTTACATTTTTTTTTAGGTTGGTCTTTGCCAGTATAGTTGTTTCTTCAGCTTCTGGAGAGTAGTTTGTAGTGTTATCTTAAATAAAAAAGGAACATATGTATTAGAATAATCACCATGTTGGTAAGTTTTTTAATAGATTATCTGGTAATTATGTTCTTTAATATACTTACTTTGTGATTATTATCTGTATTATTCAGAATGTGGAGTTCTGTATTATGTCTGTATATCTATTCGTTGTGTTTGCTCTGTAAATAAACAATATATAATAGAACATAATTAGAACAGTTCTAAATGTTAGTATTGTTTTTCCACATTTATTTCAGTTGCATAATACTTACGTAGTAAAATGTATTGGAGAAATAGTACTGATGTCCTTAGTTCATTGGTAGTGCAGTTTTCAGTAGTAGAATCTACAGAAAAAAAGAAATATGTGGGGCAAAAGTCATTATTTCTGTGTGTTTAGATTTATGTGCACATAATGAATCAATGTGAAATTACTTACATAGTTATTAGAATCTGTATTCCTAGGGTGTGTTCACAGTTATTTTGAGTAGAATATTCAGTACTCGTTGTATCTAAAAAAAATAGTTTCATATCATTATTTAGCATGTTAAGTAGTATGAATAGCAAAGGGGCACTGGGTATTTAGCAGGTAAGTAAGTAGTATTAGCAAATAATGCACTTTCTATTTTATTTACTTACTTAGAAGATGTGATAGTAGGTTGATAGTCTGGTTCTTCTAGTTGTTGTGCAGCAATTCGGATAGAGATGAATCTCCTTCGGTGACTTTTGGCAAGTAGTTTGTGCTTAGATTTTAATTGTTTATATAGGGGAGTGTCAGTAGTAATTACTTTGCTATTGGTTTATTTAAAAAATTAGGTTTGTGATTGGTTAGTTAGTATATTTGAATTTCAGTTGTGATTACTTTGTAATAGAAGTGAAAAACAAAAACAAATTATAAAATTATACAAAGTAGTATAGAATATTTTTATATGTGTAGGTGATATAATTATACCAATAGGATATTTTTGACAAATTAATAGTGTGTCTATAGTATTAATTTAAGTATTGTGTGTTTATTTAGATGTGAACACATATAAAACGTTAATTAATTATGCAAACAGATGCATATAAAAAGTCGATATAGCTGATAATCCGATATTGAAGTGCACGATATTTTTGATGTCGATATTATAGTTAATGTCATTATTTTTTGTAGATATCGATATTTTTGTTTTCCGATGTTAATGTAGTCGATATAAAAGTAAACGATGTTTTTGTATATCGATATTAAAAAATCGATATTTGTGTATATATCTAGTTAAGTATAGGAACCCGATATTTTTGATTTCGATATTTTTGCTCCGATATTTTTGTACGTCGATATTGTGAATCTCGATATTTTGTCAGACATTCAGCATACTGAAAGCTGTGATAAAAGCCAAAAGACTTGATGTGACCAGCTTAAAATCTGACCTGGACGAGATAATTGATGGTGTGTTGCCTTTAGAAAGGATTGACATGTACGAACAAGATGAGCTGCTGTTTATAGCAAAGGATGTTACTCGGAAGGCAAGAGCAACTCATGAGAAACTGTCTGAACTGGCAGACAAGTATATGGTAGATTTGTCCAGAACAAAGGCATTGCAGGGTAACCATAGGTTGCATTATTCAGATCAGGACTTAGATGAGAGGAGGACAACTGGATTAAAAACACACATAAGGGAACTGATCACAGGAATAAGAGCATGGAGAGATCTGGACAAATGGGAAGAGAGGTGGTCCAAAAAGGGAACTGTTAGGCGGGGCGCAAATGTGATGTCTCCGGAGGGAAGGCTACTGCAGATGGAGGCATTCCCTTTGCGAGAAATAGCGAATGGGAGTTATGTACACGTGCCCTGGAGTAGGGGAGATTTGGCTGCATTCACCAACTCATTTCCGAAGTTAAGGAAAATCCTGTAGAGTGGTACAAGCAGGTAGAGAGATTTGTCAAGATTTCAAAGGTATTGTGGATTGATTTGAACACCTTATTTGACATTGTGGTCCCAGGAGACTTGTGGATAGCATGCAAGGTTAGTGTCAAATGGCCAACTGCAGAACCAGAAAGGGATGCTCATACTAATGGCCCGTCAGAAAGTGTAATGTTAAAATATGAAAGGGTGATGACATGGCTGAAGGAGAAGGTGCCACCACAAGATATAGATTGGGTAAAAATAGACCGAACCCAAGGAGACAGTTCATGAGTTTTATGAGCGATTGCTGAAAACGTTCAAACAATATAGTGGATTAGATGTAATGGATCCCAAGGATATAGGACAGTTTGTATCGAAATTCGTTTTGGGGTTGAGACCTGATATTTGTTTGATGATTCAGCAACATTTAATTTGTTGGCAAAACAAACCATTGGATGAAATTTTGAGATACGCAAGGTATTGCAGTGATGAAATAGATTCCAAAGCAAAGAAACTAAAGGAGAAACTGATGATGGTGCAGATGAAGTCGGCTGGAAAGGGTGGACAGCAGCAACAGGGAATAGGGACGATGAGACGGAAACCAAATAGCCAGAATAAGGACAGCGAGGAAAACTCGAGACCTAAAATAGACATTGCTACATTGAAAAAAACGACAAAGTGTCACCAGTGTCACCAGGTGGGACATTGGAAACGCGAGTGTCCCTATAACCCTGAAAATGGAGAGCTAGAAGTGGAGGAGGAGGAAGTTTGAGAAGTTCCAGTTCAAGGGGTGACAGTGCCAAAGGGTAAGGTGGCCAAAGGGGGGACTTCGGCTCCACGAGCCCAGTTCCCGCAGCCACCAAAGATTACGACAGGGGGAAAGATCTATAGACAAATGCCTCTTTTTATAGACGAAGAAGAGTGTTACTATGTTGATCCATTGACGGGATGACGTGTAAGTAGAGAGGAGGACTGTACCCTCGGGGCAGTTCTAGAGGTGGATCAAAGAGGACCGTTTGTTTTGGCTGAAGTGGCAGGGTGTCCTACAACATTCTTAGTAGATACCGGAGCTACTCGATCAACTTTGAGATCGCCAGTGGTTCCAGATCTACCAATGTCAGGGGAAACAATTCAAGTGGTAGGAGTTGCAAATAGGAGAATGACTAACCCTTTGACGGAACCAGTGCTAGTGAGAATAGGAAACCACAACTATGAACATCAGTTTGTAGTATGTGATTCTAGTCCTGTGTGTCTGTTAGGAAGAGACTTGTTGTGCAAACTGAACTGCACAATATACTGCACACCTCAGGGAGTAGAGGTACAGACTACAGACGAGGATGCTACCTTTAAAGTTGCAAATTCGAGAGTATGCGTAGAACTGTATCCTACCCTGACTGTGGGGGACCTTCCTCGGGACTTGAGAGATACAGTGTCATCAGAGGTATGGGATTTTACTGGAGAAGAGATAGGATTGATCAAAGGAGTAGAACCAGTAAAGATCATGGTAAAACCAAATGTTGAATATCCAAGAACGCCTCAATACAAATTGACCCCGGAGACGATTGCAGGAATAAAACCCGTAATCGACTCTATGAGTCAACAGGGAATACTGAAGGAAATCGTGGGTAGTCCATGCAACTCCCCGATTATGGTTTTGCAGAAACCTAGTGGGAAATTTAGAATAGTACAAGATCTTCAAAAGATTAATAACATAGTTGTTTCATGTTGTCCAGTGGTACCGAATCCATCAGTGATATTGTTTCAGATACCATTCCAAGCTGAGTGGTTCACAGTGATAGATCTTTGTCTGGCTTTCTTTTCAATCCCATTGGATGAGGAGAGCCAGTATCTTTTCGCTTTTAAGCTGGAAAATCGTGTACTAACATGGTGTCGTATCCCACAAGGGTATACAGAAAGCCCATCAATTTTCAACCAGCTATTGAAGAAAAACCTTGAAAGTCTAGTACTGCCACAGAACTCGGTACTGGTCCAGTACATAGACGACCTACTTGTTGCGTCAGGAACGGAAGAAGCTTGTAAGATTGATACCATCGCCTTGCTGAACCATTTAGCTGAAAATGGGCATAAAGTATCTCCGAGCAAATTGCAGTACTGTCTGACAGAAGTACAGTACTTGGGTCACCGGATAGAAAAAGGAAAGCGCAAGGGGTCACCAGATAGGATAGAGGCGATAATGAAGATGAACCCGCCTACGACACAGAGAGAAGTCAGGATGTTCCTAGGAATGGTTGGTTATTGCCGACAGTGGATAGCTAACTTTTCCCTGAAAGCAAAACCCTTACAAAAACTGACGCACAAGGAGGTGAGTGATCCGGTACCATGGGACAAGGATTGTTTGATGTCGTTCCTACAGCTGAGAGAGGACTGGTGCCGTGCTCCAGCTTTAGGGATGCCTGATTACGAAAAACCATTTTCACTTTCCTGCTGCGAAAGAGAGGGTTGTGCTTTGTCAGTTTTAGTACAAACTCATGGAAATGCCCGTAGACCAGTTGCATACTTTTCGGCTACTTTAGATCCGGTAGCCGCAGCGTTGCCCGGATGTCTCAAATCCGTTGCTGCAACAGGTGTCAGCATTGAACGGTGTGAAAATATCGTTATGGGACACCAATTAGTGGTGTATGTACCTCATTCTGTAGAACTGTTAATGACCAGGACCAAGACACAGCACTTAACCAATAATAGGCTCACGCGATACGAGCAAGTTATTCTTGCTGCGGAGAAGGTGACCATTAAGAGGTGCTCTGTTTTGAATCCTGCTACATTGATGCCACTTCCTAATGATATAGAAGGCGAAGAATGTGAAGATCACGATTGCCTTGATGTGACTGAACTATGCACCAAGCCAAGACCAGATATTGTGGATGAGCCGTTGACTGACCCTGATGAAATTTTCTTTGTTGATGGCTCATGTTTAAGAGACGATACTGGTCGGTTGAGAGCAGCTTATGCTGTTTGCACCATTACTGGAGTTGTGGAAGCCGCTTGCCTGGAAGGAGTACACTCCGCTCAGGTAGCCGAAATCATTGCATTGACACGTGCCTGTTTAGCAGGTAGCAAAATTAGAGTCACCATTTATACCGATAGCCAATATGGTTTCGGTGTGGTTCATGATTATGGGCAATTGTGGTCTCAGAGAGGTTACATGACCTCCTCTGGTTCGCCTATTCGAAATGGGGAATTTGTGCGACTGTTGTTAGAAGCATTACAAGGCCCAACAGCAATTGCGGTTGTTAAATGTGTAGCCCACACCAAAAATACAGATTTTGTGTCGCAAGGTAATCGATACGCAGACGAAGTTGCCCGCTACTGCGCGGAGCAAGGATATTCTTTCCCGGAAGTGGAAGTAGGTGGGACTCAGGAAAAGACAGAGTTAAACATGATGCTAGAAACAGTTGATACTTGGGATGATTTAAAAGACATGCAAGAGAAAGCACCAGATTCTCAGAAAAAGGCATGGGAAACAGCAGGTTGTGTGAAAAGTGAAATGGATTTGTGGGTTTCAGCAGATGGAAGGGCAGTATTACCAGATGAACTAGTGAGTCCAATGGTACGACAGATACATGGTCCAGTACACTTAGGAAGAGATGCCATGCTGAGGTTATTTAGGCAGACTTGGTATAATCCTAGGTTTAGGATTGCAGCAGAAGCAGTGTGTCGGAGATGTGTCACTTGCCAGCAATTGAACGTAGGGAAAAGAACACCAGTTACAATGAGTCACATTGGGAGGTCTGGGGGGCCTTTCAACAGAATGCAATTAGATTTTATTGAGATGCCAAAAATCAACCGCCTCTGGTATGTTCTGGTGGTTGTATGCATATTTTCCAGATGGGTTGAAGCATACCCTACACGCAGGTGCGACACACTCACAGTAGCAAAGTTGTTCCTTAGAGAGTTGATCCCGCGCTTTGGGTGCCGACCTCCTTGGAATCAGACAGAGGAACTCATTTCAACAGCGAAGTTGTGAAGATGCTTTGCTCTGCATTAAACATTGATCAGAAGTTGCACTGTAGCTATCGACCAGAGGCTTCAGGTATTGTGGAGCAGATAAACGGAACTCTAAAGTCCCGAATAGCCAAAGTATGTTCATCAACATCCTTAAGCTGGCCTGATGCTCTGCCCTTGGTACTCATGAGTATGCGTAGCACACCAGACAGGAGAACAGGTCTCTCTCCACATGAGGTTTTAATGGGGAGGGCCATGAGACTTCCGTCTGTTCCAACTACAGCTTTGTTGAATATTACAGATGACCTGATCTTGGATTATTGCAAGGGACTCTCTGATGTCATTCTTTCTGTGTCTCTTCAGGTGCAGGCTGCTGAAGTTCCATCTTCAAGAGACCTATGTCACGACTTGTGCTCTGGTGACTGGGTCCTGGTGAAAAAACACGTCCGGAAGAACTGCCTAGACGTGCGTTGGAAGGGGCCCTACCAAATAATCCTGACAACGAATACTGCTGTAAAGTGTGGAGGGCTGCCAAACTGGATTCATGCTTCCCATACTCGAAGAGTTCCAGCACCCTTAGAAGAAACAGCTCCTCTCACAGATGAAAATCCAGCTGTGGACGGCGAACCACTAGAGGGGGATCAGTCAAGCTGTGGGGGTGTCGGAAGAAGTTGGGAGTGCTACAGATCCAGAAGAAGAAAGACAGGACGACAGTGAAACTGAAGTTGCCACCGAAGGAGAAAGTTGCTGTGAATACGGCTCAGACACAGATCAAGACAAGAGTGATCAAGAACCGAGTGTGAGGACAAGAAATAGGAGAACAAGGCGTGGAGAAGCTAGTTGGCCTGAAAGAAAGAAGAGGCCGAGCTTGAAGCCAACTCCAGAGAGAACTCTTGCTCCTATACCTGAAGACTCGGATCCGGACGAAGGTGCACAAAGACAGGAACAGGAAGGTCCGAGAAGAACGAGGAGGGTGCGAGTGCCCTGCAGAAGATACGCTACTCCTGAGTGGACCTACCTAGCAGCAGATGTCCAGTGCACAGAGATCCGGGAGGGTGAGGGAAGTGACATTGACCAGTACTGACCCAATCATAACATTGGAAGTAGTGTTGTTGATACCCGGAGTGGAGGTCGAAGGGTTGCTGACACTCACTATTCCTAATCCTCCTTATCTGAGCAGAATAAGAGAACTGGTTTTAAACAGAATAGAATTTCCGACTTTTTGTTCAATGAGGCCAACACCCGAGGAGATCATTCTTCGTTTGGAAATATTAGAATACGTGATTAGAGCCGCTGGAACACGTATCATTCCAGATTGTTAAAGACTTTGTAAATAAACAGATTGAAAGATGACCTAGCGCCAAGTGGAAGAAGAAGAAATTTAGGGACTCCCCATTTAGTGGACGGAGAAGGGCTAGTGTTGTCTGTTGCTATAGAACTCAAAGACTGATCTTGCGGAAGGGATTATCAGCTTCCAGGTGTGGTTCGGAAAGGCTGAATAAGCAAAGAAAAGAGACTTTGTGTTGTGAAAGAAAATCAGAACTACACTGTCTTGAGATCATGGAGACCGGCAACCCAAACCGCAGGACAAAATGCATAGTAGGCACACTTTTAGTGGGAGTAATTTTTCTTATAGTTTTAGTAGTTACTATATCATATGTAGTGGGACATGAAAATGAAGAGAAGGCAATAAAGGAAGCAAAAATTGTACCGATACAGAAACCTACTACTGCTGGTCAAAGGGGGGACAATACAGAGAAAGATAAAGCTTTACTAGCAGCAGAGACTCGTAGGTTGCATATGGATGAATCACAGGGAAATTTCAAATCAAATGCATATGCTAAATTGCTTTATGAATATATTGATGCTATGGAGGCAAAAGATTGCTACGTGTGTATGCAATTGCCAGCCTCTGTAGACGAAGGTATTAGATATCATCATCTTCCATTGACTTATGGAATCACATGTAGTTTGTTGCTCAGTATATTTTATGAACGTGATGGTTTTGAGTATTATTTTTCAAATTTTTATGCTGTTTTACCAGAAGTTCCAAACTACAAGCACATGAACAAGTGGGATTATTATAAGAGTGAAGATAGACTAAAGAAATGTTTCATTCCTTGGAAAACGTTAGATACTTCACATGCCAGAAGAAATAATTTGACTTGTAAAGTGTCGGAAATTGAGAAAAGGTTTATAGGGCAGGTGGATGATCGGTACAGGAGACAGAAGATCTTAAAAGCTTCAGGCAAATGGAAAACAGATTGGACAGAGGAAGAAAGGTCACACCAAAGAAAGGGTAGTAATGCTCCAACAGCATTAGATCGAGAGAAAAAAGGGAAACTGTGTATATATAGGGGTAAAACCTATGATGAGAATGTGTT
Source organism: Lissotriton helveticus (assembly GCF_964261635.1). NCBI lineage: Eukaryota > Metazoa > Chordata > Amphibia > Caudata > Salamandridae > Lissotriton > Lissotriton helveticus. The sequence continues at coordinate 750,443,347 of NC_136061.1, forward strand.
TGTGGGAGAAGTAAATTGTGAACATGCTTTCCAATTAGAATATTATACCAAGGATTTCTTGAAGGGACTGCAGGTGATCCCGAATGTATATTTTGTTTGTGGAAGAAATGCATACGTGAAACTACCGGATAATTGGTATGGATCATGTTACTTAGCAATTGTCTTCCCCAAAATATACCATGCTAAGGATTTAGAAATTATAGAGGGAGGAACTCAAGCTAGAGGAAGAAGGGATGTAAGCGATGAGGAGGTAGTTGGAGACGTATTTGGTGCTATGTTTCCTCTTTTAGGGATAGTACTGAATGATGTCAAGATCAGAAGATTGGCAACAGTTGTGGATAGGTTGTCCGACAGTACTGCTAGATCATTAATGTTGGTGGAGTTAGAGATGCAATCGATAAGGGCAATGGTTCTTCAGAACCGACTTGCTCTAGACGTTCTGTTAGCCAAAGAGGGAGGAGTCTGTAAGGCTTTGAAGGTTCAGGAATGTTGTACTTACATTCCAGACAATTCAAAACCTCTAGAAAAGTATATACGGAACATCACTGAAATTCATCATGAGATTGAGGATTTGACACAGGTAAATGTGTGGGGAAAAGTAGGTCATGGAATGGGTAAAGTTGGAAGTTGGTTTGCCAACCTAGGAAAGGGTTTCATTTGGTACATACTGAAACCTATCATCATAATAGTGGTTTGTATAATCACTTTGTGAGGATTGGTGCGGCTGTACCAATGGTATAGATCAAATAGGTTGCAGAGATCCATGAGAGAGCAGGGGAGGAGATTAGCTGCGATGCAGGATAATCAGTACAGGAGTCTGAGGGCTCTAGAGATGATGAAACGAGAGAGTACTGCAACGAGTGCAGTTTGATTTAGTTCATACCTCAGGGATGGTGTTGTGATGGTGATGACTACTAAAAGTCATCAAAGGGGGGAACTGAGAGAGCCCAAATCGAGAAAAAATTAGAAGTGCACCATATTTACAAGCACGTTGCATTAGTTTAGTAAACATTACATAAGAGTGTCGAATTTATAGAGTGAAAATACATAGGAGTGTTTAATTAAAATAGAATGCATATATCTGTGTGAAAAGCTAATATAGAAGTGTGTAGAGATGTTAGAATGATGTTGAAATCCCATGTTATGTGGCTGTTGTAGAGGAGAATGTAATACTGCTAAACGTAGAAATGTGTAGGCCACATGGCAGTTCACAGAGAATGAAGGGTGCTGTTACACTCTCACATGATATGGATTTTAATGTTGTTGTAATTCGAAGTATTATTGATCATAGAACTGAATTATATGTTTTATAGAAGTGTTTCATATAATCATTGTGTGTAATGAGTTAGAATACTGTTTAGACTAAGAAATTAAAGGTTATAGAGTGCACAGGCCTGTTTCATGTAATTCTAAATAGGCCTGAATAGATAAGTTAATTTCCTTTGATCTGCATGTGTTAGTTAGAGGAATGTCATGTTAAGCTTAAATTGCAGAGACTACTCGATGGTTTACGACTTAGAAGACATGGTGGAGGCCGGAATTTGGGGCCCACTGTACAAGTGTCTGTTTGCAGGTGCGAGGAGGTTCCAATCAAGAGAGTGATGAATAGGGTTTTGTTCAGAGAGCCAGGCACCAGCCTGGAGGAGGCTTCAGGAATTTCCTGGGGGGTACCGTCCTGCCGGAGAAGAGCCTGAGAAGCAAGGTCAACGCTAACGATGGGCCCAGAGGAGTATCAGCATGGAAAATGCCAGAACTGACACCACATGAGGGGCGTCTCTAAAGGGCGTTTCTATTGTAAATGTGATTTTTGTATTAGGGACAGCACCCCTGGGTGGAGTTAGGGCAGTTGGTCTGAGGAAACCTAAGAGAGCGGATGAGTAGGCAGATAGGATAACTGCGAGACACCGATTTACAACGAAGACTAAGGGAAGTGAGTGATCTTCTTTGGAAGTCACCACGGCTGACACCTTTTTAGGTTAAGATTTTACTAAGTAGGGATGTCACTTAGTTTAGTGTAGGGACAGTCTAATCTGGATTTTCTTCCTTTCTGTAAATGATTCATAAGCAACAGCTTGTGTCTATTCTTGCAACTCTGATGATTTTTGAATTGGTTTTGGTGATATTCTTCTGCCGACTAAGAGCATTTAGAAAATTTATGTTTGTATTGATACCAGTATATCTTTTGAACCTTATTTTGAGATGTTTGTATCTCCAGTTAACTTTGGCTTTATAATAAACTTTTAAAACTTATTCGTAGTAGGTGGTTCTTTAGAGTGGTGTAAGTCCTTAACTGATTGACCTAGTAGTGGATTGCCTTTTACTCTATGACAGGTATCAACTGTTCAGTCGACCTGAGTTGGGATCTAGACCTATAGAAATAGATCAGAAATCCCGCCGTAACACTATTCTCATGCTATACCTAGCATGAGAGAAGCTCCTAGTTTGTCCCGAGTGGGCTGATCTCACACTCGCTCAGGCACAGGGAGCCTGTGGCTTTTCTCCAACCCGACTGGGCGCACAGCTGGTTTGTAAAAATATAAGTGTGTATGTCTGTTTCGCCGGCGTAACACAGCCGGCCAAACTGACATGTACACTTATATGTGCCCACTACTCCTCCCTGTGCAAGCGCCCAGCCCCTCCCAAGACTCCATGACTCAGTCAGGCTGCTCAGGTAGTGATAAATAAAATGATGATAACATTATTTTATTATAATTTTATTTTTCATCTGCTGGCGGTGGGGTGATGGTCCTCCGTTATTACGGAGGAGCAGTGCCTGTTTGTTCAGAAAAGGATAACCCCCCATGTTGAGAGTTTGTTCTTGTGTTACAGAATATTTTGTGAGTGCCTATTACACATGACACCTACTTGGCAGACTTTAGTGCCTTAGGTAAAGCCATTGCACTGGTGTCTCCCCTGAAAGTACAGAGATCACCGTCTGCCTAGTCCAGATCTCAAAATTTTACTGGAGCTTCTCCACCAGGGGAGAGAAGGTCAAGTCCCTATGTGATTTGGTAGCCCAGGAGTCCTTTCTCCACTGTCAAAATTAGGCCCACAGTCTTAAAGGAAAATGCATGATGAAATTACATTGATATGCGATTTGATGGATGCTCCAGCAGTTCACTCATGTAAAAAGTTACCTCTTAAAAACGAAATTCAGCTTTCTTCAACCAAGAAGCAAAAATCTAAAACAGTAGGAAGTTCATAGAAAGGTCATGGGAGGCCAGACAGACTTTGTGCACTTCTGCCGCTGTCACCATTCCAGTGTGTGCTTCTAAGGGGTCGATTCTGATTCGGATCGGAAATCTGCCCGATGACTCATACCCGAACGGAGTCCAACCAACACCTACTGGCACCCTATGACCCGTTCAGTACGATGCAAAGCCTGTGATTTACAACAGAGCCATACGGAAACTAAGCCGTACGACCGAGCCGTACAAATTCAGCCATCCGTCCAAAAATGGACACGAGCCGCACCGATCAAACCGAACCCGGATTGAATCCGACCGATACGTACCCGCGACGTCTTAGCCGCACAGTACGATGCCAAACACATTAAATCTGACCGAATCGCACGGAGCCCAAGCCGCACGACCGACCCGGACTGAAAACGTACCGGAAGCGAGAGAAACCATGGCGTTAGACTCGCATGCAACACAGAACACAATCAGCGTGAAAGACACGGAGCAGCCCGCACAAGCCAACATGAGAGTCCGACCTGGTCAGAAGAACGTCTCCTACATGCCCACCAAAAACACTGCCAAAAAACAAAAAAGGACCAGTCAAGCCATGACAAAGTCAATTAATACACCAAAAAAACACAAAGACACACCCACAACTCCACCTATAAAAAGGCAAAACTACACTACCATGATCCTTTGCAAATACAACAGAGCAGCCAGCACATAACAACTTGAGACACCAACCACAGACACACACACAGCTCACCCATCATACAACTTACACACTATCAGCACCCCTCCAAAGCTCTCACACATACACCTACCAAAACAGACAATCACCCACCCACCCTCACTTGCAGCACACACATCACTCCTCACCACCACCCATCACCATGCCCCTGAGAAGAATCCACAGTTCACAGACATTGAGTTAGAAATTTTGGTAGATAAGATCCTCAGAGTGGAGCCACATTTGTTTGGCACATTGGTACAAAGGACCCCATGTCACAGAAAACCAAGATGTGGGAGAGGATCGTGGACAAAGTGAACGTACAAGCACCAATGAATCTCACAAAGACCAACATCCAGAACAGGTGGTATGACGTGCGCAGGAGGGTCAAGAAGCTCCTCCAGAAGGAACACGCCTTGAGTCAGCGCACTGGCGGTGGCCCTCCTGCCAAACCAGTCTACTGCAGGTCCTGGGAGGAGAAGGTGCCAGACATCCTACCACCAGAGAGTGTCTATGGCCTAGCAGACTTGCCAGAGCCTGGTGAGTACACAACCAATATACTAAAAATTGTGTTGCAATACACACACATCACCGTTAAGGGGACAGTGAAACCATGCACTGATAGCAAAGGCATAGTAAACAAAAGTTAATCAGCCCAAGAAGTGTATGCTATTCCGACAAACACAATAATGGCCACATCATAGTGAATTGTAACTGTGTCATGACATGTACAAAGCTACCAACAAATAGGGCCAGGCAGTGGCACTAATCTGAGTTAACACTGTCAGACACCCCTGCCACCACAACCAATATCTCACAGTGAAGCTGACTGACAGGAAGGAATAGTGGGTATGCTTGTGAAGTGAGTGTATACCAAAGCATGATGGTGTTGTTGTCAAAGATAATGCACCCCCTCACAATTTCACCATCAACACCTCTCTGAACAGTGCTCACCTCACAATGGCTGGAAACTGGGCTGACAAGTACTCTAGGAGTGGGCTTTGTTGTGGGTAGCACAAGGCCCTGCTGGGAACTGTGCATCAATAAATACTAGGAATGCACAAGAAACCATTGTGTCAGCAAAGGCACACACCCTCACAGGGAAGCTGAGTCAAATGCTAACAGGGATCACACTCCTGTGTCAACCACCTGATGGCCCTTGAGTAACAATTTCCATGTTGGCAGGACAATGTGCTACCACAACATCAAACTCTGTGACAACTGAAGACAGTGCGGTGTTCAGGCATGCATCCTGATGTCACTTTGCAAATGTCATGTATATCAAACACTGTTACAAAGATCAAGGAGGGGTGAATGGTCTACTCTTCCTGTGCAACCTGGTTCATAACTGATTGTGTTGCATCCATTGATAGACACACATATATACACATGTGTGGTGTGTGACATCATGTTTTTCAGCATCAGTGTACTGTAGCAGCAGCATCATTGGCTCCCCCTTGTTGCAAATATGCTGTGCCTCCAGCTGGAGGTAACTTGTCTGGTTCCCCAGTAGTGCCCAGAGGAGAACACTGAGAGGGTGTGTGTGTGCTCAAGTGCTGTGAGTTAAAAACACACACGACTCCCAAAGGCAAACGAAAAGTGTTGAACATTGTGATTGTGATGTATGAAGTTACAAACAAAGGTGTTGTGTGTGGATCCAGCTACTGATCCTTCTCACCAGGGTTGGTCACTGTTGGTTAACATGTAGCATCCCCATGTGATCCTAGACCTAATATATCCTCTGGACACTACTGGGAAAGAAGCCAGTCTTCCTCCAGGTGAAGGCACATCATATTTGCAGTAAAGATGATCCAAAGTAAAGGCAGCTACAGTACACTGATGCGGCAATCCAAGTAGCACGGCCCCATTCCTGTATACATATACGTATAGGAGGGAATTTACTAAGGAATGAAATCATGTACATATCATGGCTGCACAGGATGAGTGATCCACTGCCTGTTTTGGATGTTGGTCTTTATGTGAAAAGCGTTCACCTTGTTGCACATGACACAAGTCCCCATCATGCCATGGAGGGTCCATGTTGTACCAATGTAGAAGATGAATGTGGACTTTGGGCATTTCATCTACCAATACTTATAACTCATATGTGAACTTTGGATTCTAAACCTCATGTACAGCATTATCTCCACACATGTATGTAAATAAAATCACTATTACACTATACTTGCCTATGTTGTGATTCCAACGTGGTATGTGTGTTGGAGATGATGGAATGCTGAAGCACACAGTGCATGCCGACTACTACAGCAATGTCATTACCGGGTTGATGTGACACCTATGAGAGAGACACACCAATTGGGCTCCACAACACATACTCACCATGGACATGTGCCACTTTGCCTACAAAGATGGATGCCAGATATAGGGTGGAATGCACAGACACCATACCTTTCCACAGTCACTGCCAACAAGCCCACAGGTGAGGTAACCATATGTCTGTCAGATGTGTGAAGACAGACAACACACATTACTAAGTGAAGCACAAGTTCATTACAAATCATAAACAAGTTTATTACACAACAATATCAAGGTGAATCCCACATGACAGTGGGCACAAGGTCACCAAGTGTCGTCAAATGGCGCTTTAAGGATGGATACTGGATGTCGGTGTCAGACTTGCCCCAGCAACTGGCAAAGTACCTTGGGAAGGACAGAAATGAGACACAGTCAGAAGGACACCAGAACAGGATGGAAATGCAATAAACATGTCACAAGAAACCTACACACTAACAACTTAGCATGTCAACACCATTGTGGACTTTAGAGCATCTGACAGGACACATCACTGCACACTTCGAGTCAAGTACCACACAGACAAACTCTAACAGCAACTGAGCTGCACAAACACTTCACAGGCTCACTCAGGACATTGACATGACAACCCTGTGAACGCACCTTCAGCAGAAGAAGTTGTTTATGAGCTGTGTGCGGACATCACCCTCATCACCCTCATCACTGGCCTCGTGGCCCAGGCCAGGATCCTTCACAGGTGGTGGATGTTGGTCGTCATCGTCCTGGATGAGAGGCATCTCCTTCCGTACTGCTTTGTTGTGGAGCATGCAGCAGACGATCATGATTTCACACACCTTTACAGGCTCATATGGGAGGGCCCCTCCGGTATTTTTCCATGCAGCGGAAGCGGCTTTTTAGGAGACCAAATGTACGCTCGATGACTCGCCTGGTTCTGCCATGTGCCTGATTGTAGCGCATCTTGGATGCTGTCACAGGGTTCCTCAGGGGTGTCAGCAACCATGGCATGTTGAGGTATCCAGAGTCACCTACATACAAAGAATCACACATTAGTTGAGTATTGTAAGGGGGTGGGAGAAAACATTGCAAATCACATACATTGGTAAACAGTACACACCAACAAGCCAGGCACGCTGGTTTGGCATCTGTGACATCAACAACAGTGTGCGACTCCTCCTCAAGATGTAGGCTTCGTGGGCTGAACCAGGGAAATGTACACACACATGTGTAATCACCATGTCTGCCAGGCATACTACCAGAGCATTGATAGAGTGGTAATGTTTGCGGTTGCGGTATGTCTGTTCCTGTGCCTGTGTTGGTATCAGGGCCACATGTGTGCCATCGATTGAGCCAATCATGTTTGGCATCCTCCCCAGTACTTAGAACGCATCCTTGATCTCTGCAACCTCATCCGGTGTAGAAAACTTGATGTAGGAGTCCAGGTGAGTCAACATCCCCTCCAAGACATATCGTAGCACACGGCTGAACATAGTTTGTGACATACCACCAACACTAGCCACAGTGTGTTGGAAGGTACAGGTGGCTGCCATCACCTTCACCTTTGGTGTCTGTGTTGTCGGGTATGTGCGGCCAGGTAGCAGATTTGGTGCCAACTGCTCCGCCAACTCATCAATCATGCTCCTGTTGAAGCGGTACCGTCGGATGCTGTCGCGTTCCACCATGGTCTCGAGGTCAGGGAACGGTCTATGGACTGCTGGGGCCCTGCAGTACAGAGAAGAGCGAAGTCACATCATATATTCAGCTACCCATGTGGAACTCACCTTTCCAAAAAATAACATTTTACATCATAGCTATTCACAATTAACAAAGGTGTGGGCAATTGGTTATGGACACATATGTCACCTTCATGCCCATCATCTCACATATAAATCACACATGTGTACATTAGTTCCTTGGGGTGCAATGGCAAATCATTGGGCTGTGGCACAGTACCCATGGACTGCAGTAGTGCCGGAGTGCTAGCCTGAAATTCCTAGCCAGTGTTGCCATGTCAGACCTACAGCACAAATGCACAGTCATATGGGCCCACTACCTGTGTACCTCTTTTACCTTTGTGATGACTACATGTATACTCAACGGTATGCAGCACAATTATGTGGCATGTGTGGTAATGTCCTCTTCACTTTGTCATCTTCACAGGTTGATGCCCACCAGAAGCAAGAAATCTGGCTGACCATCGCCCGGGCAGTGCGATCAGTGGGGTTCTACAAGTGCCGGATCCGCAACTGCCAGAAGAGGTGGCAGGACCTACGTGGCTGGACCCGGAGGATTGCGAGGGTCCAGCTGAAGAAGTCCCCTCCTTGCCGTAGGGGCGGACACCGGACCCTGACTCCCCACATGCTCAGGATCCTGGCGGTGGTCTTCCCGGACATGGTTGGGCAACTGAAGGCCAGACAGCAGCAAGGAGGGGATAAGTCCATGCCTGATCTTTGAACATGTCTGACATGCCATTTGCAGTCTTTTGGCCTGGTAATACTCCCACATTACATTGGTCTTGGAGTCCAGGACTCGTGTCCCTCAATTGTGTCAGTCACACTCCGCATCTGATCCACAGGTGTGGCCCCTACAGTCTGTGAGTTTTTTGACTTGGGCACTGTGTCCCTTCATTCTGCTATGCTGAGGGTCTTGCACAGCATTTGTTGCTGGGACTCTGATGTGTGCATCGTGGGTGGGTCTATTCTTTGCACAATGCTTGGTCTCTGACATGTGTTCTGTGTGTGACTTTCATATGTGTTCAAATTGCTCGTCTGGGTCACAACATGTGTAATGGGGTTTTTAAAACATGCACATGCATCAGGTGAGTCCATGTAATGTCCTCAGGAGTATGTTTAGGAAGTATGTCACACTTGCCCAGACACCTGCCTATTGTCCGGGACAATACACTGTTTTAGGTTTACCTGGTCAGTCATGCCCACTCCACAGCATTGGGAGAGTCTGTACTCACACTCACGTGTATGGACCAACTGATTGTGCTTCCTGAAATGTGCCCTCAGGTGTCTGACACAATGTCATTGTGTGTCGCTTCCTTTTTGTAACAACTGGTGTGTTGAGGATTTTAGTAGTGTCAGCAGGACATCTGAGTTGTGACAATGGTGATCATACCTGTGTAACATATAGGGTTGTGGTCAGTTGAATGTGCACAATGCTGTATGCAAGAATGACTTTCACACAGCTGTGTGTCATTGTCAGCAGACTGCGAGGTGCTCATATTCATGTAGTTGTGTTTGCAGTCACTCATATGTAAAATGTGAGTGATGTAGGTTTATCACAGTCCAAGAAAAGTGTGTGGCAGGGGACAGAGTGGTGCACTTGTCAGCTGCAGAGTTTGGTTTGGGCCTGACCTATGAATGTGACGCAGTGCAGACTGATGTTGTCCTGATGCATTGCCCATGACATGTGACAGTAAAGAGTGACTTACCATGCATGTCTGTGCCAGGACACTGACTTGAGATGAGGGATCCTGCATTGGAGTCAGAGGTGCTCCATGAACCCCATTGTGTCATTAACTTTCAGGACGTAAGGACATCATTGCGTGTTTGTTGCTAGGCATCACAAGATTTGGAAATGTGACTCTGGGCATACATTCATCCAGACCCTTGTACTGAGTGATTGGCATTTGATGTGATGTTTGTCTATACATGGTCATTTGCATTCTCAACAACTGTGTATGAGTGCATGTTTGCACTTTCAGGTATCATCAGACAGCATGCAACTGACATATCGGTACAGGTCCAGGAGGGATTTGCATGCCATGGTTGATGTTCAGACTGGCTATTGCCCTATGTACACCTATTTGTGCATTATGAGCACATATCAGCTAAGGATGCCAATGCATGGCCTGTGATGTGGTGTATTTACAGTGTTGTGTGCAGTCAGTGCAGTCAACTAATGTGGTCGTTCCTTTCCTACTTATATGCAGATACATCCACGGGCACAGGAGACAGTGCCATGGAACAGGAGGAGCAGCAGAGCCAGCCTGGGCCAGCGACTGAGGAGTCGGAGGGACCCAGTGGCATGGAGGGTGAGGGGAGCCACACCGAGAAGTCCTTAGCACCATACACCTCAGCTGAGCACCACAGCAGCTCGGAAGATGACTCCCTTGTGGGGGGCGGGTGTCAGCAGCCAGGAAATAATTGATAGTGATGCTCTCCTCGCCACCACCACCCTGCCCTCGGCTCCCATCCCAGAGGTCCGTGGCAGCTCCCATGTTCCGGAGCATGTCTCCTTCCTGCCAGGCACCGCACCCCTTGCCCCTGTGTCCCATGCTTCCCCGAGTGTGGAGCCTGTGGACCTACTTAAAAAGATCCATGTAGGGCAGACATCAATGCTGAGTGTCCTCCATGCACACACCAGTCTGTTGACACAACTGGTGTCATTCATGGAGGACATCTCATCTGGCATGTCAGCCCTACAGAGGACCAATCAGTCCATGGCCTCCTCACTGACGTCAGCAGTATGCCTCCTACAGCAGTCCCTGACCCCTTCAGCCTCAGTCCAAACAACTTCTCCTAGCACCCTACCTGTCCCCAGCACACACACACCTGCACGGTCACCCAAATACACAGACACAGACAGCACATAATCACCCAAACATAAGTCTTAACGAGCACACAAGCTAAGTCAGGGGACTGATACCACACACACAGGAGATGGGTCGCATACACACACACAGGCATTCACAACCACTCCACAGTCCTCACATCCCTCTCGCTCCAAGAGCCCTTCTCTTGCCTCACCTACAACCCTATCTCCTAAGAAGCTCTTCCTGTGTGACCTAGGTCTCTTCCCCTCAGATCCAGCAGATCCTGACTACATGGGGAAGGGGAAGTCCCCACACACAGAGAAGAGTGCCCCTCACACCCGGACACCCCCCCAAGCGCAGGCAGACTGAGGCCCCCACCCGCAAGTCACCCCATACCCGGAAGAGCAAGACCCCACCCCCACCCCCCAGCTCCACTGCACAGTGTCCTTCCTCCATCCCCCAGGTCAGCACACCACAGGTTCCCCCGCCACTCCCTATCCGAGGTTCCCCCACCCACAGATACATCATCCCCAAAATGCTCAGGCACTCCCCAACTCCCACTTGCTCTTCCACTGACACCACCACCAGTCTGTCTGTTGTTGCAACTACTGTGGGGAGCGTGTCCCCCCAGCTGTCCTGCCAACCTCACCTGCACCCCTTTCCACTCCCATGGTGTTAGGCACTGCAGTGGAGTCCACGCCCATCCAGTCTGACATGGGCACTGCAGTGGGCACCATGTCCACTACACCTGACCTGCCTACTGCATTGGTTCCAGCACCCACCCCATCAGACTTGTGACCCACAGTTGTGATGGCACACCCCATGTCAGACCCCTCCACTGCAGTTGTCACTGACTCTCCTGCACCAAGCACCCCTTCACAACCTCCTTCTGCTGAGCCCTGATCCTGCCTCTGTGGTGTCTTGCCTGCCCCATGTATGCCCGTCAGAGTGAATTGCCCAGTCCTTATCAGTGCAGGCAAGCAATGGGTGACAGATGTCACTCACACCATCATTGGACTTTTGACTTTCAAAGGGACATTGGACTACATTTCTTTGTTGATTTTCCCTTCCAGATGGCAGATTGCTGATTTAAGCATTTTTTGTTCTCCTCGTGCATTTGATTGAGCTGTAGATTTTGTTGATGCTGTTCAGCCTGACCTTGGTGTGATGATGCAGGATTTTCAAATGTCTGTTACTGAGGTGTTGATGTGGTGTACTCCATGTGGCCCATGAGATGCGTATCTTGTTCAGGTTGGTATCCATGTCATCCTGTGCAGCTGAGTGGGTGTGTCATGGTTAACTAATTTAGCACAGGGATGGTAACATTTCATTGGCATGGCTACATCTGTGGCTTGCACCCATGCACATATGATGTGCTTCACAATGTCCAATTTGACATTTTCCCTGACTGTTGTGCCATCTCCACTGTACATGCAGGTGTCGTCATCATTGGTGTAAAGTCAACTGTGTCCTCAGTGCAACTTGGTAGACATATGTATTGTCTATGTGCAGGTGACTTAAGGGGCACTACCGTACCCAGGTGTATGCCACCAATACCTACATTGGGTGGTAGATGAAGGTTGAGTGTACAGGTGTTGTGCTGACATGCTCAGGAATCTTACCTACTGTTTGGCATGTGCTGCTTTTTCCATGATGACACCTACCTTGTGCTCACTGTGATGATGGGTGATTTTCACCCTTTGCCACAAAACTCAACTTTAGCTGCAGTTTGTGTCCACACATTTTACATTGGATGTACACACTGATGGGGGGTTTTGACACATTGGCCCAGTGCTATTTCAAAGCTTGACTTTTGTAGCCCACACTCTGGTGTTGTTCACACATGTGAAGGTAGTTACTTTGTGTGTCATGAATCAAAATCACTATTGGGGGTATTTGTCGGGCACTACAGACTGTTGGCATGATGTTGTTGTAAAATGTATTTGGCTGACATGCCTGTGGTTGATGTTTGATGATGTGTGTCGCATCCTCCTCCCAATGGGTGGGGGTGTCAATATTGTCTGCCACACTGACCCCTATGGGTGGGTGAGGCAGTATTGATAGGTAGCATAACACATATGGGTAGGGTGGCATCAGTGATAGAGCACATGACACATATGGGTGGGGTGGCATCAGTGATAGGTAACATGTCCCTATGGGTTAGGTGAACAAAGCGATACCAAAGGGGATGATGGGCAGAGCGTTTTAACAAATCAAACACTCACCCCCAGTCAACTGATCTGGGTTTAATCCATCACCATTCTTTAGCTCACTCCACCACCCCAGTTCAGACATGGCCATATGGAAATCAGTCTGACCCTGTGCCTCATGAGAACAGTCCAGCCCGAACTGCCAAGCCATGTCTTCCCTGGACCGGAAACAAGCATCCTGGGACCGGTTTCGGATTCATAATCCTCATCAGCCAGGCTATCTTGAATCCAGTGGTAAAGTGAGCAAGCGACCCACGTCTGGGCAAACCCTGCCAACATAGGGCGAACAAAGCGATACCAAAGGGGATGATGGACGGAGCGTTTTAGCAAATCAAACACTCAATCCCAGTCAACTGATCTGAGTTTAATCCATCACCATTCTTTAGCTTACTCCACCACCCCAGTTCAGACATGGCCATATGCAAATCAGCCTTGACCCTGTGCCTCACGGGAACAGGTCCAGCCCGAACTGCCAAGCCATGCCTTCCCTGTCAACTGATCTGAGTTTAATCCATCACCATTCTTTAGCTCACTCCACCAGACATGAGTACCGTGCTCTCCACGCCACTGGAGTCAAGCTATCCAGGCTGAAGACGGCTGATGGCCAAAAACCAGTCCTAGGATGCTTGATTCTGGTCCAGGGAAGACATGGCTTGGCACATTGGGCTGGACTGTTCCCATGAGGCACATGGTCAAGGCTGATTTGCATATGGCCATGTCTGAACTGGGGTGGTGTGGGGAGCAAAAAAACGATGGATTAAGGCCCAGATCTTCGTACTGGGGTGAATGTATGACATTGTTCTGCATGCTATCCATCAACTGTTGTTTTTGCATTTGTCACCCCGAGTGGGATGGGTTGGTATGCTTAGACGTGAGTCCCGTGCTCTCCACGCAACTGGAGTCAAGCTATTCTGGCTGAAAACGGATGATAGCAAGAAACCAGTCCTAGAATGCTTGATTCCGGTTCAGGGAAGACATGGCTTGGCAGTTTGGGCTGGACTGTTCCCATGAGGCACAGGGTCAAGGCTGATTTGCATATGGCCATGTATGAACTGGGGTGGTGTAGTGAGCAAAGAAAAGATGGATTAAGGCCCAGATCTTTGTACTGGGGTGAATGTATGACATTGTTCTGCATTCTGTCCATCAACTGTTGTTTTTGCATTTGTCACCCCGAGTGGGACGGGTATGCTCAGACGTGAGTCCCGTGCTCTCCACACCACTGGAGTCAAGCTATCATGGCTGAAGATGGCTGATAGCCAGAAACTGGTCCTAGGATGCTTGCTTTCGATCCAGGGAAGACATGGCTTGGCAGTTTGGGCTGGAATATTCCCATGAGGCACAGGGTCAAGGCTGATTTGCATATGGCCATGTCTGAACTGGGGTGGTGTGGTGAGCAAAAACACGATGGATTAAGGCCCAGATCTTTGTGCTGGGGTGAATGTATGACATTGTTCTGCATTCTGTCCATCAACTGTTGTTTTTGCATTTGTCACCCCGAGTGAGACGGTATGCTCAGACGTGAGTCCTGTGCTCTCCTCGCCACTGGAGTCAAGCTATCCTGGCTGAAGGCGTCTGATAGCCAAAAACCGGTCCTAGGATGCTTGGTTCCGGTCCAGGGAGGACATGGCTTGGCAGTTTGGGCTGGACTGTTCCCGTGAGGCACAGGGTCAAGGCTGATTTGCATATGGCCATGTCTAAACTGGGGTGGTGAGGTGAGCAAAAAAACGATGGATTAAGGTCCAGATCTTTGTACTGGGGTGGATGTATGGCCTTGTTATGCATTCTGTCCATCAACTGTTGTTTTTGCCTATGGGTGGGGTGGCATCAGTGATAGGTAACATGCTCCTATGGGTGGGGTGGCATCAGTGATAGGTAACATGCCCCTATGGGTGGGGTGGCAGTGGGGTTGGGTAACATGCCCCTATGGGTGGGGTGGCATCAGTGACAGGTAACATGCCCCTATGGGTGGGGTGACATCAGTGATAGGCAACATGCCCCTATGGGTGGGGTGGCATCAGTGATAGGTAACATGCCCCTATGGGGTGGGGTGGCAGTGGGGGTGGGTAACATGCCCCTATGGGTGGGGTGGCATCAGTGATAGTTAACATTCCGCTATGGGTGGGTTGGTGTCAGTGATAGGTAACATGCCCCTATGGGTGGGGTGGCATCAGTGATGGAGCACATGACACATATGGGTGGGGTGGCATCAGTGATAGGTAACATGCCCCTATGGGTGGGGTGGCAGTGGGGGTGGGTAACATGCCCCTATGCGTGGGGTGGCATCAGTGATAGGTAAAATGCCCCTATGGGTGTGGTGGCGGTGGGGGTGGGTAACATGCCCCTATGGGTGGCGTGGTACTGGTGGACAGGGTGTGGACCCCCTGGGTTTGTTGGTAGGGTGAGTGTCCAACTTACCGTCTGTTCCTGATCCGGTCATATATGTAAAGGACTGGTAAGACCTGCACAATTGGATTCATGCTCCGTCTCGATCCATTGCTAGATGCTCTGTTTCGAATCTGTAAAAAGGGTTAATGGTGCGAATCAGAGTTGATATGCAGTTCTTCCAGGTGCTGAGACGTCCTGTACGTGGTGACCCGTCCAGAACGTAGGAACTGCGCATGGTACTTTACCGGACAGAAGTAGTAGTGTTTATTTTGCCGTGCGGCGCAGATTGGGTGTTTCCGGGTCAGGCTCGGATGGAAATTGATGATGGAGTCGGAGCGTGCAGATCGGTCGGGAATTTGGCACTTTTCCGCATCGTACTTCCTCACCCAGACGGTCCTGCTCCTGGTATGGTTCGGCCGTAAGGTAAGGCTACTAACACGTCTCGGAGGGCTGACCGACCGAGATCGGAATCGGACCCTAAATGTTGTTACTAGAAAAACGTATTCACTAAATAAAAATGTTTTAAAATGCTTTTAAAATTGGAATTGATTTTTAAAAAGTATTTGGATAATTAATTGGTTGAATTAAAAATGTGTTTAAAAATCTTGTAAATGCCTAACTATATGCCTTTATTTACTTACTTTGATGTCAATTTAAGACAGGCATTTTCAAAAATTCTATTGTAAGGGAACAGAGCTAGCAAAGGTCCCAACATTTCCCTATCTAGAAGTACTCTTTGATGAAAATATGTAATGGGGTCCACAAATGACGCAAAAAAAGAATACCCTTGCAAGAGCGGCAAGGGCGACTTTACATTTTGCAAAAAAAGTAGGGGTTAAACCGATTGCAGCCCTAATGAAGATATATAAAGAAAAATGTGTCGCAATGTCCACCTATGGCAGCGACATCTTTGGATACAGAGAGGGAAGGGGCATTCAACAGGAGGAAAATACATTTTTATGTAAGGTTTTGACAGTTCCTTTTTCCACAGCCACCTACATAATACATGAGGAGCTAGGGATGGGATATATTACAGATCAGATTGCAGTGGCTCCTTTGATGAGATGGATGAGAATTTGGGCAAACCCTACTGCAACCTTAAATCAATTAATAATCACCGATTGTTTGGCACTAGATAGAGCCAAACATATCCCCTGGTTTAGATATTTAAAGGATTTGACAGCCTGGCTAGGTCGTCCTGACTTATTTTTAAGCCCCAAACCTATGGACAAATATGCTGTTAAAAATATAAGACTGCAGGTTTTGTCTAAGCGCCAGGGCCTGAGAGAGAAAGAGGAGCTGCAAACACCATCTGTAAGGCGGTATGCCACATTATCTTTGGATAACCAACTTCAACCTTATTTATTAAGTATTGGTAAACCTCTTCATTGTTTTATATTAACAAGAGTCCGTCTGCAGATGGCACATTGGCTCCTATCTGTCCCTCTGGGTTTTTCGAAACCCGGTACCTTGAAACCTTGTCAGTGCGACGATTTTTCAGAACAAGACATTATTCATGTTGTATTCTTCTGAGATTATTATGCCCCCCTACGTAAGAAATGTATTCTACCACTACTAAGAAACTGTAATTTTGCACAAATTAGGCCAGCCCACCTGTATCTTCAGATGCTAGCATCGCCCATGGTTTGCTTTGGAATGGCCAGTTTCTTAATTGGGGTCATTAGGTGTAGGAAAAAAATGGTCTTTTTAAATTGATTATATGGTGTTTAGTATGTTTTTAGGAGGCCCAAAATGTGTTTAAATTCTATAGGAACTTCTTAGCTCTGGAAGTAGTCCCATGGCATTCAGTATTTTTATAACATGTTTCCACGTGTAGGCAGATGTAGGCCTTGGTATCTTATATGGTTGTTAAAAAACAATATGTTTACAGTTCTCCTCGTATTATATCGGGGATTAATTCAGTAGTATTATGTTTAATATTCTTGCTCATCTGTGTTTTATATTTTTTAATCATAAGGATGATGGAGTGTTATCTAAATATACGTGCTTACCTGATCACGTTTTGCACCTTATATAAAGTATGTACTGTAGATTTAGCAAAGTTTTCATGAATTTAAAATTTTTAATACTGCTTGCATTTGCACTTTGTATCCTGTCCACAAAGTTTCTTTCTTTGATTGGATTGCTATGAGTTGGTCACTATTTTAATACTATGATAGGCTTCTTTTTTAAATGAAATGTAGTTTTTGAATGTAATGTTTTCTTTTATGACATTAGGTTGCCGAATAAAGTATTCCTGACTTGACTTGACTGGCAATGCACAAGGTCTCACATTTGTTAAAGTTAGAGATGTTGGCATTGAAAATATAAATGTTTTTACTTTTGTTTTTTTATTTGCAGTGGAGTTATTTTATTTGCATAGCACTATTGCCAATGGTATAAACAAGCAAAAGTAAAAAAACATTGTCATTTTCAATGCCAAAAGCTCTAACTTTAACAAATGAGAGTCCCATTGCATTGGAAATGCAATCGCATTTGTTAGACTTATTGGCATTTTAAATGCCAATGTTTTTTACCTAGCCATGTTGCAGGGTGCAGTACCATATGTGGCCAAGAGAGGTCCCATGGGACCTCTTTTGGTCACATGTGGTAGTACACCCTGCCAAGTTGGAGTTATTGTATTTGTAATGTATTGTAATTGCATTTATATATCGCTTACTACCCCTGATGAGGCATCAAAGCGCCTTTTCTGGTGAGTAGCATGCCACTCCGGAACCCATAAAGGATTAGCATTGAAAATTAGTATAGTAAAATATGAAGAAGTTTGAGTAGTGGATATGTTATTCAGTTATTTGGGTAGAGAAGGGTAGGTTGCAGGATAGAAGAGGGAAAGAGGTTTGTATTTATATAGCGCTTGCTACCCCTGATGGGGTTTTGAAGCGCAAGTAGCACGCTACTCTGGAACCCATGAGGATTAGTGTTGAATTAGTATGGTGAAACATGAAAGTAATTTTAGTGGTGGATATGTTAGTCAGTTATTTGGATTGAGAAGTGTTGGGGAGGGGTAGAAAAGGGAAAAAGGTTGCATTTATATAGCTCTTGTAACCCTGATGGGGTGTTGAGACGCTTTATTGGCGAGTAGCACGCTACTCTGGAACCCATGAAGGATTAATGGTGAATTAGTATAGTTGAATATGGAATTTGAGAAGTGAACATGTTAGTCTGTTAATTTTGATTGAAAAGGATAGTGGAGGGATAAAAGAGTGAAGGATTTTTTTAAATTCTTTTTTAGGTCTTAGCAGTAGGAGGAGGCTTTTGGATGTGTAAAAAGGAGTTTTGGAGGGGAGGAGTCAGAGGGAAGAGTTTAGAAAGGTTTGTTTTAGAGAATCGTGTAGTACTAGAGGTGTCAGATGATGCAAGGAGGGGTAGAGTAGGAGAGAGTGTAGAAAGGGTTAATTTGGGGATCATAGTAGTGGTATGGGGTTTGGGATAAATGAGAGAGTGGAAGTAGAGGATATATTGATAGATGTATAGGATGAGAGATAGGGTAGTGCATTGGAAAGAGTAGTAGAAAGAAGTTTGAGATGAGTCAGAAGGTTGGGCTAGAAGTTATATTGAGAGAAGTATAGGCTGAGAAATAGAGCAGTGCATTGGAAATGCTAAATTAGAAGAAAGTGATACATATATGGATCCATAAGTACATTGAAAGTATATAGATACATAAAGGAGGTAAGTATGTGTAGATTAAAGATATTGATAGAGGCACAGGATGAGAAATAGGGTAGTGCACAGATCCAAGTACATGGAAGGTACATAGATGCACAATGTAAGTACATGTAGACCAAAGATTATTTTTCTTTCTTTCTTTCTTTCTTTCTTTCTTTCTTTCTTTCTTTCTTTCTTTCTTTCTTTCTTTCTTTCTTTCTTTCTTATTATTTTTTTCTCTCAACAATATAATTATTCTACATGTTTATACAAAGCAATACACAAAGATAGGTACCTATCTATAGTGAAAACAAATGCTTATATACATGCTGTAAATTTCAGTTTGCATATGGTGCTTATGTGGGGAAGAGCCAATTCTTGAGTAGTTTTCTGAAGATCAGGTGGTTGTCGGTAGACCTTATGTTGGGGGGTAAAGAGTTCCATAGTTTGGCTGCTTGAACAGAGAAGGATGTGCCACCCATGTTTTTTTTCTTGTATCTTGGGATTCTGAGACGAGATGCTCCTATAGAGCGGAGGTTCCTTTTTTGAATGTGTTTGGTGATTTTATTCCTGATGAAGAGTGGTCCCATTCCATGTATTGCTTTGTGGGTGATATAAAGCAGCTTGATCTTCTGGCAACCCATGCAGGGCTTTCAAGGCAGGGGAGATGTGGTCTCGAGGATATGCAAGAGTATTCTAGCAGCCAAGTTCTGAATCCATTTTAGTCTTTTCATGGTCGTTAGAGGTGATCCGTGGTAGAGGCTATTGGCGTAATCGAGTTTGGACAGAACAAGGGAGATGGTAGCTTGGACCTTGGGTGGAAATCCCAAATGAGGGAAAATTTGTTGCAGCGTTTTTATGGTGACAAAGCTTGATCTTGCTAGTTTGGCCACTTCGGCATTCATCGACAGCTTGGAGTATTTGCGTGTCATCTGCATAGTTATACCTGTTCCCCATTGGCCAGAATTGGCAGTTTGATTATTACACCTTATAATCCTAACTGACTCAGGGAACTAGGTAGAAATTCCAGTTTAGTATGCCTGAACTCAGAATAATAAAACACATCTTTCAGTTAAGTTGGTTTTAACATTGTTTGTTTGAAAATACCACTTTTAGAATGTAGGTATTTTCTTGCCTAACTATCCAAACCTGCCTCTGCTAGGTTGTGTATTCCTTGTCTGGAGTGTGAGTGACAGGGACTGGGGATTCCAGAGGACAGGGTGAGTCAGCACAGGGATGAATAGAGAGATCTGCATGCAGACGGGGGGAGGAGTTGCACCTGGGACCTGAATAGGGCTGTGCCTTTCCTCCACAATGCTGGCTCCACCTCCTGTGGTGCGTCTGATGTCCCTGCCCTGCACTGTGACAGGAAAGAAGGAAAATGTAAACAGAGTGCTCCAGGACTGACCAGAACTGGTTTGGACTAGCCAAAGGCCTCTCTGCCTTCAGAGAACAAAGAGAAACTGTGTATAAAAAGGGGAACCCAGAACCCAGAACTTTAGAGCACTTTTGGGAAACAAGAAGAAACCTTTGCTGAGGAGAGGAACCAGAGAGACTGAGGAGAGACTATCCCTAAGCGTGAGGGATTGGCCTGCAGTGGTTGCCTGACTGCCAAAGAGAGGAGAAAGGACTTTGTGCTACTTTTATTCAACTTGTGAAGTATCTCCAAGGGCTTGGGAAAAAGCTTTCCTCCTGCTGAAGTCTCAGGGACAAGAGACTTCAACCACCAGCTCCCCAAGAGTTCTTTGGAAGTGCCTGCAGTTGTGCTGGGCTTTCTGAGGAACTGCGTGTCGCAAGGAGCTGGAAGCGCGACTCACAAAGAAGAAGTGTGTCGCTGCTGCAACCGCTGTCATCACATCACCGGAGAAGAGGATCTACGTCGCATCAGGTGCCGCCGCATCAACGGAGCAGCGTGTCACCACAGCTGCAGCTGTAGCATCATTGCCGAAGCGCCTCGCCAGAGAAGAGGATCGATGTCGCACCAGATGCTGCCGCATTACCAGGAACCATGTCGCAGGATCTGTCGGGGTTCGGAAAATTCGTTGAGTCGCCACACGCCATCGGGCATGCACGCATCATGTCGCACCCCACAGAAGACGCTATTTTTGTTCATTGTACCAGATCTTCATCGCGTCACTGCGCTGCTGGTCGCATCGCCACGGAAGCGCAGTCACGCATCACTTCCCTGCACCTAGAAGAACCGACGCATCCTCTATGCATCAGTAGGGACCCGACGCATCACCGTTCTTGCGTGTAAGGAACCAACGCATCACTTTCCCTGCAACACTTTCGTTGTATAGCGTTACGTATCCTATGGTACAATGAACTCAAAGTGTTGCATTTTACATTTTAAAAGAACTAAGCTAATTCTACCATTTTTAAGTACAGTATTGTGGATTTTTGTCGTTTGTGGTCTTGCATTAAGTCTATATAAAAATACTTATTTTTTTATACTACAACTTGTGTGGTACCCATTTGTAGTGTTGTCACTGCGTTACTGTATGTGTTCACAAATGCTTTACACACTGCCTCTGAGATAAGCTTGTCTGCTCGTGCCAAGCTACCAAGGGAGAGAGCAGGGGTTATTTTAGGAATGTACCCACTTACCCTGACTAGAGGCAAGGGTCCCTATTTGGACAAAGGTACCTACCTCTGCCAACTAGGGACCCCAAATCTAACAACCGGGGTGTAGCTTTGCTTTGTTGTGTGCAGCACTGAAGATTCACAGTGAAGAAGTTTGGCAATGAGGCCAGAAATACTGGAGGTAGGTTAGATCAATGGAATACTTCCTCTAGAGCAGTGGTAAATGGGGAAGGTGAAGAAGAGGGCAACTGAGTGAAATGCATTACACACAATACCACTGATTGTTAAGCTAAATTTTTGTAATGGCTCAGAGGTAGATAGCCAGGGAGGAGTGTGGACATTCAGAGGATGGTGTGTAGTTGCGGCTTTGCACTGAAAAAGCTACTTGTCGCCACCAGAATCAGTGCTTAATTTGAGCCAGTGGTTTCCGGTGCTCAACACCAGTACTTAACTGTCAACACCGGGGCTTGTAACAGTCTGCCACTTGGTGACACTGCCTGTCTAATTTAAAGATGAGCTCAAGAGTTGTTAATCAATTCAATATACATCAAAATGACTGTTGACTATCACCCAATCCATTCTTATATCTCTGGGGGCTTGGAATAGACCGAATTGTCACACTTGTAGTAGTGTGATTATTAGTAATTGTGTTAGAACTGCTATTGGCAGCGCTGCGGGAGGCAATGTCTTATGCAAGCTTTAGTAGCCTCCCGATGAGCACTTTTTTTTTTTTTTTTTTTACAAATTAAGCACTGCACCAGATGTAATTTTTGTGCACATTTAGAGGTGGGTACTTTTATAATGAGTCACTGACAGTTTCCTCAGATAACCTGTATAGAAGTTTAGCAATGGCAGACTTCAGCTGGAGCCTCACAACTATTCATTTTTAAAGGGCAGGGTTCACATTTTATTTCAGTGGCGAATTAGCTGATTATAAACAGCCTCTTTATTGGTCTTAAAAGACGACTGTAGATTAGTTTGGTAAATCACCCTAACTACCTACACGAACTAGAGGTCACTGAAAACACTAGATTCATGCTCCTGTCTAGCAGCCAAAAGTGTATTTTTTTATGTTGGCTGCCCTGGAGGTAAAGAGGAAAGGCTCCTAGCAGGCCAGTAAAGTTAAAGAGGAAGCCATTTTATTTCTTATTTAAGGAAGCACAAAAAACTGCAGCTCCCCGAGAAGGTTGCTAAATTGTGTATAAATTGGGTGAAGGGTAAGAGGATGATACATCATTCCAGTACACAATACAGCTGCCTCATTAGCTGACGTTTTGCGCCTCTTCCTTTCTAGCTTCTGGACTAACAACCAGACCTGTATATCACAAAGGAAGTCAAGAAAACAATCCGATTGACAAAACAATTAAATTGTATAATGGATACGAAAAAGAGCTCAGAAGCACAGTACAAGGAAACAAATGTGCAGTGAAGTGGGAGGCAACAATATCAAGTCGAAAAATGATTTTGGTGTTGAATATCAAGCTAGCAAAACAACAAAAGGCAATTATCCAGTGACAGAAAAGTTTCTTTGGGCAACAAGGATCAAGATAAACAACCTGTAGTAAAAACAAGGGTGCATGCCTAAACTCTGGGTGGCATAATAACAGATGTATGGTGTAAAAGTAACTAGCACACACGCACACCTTAGCAGCATGTCTTACATAAAACCAAACAAAAACCAAACAAAATATACAATAAACACTTTTAGATAATAAACAAAAAGTCAATGCCAGCAAAAAAAACAATAAAACCCATCTATTCTCACACCGGGTGAATGCGTTTTGTAGCCAAAGTGCATTCATACAAAAACAAACAAAAAGAACATTAAAGCACTCAAGCAACGTGGACGTCCCTGCTCGTTCCCGCGGCAATACCCCATGGGAGTTAACTTGCACGGAAAGGTGGGACATGTACCCAGCATCAGCCTTTAGCACACTTTCATTTTTAAATGACACACACAAAAGCCAATTCTAAGTAGAGTTGAGTCAGACCCCACAAAGTAGATACAACAGATCGTCTAACAGCGCAAGCGCTGTTTAGGCTCAACCTACAAAAAGAGTATTGTGAGTCAATGGTTTATATAATAATTTCGAGGATCTTGTAGCATGAAGAAAATGCTGAGTGTATCTTTAGATTCTAATTATGAGTGTCCCATTATTCGTTTGGGGCAAGCAACAGCAGTATAGGCTGAAGCACAACAGGTACAGCTTTTCAACCCAGACGCATTGCCTGCTTGATGACATTCTGACCAAGAGTGGGGACAACATGAAGGAACTGATGTGGAAACCTTGATTTCGGCACAATATTTTCCCCAAATCCTGCAGTCAGCTACAACCCTCTCTGTCAGAGAAACTGAAGTATCTCTCAACTAAAAAAACTCTGCCAGGGACAGAAAGAGAGTGTAAAATTCCGGCCCACTTGTTAGGAACTATCATCACGGGAGAGATATTAATGCTAGAATGGATCACTCTATTTTCATATTCATACAACAGTATATCAAGCTCAAGATGACATGGTTTTCATTTGACTGAAAAAGGAATTGTCCCTGCACTGGGTTATCATGCCCGCCAGTACTAGGTTCCAGATCTGATAACTGATAGCCAAATGTATGTACAGAATGGCTAGAGATTACCTGAAAAAATATCTCTGAATCGTTTTAGCAAGTCCTGGAATCAACAGAGATCAACTGATGCACATTTCTACATGTGTACTGCAGATCAGTTAGATTAAATGGTGCTGCAAGATGAACGTAAGGGTTGCGGATTTTACTGTCATTATTGCCTTGTCAGTCTTTCTCATCCAAATATTTTCACACGAGATGAGTCCTCATCCAGTAGACAGAAAAAACACTTGCACCCTGCCCCCCAAAAACAATTTTTAATTCTCATCCCTGTTCATATGTGTAACCGCCTGCAAGACCCAAACAACAACTTGCTTTACCCACCTTCTTCAGAGTGTTTTGCATTGAAACCTTTCAGGTAGGTGCCTAGTGTTTCTTTCTCTAGTGACTTTGTGGCTTATTATATGTTCCGTTTATGTGGGTTGACATTCTGTGCTTGATTTGCTACATCAGTGTTTCATTAGTGTTTCATATAATTTGAATTCAGTGTCCACCATATGGGAATTCATTTCTTATATTTCCATTTTGTTTGGGGCTATCTAGCATGCCTGGGCGTAGTTCACTGAGTGCCAAAAAAACTCCACGGAGTTCTGCAAGTGGCAGAGTGTAGTGCAAACTGCTGTTGGCGCTGATCTTCCAGCCACTCGTGTAGAAATTCTACCTGAGCAGCAGCTCACGCTCGCCAATTTACCATTTGCGAGCACGAATGGGGAAAAATTCAGATGCACTACGCAGAGAGGAGTTTTCTGCACTCCGCAAGCTCCGTGGAGGGCAAAGGGCAGAAAACTCCACATCTGCGTCGGACTACACCAACTGAGTCAGTTGATCTCCATCCAAGAGATTGGTCTGTGCTTTAGTCCCTGATTGCGGTTGGTCTGCCCAGTTTCTTTCATTCAACATGTCATGTACAACATTTTGTCTTCTTTGACCTGCACATCTTTCTCAGGTTTTGCCTGTGCTTCACTCAGCAAACATTCATTCTTAGGTTTTTCAAATATACCTTGGGACTGCTGTCTTATTCTCCATTTTTCTTTCTCATGGTTATTGTCCTGGAGTCTGCGGTCTGCGCTGGGACGCCCCGTTGCTGGGGCAGCTATGCGCATTATAAATCCGATAAATAAATAAATACATTTTGGATATTTTGTTGATCTATGCAGTCGTGTTTTGGAACGTGGGTATAGTCAGACTACAGACCATTTTTCAGAAATGTTATTATTTTTTGTGTTGGTGACTACCCACTTAAGTAATAATCACAGCCAGTACTAGTGTGAACCCTTAATGTCAGCAAATTAAACTGAGTTCAACCCCCTGTTAGCTATGGCAAAGAGCAGAGAGCTTATTTTAGGGCAATGTGTACAGTAGTTTTGTAGTACCAAAACTGTGGCAAAGTCGAAATGCAACACAATAAAAATCCCAAACCATATTAAAAACATTGAGAGAAATGTAATGAAAAAAATGACACCAACATGACAAAAATTCAATAATGGGAATGTGAGCTATGAGTTTGTAAAGGTTTAAGGGAAAATAATGCCAAAAAGCACAAAGACCCAATGAGAGTCTGTGGTCACAGCAGACCAGGGCCTAGGTACAATCAGAGATGACCATAATGCATTGTGGTTCATATACACCAACCAGGGTCATCTTGGTCAAAGATTTCACCTTGTGGCTTAGGGCCTTATTAATATGTTGGTGGTATGCATACCCCATCGCAACAGAGTATACATACAGTCAGTATGGAGGTCCACCTGATCGATTTAAATGTTGCCGGACCTTTGGTTTGGCTACAGCGGTGACAATTCTATCACCGCCATAGCCAAACCTCTTCGACGTCCCAATGAAGTAAGGGCCGTCAGAAAAATGGCTAAATGTCCCCCCGCCAAATAACAAATGACAGACATGTAGACAATATCTTTACTGTCCATCAGGGCCAGCCAAAAACAAGCTGGGTTGGACAGTTAAAACCAAATATTGCCCTTCCCTCACCATGGGACATGACTTCCATGGTGAAGGTAGCATTTTGTTTTTTTTTTTCAAAAGAAAATCCTACTTTGAGATTTTCTTTTGGAAAATAATAAAATAATTCTTTTTGGTGCAGAGTTGTGTCATGCTGATGCAGCCCTAACCCAAACAGTCGTTTGCATTAACAGGAACCTATGTGATGGCAGTACCTCTCAAAGCTTTATGAATTACTTCCAACTTGGCGGTCATTTATAAATTTGGCAGTTGGGATCTTTTGCAGCGTGATTGAGGTATTTACTCCGTCGCCCTACTCGAATAATTGTCCGACTGCCAAAGTATAAATAAGGACCTTTGTCATTAAGTCCCATCCAACCACAAGTGTATACTTCTAAAGCCTCTTTGCATGTCAGGAGCGGTACTTAGCACAGGGTGCCAGGCAGAGGTCAGCAGCAGGGCCCAATCCAGGTCCAGTTGCTAGTTGTCAACTGGGTCACCTAGAAAAAGCCCCTTGCAGCTTGTTGCCACTCTGTAGCCACACAGGAGGTCAGTTACCCTTGCAGTTCACTTCTTTGTTTTGGGTAAAAGAGGGAGCAAATCTCGTCCTTCTCTGGTCACATTCAGCAGGACCTGTCTTTTGATCTTCTATAGGTCCAGTGTTTTGAAGTGGGTAGTTGGAGACACCACATGTATGCCTGGAACAGATGAGGATGGAGTGACTCCAAGGCATGTTCTAACTAAAGGAGTAAATGTTCCCAGGCACAGACCTACCCACTTTTGCACTCATTTATCTTTGCCTTACTGAAAACAGGCTCAAAATGGAATGTGTCAGGGATTTTAAGATGGCAATAGTCTTTGGCCACACTAAACTTGGGCTTTGAGGGCTTGGGGTGTTAGTGGGGAGGGCACTTTGGTAATCCTATTGTTTACCCACAACTTAAACTAAAATCCAATTTGAGACAGGCGTTGTACCCAAAACAAGCCCAGGGAAATAAGTTTGGTAGGGCGAAAGCAGGGTCTTTCAGCAACCCGTCGATACACAAGTATTGTATTGCCACCCTGTTCTTTCTCTTTCAAGAGTGCCCCAAGTGTTTCATGTAGCAGAACAGATCTGTCAATCAGTATTTGACACTGCTATTAAAAGGAGGCACACAACCCCCACTCTGCATGTTCTGCTGAAGTTAGAGGAGTCAACTCATCCCATCCAGGTTGGCCTATTGTTTGCTCCTGGGAGGCATTTATTTCACTTAATCTTCATACCTATTCAATGCTAGTTACTGGCTGGGAAAAGCTGGAGAGCCAAAGAAAATTACTAATTAGCCTCCAGGCAAAAACATGTTAAATATCATGCACCCTGCATTGTGGACCATGAGGCATACGTAGGGGTGATATTATTATTTAAAAAGGAGGTTTTGACCTGTTGAAAGGGTTTATTTTAATGGGTCAAATTGCAGTTTTTAAGCTGCTATAGTCAGGCTTCAATGGTTGGGCTCAAGCCATATTTGCACTGACACTGTAGTGGTTGACTCAAAAGGTGTTGCAGTCCATTGGTGTTTAACTTCCAGGCCCTGGGTACACTTTGTATACTTTGTATAATGGATCCAGTCGTTTCTATCCGGACGTGGTTTCCAAGTCAGACTGGGTGACTGTTACTCAGAGCGAGTGGCCCTCGATCAGGGGGTCCCGCAGGGCTCGTCTCTGAGCCCGACACTTTTTAATCTTTATGTTGCGCCGGTTGCCACTATAGTGGAAAGTCACGGCCTGCGCATGGTATCGTACGCTGACGATACACAACTCGTCATCTCCCTATCGCGAGCGCCCGGTCTGTCGGCAGACATCTTCAGAGCATGCATGCAAGATCTTGCTGCCTGGATGTCTGCCAACTGTCTCAAGCTCAACGGAGGCAAGACTGAGGTGCTGGTGGTGGGGGGAGACCAAGCAGCCTGGACATCAGAGTGGTGGCCACCCTGCCTAGGACCCACACCAGTCCCATGCCAGGAGGCAAGGAATCTCGGTGTTTGGTTCGACTCTAAACTCACTTTCGGACCTCAGGTCAACCGTGTGATCGGCTCATGCTTTGGGACCCTCAAGACCCTTAGGAAGGTCTTGGAGTTCATTCCCATCAAAGCCCGCCAAACACTTGTGCACGCCTTAGTCACCTCCAAAATGGACTATGGCAACCTGCTCTACTTGGGGACCCTCGAGAAGAACTTAAATCGTCTGCAGGTCTTACAAAATGCCGCAGCCCGGCTGGTCCTCAGACGGCCTAGAAGATCAGCCTCAAAATCCGCGCTTCAAGCACTCCACTGGCTCCCGGTGAGAAACAGGGTGAAATTCAAAGCACTCTGCACGTGCCACCGGATCATCAACGGTAGGGCACCTCTCCCCTTGCAAGACCTTCTGACACAATATGAGCCTGTGCGTTCCCTCAGATCATCTGGCACGCGACGCCTGGCCATTCCTAAGGTGTCCAAAGCCAGGATGGGTGGCAGGTCCTTTAGGTACCTGGCAGCGTCCAGTTGGAATGAACTCCCTGTGGCGCTCCGCCTGGAACCCTCAGAGGCCACCTTTAGAGCTAAACTGAAAACACTTCTCTACTCCCAATAGTGATTCTCCTCCCTCCCCTCCAGCCTGCACTAGGATCTCAGCGCGGGGACACGCCGTCGGCGTCACCATGCGCTCTATAAATCCCCCTATATATACTAGGGACTTATGAGCAAGTTAAATATGCCAAACAGTAATATGCCAATAAAACCATGGTTAAAGGGGGAGAAGCACTACTTTACTATTTGTTAGCAAGGGTAAAGTAAGCAGAGTTATAAAGCAAGCAAAACTATCGGCCCCAACAAAAGGTGTAAAAACGGAAAAGGAAATGTCCTACCCTTTTGTAGATTTTAGGTAAATTACCCGTACTGGAAGAAGTTCTGATGCTTAATTTAATTTCACCTCTAGTTGGGGCCCCACAATCATTTTCTGTACCAACTCCAGACTTCGAGCTAGCAACACACCAGACTTAGAATTAGCAACACCCCAACTGATGAAGCCAGGTTTTCAATATTTGTGCCTCAATGTACTGATAGTCAGCATTCTTAGACACTTACTAAGTGTTTGGGATGCTTTCTCACTTTGTCCACCATCACATAAAAATAGCACTTTCTATCAATTTGTGTAGGGACTACCCAACCAAAATTCAGGCTTGGTCATGTGATACTCAGATATACGTTTTCAATTAAACCAAATCTGGACCGTAGGACAGGGACATGTACCCAACAGCCCCTAACTGCTCAGGTAGATTTCATGCAGCTTTTCATGCTGCAACAATTTTGAGCCAGTCTTTGTGTGGGGAGTAACTAATCGCACAATAGCTTGGCCAATCCTTGTTTGCGGCCGCTCTCTTTAGTAAACTTACATCAATGTAGCCTGCTTGTTAATCACAGGTCATAGGACACAGTCAAGGAACGAACAGCAGCATACAGTACCAAACTACTCTTTTTAACTTTTTGGAAATATGGTGTGGATTAAACTGGTGAATATATTTTTGGGCATGGAGACACAAATTATTATGAAGTTATATAGCTACTAGAATACCCATGTAGGCATAACCATTCACTTTAGGTATTTTAGAGTATCTTCCATTTGTAACAAATTGGAGTATTAGTGAAAACCCACCTCAAATAATATTCACATTTCCTGACAGTGTGAACTACAAATGTCACTAAATAAACCTCTGCATTCTCCTCTGATAGCTTGGCATAAGGCACTCAGGCTTAATTTAGAGGCAATGTACAATGTATTTATGCAGCACGCAAACAGTCTCAAATGCAATGAAGTAATGAAGTGAACACTCAGGAACAATTCCAAACCAGTTTAGAAAAAATAGGGTATATTTCTATAAGTAAAATAACACCAAAACGACTAAAGTCTTATAAGTAGTCCAGAGATGTTAATTTTTCAATTTTGAATTTAAAATAATACCAAAAAGCGCAAAGCACCAACCAATATTATCTGGTAGACTGGGTCAAAGTCAAAGTTAAGGACAATAGCCATGGTGCATGGGTCAGATGCAAAGACCAGGTTTATCTCAGTAGAAAATTTACCTTCTGGAGAAAAAGTGATTATCAACAAGTCATTGGTGGGGCAAGCTATAAGCTGGATCTGAAGCAGGGCTCAATGACAGAAGTTTGCTGAAGAGAGGGATCCTGGTGCGGTAGTTGACAAAGATTGGGAAAGCTCACAAAAGGCAATGTTTTTTTCGAGGAAAGTCTGAATGTCAATCTGCTTTAGCTCGGTGGCGGTCTGGGTAAAGTCTTCTACATTCAGACTCAAATTTTTTTTTTCTGGAAGTCAGATCTCCTTCTGTGGGGCAAACCAGCAAGCGGAGGCTCAGTTGCTATTCGAAGTTGAAGACTGCGACCTTGATGGTGTTACTGCATAAATGCTGATTATTCTTTACATGACACAATAACTGAATATGGCAACGAAAGATTAATGTGCATTTTGCACACATTTAGAAAAAACACACTGAATCTGCAATAAGAAATACCCCCACCACAAAAGTGTGCTTGGATGCGTAAAAATAGTAGGATTAATAATTCATTAATTTAACATGTTTATTAACAGATAACCTATTATTTTAACAAATATTTCATCTGTGATATAGTTGAATGATTTCATCATGCTTGTACTTAATTCTGAGTTTATTTTACTAAGTAAGAAATGCTAACTTTAAAATGCATTGAATGGCCTTTTTCTTTAGGTTGCATTATTTTATAGCCGGGTGTAATGGACTTGGATTGGATTGGATTGGATATAGTTTTTGTATAGCGCGATAGCTACCCGCAGGCATCCTAGCGCTTAACGAAAAAGACAGGTGCGTGTAGCAGGGCTGAGTTATCTGCTGAAGAGAAGGGTTTTTAGTTTTTTCCGGAAAACAGAATGTTAGGTTCTGATCGGAGAGAGATTGGGAGGGAGTTCCAGAGCTTTGCCGCGTTTACTGAAAACATTCTGCCTCCGCTCCTTTCTCTTTTGGTCCTAGGATTGATGACTTGGAAGGTGTGGGCCGACCTAAGCTGTCTGTTGGGATGGTAGGGGGTAATCAGGGTGTGATTCAGGATTGCTCCTTTCCTCCAATAGGCACGGTGGGCAATACACATGCTTTTAAAATCGATTCTTTCCCTCACTGGCAGCCAGTGGGGGTCTTTTAGTTCAGATCTCACAGGTTGGCGGCGGGGGATGAGCAAGAGAGTACGGGCAGGGCAGTTTTGGATCACCTGGAGTTTTTTCAGGGTTGATTGGGGGGGCTCCTAAATAGAGGGCATTTCCAAAATCCAGCCGGGAGAGGATTAGGCCCTGGACCATGATCTGTCTGGCCTTGAATGGGAGGAGCGGAAGGATCTTCCGGATGAGTCTCAGGATGCCCATGCAGGTGGTAGATAATTTGGTTGCTTGGTAGCGGAGTGTCAGTGTATTGTCTAACCAAATTCCTAGGCTCTTAATGGTGTTCTTGGCTAGGGGTGTCGGGCCCAGTGCTGGAGGCCACAGGGAGTGAATGGATTTCTGTGGGGCGTTACCCAGTACCATTAGCTCTGTCTTATCTCTGTTCAGTTTCAGGTAAAACTGAGTCATCCAGGTGCTTACTGCTTCCATACAGCCCCTTAGATCACTTGGATTAGAGGAGGGGTGATTCAGGGTAACCACCAGCTGAGTGTCATCACGATTTGAACGCCAAAAGGGTGGACTATTTCAGCAAGGGGACGCATGTATATGTTAAACAGTGTGGGGCTCAGGCTTACATTACGTTTCCTCAAATGTTGCTTTTTCTGTTCTGTTTATGCAACATTCTTAAATCAATAAAACACTTTTATAGTGCTTCATTGTGTGTGAATTTGTGGGAACTTGACCTCTCCATTGGTGAATGGAAGAATGTTCACATGGCGGTCAGAAGATTGTATTGTGACAACTGATGTCACAAATGGAAGATTTGGAGTATAAAAAGTGATTTTCCAAAGAGGGGGCTGGCTTCTTAGCAGATTGATTGATATCCATGATTGGCTGCTAGACTATCCCTTTTCCCATTGCTGATGAACTTGCCTACTGGACGATTTGGAGCTGTCTGGTGAGTTATCAAAACTGAACTTTCCTGATTATTGCTCCACTCCCCTTGCTCATGACCATGGACTTTTCCTTAGTGTACTCTAATTTGACCCCTTTGCCCACACTAAGAGAACTCTTTTGAATCATCCTCCTGCCTTTGTTGGTGGAAGGAAACCCTAACCATCCTCTTTAAGAATTCTTTTATTGACCAATAGATTTGCTTTGACTAAATGTGTGGGTTAGTACTATGAGCTGTAAGACGTATGACTGAACTGCTTAACACCTTCCATGCTCATGACGAGCTGAGCTCGTCATAAGGCACGGTGGGGCTGGGCTCATGACGAGCTGAGCTCGTCATGACCACCACGGCGCTCACACACGGGGATAATTCCCCTGCTGTGCTGAACGTTCTGTGGAAACGGGCGTGGGCATAAAGAGCTCAGCTCGTCATGAGCACAGCTCCACCGTGCAGCGTGATGAGCCGAGCCCGTCACAAGCACAGTGGTGGTGCGGCAGCTCCCTCCCCCCAGCGCAGCAGGGGTATTAGCCCCGCAGCAAAGGGGTTAAAATGTTACTTACATGCATTGATTTTGGATCTTTAATACAATAACCAAATTATTTAAAATTGTCTGAGTCTTTAAGTGGGTCTTTATGTTCTTTCCACAGAAACTGTGCTTACAGGATATTAATTTCTAAATGCATGATAGAGAGAGTCTTAGATTATTCTCAGACTATCATGTTCTTTTGCTCTTGTTCTGTATAGCCTCAGCAGAGCTTCTGGTTTGTTTAATTCTTCTTAGACTGAACTTCTTTAGAAGGTTGGTCCTCCAATTGCAATACTCTATTTCTATAGCATGTTTCTAAGAGTAGTGCACTTAAACCTGATCTCTAATGTGTGAATTGGCTACTAATTACTGGTCCTCATTGAGTAGCCAACAGTTAGACACCCTGATTTCTCACCCCCCACTACGATGAAGAATGGTCCATCTGAGGACCAGTGCCTCTGTGGGTGAAATATGAAATCCTAGTAAAGTGACTAAGCTAGCATAATAACTTTATGGGCCCAGTAATTGAAAACCTAAAAGAGCTCCGCTGCAACAACAGCTCTACAGTTCTACAGACAGAAATTTGGCAAAATGTTTTACCAACCAAGGCTCTAGGACCTGGGGGCACTACTTGAGCATTCGGACTCCCAGCAACCAAGGCCAACAGGAAGTTCAAGAGTCGGTGCAGTTGGTACTGGTCAGCTGGCAGTTGCAGAGAAAGGTGACTCTTGAAGCTTGGTGTGTCTGTGTATCTAAAGGAGGTCAGTCAACTGACTCTGGAGTCACTTCTGGTGTCCTGGGTTTAAGGCAACCAGGTCCAGTCTTCTTTAGGTTCTTCAGACAGTAGGGCAGTCCTTCTGCTGATTCTTCACAGGTCCAGGAGTGTTCTTAGGAGGGGTCTGTGAGGTCCATATTTATGCCCAGGGCAAGCCTTTGTAAATTACATAAACCAGTTCTGGTCAGTTCCTTTACATCAAGTGGGTTTGGTGCCAGCCTGACCAGAGAAACAAAGGGGAGGCAGGCCTAAGTGTAAGCTTCATCTGCCAGGTACATTTGCAGCATCATTTGAAGCTCAGGTAGGGGCTGGTCACATCCCCTATATGATCCTGTTGAAGGAGGCTGCCCTTCCAACTCCCAGGGCCCTTTGTTCACTGTCTAGGTTCAATACACATCTCACCACATGGAACCAATGAGGGGTCAGGAAAAAGCCTGATTTGAAAGATAAAGAGGGGTAATCCCAGGTGTAAACCTAATCTGCCAGTTACATGTTAGGCATCCTTAGAAGCCTACAAAGGGGCTCGGCAATGCCTCCAGGCCATACTGTTGAGGGTGACTAGCCCCTTCCAAACTCCCAGGGCCCTCTGTCCACTGTCAGGGTACAATACACATATCACCACGAAGGAGCCATCAGGGTTCAGGTGTTAGTGTGACACTGGCAGGAAAGTCTATAGGCATACAGATGGCAACGTTCTTAATGTGTAATTTCCAAATCAATAATATAAAATCCTACTTGACCATTAAGTTAGATTTTAAATTAACATTTCTACTTAGTCCCCAAACCAATTTTCTAGCTACCCTTAAACTTAATTTAGCACCTATTAAAGTTAATAGTGTAAGCCAGTGCTTACCTATGGGAGGGCCAGCCTTGTCACAGTGAAAAACGACTTTCAAGGTTTTTCACTGCCAAGAAATGTAATACATTAAATATACAGTTTGCTACCTTTTAGATATCATGTATCCTGGCCTATTGGCATTTAATGCTTACCTTAGGGTTGACTTATGAGTATCAAAAGAGAAGGATTAGGCCTGGCAAAAGGTTTGTTCTGCCAGGTTAAAATGGCAGTTTAAAACTGCATTCCCAGGCTTTAATGGTAAGCTTGAAGATATGCTGTACAGTGCTACTTTAGTGGGTAGCACAATGAGTACCGCAACCCTCTAATAGCATTAATTTACAAGCTCTGGGTACATGTCATACCACATACTACTGACTCACAAGTAAAACATATGTGCCAATTAGGGTAAGGCCAAGTCTAACATGTTTAAAAAGGAGAGCACAACTACTTTACCACTGGTTAGCAGGAGTAAAGTGCACAGAGTTCTTTGCGCAGCCAAAACTAGTTCAGCAAAAAAAGGCAAACATTTGGGGGTATATCACACAAAAGATGG
This sequence comes from Lissotriton helveticus, assembly GCF_964261635.1. Taxonomy (NCBI): domain Eukaryota; kingdom Metazoa; phylum Chordata; class Amphibia; order Caudata; family Salamandridae; genus Lissotriton; species Lissotriton helveticus. Next base: position 750,478,294 of record NC_136061.1, read on the forward strand.
TCAATTCGAACACTGTTATAGACACTAGACAGCCGTGGCCTGTGCAGGTAAGAGTGGTGGGGTGGTTGGGCCGGTTTGAGGTGGATTCGACAGAGAACCACGAGGGAAAAATATATAAATAATTTATTTTCCCTCATCGTCGTCTGTTGAAATCGCCCCCACCCGCCCTGCCCCACCGCTCTTACCTGCATGGGCCGCAGCTGACACTTGAGAGATTGTGCATATCGGTTCAACTTTAGATTAATATTATGCAAAAGAATGTAGAGGATATAGGTAAAATATTCTTTTCTGCTTTACAAACATTGATAATAACTACACATTTAGGTATAAGCAATGTCTTATTCCATTGTGTTCGTTGCAAACTACTAGATGTGTTAAAAGTTCAGAAAAAACTATTTTATAAATGTCTAGGTTATGGAGGGACATGAGCATAAGTAATTCTCTTCCACAGACATGATTAACACTATTTTAGTTTATAAAGCTATATAGAATTTGTCATGCATCTCGTACTCTGTCAGGTGGTAGGCTTACATAGGCATTTCCTCCATCATAGACAATAACTGCACTGGTTGAAGGGCATTGATGGAGAGCTTCCTCTACATACCCCAGTCTGCTCTGTGGTTGTAGGTTATGAATACACATAGCAACTATACTAAAATTGCACACACAGAAATGAAAACCTGAACCTTGTTGATGTTTCTGAAGTAAATGTTCCCATTGCTACGTTTGAGTTAAACCTGGTTGAGCATAGTTTCCATTTCTTTGCATGCAAACTCCAGGGTATTTCTTTATCAGATCTGGTACCTGATCCCCAGCATTAAGACTTATGAATTGGTTATGGCAACAGATTCCCTGAGGCAGTGGCCTGACACAGGCACCTGCATCCCCTGTGGTTGGGGGGACCCCCAAGCTCCAGTCGCCCCCCTCAGCACAGTACTCTGGCCGGCAAGCTCCCAATTGAGTCCAGAGAGGGCTCCTCAAAATACCTTGCATAGGGGCCCCCTCACGTTTTGTTACACCAGTACTCCAAGGCAATCTTGAGATGACCATGCCAGGTCTAGCAGAGGGAGTCAATCCCTAAGGCCACAACGCATTTATGATAATTTTAATATCGGCTTTTCTGAAAATCTCGGTTATTACTAAACCACAAATCCTTTGGGCCATACAATTAGAACTACAGATTCGAACGGAGCATGTGTTATGGGCAAACACTGATCTCATGCACATGCCCATTAGATCCTTCCTTGTCAGGTGTTGATCATAAAGCAATCATGGGCACTATAAAAGACATAGCTCCTTTTACATCTTTACCTTCCCTTCGGCTTGGTCAAAGATAGAGGTACCGACGGACAGGTGAGTTCTCTACCTGTAGGGACAGTGACTATACCATTACCATATACCTTTTCACTGTTTTAGTATAGTAATGGGATCTTTGCTAGTTGGTCTCTGTGGCATGGTCTTAGGGATGAATTTTACATGTTTTTATGAAACAGTTTTGTCCTTTATGATTCATGGTAGTCCTCAGTAATGATTGTATCCTACTATGGGCTAGATCCTAATCTCAGGGGTCGCCCATCAGACTTTTTTTCATTATTAATCTCCAGATACTGGGTTAGAGGTCCTTTTGGTCTGCATACTTTATCTACAAATAGGTTTTTTTCAAGGTAAAGAGAACACCCATAGAACTGATGAGCGTGTGTTCCTTATACCCCTTATAGAGCGGGGCCTCCACAACCGAGCAGTTGCCGGGTGAGGTGAGGTCTACTCCCACATAAAGCTGGGTGAGTACATCTACAAAGTCAATAGAATATTGGTTTAGTAAACTAAATGTATTCACCTGTGGGGGCATTTTTCTACTGTAAAAACTTTTTATAGTATAGTTATAGAGACTGAGAGCTAGTTTTGCAATTATATGTGATTTCCATCCTTATCACTATTGTCGTTACAGGAATGGATGAGCGCCCTACATCTCTTGGATACTAAGACAAAGAACTGCCCACCAGGTTTTGGTAGGGTGTATCGTAACAATGATTTAGAACTTTTTGATGCACTTTTCTCTTTTCGTTATTGCAGTAGCGCTTTTTCAAACTAGGTCCTGACGAAAGCCAGGTTAGAAATACCTACATGGCTGAAACATGTCGACCCTGATCCTATTGCTTTGAGATAGTTATTTTTTCAAACTATCAGCTTTTCACCTTTTTAATCATGGCACCTGGTCAACACTTAATAAAATATAGTTGTGTTTACCGGTAGTCTTTTTTAACCTTCACTCAATCACGCACTGCACAACACTTCTTTTCAGTACCACTCTACTGAGAACATACTTGGGCAGATTAGTTGTCCCTTAAATACAGTGAGAGCTGATTCCCCCTATTAGGGGTGTACTTCACTGTATTCGCATACCTAAGTCCCAGATGATGATGCTCCGTCAGTGAGGTGGGCTGATGGGATTTCTCTCAGCAGGGTGGAGCTGATTTCACATTGTTCTGTACCACATTCCTTGTTTTTCTAGCTCCGGAGTCTCATTATTTGTTGACCAGTTTTCTCCTTTTTTGTTGTATGCTCAGTTCATGGGGAATGTGAAGGTTATCTGGTCATTAAGAATAATCCCCTCGGGCACTCTTTTGTATTGTTGTTTATTAGATCTAGCACTCAGCCTTCTCCACCATGTTTTCCCCCTTGCTAAAGGTCACCTTTTGTTTGTAAGACTAAAGTGAGGAAAGGGAGGAAGAGTAATGGGGGATCTAGTATGTGCCTGATGTGGCTTTTGAGCCTTCTTGGCAAACAGTACATGGGCTTTTCCAATCAGGCTCTGTCTGCCTTTCTCTAGGCCTACTACTGCTTGGAAAATGAGAGCTTGCAAGAAGATAAGATGAAATACAAGAGGGCTAGTTATTGATCTGGCTGGAAACACAGAGTATATGCACGGATCAGTCCTCTGAAACATTTAAAAAATGCACATTCATGCACCCAATCTTCTCTTTCACCCACTCAATCAATTAGAAACCTGCTCAATCTCCTTTCCAACACCCCCATGCCAGGTACCCACTCGCTCATCCACCCACAATTGGCTCACACTCTCAATCCCTTAACTCAGCCACAGCTACAAACTCATCAATTTACGAAACCTCTTATTGAACAGCCACCCATCCACTAAAACATTCACAAATTCATTAAGCCAACTCACATTACTCACCCACACAGAGAAGCATACTCTCACCAACTGGCAGCAGAAATTTCTTAAGGCGTCATTGTTTTGCAAAAAATGAAAATACTCTATTGGGACTCGGTTGAAAAAACATCAAAGTATGCATAACATAGTTTACCTTGAAATATCTGACAATGTAAGCTGTGCCGGAATACCCGCATTTGGGTCTGATGATCATTTCAAGTGCCTACCACCCCCCACCATGCTCCAGCTGAAGTCAATTAATACTAACTTCGAGACCAGCACCACAAACCTCATAAAAGCAGCACACATTCAAGGAACAGGTTTGGCCACAGAGAGTTCCTGTTTTCATTTGCTGTTCATCGCTATTGGAAAATGTGCAAAATGAGGAGACAGAAGAACTTCAAAACTGAGGAAACCACCATGATTGTGGAGTTCATTGTGAGGCACGACAAACGCCCATATGGTCTCCCACCTTACTGCACCAGGGGCACACAGAAGACAGCTCTATGGTTGCATTTAGCCACTGCTGTCACAGCATTGGGGGAGAATGACATCATGACATGTCCAGGACATCATGAAGAAGTGGCAGTATGAAAAGACGAGAGTGAAGGAGACGTACTCCATGATCAAGTTGAATAGGATTCTCCCTGCCCCACAATCTGGAACCCACCTACGTCTCACCCCAATTGAGGAGGATGTCCTCACTACAATCTACCCCCACATGCTCCATGTGCTGCCTGTGAGTGATTTCGCAACGTGAAGCCAGGTAAATGGAATGACAAGAACAAGTGTACAAAATGGATGTCTGTGTTACACTGCCTTTGTGAGTAAAGCAGTTGATCAAAGTTCATATCAAAATACAGTCAGGCAGAGGCTCATGTGTTTCCCTCTATATGTTGCACCACAAGTCACAGAATCCTTTGTACTTGAAATGGCAAATCCCTTTCCCACTATTTAAAACATGGGCCCATTACTGCTGTTGTATATACCTAACAATGTTAAGTAGCAATTGTCAAAGTACCCCTTCCACTTATCCAAACGGCTGGGTCAGTCAAGAACGTAAGGGAGAGAGGGGGGGTGCTGTGCAGAGAAACATCAATAGACAACGGAATAGGGAAAATAAATACAAATTATCCTAAAGGTAACTCACCTTGTGCCTGCCAAATTCACAAAGCAGAAGGTGAGAGAATCCTCATTTTAAAACATTTCATTCCCATAGTCCGTTGTCTATTTCCCACCCTCCCACGCCATTACATCCCCAACGCCCCACTGCTCTTACCTGCACCGACCATGGCAGTACTTCACAATACTGTTAGCATGCAGAAGATATGAGGAAATGTCTGGCAAGTTTCACCTGTACATTTTTGATTTGGTGACTTTTCTCTCTTCTAACCTATTGACACATTCAGCCAGAGTAGAGACAACCACAGTAGCAAGGGTCCCTGCATCTTCTGGGAGCAAACAGCATCATCCAGAACAATGCACACTTCCCTCACTAACTGGTAAGTCAAACTGGTCAGGAGATGGTCAAAATGCATACATTGTCTGGAGACAACAGAGGGACATATATTGTCAGAATCTCAAAGGTAACTGGAGAGGAAAAACTAGCTTACAACTATTGGAATTCTCAAAGGACATTTAACTTTAGCAAATGACATTTGTGACTAGTGAAAGACAAAATATAACATGTCAAGGCTCATCATACCTTTGTGATTTCTGAACATTACATGTATTCCACCAAGAGTTCCAGAACTGTGAACTCAATCCTGGAATCGAGTGCCACAGCAAGTCAAAAATGAGCCTCCACTAGATTGAAATTGTTTTTGTAAACTACATCAAGAAATCCAATGTTAACAAATATAACATTGATTAACAAGAAGTGAGATACAATTGTCAGGAGGATTGAGTATGTGTCCACTGTCCAACTTAAAATGCTTTTTTCCATACATGAAATTGTCCAGTCCACCAAGCTGGCTATAGATGTTATCATTGGATGGCATGTTTTTTGGCCTTTAAAAAAACACGATAGTGGACCTTACTTCAGGAATTGTTGCTGTGTCAATTTGATAGACGTTGCTGCCAGGCAGTGGGGCCCTTATTTGTTAAATGTGTGATCACTCATGATAATTAGGGCTACACACTCCTGCAACTGTAGCGCCCACACTGCTTGTGCTAAACCGTGATCCCTGAAATTGAGTGCAACACATGTGGCAGCAGAAATGTAAAGTTGCCAACACACTTATCATTGTAGGTCCAATGATGTTCTCCCAGATTCCAAGACCCACATTGTCTTCTGATACAAGGTTGGCTGTGACATCTGGTCAGGGACCACACACTGGGCAGGTGCGGACAATCGTAAGTAAACCCAAGAATAATGTGCCCAGGAAATGTGCCTTTAATCTCCACTTTATGTTGTATGTGTTTTACATCACTGTTGTCCTGCATCCCAATCTGCCTACATATGGCATTTAACCTCATAGCTGCTGCCGTCGGCCGCTGAACGTTCGGAGCACTACCTGGCTGGTGCTGCGAACGTTCAGCCCCGTCCACTCTTTGGAACGCCCAGCACTGCGCCGAAATAACAGCCGCAGCTAAGGCGTTAACCATATACCAGATCACAGCATGGTGGCTAGTGAAAGGATGCCACAAAATGCATAACAAGTGATTGCAGAATGGACATAAAAATAGTATATAGTGTCATATGAAGTGTACTAGACACAACTGGATTGTAATTCAATGATACAAAAAACTGTGAATGAGGCTCGCACTGATGCCTTTTGTGGACCTTTGTGATGGTTGGATGTATGGGCTGCTAAGGTGAATCTTCAGGAAGTTACATTTTAAAGTCTCTTGGCTGAAAGACAAAACGCGAATCCAGTGTAGACGGCAGTCATCAAAGCTTAGCAACTTACCCACAGTGTGTGATCTGAGTCAAATATTGCATTCTGCTTGCCTCCTCTTCTTCTGTATCCACCTATGTAAGTGAATATATAATATATGAGGTTAGGATGTCTGATGTACAAGACATCATCCGTTGTCAGCTTAATTCAACCATGATGTAAGAAATTGATTATGAGAACAGAGAACACTCAGAGGATGGACAATACAAATGTGTGATCTCTCATTTCAAAATGAGCTTCGTGACTTCATGGGTAGGAAAATACAAATTAAACAGAAAATGTACCTGATTATTGCACATCTCACATATGAGCAATGCAATGCAATGTTTGAACTGATGTGCAGATGTGAAACTGGTCAGCCTGTGGATTTACACTCCTTTCAACTTGTCAACAGACATCATACTCAGGAGACATGTTAGTTCTAATGATGAAGGTGTAATCCATGTAATGCAGTGGTGTCCTGATTATTTCTCCCCTTCCTTCAAATATCAGTAACCTTCTCATACACATTTGTCTGTTGATGTGTCATCTCATATATGTCAGTGTTGTGTGGAGGTAACAGCTGGAAATTGCTGCATGTGAGCAGGGGCCCACACGTAAACTCCATGAAGTAAAAATGCTACACATTGTCCAGGAATATAATATCAATGGTCATTGAGAATGACATATGCATGTTAGGTCAAAGCTACCATCTGGTGTACTGAATTATGGACATGCATGTCTCATCACAACTGCTGACAGGATGACACCAGTGCAGCGTACAACACCATCCCGGGGAATGCAAGACATCCTGGCTGCAGCAGGGAAACCCTCTCACTGCTGTCCATCTGGTATATGTGACATGAAGTGTTTCCCTATCAAAACCATGACAAAGATCATAATCCCACTCTGCATGGAAACTACAGTTGGTGTTTACAAAGTTACATACATATCATAAGTGTCACATGGACCTGTTTGTAAATTAGTAATGCAGATGATTGAGAATGGTGTCACTTCCCTCTACAATTCCCCAAGAGGAGGAGGAAAAAGTACCTGAGGAGGATGAAGGGTTGCACGATGATGGTGACTATCTGTTCATCCTCTCAGAGGATGAAGATGCTGCTGCCATGGACAGAAATGTTCCCACATCGCCCACATTTCGCAAAGCCTCACACCCTCTGCCCAGCAAAGTAGCTCGGCCTCCTTCAAAACAAAAGATTGCCTGTCCCCAGCATAGAGCTAACCAGCTACAGCTAGCACACACACCAACACAGACATTACTCCCTCACAGCCCTCACATCCGGGACCGATGTGTTGGTTTCTACCTACACACTCCTCCCTATACAGTGTATCCCAGGCATTCTCTCCACCATCTGAGGGTAGTACCAACCCTGTTGTGGTGCAGGCATCCCATGGGCACCATTCTCCTGTCCACAGCCTTCCACACGCCACCCCCCCTCTGCTGTTGGACCTGGCAGTCTCATCCATGGCCGACCCCTGCAGAGAGGGCCTATACATGGCCATGGTGGCCAGTGGGAAGACCCTATCAGACATGTCTGAGGCCCTGCAGGACATGCGCCAAATCCATTAGGTGGTGGACAGACTGACCCATGTTTTGGATAGGATGGATAGATCTTGTCCAAGAATTTCAAAGTATTGATATCCATCAAAAGGGATTAGAGTTTAAGATACTATGCCTTGGCCATGAAGATGATGGAGGGCATGATGAAAGTGATTCAAAGTCTCCCCTCACAGTCAACACAGGGTGGGGAGCCATCATATCTTCCTGCAGCACATCACACCGACACACCTGTACCACAAACTGCACAGGACCACAGCAAGGGTACACACCCCCACAGCGCCCTGAACAGGCACTCACCCCACCTGGACATCCACCACCTCCCCTGAACAGGCACTACCAACACCTGCACAAACAGCCTGCATCCACGCACAACCACCAACTGCACACACCATCCGTTCCTGCACATGAACTTCACCCTATACAGCCACCTGCACCTCGGCGGAAACCCAGACATGATCACTCAGAGTGATCCTCACCTCCGAAATTACGAAGTTCTAAGCACAATCCTCGTCGGGGAGCATCAGGGGAACCAGTCTATTTTCAAGGGTAAAAGTAAATAATTGTCCACAAAGAAAATTCTGTCCAACAGGTCAAGTGTCCTTCTGGTCATCCTCTAGTACCACAATATCCAGATCCTCTGAGTCTCATGCGGGGTCCTGGCTGGCCGGTGCAGGAACAGGCACCACATGGGATCAGGAAACATAAAGAGTACGGGGTAAACAGGGTGGCGCTAAGGACAGGGGAAGACATTGACAGTGGTGTGGGAAGGAGGTTGGGATACGAAAGATGACAAGGCTGCAGACAGGGAATTGACACTGGCAGTGAGGGTGGCCAGAGCTTGGGCATGTTTCGTCTCACATCATGCGCATCTATAGACATATCTGTAGCATGATGCGAGAGGACATGTCTGGTTGACCCTCACATGCCCACATCAAGTCCTTTGGTACAGCCACACAAGGAACAACACAGGGAGGGGTTTGGGTTGAACATGACGGGCATGGGGCATCAGGTTCAGAGCCAATGTTGGTGTTGACCTGGCAGCTATGATGAGGGGGACAGGTTGCAGCGGATGCAGCTGGAGGCGCCAATGGAATGGGGGCCTCTAGAGTTGGGGAGGGGCTGATGGCAGGCCCAAGTTGGGTGGTGGCCTCCCCCGGGGACACTTCATCAAGACTAACTGGTGAATGGTCCGGGGGAGAGTAGCTCTCCACCCCCTTAGCCAGACGTGTCCAGTTCTCCACCTCAATTTAATGTCCACAGCCTCCTCCCTAACCGTAGCACCAGAGTTGCTTTCCTGGTCGGTCTGGGTGGGCTCAATCCCCCTGCCTCCTGATGTAGAGGGTCCCACCTCATCCTCTTCTTCCTCACTTGCTGAAGGAGGTCATAGCTGCCGGCGCACCAAAGATGTCCTGCTCCGAACCGTGTCCTGCTGTTGGTCCTTTTGGCCAGCTGAGCCCACTGAAATGTAAGACAAATCATTATGTAGTGGCTGTACACATCAGGACGAGACACATACCTAGATGAGCCAAAGTCAGACTTGGTTCTCCTCTGATCACACAATACAGTTGTCAGTGTTTATGAGCCTAAATTACGTGTATGTTCACTGTCATCTCCTGATTTGAGTCTGACATGGACATCTCACAAGATTTTTGGTGGCTTTCACATATGTTCTGGCGAACCCTTAACTTTGGCATTCTTGTGCAGGGATCGGTAGAAGTGAAATCGATAAATGGTCTTTCACTAAAGTGGTCAAAGGTTGACCCAGATATGTTAACAAGAAATGTCCTAGAGAAATGTAGTGTAGAGATAGATACTTGCCTAAGTGAGGAAGCTCCAGATATTACAATAGTGAAATGCTCTGTAGAAATTACTAGGGCAGTTAGGAATTCGATGACAGCACAGTTTAAAAATAAACCGAAACACAATGGATGGTTTAACACCAGACACACTAGGGTATACACCAACCTAAAGAAGGTACTGCATACTAAGCCAATACCATGGCCTAATATCACCCAAGCCAGGTTAGATTATAGGAGGGCTATTAGTGAAAGAAAACAAACCCTCCGTAATGAGGCCTGGGACTCCCTGCATAATGCGGCAGAGCGGAAAGACAGTACTGTCTTTTAGAAGGTTTTGAGAACTCCCTTCTTCGTCTCTAGTAAAGGTCCTTCAGTGGAGATAGCTATAATGGAAAAAGCATGGATTACTAATTTTTCCAAATTATACAATGATCAGGGGGTTTTAGGCAGCCACCTGGAAGTTAGCATTCCAATTATTTGGGAACACACTGACCTAGAAATCACCTTGGAGGAGGTGATCAGGGCTCTGGCACAAAGTGCAGGTGGTAATGCACCAGGGCCTGACAGGGTACCTGTTGATTAGTATAAACATTATATTACCCTGTGGGGGCCCATATTAACCCAGGTCTTTAATGCTAGCATAAGGTCTACCCTTCCCCCTACATGGGCAAAATCAATAATTATTCAAATTTTTAAAAAGGGTAACCGCGAAGACCCAGGATGCTATAGGCCAATCTCTCTCCTGGACTCCATGGTCAAGGTATTAGGGAGGGTTATTTTGGAACGCTTACCCGATTGGGCAGAGGAAAAGATGATTCTATCAGATGTGCAGTATGGGTTCCGTGACGGTCTGGGCACTATTGAGCAGTCATTAAACCTCACATTATTAATAGGGAAATACACTAGAGCACAAAAAGGTAGCCTATTTCTGGCTTTTGTTGACTTCACCGCGGCCTTTGGTTCAGTAAAGCATGAAAGGCTGTGGGAGGTCCTTAAAAGTGTGGGGGTTGATTTGTAAATTATCACGCTCCTACGCCGATTGTATAGCGACGCGTCAGCAAGCGTCCGTTTTGGCCAGAAGGGAGAATGCACTGAAGCTTTCCCAATTAGGAGGGGGGTCAGACAAGATTGCGTGCTGGCCCCCTTCCTTTTTAATTTCTACATAAATGGACTTGAAGATGCACTGCTTTCCCAGGGCATAGACTATCCTCAAGTAGGTGGCCGATCGATCCCCGCACTCCTCTATGAGGACGATGCGGTGTTGAGGGCCAGAACCCAAAATGTCATCCAAAGAGCCCTGGGTATTTTTAGTACATTTATGGCCAATCTTGGTCTACAAACTAATATAACCAAGACCTATGTTATGAGGTGTAAGCAAGGGACGCAGAAAACTCGTGAAATGTTCATTGACGGGAAAAAGTTAGCGTCCACAAAAAACTTTTCTTATCTAGGTGTATTTTTTAACTTTCAAGATTCATGGTCCCTTGCCATAGCTGACAAAAAAATAGCTTTTGCCTGATCTACCATGGCACTATCAAGCTTTGCAAAGAAGTTAGGTAGGAAACCACCTTCAGAGCTGCTACATATATATAAAGCCAAGTGAGTCTCCATGGCAACTTACGGAGCCGGGGTGTGGGGCTTTGCCGATACTAACTCTTTACAAAAGATAGAAAACGCTTTTATAAGGTACATTCTCTCTGTCCCCCCCAGTACCTCCACTTTCATTTGCCACAAGGAATTGACTCTTAGCCATTTAGCAGATTTGGTAAAACTAGAGCCAATCCTCCTGTGGCACAGGGTCTGGTGTAAGGACTAGACAGAGCTGAATAGAGTGATTTTAAAATATGTTTTACAGCTGGATGGGGCCTACAGAATCCATTGGATTAAATTTGTATTTGACTTTATGAGTGAGTTGGGACATCCGGAATATTTTACTACCACACCATCAATGATGGATATCTCAAGAAAGTCATTAAAGAAAAAGGGTATTCAGCTCCTAGAAGCTAAAAGACTACACAGAGAATCTGCATCTAAAAAAACTGTGAGAAGTCATCAGGTGCTACGCACCACTCTTGGAATGGAGCCCTATTTATCTTTTGTACCTGGAACTTTTGACAGATTCTTTTTAACGAGGCTAAGATTGGGTGTTATACATAGGTTGATGACATTCCCAAAAATGAACGATTGGTCTTGTACCCTTTCACAGTGCCCCTGCGATAACCTCTCTTCCCAATCGACCATGCACTTAGTCCTATTTTGTACATTTTATCATGATCATATGAAAGTTTCGATTATCCCCTTTCTAAGAACACTTGGGCTTAGGCAGTGCGTGAAGCAATGCTAAAGCTGCAGTTATTAGAGAACGAGCATACAGCGTGGAGGGTAGCTCAGTTCTTAACAGCTGCATTTTATATCAGGAAAAGTATGGTTTTTATGGCATAACATTGTAAAAAATAATTGTTTTAAGCTTCTATTTGTAAATAATATGTTGTGTTTTTAATTTTGTGCTTTTCTGACTGTTTTATACAGCAGCCGAATAAAGCTTTCTTTGACCATTCTTGAGATCTGCGTGTCCTGTCACTACTACATGGGCATATTTGAAACCCAGTCTACAAAAGGAGATCAGAGAGAGTCCAGATGGTATTGAAAAAGGCCTGTGATATGGAGTCTCAACACTTTTACGTCTGGACAAATGTTATCTGCTGTGTAGCATTGCATGAGACAAGATAAATGCCGATTGGGGGGCACACATCCATATAGGGTTTGGGCTATTCTGTTTGATAAGTTGTGAGTCTAACCTTTTGATATTTCCTCACAAAAGCTGACAATCCAGTGCTACATATTGGCTTCGGAGACTGATCAGGTAGTGCTGTGCGCTGGTGAACGGTAGTGGCGCGTTGCTACAGCTACCTGTACATAAAGAATGGGATACAAGCCACTGAGGGTAATAGGTGTGTCTATTGCCACATTTAGCAACATTGGAAACACTTAAGAGTGAGGCAAGGATCTCAAAGTCTGTCTTGACTCCATGGCATATGATGATCAGTCTCTATCAGAACCCAAACTCACCGAGTGCAAGCCAAGTCACAGCATCCAATAACAATTGGCCTCTCATACACACACTGGACAGTGTCTGTACCATTCCTCATCCAATGCACACATCAGTTATGATTTCCTTGGATCACTGTTAGCGGTGCTGGCAGTGCACATTTCTGTACAAATACATGTGTGTGGCTCAATTCTCCAGTTGTCATGAAGAAACTACAACTCCCAGAATGCACTCTGCCCTGTACAGTCAATGTGCTACAGTGAGCCTTTGCTTCATGATGACTGTTGCATAGACACAGAATAGGTGAATGAAGGCATGGGACACACAGTGGTACATATCTGTCTTCACTCACATCATACTTCCAGACACATATTGCATATAATTCACTTACCAGGTCTCTGCTGCTCATGCTCCTCCAGCTGAGCATGGAGGGTCAGCCAAGCGCACGCAGGACCCTCCTGTACAGTGGTGCGAGGCGGGGACGATGCACATGCTGCTGGGAAGACGGGCCCAGTACCTTCTCGGTCTTGTGCCGGGCCCAGCGTTTTAGGTCCTCCCAGCTCTTGCGGCATGCCCTCGCCTTCTTGGTGTAAACACCCTCTACACTGCAGCGCTCACCAATGTCGGCCCATGGTCTGACTCGCACTGCATTGCTCAGGTGGTCCTCTGTCCCCACATATAGATGAGGATATTTAGTCAGCATCCCTTCAGCTAAAATGTTTAATTCCCTTTCTGTGAAAGGGGGTGCTTTCTCCTCATAACCCTCAGCCATTTGGGGGGAAATAAGTTTGAAAAGAGCAGCAGGATGACAGAGGATCTGATCTGTGAAGCTGACTCAGAATGAACATAAAATGCCTGTCAACAACTTCCTGTGATGTATTTCCTGTCTCCCACTTCCTATATATCATTTTATGTATGAAATAATTGGGTTCCTGTTCAATTTCGGAGGTTACGGCCTGATAACGCAATTTTCAGTTCCGGAGCGTCGGGTCCGCATGTGCGGCGCCCGCTCCAGAACTGGAAATTAGGTTTTCGGGCCGTAATCTCCGTGATTGAACCGGAACCCATTATTTCATACCGGAAATTATATACAGGAAGTGGGAGACAGGAAATAAATCACAGGATGTAGTTGACAGACATTTTGTATTCATTCTGCTTTATCCACAATCACAGATCAAATCCACTGCCATCCTGTTGTTCTGTAGTGGAGAAACCTAAAATGACAGTGCAAGAGAAAATCATAGACATGTAACAAAAGGGGGAACAGACCATTTAATGACATTTGAGGTAGGACAAGGGGGGCTGACACAACATCAAACCCAAGTTTACTTTTCTCCTCCTTTGCATTATGGTACATGTAGTCCATATTTAGTGCTCAACACAAGAGTTGTCTATTGTGGTATGGAAAATTATGGGGAATCAGTGCTGTGTATCCCAGACACATGGTGCCAGATTCACCCATAACATCGTCACTCACGTTGTGGGCCCATCATTTGTGGACGAGTAAAATCCGTTGGGGAAAAAATCTGAGAATAAAATGGTTAGGCCCTTTTGTGATTAAGAAACCCATCCTTATAAGGTCTGGGAAGGTCTCTCAGAACATGTACTTCTTTTCCTCTGAGTCAATAGATTCTTTAGGGACGTCCACTACACTGATTGCTGACATCAGCACATGACCTGATGCAAGGTCAATCTTTTGAATCATGTCAACAGCTGTGGTTTACATGCAGTTAGTGTCACTTGCAAAGTAGTCTCAGGATGGAATCTTTGGACAGAGTCGTAATTCTCCAACTTGTATCATTAACAACAGAATGCAAACCACATTTTGTCCATGGCACAACAGGTTGCTCATGTGGAAAACGTGGCAACCAGCTGATCACGGACTTGCATACCCTGACCTCTGTTATGTGCAATGGCCCACTTTCCCTGATTTATAGCTATCCGAGGTACAAGACGTATGTGCAAGCTGTGCGTCAAAGCTATATTGTGCAAAACACAACAGGGTAATATGATCTTGCACCCAACTTCAGGGGAGTACATCAGCATACCCCATGTACGGTCAGGACATCTGATTCATGACTTCAACAGATTAAAAGTGCACTCTATGATGGCTCGAGTTTGTATGTGTGTCCTATAGTACCTACGCTGCAGTACAGTGGTTGGATGTCTGTAAGGGGTGAGGAGTTGTGGGGAGAGTGCATACCCAGAATAGCCTGAGGAGGAAAGACAGGGCAATTGGTTACATTTCCCTCTTTAATTTACACAGAACATGATCTATTCTTTGGTACATGCAGTGTCTGTTGAGATAGTGTATGTTGCTTTATGATTCTTATTGTACAATGCTTGTTAATATAATACATTTCATTTACACATATCACTCATTTTCAGTGCATGGGACTCTCCCAGAGCCACACATTGCCAAATTCTCCCGCAGTCATCTGCCAGGCATGAGGTGACTTGCGGTATACAAAGATGTCATGGGTACTGCCTGGAAACATTGCATGCACATCAATGAATCTTCCACTGGTATCACAGACAGCCTGCACATTGATTGAATGTAATTGGTGCCTGTTGCAGAAGATGTGTGCAATGCGTAGGGGTGGCTGAAGGACCACATGGGTACAATCAATTGGACCTAGCACACGTGGGAAGCAAGCAATGAGATAGAAATCCCTAGCTGCCCTTTGTCTCATGGCCAGTGTATGGGGCATTCATATGTGGTGGTGGGCTCTTGCAGTGGTGCTGCTCAGTACCTGATGCAAGCACAGTGATTGGCTTGCCTGAGAGATGCACACAAGGTTACTGGAGACCCTTTGGAATGACCCCGTCACAAAGAAATTAAGAGCAGAAAGGATCTTGAGATAGGCTCTAATGGCATGGGGCTGCTGGTCACAGACTCAAGTTCCTGCTCCCACTCACATAGCATCTCCAAGATGACTTCTGGAGGGTATCTGTCCTGACTTCTTGGCTGGATATGCCAAATAGGTTGATCCTTTGTCTATAAGATCCTCTCTACTCTCCTCCTCCTTCTCCTCCTCCTCCTCCTCCTCCTCCTCCTCAACTCTTCTTGTGGCATGGCAAGGGGCAGAGCAACAAACACATTTAGCGACATGTGGAAAGAGTTTGTGTGTGTCTGCTCTGCTTTCATACATTCTGCAGGGCTGGGATTGTCTGTTTTGCTGCATTGTGTCAGCTGATACATGGTGGGGTATGGTAGGCACTTGGACAGGTTTTTAGCCTTGAGGGAAATAATCAACAGCCAGAATGTGGGTATTCCGGCCCGCATACGGAGATTCCGGTCTGGGTGAGGAAAATCTGGCCCGGGAGAGAGAATTCCGGCACAAGTGCAGGATTTCCACTCCGGGTGCGGAAATTCCGGCCTGAGTGCTGAAATTCCGGGCCGAGTGCGGACGTACAGTTAGGAGTCGTAAGTGCATTCTGTGAATACCAAATGTAGTAAGTTTAGGATTGTGACTCAGGCTAGTTCTGTGAATCGGCCTCCATGTGAGGACGTTTTACAATTTTAAGAAAAACAATCAGAAAAGTGTTATATTTATTTCAATTATATTTATTTCAATTAAGCACTCATAGTAAAATAAAAATGAGCTTTGGAACAATCTCATAATATGAGTGGGTTACTCCCTCCCAATATCAGGCATATGCTTACCTGACTCATGTATAAACAAACAGTATATGAGCGGGCGCTCCTACTACTTTTCCCAGCCACCCCACGCCATAATGATGTTAATATGCCTTGCATAATGTCACATGATGCAGGCACTCCCTGTTTGGTGAGCAGTAAAATGCCTTTTAAGTGGTCTTCTCCAGGCAAACTACTAACATACAGAGTATCCGCCTTGATGCATAGGTAAAACTTAGGAAAACACCTTTGTTGAATTAAGAGTATGGGGAACCCCGAGGGAAGAAGAGTTCCTTTATTGACCGATTGAAAACAAGTGTTAATTAATCCTAATAGACTATGTTTTCCTTGATTTACTGATTGTGACTACAAGGGTTTCCCCGTGAACTCTTCCATGAGGCCCTCATTCGTTTAAGTTCAGATGAGACAATCTACAACATGCATGATTAAATACAGAATAATTTTTTCACATTCACGAATTTGCAGTGGTTTGCAGTGAGTACCTATCACATGTGTGACAACCAATTAGACAAATAGTCCACAGCAGTATGAAATGAAAATAACTACTTTCTGCGTTTTTATCTGACATTATTTCTCTCCTTTTTTGTCTCCAATATCATGCATTTTCTCATTATATTTATGATATGTGTCTTATGTGGTACACATCCTACAGGAGCAATACAATATTGCAGACTCAAAGACTATTTCCAAGTGGGACCGTTCTGCTAAATGTACTGTGGATGCTTGGAAATTAGGAAAGTGAGGATCTGGGTCCTGAAGAATGTCAGGCACAATTTTTAGGGTCATAAAAAGGCTGAAACATGTCGACCCATTCAGATGCAGTAATAAAAGACAGTCACATGAATTGCTATAGGTTTTAATAATCTCTCCGCCCCCTCCCCTTAATAAATAAAAATATCTGGGCTAGGACGTGGGGATGTTTATGCTTTGTAAATCTTGGATCCACTAAATACCCACCCTAAAAGCAATACTGACAATCACAGGGGGCTCATTCACCATTAGAATTTTCTCTGGTGAATGTGGCATAGCCAATGATGAAGCATGGCACCCGGTGATTAGAGGGTTGAGGGCATGCCTTTCTTTTTTTTTGAGAATCTCTGTGGTCCTATACTATACTGTGTGGTACAATATAGAAGTCCCAAATTGCGGATAAGTTGTTAAGAGTGACCCTTTACTCAGTCTCTTCGAGATGGGTCACATTTGCCTTTGGTGTTTTTGAAGCTTTTTATACAGTCAACTCTCACTAAATAAGACTTACGCACATACACTCTATGGTCTTTTCTACTCCTATGTACACCAGCACTGTCACTATATGTCAGTGCTTACATACACATATGCATAAATTGAACACAAAAGTACACCGCTATATAGTCTCACACACCCTCACACGTTGTCCAGGCCAACAAATACCATACATTATGGTGTCTTACAGACATCTCACAAGAAAGATATAGAAAATCTCCCACTTCTTGTATCTCATAAACACCCAAAAGCACACACACACACACACACACACCCACACCCACACACACATACACATACACTACCTCACACATTGTCCAGGCCAACAAACAACAGTCATTATGGTGTCTTACTGACATCTCACAAACACCCAAAATAATCACAGAAACAAGCTGAAGACATAGTGATATCAACAACACACACACACACAATTTCTCTCAGTATTGTGTAGAAAGAAATAGAAAAACTCACACTTCTTATATCTAGTAAACACCCACAACACACAAGTGCACGCACGCACACTTTATACTATAGAACAATGCACGAGCCCATATCACCTAGATGAAGACCTTTGCACAGAACTACACACACACTACACACTACTACACACATAAAATGAGACCATGTAGATCACTGAACATTACAGTATAGAAACATAGTCTAACACAAATAGTGTGAGCTGGCCAGAAACACACCATGAAAAGGAGAAATGGAAAAAGGGGTTTGGCAAACTTTCACTTTACATAAACAAGCACCCCCTGTGAAAAACTAGAACATATAAATGACATTATAATTTATAGCCTCAGTTCTCTGATTTGGGACGTATTCATTTTTGGGTTATTAGTTGAACACTGCCCATGGGAGGCCCAAGGCAAACCTAATAATTTGAATTTAAGGCAATGTAACAGTAAGCTTTGTAAAATACCTCATACTTTAAGCACAGCAAATCAACCCATGGTAGCCGATCTTACTCTTAACAGACCTCATCAAAATAATTCAGAGTAGCCCAGATACTGCATACAAGTCATATTACTAAACTGCTCATAATCATTAACTTGCATAAATTATGCAAATCTGAATAAAGAGGTCTGGGAAAACCAAGAGTATGGATTTGCCATAGCAGCAGATACACACTCTCACAAGTGAAGTTAGGATCACTCGTGTATTATACTTTTAAAATATATTTGGTACTTAACCGAAATCTTACAGTGCATTTACCATGTGAAGTCATCAGATTCCCTCTCTTGCCAATGCTTAGTGTTTGCCATCTGGTTCTTTGGAATTTTGCCCAAAAACATTTGACAGAATCTGATATTAGAATTATGAAGAAGTACTTGTATTGACACTGCACAGCCTGGCGCTTAAAGTTGAACTCGATTAACTAGTTAAAGTTTCATGAAAAATATCTTCCCAAACTTACACGTTTCCTTTGTAGAATACAAGTTGTTCCTTTTGCAGCCAAGACTCCTGGTGACAAGGCACGCACGCGCCACCATTATGCTGCAGGTGATTTGTCTTCGTGGCGTTTGCTTCAGATGTAACCGCTTCTGACTTTCTTTAATATCTGTACCATAACAATATTTCAGTATGACTAAATGTCAAACACAATGCTGGAGAGAGAAATGCTCGCTGCAGTGACAGCTCGTTTTTGAGAGTCTGGTTCACGTGCTGCTGTGTATGCTCTTTCACACAAGCATCAAATGGGAGAACATTGTCAGGAGGGCTCCAGGCTCAGAAGGAGAGGCATGGATCGTTCATCCTGATGTTTACAACAGGCCTGGGGGACATGCGGGGCAGTTAATAATGATAATCCAGTGTGTGATCATGAAATCTCGTGACAGACGCTTTTGCAGGAGCAGCAGCGTGGTTTTGACAACTTGAGTTCTTAGCCCTGCCTTCTCTAGAGCTTACCTGGTCGGTGAAGACATAGAAGAAGGACTGGTGACCCCTGAGTAACAACAGAACATGGTGCATGTTCTAACAATGAGTTGCATTACTACATACATAAGCAGTGTACAACGAGAACCCAGTCTCAGTCGTCAAAGAACATCAATCCCTCTGTTTATGTTCATTAAGGAAAAGAACTACAGCGGCAACGGCACATGGAAGGAAGCAGTTTAGTTTGCCTTGCAGTAAACAGCAGGTGGGCTCCTCAAATAGCAAGAAGCAGCTGTTTCTGCTTTCCAAAGCACACTTCACAGCAGTCTTAGGCAGGCTTTCTTTTTATATATCATCCATGTGTTGTGTTAATGGATTCAGCACAGATGACTGCACTGTTATTGACCTCGCCAGAACAATCTCTATTACATGGTGAGCAGGGTCAATGTAAACTAAATCACGAATCTCCTTGGCTCACTCAGCCTTGACCTGGCAATCCCTTCTGAATCACAATTTTGAAAAAGTCCTCAGCACTGCCAAAGGCAGATAAAGGTCGCTACATCTCTAGAGGACTCTCCGTTCTATTCCTGGTTTTGTGGATTTTATTTTTGACCACTGTGCATCAAGGATGCAGAATGACCTGTCCCCTGACCTGAGTGCTGTCATTCCCCTCTCGCTTCACATTTTAGCTACTGAAATAGTATTCCGCCTTCACGTGGCTCATCATGGATGGAATGTAGAGGCTGACTTGTTATCATTATGTTTCATCAATAGGAGGTGATTGTCAATTTCCCAAATCACCAGCCAGTTTCTTTGGTTGCCGTCCATAAACCTGATCTCTTGTAGAAAAGGCCACGCCCATTCTGTATCTGTGCCTCCCACATTATCAGTCTGTGACAGGTTTAAAGCTATGAACTTTTAATGAATGCACTACCCAATAGTGGTATTATTCAATAATAAACACAGCATACAATATTAAATACAGAAACAGATGGATTTTCTCGAAATCCACAACTCATTTGGGCCGTTTTCAGGAGGGTTCAATCTTGGAGCCCACCCTGGTTCCTATACGCAATTACCTGCAGTGCACTCAGAGGTATCATCACACTGACAGTTCTTGACCAGCGAGAGGTATTGACAGTGGATTGTTTTGCTTTGATCAGCTTCTTGGAAGAGGAGGCCATCCACACCTTAGCCATGAACTGATCCCACACGTTTCTGAGTGACAGATTCCAATCTAAGACCATCACTCCTTTCTCTCGGACGTTCACACCCATTACCTTCGGTGTTACGCAGCGATTGTGTCATGCTACTCATGACGCACTCATGTTCTGCGCTCCTCATTTTGTATAATGCCATGTTGTAACAATATAGACACAAGCGGACACTGATGTGTAAGCTTATGTCTAGTTCATATGATGCAGGTTCAGGGGTGGCTCCCTCACTAGGGCAGAAGATCGTCGCCCCACTGCTTTCTCGCAGTTCGAGAAAGCCAAAACATAAAATGGTAATAACTAAAAGTTCTTACCATTTTATGTTTCTATTGTGGATTGCGGGTGGGTGGGTTAGTGGGCTGCTCTGCGAGCAGGCAGGACAGGGGGGAGTGGTTTGCCTACTCCTGAGTATGCTTGCCTGGCTTGGTTGGCCCGTCCAAACCAGTCATGCACACTCTGCCCATTCTCCATGCAGGCTGCATAGCAGCCTACATGGAAAACATGGCCAACCTATTAGCTCCTGGCTGGGTGGTGTCCGGACCAATCACAATGCTGCTTGCAGCGTTGTGATTGGCTTTGGATAGGGTCTGGAGGGAGCCTGTCTGCCTGTTTCTTATTCCTGTTGGAGGCAGGAGAGCAGGAGCCAGAATACGCAGGACCCAGCAGAAAGGAAAGTAAGTTTAATTTTTTTTCTTTAAATTTACCCGTAATCTCCCTCGTGACACCCTTCACGCATCCTCCAGAACCCCTCGTGCACGCCCCGACCTACAAGAAATGCCGGCTGTAACTTTGCAGGTTCATACTTGAACAGGGTGTGTACATTCAAGGGGGGAGGTTCGAGGGTGGGGTACTGGGACATGTATAAGTATGGTTCACCGGGCAGTTGCCAGGATTCATTTGCTTCCTCTCCTTGTCTCTCGTTTATGTAGTGCATAAAACCCTCATTGTTTTGGATTTTCCTGCATTGTCGCTGTCTTCTTATGGATGTGTGCTCCCAGTGTATTTTCTTACACTGGCAACGAGAAACTTTCAGTATCATCTGGAGTATGTGCCTGGGAAGAGTAATGTGCATGCTGATTGCATGTCCAGGTTTCCATTACCAGATGATGGCCACAATGACGATTTAGAAGAGCATGAGAAGGCTTTTACTATTCAGGATATTAATTTACTAAGCCCAGGTCATTCTGTTGTTCAGGAAGCTAAGTGGGACGAGGAAATGCCGCAGGATGGTGAGCTAAGCAAGGTAGTCTGGTTCATTATGAGTGATTAGCCGGTGGAGAGGAAGAATCTGGGTGAAATATTGGGTTACTTTAAATTATGTGAGGAATTGACTGTGGAGAATGGTATTATAGAGTGAGGTGACAAATTCGTACAACCTTTCAACCAGAGGAATGTCTTTGTAGATATTGTCCATGAGGGTCACACGGGCATACCATTTAATGGAAGGATAGAATTTCTAGTGGCCAGGAATAGATGTGTTTGTTGAACAACATTTGAGGATATGCATTGCAAAGGTGTTAACTGCTGATCCTCATCCTGTTAAATTTCCTGAAACTCCATGGCGGAAATTGAGTTAAGACATTATAGGCCCATTTTTGGTTTTGCCGAAACAGGAGGCTTTTGGCATTGTTCTAGTTGATTACCATTCAAAATGGCAAGAAGTAAAAGTAGTAAGGGATGACGCTTCAGAAAATGTTGTACAGTTTTTAGATTAAAATTTCTGTAGTGAGGGTATTCCACAGGAGGTATTTAAGAAAAATGGGCCTCAGTTTGTTCGTAGTTACACGGAGAGTTATTTAGAGATATGCTGGGTGACTCACAGGAAAATTGCCATATCGCGGGACGACTGATCTTGGAACGTCTCTAGGATTGGGCGTCGGAAAACAGTATCTTGACCGACCTTCAGTATGGTTTCCGGGAGGGACTTGGTACTGTTGAGCAGGCATTGAATTGAACCCTTTTAATAGGCAAGTATGTCGGGGCAAGAGGAGGGAATCTGTATCTAGTATATGTCGACCTCAGCGCAGCGTTTGACTTCGTGTTACACTCCAGACTGTGGTCCATTTTAGCCGAATTGGGAGTCGATCCTTCCCTTATCACGTTCCTTCGTGAGCTTTACTCCGATGCTAAAGCATGCGTAAGGTACGGGATTGGCGGCGAACTCTCGCCCTCTTTCCCAGTAACAAGAGGAGTTAGGCAGGGCTGTGTCCTGGCTCCCTTCTTGTTTAACCTTTATACCAACGGGCTGGAAACAGCCATGTTAGAAGGGAACCAGGACCTACCAACCATTAACCATCGTCCCATACCTGCATTACTTTATGCAGACGACTCCGTCATATTAGCCAGAACGCTAGTCCAGCTACAAAAACAACTGGACAAGTATTGCCAGTTTATGCTCTCTCTGGGGTTAAAAGTCAACAAAAGCAAAACCTTTGTTATGTATACCGGGCCTAAGGTAAAGAACCCCAAACCTCTTTACATCGAGCAAGTTAGATTGGAACGTGCCAGGGAATACCCATATTTGGGTATTTTAATAGACGATCAGTTATCTTGGAAACAAGCTGTGGTATGTAAGAAGTTGCTTTATCAGAGAGCAACTTCGGCTCTTGTTTCCTTTTCAAGGAAACTGGGCAAACCTGCCCCATCTGAGTTGCTTAAAATTTACCAGGCTAAGTGTCATAGCATAGCAACCTATGGAGCAGGTGTCTGGGGCTATGCACCAGCTGACGACTTAAAAAAAGTCCAAAATGGTTTTTTAAAATACTTATTGGCACTCCCACTAAGCGCTCCAATTTACGGATGCCATATCGAGCTTGGCATTGACTATTTAACTGATAACATCAAATGTCAACCAATTCTCCTATGGCACCGTATATGGAACAAACAACAATGCGACTTAACTCGTTCCTTGATATCTGATTGTCTATCCATGGAGTTTTGGAAAAAAATCCCATGGTTATTGTACGTCTCCAACTTTTTAAAGGACCTGAATCGTACATTCTACTTCACGGAGCCCTCCTCATTAGCCGATATCAGCAGAGGTGCTCTAAAAAATCTCTGTCTAAATCACCTAAGGGAACTTCGCCTCTCCAGCGAAGTTTCGAAGCAAACTAACGTGCAAGTATTGATGGTCCAAGTTTCCCCTGGTATTCAGCCTTATCTCACTTTTTACCTTTCCAACTACGAAAAATATGTACTAACCAGGTTTCGTTTTAACTTATTTTTTCGTCTTGTTACTTTCCCCACCGAGTCAAACTGGTCTCACGATTTGATTAAATGCCCGTGTGACGGTGTTTCTACCCAATCAACTGTCCATCTCACTTTGTTTTGCAAATATTATGCGCAATCACGTAAGCGGTGGATTATCCCTCTTCTCCGTCAAATGGGGTTGAGGACTTGTCGCCCAGCCTTTCTGGCACTTCAGCTAGTAGATTCCCAACATGTAGCCAAAAACGTTGCCCTTTTCTTAAAATCATGTTTGAAGGTACGTAGTAAAATTGGGTTACCGT
Source organism: Lissotriton helveticus (assembly GCF_964261635.1). Classification (NCBI taxonomy): domain Eukaryota; kingdom Metazoa; phylum Chordata; class Amphibia; order Caudata; family Salamandridae; genus Lissotriton; species Lissotriton helveticus. The sequence continues at coordinate 750,502,279 of NC_136061.1, forward strand.
ACCTTTAAACTCATGTTTATTAGAATCAATGTGTTCACCGGTTTAATACAAAGATTTTAAACACCACTTTGCAATGTATTAATGTGTTTTAATGTAAAGTTTATTTAAACTGTATGATGTACTTTTTATGATTATCAAGCATTAATCGAATAAAAGTTTTTGAAACGACTCACAGGAAAATTGCCATATTCCATCCTGAGGCGAACGGTCAAGTTGAGAGATTCAAACGTGTAAAGATGCATTACAGCTGTCAGTGAAAGGAAGTTTGTTGTTAAGGAATGCTTTACAGTTTATGCTGCTGGCATATAAGATTGCACCCAATTCGGTGACTTCTCTAAGTCCATTTGAGCTTTTGAGGGGTCGGAAACCTAGTTCTAGACTCGTGCCATGGTGGCTGAAGAACACAAGAAAATTGTTGGTGAGGTTGCTGATGTGGATTTTAAGGGGATTCAGTGCAGGATAGAGGAGTGTACGATTCAGATGAGGAATACTTTAAGGAAAGGGAAAGACGCTGTTAGTAGGCAAGAGGTGACGATTGGTGATATCGTCCACCTCAGAAAGGTAAAACGGACGGTAAAGGGACTTCTTGCTAGTCGTACCGAATGCTGGTTATGGAAGTTTTTTTAGGAATGCTGTACAAGTGGATGAGGGATGTGTCTGGAACCTCAATCTCGTCTCTTTGTTAAAGGGCAAGGCGGTTGATCTTGGTGATCACATGGGTAATGTTTTTTTAGATGTGGGAGGACATGAGTGTGTCAAAAAAATGGATATGAACAATGCAACTTACTCTAGAGAAGCAGATGCAGCCAAGTATACTTCCAGGAGCGTAAGGTCACGAAGACGTCCCAAGAGGTTACAGAAATATAGGTTGACATTAAAAAAATATGTGCCATATGCACGACCGTGCCATGCTACTTATGACGCACTGGTGTTCTGTGTTCTGTGAACCTCATTATGTAGTATGCTGCCTTGCAATGATATAAAGACGAGCACATACTGGTATGTCTATTTTGTATGAGGCAGGGTTATGTTTGAATGGGGTTTGTGCATTCAAGGGGGGAGGTTGAAGCGTTGGGTACTGGGGCATGTATACGGGTGACCGGGCAGTTACAAAGATTAATTTGCATCCTCTACTTGTCGCTCCTTTATGCTGTAAATAAAACCACTTTTGTTTTTTTTGAGTCTCCTACATTGCTGATGTCTTCTTTTGGATGTGTGCTCCCAGGGTATTTTCTTATAAATTGCCCATGACTTCCACAAGCTGTGGTCTGTGCATGTAACAGCTGTGGGGCGGTGGGGCCGGGTTGGGGTGGAGGGAGGTTTCGAGGGGCGATTCATAGGGGGAAATAAATAAATAAATAATTTTTCCTTTGTCATCGACCATTGGAATCCCCCCCTCCACCCACCTGGCCCCACCGATGTCACCAGCACGGGCCGTGGCTGACCTCTACCCTTGTTTACCTATGTTCGTTTGCTGTCAATACATTCAGGGGTCTTCCCCTAAGCAAGAACTCTTTCCTAATTTCATTTCTGTGGCCTCTTTGACAGCAACAGGGACTGGATTGTGTCTGAAGACTTAACTCACCTGACTCTCTTTGCCTTTCTTTAATTTAAAAACCTCTCCTTCCAATCTCAGTCTGTCTTACGGTTTAGGCCCATGTTCGAGCACCAGGATGTTCTATTTGGAGAGATAGTTTGCGCTATGCAAGAATACCATTCATGCATTCATTCATTCATTCAAGAATTATTTTTTTCCTGCATTACCAAATTGATCAGAGATGTTGCTATCATCCAGAGCTAGAAGCCTGTTCATTTTTTTTATTGATTTTCAGTTTTACCTTTTTGTTCTGGGTAAATGTTCAGTAAATTGCTGTTTATTTGGAGGGGGTGATGTCTGCAGCCAAGAGTGTTAGGAAATCTTGTTTTTTATTTCCAAGACACCTCCTGTAAGATATCAAGCTCAGACATCTTAATGGTAACCTTTACTAGTCCAAATTCAGTTCTTCCTAGTCACAGTCTCTCCTAAACTTTCCTTTAGAGTCACGCAACACCTTTACTCGCCATGAGAAAAAAGCTTCTTTGTATCATTAATAAAACAGAAGCAGCACAGAGCTGTACATGTGAACATGTGCTCTACCCACAAGCCACTATGTAGGTCTATCAAGTCCAGAGCAGGAACCCAAAAGGAAGGGCGCATGGCCCAACCAGATATTCGCATGTAGAGACAAAGCAAACGTGACACCAAGGATCAGGAGATAGATGGATGGATGGTTTGTCTGATTTCAATTTCAAAGCAGAATTTGGCAGAAGATTACCTATCTAGACTATTTATTGAACTCAATGGAGGGGAGGTTGATCCTGTTACACCAGTAGCATGAGTGAAGGAAAGGGCAATTGATAAGGAAGATTTGTAGTGTGTTAAGAGTGGTAAAGAGCTTAGTGGCGTGTGTAGGTATATGATAAATGGAAAGTCAAGTACAGAGGGGCTTTCCTGATGCAATTAGGAAATACTCAAATGTGAAAGAGAAGTGAGTCTGGCAGATGATCTATTCAGGTGCACATTTGCTTCCCCCAAAGGATTAGAGGGAAAGGATTGTTAATCTGACCCATGAGGGACGTCTTGGAAGAAATTTGACACAAACATGCATATGGAAATTATACTGGTGGTCAAATCATGATCGTCAGGTGGAATATTTTGTCAAAGATCGTTGCCATGTGCAAGGAGTGATAACAGTAAAGTAATTCATAAAGCGCCATTATTTCCTGCGATTGTTCCAAATGTACATTGGGGGAAGCCGGGACTGATATAATAGCAGAGCCAGACTTGGACCCAAAAGTAGCCCTGTCAAATTTTGACCAGTAAGCGCAGCAAACAAGACTGACCACTACAAGGAGCGTTTGTGGGGGATTTCCCCCCAAAACAGTTTGGGAAAAAGTGACAAAAATGTTGCATTCTACAACACATTTTTAATTATATATTCAAGTGTATTAGCTTTTTTAACCATAGTAAATGATGACCTTACAGTGCAGAAACTTGTAGCTAAATATAACATAAGTGCATGCAGTCACTGTTAAGAACAGATAAAAAGCTGAGAACGTAATGAAAGACCATTTTGAGGGATCTGAGCATCCTCTACCCCAGTAAGCAACACAGCAGGAACTGTTGATGCGCCTGGTGCGACCATACTTGTGGGCACATACCCATGGCCTCCTTCTCCACAGATTTTCTGACCGGGTACCTTGCTCACTTTGCCACTGGATTCAAACTAGCCTGGCTGATGACAGCTGTTAGCCACAAAGTGGTCCCAGGATGCTTGTTTCCGGTCCAGGGAAGACATGGCTTGGCAGTTCGGGCTGGACTGTTCCCATGAGGCACATGATTGATGACCATGTCTGAACTGGGGTGGCGGAGTGAGCTAAAGAATGATGATGGATTAAACCCAGACAAGTTGACTGGGGGTGAGTGCTTGCAATGTTCAACACTCCATCCATCATCCCCTTTGGTTTTGCTTTGTTCGCCCTAAATTGGCAGGGTATGCCCAGATGTGGGTCCCTTGCTCACTTTGCCACTGAATTCAAGCTAGCCTTGCTGATGACGGCTGAGTGATTAGCCGGACACCGGTCCCAGGATGCTTGTTTCGGGTCCAGGGAAGACATGGCTTGGCAGTTTGGGCTTGACTGTTCCCATGAGGCACAGGGTCAGACTGATTTGCAAATGGCCATGTCTGAACTGGGGTGGCGGAGTGAGTAAAGAATGATGATGGATTAAACCCAGATCAGTTGACTGGGGGTGAGTGTTTGCAATGTTCAAAACCCCGTCCATCATCCCCTTTGGTTTTGCCACTTTTTAACTGTACCACCGCAAACCTTGTTGTCTCTCCATTTTCAGGGACATTTTTATTCACTTTTTATGGCTTTCCTAGTGCCATCCAGTTCGGGTTAGTGCCTCTTCATCCAATATGCTACTACTGTGTCAACTGTACTCAAGTGGTTTGCTACAGCGCTTGTGCTTCTCCACGTACATAATTTATTAAATATTTCAGTTGCAGGTACACAGCATTACATATACTCATTGGACTACATTCTACCAAGAGCTTCACCAATGCGCTCTAGGTATGTCGTGCATTAATCTCGCCCGCCATTAGCTATTGCTCATGCCTATTAGCCTGGTTGTAGATACTCTCATGTTACTTCTCTGATGTTTTGCTAGGGCTCTTGTTAATCTTCTTTGATCCAGCGTTTGAGGATAAATTATATTCTTCCACGCTATTGGTAAGCTAGCCATCTTCTAGGCACAAAAGATCACTTTATGCACTGGCACTGGTCTTGAAGTAGCTTCACAGATGGGTTCACTTTTTGAATGGTTATACTCACCATGTGCTCATATATTTTCGGTTTTGAGTACTGCACGCCGTTTCATACACTGTTGATTGCACAACCTTCTTTTCTTTTCTTTCATGTCTTTTGAACACACACAAACTTCACCCCGTGTTCACTTCACTCTAATCAATGCCCCTTTTTTCACCTTTCTTTTCCTTTCCTCTCTATCATCTTCTCATTCTTTAATCCACTCTCTTCTCACTAGATTTATGATGTTATTCCTGGTCTCACATCATTAGTCTAAAGTATACTCATGTTGTATGCCGTTAAAGACCTGAAGAAGCCCATGTTTGGGTGAAACGTGTTGGCTGGTTCTATCATATGAAGTACATCTGAGAATAAATAGACCAGAAAACGTTGACCCGCAAATGTCTTTTATTGATGTGTTTTTGTGTACCAAATTGCTTGTATCCATATATTGCCTCTCATCTAACTAATTAACATGTTTATCTTCATGGTCTACAAGCAGCAGGCTATTTGAGGTGGGCAATACTATTTACAATTAAGTGACTAGGGGCCAGATGTAGGTCAGTCGGTAACGGCCGAAAATCAGTATTTTCGGCCGTTACAGAGCGGTATTGAGCGATCGGTATGTAGGTGATAGAAATTGGGCCAAATCGGTAAATTTACCGAATCGGAAAATTTACGGAATCGGTAAAAAAACGAATCGGAAAATTTACAGATTTTGAAAATTTACCGAATCGGTATAAAAACCGATTCGGAATATTTACCGAATCGGTAAATTTTCCGATTCGGTAAAAGTACCGAATCGGTAAAATACTGATTCGGTAAATAAAATAGGAAAAATCGAAGAATGAGATGTAGGTAAGCTCTGAAATACCGAATTTGCTTCAAATTCGGTTTTTAAGAGTCGGTATTTACCATGGATTCAAATCAGGTGGTAACCAGGTGCAGCCTATAAAAATGGACCCAAAATGCAATGCTGTTTGCACAATGGCGGCATTTTATGTCATCGCAAGACGGCTACGGCTACAGGAGGAAGGAGAGAGGGAATGGCTGAGACAGGAGCAGGTCTACAGGCAGAGGGTGACCCTGTTTATGCTCACAGAGGCAGAGGTACTGCAGAGGTACAGGTTGGATCCAGACACCATCTTGGAACTTATCAGGGACCTCCAACCACTGTTGCAGCACACTACCCCAAGGGCACATGCAATTCCACCCCATGTACAGGTGCTGTGCAGCCTCCACCTGCTTGCGTCTGGGAGCTACCAGAGCGTGGTTGCTGTGGCGGGTGGGGTGACCCAGAGCAGCCTCTCAAGGTTTTTTCACAAATTCCTTGACGCCATGTTGCACAGGATGGAGCATTACATTTATTTTCCTGCCACCCATGCTGAACTGGTTCAAACCAAATCTGACTTCTACCAGATGGCTAGATTTCCCCATATTATCGGCTGCATTGATGGCACGCACATCCCCATTTGTCCCCCTGCTGCCACGGAATACATCTACAGGAATAGGAAGTCAACGCACACCATCAATGTGCAGGTGATTTGCAATGCAAAGTGCGCCATCACTGACCTAGTAGCAAAATACCCTGGGAGTACCCACGACTCCTACATATTTCAAAACAGCGGCATCTATGCACGGCTGGCTGCAGGGGAATTTGGTGAAGGATACCTCCTAGGTGAGACACAGTGTCAGACCCCCATCATACCAATTGCAGTAAGAAGTACATGTATGCATGTGAGTAATGTATTCCCTTTTCATTCCAGGAGACAGTGCATATGCCCTCCGCTCATTCATACTAACCCCCTACCTCAACCCCTCAATACCCAGGCAGAGGAGGTATAACCGGGCCCACAAAAGCACAAGGAATGTAGTAGAACGGACCTTTGGCATATGGAAAAGCAGTTTCAGATGCTTGCACAAGAGTGGAGGTGCAAGGCAGTATACCCCCATCACCTGCTGTAAGATAATTGCTGCCTGTGCCATGTTGCACAACCTTGCTGTGAAGAAGGGCACTGAGGTGGAGTTGTCAGACTACGAGGATCATGATGACGACAATGCTGTGCCAGAAACCCAACCTGCTGGAGTGTCAACACCAAGTTATGGCAGATAAAGACGTGAGGAGATTACAGACAACTATTTCTGAGTGAGTAAAGAGACACAGACAGGTTGTGAATGTGAAAAACGATTTTTAATGTTGCCACAACGTTCATGCACTGATGTGGAACAAAAAATAAGTATTGCAACGTGGGGACTGCTAATGTCCCAGGTTGCCTCACCCACACTGTCAATGTCATTTGCGGCTGCGCTTCGCAGAGCCACTGGGGTGTTGCTCACTCCCTTCAGCATGGCCTGCAGGCTCAGCGGAACGCCTGGTGCTCCGGCGTGGCTCAACAACTGCGTTAGCCGGACTGCTGCGGCTGCTGCTGTCGTCTGCCTCAGCCACGTCCAGGGCAGGATTCACAGCAGTATGGGAGATGATCATGGCCTCCAGGGCACTGGTGATCCTGCCCATGCCCCTGGTTACCTCCGCGGTGTTCTGCGTGAGGCTCTCCTGCATATTGGCGCCCCTACGGCATAGCTGGGATGTTGCCGTGGCCAGCCGGTTCATAGCCCTGTTGTGCACACGCGCATCCCTGCGCCTTGTGTGCTCCTGGGTATCCATTTTTGCGCACAGCTGGTTGATGGCGGTGGTCATGTGAAGCATTCCAGATGCATTGTCACTGTTGGTCTTTGCAACCTTCCTGTTGGTTTCCACTAAATCACTGATGCCCTTGGCCATGTCTCCCATTTGCTGATTTAGGATTCGAAATTGGCGGTGGCAGGCCTGAATCGATTTCCCCTGCATGCGCTGGATGCGCACCATGCTCCCCTCAAGACCACGGAACACAGTGCCCTCTCCAGGTGGACCTGCACTGCTGGGAGTGCGTTGGCGGCTGCGAGTGCTGCTGGACTGATGGGTGCACACCTGTGTAGTAGGAGTGACTAGTATGGTTGCTGGAGCCTCACCCTCACCTCCCGCCATGACTCTCGGTGGGGCCACATTTCTCCTCCTGGCTGGTGAGGTAGCAGGTGTTGTCAGGGACCGTGATGGGGAGTTCTCAGGTGAGAACACCAATGGGGGGATTGGGAAAGGTGTGGGGAGTGGGCAACACAAGGGGACGAACAGTGTCATCCTCATGGGAGATGGCAGTGGCGTCTTCGTCCTCCTGCGAGGCTTCTGCGGTGCTTGACCCTGCCTCAACACTCTCCTCCCTCGCTGGTGCAGTTCCTTGTGATGCAGATGGTCCACTGCCTGATGTTGGCCCTAGGTATAAAGAAGCGTATGTACACTGAGTGCTATTGTCTTACAGTCACTACAATAAATGCATTGCACATTTCACTTTCATTACTCTGATTGGCTTTCAATGCCTTGCTGTTTTCTGTGCACTTACATGTGGTCCTACATTTGCTGACTACATTTCCCATAATGCATTGCTCATGTATAGTGCTAGCAGTACTGGATTGGGATTGGCCTGCCCTGTACACAAAGGCTAAAGGGAAGCAGTTTGCTTTGGGGTGTCATGCTGCGCACGCCTCTTACCTTTTCTAGTAGCTCTGGCTGAGCTGTCCACATCTCCTACTCCCACAACACTGTCAGGCTCGATGGTTGAGGCCACCAGTTCCTCAAGGTCAGTCAGGGGGGGCGCTGGGTTCCTGCCTCCACCGGTCACACCAGCCTGCTTGTGGATCCCTGCCATTTTTTTTTGGGTGAGGCTCCTGAGGTCGTAAAATCTTTTCTTCAGGTCCTCTTGGCTCCTGCTGGTCACACCCACAGCATTCACCTTCTCCCCTATGGCAAGCCACAGTTTTCTTTTGGCTGACTCTGGTACTGTGAGGGGCAGCCTGCCAAAAAGCTGTTTGTGGACCCTCACCTCTTCCTCCACCAGTACCTGCAGCTCCATGCTGCTGAACTTTAATTTTCGTCCTTCTGGCTCTCTGTGCTGCTTGCCATTATTACTCTCTTTCACTGCAAACAAATCTCTCCCTGCTGCTCTGTCTCTCTGCTCAGCTCTGACTGCCTCTCCAGAACCTTCTAATGAGTTGCAGCTGCCTGGGTTGACACTCCCTGGTAGGGTGGGGGAGGGTGGTGGCACCTGATTGGCTGTTTCCATTGCTTTCACTTTTACTTGCTTGCCGATTCGGGATTTACCGATTCGGTATTTACCAACTCGGTATTTACCGATTCAGTATTTTCAATGCATTCCTATGGGCCTTTTGGCCCATAGGGTTGTATGGCCATTACCGATTCGGTAATTACCGATTCAGTATTTGCCGATTCGGTAATTACAGAAAGTCCGATACCGACTTTTACCGATTCGGTAAAAAATACCGATTTTTTTACCTACATCTCATTTACCGATTTTTGAATACCGAATCGGTAAAATTCGGTATTTAAAAATCGGTAAATGACATTTACCTACATCTGGCCCCTTGTCTGGTGGTGCAGTCATCTATGACCCAGCTGCTCCTTCTTCTTGTTCTTAAAAATGCTTGCAGAATATTCTGCCCACTTCATATTTCTTATCTTTCAACCATAGATCAAATCCTTCAATATTCAATTTGGTGTAATAAACTCAGTAAAATAAATATAAATAATAAAACTATTTTTTGGAAAGCCTGGACAGACAAAGGTCTATTATGGACTCATGAATTTATATATAATCTCTCACCTATTCAGCGGCAGCTCCTTCGCTAAGGTGGATGAGCATCCCCCCTGAAGGAGCTGTGTTCCATACTCTAGATCTGCTCTGGAACCCCCAGGTTGATGGTACTTTTTGTCGGCATGAAAGCTTGGAGGGGAAAGAATTCATTAGCCAATAAAACATTTCAGTTCCAATTTGCCAATTTACCAGAATCACAGACTCCCAGTAAAGTTTAGTTAGTTTATTACAAAGCCAAAAACAGCTAGACGTACAGACACCTCAAAGTGAGGGTGTAAAAAACATTGGAGATAATACAAAGCCAAATCTATGGATGAAGTTAAGGTGGTGCAGCATGTATAGGATGATCAGCTCGAGAATCAGTATACAGAAAATAACGGAACAGACATCCAGATTCCCCTTCATTGAAGTTCATGAGTATAAAGCATTAATCTGTTCCTACACTACCACTAGCATGACATCCCTAAATACCATTTCCCAAAGCAAGATCCATTAAGGTGTCAGTGCGTGAAGTCTTCCTAAAAGTCTCTCTCTACCCCTTCAGATGGGTCATGTAGCATGAAGCTACAGAGCTCGTGCTTAGATATCCTCTCTCTCTCTCTCTCTCTCTCTCTCTCTCTCTCTCTCTCTCTCTCTCTCTCTCTCTCTCACTCTCTCTCTCTCTCTCTCTCTCTCTCTCTCTCACTCTCTCTGCAAGACAGCAGTCCCCAGGACACTTTCCCTAACTTCAATACATCAATACCACAGGTAGTATCCCAAGATGCATTGCAACATCACACCATCCACTCAAGCCACCTTCTCATAGGTGATTTTCTATTAGGCAGCGATGCTCCCAGGTCTTGTTGAGAAAATACAACAGTTCTCCATTTTCAGTATCAGCGCTCAATGTATCCTCTTCTGCCTAAACCTATCTCCTACAACAGAGACTTTCTGCTAGCTAACAAAGATGAATTCTCCACCTGCAGCAGAAACGTGAGAAAGAACAAATTCAACATTTACATGAATTTCAACTATTAAATCTAATGCAAGAGCTACTGGGAAAAATGCATTTCAGACCTACAGAAATCAGCCAACATAAGAGAATAGCACATAGGCTTCACGAAGTTACATATAGAATAAACCTAGCATTTCTAAATTAACACGTTACATAGGCACACCAAATACGTGAATAATTGTCAGCAGAAAGTACGAATTCTGCACATTAATGTTTTCCGCTAAGCACATCTAATTTCAACGTTAATTTCTTCAAGTTACTATCGAAAATATCCCTAACATGCCACCTTTCACGTTATTACAGTTCTCCCCCTAATAACACATGTTAAAACAAAAAAGGAATATATGTGGATGCGGACTACTCATGACTCCGATCTCTCATTCAAAGGACATGTGGGAGCTGTGGTCTCCACCAGTCTTTTCCAGCTGCGTAAAATTAGGAAAATTGCGCATCTGCTGTCCCACTCAGCTTTGGTCCAGGTGGTCATAGCATTGGTGCTGTCACGTCTGGATTTTTCAAACTCCATTTACTCTGGCCTTACCCAGGGTCTGCTTAACCGCCTTCAAATGAATCAGAATCAGGCGGCGAGACTGATTCACAAACAGCTGAGATGGCAATCGGCCAGGCCCCTACTGTCCAAACTTCATTGGTTGCCCATAGTGCAACGCACCGCCTTTAAGATAGGATGTATAGTCTTTAAGGGGCTGCATTGTGATAGCCCTAAATTTCTTAACAATCTGATCATCAAGCATGTCCCTAGGCGCAACCTCCGCTCAGCCCACCTTCATCTTCTGACTACCCCTATCATCAAACTGAAAAGACAGGGTGGACGCAGGTTCTCCTACTTGGCACCCAGGTTCTGGAACTCATTTCCTCTGTCAATCAGGAACTGTGACAACATATTGAGCTTCAGAAGGGCCTTGAAAACATGGCTCTTCGGGCAGTCTTGTTGAACTGGCCTCCCGCATTAGCATTCATACGATTAGCGCCATGAAACCTTTGGTGACCGTGCGCTTGACAAATTTTTATTAACATAACATAACATAATATTATAATGCACCCCTGCAAAAGAAAAATTTACTTTGTGCTACGTTACCCCACTAGTGTAAAGTAGTGCAAATGAAAAAATAAAATGATAATAACAGAACGTTATTATCATTTTACTTTTTGTATTGCAGTTGCAGCCAGGTAAGGGTGGGTGGGGCTGGGCTCCCTACTTCATAGGGAGGAGGAGAGGCTGCTGCTGCACCTAAAGTGCACATGACTGTTTGGCCAGCCACATCGGGCCAGCCAAACAGTCATATGTACTTTGCATGTTCTTTACCCAGGCTGTGTGGAGAACATGCTGAGGCTTCCATTCCTTCACTGAGCGCTGAACCATGGCACTCAGACCAATCACAATGCTGCTATCAGCAGCTTTGTGATTGGCTAAGGGAGTCTGGAAGCCTGGCTAATTCCTGTTCCTGCTGAGGAGTGGCGGCGGCTGGCGACCAGCAATTACCTGTTCTGTTTTATTTATTTCTAACCTCGCCTCCCCACCGCCACTGCATCTCTCTTTTTCATAGGCTCAATCCCTCTTTCATTTCCCTAACTCATACGAAAAGAGTTTTCAGTAACTGATCTCTTCTATTTCTACAACATACTTTTCGGTTCGTTCACTGCCCATTTCCCCTCATTCTATCTCACTTATATCACCACTGCTGCTAACTGCCCCTACTGCCTTACGTATATGTACACACCTTACTTCTCCCCATGTTGATCAACAGAAATCAGCTCTAGAATTACAATGGGAAGCAGATCTCCACACATCCTTTCCCATTCCCTTGTGGGACAAATTATGGCTTATAATTCGCAAGACATCACATGCTGCCAACACAACTCAAACTCTCTTTTTTATTTACAACCATCTTCTAATTACTCCTGCCTCCTTACATAAGTTTGATTGTGCCACTCCATCATCTTGTTGGTCCTGTTCTGCATCCGTTTCCCATTTCAAACATATTTATTTGAATGTCCTCTACCTATCAATTATGGTTACAAGTGTGAAACAAATTATCTAAATTTTTCACACATCTATACTGTTTTCCTTCACTAATTTATTTTTAAGTGGTCTTCCTGATGATTGGGATTGCTTTACTTTTAATATACAAATTGTAGATCTAATAATTGTTGTATGCCATTCAAATACAAAATATTAGAACAATTCTCTACATATTTCCTTTCAAATATGGTGGTATGGTGTTTGCCATAATCATAAACTAGATAGGGTTTATACTGTCCCAATGTCTAGTTACCAAGCAAAATGCTATTTGGCCTCCAGTAACCATTTTCAAAGACCCCTCAGTTTTAAGGACTACTCTACATCAACCCTTAACTGAAGAAGTATCTAAACCTCCTGGAATGCATCTTTTTCTTATTTATTTCTCTAATAGCATGTACTCTACACATTTTGAAATTCTACTACTATTTAAGATTGCACTCGTTTTAATTGCATGAGAAGCTTTTTGTTTTTGCTCTTCCTACCTTCTTTTCCCTTCCCCCTTATCCAATTTTTTACACGTAATTTGCCAATATTTGATTGTACTATTTAATTATTAATCAAATGTATTCATTATATTGTTGTTATATTCATATTGTAAACCTATTGATTGGTATTTTTCTTTTCCTACTCAATAAATTTCAATTTTGAAACTTAAAAAGAGTGTTGTTCCTCATCCCAAGAGCAAGATCAGAGGGCAGATGAAAATAATGGTTGCACTTTGACAGACATTTTGTCCATACTGACAGCAATTTGAGTTTTGGCAGCTAATGCCATGCATGAGAACGCATGAGAGTGGTAAAGCCTAGACAGTGGGGTCATACTTTGAAAAGAGTAAAGCTAACTGAGGATCCATGGGAGATGTTGCATGTCAGAGGTTTGGAGAAGGCTTGCTGAGAAGGAACTATATGCATCCTGCGTGTGATAGGAAAGAAATAAACAGGGGCACTTAAGTGGACTGCCTTGAATTTTTACAGAGGACAGATGGAGTTTAGTATAGAGTGTAAAACAGTGTTGAATGCTGCTGAGTGGTTTAAAGTGTTTAAAATTCCATATTGCGATAGAAGACACCCTACACTCCAAAAGAAATAGCTACGGGTATTTGAGAACTCAATAGTGAATCATTACAACTCCCAATCTACCTCGCAGATAACAATTTTCAAATAGTGTTTTAATAGATGCATTCTGATTCAACAATTATATCATCAGCTCTCACTATTCTTAGAGAAGGCTTGTTATCCCTTCAACAAGAACACATCCATATTTTTTTATCTAAGGGGAAAGATAGCTTCAAATCACCTATGGAACATCAGTGAGTTCCAGTTTCATTTCTGATTGTATGTCATAACTAAGCTTTCATCAACTGAATGCAGTCTCCCTGATGAGCTAGTAGTTAACCTCTTTAGTGAGGAAGCCGCCCCATTCCTGAAGGACACACAACTTTTACAGTGCAGTAACTGGGATCTGGTTGACTGCCACCTAAGAAAATAAAGAAGCATTTTCTTTTAAAAAATCTAAGTCATATGTGAGAGCATAGCTTCCCTTTGGACGAGCAACCGTACTAATGGTGTGGACTACTTTCAATTTTGATCAGTGTTGGAGGAGCTCAACTCGGCCCCCGAGCACCAATCTCTGCGGGATATGCAGCACTGGAATGGGGCTATAATGATAGACTAGATAGGGCTTTTACTTTCCCAATGTCTCTAGCTATCAAGCGAAATACTCTTTGGTCTCCAATAACTACTTTCCTAGCCTCCTCAGTTTTAAAGACAATGTCCTGATTCCAGTGCTATATCTCCCCAGTAGATTCCAGCGTGGGTATCATCCTCAGAGGCAGATTCCCAAGTAGAGATCCACCGTAATAGACACCAGTTATGAATCATAAAAAGTAGTGTAGAGGGTTAACATGCCTGCTGCAAACGTGTAGCATGCAGATCACAGAACTGTATTTTATGTGGATAGCTCAGTGGTTAGTGCTTTTGTCAGTGCGATCATTTTGTTACTTACAATTCATAAGTTACAATCATATTATAGCACAGTGAACTATGAACTGCCATCAAAGAGCTGCTTGTAAACTGCAAGGTATAGGGTTGAACTTTATGTTTTTTCCCAGTCTTTCTTTATCCTTATGTTGCTAAAAAGGATGTGTTTGGGTAGAAATACATTATTAGTAGAAAAGCCAACACTAACCACTGTGTCACAGTTTCATTCCTGGATCTGTGCTTCTCCAAACAACATTCATTTAGAAAACGCCTACCAATATGGATGACATTTGAATCGTACATCTCGTAGTCACCTTTATCTTATGTAACATTTTCTGTACACTGATTTACACACGTATGATTCATTATCTCTTATTGAGTGCTCCAACACCCTACACTGGTCTAAGAGGCGCCAAAAAACAAATGAAATGCATTTGAGAGGGAGAGAGGGGCTTTGGTGAGATAAGGGGAAGTGTTGGTGAGTGATAGTCTGGGCATACCCTGCCAACTTAGGGCGAACAAAGAAAAACCATCACAGTGAAAACGTGCACATTATACAAGACATTAGTCTGAGATAAATGGCAATTCTTGAACCCCATATAACATATTATACATAGAATGGCAAATACCACATCCATAAAAAAGGTAATGCGCAACGCTAAAACAAACGTGCAGGCCACAGTTGAGTTAGAAAGTATGCAGCTAAATGTGATAATGGTGCAGGCCAAAGTAAGGCGGTAGGCGCGCAGCATAAAGGAAAAAAAACACACATGTAATGGGGGATTTAATAAGCACTTGAGACAGATGTACAGTCCACAAATAAATAACAGTAAGTGCGGTTTGCAAAAGCGGTACAGAACAGAGTTCAACTTTCGGCGTGCATTGAATGCACAACGTGGTTAAGTTGCTCTGAATTTAAAGTATAGTTGTGAATTATAAATGCATGCATTTAAACAAAACGGTGCACTCGGACCATAACTTAGCAGGCAAATTAAATAGTTTTCATCACTGATCACTACTGTAATAACCAGTGGTTTCTCCTCCTGGTAGAGGATAGCATACGAGAAAATGAAACCCAATGATGATGCTGTCACGTTTTTAATAAGGCGGAGAACAAAGATATACCCCCTCATGGCCTGTGTACGTGAATTAGGGTTTTTATCGAAAGATGGCAAGAATATTGAACCCCGGTTACCTAGGTCTAGTGATCCATTCACCATTGACATTTTGTATTACGACAAGAAAGCTGAATGGATCACAGTACCTTCTTCCTCCCCCCTCTTGATTAGATATAGAACAAGACGCAATGCCAGAAGCTTGGCAAAAAGTTTACATAACGTATGATTCTTAGTATCTTTTGAAAGAAGACATATTAAGTCCTCTTGAAAAGTCCCAGTAGCAGAATTAGAAGAAGAAAAAAAACAAATTAATTGTTTAGAGAACTGACAGTAGAATTAGTTTGGAAAGCCATCAGGGCCAGGAGCTTTGCTTTTTTAATGGAGTTAAGAGCATTACGAATGTCATCAGTTGTGATATCAGAATTAAAGGAAGAAACATCTGTGGTTACATTGAATTCCTCAAGTATGGAAGAGAAATATGAGTTAATATCAGATTGTACAGGATCCAGTTCTGGTGCATAGAATTTAGTAAATTCATTAAGGATATCATTGTCTTTGAAAAGAGGAATGCGGTAATCTCCTAAAATAGTTTCTATTTTAGTTTTTCCTTTTTTCATTTTAACATAGTTTGCTAAGAGTTTACATGCCTTGTTTTGACCACCATAATATCTAGAACCAGATTTAGGAAGATAAGAGGTAGCATCTTCCGTAGAGAGTTTATTGAAGTCAAATTTGGCTTTAACCACTTGCACGCTAGCGGTTTTCCCGCTGTGTGCTGGATTTTGAAAAACAACACGTTGAATGACGAGTTCACCTTGTCATCCGCACAGGGCAGGTAAAGCTGATGACGAGCTGAGCTCGTCATCAGCATGGAAGGGGTTAATCACTTTATCTGAGCAGTTCTTGGATTTGGTTGTAAAATAAGATTGCTCTAAGGATTTAATGTGGTCCATGTGCTGTTCAAGGCTCGCTTTATGTGTCACCAATCTTTCAAAATAACTGTTCATTGTATCTGCAGCAGATGTTTTTTTCCCTTTTATATCAGCCCATTGTCTCTGCTCAGCCCACATGAATCCTCTACAGGTTCACATGGTAAAGAAATCATGTCATGATATGTTTACAATGTCAACAAGCACTGGAACCTAATCCCTGTCTCTTTCTATCTCTTTTGAACAAATTTCAGTTCTAGAAAGCTCTGAAAATGTGTCTATTTTCACTTTCACAGACACGCCCTATCCAAATTCAGAAACCTCTTAAGGGCTTGGAATTTTAGTAATGCACTTGGATGCTGCAGAGGGGCACGTTTCGGTGGAAACTCTGCTTTGACTATTGAAAATGTATTATGTGTCAATTTTTGGCTAGAATATTGATTATGCTATCTGCTCTTTCTAAATGTCTCTGTAAATCATTGTTAGTAAATGTCATCAGCCTGAGGCAGAGGACTGGCGGTAAACACTGATGGCCCCTCGAGAACTTACCACCTCCTCCAGATACCAACTAATTTAGTCCTATTACCTCTATATTGCGTACCTCTCCCCAGTCTGCCTGTGCTGAGCTGGCCTGCGCCCCACTCCGGCATACCATTGATGCAGAGTCGACACTGCAGATTTCAACCACATGGGATGGTCATGTACAGCAATAAATCAATGCTGGATCGAGGTGGCCTGTGAACTATTAGGGATCTGGGATGGAATGTCCCCCTCTCTCCCCTATTGATTCTCTTGGAAGTGTTCGAGAGCTCAGGGAGAATGAGGGCGGACAGGACGTTTTCTGGGCATGGCTCTCCTGGTGGCGAAAAGGATATTTCAGGCTCACACCCTGTCGAAAAGGAGAAGGAGAATTGACTGATGTGCGCAGCAGAAGCGAGTGGTGTTTGAAGCCCGCGACTTCCTCCAGAAACAAGGGTGTGTGTTTGGGGAAAGTAGCTGGGTCTGCCTGCATAATTATTTACGAAACTGTAACTGTGGTCATTTTTCATATGCATTACAATATATAGGCGTTACGTTTCCGCCCTGCTTGGTACTATAGCATATTCTGCTATGTTTTATGTGCATGCTATGTGTTCACTTAGGCTGGCTTTGCTGGCTGGGAATTCAAAAATGTTAGTTATAAAAAAAAAAATGTCATCCGTTTGAGAAAGTATTGCAGTAATCAAGTATGCATATTGGATACATACTGTGTCATATCCTCGATATTGTAGTTCAGGTGCTGAAAGAAAGGTTTGCAATCTCAAGTGTCATTTTGAGCCAGCTCCGTGGAAATTGACCTCTGCTCCTCCTTTCTGATAGGCCTGGTCATCTGATTAATATGAGCAGCAACTCCTATTATATTTTACATGAACGTGCAGTTACCATGTATGTTTTGCTCCAATATAGTCTACCCAGTGCAAATCCCTAAACCAGGTTTCAGAGCACCATGTCATGTTAGTAGACCAGTGTACAATATGAGGGGTCAGAGTTGCTTAAGGAATTCCTCTGGTTTCTTAACGAAAGGCCTGATTTAGAGTTCAGCGGGTGTGTTACTCCATCACAAACATGGCAGATCCCCCGTCCACCGTATTACAAGTGCATTATATCCAATGGCACTAGTAATATGATGGATGAGATATATGTATGGATTAATCCATCTGCCAAACTCTAGTACCTGGCCTTTAGTTAAGAAACCAGAGGAATTCCTTGAGTGACAGCACTCATTGTTTGAATTCTCAGAAATATTTTCTTTGCATTATTAACAGATAGGAATGCAAATTTGTATGCTTTAATTTCAAACAAATATGCAAAGCCTTTTTCCTTGCTGTAAAATAAACTCTGTTGATAGCCTCTTCTACTTTTGGAAGACTATTATTAATGCTTGGCCTAATAATGTAATAAAACTCAGGTGACAAGTCCAATTTCATATTAATATCTGTATCGCTAAAGGGATGATAAGTTTGAAAAGTCTAGTGTAGGTCAATGACTCAAGGAGTGAGAATATGCATTCACGTCATTTGCACACCTACTCTCGTTCCTTTTAGCGAGTGTTTGTATTTTGGAAAATGAACTTTATGTAAGCGAAATCCTGCATGCTTACTCCTCTGCCTCATCCCCAGTCTTTTTTTATAGCGCTTGCTGATTTTCAGGTTTATATGATTTTCAAAACCAAACCTAAAGTTAATGTGTAATAAAACTTAACTCAAAATTATTTGTTCATGATCCTGTAGATGAACTCTGTATGACCAGCCATACTACTTTCTGGTTGGGTATTGAATAAGTGATCTGTAATGTGATTATTTTAAGATCTTCATTTTTCTCTATTCCCTAATTAGCTTTATTGCCTCACACAATGTCAGCTAAGCTCCCCAACAAAATTGTTTGTGGTGAATACACCTGTACAGCACAGTTGAGGATATCCATCAGAAAGAACATTGCAGCACGAAGTTAAGCCACGTTCATCTTTCATTAAATTTAGTTTTTTTTAAGTTACACTGGGTGCTTCCTTACCCAGCAGCAAAAACAACAGTTGATGGACAGAATGCAGACCAATGTCATACATTCACCCCTGTACAGCGATCTTGGCCTAAATCCATCGTTTTGTTGCTCACCATGGCACTCCAGTTTGAACCCAGCCATATGCAAATCAGTCTTGACCCTGTGCCCCATGGGAACAGTCCAGCCCGAACTGCCAAGCCAGGTCCTCCTTGGACTGGAAACAAGCATCCTAGGACCGGTTTCGGGCTTTCAGCCCTCATCAGCCAGGATAGCTTGATTCCAGTGGCATGGAGAGACCGGGACTCACGTGTGAGCATACCCGTCTCACTCAGGGTGACAAATGCAAAAACAAAAGTTGATGTACAGAATGCAGACCAATTTCATACATTCACCCTAGTATTCACCCCTGGCTGATGACGGCTGATTAGCCAGAAACAGGTCCCAGGATGCTTGTTTCCGGTCCAGGGAAGACATGCCTTGGCAGTTCAGGCTGGACTGCTCCCATGAGGCACAGGGTCAGACTGAATTGCAAATGGCCATCCCCTTTGGCTTTGCTTTGTTCGTCCTTACCCAGCAGCAACATATGACTCAATCATGAATTTCAATTGACCAAAATGCCAGAGGTAGGGAAAGTCATATCACACACCCTTTACCCTCAATGACATCACAGGAAGTGACATCCTATGGCCTTTGATCCTGAATCCCAGGAAGTGATGCCACTTGACCTTAATCCTAATGACATAACAAAGATAAATGTCACTGAAGCCCAGTATGCATTGATAAATCACAGAGACATTTAAAGAAAAAAGAAATTTTGAAAAAATATGGATGTAAGAAATTGAGTTACTGGCTGAGGTGGGTGAATCTCTACTCAAGCAGCAACCAAAATCCTTGCCAGAGTGAAGTCACAAACAAACCCCAAATGAACCTGTGCTAAACCCTCTGGTAGCTTGGCACAAAAGCAGTCAGGTTTAACTTAGAGGCAATATGTAAAGTATTTCTGCAGCACGTAAAATGGTACTAAATTGAAATAGGACTCAAGGGAAATCCCACACCAATTTAGAAAAATAGAGAAAAAGTTGATAAATGCTTTAAGACCAAAATAACAAAATGCAAATCAATATAACCTGAGACATTACATTTTGAAGATTTAAGTGAAAATAGCAACAAAAAGCACAGAGCGCCAACTATAGTTATCTAGTAGTGCCGGACCGGGACAAAGTCACAAGCTCAGGCTGACCGTGATGGAGTGCAGGATGGGTTTAGGGAACTGTTTGCCTGGTTGAGCAAGGGTACCCTGGTTGCAGGGCTGCAAGGCTGCGATGAAAAATCCTTCATCAAAGAGGCGTCGTTCACAAGCTGGTTCCGAAGAAGAGGCGGGGCTTGTGAGGTGGAGTCCTGTGTTATTGACAAGGATACCATGGACGAGGGGCCTGGGATGACAAGGCCTGTGCTGAGGATTCGTTGCACTGTGGCGGTTTCTGTGAGGCTTCAGGCATCGTCTTTGAGATGCCGTCAACGAAGGTCTTGCAATGTGAAGGCCTACATAGAGGATGCATTGCACAGCTGCAGCCTCTGGAAGGCATCGGGTGCCGGGGATGCGTCAGGCAGCAGTCCCAATGCGGAGTTTGGGAGTCAATGCATCACACAGATGGGGAGTTTCAGTGAGGCAATGCATCAGTTCTGCTAGGACCACGCTGAAGCTAGCAGAATACTTTCAGGCCCATTTACAAGGGTCCAAGACTAGGGTGGTACCACTTGGGAGGGCAGGACTCACAACTGACAGAGTCTAGGTGCTGGGTTCAAGATGGAGGACACCTGTTCTGTCCCTGAGGCTTCTGAACAGGAAACCAGCCAACTAGCCTTGAAGTCACTTGTGGTCCTTGGTTCAAGATGCAGACCCACTCCTTCTCATGCAGGCAGGCGGGGAGCAGGGCAGCACAGTAGGACATCAGACTGACAGTCCATCTTACAGCAAAGTAGACCAGATGTTGTTCTCCTGTTTCTTCCACAGGTCCAGATATGTACTGAAGAGTTGGGGTCTGAGGTCCACTATTGATGTCTAGTGCCCACTTTGAATTAGAGACTTCCACCCCCCCTGAGTTGTCAGGTATCCCCTTGTTCCCTGGCCTGGCCCCAGCTTGTCTGGGGACACAAATGACTACTGCAAACCTTTTGTGAGTGAGCTCAGGCAGAGCCTTTTTGATGTGCAAGTGTGGTAGGTGACAGCCTCTCCCTCTCTTTAAGACCAATTGGCCCATCCTGCCAAAAACTAGCCTCTCTTTGTATTTCTGCCTGGGAGCAATGCACAAAGACCAACTTCCAGCTACTCCTAGTCATGTGACCCAGGGACAGAGTGCAGGCACTAAATGGCTAGAACAAGATAATGCCAATCCTCTAAAAGTGCAATTTTCAAAATTGTGCATATAAATCATCCTTACCACTAAAGCAGGCTTTTAATTACAGTTCTTTAGACACCAAGCTCGAGCTGTCTACCTGCTCTCAATTGAAAGTTATCACGTAATGCATGTAAAAAGGAAATCTAATGTAATCCTATGGGAGAGGTAGGCCTTGCAGTAGTGAACCACTAATTTAAGATATTGTAACTACCAGGACATTAAAACTGTCCTCTAGGCTGTTCAGGGCCTATACTAGGTGTGGGGTATATGTGTTGAAAGGGAAGGTTTGGGACTGGCAAAAGGTTTCTACTGCACACAAAGGCTGCAAAGGCAGGCTTGAGACTTGTTTCATAGGGCTACTGAAGTGGGCAGCACAATCTGTGCTTCTGACCTACAAGTAGCATTTAATTTATAGACCCTGGGTTCATGGTGTATCACATTACTAGGGACTCATATTTTACCATGTTTATGGGAGCAAACACAAACACTTTAGCATTGGTTAGCAGTGGTTAAGTGCACAAAGTCCTAAGGCCAAAAACAAAAATTAACAGTGAAACCTGGAGGGCTAAAGGCACACACTTTTGGGGGAGACCACCCTAAAGCTGACAAGTCTAACACTGGACCATATATTGAATATGAACTATGTTATTGAGTAGACTTCGTTCTCATTGTCAACAGGTTTGATTTATGGTCACTTGTAAGGAAATATTGTCCTACGTGGAACAAATTGGTGCCTTTTATTCAAACCCATCTTTATGTGTGGCTTGTCAGTAAGTACATTTATTGATTCATTACTGAAAATTATTACAATATATTCTAATAAAACAGTTGTATAAATCATGAAACTATATAGTGATAAAACAGTTGCCACACTCAACACATTACATCAGTTAAAAGAAGGCCAAAAATAAAATGTGCACAACAATTAGATGCTTATCATTTACCTGTTGTTCTTATAACCAGTAATACTACCAGTAATACTGCCTTCAGCCGAGTTAATTCAATAACATAGCATGAGCTGTGATTTGAGGAATTATAACAGATTGATATTAAAATACTTATGATGATAATGTAGACATGACATTATTGAACAAGATAATCATAAGGCAATACCAGACTGGATATAATTTCAGGCAGGTGTTATAATACATTTGAGTTTGTCAATACAATCCTAACATTGCATCTACACCTACCATTCTAAGATCAATTCAGGGTTCTATTACTCATTAACGTTAGGTGGCTTAGGCAATCTATGCCATAGATGGCATCAATCCATCAATAACAATAGAAAAATGCATAATATTCAAAAGTAAAACATATAAGTAATATTGATAAGGCTAACAATATTTGTTAAGGTATTCTACAGCCATAACTGGCCAACCAGTTATGGCCAGAATTTAAACAGAATCCCCCATGTTCTGAGCTAGGGTCATGTGTGGCCTATAGATAGATGTAGCTGTTTCATCACATTGAAGTAATGAAACTTTTCAAAATCTATAACATTTCAAATCTAAAAAGGGTTTTGATAACTGTTCCAAATATACTTGCCTAAGAAAAAGTACCTATGCTTTTCTATCAAAATTGGACGTGGTTGCTATTTTTTTTAATCTAAAATTGCTAACACATGCATATAGAGTCCGATTCACAAAACTAATCTGAGACAAAATCCTAACCCTACGACTTTCGGTATTCACAAAAGGCATTTAGGAGTAGTAAAGTTAGGATCACTAACTTTACTACTCCTAAAGTGAGAAAAAATCCTAACTTTATGACTTTCGG
Organism: Lissotriton helveticus; assembly: GCF_964261635.1. Lineage (NCBI taxonomy): Eukaryota > Metazoa > Chordata > Amphibia > Caudata > Salamandridae > Lissotriton > Lissotriton helveticus. The sequence goes on from NC_136061.1 coordinate 750,525,106, forward strand.
TATTCACAAAAGGTATTTAGGAGTAGTAAAGTTAGGATTCCTAACTGTTCTACTCATAAACTGAGAATAATCCAAACTTTACGGCTTTCGGTATTCACAAAAGGTGTTTGGCGGACAGCCCGGTGGCAGTGGGCTCGTTCTGCCGACATTTGAGAGCTGAGAGTGAGAGAGAGCCTCTCGTGGCATTTATGGTATCTCGCACCGCTGATTGCGAGCGGTCGCGTTTTTTTTTAGTACATTGATTTTAAACACTGCTTAAATAACTATACCTCAAAGTTATCCAGGTTACTAACTCCTGATTCATTTTGCAGAGTGGAGCGGCTGGCTGGGGGCTGTTTGACATCGCGGGTCCCCAGCGCAGCGGGCGCCATCTTAGTTTGGGCTTCCCTCTGCACCTAACTTCCCTGGTACTCCTCCCTCGTCCCGCCCCTATTTAGGAGCGTGTTTCATCGCTCTGCTGGTGTTTGGCGGACAGCCCGGTGGCAGTGGGCTCGTTCTGCCGACATTTGAGAGCTGAGAGTGAGAGAGAGCCTCTCGTGGCATTTATGGTATCTCGCACCGCTGATTGCGAGCGGTCGCGTTTTTTTTAGTACATTGATTTTAAACACTGCTTAAATAACTATACCTCAAAGTTATCCAGGTTACTAACTCCTGATTCATTTTGCAGAGTGGAGCGGCTGGCTGGGGGCTGTTTGACATCGCGGGTCCCCAGCGCAGCGGGCGCCATCTTAGTTTGGGCTTCCCTCTGCACCTAACTTCCCTGGTACTCCTCCCTCGTCCCGCCCCTATTTAGGAGCGTGTTTCATCGCTCTGCTGGTGTTTGGCGGACAGCCCGGTGGCAGTGGGCTCGTTCTGCCGACATTTGAGAGCTGAGAGTGAGAGAGAGCCTCTCGTGGCATTTATGGTATCTCGCACCGCTGATTGCGAGCGGTCGCGTTTTTTTTAGTACATTGATTTTAAACACTGCTTAAATAACTATACCTCAAAGTTATCCAGGTTACTAACTCCTGATTCATTTTGCAGAGTGGAGCGGCTGGCTGGGGGCTGTTTGACATCGCGGGTCCCCAGCGCAGCGGGCGCCATCTTAGTTTGGGCTTCCCTCTGCACCTAACTTCCCTGGTACTCCTCCCTCGTCCCGCCCCTATTTAGGAGCGTGTTTCATCGCTCTGCTGGTGTTTGGCGGACAGCCCGGTGGCAGTGGGCTCGTTCTGCCGACATTTGAGAGCTGAGAGTGAGAGAGAGCCTCTCGTGGCATTTATGGTATCTCGCACCGCTGATTGCGAGCGGTCGCGTTTTTTTTAGTACATTGATTTTAAACACTGCTTAAATAACTATACCTCAAAGTTATCCAGGTTACTAACTCCTGATTCATTTTGCAGAGTGGAGCGGCTGGCTGGGGGCTGTTTGACATCGCGGGTCCCCAGCGCAGCGGGCGCCATCTTAGTTTGGGCTTCCCTCTGCACCTAACTTCCCTGGTACTCCTCCCTCGTCCCGCCCCTATTTAGGAGCGTGTTTCATCGCTCTGCTGGTGTTTGGCGGACAGCCCGGTGGCAGTGGGCTCGTTCTGCCGACATTTGAGAGCTGAGAGTGAGAGAGAGCCTCTCGTGGCATTTATGGTATCTCGCACCGCTGATTGCGAGCGGTCGCGTTTTTTTTAGTACATTGATTTTAAACACTGCTTAAATAACTATACCTCAAAGTTATCCAGGTTACTAACTCCTGATTCATTTTGCAGAGTGGAGCGGCTGGCTGGGGGCTGTTTGACATCGCGGGTCCCCAGCGCAGCGGGCGCCATCTTAGTTTGGGCTTCCCTCTGCACCTAACTTCCCTGGTACTCCTCCCTCGTCCCGCCCCTATTTAAACGGCCATTATGTGTCAGCGCAGCGGACGAGCGCAGCGGGCGCGACGTAGGCGCGCCGGAGTTGCGCCTGAGTTAAGCCCGTCTGCGCCCGTCCGCGGCAGGCCGGGGCACGGGGCACCTCACTCTGTTCCCAGCCCTATTCTTCCCCGTTCATTTATCATTTCCCTTCATGATTGTGCTCTCCCTCTTTCTGACCCCTCAGTCAAACACGCTATCTGCGGCTTGCCTGCTCCTAGGACCACATTCCCTGAGATCATTCCTTCATCTTCCCTCCATCCACTCCCGGACTCTTCCGGCAAGTCCTCGCTTCCCATCCCTGGACTAGGACCCAACCCTTTTTTCTCTGTGATGTACCTTAACACCCGGTCTCTGGTCGGCCACCAATCTGATATCTTTTATCTCTTAGGATCGGAACAGCCTGATATCCTATTCCTGACCGAGACCTGGCTCACAGATGACTCCACTCCTGATATCCTAGCGGCTATTCCCCCTGGATATTACATTCTACAAGCCAACCGCCCCTTTGGTAAAGCGGGCGGTGGGGTCGCAGCCATCATTAGGCACCCAATTCGGTGTTCCACGGTGCCTATTATCAGTATTTCCATGGTCGACTGTTTGGCTTTTAGATTGGAGCAACCTGGCTCCTCCCTAGTGTGTGTCCTAGTTTACCGCCCCCCCCAATCCATGCCAAATTTTTCTGTCCAGTTCGGCGAGCTTATCTCGCAGCTGACCATTAACAACACCAATATTTTGGTCCTGGGCGATTTCAACTATTGGCCATCTGATCCTCACGAAACCTCTGATTCCCTCGCCTTTTCTGAGCTTATGCTGGGTTTTAATTGTACCCAGCATATACACACACCCACGCACATCAAAGGTCATATTCTGGACCAGGTATGGACCTCTTCCATGGACATCTCCACCCCCCTTGTTCTCCCCTGTCTTTGGTCGGATCACCTACTCATCACCTTCTCCCTGACTAAGCCTGCTCCAGTTAGCGCTGCCCGAGAATCCAACTTTCTGGCACGCAACTGGAACAAGGCTGACATTAACAAATTCACCTCCCTCCTGAGCTCATCTGTCCCCCCCATCCTGGAATCCCTTTCCTCTATTGATTCTCAGTCCGACAATCTTGTTCACTGGTTGGTTTCCGCCGCTGACTCGGTGGCACCCTTAAAACCTGTTAAAACGCGGCGAAATCATGACGCCCATAGGTGGTTCACCGAGGAACTTAAGGCACTGAAACTGAGCCTCCGCCAGGCCGAAAGGCGCTGGCGTCGAGATTATTCCTCACAGTCTAAGGCGGCCTTTTCCTCCCAGCTGAGAGAATACAAGTCTGCAATAGCCAGGGCTAAATCTTGTTATTTCTCCAATAAGATCTTGAACTCTATTAATAAGTCCAAAGACATCTTTTCGATTGTTGAGGAATTATCGAACCCGGCGAGAGTCACCATTGCCCCTCTTCCTTCCCAGTTATTGTGTGATTCTTTGAATCAATTTTTCGTGGACAAAATCATTAAAATTAAAACCAGCATTGTCCACGCATCTCCTGTTTCCATCCTTCCCACTCTCCCCCCTTCCCATTGCACCGACACCCTCACCCAGTTCCCACTCATTTCCAGAGACAAATTTCGTTCCCTTCTGTTTAAAGTTTCCTCTGGATCCCCCAGCGACTGTTGCCCCCCGTCGGCCTTACGAGAAGCCTTCACTTCGTGCCCGGACCCCCCTTTAGCTCTTTTAAACAGCTCTTTGACTACGGGGGTGGTCCCAGGTTCTTTTAAACGGGCAGAAGTGGTTGCTATCTTGAAAAAACCCACGGCCGACCAGTCCAACATGAGCAACTACCGCCCAATTTCCCTCCTCCCCTTCCTTAGTAAGGTCCTGGAGTCTCACGTTACCCAGACTCTTACTTCTTTTGTGGAGGACTCCTGTGTTTTGGACCCCCAGCAGGCTGGATTTAGACCAGCACATTCCACAGAAGCAGTCATCCTCTCTGTGATGGACGAACTCCGCAGGGGCGCTGACACCAATACCTGTCAGGCCCTGGTCCTTTTGGATCTGTCGGCCGCCTTTGACACGGTCGACCATGACATCTTGGTCGACCGTGTCGGAGAGGCCGGCATCCAGGGCATTGCCCTGGACTGGGTGCGCTCCTTTCTGACCCACCGCCACCAGGCCGTCAGATTGTCTCAGTTTTCTGCCTCTCAAGTCGAGCTGACCTGCGGTGTCCCTCAGGGCTCCTCCCTATCCCCTCTTCTTTTTAATTTGTATTTGGCCCCATTAATCCGTTCCCTCCACTGTTTTAATGTCTCTGCATTTAATTATGCGGACGACATTCAATTGGTTTTTACCATTGACTCTGGGCCCGAATCTATCTCTACCTTTCAAAATGCCCTTTGTTTCATCAGTGATTGGATGGGTGCAAACCATCTGAAACTTAACCCCGACAAGACCGAGTTGGTGCTTGTCGGGGGACCCTCCAATCCTTGGCATTCTTCCTTCTGGCCGGCCAGCCTGGGCTCCCCGCCTTGTCCGGTCAACTCAGCAAAAAGTCTGGGTGTTGTCATCAGCAACGATCTATCGATGACACCCCAGATTAGTGCTGTAGTCTCCTCTAGTCATTTCCAGCTCAGGAAGATACGTAAGATCTCGCGCCTACTTACCGCCGATGCCCTTATTTTGGCTTTACTCGCGTTAGTCATGTCTAGGCTTGACTACGCGAATGCATTATATGTAGGCATTCCTGCTTATCAACTTAGGAGACTACAGCTGATCCAAAATCAGGCTGCCCGTCTGATTTATCACCAGCCGAGAGACCAACATGTCCAACCGCTTCTTAAGGACCTTCACTGGCTTCCGGTCTCAGCCCGTTGCAAATTTAAGCTGGGCTGTATCATCTTTAAATCTCTCTCTGGTCAGGGCCCCGCTTTCATTTCTTCCCTGCTACATCATTACGTTCCCTCCCGCACCCTCCGGTCCTCCCACATGGCTCTTTTATCTATCCCCAGATTCAAGCGGAAGAAACACGGTGGTCTTAGGTTCTCCTTCCTAGCCCCGTCCTTTTGGAATTCCTTACCTCTCCCGCTTAGGTTAGCCTCTCCCTATTCTAGCTTCAGATCTTCCCTTAAAACTCATCTTTTCACTGAGGCCTATTATTAACTTCTGCTTTTCTGTTATGTTAGTTCTGTCTCTCTCTGCTCTCTCCGAACAGCGCCAAGAAACCTAATGGTGTTAGCGCGCTCAACAAATTAATTTAACATAACATAACATAACATTTAGTAGTAGTAAAGTTAGGAATCCTAACTTTACTATTCCATCAACTTAAATATACTGAGGATGACAGCAAAAGGCTGAGTGACAAAATAAGTCAAGCAAAAACAACGGTGACCAAAGTTGAAACCCAGTCAAAGGCCACATCTAAGAAATTACACGCCTTAATGGAGCGAGGGTGGATTCTGGAAAAGAAGGCTGAAAATGCTGAGGGAAGGACAAGGCTCAATAATCTCCTTATAGTAGGCCAATCTGAAAAATTAGAGTGTCCTAATACCACCCTCTTCATTTAAAAATGGCTCTGAGACCAAGTGTGCTCTCATGGTCTCTTCCCCATCTTTACAATGAAGTGGGCACATCAAGTGCCAACACCACTCACCCATGCTGGACGCACCTTCAAGGCCGATTGTAGAAGAAAACCTTAACATCAAGGGCCCAGACCTCATCCTCTGCTCCACCTCAAAGAAGGACCAACTTTGGTTGACAATTCAACAGTAATGATATTGACGGTACAACGTCAGAGGGCCTATTTACTGGTAGTCAAGATGCACCTGCACGAACTAGGCCTGACATATGCTCTGCTCTTCTCAGCAAAATTAAAGGTGATAAAGTCCAAAAAAAACAAATTTTCACTAGAAGATGCCTGGTCATGGATCGATCTGCTACATATTGATCCATTGGGCCAGAGGGCCAGAGGAACACTCAGACCAGTACCCGGCACAAACATTGACTGGTGCAGACCACAAGCACCAGAAGACGGAGAAATGGGATTCATACAGCAACCCTGCCCTTACAACAGAATAGTGATGATTGGGCCTTCCTACTAGCAGGTTTTAGTACCCAAACTAAAACATATGTATGAAGCTGGACTCACAACAGGATGCCTCCCTGGTACGACCAACAGGGCCATAGTAACATCAGTCCTGAAGCCTGGCCTGTTTTTGGTTCAGCTCTCTTTTTATAGTTTCATCTCAACCCTAAACACGGATTGCAAAATATTTAGTAAAATTCTAGAGGAGAGACTGTTCCTGATCCTCCCCGTGATGATCCACAGTGACCAGAATTGGTTAATTCTAGTGAGCAACATGTCCCTCAGCATCAGGAGATTGTATCAAATCATGAAGAGGGCCTCCAGGAAATGGCCAAGAGTGGCAAGATTATCTCTATATCTTGAACAGGTATTCAGTGCACTCAGATGGCTGTGCTTATTTAAAACCTTGGATCAATTCAGATTGTTCCTTCAACTGCTCAGATAGTTTAGGGTCCTTTATAGTGGTCACCACGGCAAGGGAAAAAAAGACCAGCACACATCCACAGTGTATAAAATAGTGAGGGGCACAAAGAAGGTGTCATATAGCTACTATATATCTTTATAATGCGTTAAGTTAGCATAGGCACATTACATGTTTAAACGCCATTTTTCCTTTTGCTGCTTCTGCACACGACACTTAATTGTTGATTTAGCTTTCAACCTAGTAGTTCCTTGTGGTTGCATGAGAATAATATGTTATTACTCTGATATCAGCTTTGCTTAATAAACTATGTCTGTACAGAGAGTGCTGAAGCTTCAGGAACAACAAGATACTGAATTGTCATAAGGTCTGATCTTCGCGCCTTCATAGACATAACATAAGTGCAGCTTCTGCCAACTTTGGGCTTTAGGCGGGTTTTATATTGCTTTGCTTGAAGCACACAAACACACTTGATGCTGTTCGCATGCAGAGAGAGCTGGTGTATGCTGATGTGATCTCTTCATTATAGGATCCTGAGGTATGGGCCCGCCCTAATTAAAACCGAAAGAGACCTTCTAAGCTATTAACATAATATATGTGTTAGGGAGGGTGAGAGATAAGTGTTGTTAACTCTTATTCATTACAGCATGTGAACATGCTGTCACCATTTGCTTTCTATGGACTAGTAACTATGCTGATAACTTTGCTTCTGATAATATGTTTCCTTGTATTATCTAAGATACTGCGCCTGAGAAGACGGCATTAGTAAATAAATATTTCAAATGTTCACGTGTCCTCATTTACTCCACGTTCTGGTTTGTAATGATTGTATAACGAAAGAGTGCTCATGTGTTCCACGTAACCTGAGGTATTGTAAGCTCATGTTCTGGTTTGTCTAAACATTGGGAGTTTGTTATGACCAATGAGACACTGTAGCTAGCTCGGTAAGGGGTTTGTTGGGTACTAAGGTGAGTTTTGGGTCACCCTAATTCGCTGAGGTTCCAATCCTCTGTGCACAGTTCTGTGGGAGAACAGAAACCCCGCTACATGGCGCCCATACGCTGGTGGACTTATATCATGACACTCGAGTAGTATATCGTTCAAACCTTAACCCCTTCACTGTCGTTTCCGGAAAACGGTGGTTTCGGTGAAACCTACCTATTTTTTGAAATAGGTCTTTTCAAGCTTGATTCTATCTAAAACGGTTTCTTTTGAATTACTACCCAGTTGTGCTACAAAGTTTCCTTTGTTTTTTTCAGTTATTCCGGTGCAATCATGGCGCAGGCTGTGGCCATCCGGCAGCATAGTCGCATTGCGTTGCGCAACCATTTACAGGCTTACCAAGTCCCGTTAGAAGGCTTGGCTGTGATTTTGGTGGTGTGTGCAGATCCGGCGTACCCTTTCGAACTGTTTTATTCGTGGGTGACGTTTCCGGGAGTGGACGCAAATTCTGGTGTGTTGCACACCTACACACCCTCACCTGTACCGGCTGAATATACACCGTACAGGGCACTGGAAATACCTATTGATCATTGGCAGCATCGCGTTTGGTTTGATGGCGCCCTACCCCACCCTTTGTCCGCTGCGAGGTTGGGTCCATTGTCCATTCCAGGCACAAATTGGCCTGCATTAGGTGGATTCACCCCGCACCCGAATCACGGCGCTTGTCCCTTGGCGGATATTCGCAGACTACATGTTGTCTCGATTGCCGTGATTCGTGCATTAGTGCAATACGTAGGTCGTCATCTCCCGGGTGGTCCCCCGGGGGGTCCGGCCGTTCAAACGGAACATGGCGGTTTAAGGCTCAATCCGGTTATGGTCAATTCGGTTTTTGGTAAGCGCCCCGATGATAAAGATGATTTCCCTTTCTGGCTTGCCGAGAAATTTGACCAACTGGAGGCTGTGTTTCCGAATTCAACTCCTGCTGATAAACATAGAATGTTGACAATTACTTTGCCTAAGGATTTAACTCCTGAACTCGTTGACTGTGAAAGTTGGGGGAAAACTTTTGCGGCCGTTTATACGAGGTGTTTCGGCACCCCGTCTATGTCCGTACTGCCTACGATCGTTAAGCATGTTCAGGATGATCATGGACCAGAAGCAGCGGTTGAATTGGGTATGCGCCTGTGTGGTTCTTTTGAGATTGTTAGCGATCTCATCCTCTCCAATATAAAGGGAGATGCGGTGAACTTTCAGGTATCGAATGCTTTGGCTGCTCTACCCGATGCCGAAAAACCCCGACAGTTAGCGAAGATTGTTGTGGCCGCATATAAAACTATAGGTCGCACAAGTAAAGGTCTGAAATATTTTCCTATCAAGGAGAAAAAACAACCACAGGGGCAGTCTGCTACAGCAGATGTCCAGCCCAAGTCCAATAAACAGAATTGGCCTAAAAAACAGAAACAGGGGAAGCAACAACAGCAGACTCAGGATTCATATCCTGTGCCACAAGTTCCTGCGCCGACAGAGAGAGTATATGATTTGCGCGATCGCGCGATGATTAAATCACCTGATAGATTTCAGGTTTCTGAACAACGCTCTCCTCGTTCCTTTCAGGACTCATCGGCCCGAAGACCGGTGGAGGAGGAGGCGGTAGGGGACGTGATGGCCAACAAGGACGTGGCCAGTCCCGCCAGACCGACGGCGCAGCGAAGCAGGAGGATTCTATGCCAAAAAGACCGCAGTTTGCGAAAAAGAAAGTCGCGGCCTTAACAGCGCATCGATATGCCACAGATAGTGAGAACGCGGCTTCGGAATCTGACGTGGGCTCTGACCTTGCTGGACAGCGCGGCGGAGATTACCATAGTGAGAGAGGCGCTGCGTCCACTACTGAGGGTGACAGCGACTGATGTCTACGTTGTAATAGAAACAGCCGATACAAGACTTGCTCCCCCTGAAAGACTTTATGAAATTGTCCTGTTAATTGAAGGTGACATACACTGTCTTCTACGTATGATATTTTGCTTTCGGAGGCTGACTGGCCCCCACCTTTTGTGCTCGCGGCGCCGCGAGGGGAGGAGGTAATCCTCCCCAGTTTCGCGAACACTGTCTCGAAAGAGCATGCGCAGCATTTTGCAGAAGAGTGGCCCGGGCTCTCGCACCGGCTCTGTACCGTAACCAATGTGGTTGGGATAAATTGTCCCCTTGCCACGAAATTCCCTTGCGGTCTCAGCCGCAGCCTCAACCTCAATATCCCATTCGGCGTGAAGCGAAGGCTTCAGTCGCGGAAATCCTTGAACAATTGGAATATCAGGGAGTTATTGAAACGTGTGTGTCACCGATGAATAATCCTCTTTTTACTGTGACCAAGCCAGACGGATCGTATCGTTTGGTATTGGATTACCGGCATTTGAACTCGCATTGCCGTAACTGTGCAGTACAGAATACTCACGGCTCTGCCCTAGTGGATGGTCTCGTGCGTAAGCGTTTTAAAACAACGCTTGACATATCCAACGGTTTCTATGCCCACAGATTGGACAGCTTTAGCTCCCAATGGAGCAGTTTTACATGCGCTGGAGTCCAAAAACAATTCCGGCGTCTCCCAATGGGCTATAAGAATAGTCCTGGTATATTTACCGCACGCATAGTCTCTATTTTGGAGGCACTCGACCCGGATGCTTGTTCGTATGTGGATGACATATATCTCACAGAGGACGAAATTTGGGAGCATCTGTGTCGTGTAAATTCTATTATTTGTAACTTTGCAGATATGGGTTACAAATTTAACTTTGCAAAATCGCACATTTTCACGTACCTCACTTTTAATGAAGGAGACACAGTACCTATTGCTTACAAGTCACACTTGTACACTTCGGCTGAGATGCGGTTTCCCACTGTGGAAAAGGTTTTAACAGCTGTGCAGATGGCTATTCTTAAGGAACGGGCTCTGTCACAGGGGAAACACATGTTGGTTGTTACACCCTGTCCTCATTTGGAGGCAGTCATGAAAGGCAGTGTACCAAATTCAAAAGCTTTGCACCCTCGGTGGATTCAGTGGGCTGCGTCCTTGACGTCCACGGATGTCACGTTTATTTTTGACGCCTCGTTGCGGTCGCAAGAGTACTTGCAGTATGAGTTTGTTCATCCTGCTCCTCTAGCTATGCGACCCGTCGAGGACTTCCATTGTATCATTTACACTGATGGTTCGGCGCAGGTTGCGCATGGCTCTAAACATGCCTACGTTTCCGTTTGCGCCATTGTGGTCGGTGCTATGTTGAACGATGAGTTCATTTCCAGGGAAGTGCACACACTGCCACTGGGGGATTGCACCGCACAATTGGCAGAGCTTCGTGCTCTCTTACTAGCGTTGGAGTACGCAGATCCTAGTGTTACTACTCTTATTGTAAGTGATTCTTTCTACTGTGTCCAGTCTTACAATGAAAACTTGTTCTTTTGGATTCAGAATGACTTTCGTGATTCCAAGGGTAGCATATTAAAACATAAGATGATCTGGGTTCGAGTGGCGGAGCTTAAGGCTACGTTGCCGCTCGTTTTTGTAATTCATACTCTTGGCCACCAGCGTGTTGGAGTCCACGCTGTCGGTAACTCGCTTGCTGATGAAGCAGCGAAATCAGCAGTGTCTGCATACTTAGTGGCAGCAGTTACACGGTCCAAAAGTAAGATTGATAGTGTCATCTTGGCAGCTGTTGCTGCCACTGAGAAGGGAGGTAAACATCCTACGGGGTTCCCTTCAAAGTACACATACCACTTAAGTCCCGAAAAGGTTCCTTTTGTAAAAATTCCTGATGTTGGGGAACGTTTGATTCCCAACTCGGATCGCAGGGCTGACTTGATTACAGCGGCTCATGAAGGTGTGGCGTCTGCGCATGCGGGTGTCTCAGCCACTGTAACTCAATTACAACAACGTTTCTGGTGGCGGGGACTGTACAAACAGATGCATGATTATGTCCTTCTTTGTGACACTTGTCAGCAGATTAAACCTTCGACTGCTGCGCGTCCGCCACAGACACAGTTGTACATTTCTAATAAACCGCTAGGTTGTGTTTACTTAGATCACTGCGGTCCTTTTTCATCTGATACTGCGTATAAGTACATCTTAGTTGCAGTTGATTCATGCACACGCTTTGTGTGGGTCTGGCCCCATCGCAGCGCTGATTCACGGACGTCATTAGAGATTTGCGCATCTTTGTAGGGATTTTTGCCTGTGGTACCTTCCATTCGGATCAGGGTCCGGCTTTCACCTCTAAGGCATATAAGGATGCCATGAATTCGATGGGGGTCCAAGTCAAGTTTTCGTCTCCCTACAGACCTGAGGGTAATAGTGTAGTGGAGCGAATGAACCGTGATTTAAAGCAATCTTTGACAGCTCGAGTTATAGGCACTGGCAGAAACTGGCTAGCCCACCTCTATGGCGTGCAGCGTGCTCTTAATAATCTCCCTAGAAGGTCTCTGGGTGGGCGGATCCCATACGAAATGCTCTTTGGCATCAAGATGTACGTCCCTGACCTTGACGGTATAGACTGCGTGGCTCGCGCCACAACCTTTGACGTAGATGAACATTGTAATGTATTACAGTATCTACAAAAGACCAGTGACAGTCTTGCAAAGGAACATTTGCCCTCCACGTCGGATGTTGCGTTGCAGATCCCGGTACTCGGCTGGCTACCCCAAGTTGGAGAACTGGTTCGGGAGAAGATCGACAACAAGAAAGAATTTGGTCCTTCCTATCGAGCTCCGGTTCCAGTACTTGGAGTGAAGGGCACAAGAACAGTCATTTTACCACCACTTCCTGGTCGTAAGGAAAACAGGTTTATCTCAATTGACAATGTCAAGATACACAGAGTGGCCGATTCTTCTTAGCATGACACCGGCTGTTTCCTGTCCTTCCATTGTGAGAAGTTCAGTTTTGCCCACTGCTTCTAATCATGAAACTGAAGTGGCAATCGAGTTGCCTGCTATTTCCAGTCCTTTATTAAGTACTTTGCCCGGTACAGACCTTGCTGAAATAGACTATACTTACCCCACTGACTTGTCCATGCCTGACCTGCAAGCCCGTTTGGCCACAGAATCCAGATTTTCATTTGACACTGGTTCCAATGCCTCAAAGGTACCCTCACGTTTTGCAGTTTATGCCAGCTTATTTAAAGAAAAAAATGTCATTCCCCCTTGGACATATATTTGGCTGGTGCTTTTTTCCATTTACCTTTTTATGTCAATTGGGTTTGTGTTTTATTTTTTCCGACTTATGAATGGACATTATGTCGAAGAAAGAACATGCATTCGACATCTAAATGGAACTTTGGCCCCCCTTTCCTCATCGCATTCTGCACACAGATTGAAAAGAGACTTGACGTTTGTTAACATCACTGCTTGGCCTGTCCTTGATGGGATAGTGTGGGATGCCGTTAGGTTTCAAATTCATGGCCCTACCGAGGTTGTTAATGTCCCCAATGTGCTTAGAGTTAACATGGGGGATGTTGTGAAACAAAACATTCGTTCTGATGATTGGGATGTTCTGGCCGAAGAGTCCTTGTTTTCTGATTTGAAATACTATGCTGCCTTTGATGCGGAGGATTTGTACTTAGAATCTGCCAACTTTGGGATTTAGGCGGGTTTTATATTGCTTTGCTTGAAGCACACAAACACACTTGATGCTGTTCGCATGCAGAGAGAGCTGGTGTATGCTGATGTGATCTCTTCATTATAGGATCCTGAGGTATGGGCCCGCCCTAATTAAAACCCAAAGAGACCTTCTTAGCTATTAATATAATATATGTGTTAGGGAGGGTGAGAGATAAGTGTTGTTAACTCTTATTGATTACAGCATGTTAACATGCTGTCACCATTTGCTTTCTATGGACTAGTAACTATGCTGATAACTTTGCTTCTGATAATATGTTTCCTTGTATTATCTAAGATACTGCGCCTGAGAAGACGGCATTAGTAAATAAATATTTCAAATGTTCACGTATCCTCATGTACTCCACGTTCTGGTTTGTAATGATTGTATAACGAAAGAGTGCTCATGTGTTCCACGTAACCTGAGGTATTGTAAGCTCATGTTCTGGTTTGTCTAAACATTGGGAGTTTGTTATGACCAATGAGACACTGTAGCTAGCTCGGTAAGGGGTTTGTTGGGTATTAAGGTGAGTTTTGGGTCACCCTAATTCGCTGAGGTTCCAATCCTCTGTGCACAGTTCTGTGGGAGAACAGAAACCCTGCTGCAAAGGGCTGCCTCCTATTGTCCTTACTCTTTGCTCTAGCCATCGAGCTCTTGGTGATGCTTCTACGTCACAGGATGTGGCCTCTCCCTAGATAACACCACGCATGTGGTATTCTTTTACGTGGATGATATGCTTGAATACATTCAAGAAATGGAAGACAACATCACCCTGCTATCACAAGATCTGACAGCCTTCAGCTGTGTTGTAGGGCTAGGAGTTAACCATGCAAAATCACATGTTCCTGCTGGTACAGGAAGCGGAACAACAACCAATTTTACTTGGAGTCCACAGTCTGCACTGGGATGCTGCTACATTACATTATTTGGGTATCATTATATATAGATCCCTTTTTGACTTATTAGTTGGTAACCTAGGCATGACCTCAAGATCCTTGCTGGCCCGGTGGCCTTCTATATCTCTTTACCGCTATGTGTTCTAAGTCGCATAGCTATGGCCAAGATGGTGATGGCCCTAAGATTACTTTATCACTTGGCAAACCTTTCCCTCGTGATGCTGAAGGCATACTTCAGAGAGTTAGACTCCCGATCAACAACCCTCATATGGGGGATGGGGAAGTGGAGAACCTTCACATTCTGTCACCAATTGATTCTTTCATCCATCATTCACACTTTGCCCATTACATCCAGCAGCATTTCCATCCATTCATCTTTTTTTATTTATTTTTTTATTCTTTTTATTAACAGATTTGAGTCAACTTCACAGGTTACAATAAGTAATACAGAAACTTATAGCAAATGTTGTCATGTTTACAGGGTACATAGATAGTTCGTGATAGTTAACAATGACTAAGGAATAGTCGGATCTACTAGCGCTGAGAGAATGGGGGGGAACACAAATATTGCCTCTGTATTTGTTCCATTTACTCCAAATGGAAGACCACTTTCTGGGACACCCACGTGAAACATAAACATTTTTTTTCACGCAACATGCAGCAATCAAAGTCTTTCTTCCCAGATACTACCTTGTGCGGCTCTCTCTCGCCCCCCACATTTGTGCAATATTCCGTTTGGCCACCATCTGACTCAGTGTGACCCAGATTTTGTCTTTGCTGCTGAGATCAGTGGGTTCCCATATGTTCAGTTGGCATCTTTTGGCTTCCGGCCTCAAGGCAGCCATCAACACCCTAATCATGCAATCGTGTATTTTCAACCAATAGGATTGGATATGCTCACATTCACATATTATATGCATAAAGGAGCCCAGCAGTCCATACCTTCGTCTACAGCTGCCATCCTCTGCTTTCCCCATTTTGACTAGAATTGGTCCGGTGATATATATTCTATGGAGGATTTTCAATTGTACAAGACGGAACCTAGATGAAATAGCCACCTCTCTTGGGGCTGCAACTGCCTCCTGCCATTCTTCATCATCTATTTCTAGTCCATTCCTCTCCCAGTGTTGCCTGAGTGTTGTCAGATGGTTCAGAGAATTATTGATCAGTTTTTTATAGGTCAGGCATATCGCTTTGTCCGGCATATACCCATCTAACAACCTGTCCTTTAGTGGCGAAGAGTCTGGTAGGGTGGTACCTCTGGGTATGTTAGACAGTAGTGCGCGCCTGACTTGTAGGTAGCGAAAATGCTCCGTGCTGGCAAGCTCATGGCTCTGTTGTGGTGCGGTGAAAGTGACCACCTCTCCTTTGTCCTATAGATCCCCAATTTGTGAGCTCTCAATGATGTCCCACTTGTCGAATCCCTTTGTGGCACCTAATGTGCCCAGCTGCTCTCTATCCTATAGTGGGGTGGCTTGTGTAAGCTTCTTATCCCAGCCTAGGTTTTTGTCGGCTGCATGCAGGGCCAACACTGAATACTTGGTTGGACCCATCAGTAGAAATCTCTGTGGCCTCGAGTAGAGAGCCCTGGGTTATGCCCCTCCTGGGAGCAGCCATTTATCTAGTCTGTATTCGGGGTCCATGTCTTGGCGGTTGGTGCAATGGTTAAACCCTGTCAGGTGTGCTGCCCAATAGTACTTCTTAATGTCGGGCAGTCCAATACCCCTGTCGTACCAACTTAGGACCAGTTTCTTTAAGGCTATTCGGGGTCTCCATTCCCACAGTAAATCTTGCTGTATACTCTCTATCTCATCAAAGTATCTAGCTGGGACTATGTCTGGGGTGTTTTGCAATGCGTAGAGGAAACGCGTCAATCCATTATTATAAACAACGCTGCTCTTACTATTTAGCGAGAGCGGGAGCATCTTTCAGGTGGCAACATTTCTTTTTAGCCTCTGTAGTGGTGGGAGCAGGTTTCACTCATATTTAAGTTTGGGATCTACAATGATAAAGATACCTAGGTAGCGGAAACCCTTTTTCACCGTTTGTATGGGGCAGTCTCTGGGCAGGGACGGGGGATCCCAGTGTTTCCTATTTTGAGGAACTGAAGTCAAAATTAGGCATTGTGAGTAAACTGAAGACACACAGTATCGTTTAGAAATTAGCGTGATGTATCTATTCAGTTCAGTATAGGTACTCGTGCATTAGTGGGTTTTACATTAGTTAATTATTTAATTTCTTATGGTTGCTACTTACGCTAAATGAGTTTCTGCCTTTTGACGGGTATTATAACTTAACCCGACCAGCACCATTTTGTGGCCTAACTTGCCTGTAGCACTAGTTATAGTCGGTGAGGGTTGTTCCCTTAAGAAATAGCATGACAACTGCAACAAACTGCTGCTCCTGCATGTTAGGCTTGTCAAGGTTATAGGTGGGGGTAGGCCGGATAAGCACATTCCAGGAGGCGCTGTGCGAAACCTCCTGAGACAGGCAGAAGGAAGTTACCCTCATCGACCTTGCTATAACGAGCTGAGCTGAACTGAAGTTGCTTTGTATGCCATATATGGTCTTTCCTTTTCAGCAACCTGTACCAACTTGTATTTTTCCTTCTTAGGTAACGGTTTCGAAATGCAACAGTATATAGGTGATCTCTTGATAATGTGCCAACAGTCTTCTCTGTGAACCTCGAGGGGTTAGGTCGCGAGAGGCTCCTCTGGCAGAGTTGTTGTATAATAAATGGCTGTACCTTCTTCACTGCCAACTGACTGGTTATTGGTAATTGGTATTGGGGGCTATCAGTAAGTATAGCTCTATATGGTCTTATTTATTGTTCGGTACTTCAGTTGGTGACTCCGCCGGGACTCCGCGTTGGGGTCGTCCCTCCATAATCGGAAAAGAACGGGACGTTAGAAAAGGTATTCTTGGTCGAGGGGGAGGACTGACTGCAGTTTGGGAGTTACTCCGCTCTCCCGATCAGGAGAGCCTCAGCTGCTAGTGGCCCCACGCCGGAGTCCTACTGGTGTAACCCAGAAGCAGACCGTGTTGGTCTTCAGGAGTTGGCAGTGGAGAAACTTGCAATCGAACCTGAGTGCACCAGGTGAGTGATTCGTCTTGTTTTGTGTTTGTGTTGGATATCCTTTTGATTTTGGTTTTCGGTATTTGGTGGTTTGAAACCACGGAGAACTTGGTGGGGGTCTGACGGGGCAGTACTGAGACTGCACGGGCAGATGCTCCTGTTTTGAGCAATCTTGGTGAGTAATAGAGATATGAACCAGACGCCTAGGTGTGACTTGTGATAAGTTCGCACCCGGTTGTACTGCTCTCGGAAATGCTGGCGGTCAAGATTGGGTAGCCCCTGGGCAGATCTGGAGCAACGCTTAAACAGCGGGCTAAGCCAGAATAGTCCAGGAGATGAACCAGGAAGGCTGCCGGATGGTCCGTAGGTCGGTCTGTGGTTTGAAAACCTGTGTGGCTATCTCTAGGTAGTCTAAGGACAAGACTACTTGACTTTGGGTTTCTTTTGTTAAGAATTGGAAAATACACGAGTTCTCCGTGAGTCGACGGGCTCTGCCTTTTGTTTAGTACAAATTTGTTTTGTCTTTTATGTTGTCCGAAGATTGTTGTATGTTCATTGTATGTGAATAGTTGAAGTTGCTTGAACATGGCCATGTGTATGAGAGTGTTGTGATTAACTTTCTTTCCCTTCCGGCCAGAGAAATTAGACTCTAGAAAGATAATGCCGTGCTTCAGTAAGTTATGTTTCGGCTGTATTTGTCGGAGAGGCACAAGATTGGATGAAAGCCAATCGGCCCCTCCAAAAGGGAGCCCTAGTCATTATATGTATTGCAAGCACAGGATTGCATCACTCTTGTTTAACACCTTATGGCACAAATATGCAAAGGATAATGTAGAACTACAGTGGCCGTTGACAGGGTCTTTTGATGAAAAGAAGATTCAATATTTACAAGATCGTCTGTTTTCTAAGCGTAGCAGACAAGCCATGTTTGACACCCTTAATAAATGGCAGAAAGAAGCAAAGCGTAGACGCATCAGAGGAGAGAAATGAGTCAAGATAAAAGAAGGACAGACTGTTACCCAGAAAGCCTTCGCCTATGATAAAAACCAGACTGGACAGAATATTGATTGTTTGAATAGACAGTTTAGATTGCAGACTGGCTTGAGTGTTGTGGAATTCTGAAATTTACATTTTTTAATTTTTTTTATTTGATTACTGCAGTTTTTTATACTTATGAGGTTGTTCATGGTCTTGAACTCTGCTTTCATGAAGTTGCCCTTATCTTATCTTATCTTATCCGTCCTCGGATCATGGGGGGGTGTCATATAGCTACTATATATCTTTATAATGCGTTAAGTTAGCATAGGCACATTACATGTTTAAACGCCATTTTTCCTTTTGCTGCTTCTGCACACGACACTTAATTGTTGATTTAGCTTTCAACCTAGTAGTTCGTTGTGGTTTACATGAGAATAATATGTTATTACTCTGATATCAGCTTTGCTTAATAAACTATGTCTGTACAGAGAGTGCTGAAGCTTCAGGAACAACAAGATACTGAATTGTTATGAGGTCTGATCTTCGCGCCTTCATAGACATAACATAAGTGCAGCTTCTGCCAACTTTGGGATTTAGGCGGGTTTTATATTGCTTTGCTTGAAGCACACAAACACACTTGATGCTGTTCGCATGCAGAGAGAGCTGGTGTATGCTGATGTGATCTCTTCATTATAGGATCCTGAGGTATGGGCCCGCCCTAATTAAAACCCAAAGAGACCTTCTTAGCTATTAATATAATATATGTGTTAGGGAGGGTGAGAGATAAGTGTTGTTAACTCTTATTGATTACAGCATGTTAACATGCTGTCACCATTTGCTTTCTATGGACTAGTAACTATGCTGATAACTTTGCTTCTGATAATATGTTTCCTTGTATTATCTAAGATACTGCGCCTGAGAAGACGGCATTAGTAAATAAATATTTCAAATGTTCACGTATCCTCATGTACTCCACGTTCTGGTTTGTAATGATTGTATAACGAAAGAGTGCTCATGTGTTCCACGTAACCTGAGGTATTGTAAGCTCATGTTCTGGTTTGTCTAAACATTGGGAGTTTGTTATGACCAATGAGACACTGTAGCTAGCTCGGTAAGGGGTTTGTTGGGTATTAAGGTGAGTTTTGGGTCACCCTAATTCGCTGAGGTTCCAATCCTCTGTGCACAGTTCTGTGGGAGAACAGAAACCCTGCTGCAAAGGGCTGCCTCCTATTGTCCTTACTCTTTGCTCTAGCCATCGAGCTCTTGGTGATGCTTCTACGTCACAGGATGTGGCCTCTCCCTAGATAACACCACGCATGTGGTATTCTTTTACGTGGATGATATGCTTGAATACATTCAAGAAATGGAAGACAACATCACCCTGCTATCACAAGATCTGACAGCCTTCAGCTGTGTTGTAGGGCTAGGAGTTAACCATGCAAAATCACATGTTCCTGCTGGTACAGGAAGCGGAACAACAACCAATTTTACTTGGAGTCCACAGTCTGCACTGGGATGCTGCTACATTACATTATTTGGGTATCATTATATATAGATCCCTTTTTGACTTATTAGTTGGTAACCTAAGCATGACCTCAAGATCCTTGCTGGCCCGGTGGCCTTCTATATCTCTTTACCGCTATGTGTTCTAAGTCGCATAGCTATGGCCAAGATGGTGATGGCCCTAAGATTACTTTATCACTTGGCAAACCTTTCCCTCGTGATACTGAAGGCATACTTCAGAGAGTTAGACTCCCGATCAACAACCCTCATATGGGGGATGGGGAAGTGGAGAACCTTCACATTCTGTCACCAATTCATTCTTTCATCCATCATTCACACTTTGCCCATTACATCCAGCAGCATTTCCATCCATTCATCTTTTTTTATTTATTTTTTTATTCTTTTTATTAACAGATTTGAGTCAACTTCACAGGTTACAATAAGTAATACAGAAACTTATAGCAAATGTTGTCATGTTTACAGGGTACATAGATAGTTCGTGATAGTTAACAATGACTAAGGAATAGTCGGATCTACTAGCGCTGAGAGAATGGGGGGGAACACAAATATTGCCTCTGTATTTGTTCCATTTACTCCAAATGGAAGACCACTTTCTGGGACACCCACGTGAAACATAAACATTTTTTTTCACGCAACATGCAGCAATCAAAGTCTTTCTTCCCAGATACTACCTTGTGCGGCTCTCTCTCGCCCCCCACATTTGTGCAATATTCCGTTTGGCCACCATCTGACTCAGTGTGACCCAGATTTTGTCTTTGCTGCTGAGATCAGTGGGTTCCCATATGTTCAGTTGGCATCTTTTGGCTTCCGGCCTCAAGGCAGCCATCAACACCCTAATCATGCAATCGTGTATTTTCAACCAATAGGATTGGATATGCTCACATTCACATATTATATGCATAAAGGAGCCCAGCAGTCCATACCTTCGTCTACAGCTGCCATCCTCTGCTTTCCCCATTTTGACTAGAATTGGTCCGGTGATATATATTCTATGGAGGATTTTCAATTGTACAAGACGGAACCTAGATGAAATAGCCACCTCTCTTGGGGCTGCAACTGCCTCCTGCCATTCTTCATCATCAATTTCTAGTCCATTCCTCTCCCAGTGTTGCCTGAGTGTTGTCAGATGGTTCAGAGAATTATTGATCAGTTTTTTATAGGTCAGGCATATCGCTTTGTCCGGCATATACCCATCTAACAACCTGTCCTTTAGTGGCGAAGAGTCTGGTAGGGTGGTACCTCTGGGTATGTTAGACAGTAGTGCGCGCCTGACTTGTAGGTAGCGAAAATGCTCCGTGCTGGCAAGCTCATGGCTCTGTTGTGGTGCGGTGAAAGTGACCACCTCTCCTTTGTCCTATAGATCCCCAATTTGTGAGCTCTCAATGATGTCCCACTTGTCGAATCCCTTTGTGGCACCTAATGTGCCCAGCTGCTCTCTATCCTATAGTGGGGTGGCTTGTGTAAGCTTCTTATCCCAGCCTAGGTTTTTGTCAGCTGCATGCAGGGCCAACACTGAATACTTGGTTGGACCCATCAGTAGAAATCTCTGTGGCCTCGAGTAGAGAGCCCTGGGTTATGCCCCTCCTGGGAGCAGCCATTTATCTAGTCTGTATTCGGGGTCCATGTCTTGGCGGTTGGTGCAATGGTTAAACCCTGTCAGGTGTGCTGCCCAATAGTACTTCTTAATGTCGGGCAGTCCAATACCCCTGTCGTACCAACTTAGGACCAGTTTCTTTAAGGCTATTCGGGGTCTCCCTTCCCACAGTAAATCTTGCTGTATACTCTCTATCTCATCAAAGTATCTAGCTGGGACTATGTCTGGGGTGTTTTGCAATGCGTAGAGGAAACACGTCAATCCATTATTATAAACAACGCTGCTCTTACTATTTAGCGAGAGCGGGAGCATCTTTCAGGTGGCAACATTTCTTTTTAGCCTCTGTAGTGGTGGGAGCAGGTTTCACTCATATTTAAGTTTGGGATCTACAATGATAAAGATACCTAGGTAGCGGAAACCCTCTTTCACCGTTTGTATGGGGCAGTCTCTGGGCAGGGACGGGGGATCCCAGTGTTTCCTATTTTGAGGAACTGAAGTCAAAATTAGGCATTGTGAGTAAACTGAAGACACACAGTACCGTTTAGAAATTAGCGTGATGTATCTATTCAGTTCAGTATAGGTACTCGTGCATTAGTGGGTTTTACATTAGTTAATTATTTAATTTCTTATGGTTGCTACTTACGCTAAATGAGTTTCTGCCTTTTGACGGGTATTATAACTTAACCCGACCAGCACCATTTTGTGGCCTAACTTGCCTGTAGCACTAGTTATAGTCGGTGAGGGTTGTTCCCTTAAGAAATAGCATGACAACTGCAACAAACTGCTGCTCCTGCATGTTAGGCTTGTCAAGGTTATAGGTGGGGGTAGGCCGGATAAGCACATTCCAGGAGGCGCTGTGCGAAACCTCCTGAGACAGGCAGAAGGAAGTTACCCTCATCGACCTTGCTATAACGAGCTGAGCTGAACTGAAGTTGCTTTGTATGCCATATATGGTCTTTCCTTTTCAGCAACCTGTACCAACTTGTATTTTTCCTTCTTAGGTAACGGTTTCGAAATGCAACAGTATATAGGTGATCTCTTGATAATGTGCCAACAGTCTTCTCTGTGAACCTCGAGGGGTTAGGTCGCGAGAGGCTCCTCTGGCAGAGTTGTTGTATAATAAATGGCTGTACCTTCTTCACTGCCAACTGACTGGTTATTGGTAATTGGTATTGGGGGCTATCAGTAAGTATAGCTCTATATGGTCTTATTTATTGTTCGGTACTTCAGTTGGTGACTCCGCCGGGACTCCGCGTTGGGGTCGTCCCTCCATAATCGGAAAAGAACGGGACGTTAGAAAAGGTATTCTTGGTCGAGGGGGAGGACTGACTGCAGTTTGGGAGTTACTCCGCTCTCCCGATCAGGAGAGCCTCAGCTGCTAGTGGCCCCACGCCGGAGTCCTACTGGTGTAACCCAGAAGCAGACCGTGTTGGTCTTCAGGAGTTGGCAGTGGAGAAACTTGCAATCGAACCTGAGTGCACCAGGTGAGTGATTCGTCTTGTTTTGTGTTTGTGTTGGATATCCTTTTGATTTTGGTTTTCGGTATTTGGTGGTTTGAAACCACGGAGAACTTGGTGGGGGTCTGACGGGGCAGTACTGAGACTGCACGGGCAGATGCTCCTGTTTTGAGCAATCTTGGTGAGTAATAGAGATATGAACCAGACGCCTAGGTGTGACTTGTGATAAGTTCGCACCCGGTTGTACTGCTCTCGGAAATGCTGGCGGTCAAGATTGGGTAGCCCCTGGGCAGATCTGGAGCAACGCTTAAACAGCGGGCTAAGCCAGAATAGTCCAGGAGGTGAACCAGGAAGGCTGCCGGATGGTCCGTAGGTCGGTCTGTGGTTTGAAAACCTGTGTGGCTATCTCTAGGTAGTGTAAGGACAAGACTACTTGACTTTGGGTTTCTTTTGTTAAGAATTGGAAAATACACGAGTTCTCCGTGAGTCGACGGGCTCTGCCTTTTGTTTAGTACAAATTTGTTTTGTCTTTTATGTTGTCCGAAGATTGTTGTATGTTCATTGTATGTGAATAGTTGAAGTTGCTTGAACATGGCCATGTGTATGAGAGTGTTGTGATTAACTTTCTTTCCCTTCCGGCCAGAGAAATTAGACTCTAGAAAGATAATGCCGTGCTTCAGTAAGTTATGTTTCGGCTGTATTTGTCGGAGAGGCACAAGATTGGATGAAAGCCAATCGGCCCCTCCAAAAGGGAGCCCTAGTCATTATATGTATTGCAAGCACAGGATTGCATCACTCTTGTTTAACACCTTATGGCACAAATATGCAAAGGATAATGTAGAACTACAGTGGCCGTTGACAGGGTCTTTTGATGAAAAGAAGATTCAATATTTACAAGATCGTCTGTTTTCTAAGCGTAGCAGACAAGCCATGTTTGACACCCTTAATAAATGGCAGAAAGAAGCAAAGCGTAGACGCATCAGAGGAGAGAAATGAGTCAAGATAAAAGAAGGACAGACTGTTACCCAGAAAGCCTTCGCCTATGATAAAAACCAGACTGGACAGAATATTGATTGTTTGAATAGACAGTTTAGATTGCAGACAGACAAAAGTTACGTTACTCGAAATGAAGCTGAAGATGAAATAGAGGATCTATTGGACGTTCGACCTCCCCCACCGAATGCGCCGCAGCGCGTGTACCCCGCTGTTCCCCTCCAGTTAGCCACTGCTCCCCTAGCCCCGGCCCCAGTGGTAGCTGCATCTCTAGCTAATGTTGGTACTTCGAGTACCACACCTACCTCACTAAGAGATACAGCTACCCTAATTCCTGATACACAGCAGCCCATGGGAAGTTCTTGTGTAATTATAGCAATCCGAAGTCCTATATGGACTTCTCAATCGGATGGTACGACACCTGAAGTAAGGGAGCATACTCCGTTAGGAGACATAAGTGGACTAAACGCTAGGCGACTATTCACAAGGGCATCAGTTGGATATACTGAAAAGGAAGCAATAGCAGAACAGGCAGTTAAATGGATGTGGAAAAATATGTACACTGTGACTGACTTATGGAGTACCATAAGGTATCTTGAACCCGTTATGCAACAGCATGCATTGCATCAAATATCTCGTTATCTTATTGAAATTTGGGAGAAATGCTTTCGAGACGGGTTGGCTCCTCAGATATTGTATGACATTTTGGACCCAACTCATAAGTTTGATTTAAGTCCAGGGGAAGTGTATAGGAACGTAGAGATGTTGGTAAAATATCGAAGTAGAGGGAAGTGCATCCCATTTTCCATCCTGAAGTACCCGAACTACGTAATGATCAGAACGTAGTAACAAGAGACAGAGTAGAGGCTCGGTTTCAGGAGCAATGGGTATACACCCCATGGAAAAGAAGTGAAGTCCCGGCCCTAAAATCACAGCTTCCCGATCACCGTAAGAATCCCACAGCCTACTATAAGGAATTAACTGAAGCTGCGGCTTCAGCCGTAATGACCTTAGCCGATGTTGAATTGTTTTTCGGGCTGTTGGTCCCTGTGGATATATGGCGACAGGTACATGACACGGATCACGTTGCTGAATTATGAGGAACCTCCTTGGGAACCTCGTTGCTGAATTAGGTGGAACCTGGGAACAGTTGAAAGAATGGGGTAAGGACCGCAAACCAGGGGACAAGCCGAAAAATGAAATTACTACCCTCCCAGCCAAAATTATTGCTTACATGCATTCCTTGATTCCCCCTTGCAAGGTCGATTGGGATAAATTGACAGCCTGTAAGCAAAAGAAAGAAGAAAGTGTTTCTGATTTCTTCACTAGATTTGAAGGCACATTTATTGACTTTAGCGGACAGGACCTTTCTAAAGAGGGTGGGACCTGGTTGTTTGCAAATCGTTTTGTGACTAATTTGTTACCAGAAGTCTCTACCCGCCTACAAGCCGCCGAGAGCACTTGGACTAAGTCCACCCCTTCTGTTACACTGAGTATGGCCCAGTACTATAAGCATAGGGAAAACAAAGGTAAGGATAAAATAGAAAAGAAGGCTAAGGACCTCAAGACTCGGGTGTTATTGCAGCAAGTTGTCAGAGGACGAGGAGGAGGAAGAGGCGTCCGAGGGCCCGTGTCCAGAGGGGTGGGGACAGGAAGGGGTGGAGGCCCAGTCCCGTTGTTGGGGATAAATCATTGTGCGTACTGTAAACAGGAAGGACATTGGAGAGCCCAGTGTCTGTTGTTGTTAGCACAGAACGGAGCTGTCCGAGGGCGAGGAAGTGGTTGAGGTGGTCCAGACCGAAGTGATATGCATAGAGAAGAAGCGGCGCAAGGACAGTTTGAACGAAATCATTTTGATAATCCTCAAGGTAGGCAATACTTTAACGAGGACTACGCATTTAGAGACCAAGACGGGTATGTTTATACATAGGACAGCCAAGGACAGAGTGGGGGCCAAGTGTCGATACCAGTCAATCAACAAGGACCCTATGTGAAGGGGGAATTGATGGGGACTGCCAAACATTTTCTGATTGACACAGGAGCAATGAACAGTTCCGTTGCTCGATCATTGGTTCCAGGGGCTGCTCTGTCTGGGCAAAATAATGTTTCAGTAGGATTTGCAGGAGTTCCGGCGGTAAGCCCCATTTCCAGGCCGCTCCCATTCACTATTGGTCCAGTTACTCTTGACTCCCCCTTTCTGTTGACTTCGCATTGTGGCGAAAATGTATTGGGCCTGGATATGTTAAAAAAATTAAATGTGAAAATCCACTGCTCCCCGGATGGTGTCTACTTGACAATACAACCCCCCAATCAAGATATGAAACAGTACTTTGCTAAAAACGAACCTCTTCCACCTGAATTTGACACTGTTCCCTCTACGCTGTGGGCTACGGGGGATGCAGATGTCGGTAAGTTAGACATCCCTCCCATTCATATAACATTGAAACCTGGTGTAAAGTTACCGCGGATACCTCAATATAAGATTTTGCCGGCTGGCGAGCGGGCTTTACTCTCCATTATACAGGATTTGATTGATAAAGGTGTAGTAGAGGAAACAGCTGCTAATGTTTGTAACAGCCCTATTCTCCCGATTTTGAAAAAGACTCTTGACACTGGGAATTCGGAAAACGTCGATACATATCGCTTTGTGATCGATTTACGGGAGGTTAATAAGATTGTGGTGCCCCATTACCCAGTGGTGTCTGAGATAACTACCATACTTACCATGATCCCTCTAACTGCAAGGTATTTTTCGGTCATTGATCTGAAAAATGCTTTCTTTAGCATCCCAATCCATCCCGATAGCCGTCAGATTTTCGGCTTCTCATTATCTGTCCGCAGCTTCAGATTTTGTCGCGCACCTCAAGGCTACACCGAAAGTCCTAGCATCTATAGTCAAGCCCTTAAAGCCGTTCTAGATGATTTGATTTTGCCTATGGGTAATGTGCTCTTACAATATGTAGATGATTTATTAGTAGCATCAGACACTGAAGAGGGTTGTAAAGACGCCACTGTGAAACTATTACACCACCTAGCTGCAAAAGGTAATAAGGTGTCCCTGTCTAAATTCCAATATTGTCAACAGGAGGTGACCTACTTAGGTCATCTACTGTCGAAAGAGGGGAGGCGTTTGACTCCTGAACGTATTACTACCATCTCTAACATGTCTGTGCCTTGCACCCAGCGTGATGTTTGTGCTTTTTTTGGCATTATCTCCTACTGTCGCCAATGGATTCCTAACTTTTCTCTCCTTGCTAAACCTTTGTTACATTTAACCACTAAAGATGTGCATGAACCCCTTCCGTGGACCGATGAATGTCAACATTCTTTTGACTCTCTGAAATCTGCTCTTTGTTCTGCACCCGTCTTGGGTACCCCTGACTACCGTAAACCTTTTGTACTGTATGTGCATGAGGTCGCCGCTTGCTCGCTTTCAGTGTTAACACAAGGATTTGGTGGTAAGCAAAGACCTTGTGATTACTTTTCAGCCACATTGGATAATGTTGCAAGAGGGCTTCCTAGCTGTCTGAGGGTCACTGCGGCTGTGGCCATCCGGCAGTCGGAGGGGCTCGTTCTAAATTCTAACCTAACAGTGATTGTGCCTCATGCTGTGGATGCCTTGTTAAATAAAACGAAAACACAGCATCTTACGAGTGCACGCCTTACTGGTTATGAATTAACTTTGTTTGCCCCGCATATCACGATTAAGCAATGTTCTACTTTAAATCCTGCCACATTGCTACCTCTCCCTTCGGATGAAACTAAAAATTATGTACATGATTGTATATTTCGGACAGAAGAAGAAACGAAGGGGAGAATTGGCCTCACAGACATTCCTCTATCTGACCCCCAAGCGGAATTGTATGTGGATGGTTCTTGTTTCAAGTTAGCAGATGGTACAACAACAGCTGCATATGCAGTCACAATGCTAAAAACAGTAGTTGAGACTTCTCGAGTGCCCTATCGATCAGCCCAGGCTGCTGAGCTAGTGGCATTATTACGAGCCTGTGAATTGAACGAGGGGTTAGAGGTTAACATCCATACTGACAGCCAATATGCCTTTGGCATGGCCCATAGCTTCGGGCGGCTGTGGAAGGAACAAGGTTTCCTTACCTCTCATGGTCAGAAAATACAGAATGCTCCCTTAGAGTTGCAATTGCGTACAGCTCTGGCATTACCCAAAAGAGTAGCAATAATAAAATGCTGTGCACATAAGGCAGTAGTTGATGATGTAGGCGAGGGGAATTCTTTTGCTGACCAAATCGCTAAACAAACGGCCCAGTCCACACTCACCTCTATGTTTGTAGCTTCTTCTGCAAGGTGGGTGGAGGAATCTGATTTGTTTAATAATACCATAGAAAGTGTGCAAGAAATACAGAAAGAGGCTACCCCGGTTGAGTTGGTTTGATGGGAGCAGGAGGTGGGAAGGTTGGATGAAAATAACTGTTCGGTGGATTTGACTGAAAGACAACGATGGCTGTTGCCCAATGCTCTGGTACAGGCCGTTGTAACTATGGCTCATGGCCATGCTCATATTGAGGCGAAAGGCATTTGTGCCTTATTGGACCCAGTATGGAATAACCCCAATATTCAGAAGACGGCTGTCCATTTAGTCCAATATTGTATGGTCTGTTTGCAACATTATCCGTGAAAAGGGGAAACTGTCCTGAGTGGGAACTTTGCACCCCCGACCTTACCGTTTGAAGTGCTCCAGATGGATTATATCCATATGGAGCGCGTCAACAACCTGAAATACGTCTTAGAGGTGGTCTGTGCTTTTAGCAAATGGGTTGAGGCCTACCCGACTAAAGAAAATACTGCCTTGACAACAGCAAAAGCTCTTCTCAAAGAGTTTATCCCAAGATTCGGGTTGCCCCATTTGATTTGGTCGGACAACGGGGGACATTTTAATGGGGCCCTTGTTAAGTATATCTGTAATGGGCTGCAAATACAACAGAAAATCCATGCAGCTTGACATCCTCAGTCAGCAGGATTAGTTGAGAAATATAACGGAATCTTGAAACTAAAGATGGCAAAAATCCAAGAAAGTACTAACCTAAAATGGCCTGACACCCTACCCTTGGCCCTAATGTCGTTACGAGTCACCCCTCATTCACGTTCTGGCCTATCGGCTTATGAAGTAATTTTTGGATGGCCTGCTAATGTATGGGGAGTACCTAGGCCGAGATCATTTAAAGATGTTGAATATCCTATGTTAATAGACTATTTGTACACTCTGACTAAAGATCTTCGTTCTATTCATCAGCAGGTAGCATCCGTGTGCAGCCCCTGCCAGAGGGCCCCGGACATCGTTTGGAACCTGGTCAATGGGTACTGTTTAAGAAATATCAGCGAGACACCAGCCTGGCTCCAAGGTGGTCTAAGCCATACCAGATTCTCCTGGCGACACGGACAGCAGTAAAGGTGGATCCATGTGTCCCACCTGAAGAAGCTGCCCCTCCCGCTTCCTTATGATCAGCAGAATCCCGATGGAATTCTGACACAGGAAAGTGAGAGAGCCACCAGATTTGTTCCTTTTTCCGACGCCTGTGAAATAGAGCAGAGGCAAGAAGAAGGAGTAACGGGATTGGGTGAGGCAGCACCTGTGAAATCTGCAATAGCCCCTGATCCTGTCGCTGTCACTTCCACTAGTAGTGGCTCTGATGAAGGAAACACACCTTCTCTTGTGTTATTTTCTGATCAGGAAGTCCCGGGTCATGTCCGTTACAACCTGCGGCCAAGAAAACATCACAGTACCTCAGACGAAACGGCTAGGAGATAAGGAAAGACTTGAATAAATATGGTTTGCTAGATTCTTTTCTGAGGTGCTGCGCGAGACACTGGACTGAACCCGTTGAGAGCTGGAACTTTGATATTTTGCTCTGTTCAGAAAGAAAGACTTTTGCATACCAGGGCCCAGGTTGTATGCTTGATTTCCTCGCTGCATCACGAAGTGAACCACAAATGATGTTTTTTGAGATGAACGATAGGAGTCAGCCTGTGAGACTCTAGACGGACACAGGGAAGAAGAACCCTCTGGGAGGAAGGTCTGCTTTGACCCAGTGTAGTTTTGGACTTTTAGCTAGGAATATACCCCTTTGGTCGTATTGTGCCTGAAGAAGAACACCCTTTTGCTCCACGACATTTACCTTTTCATGTACACATGTTTTCTGCTTGGACCATGCGTGTGAAAATAGCCTTTGTAGTAGTGATAGCGGTTATATTAGTAATTTTTATGAGTGTATTCCTATATTTAGAGTACCAGTATCCGATGCAAACAATGATGAAACTACTGTTGCTCCCCCAGAACATTTGTTGTTTTCCTTGGCTCCCCATAAGGAAAGACATCGTCAGACATATGCTGAAAATGTATTTGTGGAAATGCTCCATCAAACGCATAGTACCACTAACATTACAGATTGTTGGGTTTGTGGCCTTTTGCCATCAGTCATGCACAAACATGATTTGTTCCTCTCCTTACCTATATCATACTTAGGAAGTTGCGAAGCATGGTTCCAGATGTTATCGGCCATGTATAACCATTATGTGGAAAACCCCAAAAAGTACACGGAGAAGGACTATAACATGATCCAAGCTTATATCGAAACACACCAAGGGTTTGACCCAGCAGTAAATGATGGGGAGGGATCTTTGGATCCAAATGCCTGTATGAATTTATACACTACTCATGAAAACAGTACTTGGTTGAAAAATGAACTTTATGATTTCACTAACTTCAATCATACACAGTATTTCCAGCAGTTTATTACCAGAAATGTTACTAGCGAGCGAATTATGCCAGTACCCATTTTGAATACCTCCTCCGCTCTCTGTGTACAAGGTATGGGACATGTACAGGTCGGGAATAGTCATTGTAACTATACCTATAGAATGAAGATTTTCAGCAGCCCGCCGTTATTGACCCCTCCGAATGTTTATTTTGTATGTGGGGAAAATGCTTATACTTGGTTACCCCGGGGATGGGCAGGTCAATGTTATTTGTCTTTCTTGTACCCTTCAGTGTATATAGCACCTTCAAATTATCATAAAACTCACCAATTATATGATTCCAATGCAGTTCCTAGCAGATGCAGGATGCAGCACGGGATGTACGAAGTTGATCAAACTGACACTTCATTGCAACAGTTTTATGATGTTGCCAAGGGATTATTTCCAATTTGGGGTCCAATATTCACTAGTAGAGAAGTTAGGCGATTGTCCAGGGTGGTGGAAAATGTCATCAATATTACTGCGGATATTATGACAAATATGACGGAAGAACTTCAGGCTACAAGACTTGTCTCGCTTCAAAATCGGATGGTTTTAGACGTTATCTTGACTGATCGAGGAGGAGCATGCCACGTGATCGGCAGCTCCTGATGTGTTTACATCCCAGACTCCACCCCCACAGTTCATTTAGCAATCCAGAAGTTACATCGCATAGCTTCAGAAATGCACACAGACAATGGGTCCTGGTCACTCTCTGGTTGGTTCTGGGGACTCTTCTCAGCATGGGGATGGAAGTTATTAATGATAGTGGCCGGGACTGCAGGCATTCTATTCACTTGCTGTCTTTGTATGCAATGTGGTCCTGCCTGATGCTCTTATTGTGCTGCTAAACTTACAGCTTTGATTGTCCCCTCTCCCATCTCTTCCAAAACCCAGATGCTCCAACAGGAGATTCATGAGTTGATGGCCATTGATGAGGAGGTTTTCCAGGATTAGTCCCTAAATAGTTAGCTACATCACGCTAAAAGGAGGGTTTGAGGTACTGAAGTCTAAATTAGGCCTTGTGAGTAAACTGAAGACACACAGTATCTTTAGAAATTAGCGTGATGTATCTATTCAGTTCAGTATAGGTACTCGTGCATTAGTGGGTTTCACATTAATTAACTTCTTATGGTTGCTACTCACGCTAAATGAGTTTCTGCCTTTTGACGGGTATTATAACTTAACCCGACCAGCGCCATTTTGTGGCTTAGCTTGCCTGTAGCACTAGTAAAATGCAATCGTTATAGCCGGTAAGGGTTGTTCGCTTAAGAAATAGCATGACAACTGCAACAAACTGCTGCTCCTGCATGTCAGGCTTATCAAGGTGATAGGTGGGGGTAGGTCGGATAAGCACATTCCAGGAGGCGCTGTGCAAACCCTCCTGAGACAGGCAGAAGGGAGTTACCCTCATCGACCTTGCTATAACGAGCTGAGCCGAACTGAAGTTGCTTTGTATGCCATATATGGTCTTTCCTTTTCAGCAACCTGTACCAACTTCTTAGGTAACGGTTTCAAAATGTAACAGTATATATGTGATCTCTTGATAATGTGCCAGCAGTCTTCTCGGCGGACCTCGAGGGGTTACGTCGCGAGAGGCTCATCTGGCAGAGTTGTTGTATAATAAATGATTGTACCTTCTTCACTGCCAACTGACTTGTTATAGGTAATTGGTATTGGGGGCTATCAGTAAGTATAGCTCTATATGGTCTTATTTATTTTTCGGTACTTCAATATCTGGAGTACTTCCCAAAGTTAGTAAAGATATTGAGGACCTCGAGGATGGAGGGTTTTGGGGAGGCCAGATACACAAGAATGTCATCTGCATGCAAGGAGATGCGGTCCTCCCAGACCATCGCCCACCTGAGTCCCCTAATGGAGGGGCTCCAGCTGATCCAAGCTGCCAATGGCTCCAGGGAGAGGGCAAAAAGGAGGGCGTGGTAGTGGATAGCCCTGTCTGGTTCCCCGGTCCAAACCAAAGACCCCAGATTTCTTGTTATTGACCATGACCTGTGCAAGGACTCTGTCTATAGGAATTTGATCCATCCTATAAAGACAGGCCCGAACCCTGGGTTTGGTTAGTGAATAAGTAAGACCACTCTATTGTGTCAAATACCATGGTGACATCCAGTGAGACCTCCACAGCTGCCTCCTGAATTGTGTCTAGTCTACCCAGCACCCCGTGGAGACGGTGTAAGTTTAAAGCCATATTTCGGTGAGGCATGAAGTTGGATTGATCAGTGTGCACTAATTTGCTGATTACTTGAATGAGGCGATTTGCCAATACTTTGGCTAAGATCGTGGGCTCTGAGTTGTTCAGAGATATGGGTCTATAGGAGCAGCAGTTATCCTAGGGTTTACCCTCCTTATGGATTGTTACTAGCGTGGCCACTCTTTGGTCTTTTGGCAGTAGTCCCTTTTCTCGACTTTCATCAAACATTGCCCGTAGGTGTTGGGCGATAGTGTCTGGTTTTAGTCTGTATAGCTCTTTTGATAGGCTATTAGGGCCAGTGGCTTGCTGAGTCGAAGGTCTCTGATCGCCTGCGCCAGTTCATCATTTATGAGGGCACTTTCCAGCATGTCCCTATCTTCGGCTGAGAGGGACGATATCTGAATATCTTTGGGCAAATCCGTGGAATCTTCCACAGAGTAGATGGAATTAGAACAGTAAACCAAACTGAAATAGTTTTCCAAATTCATTGGCTATAGCCTGCAGGTCGGTCACATTTGTACTCCATCAACTTCGAGTTCCGGGACCAGCCAGCTCGCTAAGTCCCTTTTGTCCAGCCAGGCAAGCAGTTTCCTGGCTTTATCCCCCAGGTTGTATGTTCTACCCGTTGCCTTGGTCAGGTCGGTAGCGATGCTTTTGTATTCGTCTCTCTTGAGTCTCAGGGTATGGAGGGTCTCCTCCATGATCTCTTCCCCGTCAGTCCCCTCAAGGCGGAGAATCTAATGCTCTACCTCTTCAAGAGTTTTACATCTTTCCTTTTGTGTGCTGGCTATCAAGGAGAGTGTCTGTCCCCTAATCACTGTCTTAAATACCACCCAAATGCTTTAGAGGGAGTGGACCGAGCCCACATTCTCGAGGAAGTTATTATCTATAGTTTGCAGAAGGAAGTCTCTTACCACCAGGTCACAAAGGTAGCAGGGGTTGATGAGTGCAATTCTTCCCACTTGTACCTGAGTCCAGACTGATGAATGGTCCGATAGCCCCCTTGCCATATGTCTAGTGTCTTGCACCTCAGCGATTTGAGCTGCTGAAGCCAGCAGATAATCTATACAGGAGAGGCTGTTGTGGGCTCCCAAGTAGAAGGTATGTTTGAAAGTTTCTGGGTGATATGCTCACCACGCGTCCACCAGGCCCATTGTGTCTAAAAAGTCTGGCTGCCAATTCTGAGGGGAGCCAATGTCTCGTGGAGGGTGCTTGTCTAGGAACCCCAATACAACTGAGTTGAAGTCTCCCCCTACCACCAGTTGTCCTTCCGGTAGCATGAGTAACAAGGAACCTAGATCCTGGAATGTGCAACCCTGGAGTCCAGGGGGGACATAGACCATCACCAGGTTAAGGATTGAGCCCTCCCATTGCCCAGAGATTGCCACATATCTGCCCAAGTCGTCTACCCATGTCGGTGTATAGAGAACAGGAAAGAGTTTTTTTAGCATGATATCCGCCCCTCTGGATCCAGTGGTAAAGCCAGAATGTGCCATCAATCTATAGCAGAATGTACCACCAATCTATAGCCTACTCTGTCTAATGCCTTGAGTTGCCCACAAAATAGGACTCCTGAAGGAGCCCTACCTCTGGGGAGTGTTGTTTAATTTGTTGCAGGACTATGCAGCTCCTCACTTTGTCCCCATCCCATTGACATTCCAACTTAATAGTTTAAAGTTTCCCTCTTGGTGTGTACCTGTCATGATAACCTGTACTTATGTTTGTTTGTACCTGTACAAAATATAGTTTAGTCGACGTAACAAATAACGAAGATGAGTCCTCTTTTCCCACCCAACTTTCCCCCACCCTGCTCCTCTGCACTCTGGGCTTCAAACTGCCCATCTAACAAACTTAGAAGAGTGCATGTCGCCCAAAACGGTTACTAACTGCAGTTAACTTGGGGGCAGTGAGGCTGTATCCTTGTAAACCCTCCCTGTTGTGGGAAATGGTCAGCCCCCAAGATTGGGTCCCTGGTTTGCAATTAAGTTAAACATTACTATATAGATCCGCCAGTAGGTTGTATACCCACCTGTCTGGCCCAAGGAGCCCTCACCCCTTATCAGCGGCATGAATATTGGCCCCAAACATATGTTTCGATACCTCTTACAGTTCGGTAGTCTGGACAGCTCTTGGCCAGAAAAGGATCAGTCCTCTGTAGGTCGCATGTCACTCTCCTCATCCACGACATCCTCCCAACGATCAAAGAACCAGGCTTTACCACCCGCCTCTACCCGGAGACGGGCTGGGAACAACATTGCAAACTTGATACCCTTGTCTCGCAGATTCTTTTTTACCATGAGAAATTATTTTTGCTGCTTCTGCACAGCTAGGGTAATATCCGGGAAGAACGAGATTACTGAGTACTGATATCGAAGAGGTGGGGCAATCCTGGCATGTTGGAGGATAATATCTCTGTCACGAAAGTTCAGTATTCTTGCCAGGATCGGCTTTGGCTGTCCCCCCGGGACTCTATTTGCCCTTTCTTTCACAAAAAACTGGGACAGTCCCTTTGGCTGAAGGTGGGTGAGTATAAGATCTTCTACAAAGAGGTCGGTCTCCTTCCCCTCTGCCTTCCCCTGAACCCCAATAATGTGCACAATGTTGCAGCGGGTGCGTCCTTCATAGTCATCCAACTTGTCTTCCGCCAGCTTACGGAAGGTCTGCAGATCTCTAGTTTCACATTGCAGTTGGGAGGTGTCATCTACCAGGCTCGAGGTGGTGATTTCCTTTGGTTTCTCTTTTTCTCCAATTTTCGTTAGATCTGCCCTAATAAGTGTCACCTCCGACATGATCACATCCATCCTTTGTTCCAGGGACGTCCGAACCCCCGATTTATCGTCCATTACGTCTTGGAACGTTAGTTCTGCGGGGCTTCCTTTCATGCTCGTCTTGGGGTTTGTTAGTGCTGATTTAGAGAAAGTGTATTTATCCAGCTTATTATGTTGCACTGTTTTGTGGCCTCTGGTTCCCGACATCATGCCAGTATTGCCCTGCCTCCGGAGCCCAGAGAGGCAGTGGGCCCGGCAGCATTTACTCTCAAGACCTGCTATTCTGCCAGTACAGAGACCAGGCCACCAGGCTGTGTTTAGGCAGCAGTTGCACTGTGAGTGAGAGCCCCGAGTCAGTGGGTTCCAGTATAGGGCTACAAGGCGGCTCTAAGGTGACCATAAAGTGTGGGGGGAAGGTGGTCAGTGCGCCACCGGGTATCAGCCAGTGCCCCTTCGTTAATTCCAAAGGAGGCGGGAGGTATGCCGCCCTTTCAGCTCGGGCGATGGTCCTCTCACTTTTCATTCCAACCCCTAGATAGTCTCTCCTCGCTTTGGGAGGGCTGCTCCCAACTCAGGCCTGGCACAGCGACGCAGGGAGTTCTGAGAGGCCCGAGAGGCAGTTACCGTGGCTGGCCAGGGAGGGCGGAGGGAGGGTTCTTTTCACACCCAGGGAGGGTGCTCCAATTGGTGTCCATCACCCACCCTTAGGGGCGGCGGGACACCGTTCTCAACCAGATTATGCAGCTCCCCGGGCCAATAGCATACGGTCTTTACGGGCCCAGTCTTCCAGGATTTACGGCAGCAACGCGGCCGCGCTCGCTTACCTTTGCAGCCACGTTCGCCGGAGTCACAGCGCTTCTCCCTTTAGCTGCCTGGGTCGTTCCTCTTGCGAGATCCAGTGTGCACCATGTCTAGCCCTGATCCAGGCATGTCCTTAGCCGCAGACTTGCGCAGCGAGGTGACTCGATGATGTACGTCGCCCCGCCCTACGCTCAGCACCAAAGCCTCTAGCTTAGTCAGCCGAGGGAGGCCGCAGATTCAACTGGTCACTGCTCGACCGGTGCTGGGTCTGAGCAGCTGATGAAGGGCTCTGTCGTGGCAGCAATCCTCACTCCAGGTGACGCATAGCTTGGGAGCGGGATATATAGTGCAGATGTTAGGAAGGGATTCACAGGTGCCGGAGCTCCTCTAACTTGCGGCCATTGCGCTCTGTAGCATAGCCACGCCCCCATCCATTCATCAGTTCACACACAAATCATTTATGCATTCATCCATCCATACATCCATCCACTCATACATCCATCCTTTGACTTATCCATCCGTCCACACTCTCAGATTTCACTTTACTCTGCCATCCTTTACCCTGTCCACCCAGCAATCCATCCACTCATCATTGTAGGCACTCATCCATCTACCCACTCTTTCATGCACCCACTTATCTACCTATACTTCTTATCACCCTTCTTACCTTTCTATCACTCTTTCTTTCACCCTTCAATATTCCTACCATCCCCTTTTTTATATATCCAGCTTTGGTTCTTCCTTGCTTCAGCTTACCCTCCATTGACGCTGGTATACCTTTATGGAGGTAATTATGAGCTTACGTCTGCTGAGTTGCAGACAGGAGAGGCCCTTAAAGAAACCCAACCCTGCTGCAGTTGCTAAAGCGGAGTGGGGAGGGGGTTGTTTCACAACACTCCTATACTAAGGCAATTTTGCAGGAGGATATCAAAGAATACTGCTCGATAAATAAGGAACTACATCTGATTAAATCTTGTTATTATTCAACTTTACGGGCCATGAGATTGTCTCTCTGCATCTCTGTATTGGACATCAATGCTTGACTTCATGATAGTTTACCTGCTTTACACTCATATGAAGGCTGTTTCATCATTATTCCAGCCAAAACATAAGCAATGTTTTCTATACCTTCAGAACTCTTTTCATGATAAATTCAGTGGTTAATTTGAGTGCCAGTGCCCAAAGCCTGCTCAGATTCCCGGCTGGTGCTATTAAATGTTAGTGGGCCAAATACGAAGGCTGCTTAGTCCTGAATCCACCTCAGGCCTCCTTATTTCACTGGCAAACACTTCCTACCCCTTTTTATCTCACTCTTGCACCTTCCTGCTTTCTCCCTTGGTTTTTCTGTATATCGCTTCCCCTTTCCCGTTTGTGTATTTTTCCCTCGTAAAATGTCTGATAAGGAATAATAAGTTTCAGTCGCCAAAATTGAGAGATGCTGGTCCCCACCGACAACCACCTGTGCATGTCAGCACTGGTTACATTATACCAGGGTTCATTTGTTAAAACGTCTTTCTATTTGCAGATATTACATATACATTAATTACTGGTTTAAGTAGTATTTTTAAAATGTCGGTGTAAATGTTAATCATGGATTACTTTTTGAGAAAGGCAGTTTATGATATTTGTAATAAAGTATTATTAGTAATATGCTTTTATTACTATATATTTTTATATGAATGTATTCATTTTTTATTAAAGTTGTACACATTTATCAATTTTACAAGGTCTATTGTAGACAATTTCTGACTAAGCTATAATTTAATTTTGAACAATCCCTTTCTGATCTGCACTTGACTTTTGTTATGCATTGCTAATGCTCTAAAATATAATTCTGTGCAATTCTTGCTCTCCCTAGTGTGGTAAGGTAGGAGCCTTCAGCAGGTGAAGTATTCCTGAAATGGAAAGAGTAAATAGAGTAAGTCCAATCTAACTGTAAGATACAGCGCACTCAAAACAGGTAGGAACCTATTTTAAAAAAGTATATTTCAGTATGTGAATTATTGCTCCAGAAATATTACTTTACCTACTCGCAAATGCTTTACACAAATCCCTGGTCGGAGATCTCTGCCTACCACTGTCCTACTACTTATGTGCAAAGATGGCAGCCCAAGGAGGTATACATTTGTGTTATAAATGTGAGAGGGACAAAAGGGAGAGGTTGGTAAATGGGAATATTTCCTGCTAAGTGCCTGATTACAAATAATTATTGTTGGACGCAATATTTGTCCCACCTGCTACAATCCCACACTGAGATGTTTGAAACTTATCAAATGTGATAATTTCCTCCTATTTTTACTTTTTAGTGAACAACATGCAGATTTTTGTACATCTACCTGTGATTTTGCTGCACATTTTCCCTTTGAGTTATATAATATGGTGAAATCAATTATTATGATTTAATCGGGATAAAGATCTTGTGGCATCTTTTCTTGGGATTAAGGGTCGACGTTCACATGATGTCACTTCCTGTGATGTCATTAAGGTTAAAAATAGTATGTGAGGTCACTTTCGCTACCTCTTGCATTTTGCTGAATGAACGACGTTCACGATTAAACCTAGTATGTTTATCGCATCACATATAGTTACATTGTCCAATGTAATGGGCCCCTTGTAATCAGACCCTAAATGCATGAGGTTAAGTGAAAGTTATCAAGGGGGTTGGGGAGGGACAGGGAAATGATGAAACACACCCACAAATTAGTAAAGCAATTGCTATTCACAAAAGTTACATTTACATCTACTGCAGAAGTACTACTGACAAAATAGGCTCAAACCTACTCCAGCCAACCCATGGACTAAATCAAGCACTTCCTATGCTTGTCGGTGGTTCTGCAACACACCCTCATAGAAATCAGTTGAGGTAAGGAATAATAGTAACATCACAGAGGGAAAAATAGAAAAATAAAGAGAAAAATATTTTGAATGTTATAAAATATTTTATTGAAGTTATTTTTATTTCCTTAATTACATTTTATGAATAAAAACACGATTGATTTTAATTTCACAATAAAAGACATTTCCAACATGGTTTCATACATATGTAGCACACCTACTGTTGCAAGGTGGGTGTGACCAATAAGGACTAGCACACCCATCATGAGGTGGAACTTCGAAAATCAAACAATCACCCAGAGCCTGCATATTTAAGAAAGCTAGGGATAGACAAAAAACGTTTGTGCAATGTCAGGGAATATCTATGTCGTCTTACCCCTTCGTTCATGATAAATTATTCGAGGGCGAGACAAAGGATTTGCGAGCAGAAGGTCAACATATTTGGCATGCCTAGGAAAGCAGTCATTGCTGTATACAACGTTTCATTTGATGTGATTCTTGACATGGTTGCACACACCTCCAGCCCACTGCCAGATCATATCAGCATATGTCAAAATATTCACTGTATTCTAGTACCCGTCCACTGGATAATTCCAGAGACTCTGTGGCCATATCACAACGCTTATGAGTGGCACTGAGCTTCATAACCAGCTGAGTGCACCACTTTATAGTAATGCCACAGTTGGAATTTCTCCTGCTCCAGCCGTAGTTAACATACCATTAGACATGCAAACTGTATTTCAGAAACGTGGATTGTGTTGAGAACAATTATACCAGTTTTCTCTCTGGACCTGGGGGTCTTATAAGCTGTGTAGGGGGATGTGTCTAAGAGGATCTATGAAGAGTGGGGTAGGAGCAGTGTGGTGTGAATGGTGATGCAAGACCTAGTTACAAGAGAGGGGTGTTGAATTCTCACCTGGCATTACTTTGGGGCTATAGACAGCCCACATGGCAGGTCAGGGTGCAGGGCAGTCAGGACACACTCCTGGAGGGGGATGGGACATAGGCAGAATCCAGGATTCCTCCAAGAAGGGCAGTCACTAGTTGTATCCTGGAGAAATCATCCTTCATTTGCATGCTCTCATCATGCCATGACTCAGTGAGTAAGAGAGGTCTCAAGGACAATTCCAACCCTAAACAATTGATAACTGAGTCTGCATATAATAACAGCACTATCACGAATTTGTGGTTTACTTTTGTAATATTTTTAGGTTCTTCACTATTGATTAATAAGTTGGTCTGATCATGTGTCTATTTTGTATAAACTTCATAGTGTATGGGTTAATAAAAATATATTGTTGTTGTTCTGTAGGTACCCCCTTTCAATTGCCTGTGTGATACTCTATTCTATTTGGGAAAGGTCCTGATGAAGGTGGTTAACATTGTGTGTCAACCCACCGAAACACGCGTCGACCTCGTGTGTCCAGACCTTATTGTTTTGATCATCTAAGTTTGTTTTGGAGACGTTTTATATTCTTGTGTTTCCTTTACACCCAATTGTGTACCTGTGTCTCGTATGATTGTGAACGATTGTGATATAAGATCGATTATTTAATTGGGGCAAATATGTTTGTACTAATTTTTGTATAAATAACAAAAATAATGTTTGTATAAAAAAGGAAAAAATGTTTTATCGCTACAAACAAATTTCATCAAATTCATTGGTTATGAAGGAAAAATAAGTCATTAGGAATAATAAATAATAAATCAAAAAATGTATATGTGTATTTGTATCTTATAACTATGTAGTCTTGTTCATGTGTTTGTACTCACACCCTTAATAGATTCAATAATTGGTAAAGAAATATAGGTCAAGGGGGGGCGTTTTTATCCTCGCTTGAATGAATTGTCCATATGTTTTTATGAACTGCTCCTGATAGTTACCAACTCATAACTTGTGTCCAAAAACAGAAAATGCAGACAGTTAATTTTGGCTTAATTTGTATTTATTTATTTGTGAATTTCTTAAGCGCAGGTGAATCATCCCCGAGGGGATCTCTCGGCGCTAAGGGAGAAGATATGTAGGGCGAGAGCGCATAGAACAACCATGTCTTTAAATGTTTTTTAAACCTGGCTAGCTCGCTGCACGATCAGATGTTTACTGGCAATTTATTTCAGTATCTCCGGGCCAGGTGACAAAAGGCTCTACTGCCCCTCTTACTCTCTGTATTTTCTGAATACACAGAAGGTTGGAATTACTAGATCTTTTTTTTTTTTTTTTTTTAAACCTTTATTCCTATTAGACAGTTACAGTCATAGCATACCAACCGTGCGGTCGAGCATAGAAACAGAGGTATAATCAATAAACAATACAAAACAGGAGCAATGCGGAAATACACCTCGTAAGTCAATGTTGTAACTCAGGAGATCCAAATACCAACACGGTCACAGGATTAGGGAAGGTTTGGTTTTTAAATGAAAGAAAGTCAGGATATGATACCACACAATGAGAGCCCATCAAGGCCGAGATTAAACATAAGAAAAAGGATATTCGCAGCAGAAGCAACATAAGCAGGACATTATGTCAGGATGAAGACACAGGATAGGCAATCAACATACACGTCCCCGCCTAAAAGAATACCCGCCCGCCACGCAGTGAAACAACATAAAACATACACCACATATTCGAATCAGGAAAAAGCACGGCGAGTTACCTCCAGGCATACCCGCGAAAAGGAAAGAAAAAGGAAGAAAGGGAAGAGAAGAACAAAAAACAAAAGGAACATACAAAGCCATAGAACAGAAAAAGTGAACAAAAAACAACAACCCCCCACCCTGCACCTCTGCATACGGCCACGGCCTACCCCCCTAGCAGCGTGCCTGTCGCCCCATATATTAACCCGAAATATAGAGAAGAGAGATAAAGGGAAAGAAAAGAGACAATATTCCACACAAGAGAAAGAGAAACAAAGAATAAAAGAAAAAAGAGAAGAAAATCAAAACCCCACGAAAGGGGAAGATAGAAACAGGGAGGGACCCCAATACAGGCCCCCGGCCCCCCCCCCCACCGCCCCCCGTCATCATAGTATTACCAGGATGGACAATATGTATCAAAAAGCAACATGATCAGAGTCAGGA
This sequence comes from Lissotriton helveticus, assembly GCF_964261635.1. Classification (NCBI taxonomy): domain Eukaryota; kingdom Metazoa; phylum Chordata; class Amphibia; order Caudata; family Salamandridae; genus Lissotriton; species Lissotriton helveticus. The sequence goes on from NC_136061.1 coordinate 750,567,029, forward strand.
TTACGGCCCAGCCCCTCAAACTACCCAAGCAAGATGGAAAGTCCCCCACGATGACACACGGAACGGGACGCCATTGATGCACAGGAATCACGCCGTCCCGAGCAGAAATATGTCACAAATAGCAGGAGGCGGAAGAAGGCAATTAAATCGCATCGAATGGGCAGACCAGAGCGGAACAGAACAGGGAGCCTTACAAAGTTCCAGGGACTTGCGTCATCAAAGGGAAGCCGCCGCCATTTTAACATCATACGATCCGGTGAACAATGCGTAGAATAACAAGGACGGCCATTTTGTAGCGTCCGGCACCCACCGTGAGACTCTGCGCCAGGATACGAGAACCTCTCTTTCGCTGCCAATAAAGTCAAAACAAAGTCTCAGAATAGTGTCTGTAGAGTACGGCGGAGCCGGGGCCACACAAACAATGTCACACAACCAGGAGACCAGCGGCAGGTTGTCGTCCCCAGTCCGGTGATAACGGGCTCACCCCTGTAGCAATCCAGAACCAGGCATGCCCTTCTAGCACACGGGAGGCAGGAGATCCCACTCCCGTCCGTCGATTGGGCGCGTTGCCTACGCCAAATGTAGAAACACCTCCGTGCAACAATACTCACAAAAGGGACCCCCCATAGAAGCCTCAGCGACCGGTGTCAGGGCCGCCCGCCCCAGGAGCAGAGAAAGGGGGGATGGCAAAAACAGCTCCAAAACAGTAGCGTCCAATAGAGCCATCGCCCCCACGTAGTGGTGCAGGAGCACAGACGGTCCCCCCCCCACAATCAGGATAAGGCAACAGCGGTACCGCTCCGCAACCAGCTCCAAGGAACTGGAACGCGGGGAGAGGCAGCGCGTCGCATGCCAAGCCGAGTCCCAAAAGAGCAGCAAGAAGCCAGCCGCAAATAACCAATTCCATCGGGGGGGGGGGGGACCAAAGAACAGCATACATCATGTCCTTACGCTCCACAAGCCACATTAACGCCAAGTCCTTGGGGGCGGGCTAACCAGCATAGTGGGTCACCGGTACCGACTGGGTCCGCGCATCCGTTGTTGTCGCACTTCCAGGCGGCAGGAAAATCACTCGGGGTCCCGGCTGCCCGCCTCGAGCAGGCCACAATCACGGAGGTCCGTAGCTTCGCCTCCCGAGCACGGAGGGCACTCGGAGTCGGGGGTGTCCGCTGAGCGCACCATCCGACACACAGGGGCACCGGAGCTGTGCGGGGCGGGCGACGGGATCAGGCGGGAGGAGAGGAGAGCCGGCGGAGCCGGGAACCCGAGCGACCATCTTGGCCGCCGGTCCGGCTCCGCCCCCCGGAATTACCAGATCTTAGTTGTCGTGCCGGTTGATACAACCTGAGTTTGTTTCTGAGGTACACAGGTCCTTTCCCCTGTAGTGATTTAAGGGCAACACAGAGCATCTTAAAGATAGCTTGTTTCCTCACCGGGAGCCTGTGTAACTGGTTTAACAAAGGGGCCGATGGGGTCCATGCCGGCTTGTTTAAGGTGAGGCGGGCTGCAGTGTTCTGCACCACCTGTAGACGCGTTAGTAGGTCCTCCCGGTACCCACCAGCAGCGAGATACCGTAGCCAGCCGACTCACCAAGAGTGACTGGATAAGGGTTTTCCTTGCTGACAAAGGGATCCAGGGAAAGATTTTCCTGAGCATTCTCACTGTGCCGAAGCATGTGCCGGACACTGTCTTGACCTGTTCATCCATAGATAATTTGTCATCAATCGTAAAACACCCAGATTCTTAGCCAATCTCCTGGGTGACGGATGCTCGCCCAGCTCGGGTGGCCACCACTGAGGGGACCAGATTGTCTCAGCCTTTCCGAAAAGCAGAATTTCAGTTTTTGAGGAATTAAATTGTAGGAAATTCCTCCTCATCCAGAGGGCAATACTGGACATTCAGCTTTTAAATTTCCGTTGGGTTGATATAATATCTTCCTCAATGGGGATGATTAGCTGCGTATCATTCGCATAGGAGATGGTGTCAAAACCGTGGCCTCTGATGATATCCGCCAGGGGTGTCACATAAGCGTTGAACAAAGTAGGGCTCAGTACTGAACCCTGCGGAACACCCCTATCCATCCCTATTGTCTGTGATACGAATGACCCCAGCTGGATGCTCTTTGTAGGTCCCGATAGAAAGCTCTGGATCCACTCAAGAACTTTACCCCTCACCTTAATCTCCCTCAATCTGTCTAGCAGCAGCCGATGGGAAATGGTGTCAAATGCTGCTGACAGATCAAGGAGGAAAAGGATTACTGGACTCCCTCCGTCTAATGTCATCCTGATGGTATCCGTTACTTCTAGCAGTGCAGCTTCTGTACTGTGTGATGCACGGAATCCAGCCTGCCAGGGATCCAGGAGGTGGTTTTGTTCTAGATACTGGGACAGTTGTTTGTTCACTAGGGTTTCCAAAACCTTCGCACAACTGGGGAGGAGCGAAATTGGCCTGTAGTTCTGCAGCTCGACCGGATCTGCCGACGCCTTCATTAGGAGTGGCTTAACCCGCGCTCCTTTCCACTCAGTTAGAAATATGGCTGTCTCCAACGAGATGTTATCAATTTTAGAAAGTGCGTCTGCTAGGACCGGACTGAGTATTGACATCACTGCTGGTGGCACAGGGTCAGATGGTGTCAATTTTAATGCATGTTAAACAAACACATGGCCTGTAATCACCATAGCCGGCTTAGGGCAGTGTGACCAGTGCGGCAGCAGTGGGCGCTGACCTGTGGAAGGGGCACTGACATCAGAGGAGGATGCTATGTTTAGCAATAACTTATGATTGGAGAGATGAGGGACACTTTTTCCTGGTGGTAGTGAGAGAATCTGAGGAGACAGTCATGGGCGTGCCAAAAGTGATTGTCGAACCGGGGTCCACCAGCGCTAAAGCCGATCCTGGTAGTCACAGAATGTGAGCAGTGGTAGTATTAATTTACGGTATAAGCTCTTCCACAATTTTGGGCTGACAGATGTCTTGCATGGTTGAGGTACTTACATCATAGACAGTGGCAAATGGTTTTTGTGTTTTTGTACTACTATGTTTTGCTGCGTTGATATATTGTGTTAAATAAGTGTATTGCTGTATTATTGAATTGTGTTCTTGTGTTGTTTTTTGTTGGTACACTGTATTGTGCTGTCTAGTTGTTGTTGTGTTAGTGTTGCATTGTTGCGTTATCACTAGGCAGTGTTATGTAGTAGTGCTGTAATTATGGTGCATTATTAAAGTATGATGTTTTGGTGTTGCTTTTCCCTAAATTCACTCTCTATGCTTAAATATGCACAAACATTCTTGTCGTATATTACCAACTCCAAAAATCTGCTTTCATAATATGGTAGTAAAGAACAATTTCCTTGCCTTCGGAAATGCCTTATTATGTTGAGACCATATCTAGCCACAGATACTTCATTTATGAATTTACCCAGGCATCAGAATGGAACCTGAGAATTTTTCATGAGCAGTACCCCTGCGTGCTGGTAGGTGGCGTTGATCGGCTCCACGTGGCGTTGTCCATGCCAGAATTGACATCTGCAGCACATATAGGTGCCGCCCAGGTACCCTGACATCAGTTACTTTTCACAACTTTCCACGCCAGAAGCCCGGAGCGCTGAAGCGCACTGAAACTGACCAAAACTAGGGTCCTGAAAAAGATCAGCCCAGAACCTTGAAATCTGTCTGCCGAGTGGGTGGGATGGGTGAGTCTGTAAGGAATCTGTGGCTGGATATAGTCTCTACCGGATAAGTCTTTACCAAAGATAGATAACTTGTTCATCTGACAGTGATGTCTAGCTGCAGATTCCATATCTTTGAATAGATACCGGAGCAAAACTATCCTCGGTGGAGGGCTGCTGACCAGTTTCAGACTAGAAAGTCCTGTAGGACTGAATGAGCGCAGACCCCATCTCTACAGACCTGACTGTCCAGACAATAATGTTTGGTGAACGTGTGCAGGAAGCTCACATCACTGCTGGCAGACATCCAGAACTGGAACACAGAGGGCTAACGCATTGGTTGCAGCTTTAGCTGTGGTGGAATGAGCTTGCTAGCCTTTAGGAGGTTGCTTCTTGACCAATGCATAGTAGATTTTGATGAAAAGCATGACCCAGCAAAAGATGCGGAACTTCACACCCCACAAAGAATTGGTTCCACCCAGAACTCTGATGTGAGGTTAAGGTAGAACAACAAAGTTCTTTTTGGGTTTCGAGTGGAGTTTCTCCTCTTTAGAGGGATGTGGACGAGCGTAGAGGCTAGGTAGTGTGATGGACTGTCTTTCATGGAATGCCGAGATCACTTCTGGCAGAAAGGAAGCACTAATTTCTTGTTGTGGATAGAGAAATATAGTGGCTTGGAGGAGAATGCCTGCAGCTCGCTAACTCTATGGGCAGATGTCTTGGCCACCGTGGAGGCTGTTTTTGAGCATGAGTGGATAGTTGTGTAGAGGCTCAAACAGAGCACACATCAGAAAAGTTGGAACCAAATTAAGGTTCCACTGAGACATATGAATGGTGAAGGGGGAACAGGTTATTGAGACCTTTTAAAAACCTATGTACAATAGGGGAATTTAAGCAAGGAGGGTTGGTGAGGCAGCAGCAAGAAGACAAACAGAACAGAAAGATTTCCTTTAATGGTGCCCAATGTTGAGTCCTGCTGGACAAGGGAAACAGCAAAAAGAAAAACTTCATAAAGAGGGGCAGAAAGGGGATCAATTGACTTTTCTGAGCACCATGCCATAAATCTTTTCCAACAGCAGGTATACACTGTCTTGGTAGAGGAACGCCTGGCTGCCAGAATCACATCACAGACTTCGATAGGAAGGTCAAAAGCTGTAAACAGCTGCCACTCAATCTCCAAGCAAGAAGATAGAGAGTGTACAGGTTCCGGTGGAGAACCCTCCCCTGCTGCTGCAACAGAAGATCCTCCCAAAGGGGCAGCATGATTGGAGGATCGATGGCCATGCTCAGTAGCTCAGGATACTCGACTCTCCCTGCCCAGTCCAGGGCCAGATGGATGACTAGAGCCTGGACATTCCTGATCTTCTTGAGAACTCTGGGCAAAAGTGGGATGGGCTGAAATATGTACAGGAGCCCTGAGCTCCATTCAAGATGAAAAGTATCTACGATAGAGAGATGCCTTGAAAACTCCAGTGTGCAAAACTCCTGACATTATGTGTTCTTCACAGAGGTGAACAGATCTAACCAAGGCTCTCCTCATTGTTGAAAGGGACCTTGCGCCACCTCCCGATAGAGACACCATTCATGATCTGCTAAGCATAGATGTTTGAATTCGTCCACCCTGGCATTCAGCTAACCTACCAGTTGTTGAACCGCCAGGAAAATGACCTGCTGTTCCAGCCATGTCCTGAGATGCAGACTTGATAAAGAGTCCACAACCCCACCCACCCTGTTTTTTGCAGTATCACATGACAGTGCTGTTGTCCATGAACACCTACACGTGCCTTCCCTTGATGGAGGGTAGAAAGGCTTTAATTTCAATGCCAGTCAGATCACCCCGAACTCCAGCATGTTGATGTGGAGCCCAGATTCTGCCGGAAACCAAAGTCCTCTGATCTCCACCTCTCCCAGAAAGCCGCTAAATCCCAGGAAGAAGGCATCTGCCACTACTGTCAGATCTGGTTGGGGAAGAGAGAGGGGTCTGCTCTGGCCCAATGGAGGTTGGTTAGCCACCGGTGCAGATCTTTTTGCAGTTCCCTCTGAGATTTGAACCAAGTTGGAGAGTTTCCCCAATGCTGCACCCACTAGAACTTCAGTTCCCACTGCAGAGCGGGCATGTGCCATCTGGCATGTGCCATCAGCAGGATAAAGAGGGCCATGAAGCCAAGCAGCCTCAGAATCAGTCTCACCGGAACCCAGGATTGAGGCTGAAACATTGGTGTCATAGCCTGATTATCCTGGACTCACTGCTCGGGGGCTAAGCCCAAAACTGCACTGAGTCTAGAACAGCTCCCATGAAAGGGAGCATTGAAGAGGGAGTCAGATGTGATTTTGGCACATTGATAGTGATCCCCAGCTATTGCAGAAGGTTTGCCATAGTCTGGAGGTGGAAGACGACAGCTTGGGGCAAGACCGCCTTTAACAGCCAGTCATTGAGTTAGGGGAAGACTGGCACCTCTGATCTCTACAGATGAGCTGCAACCACCACCATCACCTTGATGAACACTCAACAGGCAGTGCTAAGGTCAAAGGGGAGCATGGTGAAATGAAAATGCTCATGGCCCACCGTAACACTGCAGCTAGTGCCAGAGGGCAGGCAGTATGGGAATATGAAAATAGGCGTCCTGCAAGTCCAATGCTACCATCCAGTCTCCTGGTTCCACTTCAGTCAAGGACTGAGGTAGCATGACACGAGCATTTCAAATTTCCCCTGTTTGAGGAAGAAGTTGAGGGTTCCGAGGTGTGGGATAGGACGAAGGCCTTTGTCCTTTTTGGGGAACAGAAAGTAGCAGGAAAAGCAATCGCAGCCTACTTCTGGCCATGGGACATTCTCTATTGCTCCCTTGACCAAGAGAGCCATGACTTCCTTGTGCAGCAAGGACAAATGATCCTCCATCAGCCGAGCATGAGAAGGTGGCATGGGGGTTAGTCTTGAAGGCGAGGAAGTATCCCAATCTTCAAAATGCACATGTCTGATGTCATGGACTGCAGGTGAGGGTAAATCCTGTCACCAACTGAATGCCCATGGTGGTAAAGGGGCAGACAAGGAAGGCTTGTAGGCTTCAGCTACTGGGGGCTGGTGAACAGAGCTGACTGCTAGCTAACTGACCTACGAGATCTGTGGGTACCACACACTCGTCCACGCAGCAGCTTGGGAGAAGGCATGGCTCGGAGACTGGCAGGGTATTGGCTCCGTTGGAAGCTCCTTCCGTAGCCATGAAAGGATTGAAATGTAGACTGGGGGTGACGTGGGGCAGCCAATAGATCCAAAGACTTGGCCGTAGCGCGCGAGTCCTTAAAGTGTTACAGCACCAAGTCTGCCTTGTCTCTGAAGAGACAGGTGCCATCAAAAGGGAAGCTTGGACATACCCCAAAAAGCCAACCGTCCTCAACCAGGCATGGTGCCTCCGGGCCACTTTTGATGAACCCGCTCTGCATAGTGAGTTGGCCGTGTCCAATCCACAACGAATTGTGAACCTTGTTGCATCTCTCCCGTTGGCAACAACTTCAGGGAGTCTAGCCCAGCCCTCCGCTGGGACCTGTGGCAAAACTTGCCCAACAGTGTCCCTAAGAATGTGGGAGTAACGGCCCAAAAAAGCTTGCGGTGTTCACAGACAGTAATTCTAGGGTGTCAGAAGAAAATAGTTTCTTCCCCAAAGAGTCCAGCCTTTTGGATCCGCTGTTTGGGAAGTAGCAGGATATGCACCCTGGGAAGTTGAGGCATGTACCACCAAGCTTTCTGGGGTAGGGTTTTGTCTGAGGAAGTTTGGTTCCCCGGGTGCAGGGTAATGGTAGCAGGCGATTGTCCTATTTACAGGAGGCCCTGTATTGGGTAAGAACTAGGTGCCCAACAGGATGTCAGTGAGGGCATCATTGTATGGGTCTCTGTCAAAATGTGGGTCTTGACTGCCACCAAAGGCAACTGAAGGTCAAGTATCTCAGCCGCCCTCTGCACCACCATTGCGCACGAGGCTCCCCCTCCATAGCCACTGTAGTGGAAGAAAGCATACCAGTATCTGGAGAAGCATCCAGCCCACTGGCTTCACCTAGTTGCTCAGTGCAGTCTATATTATGGTCTTCTATGTATGGTTGGTATTCTTAAGGGTCCAGCAACCCCTCCCATTCCTCCCCAAGTCCTATCCCGTGGGAATAGGGCTCAGGCCCCGATCTGGGATGTGTGGTTCCTGCCAGCCAGGAAATCCGTATTTGGCGACATCCATCCATCTCTGTGTTGGAGTCAGGGAGCACAATGGGGATGGCACCACTGGTGCCGGGAGCATTGGCCTTGGGACCGGCGCCAGGGAAGGTCAAGATGTTACGACCGGGATCGGTCCGGATCCAGGAATGGATCCCTGGGGGCCTTTCGGAGCGGCCAGCTTGGAACCAGACGGGCTCCCTCTGAGCCTGCAGGGCCCAAAGGCATGTCGATGGAGAAGGGCCACGCAAACATGAGACGCATGACCTCATAAAACTCTTTAAATTGGGTGGGGGTCGCACCGGCTCCCATAAAGTCTGGGAGGTGCGGAGTTGGCCTAGGCACAGGCTTCGAAGAACCATGCCTTGAGCATCGATGCTCCATTGTCTGAACAAATGAGCAGAAGTCGAAGAGCGCTTCGACTTCTTGCTCTTTTTCTTGTGCCTATTACCTAAGTGTCCCAAGCACTTGGACGGGACGAAGAGGACTCTGGGCTCCATGTACAATCCCAGGACCTTTCCCTCGACCAGAGTAATGTGCCGGGCCACTAGCAACTTCAGGGATTGCTCCATCAAAGTCTTCAGTGCTTTGGTCAAACAAAAGGGGCCTGAGTTGGTAGCATGGTCACGCTCCAGGCACCACAGACAGATGAAGTGGAGGTCTGTCATCGACATCGGCCGGTGACAGGCCCTATACTTAAAACCTGTCTTACGAGATGGCATCTCAACACACCAGGAGGTAATACGTCAAAAACAGGTGACATAATGTTGAAAAACATTCACAGAGAGGTAGCTCTTCTCTGGATAGGCACAGGCCGGAGTGGAGACAAAAGAATTGATGTCAGTGTCCTGGGTGGCACTTATATAGGTGCCACAGACGTCACTTCCGGTACAGCCAGCACCACCATGCAGAGCCTATCGATGCCACCTCCCGGCGCACAGGTGTACTGCTCATCAGTCTGACACCTTGGGAAATTCAAAGGTAAGGAATCTGCAGCTGTAAGCCTCTATCAGATATGTATATGCACCAGCGATGTGTTCCTACCCTTGTGACAGACAAAAATGTATTGTCATCCGGCTCTGTATAATATCAATAAATCAGGTATGTCTACCTTTATAGTAACATTTTAATTTGGATAACAGACGAGTGTTTTAAATCATTACAGATAGCATGCGTTCATCAATTCGTATATTCTAGACAAATCCAGCAAATGCTTTGTATGCATGCTGTGTGCTGGTTTTCCCAAAGCTGAACAGAGGAGAATTAAACATAAGAGAATTGAGCACTTTGCAGCTGTTTCCGGCTGTGTGACCTTTTCAAGATCTCCCTTTGAAATTCTGCTGATAACTAGCTTTACTTGCATTTTGCACAGTGCCCACACACTGTTCTCTACAGTGCCAAACTACCACTCTTCTGGGTATAAATAGCAGAGGAGAAAAGCAAATTGATTATTTAAATGCAATTACTGAAGCAAAAGGTGGAAACTATCAAAGACTTACAAATTCGACTTCACATATTGAAAGAAGACAGCAAGTTGAATCACTGTATGGCAGGGTGGGGTTGGTACCTGTATAGACTTCCTGGCGTTAACGGGATTAGGGTAACAAAAATAAAGTTCACTTACACTAACCATATTAAAGAGAAACCAAGAACTGGCAATACCAGTAGGTTTGGCTTATGAAGTGTCTCTTTAGTCACTGGTAAGTTGAGTCACTTAATGCTTCATCACACAAAGACTTTGTCATTCATTGTCCACTCATTCACCCACACACTTACCCCCGTTCTTGCATTCACTGAATAACTCATTCACAATAAACCTCACGGAAATTCAACAAGCTTATACAGGAAAAATTCAAAGACAAAAAGTTGCGAAAAAAGAAAACATTTTACCGTTATGATGTGGCAGGGGTATTTTTAAAAAAAAATAAATTAAACATAGCCGCATGCAGCGAGCTTGAATTTGTATTTTGTACAGAGTATTGTTTTAAAAAAAAATGTATTACAACATGACTGCTGTGTTTAGAAGCAATCTGTCGAATATCCTGGAGCGATAAAACAATGGTATACCAAGGACAATACCATTGGAATATTGCTGCTGGTTTAGAAGTGGTGGCCCTGCTGGAAAAGTTGCACTGCAAATTAAATGAGCAGCAAATGTGCGGCGTGCTAGCACTTTATGGGAGCTGTATGATGTTCTAAGAAACAACAGGGCATATCATCAACAACTAGCGATATTTATCGCTAAATAAGCTTAGCGACATTTTTTAATCGCCGCGCATTGCCGGATTTTGTTTCAGAGATAACGTGCTATTAGCAACGTTTATCTCCAAAGCGATAAAATATCCGGCGATAGCGGGGAAATGCCTGAATATCGTTGGAAATCCAGCGATATTCAGGCATTATCACTAATAGGGACTTAGCCTCAATATCCACCTCCCATTGGATATACAGGCTAAGAACTGGTCTGAGCAGGAGTTAGTTTTCAGCGATATTTGCGCTTAGCGCAAATTTTTTGGGCTCTACGCCTGCGTTGATAATAGGCGATAGCGATGTTAGTGACTGTTTTCAGTCGCTAACAGGTTGGGTACGCCCACTTTGCATGTCATTAGCGATAAATATCGCTGAAATGCAAAGCGGGCCCCAAACCGCTCGCTAGCACCTCAAAGCCGTCACTAACTGATGTTAGTGTCAGCTTGCTAATAGGGCAATGAAATTACCATGCCAAATGCTGTTACTCACAGGGCAATTTCGCCCGTGGCTGAAGTGGGCTGACCCACTGCGCTAGACTGTATGAAGTCATGGACTTCTCAAGTGAATACCAATTACAATTGAGCATACCATTGGCAGAAGAGGGCAGATGAGGACTGAACCAATGCGCCTTCCTATGTATGTGGAATTCACTCTCTATGGGACGAGTATCTTGGGAAAGGGAGATTTTGTATTCAGAAAAAAGACAGGAAAGTAGCCTGCTTTATAAGCAGGCAATGACAAGGTAGCCCACTCCCTGTATCTAAAACATAGTTGTATGAGAACGCAATTAGAGTACATACGGTGTATACAAAAGTCATCAATCTAGCGAAGTCCAGCTCATCCCCCTTCTGGAAACAGATACATAAACTCTTGGAGATATTCATTGAAGATCACTGTTTCTCTTTTCTTCTTCTATTTCTTTCTCATTTTAGTTATTCATACAGCTGGGTTTTGCTGGCTGCTAAAACTGTACGGTGTATCCATGACTGGAAGTACCTCCTGAACTTACTGTTCTTTTTCATCTCTTTGCAACACGTGGATGGGCAACTAAATGAGTGATGTATTTCCTTGTTCGCTCTGACTCCTCTCGACCTGCTAGCCTGGTGATAGCCTATTACAAAGGACCTCATTTTGTACTGCGGTGTCCACTTTTACTCGTTTGGTTTTGCTGCTCTTGGGACTCTGTGTACTTTGACTCAGTGCCACAAAAGGTGCTTTTTCTGAAATTAACTATTATATTGGCGACGCCCATTTGGCTTATGTAACAACTTTCTGAACCGGTCAATCGCTCCACTGCCTACCAGCCTAGTTTTAGAGTTTTCCAACATTTACTCTAGTGATCCAGCAGTCCTGCACCTTGGACAAGTAAGATCGTCGCCGAGGCTCCAGGTACCTGTGAGAATAAACAAAGAGAACAAGGGATTAGGGACATATTTAATTCCCAAGGAAATAGAGCAACTCATTAAACTGTCTGCAATTTTACTTCATTAATAGACCTCGAAACTAGCTAGAGGCATTACTAGCAACCGGACTTTTTAAAAGTTAAGGCGTTCCAGAAGAAATTACATTGCAAAGGGGCATCAAGGCATGGAAACAGGCCTTTGAAAGTTCACTAAAAGTGGGTTCTATTAGAATGCATTTAGATTTCTCCAAATGGTGCACCAAGTTAAAAAGATTTGATTAGCGGGTGGTTCAGGAGGGAAAACTTTGCAAAGTAGAATTTTAGCTCAAGTCAGAGTGTACTAGTACAGTTACATACACATATGATTTGCCAGTAGTTAGTTGTATTAAGTATAAGGTACAAGTGAGATCATTGGTAAAGCCTTACTCTGGTATTTGAGAATGATTCAATTTATTTTAAAATATGTTTATGTGGAAATCCCAAAGAAAAACATTGTCATTCTCCCTCTTTATTCCCATTGCCCTCCCCCACAAAACACTTTCAAGTGCTGGAAAGTATTCATCTTGAAGTGCATATTCAACTAGAGCAGTGAATGTTTCTGCGCCTGTCCGAATTCACAGCCAACCATACATTAAATAAATATGTTGGTTAGTAGCTAACATGTTGAAAAGAGAATGAGGTAAGAGAGAAAGCAAAGACACTTGATATTGCCATTCTAATTCGTCACTCAGTTAGGCACTGAGTTCTACAGGGTTGTAGTGAATGGCTAAGGACTAGATAAACTTCTGTAGTATTTTATCATTGTGTTCAGAATTTAATACTTCTTATTACTTTTTATATACCTTCAGAATATGTGTTTCTGGCACTTCAAGTTCAAATGGAACTTTAAAATTCTTGAAAACCTAAATATCTATGAAACTAAGGCCATACATATTTGGATTTATCACACTTATTTTACTGCTAAGGTAACTACCTTTAGGTTTGTGAGAACACACTTTCTGGTTCGTAAATATATTCAGGGTTAATAATAATAATAATAATAATAATAATAATAATAATAATCTTTATTTAGATACAAAACAATATCTTTAAAAGTTTTTTCCGAATCACATTATATACAGTTTTGTGAATAAAATGGTTTAAAAAAATCAAAGAAAAAACAAACCCATGCGGGCACAAAAAGCATAAAAAATAGAAATTTAAACTGTTATGTGCAACATGACCTAGCGTCTCTTGTACAACTTCCATTATATTCAAATGATAAGATCGAACCATAAGCATACATGCTACAGAATTTCGATTTGTATTACGACCCTCCTAATCGTTGGAAATTCTGTTACAATACATTATTTAATCTAAAAGGTGGGCGGCAAGGCCATAACAGTTTTCTTTGTGTTAAGATTGCGATACGCTTGCTGGATAAATTTGGCCAATTTTATATTTAAAACAGTGTTGTCCGTGGACAGAGCAGCAATGATGGCATGTCTACAAGTCCGAACTCCCAACCCGAAGGTAGGGCAGATACAAACCACGTGCAAAATTGTTTCTGTCGCTAACCCGCATCCTCTACAGATTATGTCCTCCTTCGTACGATGCCAGATGGGTAGATTTTGAAGAAAGCGCCAGTCCCCCATTCTTAGGGCTATAAAACTGCGCGTTAAATAGAGTGAAAATGTGGTGAAAAATACATAGCAGGGGATAGCCGTTTATAGGAGTTGACTACTGCCCAGGAATGGCTGCGTTTTGTGAGGAGAGCTTTTTCAGTGGCGAGAGATGTCAATCTCACACATTTTTTTATTGCGTTTTTAAAGACAGACTGACTAGGATTGAGGGCCCAGAGGTCAGCAGCTGACATTTGGTGGATATAGTCCTTCAAAAGACAGCCAAATGATCCTCCTGGATAGTTCTCATTAATTTCTTTCCAGACTAGGGATTCTAGTGAACCTGGTTCAGCCTGTCTTAATTTGTGGCAAAGCTTAAGGTATGTGCCAACATTAGAGGCTTCGTAATTAGTTAACCCCAACTCTAATCTGATCTGTGCAGGGGATGCGGAACTTGGCAGGTGGAGTACCTTTTTGTAAATTTTAGTTGTGTGTTTATTTAAAGCGGTGTTCATTTTACCTTTAAAGATCTCTATGCCATATGATAGTGTAGGGCCAATCTTTGCTCTTAAGACTTCCAGTAGGGGAGAAAAGGTTTGATCTGAAAGTTTCTTCGACAGCTTGGACAGTGATACCACTAGTGCCGTGGCTTTGACTGCGATCACATTACTCTGCTTTATAAAGTTGCCCCTGAAATCCAAATAAACGCCTAGGTATTTATATGATTGACCAGTGGTAAGGCTTGTTTTGTTAAATGACCAGCCACCACCGCCGTAATGTTTCTTGCTAAACGGGATAATCAGGGTTTTTTCATGTTGACTTCTAGTTGGTTAATGATCGTGTATTGCATCAGTGAGTTGAGAAGCCTTTGTAACCCTACCCTTGTGAGGCTAAACAGGGCCAGGTCGTCGGCATATAAGACATTACATATTGCCGTACCTCCTACTTTGGGCGGGTGACTGTTTACTTTGTCTAGGGTACTTGACAAGTCTGCTAAGAAAAGGTTGAAGAGAAGGGGGGCCAGCACGCATCCCTGCTTGACACCTTGTGAGGTCATGATTTTTCGCGAGAGATGCGTGCCGGACCCTAACTTCACTCGGACCCAGGTCCTGGAGTGTAGTTGGATAAGAGGGTTCAGGATTTTATCTGGAATTCCCAACTGCCTCAGTTTTTCCCAGAGTGCCGCCCTGGGAACCCTGTCGAATGCAGCTTTGAAGTCGACAAAGCAGCAAAATGCTGTCCTGGATGTTGAAAGGGCTTTGTCGAAGATGGTAGAGACTGCTAATAAGTTTGTCGTGGTTCCTGTGTTGGCAACAAACCCTGTTTGATTCAGTGGTATCAGATTATGGTCCTTTACCCATTGCCCAAGGTCCTCCAGGATAAGCCCAGCGTACTGTTTCGCCTCTATGTCCAAAAGGGCAATTAATCTGTAGTTGTTAGGGGCAGCGCGTGATCCAGATTTATAAATGGGGTGGATAATTGCACCCCGCCATGAGTCCGGTATTGTTACTGTCCTCAGAGTATAGTTGAAAAGGTTTGATAGCACCGTGGACCAGAAAGGAATGTCCGAGTTAAACAACCTCTGTGGGAGGCCGTTTGGGCCTGGTGCTCCATCTTGTCTCCCTTTTGTCACTGCTTTGATGACTCTTTCTTCGGTTAGTACATATTCCACGGCGGACCCTTGTATTGGATCAGAGGGAGTACTCAGTGATACACCAGTGCCAGTGCCATGTGCGCTGGCTGATCCAATAAGATCTAAGTGGTCTTGTACCTGGAAGTGGTCCATTAGGTATGTTGCCCATTCCGCTTCCTGAATATTTGCTGAGCCAGAGTTTGTCAAGTTCAAATTGGTGCAGTTGACGAGAGCCCAGAATTTTCTGGAAATTTTTTTCTTGCTCTCCCACACCAGTTCAACCCAATATTGGATTTCCCCGGCGCCTGTTTCTCTTGGATAATTGCCCTCTTGAATGCTTTTTGGGCTTGATGGTATATAGTAAGATAGGCGCTATTCCCCGGGAATTTTGAAAGTGTCCTCAGAGCGTTGTTTCTCGTTCTCTTTAAAGACTTTGTGTCGGTGGAAACTGCAAACCCGGCTGATAGAGTGTGGCTTGAACCCTGCACTGTCGCTGGAAAGCAGCTGATCAGGTGAGAACAAAACAGTGACCATTTCACTGTCGGGGAGGCGTCTTGGTCGAATCTGCCTTTGATAAAGTCCTTACTTACTTTTAAAATATTCTGGCTGTTAATCTCACTCCATTTGAGACGCTTTAAATTTTCAGAATATATTCCCTTGTAGGTTACGGGCGCCGTTTTATGGGATTGTCTTTGTGTTGAGAGAGATAACCTGCGGCCTGTGGTCACTTTCAGACCGTGGATTGATGCAAAAGCTGTCCAGATTAAATAATAGTTCTGAATTACAGATGGTGAAATCTAGGTAAGAGTTTTTGCTTCCGTTTGACCAGGTCCAGTTTGGGGGAGAGTCACTGGTTGACCTACCATTCATTACCAAGTAGCCTGCGTTGTAGAAACTCATCACGGAGAGCTCACCCAGTTTATTGAGGGCTTGATTCTGAGGTTTAGTTTGAGTCATGGCCTCAATGATGTTTGTCAGGGCGGGCCCTTCCATGTCTGCTGCTTTCCCCTGGAATAAATTGGTATTGAAGTCCCACGTGACAATGCGGTCCGAGTTGGGGTGTTGTGTGGCAATGTCATTCATGATTTCACTGAGGCAGGCCAGGTGGTCTTTTTTGGTACGGGTGCTGGGTTAATATACACGTTTATGAGGAAGAGTGAACGCTGCTTCCTCCATGGGTTAATTTTGACCCCAAGTAACCAGTCTTCTTTAAGTAAAAGTTGATTGAATGAACCTTTTAGGTTGTTAGAAATGTAAATAGACAGACCACCTTTAGAGTGACCGTAGCGGCTGTCTCTAAGTGCTGGCTTCCTAAATTCAATGTAACCTGTAATAGGGCGGCCCTCTATGGCCCAGATTTCCTGTAGGGCAATTGCTGCATGTTTGCCTAAGAAGGCCAGAGTGTCATCATTGGAGGTTTTTTGGTGGAGCCCGCTGATGTTCCATGAGCACAGTGAGAAGGGCAACCGCCCTTGCCTGTTGTCTGTTTTTAACTGTAGTTCTGCTGCTGGGTTTGGTTTTACCGGGGGGGGGGTTATGTTTTTCTGCCTGCGTCTCGGCCACGAACGGTCAGTTTGAGTTTTTAGAGGACAGGATCGCTGGCAGCCACCCCCAGCCTTGGCTTAGATCTGCATTGTCACCATCTTTTTCGAAGAATGTGATTTCGACGTCTGGTCCTGACGCGTTTTTTAGAACGGAGTAAGGTCTCGCATGTACTGTTGATTTAATAGTAACCGATTGTCTGGGTGAAGTCGATCGGGTTAGCAGGGAAATTGGATACCCTGGCGTGAAATATGGGTACACTTTAATTCCCCAGTTTCGCAAGATGGACTTGTGTTCCAAAAAAGCTCCTACCCAGCTGACCGATTTAAAAGTCGCCACAGTGACCTCTGATGGTTGGTTACCTCTGGGAGGGAGGAATTCGATGGAATCAATGCTGTCCGTGGACAACCCTGCGAGCCCCGGGATGCCTTCCACGAGTTTTATCAGGTTCGATCTATTAAGAATGTCGTGCCGACCCTTGGATTCATATTCAGGAGCCAATAGGTCTGATGGCACGATGGATCGTTTTTGCTCACCTCCGGTGCACTTAGAAGCAGGTTGTCAGGTTTGTCGGGTAACATGCCTGGTTTGGTTTCGTGTATCTGTTGTGTCAATCTTTGCAGGGCCGTCTTCAACGGTGGGCTGTCGCTAGTCAAGGTTGTTGAATTATTACAAATGGTTTTAGAGTAGTTTGGTCTAAACATTACATTGTCCTTTCCGGGTGGAATAGGAGCCATCAGTGACTTAGGTTTTCCTGGTACCGTCTTGGGCCCAGTTGCACTTATCTTATCTGAGCTCATCCTTGTGTTTTCTGTGGGTGCGCTGAGCTCATCCATTTCTAGGTCCGTAATTGGCTTGCTTTGGTCCTGGTAGCTCCTCGCTGGTTGTTGGGTGGGTATTCCTAGGATTTCTCCATTGTGGTTTGTCGTAGGCAATAATGCACTGGTTTTGGTGAGGGTTTTTTATTTTCTGCTTTTACAAAAAGAGGGAAGAGTTCCTGATGGACCACATTGGAACTTGCCCTGAGTTTGTTTCTAGTTTCACGCTGGCGTTTGCGCTCTCTCTTACTGCATAATGGGCGGAGCGCTGGGGGAGCTTCCACTGTTGCGGCGGTTTGGGGCACTGGGCTGTCTTTTGACCCGGTCACTGGTTGGTCTGGGCTGATTGTGGGCCCAGTTGAAGTCAATGGTGGACCGTTGTCGTCTGTCGACTTTGGTTGTAATTGACCACAGTGGCCCTGCCCGTTCAGCTCAGTTGGGCCAGTGGTTATTCCTGCTCTTGGCGCCATCCCTTCGTTCATATTTGCACTCTGCTTGACAAGGTCTTGGGTAAGGTGTTGCTGTTCTTGCTGTGTGGGGGAGGAGGGTGTAGTGAGGACGTTTCCTCCCCTCATCAACTTGACTTCCCTTATGACGGTGGTTAAGCATTCTGGAAGCAGAGAGAGAGAGTCTATAATTGGGGAGCAGCAGCAAACTGATTGGGCAAGCTTCGTGGAGGCTTGCGCCCTTAAGATTAAATTGTTTAATTTGTCTAGTTTGCTGTCGATCCCAGACGTGAATAATGCCAAGGTGTTTAATAGGTCAACCTGCACCTCCAGTTTTACCGAGTGGTAGTTTAATGCGTTAACAGTTTTTTGGAGGGTCTGGAGGAGTTGTGGCCAGGCACTAGTTGCTGTATGATCTTCAGTGTTGGACTTTTCGTTTGAGGTGTGCCTGGGGGAATTTTGAGTGGTCTTGAAAAAGAGAGACAGATCTGAGATGAGCTGATCATTCGAGTCAGGATTTTGCAGTGAGTCCTTTGTTAGTCCAGGTGGCGAAAATATCATGTACAAGGGGCTCGAGGCTGGTGATACAGTTAGAGTGGTTGTTGTTTGTGGAGCTGAGGGCGGCTGACTGCTGTTGAGAGGCACAAGGTTCACTTGCCCATGAATTTGCGCAGTCGTTGTTTGCCGAGGCAAAACCTGTGAGGGCTTCGTTGGTGTCGCCGGGCGAATTTCGGGGGACTGTGTTAGAACTGAGCAGGCCTTTGTTGTGCACAAGGTGCCCTCCAAATGGGTTTGCGATAAGTGAGATGATCCTTTGTCCTCTGCTTGGGACACAGGAAACTTGCCCGATGGGGAATGGGCATATTGGAAATTTTTGCTGTTTGCAATGGAAGTTTCGTCATTTCGCCGCTTCCTCTGCAGATTATTGTGAGTAGATCCAAAGATGTAAACTTCTGATGATTCTGTCGCCTTCTTGGTTTCGAATGCCCAATTTTGCGGTGAGGCCGAATGGATCAACCCTGTTTGAACCGGTGTTATAGATGTAATTACCTCCGGAGATTGAGAGTGTGGTTGTGACAGTACATTCAGGGTTGTTTTCTCAAACTGCAGTATAACGAAAATGGATCAGAATTATGAAGTTTACGTGGATACTAAATAATAATTTTTTACAGGTCCTCACATAAATTAACAAGGCGTGCAAGATAAATATGAGTTTATAATTCTTCAGGGATAGCTCTGAAACAGTACTTTAACAATAGAGCCCATCTCCACAAGTATGGATGGATTCCTAAGAAAACTTCCCTATATTCAGTTCAGACTTCTGTTAATTCCTAAAATGTTCACAGAGAATCTCCAAGGTTTTCCATTCACTCACACAACAAGGTACTAGCTTCAGCAACAATGTATCTTGATGACCTAGGAAGGATTGTGAAAGCCATGAGGAACATAAGTAACGTCAACATTATAGCCACCATGTGCAACCCACCTATGAAGTCTAAGGCTTCATGGTAAATGTACTTTCCTTGACTGTACTCAGGATCTTCCCATAGTGCATCTTTTGAAGATGCAAAGCTTCTCTTTAAATGACGCCAACGCTCTGCATGCACCGACAGCCTTCACTTCCTCAGAGCATAAGTACACATTTCGGAATATTGTGTCTGTCAAGTGAGTAGAAATAAGTGCAGCAAACTCCGTGAGCACATGGGAGGTGTATTTCACTGAATGGAACTGAGAGAGGATTATGATTGCTCCTGTCCAAAGTAAAGGTTTCTCATATAATTTTGACAAGTGAAGGGAATTCTCAGTAGAGTAGCCCCTCACGACCACCTACTCACAGCACTGGTGGACCTGGGAGAACTTTGGATGTTCATCACGTGCATCGATATTGAATTATTTGTTACATTTTAGGAAATGAGGGCATGCAATATTAGCCAAAAAATCAAGCTGTCAGTTGTCTGCAGTTAAATAGTTCCAAAGGAAAGCTTGAACAAGCATTGATAAACGCATTTCCATTTGCACTTGAATATAATTTTTATTTTGTAACTTGAATTTCAGTGTCTAGCTAGCCTGTTCCTCACTTTGAGAAAATGCATCGTAAGGATGACTTAATGAATGTTTAGTAGAAGCATGAAATTATAAGATGAAATAGGCAAATGGCTCTTAACCTGTAGCAATGACTTTCACATATTATAATTACAATTACCCCCACCCATTAGCAACTGGCATTTTGGCTGTGACAATAAAAATCAAAGGACTGCTATGAGGAATTTCACTACCCCATAACGTGGAATCTGGAAATTTCTCAGTCATTTCTTCCTCTCTCTTGTACCCCCTCTTTTTATGTGCACACTCCTGGCTAAACAGTAACGACAATCTTTTCCGATTTAGAGAAATAGGAGGTGGTGGGAGACAGGAGAAGGACAGAGAGATAATGAGAATGGTGTAGCAAGAGATTTGAAGTAGTGGGAGAAGGGTGGCAGAGTTATAGAAGATGAAGATAGATGAGCAGGAGGAGAGTCAGGTATACATAGGCAGGGAGGCTTGGTAGTGTGATGTGCAAGCAAGAGAAAGGCAGAGGTAGAGGTGGCGACATGATAACTAACATATAGAAAGATTGGGCAGGTGAAAATAACATTAAGGCTAAAAGAAAGGTAGAGTGAAGTGTGAGGAGTTCAAAGAGGGTAGAAAAGAAAGATTACATATAGAGTGAGAACAGGTGAGCAAGAGAGAGAGATGTGAGGTGAAGTTGATGCAGAGACAGAGAGAAAGAGAGCAAGACAGTGCAAGTGGTGATGTAACAATAAAGAGGTAGAGACAGACAGGTGGAGTGAAGCTCAGAGAGGTATGAGGACAGATGTATAACTATAGAGGTGAGTTAGAGAGCTAATTGAAACACAGCAGGAGCTATAGAGAGGGTTGATACAGAGAGGGAGAGAAGCATAATGACATACAAAGAAAAAGAGAGATTAAGACTTTTGAGTAGTAAGAAATTAGAAGGGTAGTATGAGAAGTGAGGCAGATACAACAGGTAGAATGGGGTGAGGTGAAGTGGAGAGGTATCAAATGAGTGATGTGAGAAATTTAGATATTAGGTAGCGAGAGGCTGGGCTAAAAGGTGTAGAAAGTGTCAGTCAGATGTGCGGTAAAAAGAGAAACAAAATAGGCACGTCCCGTTTGTGGAAGCCTTCCAATCTCAAGGCTTCAGAGCTGGGCCATCCTAGTCATTTTACGGTTTCATCCCATAAATTTCAGTGCAGACCTCCAAGACAGGAAGACATAACGAGTGATATCTGTCAGGGTGTGCAGTTATGGCACGCTATATAGGATCTCTAAGATGCGGTCGAGCCTCAGAAGAGAGAGCTTCCCTGATAGTTTGAGTCGTCACACCCACCAGTAAACTAGTCATTAATGAAAATTAGTTGAGAAGCATAATAATAGCACCGACTGTCTACCATCCCCAATCAACCATCATAGGGGGATTGCCTACTATTGGAAAATGCGATTCGCGACAGACCACCAAACCAAAGAAAGGAGCGAATGGCAGAGTTGAGCGTACGAAACTAGCAGAGGGAAATCAGGAGTGGAAAGTGTTGAAATATGTATACAAAATTAGGGGCAATCATCATCCTAAAGAGGGCGATGAGGCCCATAACTTGTAGGGGGAACGGTGTCCATCATTGGATGTCAAGTTTTATCTTAGACACCAGTGGCGTCATGTAGATATGAGGAAAAGGACGATCAGAAACCCAAGGTATTTAAGACGCTTCAAAGGGATGTTGGACTGCCACAAATGGACGCTCGCATCTCCTTGAATTGGAACCAAAAGAGATTTGGTAGTATTCACATGAAGACCTAAGGCCTCACTTAACAAGGTGAGGAGTTCAAGACCTCGGTGCCCAGAGGACTGGGGGCAGCTACGAACAACAGGATGTCATCATGGTAGAGAGCAATGCTCTCCTCCTGTCCAGTTCACCATCACACCACCACATACTAAACTGAGCATTGCAATGGATAAGCCATGCCAGAGGGTCTATCACAAGGGCAAATACGCGGGAAGATAGATGATAGCCCATACATCTTCCCCTACAGATGGGAAAATGGCCAGAGTGCAAGCCACTGACCTCAATTTGTGCATATGGCTGGTGGTAAAGGGCAATAATAAGGCTCCGCAAGTGCTGTCTGAGTCTGGCGCTTTGGAGGGCACCCTCAAAAAACGACCAGTCCACTGTGTTGAACGCCTTCTCAAAATCCATATGGAGTAGTGCCGCCAGAGGTTGGGATGCGGTCAACCTGGAAATAGGCACCTGGATTCTCCTAGTAAAGTGTCTTGTGCTGTTCCCAGGCATGAAGCCACATTGATCAAGGTGAATTAAATAGGGCTAGAGTAGATTGCAGTTGATTGGCCAGAATTTCAGAATAAAGTTTAGCTTCAGTGTTAATTAACAAAATGGACCTGTATGAAGAACACTTCTCAGCTCTGTGTCCTGGTTTGGAAATGACCATGATGGAGGCCAATTCATCAATTTAATTCCTACGGATTGATTAAATGCTGTTTGGATGAAACATTGACTTTTGCAGATGTTAGTTATAACTCTGTGAAGTTTAGATTTCATTAGCTCAATTCATAATAGAAAGTATTTGGAAAAACACCTCTAAGAAGAATTGTCGGGGAGATGTTTTGTCAATACTGAATTTGTTGTGACAAAGACTAAGGTGATAAAAATATCTCAGTCAGTGAGCATCACTAGCCATTTTCTTTGTCAGGACTGTGGAACTTGAGAGTAGATGATGAACTTGTTTTTAGAGGCGTTTAAGCTCATACATTTTGTAAGATTTTGCAGGAAAACATTTAGGGTAGTGCTGTTGGATATGTTTGCGTGCTTTAGGGCAACATTGGGTGTAATTGGTATTGGGTTGTAGTGTTATTCCTTTTTTCTGCAATACTGAGTGAAGATGTTACATGTGAAGGTTGAATAGCTATGGGTCGAGAATAGAATCTTGAGAGTATAGGGATATGATCTAAAATGACAAATTTTGAAAATTCGAGCTCTAGATCTTATGAAGGAGTACTATTTTAGAAATAGACCTTCCATTCTTATTCTTGTGAATAGGATGTCAAGACATGTTCTATGGTTGTTGTGTCAAAGTTTATTGTTAATTCTAACAGCACCTGAATACAGACATTTAATTCGCCCAGTTTAGGTTGGGTAACTTTAAGAATTTATGGTGACTATTTCCACGCATTTAGGTTGAGAGTTAGATTGTTATGAGGGTTTGCAGATTGTTCTTAATAACGTTGGAAAAGAGTTTCATAAAGACATGCTTTTCCAAAACTTTCTCAAGGAATGGGATTTAGAGACAGGACACAGGTTTTAAGGTATAATCTATCTGATTTTGAGACAGATGGGGAATATGACTTCTTCAAATGAAGAGTTGATAATGTTAAGGATGAATGTGGCCTGGGGTACGTTTTTATCAGGTTTGCTGTGATGGGGAAGTTACTGTATGAGCAGGGTTCATTCAGGTTATAGTTTGTAGTATACTGTGAGTGCCAAGTTGCTTAAATGTTGATAATTTTGGAATGGTTCTTTCCAGGATTGACAGAATTGTTGATAGGGAGTCCTTTTTTGTTCTCATTGTATCATTTAAGAGAAGAATTACGCAATGTTTGTTGCAATTGTAGTTATGTCAAAATCAAGAGAGAGAAGGAAGAGGGAATTGGAAGTCATGACTCACACTCCTCATAAACAGTGGTACAGTCAAAAGGGAGTCAATATTGAATCATTTAATCAACTCAATGATGAAGCATGTCACTGCATAACATTCAGTGAGTGAGAGTTCCTTTAAGAAAAAAGTATTTCTTCTACATCCACCCGGTGGACCTACCCTAGATGACTTGAGGTTGACTCTCACTTGATTGTAACACTGCAACTGTAGTTAGTCAAACAAGTCAAATTAGATCGAACAGGTCCACCCTCGACCATGTGATTATTTTTGCTCCCGTCAGCTGGGGGGGGGGGATTACTCTGTTACTATGTTTTGAATGACGTCATCTACTTCGGAAGTAGCTAGAAGAATAGGGGCTACCGGACCTATTGATATATACTACTCACCAATGTATTCTGAAGGTTACACTGGAAAAGTAGTCCTTAAAGAGAACAAAGTATTGTAAAATATGGCTGTTGATGCTTATAACCAAGTACTGCAAATGGATTTACTTGAAATGCTACTACTCGAAATAACCAATGAAATATGTTTGTTTTTTTAATTAAAATTATGACTATGAAAATAATGAACAATGAATTTTAATGTTTGGTACAGAAAAAACCCCTCAAGTATTAAAACAATGCCCCATATGGCTAATAGATGGCTCCTTTAAAACATGTCCACCACCTTTCTACCTGTAGCATACCGTTCAAGGACATCTACATGACAACAATATAACATTAATATTTGATTTACTACGCAATAAACAGTCAACTACATATTTAGAAATGTTTAAAAATAATCTTAGATTTTGAGTTTGCCATGCTACATGCAAAATCCAACATGTATTAAACTCACAAATACAGGGGTTCTATTTCCACTATATCAGAAGAACCATATCACACCACCGAAAGAAATCCACCTCGAGCATTAAACAGTCAATACTCCACAAATACCACATTACAAAATGTGGTATAAGAACCATGACTCGAGTCACAACAATTTCGAGAGGACGTAGAATTGCTGGGACCCAGGAACCACCCCAAGTGAGTAGATAGGGACCCCAAGGAGAGCGTGTGCACTAGAATACATGACCGCGTACTCCGTACAAGTCTATGTTCAAGTCGTGGTTGGATTTTTAAAGATTAAGGACCCTTCCCAGTGGACCTTGAAGAAACCCTGTGGAAGACAGAAGGTTGGAGAGTCACCCCACCCGTGGATACCATGGTACCCAAGTTACCTATACAGGGAAGCCGGGTGCATAGGTGTAAAGTGGCTTCAGAATCCACCATCTAACCCAATGGAGGACTTTAGGAAAGTGCCGCTGCTGGAAGAGGAGAAAGTATCCGTGGGAATACAAACATGGATTCTTGATGAAGATTACCTGAAAGCAGAGGGGACAGAGTCTGGTCACTCGGGAGTGACCACGCGTCGGTAGACGAATACCCACCAATGTCCAGTGCTTCAGGATAGATGTCGATGACCTTGACTGCAGATGAGGAGACCAGGCAATGCTGAGGATAACCAGGAGCCAAATACGAGCTGTTACACAAAGGATGTCGAGTGCTGAGGGGTCAGTGACCGGCAGGAGCACCAAAAGCAACCCACGCAGGAGGTCAAGAAGATGCAGGAAGAGGACTAGCAATGTCCAGGAGACTCACCACAAGTAGGGGAGTCAGAGCAAGCCCAGAACAATCAGGTGAGCCCAAAGAAGACGTAGTTGACCCTCCTCAGGACCCACAGTATAAAGACACTGAAGTAGCAGGGGGACCTCAGGCAGCTTTACAAAATAACAGGCCACAGAGCACACGGTGTGATGTGGGTGAAGATCTTTGCAGGAGAAGTTGCCAGAGGTTGAGGCGACTTGGAGCCCAATGCACTTGCTGAAGAATTGGCAACAAGCATTTGCACTTGCAAAAGTATGCAGTGCACAAGAGTGTGTGTATTGTAGCCCCCACAAGAGTTTCTGACCTCATATTGGGTGAGAGGCCACCTCGGCTACGTAGAAACCCACCTCCTGTGTTGGTGAACCCTACGGAGTCTGTAAGAGCTCAGGCTCAGCAGACTTGTCAGCAGTGTTGCGGTGCCTGTGAATGCAGGGAAGTGACTCCTTCACTCCAAGGGAGATTATCTTCAGGTGTCTTGGATACTACATAGGCCCTACACAGATCCTGTATGGTGCAGTGGCACAGACGAGGCAGCAGACTAAGAGGGAGACAAAGTAAGGCCCAAACAAAGTCCAGCAAAGTCTAGCGTGCCCAAACAGTCGAAGTGCAGTGGTTTCAGTTCTGAGTCTTGTCCATGATGAATCAAGGGACCTACACCCAGTTAAGCCCTTTAGTAACCTAAGGAAAGGGTTGGCAAGATTCAGGGGACCCTCCCAGAGGAGGGTCTGGACAGGGGGGCGGTTTCTCTGAGATCCTTTGTCCAGTTACGCGCCAGAGCAGGAGCCATTGGCTCCCAGGACTGGTTTGAACTGAACTATGCACAGGGACACCAAATGTGCCCCTCATGTAGACTTTCAGGCGATGGCAAGTGCACCCACCCATCCCTAGTACACTAAATCCTGTCTGGGAGGTGGTCATACCTCCCTTTGGCAGGATGCCTATTGCCCTGCCTTCCTCTGCTTGGCTCAGCAGCAGGAGAGCAGAAATGTGTCTCTGGTCGGCTTCAACCATTTTGTGCTGTCTGGGTCAAGAAGGCTAGTAAGAACAAGATTCTACCGGAGGGCTCTCTCGGTGGTTGGAATCATACCTTCCACACCTGTTACCGGTGAGGGGGTATGATTCCAACATGTTTGACACCAAACACAATAGGGTTTGTTGCAGCCATTTTCGAGATGGTCAATGCACGGTCCCATAATACCCCTCTATATTAGTGTATGGCTGCTTCACTAACAACCAGGGAAAATGCACTCTGTAGGCTGCAGGGGTATCCTACTCATGCAGGGGCACCCTCTCACTTAGAACCAAGTACCTTGCCCAAAGGGTTAAAAAGGCCTGCTAGAGGGGTGACTTATAGGTTTTAAGTGCAGTGACCCTTAGATATAGTAAACTTATATATGAAGTAATTTGTGCTTGCACCAACTTACACAGGCTGCTATGGCAGGCCTGTAGGTCCATTTTGAATTGTCTCTCATGGGTGGCACAATACATGCTGCAGCCCATGGGAGACCTCTGGTGTGCCTTGCCCTGGGTACATGGGTTCCATATACTAGGGACTGACAATGGTACCCCAGTATCCAATCTGGGGTGTACAGTTTAGGGAGAAGGCAGATAGACTGGGGTCCTGATTAGCAGGATCCCAGTCAGACTAGTCAAAAACAGCATTACATTCAGCAAAAAGTGGGGGTAACAGGAAAATGTAGGTCCTACCTTCCTACACTCATTCTTTAATTTCTTGGAAGACACCTGGGTAAGTTGCTTACACAATATGGAAACAGGAACTAAACCAAGGTCCAGATTAACTGGTGGAACATATATGAATGCACCCTAAACAAGGAATCCAAAGCAAACAACAGAGAAGAAAGATGGCACAATTCATTTCAACCCACAATGGACAGGCACTATCCAACCATATACCAATTCATTTACATTTTTTAACAGGAACACAGCTATCAAACCTTAAGATCACTACAATCCCATTCAGCAACACTAAAAGAAAGAATAATCAAACTTTTGTTGTAAAAAACATAAATCTGAACAAAGAACTACCACCCTTAGAATAGCTAGACTATAGCATACACATTACAGTAACACCACACCAACAAAATTGTATGTAGTACACATAAATACGCCAAAAACTTCATAATCCAAACACACTGAAACATAATTATAAAATCAATAAAATATACACATAAACATACGTGACACACTCCCACTCACACATTTGAAATAATACTTACAATTCAGTAGCAGATGGTCAGCATGAGAACCTCATGACTCCAATATAAATCCACAAATGGTAGCCCCAAAAATATACCTAAGAATTAACAGACTCCTATAAAAATAGCTGTTTTTCACAGGAGGATTTTCCCGCTATACTCCCATCAAACAAGTTGGGCTCAGTCACCTTGTTCTCTCGCGCAGTGTTATTCGAGATTGGTGTTTAGGCGATACCATTTACAAATAGCAACAGTAGCCACTACAACAATGCACAGTCCTACTATGTTTTTGTGTTATGAGATGTGTTAACAAGTTTAAGTCTTGTCCCAGTGCTCAATGGTCACTCTTATCTCATAACATTTAGTTCTCATGATGTTGCTCAGAACACACACATACTTTTCCCTTAGTCGGATGCCATTCCCTGTGAGGTGATTTTATATGATGCCATTGTTGTGCCAAATGTCACTGGAGGTCAGAGCCAACGATGCTATCAGTATGGCAGGTAAACCTGCAAAATGGTATCTACAAGCAGAACCTATGAATAGGTATGTTGAGAACCATCCTTATTAACAAATATACTCTTGAAGGAAAGTTTACGTGGGTGGATCTACTCATATTGTGAACCAGGTCCAATTTCTCGAAATGAATGTGAAACTGCAAGATGATGTCTTCCACATTATTAATAGCAAATGCCATCCAAAGCTAGCAATACTGAAATGTATTTCGAAATCCTAGCCCTGCGCGCTCTTTGGAAGCAAACACATTCCGCAGAAGTGCACGAGCGTGTCAATAGCTGGTCTAGTTCACATCGCTCCCCGCTTCAGTAAGTTTGTATCCAGCGTCTTGTCGCCCAGAGACGCCACCACAATTGGAACAAAATAGAGAAGTAAAAGATTAAAATAACAAAAGAATGTTTAAAAAAAAGCAATCAATCTCAAATGATTTGGGTGTAGCTGAAAACAAATAAGGTATATGCAACAGACCATAACCTTTATTCTCTAGGTGCATGTGTCTGGAACAAGCAGTGTGTCTATTTAGAAATATTCCATTCTAACTTGTGCAATAAACTGGAATTTATTCCTTCGGTCATCCTTTAGCAACAAGAAATATGAAGCGGATTGCTCTGGGAAAACTCTAATGGAAAGTGCCAGCTTTTAGAAAAATGTATTGTAGCAAACTCAAACCGTCCTTTTGTTAATTGCCACTCATTGTTGATTTCTATATATAGACTTAGCACATTTAAAGGTTCTGAAAAATATGTAACATGTATCCAACTTTCTTCCAAAATCCCTAAAGTATTACGAAAGAACTGTTTGAGCTGATCAAGTTTTTAAATATATAATTTAATAGGTCAGTGGAGTTGCAAAATCAAACCCAAAATAGCTTCGCAACTGTTAGATATTTTTACTTTGGGCAATCTCGCAATCACTGGGAGTGTGACAGTGCAGCAGTCAGCAATTTGTAATAATGAAGCTGAGACCCAGTACGGCAATGATTTAACACTGTTTAGGCCTACGTGGTGTGACTGCAATTCTTATTCATACATCTGTATGAAATTTGATTTGTATTTATATTTGATTTACAAGACACATTGATCTACATGATGTACGAGGTATGGTTTTATATTTTTCTAAACTTCCATACCAAAGGTCCGTACTAAACTTGATTAAAAGAGAAGTTAACAAGAAAATGACATTAAATTACGTTTTCTGGGACAGATTAACATGCTCTAAGTACACAAATACAGAAAAAAGATGCTTGTTGGATACAGCAAGATTCTGAACTATTTTCCGTCACACTTCCCAAAGTGTACCATCCTTGTTGCTTGACAATATCCTGGTGGTTACATGCATATTGGCATCTTTCTCATTCCACTGTCTCTTCCGTCATGCCTCAGTATTGCACCTCTGTTATTGCTGTGGTCACAAGATGGCTAGGTGGTCTGTGTGTACCCCTGATCATTGGTTTAATACCTCATTCACTAAGGCTTTATCGAAACTCTGTAAAAATTCTACATATAGCACCTAGAGAGGTCCCTTTGATCTGGAGCCTAAGAACTAAATATAAGGCAGCCCGAGAGAGGTGACAACAAACTTCAAGGGAGGAATCCTGGGCGGAGCTAAGGAGAGCTACAGAGACAAAAGATAGTAGAGGCTTCTGGAATGTTGGAAACGCCCCTTTCTCAAGGATGCCGTAGGACCAACTGTCGACTCCCACACTGGGGAATCTGGTTGAGTCCCACACGTTCAAAATATCTTTTAGAGCTCCCTAGAGATTGCACTCCTCAATAGTTCTCCAATTGCGAAAAAAAGCCAGCTCTACATGATGTTAATGTGGGAAATCATCAAGTCCTTGGGAGTCGATACAGCAATTATTAATTTTATAAAGCAGCTCAATGTAGGGCCCACAGCCTGCATTGGGTTTGGCAGAGGTGGTGAATGCACAAAGCCATTTGGTATTAAGCGTGGAGTGAGACAAGGATGTGTTTTCCCTACATTCTTGTTCTCCTTCTGCACCAATAGGGTGGAGATGGCCTTAGAAAAATGTACCAGGGATGTCCTGTACATTGAAGGTGCCCCTCTCCCAATTCTCCACCATGCAGAATATGCAGTGCTCATGGCGTGCACTCGTAGAACACTGCAGAGTCTCATAGAGCAATATACCATTTATATGACCTCCGTGGATTTGCTTGTTATTGAGTTCAAATCATATGTTTTAAGTATAGGGTTACCCCCTAAGAGGCGTCCGTTTTATCTTGCCCACTGTAGAGTGGAGGTGGTTGACTAATTTTTATACCTCGGGGTTTTATTTGAAGGGAATTTCTCATAGAAGGATATGGTGAATAATAGAGCACTCCACTTGGAGAGAACTGTTAGAGCTGTTTTTTAATTTTCAAAGTAGATGGGGAATAAACCTATCTCCAAGATTTTACATATTTATTCTTCAAAAGCAAAGGCAGTAGCCACATACCTGGCAGCAGTGTGGGGCATAGCACAAATAGGATATTTGCAATGTATTGAATATGCTTTTGCTAAAAGGTTGCTTTCTTTGCCTCAAAGCTGCTCAAATTGCCATGGTGAGTTGGGATTGCCATATATTGTGATGCTGTTAGATTGACCCCACTGACACTGCAGCATTTCATCTTGAAGAGAAGGACATTGGCCCTTAATCAATCAGTGTTAAGGGATTACCTTAAACTGAATCATGCCAAAGAGATTCCCTTGCAGAGATATATAGGTTCCACACTGGTAAGATTGGGCCTGCATGAGTTATTTGACTCCCCATCAGCTTGCTCTACTTTTCCTGAACCAAAATGAAGCAGATGGTCCTATAAAATGCAGTTGCTTTCAAATAGGAAACAAATAAAAACAAATCTAGTGTTGATATCTATTACAGGTCTCTTCCACTGAGGTGTGATGTTCAAATTTCCTGACCTTTGTCCATAATCTGCAGCATCATTTTATCCTGACCAGATTCTGGTTAAATGTTATCCCACTTATGCTGGGCTTTCCGGCAAACACTTATGTACCCCAAAATGTGTCCCAATGTCCATGTGATAGTGTTCATCACATAGCCTATCACATACTGTTTTTGTTTTTAGGTTTCGACCTGGCGAGGGGCACAGCCCCTCCCAGATCGAAAACTTTTGTTTTCAGTAGGGATGTTTGGACCGCCTCTGTTTCCAATTGGCTAGCTCCATAAATGGAGACTAGCCATTGGGAGACAGAGGCTGTCAATCGCGCTTTCTCTTGAAAACGCGATTCGGGGGCGTTTCTGGTGCTTTTTTTAAGCCCCGCCCCTTTGTCCCGGGCCGCGCTGCGATTGGCTGCCGGCCCGGGACACCCCCGTGACGTCATTCCCGGGCCGCGCTGTGATTGGCTGCCGGCCCGGGACCTGACTTGTTCTTTTCTTGTGTGAAAAAAATAATTGTCGGCTTTGTACCAAGCGTTTTAAAGAAGGCACATAATATGTTTAAGGACTTGATTCCCCTCCCTCCCCCCTCCTCCTCCCTCTCCGGTGTTCATATCCGTGCTTATATCGGTCTTGTAAAGCTGGCATATCACCAGGAGGCCACCTCGCAGCACTAGTTCATCCCTGCCCTTGGCAAAGACGCAGTTCTGGATTTAAGTGGGTCACGTTTTCTTGGGGCGAGGTTGGCTCTAAGAGAAGGGTTTTTTTCCCCCAATGCCATGCCACGGTGTACGCCTCCCCGTGGAGGTGTGGCTGCTGGTGGAGCAGGGATCATTTCGCGTCATGGGTCGGCCGGGGCGCATCACATGACTGCAGTCTTGTGAATACCTCAGCAGCAGAGCACGGCCGCTTCCTCCGCTGCTGGGAGTTTGCCGTGAGTTTGTGGCTGCGGGTAGCTGAAACAATTAATTTGGGCAGTAGTGGCTGCGGCGCCAGCGCCTCTTAAGACTCTTCACACACACTCACACTGCTCCAATTAGGAGGAGGGGCTGCCCTTTCAGTCGATACTGTGCTCCTGTCAATCACCGTGGCACCATAGGGGCTGTGATTAAAATCCGTATGTGCCGGCGTTAGAGAGTGCCCTCATGTCCAAAAAAAGTAGAAGCGGCGGAGCAATCCGAGTCAGTGGAGTGCACTGCAAGCAGCACGAGACTCGCGTGTCTCTCATGGCCACCCGCCGCGGTGCAAGAAGGGGGAATGAAGGATGGATTGCTGCGGGCAGTTAGCTGCGCCGCGCAAAACACTATCTGAAACCTTGGCAGCTATGCATACTGATATTCTACTATTGTTGACTGCCCACGAAATTTAGAAGCAGTAATCATTTCATAAAAATATTCAATGAATGTGAGCTTGCACTTTTATTTTTAAAAACCACAAATGTTTTGCTTAGTTGCGTTATAAATGTCAAATTTTATAAGAATGTTTCGATATCGGCGACTGTGTTTGTTGCCGTCACAATGGCTCAGGTTTATCATGGGCTTGATTACTTAACGAGAGTCCCTGCGCCGGGCGGTGTGCCCGGGGGCAGCGGTGCGGCCGGTACACTCCGGGGTGGCTGTTTTCAGATGTTAAGGCCCAGGAGTCCCAGCGGGGAGTCTCTGTGGGCTGCAGGAGATCACAACTGGCATATGCTGTACACCCAACTGGTTTACCGAGAGGAAACAGGCAATCAGTGTCAGGGAACAAAGGGGGGAGGCGGTGGAAGCGGCTAATTACCCAGAGAAGGGATGCGAGAGGCAGCGCGAGGCCCGGATGCAGTCTGGCACCACCGCACCGGGCGGGAGTGGAGGTGTGTCATGCACCAGAGGAACCAGCCACCGGCAGCAGACAGCAAAGCTGCAAAAGGCCCAGGCAGCCAAGTCACCAGCAACAATTAATTCACGCCCGAGGAACGTTTTTAACAACCGTTATCAAGGTGCGGCGCGCGCCTCCACTCACTCTCAACGAACTGGGTTATCTGTGAGAGCAGCCAACGAGGACACTCCCTGAGGTGTGATCAGTGAGGCAAAGTCTGATAAGGAAGCCCCAAAAATGAGCGCCGGTGCGAACATCAAACACTGATTCCGACCGTCAGCCCTTCCAGAAGGCAGCGCCACTTATTGACAGCCGTGCCTGTGAAAATATAATACAAATGTGCTTTTCCTGAGTTTGCTTGTGTCCCCGCCGGACCCTTTGGCAAGAGCCACACATCTTGTTTTTAAAGCAGCACTGGTACTTTAAGAAACCGGAGTTGCTTCTTTAAAAAGATGAAGGAAAAAAGGTTTCTCTATTTCATTGCATTAATATGGATGATGTTCCGGTGTCTCTTGTTAAACGTGAAGAATTAGTGAACTAAGAAGGCAAGTGAGCTGTCATGTAAACCTGCACGTGGTGCTCAAAATAACAGAAATCAACATTGTTGTCTATTAAATAAAATACAATATGAATTGCACGACTTCGATACACTATAGGTGATGTTTGTGTGCTTGACATGTTGACGCTAAAGCAACGTGCAGCACGAGGGCCGGCCGAGTAAATGATGGATGCTGAACTCTGATTTTTCTCCTGAGCACTTTATCCGCTGCTTGGCCCTCTACCGTGGCCCTGGCTTCGCCCTTTTACCTCCTGCCCCCCGTGGCACCAAGGCCTTCTGGCATCGAGGCGCTTTGTCTGTGATCTGGGGGAGGGGAGCTAGTGCACTGTCACATGCTGCTGAGCAGGGAGCAGGGGGCAGGGGGCGCCGACTATCTTCAGTTACATAAACTGCAATGGAAGCTGCAGTTGAAGCCGGTACTGCAGAGTACTGTCCCCGGAGGGTGCTGGCAGGCTGCAGCACAGCTGCCAAGGTTTCATATTGCTATGTGTGATATTTTCATAATCCTGGTGTAATTATCAGTGACATTCAACGACTGAGTGACATTTTCTCGCAAGCAAAATGAAACCTATAAATATCAGAGGAAGCATTCAATTTCGTTTACAGTTCTCTTTAGCACCAGAAACGGGCCTTTGCAGACTGTTAAAACAGCAACAATTAGCGTTTTTCTCTTGGGAATGGTGCAGCCCTACTGGCAGATGTACACTTATAAGTGTGCGCCCATGCCAGCCTAGATCCACTGTACATTGTGCGAGGTGAGGGCAGGCTTACTCGCAAGTTGTTGACACATTCCAGCGTCAACAATCTATTTAATAAACCACCGTCGGGCTCACACATATAAAATGTCTGGTGTGAGGAGTTTCTGGAGCCGAGGAGCAAGGGCAGAGCACAGCAAACTGCATCCTTTGCAACGCCAGCAGTGCTGCGCCCCTTCACAAGCACAGGTCTGAATCTGAACTCAGCTGCTAAAATTATCCGCTTTAAAACCCAGATTTGCACACGTGTGCTCAATAACACACAGAGCTTAGAAGAGCACAGCACCAGCCGTGGCACTGAATGTGTGAATACTGTACACAGTCAGTCATGGGTACAGCTGTACTGTAGTCAGTACGGCCCAGGGAAGGTGGAGCGGTCAGTGCCTGGAGAATTTAACATATTTAAAGCTAGAACTGCCCTCCACGAGATCGTTACCGAGAGCAGTTGAAGACTGTGGTCGACCACCACCGTGTTGTTATCTGAGCCTATGCTTAGTGTACCACCTTCTCAGTCACACCACAGGAAGGGGCACTGTCTGTCGTTGTCTTTCCATACTGTCATTCCATACTGTGTGTGTGGGGCTGTGTCTGTGTGTGGGGCTCTGGGTCTGTGTGTTTGTGTGTGGCCTTTGCGAGAGATTAAGCGATTGGCATTGTAAATGACAATGCCATTTATTTATCTGTTTTCAAAAGCAACACATAAACAAGCATTTACAATGCAACAGTTTCTCCTTTGCAAAAGTTAGAGCTGTTGGCATTGTAAATGACAACATTTTTATTTATGTGTTGGTGTTGAAAACAGATAAATAAATGGCATTGTTATTTACAATGCCAATAGCTTAATCTCTCGCAAATGTGAGACTTATTTTACCCTACTGGACGAGCTCAGCAGACAGCAATTACTACCACACACACACACCCAGAACCACAGACACCCGAAGCCACACACACCCAGCCAGCCACACACACCCAGAGGCACACACACCCAGAACCACACACACCCAGAGCCACACACACACCCAGAGAAACAAACCAATGAATACATCACTCTATGAAACAGACTTAAAGTTAGATGTACTCAATGAGTTGACTGAACACCATTTCTTCATCTGCCGCTAATAAATATTGTATTCATATTCATTAAGCATGCCCCCCTTGTTGAACAAGGGGCAGATACAACTGTGTACATTAGGCAAGAGTTCTGAAATATGTCCATCAAAGTTTATTTTTTACTCTGCACAACTACATGAAACGTTTTGCAATTTCAGTGATTCTTTGCACTATTACACAACTTTTTTTAAGTTGGTGTAGGTCTCTAGGTCAAAGGTCAGCAATTCTGATAAATAAATCTAAGAAAACGGTCTAATATTTTTTTGCTAAAATATTTCAGACAAAGGATGTAAGAAGCTGGCTCAACATGCTCTCACAACGTATTATTAACATAATGAATTTAATAAAGCAATTTTTCAGCCAGCCCAAATAATATAAAATCAATTTCTATTAAAATTAGGGAATTCGTGAAATAAGCCCCCTGTTCAAATATTGGTTTAATGAACATGAATCACAATGCAAATACTGCTAGTACCTAGCAATAAACACACTACTATTGCTGTCTGCTGAGCTCGTCCAGTAGGGTACAATAGGTCTCCCATTTGCGAGAGATTAAGCTATTGGCAATGTAAATGACAATGCCATTTATTTATCTGTTTTCAAAACCAACACATAAATAAAAATGTTGTAATTTACAATGCCAATAGCTCTAACTTTTGCAAAGGCGAAACCGTTGCATTGTAAATGCTTGTTTTATTTTATTCCCAACAAAGAAAACGAATAATGACACCATATTTGCGTTACCCTAATTTAGGCAATATAGGCAAGTATTGTCCCATTTTCAACAGCTTGAGCACCCTTTAGTCTGCTATGTTTTGGCCACTTTTTTGTGGGCAATAATAAAACATACGAAAGCACTTTAGAATTTGGAAAGTAGAATGCATTGATATGGGGGGATATTCCTACTGGTTAAAAGGAGTAGTGTCTGGTTTATTGGGTACTGATTTTAACCTTTTGGATGTTATATCAATTTGATGGGAGGCATAAATAATTATTTCTGAAATATGTAGTCAATGAGTCAAGAATATTTTGTTTTACTAAATCAAATTTATAGGGTTTTACTGTGATGTTTTTAGATAATTTAATAATGAATTCATTGTGATGTATAATCTTTTATGCAAAGAAACATTGTGAATAAAGTTCTTTGACTGACTGACTGTGTCCATTGTGCTGTCTTCTTCCTTGGCCTCCTTCTGTCTGTAAGTGATTCAACAACATCACAATGCACTCTGATGGCATTGCCATGTGTGAGCCACAAGTTTCCTCGACCTGCATTTCCCTAATATACTTATCTGTTTCCTGCTCTTTCTTCCTAAGTAAAAAAAGGTGACTAACCATGGATCTTAATTATGTGAAGGGCTCGCATACCAACCCATACAGGTAAGCTGTTATGAGAAATTGGGTTATTTGTTGGAGGTTGTCAAGGGATGTAACCTCTGGTCCAGCAACAGCCAAAATCCCTGCTAAGGTGAACTGTGGGTACATAGACGAGCAGGTTGATCTTGGTCTCCCCACGGTTCTCAGAGCAGTTTTCAGCCAAAATTGGTCTAAGTCTTGGGTTTGGGGTTTTGGCTATCTGGGCAAATTTAGCAAAACTACCAGGGGCCCGGGACTGGAGTGCCAACTACACTCAGTCATGTGACCTAGGACAGACTGCAGGCACCAAATGGCAAGGGCAGGAAATTGCCAACTTTCTAAACGTGGGATTTTCCAAACTCTAATTTACAGTCCAACTTTACCATTAAAGAGGATTTTTAATTACAATTTCATGGAAACCAAACATAAAATGATCACCAATCAAAAGTTAGCACTTGATGTAATAAACCAATGTCATCCTATGAGACAGGTGGGCCTCATAGTACTGAAGAATTGATGCAGGAGTTTTTTACTTCCAGGACATGTAAACCTAAAACTAGATGTCCACTAGGCCTGGGCGGTGAACTACTCTCAGTCTGTGGAGCTTTCTGCGCAATTGAACTCTGTTATAAATATATATATATATATATATATATATATATATATATATATATATATATATATATATATATATATATATATATATATATATATATATATATATATATATATATATATATATATATATATATATATATATTCACTGAAAAAACCATAGGTTATACACCATATATAGTTAGGAATTAGCATTTAAAAAACCTTATTTTACTCACACAAAACCATTGAAATTCCATATATAGTTAGTTGTACTAACTATATATCGCGCACCCGCAATCCACTGCTGATCATGTCACATATTACATCATTCATGACATGGTCAGTGACATCACTGATGACATCACTGATGACATCTCAAATGACATCACTGATGACATCACTGATGACAACATCCAGTGACTGTATGTTTCTGTAAAGTTAAAATATGTCTTACATATTGAAGAATGAGTGGATGTAGAAGTGTCTGAACAAAGGATTTAGTAGGTGCATGACTGACTGTATGAGTGAGTGATTAAATGTGTCTCACTGAGTGCATGGGTTAGTGACTAAACTGTCTTAATTTGTGCATCATTATGTCTGTTGTTCTGTAAACTGCTGCATGTGTTGATCAGTAGCTATATGATTAACTATATGGGTTATTGATTGGTTGCCCAAGTATTTGTATGGGAGACTGAGAGTGTGTATGGGTGGCTGGGAGGTGTATGACTCTCTGCATAGATGTATGGGTTCAAAAGTGCATGTGGAAACAGCTGTATGGGTGGTTGACTGTGTGCATGACTGTATTGGTGAGTGAATAGATATCTCAGTGCTACATGTCAAAGTAAGTACATATGTAAAATACAGTACATGTGAGAGTTGACATATATAAATAACTGTGCATAAGAGCCAGTGAATGTGTGAGTGGCTGTATGGATCATTGTGAACTTGTATCCAGGATTGTATAAGTGAGTAAATATGTTTTAGTATATGTTTGAATAAGTAAGGTGTGTTTAACTGTATAGTTAAGGAAATGGAGGTGTGATTGATTGTTTGCATGACTGACTAGGTGTGTGTGTAACTTCATGGATGAGTGACAATCTGCGAGTCTGTGTTTACACTGAGTGTATCTAAGGTTATATTAGAGTCTGAAGAGGTTCATCGTATTATCACATGAATGATGTCATCAGTGATGTGATCAGTAATGTCAAATGAGATGTCATCAGTGATGTCATTTGAGATGTCATTTGAGATGTTATCAGTGATGTCATCAGTGATGTCATTAGTGATGTCATCAATGATGTCATTTGAGATGTCATCAGTGATGTCATCAGTGATGTCATTTGAGATGTCATCAGTGATGTTATTTGAGATGTCATCAGTGATGTCATCAGTGATGTCATCAGTGATGTCATTTGAGATGTCATCAGTGATGTCATCAGTGATGTCATTTGAGATGTCATCAGTGATGTCATCAGTGATGTCACTGACCATGTCATGAATGATGTAATATGTGACATGATCAGCAGTGGATTGCGGGTCCGCGATATATAGTTAGTACAACTAACTATATATGGAATTTCAATGGTTTTGTGTGAGTAAAATAAGGTTTTTTAAATGCTAATTCCTAACTATATATGGTGTATAACCTATGGTTTTTTCAGTGAATTTTCAAGGTTTTGTAAATGCTAATTCCTAACTAAATATGGTCTATAACCTATGGTTTTTTCAGTGAATTTCATTGGTTTTTTAAAAGCTAATATCTATAGCTGTAAAATGTATTCTTCTTTAAATCCAAAAATATATTTTATATGTTTATTAATAATTTTTTTTAAATATTTTTTTTGTTTCGCTCCCGGTCCGCGAACCGGGAAGCTTCCCGTTAGCTCAATTTAATGCCGCGACCCGGTCCGCGAACCGGTAAGAAATCAACATAGTGACGGTATCGCGTTGCCGCGTAATGCGTCTTATGACGTACTGCGTTAGCGCACCCGGAAGTGCCCCGGGGCGCGGACCGAGGCACGAAACACAGCTCCCCAGAAGCGATCCGCGTCGCGTCGCGAAAACGCGACGTATCGCGTTGCCGCGTAATGCGTCTTGTGACGTACCGCGTTAGCGCACCCGGAAGTGCCCCGGGGCGCGGACCGAGGCGCGAAGCGCAGCGACCCGGAAGCTATCCGGGGCGCGGACCGGAGCGCGTAACGTAAGCATAACAGGTCATGTGACTTGTTAATAACACTTTTCATTGGTTCATTTCACTTTTGGTTTCATAATGATGTAAGGCTAGGTCAGGTGACCTAAAAATAACACTTTTCATTGGTTGAGAAGTATTGTTTTTCCCAAATGATGAAAACCCCTCCTTCTTTCCTCACTCTGACTTTCATCATTGTGAGAGGAAGACCTTTACTACTATATGAGAAATGGCTTCATTGGTAGCTTCAGCTGGTGGACCCCCACCACCACCTCCACCTCCTCATGGGAAGAGAGGACCACCTCCCCAGGTCATTACCAACACTGAGGAGGAAGATGAAGAAATGGATGAGGAGGGAGAAGAACCACAGTTCTTAGAAGAGGTGCCCCGGGTTTCCAGAAAGAAAGCCAGTTTCATCTGGCAGTTTTATTCGATCCCTCGTGGCCCAAAAAAAGTCAATGCGAGGTATGTCACCTGCCGCATATGCAAAGAACAATTATCAAGAGGGACGGACAAGAAATATAGTTACGGAAATCACACAATGCACAGGCACATGACAAGGAAGCATCCACTAAATTACAGCCGGGCGGAAATAAGGGATATGCAGGACAATCCAAGACCAACTCCTGTGGCCAGACCAAGATTACCAATTTCATTAACACCAGAAGAGGCACGGGAAACTGTGCCAAATATACAAGAGAATTTTGGCCACATGATACACTCTTGTATGCACTGTTGTGCGTTGTTAGCGTGTGGCAACATGAGCATCAATGCTATAAACCTGGCATATGAACACCATGATTGCCCTAACCGCCCCCAGTAATTTTTTTTTTGCTCCTGTTGAGCCCTTTTCAATGCCTGTTTTTTGTTGTTTCCCCCCCCCCCAAAAAAACCCAAAAAAATATAAAATCGTTCAAAAAATACAAAAAAAACAAAAAATGTTAAAAAAAAAAAATATATATAAAACAACAAAAATATTAAAAAAAAAGTTCTTTTCAGAACTACCTTCCCTTTCAAAAAAAATTGCTAGAATGTTTAGCACTCTGGCAAGCTCTATTTCTTTTGGTTCGCTCCCGGGTTAGCTTCCCGGTACGCGGACCGGGAGCTAACCCAAAAAATAAAAATAAAATAAAAGAGTAAGTATAAGGAAAGTAAACAGAGAGTGATGTTAAAAGAAAGACAGCTATAGGGAGTAAAGAAGAGATACTGTTTAATAGATCTATTTACCGAAGAAAAGACGGAAGAGGGTATAATTGTGAAAAACAAAATAGATAACGAAGTGAAAGAAAAAAAAAGAGAGTATAACATTAACAAAGAAGAGTTTCTTGGAGAATGTGAGTGAATGTTCAAAATAAGATTAAAACATGAGGAATAACAGAGAGAAAAAATAGAAAACAGAAAACAAAAAATAACAGAAAAAGATTAATTGAAACAGCAAAGAAATGTAAGTAACATAGAGCCATATCATCAACATAGGCAATAAAAGCTTTGCAGCTTTTATTGGCAGAAATGTGTCGCTAAAGCTGCTTTTGCGGCAGAAAACTGCAGCTAAAACCACTTTTGCACCAGTTTTCTGCCAATAAAAAGAGCAATATTTTATTGGCTGTATTCATAATATGCCCCTTAGTGTGCTTCAACTACACAGAGAAAGCATTATGAACAAGTAGTGATAGAGTGATCAGTCAAAGACACTAAGAGTAATAGAGAAGGAGTGAGTGAACAAGAGTGAGGAACTATGAGAAGAGAGGGACTGAGAAAAAGAGTGGAAGGAGTTGAGTAAGTAGGTAATAGAGAAAGGAATGAGGGAAGTAGCAAAGGCAGGAAACTGAGGGTTAAAGAAATGAAGCAGTGGAACTAATAGTAGGTGAATGTGATAGAAATGTAACGAAAAGAGTACAAAGCATTTACCTTATAATTGTCGTTAAATTACTCACTTTTTGTTTTTATACTTTCAATCTGTGAAAGAGAGAACAAACATTTCAAAAATATTAAAACATGTATTTAAAAATTACAAAAGACAAGGGAAAAGATTGAAGGACAAACAGTTTTTCAACAACTTTGACACTTACAGAAGCTTCTGCTTCTCCAGGCCCCCTACACAGTCCTAAAGATATACATTTTAAACTAACAGTATCTTGATGCAGATGAAGTGAGGCCTATCTTAAAACATGGTGCATCTTTTGCATTGCTGTTGTCTCAGAAAAGTGTCGCAAGACACTAAAATTTTAAATAATTGCTTCAGGATGCCAATAAGATGTGTCCTATCCAGAGGTTTGTTTGAGGTGAGGCCTACTCAGGGTTGCAGATGACATTTCGAGTTGTTGAAGAGAATAGAGGACATAATACATGTGAAGGTCTACCAATGAAGTGAGTCATGTTCACTGCACTCTTGAACAAAGTCCAAACCTCCTATGTTTCCCTGGACAGACCTAAACTTGATCTGCACAATGTGATTCGTAATGATAGGAAACACAGGTGATGTAATTGAAATACGTGCAATTTATTTTGCTCATTTCACAATCACATCACTTGTGTTTCCTTTGCTTAGGTATCTCATTGTGCAGATGTAGTCTAGCATATGAAAGAATACGCAGAAGTGCAGCACTGCATGCAACAACTTTGACACTTACAGAAGCCTCACCTTCTCCATGCCTCCTACACAGTTCTACATATACATCATAAATGCAAACAGTACAGAATTAATTATACATGTTAAATGGTTTATTTTTGCTGTTCTCAGAATGTATCAAAATTCACTAAAAACAGTGACTTGAAGGTATTCATCATATAACAGCGGGGAAAAAAACCCACAATCAAAATGATTGTGTTTAAAAAACCCATACAACATAAGAAATCAGAATTCAGAACTCCTTAAAGTAAACTTACTTTCCATGACGTCAAAGGATGTCCTATGAACAGCTTACACTCTTTTGTGCTGTTATTACTTTCAGCCCGCCACTTTCTGAAAGAAAATCTCCATCGTTTTTAAAAACATGTTACATGCAATAAATGACTTCTTGCTCTCTACCACAAGTTTCCACAAGGCCAAATCTTGTCAGACCCATTTATAACTCTTGGATTTCTTGTAAGCCAATCCCGTCATTTGGCATTTCCGCAACTTTCAGAATTAAAATGTTGAAGATCATTTTCACAATCCTGGAATAGTAATATCTTCCCCTTCTTGCTCAGTCATGTTCTACATTTCCTATGACACTGATACTGCTTACTATGAAGCAGACTTACACTAACTCTATGACTACTACAATTATTTAATTCTCTACATCACTTTCAATCACAAAGCAATGTAAAACAGTAGACAGCGTTGCAGACTTACATTCCCTCTACTCTATGTTTTGATTGGCTGCTTCAATTAGCTTATAAAAAGAAATAGTTTTTCTGAACTCATTCAAAGTGCATGTATTTCTCCATGACGTCCAGTGTTATGGTAAAAAGTTATGTCTCTGTACTACACTTATCCTCAAGGCCAAATAGTGTAGGAGCCATGAGAACTTCTTGAAATTCCTCAGAGCACATCCCGAGATTCTTTCCCTAAAATTTTGGTTTTAAAAACACCAGGTAAGAGTTTTTAAGGTCATATGGCAATTTTTTTTTGAAAATTAAAACAGAATCATTGCAGAATGACCAGCCATTTCTACACTTTAAATAAGCTGTATAATGTCCTGATGTTATTGAAGGGCCGTCATGATATATAATTGCTGCAGTTACAAAAGTCCTTCCTGATATTGACAACTGCGAAGCTACAAAATTTTTAATTAAAGTTGTCAATTTTGTTCCATCAGGCCTACATCGTTGGAACATTAAAATGACATACTGGCCATATGTTCGTATAAATAATGTGGACATCATTTCAGATTTACATTGGCTACACTCCATGTTGTGATCAGCTGCTTTTACTAGCTTATTAAAGGAGACTGATTTACTGTCTGGCAAAGTTAAATATATAAATCTTTCTGAGTCTACACTAGTAGTACTTGATACCATACAGTTCTCGCAGTCATGCTGCCATTGATAAGAAAGCCCAAACAGCTGATCTACAGCTACACC
This sequence comes from Lissotriton helveticus, assembly GCF_964261635.1. Taxonomy (NCBI): domain Eukaryota; kingdom Metazoa; phylum Chordata; class Amphibia; order Caudata; family Salamandridae; genus Lissotriton; species Lissotriton helveticus. The sequence continues at coordinate 750,610,069 of NC_136061.1, forward strand.
TTCAGCATGCAATACATCAAGCATATACATTAAAAACTCCTGACAATCTTGCTGAATATTTTGAGAGAATTGTGTTTGGCCTGAACATCTGTCTAACAGATTTCGAATTTCAGACACACTTTCTATGTTTCTTCTATCAGTGCTACATTTCTCTAACACAGAATTTAACAAACTGCAAAATCTTTGATCAGAATTGACCACAATCTCTTCTTTTACATTTTCTAGAGAAAACAAAACATTAACCACTACATTAGCATAGCAGTTGACACCAGAACTGTTTTCAAATTGAAAACCAACAACATCTTCAACAGAATCCTTTTTGTTTCTGCTTGTAATTTTAGGTTCATCGACTTTTCGTCTTTTTGCTACAACCTCCCCAGTATTGGTCACATTTCTTCGTTTCCGGCCTACCACACGTTTCTCAAACAAAGGATACTGAGGCAAATGTGACGCATACTCTCTTCTTAACCTATTGTATTCCTTAACACAATCTAGATCCGCACAAATGTTTGTGACATCACACTCAATCAAGTACAATCCCGATAAAGTTCTAACTCGTGACAATGCCACGTATGCCATACCCTCCTTGAACACAGAACTGCCAATATTCACCAATGCACAGTCTACACTTAAACCTTGCGATTTATGGATTGTCACCGCATATGCCAAGCAAACAGGAAACTGCTTACGGCGAACATATAAGTCTTTTACAAGCAAAAATCTAGCAGAGCAACGACCAATTAGCTGTACTTCCTCAATGCCATCAAATTTAATTTTTAAAAATTCAATTCCATCTCTATTTCTGTATTTTACAAAATCAACAACATTACCCATTGATCCATTTACCAGACCTCTTTCAACATGTAAATTTCTTCTTAAAATTATACGGCAGTTCAAGCACACATTCAGAGTCTTTTCAAAACCTGCAGTTTTAGATATACTCTTCTCTAATGAATCCAATTTTGTTTTCAGATTCTCAGATAAAATAATTGTTGATCCCATATGCTCTACTCTGTCAATAGCTTCCAGTTTCACAATCTCTTGCTTTTCTAAATGCAACATTTTGTTGTTGAATTTGGCACATTCTGCAAGAGTTGGCATCAAACATATTCCAGATTTCTTATCAGTAATTTTCTGAAAAATATTCTCAGGCACAACATCTTGTTCTGGATATAATTTGACAGTAATCGTGCATGTAAAGCTTCTTTCCCATGCTCGGTCACTTTTCCAATTCTAACATCTTGTAGAATAGTCTTGTAAACTTCATCCTTCGCCTGACGCATATTTTCATGCAGTTCAGCATAATTGAAGTTTAACCATATATTGACGTTGCCAATGCTGCCTAGGCACTTCCTGGTATCTTCATGCGTGAGCATTTTGAACACAGGTTGCCCTTTCACTGGTGTCAGCTGCAGAAGATCTCCGAAAACAATGATGTGTTTGCCACCAAATAACACATCATACTCTGTTTTGAGAACTTCTTGCATTCTCAAATGCACAAAGGCAAGCATGACATTGGAAACCATGCTTACTTCGTCAATGATAAGAAGTTTCATTTTCCTCAAGATTCTTGAAACTTCAAAACAAGCATCTCCAGATAGCTTGTGATATTGTAATTTGTTGTCATGCTCCACTGGCAGCATCAGTAAACGATGTAAAGTAATCCCTTTAATGTTATGTGCTGCCAGTCCAGTTGGAGCGGTGACAACACAAGACAGCGATGACTCTGTCCTTTCCTGCAAATAGCATGAAATTGCTTTAATGAGGAAACTTTTTCCAGTTCCCGCTTCTCCACTCACGTACAGTCGGACAGGCTTCAACGACGTACATGAGCACTCTTTCTTGTCATGACTTAATCCATGATCAATTTGCATGGTAACTTCGTCATATATTTTCCTCTGCTCAACGTTGAGTTGTCTTTCCAACTCTTCTAAGTTAACCGCATCCTCCTGAGCATGTGCCATGGCTCTTTCCACTTCATTCATGGCAGTGGCAGCTTCATTTTCGATAACAGGTCCTCCTAGTGGATCCTGACTCAATGAAGCAGAACTCTGACTGTCCTGAGAACTGTCTCTGGCAATCTCGGCTGCAATCGTTGCTTCCTGCTCAATTTCCGCATTCAACATTTCTACATATTTGGGAAAAGCAGGACATTCTATGGTCTCCTTGGCGGCATTGAAAGAGTCTTCGTAACAGAGGAAATCTCCAAGCAGTTCCTCTTCTGCACGCCAAGGCTTGAAAAGTTGCAAAAGTGCTAAATAGAAAAACTCCTTTTTTTCAGGAGATTCGCCACTCAATTTTCGATGGTTTACCAAGTGGCGTTTTCTTTGCTTGACCAGACATCCCTCACTTCCTATTACAGCATACACTCCTTTCTCAGTATCTTCTTTGATGTTCCTCTTGAATATGTAATTTTGAAGAACCTCATACAGACAAACATTGTCGAGGTGACTGCTTCTATTTGGATAATATGTATCCAACATGTTGGTCTTCAAAATGTCGGTACTGTTTGGCTCCTTTTCCGCCAAATACTCAATTTCCCGCACAGGTTTCAGAACTCGATTACGCGTTGCAGCAAGACCAAGACTCGCCCAAACGATACTCCTGGACTTGGCATAGAGACTTGCTGAAGACAACCGGTCAGAGCATTCGTAAGCTCCAATTTCTCGATGCGACAACATCTTCAGACTGAAACTGTACAACTTCTTGCTGAGGCTCTTTTCATGGGAAATGTCCTCCCACATATCCTTCAATTCTGTTTTCTCTTTTTTGGTGATGTAAGACGTCACATACTGAGCCACAGCCATACAGTTATCAGCCACAAACTGTATATCCATGTTAGCATTCCACATGGACAAAATCACCGGGTTGTAGTCGTTGATGTACTTGGACTCTTCGTTCCTCTTCAAATTGTATGTGTTTTTAGGTGATTTCTTCATGACATTATGTTGCAGCGAAGACATCAATCTGTTTACTCTTCCTTTAGAAATCACCGGTCGTGGAAAGCCGAAACGACATTTGGTGTAGAACTTGTCCTTGTTTCGGAATTTACGACGGCAGTACTTTCCACATCGATGGCTTTGGAAACGCAGAACTTTTTCTCTTAGGCTTTTCTTCTCCTTTGCATTTGGAACAGCACACGTAGAATACTGTTGGATGAAACTCATCACTGAGTCTTCTGGATCCGTTCCAAATTTAGGTGCATCCTTGATCCACAGCAACATATGTATATGAGGAGCACCTCTTGCTTGGTACTCCTTTCTCCAGAAGAAATCCAACACCTCTCCAAGAGGTGGATTCTTCTTATTCATGATGAAAGACATCATAGCTTCAAATCTATGATTGAAGTACCTACATACATTGACTGGATCCAAAGAGCACAGTTCTCCGGGTGTCTTGAATTCGATGTTATCTACGTTAGCATTTGCCTCTCGTAGAAATTCAAGTAAGTCTTCCCAGCCATACTCGGCACAGCTCAGAGTGAGGAACCATGTGGGAGTACCTAAGTTCCTCAGCATACATTTTAAATCACCATGACGACGGTACCAGTACTCATTAGTACCACGCTGACACGCCATGAGATTAATCAGGTGAGAATCCAAAATACTGTCTTGGACATTGACTTTATCCATAAAGTCACTTGCCGAGATGTTTTGCATGTGTATACCACTTTTCAAGATGTGGTTCACTGCATATGACAGTCCAGACAGATCGCTTTCAAACAGGAGATGAAACAAATAGGGAATGCATTGTCGAAACCTAGCATCTCCTGCATACAATCGCAAAGTCCGGTATTCAGAAGCAGGAATTTGATGAGGTCGCTCATCATATCTTCCTCCCTGACCTGTTGGAAAAAGCTGTGGGAAACACCGAGCTTCCAAACTTTCCTCCCAAACACTAATGGGACTCCCTTTGGCTTGTTTCATTTGAAACAACTCAATAGCATTCCCCATGACTTCCTTGGAATGCAAAGGATGAACACTATAATGTTCATATATTTCTTCACTAGTAGAGGGTTCTACTTTCTCAATTTGACCAGCACACAAATCGCTATCCTCTTCCTCACTTACTTCCTCTTCTGCAACATATACATTCTTATAGTATTTATTATTTTTTTTCAAATACAATGTTGCCTTTTTAACTTTCCTAACATCTACTAAATCTTGCCATATTTTCTTATTCTTTGTCGGAACCCCATTAACTAAGATAACCAGAGGTTCCTCTTCCACTTTTTCTACTCCAATTGTGTTAATGTTTTTCTTCAAATCTAGAGGCAAATAAACAACTCTTCCCTTTAATCCTCTCTGTAAATCTGATGGAGGCAATTTCCCTGTCTTTGGCTCCATTCTTACAATAGCCTGAAAGGGATGGATACTTTGAATCAAAATAGATTCATAAGTATTTAAATCCTTCAATTCAGAAGGAATCTCAACCAATTCCAGATTATTATGAACTGCTCTAGCAGGCATCTGGTTTTGATTTAATTTGCAACAACAATAAGTACACACACGTTGATCAAATCCCAAATCAAAACAATTTTCTACCATCAAGTATGTTGCAAAATCCTTCCATTCACTATTATTTTCCCTTTCACTTTTTGCATATAAATCCACTAACTTAGTCTGATTCTTATAATAAGTGCGTCGACAACACACACAAGTGAAATTAGGCCTCTCACTTGATTTCACCTGAAACGTCGCAATTTCCCTCTGGAAATTATCTGTACTGGAAACCTGTACACTATCTTCCACATTACCCTCTTCTTCTGGGTCAATTTCAACATTCTCCTCTTTACTTCCAAAGTAACAAAACTCAATTTCTTCACATATGTTCTTCACATCTATTTCAGAACCATGCAAAAGAGCAGCGCATAATTGTTTAAGCATAATTGCTGGACTCTTAGCATAATACAACATTCTAACTAATTTCCTCACTTTATTATGATGCACTGCTAGCATCCTGAAATGATGAAAAACACTCTGGCATACTCTCCTGGAAAGACAAGCCAGTGAATGACCATGCAAACCTGTCACTTCTCTCACTTTGCAAGGATCTAATTCTTGCAACAACCTTATTTTCTGCTTCAAACTTTTCTTATTAAATGACCGTACAAAATCACAAAGCAAATTGATGGAATCCTGTCGCACACTGCAAATACTACTACACTTCCAGGTGTACACAGGACCCTTAGCACGTCTTCCTAAAACCTCATTACCTAACACCTCTTCTGTCTCTGTTGTCACAAGTTTTTCTTTTTCAACTGGACAACCATCTTTCACTTCATAAGCACGACCACTGGTGTCAACTGCATGCACCAAATCATTATCCTGGAAATAACTCTCCTCATTAAAAAATGCCTCACAGCTTGAACTATGCATCCATTCTCCAGAAAAAACTTCACAAAAATTACTACGATTAACTATTCTCTTCCATCTACTATTTCTTTTGAAATCATAAATTGCCTTGTTTAGCTTCCTAATTCTATTGATTATCAAAATAAATAACTTACGTTTAATTTCAAATGCCTGATCAATAACTTTCTCAACTTTTTTTTTTCTCTTATAAAAAACCAGTTTCTGTTGACCTTTCTTAATATTTTTTAACAAATTGCCAATTATCCTGTTGCGGAACATTCGTTTACGAATGTCCCTAAACTGTTGTTTCCTTCTACTATCATGCACAGACTTATCTCTTGCTCTAGCAGTAACATTTTTGATTGGCCTTTCCTTTCCATTTGATTTGCTTCTCTTTTTATGGACTGAAACATTTTCTGTAGTAATATTTTTTTTACTACACATATTTCTTATGAAATATTTTGTGCTCTTACCCGGTGCTTTCTTCGTGACTTGACAAATATTTTTGTTAGAGGACTGCTGCTTATTTTGTTTCACCTGCTGTCTTTGACGTTTTGCAGCCTTTCTCTGTCTTTCTATTGTTGGCATGGTGAAATCTTGAAATGATCTGCAGTTGAATCTGTGGTAAAATATAATAAAAAATGTTATTAACCATTATTACCAAACAGTAAATCAATAACAATGATCAAAAACTTAACACACTACTTGACATTTTAAATAGAAGATTTTTTAGTCCTTGGCAAATTTACAATACAGAAATAGCAGAAAAGAAATGACATTTATATTTATGTTACCTGTGCTATTTTATATGTGAATCTGATCTAATTTTATGAGCATATTTTAATATTTTATTGAAGACACTACACATAACCTGTTTTTGAAGGTGTCTTTATTTTTAAATTAAACGGTTTACATTTTTACTTTTCATTAATTATACATTTTAAAAAGAAATGTTTATATTTCCATAGGCTCAAGCAGGTCAGCTTCCCACCCTATGTCATATAATTCGGACAAATCTGCATCCTCATCACGCTCTTCTTCATCCTCAGGATTTAAATCATCCAATGGATCAACATCCACTGATGTTTCAATTACAAGTTCAATGATGAGGTCAAAATCAACTGATTGCAGATTGTCACTCATGTTGATGTTTTCTTTATCTTTAAAGAAAGATAACAACAATGAGATGTTGCAGAGTAAGAGACAAATCTCAGAGATTATAATAGTAAAATTGTTTAACAAGAGTAATATTTTGGAGCTATTATTTAGCCATGTCCAGCAATGCTGATCAGGTGAAGACTATGTCTAATTTTTCAGTGAACAGGACTCATCTCTTCTTAACCTTGGATAAGCCTCACCGACTCTGTGTGTCCTGCACATACTTAAATGTAAAGGGGCAGATTTATGTTAAATGGCACATCCCCAGGCATGCACCAGTTAACGTGCACCGCTGCTCTGCCACCCATGGTGTGCCGTATTTACAATCAGATAGGAGAAAGCTGCGTCAAAACCCTGCGCCTGCTTTAAGCAGGCATAGGTCTTGACGCAACATTGTGGAGATGGGGCACCCCTGAGCCTTGCTTGAGCTGCATCGCACTTGCGATACAACTCCAGCAATCACTACCTTTACAGCACAGATACATCACGCATCTGTGCCATTTTTGCCCCATGATGCCCCGCATTGTAAATGCAGCACACCATGGGTGGCGGAACAGCGGCGCAGGATGACTGACACATCCCTGGTGATGCACCAGTCATCATAAATCTATCCCTAATCTTCTTATCTTGTTACAGATGAACCGCCATATGTACCATCAAACTATTTTGCATTTCCTAAATAGCGAATTTTAAGGAATAAATAGCAATTCTTTACCATTCCTAATTTGCAATGAGCAAATTGCTAATTGCAAGTTACCCATTCATTTCCATGGGCTAGGAGCCTCATAGGAATGAAGGTTTAATTTGCGATTAGCAATTTGCTCATCACAAATTAGGAATTTTTCCAAGGGTGCAGGGGTGTCTCAAGAACACCCTGCTGCACCCCTGAAAAAGAAATTTGGGGGCATATGGCACACATACATGCCCTAAGGGCATGTGTTGGCGTCATATGGGACCTTTTGTTTTTTTGAAAAAAAGCTTTTTGAAAAGAATTCACAAATTACCACCAATTTACCACAATAGTTTCCAAATCCTTAATGTCATTTTTTACATATTTTTTGTTTGATACATTGCATTTAAGTAATCGCAAAATTTGCAAATGCTTCAGTGCAATCGCAAAATAAGGAATAGCAAATTTTGCTACTCCTTATTTTGCATCAAACTTGTTTGATACATACCATTTGTCTAATTAACATTCGCAAAGGCCGAAATTCGCCGAATTTTGATCTTTGCGAATGCTAATTAGCTTGATACATATGGCCCCAAGTGAGGCCTGTCTTGCAACATGGTGCATGTTTTGCATCACTGCTGCATCGGTTTCATGTGGTACGTTTTTTTTACACCATGACATATCTGCCTAAATGCATCAATTTGTAATTTTGTCGCCTCATAGCAAATCTTTTGCACCGCCGCTGCATCATAAAAGTGACGCACAGTGGCGCAAAAGAGGCATACACCTATCATAAATCTGTCCCTAGCATTTTAAATGATTAATCCAGGATGACGATAAGGTGTGGCCTACCCAAAGGTTTGTTTAAGGTGAGGCCTACTCAGGATTGCAGATTAAAGTTACGCTTGATGAAGAATACAGAGGAGATAATACATGTAAAGGCCTACCAATGAAGTAAGTGATTTGCACTTTATTTCGCCAGTCCTCATAAATGTATCCCTAAGCTTCTTATCTTGTTACAGATGAACCACCATATGTACCATCAAACTATTTTGCATTTCCTAAATAGCGAATTTTAAGGAATAAATAGCAATTCTTTACCATTCCTAATTTGCAATGAGCAATTTGCTAATTGCAAATTACCCATTCATTTCCATGGGCTAGGAGGCTCATAGGAATGAAGGTGCAATTTGCGATTAGCAATTAGCTCATCACAAAATAGGAATTTTTCCAAGGGTGCAGGGGTGTCTCAAGAACACCCTGCTGCACCCCCTGAAAAAGAAATTTGGGGGCATATGGCGCACATACATGCCCTAAGGGCATGTATGGGCGTCATATGGCACCTTTTGTTTTTTGGAAAAAAAGCTTTTTGAAAAGAATTCACAAATTACCACCAACTAGAAGTTGGTGGTAGTTTCCAAATCCTTAATGTCATTTTTTTACATATTTTTTGTTTGATACATTGCATTTAAGTAATCGCAAAATTTGCAAATCCTTCAGTGCAATCGCAAAATAAGGAATAGCAAATTTTGCTATTCCTTATTTTGCATCAAACTTGTTTGATACATACCATTTGTCTAATTAGCATTCGCAAAGGCCGAAATTCGCAGAATTTTGATCTTTGCGAATGCTAATTAGCTTGATACATATGGCCCCAAGTGAGGCCTGTCTTGCAACATGGTGCATCTTTTGCATCACTGCTGCATCGGTTTCATGTGGTACGTTTTTTTTACACCATGACATATCTGCCTAAAAGCATCAATTTGTAATTTTGTCGCCTCATAGCAAATCTTTTGCACCGCCGCTGCATCATAAAAGTGACGCACAGTGGCGCAAAAGAGGCATACACCTATCATAAATCTGTCCCTAGCATTTTAAATGATTAATCCAGGATGACGATAAGGTGTGGCCTATCCAGAGGTTTGTTTAAGGTGAGGCCTACTCAGGATTGCAGATTAAAGTTACGCTTGATGAAGAATACAGAAGAGATAATACATGTAAAGGCCTACCAATGAAGTAAGTGATTTGCACTTTATTTTGCCAGTCATCATAAATGTATCCCTAAGCTTCTTATCTTGTTACAGATGAACCACCATATGTACCATCAAAATATTTTGCATTTCCTAAATAGCGAATTTTAAGGAATAAATAGCGATTCTTTACCATTCCTAATTTGCAATGAGCAAATTGCTAATTGCAAATTACCCATTCATTTCCATGGGCTAGGAGGCTCATAGGAATGAAGGTGCAATTTGCGATTAGCAATTAGCTCATCACAAAATAGGAATTTTTCCAAGGGTGCAGGGGTGTCTCAAGAACACCCTGCTGCACCCCCTGAAAAAGAAATTTGGGGGCATATGGCGCACATACATGCCCTAAGGGCATGTATGGGCGTCATATGGCACCTTTTGTTTTTTGGAAAAAAAGCTTTTTGAAAAGAATTCACAAATTACCACCAACTAGAAGTTGGTGGTAGTTTCCAAATCCTTAATGTCATTTTTTTACATATTTTTTGTTTGATACATTGCATTTAAGTAATCGCAAAATTTGCAAATCCTTCAGTGCAATCGCAAAATAAGGAATAGCAAATTTTGCTATTCCTTATTTTGCATCAAACTTGTTTGATACATACCATTTGTCTAATTAGCATTCGCAAAGGCCGAAATTCGCAGAATGTTGATCTTTGCGAATGCCAAATAGCTTGATACATATGGCCCCAAGTGAGGCCTGTCTTGCAACATGGTGCATCTTTTGCATCACTGCTGCATCGGTTTCATGTGGTACGTTTTTTTTACACCATGACATATCTGCCTAAAAGCATCAATTTGTAATTTTGTCGCCTCATAGCAAATCTTTTGCACCGCCGCTGCATCATAAAAGTGACGCACAGTGGCGCAAAAGAGGCATACACCTATCATAAATCTGTCCCTAGCATTTTAAATGATTAATCCAGGATGACGATAAGGTGTGGCCTATCCAGAGGTTTGTTTAAGGTGAGGCCTACTCAGGATTGCAGATTAAAGTTACGCTTGATGAAGAATACAGAAGAGATAATACATGTAAAGGCCTACCAATGAAGTAAGTGATTTGCACTTTATTTTGCCAGTCATCATAAATGTATCCCTAAGCTTCTTATCTTGTTACAGATGAACCACCATATGTACCATCAAACTATTTTGCATTTCCTAAATAGCGAATTTTAAAGAATAAATAGCAATTCTTTACCATTCCTAATTTGCAATGAGCAAATTGCTAATTGCAAATTACCCATTCATTTCCATGGGCTAGGAGGCTCATAGGAATGAAGGTTGCAATTTGCGATTATCAATTACCTCATCACAAAATAGGAATTTTTTCAAGGGTGCAGGGGTATCTCAAGAACACCCTGCTGCACCCCTGAAAAAGAAATTTGGGGGCATATGGCGCACATACATGCCCTAAGGGCATGTATGGGCGTCATATGGCACCTTTTGTTTTTTGGAAAAAAATGCTTTTTGAAAAGAATTCGCAAATTACCACAAACTAGAAGTTGGTGGTAGTTTCCAAATCCTTCATGTCATTTTTTACATATTTTTTGTTTGATACATTGCATTTAAGGAATCGCAAAATTTGCAAATCCTTCAGTGCAATCGCAAAATAAGGAATAGCAAATTTTGAATTAAGGACATTTTAAGTCATTTCCACATGTGCAGTGTTTTCAAATTATGATTTGAAAATCGTTTTTGGGGAAAAGTAATGGTTTGCAAATTTATGACAAGGACATAATGGTGTATGCTTCTCTATAAGGCATTTCAGTGTCTCTGATGTCATTTTTCCCATATTACATTATAAGACCTTTCCCCATGGAGCACATTCCTTGTAAATATGCTCCCACCTGTGCATGGTGAATTTAGATTTTGACTGTTTGAGTCACATAGCCATGTTAAAAGTGACCCAAAAAAATTGCAAACGCTTTAAAAAAACACATTCATGTGTCTTAAGGACATTTTAAGTCATTTCCCCATGGACAGTGTTTTGTAAGAGGCGCAAAAGAGGCATACACCTATCATAAATCTGTCCCTAGCATTTTAAATGATTAATTCAGGATGACGATAAGATGTGGCCTATCCAGAGGTTTGTTTAAGGTGAGGCCTACTCAGGATTGCAGATTAAAGTTACGCTTGATGAAGAATACAGAGGACATAATACATGTAAAGCTCTACCAATGAAGTAAGTGATGTCCACTTCATTGCGCCAGTCATCATAAATGTATCCCTAAGCTTCTTATCTTGTTAGACATCAACCGCCATATGTATCATATAACTATTTTGCATTTCCAAAATAGCGAATTTTAAGGAATAAATAGCGATTCTTTACCATTCCAAATTTGCAATGAGCAAATTGCTAATTGCAAATTACCCATTCATTTCCATGCGCCAGGATGCCCATATGAAAGAAGGTGCAATTTGCAATTAGCAATTAGCTCATCGCAAATTAGGAATTTTTCCAAAGGTTTAGGGGTGTCTCAATAACACCCTGCTGCACCCCTGAAAAAGAAATTTGGGGGCATATGGCGCACATATATTTTAACAACATTCCTTTACCTCAAAAACGATTTTCAATTCATAATTTGAAAACACTGCCCACAGGGAAATTACTTAAAATGTCCTTAAGACACATGAAAGTGTTTTTTTATTGCCTTTCCAGCATGGTTGGGTCACTTTTAACATGGCTATGTAACACAAACATTTAAAATCTAAATTTGCCATGCACAGGTGGGAGCATATTTACAAGCAATTTGTGCCACAGAGAAAGGTCTTACATTAAAATGGGAAAAATAACATCAGGGACAGTCAATTGCCTTATAAAGAAGCATACACCATTATGTCCTTGTCATAAATTTAAAAACAATTCCTTTTCCCCAAAAACGATTTTCAAATCATAATTTCAAAACACTGCACATGGGAAAATTACTTAAAATGTCCTTAAGACACATAAAAGCGTTTTTTAATTGCCTTTGCAGCATGTTTGTATCACTTTTAACATGGCTATGTAACACAAACATTAAAAATCTAAATTTTCCTTGCACTGGTGGGAGCATATTTACAAGCAATTTGCGCCACATAATTCATAATTTTCTCCTTAAAGCACACTATTCTCTATCTAAATTAAAGAAATATTTTCTCACCTTAGCAAATACTTTGAGTTTGAAAACAGTCTCAGAAACACACCAATTTGTCTTCAGCAGAGCAAAAGGTATGCACTCCAGAGTCTGCAGCTATCAAAAGCACAGAAATGCTGTAATTCTTCACACATATCTCTCATGTCACCCAATCAAAACTCTTCCCTCACTTTTTTTTAAATGAAAACCCTTCCCCCCTCTGCCCTTTCTGCCTTTTCTGCATGGCAACCACCTCTTGGAAGACTTCTGGTGTTTGCAAGTTCACACAACAATGTTGCAATTGAACTCTGAACTCTCAGTGCACCTGCATATCCAGTGCATTCTTTCATTTAATGATTTTTTATTGACCATTCAAAATACATCTTTCAAATAACTCATCCGTGCACCCTAACTTTCTGTTTTCAGCAATCAAAATCCACCAATCACTGTTACTGCTTCATGAACACAGAAACTCCACAGTTTTTTTCATTTTAAACTCTCATTTTTTCAACTGCCATTTCATTGCCACACTTCATCTGACTGCAGGAGAACCTTCTCTCACCATGTTTTCTGTCTGGATTGTTGGACATAGTTATATTCACTGGGCTCAAAGGTACACTGAAAACAGGAATTTACCTAACCTCAATTTACAAGATGTGGAAATTAAGTGGTTTGGCCACAGAGGATTAAAATGTCACCAATTGATACCATTGGTGAAAACCTTTATGCATTTGCCCAAACCTGACCTGTTAATTGTGCACTGTGGAGGTAATGACTTGGGCACTTTGACTGGTGTAGGTCTGGAAATGCTTTTAAAGGACACCTTTGAGCAATTAATGGCACTTTTTCCTCAGACTGCCTTGGTATATTCAAATATATGCCAAAGACAGAAATGGAGGTGGTCAAACCAATTTTGTCCACAAATTGAGAAGTCGAGGAAGCATGTAAACAAATCTGTTTCAGCTTACATGAGAGACCATGGAATGGGCTCCCTGTACAACAATAACTTGCGTTACTACATGCAAGATATCTACAGAGGAGATGGAGTTCACTTCTCAGATGAGGGCAACAGAATTTTCACTCTGAATTTAAGAATGTGCATTGGTACCTACTTATAAGTACCTAAATGTACCATAAACCCAAAAGCTCTTCTCAGAGCTACCCTACATCTGATCACTCACAATTATTATTTTACTCTAACATTTTTCACTAATTTTCAACAAAGTACGCTCCCTGGGGCGCTACCCGGTACGCGAACCGGGAGCTAACCTCGCGAAATTTTTTAAAAAAATGTTTTTTTCGCACATATGGGCCTCCTCAGCCACCCTCACAAAACCTAGGGGGTCAAGATAAGTCTACCGTGCCCCCTTCTACCCATTCTGAACATTATTTGCCCTCCATCTTGTATCTTAATTCGACCGAAACACAAAATGGTGGACTCCCGTTACGCTTAAGGTTCGCGAACCGGGGCGCTCAACGGTTCGCGTACCGGTTCGCTCCCTGGGAAGCGCACCATCAAAAAAGGTGGGAAAGTAGTTCACAGAAAAGCCACTGGAGACAATTTCACCAAATATAGACTAGCTCATACTACATACCAATACCTACCATTTTCACAAATTTGATTGGAATTCCATTTAGCCATTTAGCCTGTAGACCTCTCTAAATACCGTGAGGTAAATTACTTCACAAAACACATCTGAAGTGTTGGAATTGACAACCAATTAAAATGTTACTTTCATTTTCTACTTTTTTTACCTGACATTTGATTGGTTATATACCTGAATATATATAAAGGAAGAGAAGAAAACACAGTCATTTTGACTACTACTTCTTGGTGTACATTTCAATAGGATTTTCACTAATTCCTTCAACTTCTTTCTAAAGGTAAGTTTTTATTTTTAAAACTGAAGTATATTGTGCACTATAAGTTAATATGGTAAACTTTTTCTGGAGTTAGGCTTCTCTTGTATAATTATGAATTTACTTACGTTAAATCACATACACTTTTTTATATTCCTACTTCCACTCTGATACTATACACTGCCCAAAATTAATCCCAACAGTGCCCTATCTCTACTAATATATATTTTTTTAATCTAAATTTCAGGCAAAATGGAAGGCGAACAGAAAGTTGAATTTCAAATTGTCCTGCAAGAGAGCAGCCAAGAAATCAATGATGAAAATGATATTGAATTTTTCGATGAAACTTTAGACAAAGAACTACTGCAATGTGTACAAGCAGTAGATAACCTCCTTGAAAATGAGGACATTTTACACCCTCAGAGACTACAATGTATATTCAATGATAATTATGAAATTTCTGACAATGAAATGTTAGAAAGTTTAATAAATTATGAAACACAATCACAATAAAAAAAATGCTTAAAAAATAAAGAAAATAAAAAATAATCAACAAAACCAACAATCAATTAACATACAGCATTTGAAAAGTCTATCATTCATTTTTCATTGCAGTACGCAGCCCAGAACGCTTCCCGGTTCGCGGACCGGGCGCTCCCCACGCAAAAAAAACAAAAAAAAATGTTTGTTTTTTTTGCCCCGCGGGGCCCTTTTAAAACCTCCACATTAAACCTAGGGGGTCAGGGAGGATCTAGTATGCCCCCTTATGGTTATTTCCCCCTTTGTTTTGGCCTCCTCTTGTCTCTCAATCCTACCGAGAGACAAGATGGCGGCCGCTCCGGACTGTTTAGAATGTTGACAGACACCGGAGAGCCAATCAGCTTAGCTACGCGAAGTTCCGGTACGCTTAAGGTCCGCGGACCGGAGCGCTGCCCGGAGCGCGCTTACAGATATATATCTGTTTTTTAAACGTTAATTTCTCAAAATCCACTGGAGCACATATATTGAGACCTACAAAAGGCACATCGGGCTACCAGTCCCTACAATTTTGCCAAGTTTCATGCAAATCCATTCAGCCGTTCGGGCTAAAAGTGAGGCCAACCGCCCTATGGAAAACTCAATGTTAAAAACACGTTTTGGGACCCCCCTTTTTTCTCGACCCCCCCTGGACGAACCCCCCCCCAAATTTCCAGGGGCTGCTCAGAAACAAAATGTTCCATTTTCCAGAAAATTTCAGCCAATTCCGTCCACAAACGCCAAAGTTATTAGACATAGAATTTTCAAAAATCCCATAGGGAAAAAATCCTAACTATATATACCTACTGGCGACCGCCAGTAGGTAATATATATATATATATATATATATATATATATGTATATATTCAACGCTGGATCCTGACCGCCAAACGTGACGGTGACAACAGGCATATATATTCACTGAAAAAACCATAGGTTTCACACCAGTTATAGTTAGGTGGAAATTTTACTCGCATAAAACCATTGAAATTCCCACGTTATAGTTAGTTGGACTCACTATAACTTGCGCGTGCAATGCACTGCTGATGACATCACATATTACATCACTCATGACATGGTCAGTGACATCACTCATGACATCACTGATGACATCTCAAATGACTTCACTGATGACAACATCCTTGTGACAAAGTGGCAGACCTCCTATCAGCATAAAATAACCTTTGACACACACATTCAAAAATAGAAACTAACATTTTATTAAAAAAGGAGAAACCAATACCAATTACAACAACTTATTAGGTAATTCCAACATCTACATACACATCCACTCATTCACCAACAGTTCTATATAGTCACTCATGCATGTACTTACTCATCATGTGTACTCATACACCTATACATCCTGTTACACACTAATACTCATCCATATAGTTACTCACACACAAATTCACACATGCAAATAAACTATCAAAAAAACATTTACTTGATTATACTGCTAAATACACACCACTACACATACTTCTACAGAAACGGAAACATATTTACTCTCTTACACAATCAATTATAAAAACACATACTCACTAACCCACCCATACACACAATCATCCACCCATACAGTCTTGCACACATGCTGTCTTCAAAATACATACAAATAGTGAGTCACTCATTCATGCATCTGTGCTCTAAGTAATACCCCCCACCGAACCATACAGACACTAATACTGATACTCAAAAAAACAACTAATAACCCATATACACACTCATGTAGCTACTCACCAACCCATGCAGCCACTTATACACAAAGTGAGACACAGATACAGATATTTAAATATTTAAACATTACTCGCTAATATATGTATTCACTAAGATACATTTAATTAGTCAGTTAACTAATCAATTTTACACAAAAAAACCATCCATTTAGACATTTATTTACCCATTTATTCTTCCATCAACCTTTAGATATACATATATAAAAAATATTTATTTTTCAGAACGATACACATTCACTGGATGATGTCATCAGTGATGTCATTTGAGATGTCATCAGTGATGTCATGAGTGATGTCACTGACCATGTCATGAGTGATGTAATATGTGACGTCATCAGCAGTGCATTGCACGCGCAAGTTATAGTGACTCCAACTAACTATAACGTGGGAATTTCAATGGTTTTATGCGAGTAAAATTTCCAACTAACTATAACTGGTGTGAAACCTATGGTTTTTTCAGTGAATTTAATAGGTTTTTTAAATGCTAATTCCTAACTATAACTGGTGTGAAACCTATGGTTTTTTCAGTGAATATATATATATATAGGAGTATTTTGTGACGAACGCTGCTACCTTGCACATTTTTTATTGCTGCTATCCTGACGCTGCTAAGTGTAGATGTATCTACAACATTTTAGCTACCTTTCCTAATTGTTTTTAATACTTTTAACTTCCCGACCCTTTTCCTTACCGGGTGCTGGCTCCGCTTCATATTGCTGCACTTTAACAGCCAGTGGGGTGCTTTATTTACTATTTTGCACGGGGATTGTTTGTTTAGTACACGCCCCTTTCCTAGCGCCTTTCTCAGCGTTCGGCCCCAGCGGTACCCGGAAGTGAGGCGGGACCGCATTGCACCGGGGTTGACGCTCTAGTCGGCTGATAACCCGACCGCATGTAACGCTATGTGTCAGCGACCGCGCAGCGGACGCGCGCAGCGGGCGCGCCGTCTGCGCGCCGAAGGAGCGCCAAAGGAGGGCCCGTCTGTGCCCGTCCGTGTCCCGGACGGGCCCAGGGCAGGGCCCCCAAGGTGTTTTCAATCGCACCAGTCCCACGCTGCTCTGCGGTATACCCATGCAGACCTGATGGCTCTTAGATCCCGTGGCTGCGTGGAGAGTCATTCGTGGCTGGTGAGTGAAAGTCAGGGCAAAGTGTGTCCGGCTTGTAGTTACCATCTCCCTAAGCCTGAGGTCCACTCTGTTCAAACCAGCCGGGATACCTGTAGGATCCGGGCGGCGCTTATCAATGCTAGGTCTCTAGTGAGACATGCTGCGGCTATTTTTGATATCCTTGGGGAGAATAGGCTTGACCTACTCTTCGTTACAGAGACCTGGATGAATGACTCATGCGCTCCCGTCGTTGAACTGGCAATCCCACGTGGGTTTAAGATCACTAGAGCAGATCGCCCCAGTGGCAGAGGGGGAGGGATCGCAGTGATCTATAGAGAGCATTGGACCCTTGTATGTGAACCCCTGGAAGGCTTTCATGAAGCAGAACTCCTGCACTTCAGCCTTGCTTTTAATTCTCACTGGACACTAGGTGGCTCACTTGTGTACCGTCCTCCAGGCTATATTGGCAACTTCATTGGGGATCTTGAAGAAGCCATCATACCCCGCACACTTCAGTTTGCAAATGATCTCCTTTTGGGGGATTTTAACATCCATATGGATATGGCGGATTGCAGTGAGGCAATTAGATTTGGAGAAACCCTATCAATGGCCCATCTTAAACAATGGGTGGAGACTCCAACGCATGCGGGGGGCCATGTCCTTGACTTAGTCTGTTCTAACTTTGACATTATAATGGAGCGTCCAGAACCAATGACCTGGACCGACCATGAACTGGTTAGATTTTCCTGGACATTGACTATCGGCTCTGGATTAATGCCAACTCAGTCCCAGGCCCATCAGCAACGTATTAATGTTGCATCCTTTTCTGAATTTCTTTCTAGCTGCCAGCCGACGCTGACTACTGAAATTAATGCAGCAGTTGACGCTTTTAACACATGGATGGCTAGTGGCTCAGCAGTTTCTATGCAGAATAAACGAGTCTGCCGACCTCGCTTCTTGCCGTCCCAGCCCTGGTTTACCCATGGGCTACGGGAGCAGAAGTTGAAGTGTAAGAAACTGGAGAGGATTTGGAGGCTTGATTATTCGCCTGAGGCGAAGAAACGGCTGCGCTGCTCCCAAAAGGAGTACTACAATGAAATCAAGGTGGCCAAAAGTAATTACTATGCTGGGCGCATTGAAAAAGCCAGCAATAATAGCAAAGACATTTTTGCCATAGTCCAGAGTTTTCTCTCTCCTAGAGCCGCGTTACCTACACTACCTTCTTCCAATCAATGGTGCGATGAACTTTCAGATTTTTTCTCTGAAAAGATTTTGAAGATCCAGCAAGATCTCCAAACTGCCTTGAACAAGTCCCAGACATCCACTTCATTGCCTATATTGAAAGCTGTTTCTTCGGAAGGTCTGTTTACTTCCTTCTCCCCAGCCTCTGAAATGGATGTTCTACCAATTCTGTCTGCCCTTAAATCCGGTTCGCCCGCCGACCCCTGCCCTGCTAGAGTTCTGGGAGGAGTGTCGTCTATAGTCTGCCAGGAGGTAACTAGGATTGTTAACTTATCTCTTTGCTCGGCCTCTGTGCCTTTGAGTTGGAAGCAAGCCAAGCTCCTCCCATTACTGAAGAAGTCTGGCCTGGACCCGGCTATGCCCTCTAGCTATCGGCCCATATCTCTTTTGCCAGCGTTGGCTAAGACATGTGAAAAGATTGTTTTTAGACAACTTGAAGGGTTTATTGAGTCTTCTCATGCGCTCCACCCTGCTCAATCGGGGTTTAGAGCGGCCTACAGCACCGAAACAGCATTAATTGAGGTTTCAGAGGCTATTCGGGAGTGCCTGGATGGAGGCGGCAGGGCGGTTCTGATTTTACTAGACCTCTCTGCCGCCTTCGATACGGTGCCCCATTCGTTGCTTCTGGCCAGATTGGGTGCTGTCGGTATTTCAGGCCGTGCTTTGGGCTGGTTGACCTCATTTTTGAAAGATAGATCACAGCAAGTGTGGGTCCCCCCTTATGCATCTAAGGCTAAGGAACTTACCACAGGAGTTCCGCAGGGGTCTACCTTAAGCCCCTTGCTTTTTAATGTTTATGTGACCCCTTTGGTCTATCTAGCTGAGCAGCTGGGTGCCAAAATAATGGCTTATGCTGATGATACCCAGCTGCTCTTCACCTGGCCAAAAAATCATTTAGACCCCTTGACCGTTCAGAGTTGCCTGTCGCAGGTTTTTCGCTGGCTGGCAATGGCCCAGCTTAAATGTAATGAGGAGAAGATGGAGATCCTCCTCTATGGATCTTTTCCGGATAACTTCAGGGAACAAATCTGGCCCTCCGACCTACCCTGTCCGAACTCATCAGGTGACCCTGTAAAGAACCTAGGTGTCTGGTTCGGACAGGATTTAAAGTTCGGGGAGCATATTAAGAAACTAACCGGTACCTGTTATGCCACTCTAAAGGCCCTCAGAAGGTTTTTTCCCCTTATTCCCGGCAAAGCTAGAGAGACTGTGCTTAGAGCGTTGATTTTATCACGCTTAGATTATGCAAATGCACTCTTCAGTGGCCTACCTGATTATATGGTCCGTCGACTTCAGGTTATTCAAAACTCGGCAGTCAGGTTGATGTTTCAACTACCCAGGAGATCTAGTGTTCGTGAACATCTGCGCAGCCTTCATTGGTTGCCTATTGCCAATCGTATTTTGTTTAAAATTTTGGTCCTGGCATATCGGGCTATCAATCAGCAAGGCCCAGTATACTTACGGAATAGATTTGTTCTTTATGCTCCTAAACGGGCTCTCCGCTCTGCTAACCTTTGTCAGATGGTCCAGCCTAAGTTTAAGCTTGCTAGAACTGGAGGCAAATCCATCTCTGTTAAGGCTGCTAGAGTATGGAATGTTCTCCCTTTGGCCCTTCGCACTGCCTCCTCACTTTCGCAGTTCAAGAAGGGACTCAAAACATATTTGTTTAATATTACTCTGTAATCTCTCTCTTCGTTGTGTTAGTGGCCCCGCCTTTTTCTCATGTACTCACCGCGCCAGGATACTCCTGAGTAATAGAGCGCGCAATAAAAGGCTTTATAACATAACATATATATATATATATATATATATATATATATATTTATTATTCAGCGCCAAAGTTATTCCCAATAGAATGTTGCGGATTTCCTATGGAAAACGATCCTAACTATAACTACCTACTGGCGACCGCCAGTAGGTAATATATATATGTATATATATAAAATTTCTATGGCAAAATGAAACCCCTCATTTTGTTCCTTTTCAAATTAAATGTATTAGGTGTTACCACTTTATTCCAATTAAGATGACTTCAGGTGTGCCATACTTTTGTCATAAGTAAGACTGTTAGCGTTCTAGTTGTTCTTTAGAACACTCTGGGACATTCTGTCATTGGGCTATAGTTGGGCTACATCTGGCTGATATTTGGGCTACATTTGGGCTCTTTTGTCTCTGGTGGCCATCTTGGGAGACTGCATATCAGAATTTTTTTAAAGAAATATAAGAGGATTTGAGAAGTCACTCAAAATGTGGCCTAATTTTTCTTTCTTCAGCACTAATCATAATTTCTATGGCAAAATGAACCCCCTCATTTTGTTCCTTTGCAAATTAAATGTTTTAAGTGTTAACACTTTATTCCAATCAAGATGACTTCAGGTGTGCCATACTTTTGTCATAAGTAAGACTGTTAGCGCTCTAGTTGTTCTTTAGAACACTCTGGGACATTCTGCCATTGGGCTATAGTTGGGCTACATCTGGCTGATATTTGGGCTACATTTGTTTTTTTTTGTCTCTGGTGGCCATCTTTGGGCTACATTGGGCTACATTGGGCTACATTTGGGCTCTAACATATA
The DNA here is from genome assembly GCF_964261635.1 of Lissotriton helveticus. Classification (NCBI taxonomy): domain Eukaryota; kingdom Metazoa; phylum Chordata; class Amphibia; order Caudata; family Salamandridae; genus Lissotriton; species Lissotriton helveticus. The sequence continues at coordinate 750,631,424 of NC_136061.1, forward strand.
TATAGCCCAATGTAGCCCAATATATATTTTTTCAAAGTTAATTTTCGTAAACACCACTGGAGCATATATCATGAGACATAGCAAAGGCACATCGGGGTACCAGTTCCTACAATTTTGCCAAGTTTGGTGGAAATCCATTCAGCCGTTCGGGCTAAAAGTGAGTCCAACCGCCCTATGGAAATTAACATGGGGAAAACATGTTTTGGGACCCCCCTTTTATCTCGGCCCCCGCTTGACGGATCCCCCCGAAACTTTCAGGGAAGGAGCGGAGCGCAGCGAGGCAAAGTTAAGGAAAATTACAGGCAGATCCCTCATTCGGCGCCAAAGTTATTCCCAATAGAATGTTGCGGATTTCCTATGGAAAACGATCCTAACTATAACTACCTACTGGCGACCGCCAGTAGGTAATATATATATATATATATATATATATAAAATTTCTATGGCAAAATGAAACACCTCATTTTGTTCCTTATCAAATTAAATGTATTAAGTGTTACCACTTTATTCCAATCAAGATGACTTCAGGTGTGCCATACTTTTGTCATAAGTAAGACTGTTAGCGTTCTAGTTGTTCTTTAGAACACTCTGGGACATTCTGTCATTGGGCTATAGTTGGGCTACATCTGGCTGATATTTGGGCTACATTTGGGCTCTTTTGTCTCTGGTGGCCATCTTGGGAGACTGCATATCAGAATTTTTTTAATGAAATATAATAGGATTTGAGAAGTCACTCAAAATGTGTCCTAATTTTTCTTTCTTCAGCACTAATCATAATTTCTATGGCAAAATGAACCCCCTCATTTTGTTCCTTTGCAAATTAAATGTTTTAAGTGTTAACACTTTATTCCAATCAAGATGACTTCAGGTGTGCCATACTTTTGTCATAAGTAAGACTGTTAGCGCTCTAGTTGTTCTTTAGAACACTCTGGGACATTCTGTCATTGGGCTATAGTTGGGCTACATCTGGCTGATATTTGGGCTACATTTGTTTTTTTTGTCTCTGGTGGCCATCTTTGGGCTACTTTGGGCTACATTGGGCTACATTTGGGCTCTAACATATATATAGCCCAATGTAGGCCAATATATATTTTTTCAAAGTTAATTTTCGTAAACACCACTGGAGCATATATCTTGAGACATAGCAAAGGCAAATCGGGGTACCAGTCCCTACAATATTGCCAAGTTTGGTGGAAATCCATTCAGCCGTTCGGGCTAAAAGTGAGTCCAACCGCCCTATGGAAATTAACATGGGGAAGACACGTTTTGGGACCCCCCTTTTATCTCGGCCCCCGCTTGACGGATCCCCCCAAAACTTTCAGGGAAGGAGCGGAGCGCAGCGAGGCAAAGTTAAGGAAAATTACAGGCAGATCCCTCATTCAGCGCCAAAGTTATTCCCAATAGAATGTTGCGGATTTCCTATGGAAAACGATCCTAACTATAACTACCTACTGGCGACCGCCAGTAGGTAATATATATATGTATATATATAAAATTTCTATGGCAAAATGAAACCCCTCATTTTGTTCCTTTTCAAATTAAATGTATTAGGTGTTACCACTTTATTCCAATTAAGATGACTTCAGGTGTGCCATACTTTTGTCATAAGTAAGACTGTTAGCGTTCTAGTTGTTCTTTAGAACACTCTGGGACATTCTGTCATTGGGCTATAGTTGGGCTACATCTGGCTGATATTTGGGTAACATTTGGGCTCTTTTGTCTCTGGTGGCCATCTTGGGAGACTGCATATCAGAATTTTTTTAAAGAAATATAAGAGGATTTGAGAAGTCACTCAAAATGTGGCCTAATTTTTCTTTCTTCAGCACTAATCATAATTTCTATGGCAAAATGAACCCCCTCATTTTGTTCCTTTGCAAAATAAATGTTTTAAGTGTTAACACTTTATTCCAATCAAGATGACTTCAGGTGTGCCATACTTTTGTCATAAGTAAGACTGTTAGCGCTCTAGTTGTTCTTTCGAACACTCTGGGACATTCTGTCATTGGGCTATAGTTGGGCTACATCTGGCTGATATTTGGGCTACATTTGTTTTTTTTGTCTCTGGTGGCCATCTTTGGGCTACATTGGGCTACATTGGGCTACATTTGGGCTCTAACATATATATAGCCCAATGTAGGCCAATATATATTTTTTCAAAGTTAATTTTCGTAAACACCACTGGAGCATATATCTTGAGACATAGCAAAGGCAAATCGGGGTACCAGTCCCTACAATATTGCCAAGTTTGGTGGAAATCCATTCAGCCGTTCGGGCTAAAAGTGAGTCCAACCGCCCTATGGAAATTAACATGGAGAAGACACGTTTTGGGACCCCCCTTTTATCTCGGCCCCCGCTTGACGGATCCCCCCAAAACTTTCAGGGAAGGAGCGGAGCGCAGCGAGGCAAAGTTAAGGAAAATTACAGGCAGATCCCTCATTCAGCGCCAAAGTTATTCCCAATAGAATGTTGCGGATTTCCTATGGAAAACGATCCTAACTATAACTACCTACTGGCGACCGCCAGTAGGTAATATATATATGTATATATATAAAATTTCTATGGCAAAATGAAACCCCTCATTTTGTTCCTTTTCAAATTAAATGTATTAGGTGTTACCACTTTATTCCAATTAAGATGACTTCAGGTGTGCCATACTTTTGTCATAAGTAAGACTGTTAGCGTTCTAGTTGTTCTTTAGAACACTCTGGGACATTCTGTCATTGGGCTATAGTTGGGCTACATCTGGCTGATATTTGGGTAACATTTGGGCTCTTTTGTCTCTGGTGGCCATCTTGGGAGACTGCATATCAGAATTTTTTTAAAGAAATATAAGAGGATTTGAGAAGTCACTCAAAATGTGGCCTAATTTTTCTTTCTTCAGCACTAATCATAATTTCTATGGCAAAATGAACCCCCTCATTTTGTTCCTTTGCAAAATAAATGTTTTAAGTGTTAACACTTTATTCCAATCAAGATGACTTCAGGTGTGCCATACTTTTGTCATAAGTAAGACTGTTAGCGCTCTAGTTGTTCTTTCGAACACTCTGGGACATTCTGTCATTGGGCTATAGTTGGGCTACATCTGGCTGATATTTGGGCTACATTTGTTTTTTTTGTCTCTGGTGGCCATCTTTGGGCTACATTGGGCTACATTGGGCTACATTTGGGCTCTAACATATATATAGCCCAATGTAGCCCAATATATATTTTTTCAAAGTTAATTTTCGTAAAAACCACTGGAGCATATATCTTGAGACATAGCAAAGGCACATCGGGGTACCAGTCTCTACAATTTTGCCAAGTTTGGTGGAAATCCATTCAGCTGTTCGGGCTAAAAGTGAGTCCAACCACCCTATGGAAATTAACATGGGGAAAACACGTTTTGGGACCCTCCTTTTATCTCGGCCCCCACTTGACGGATCCCCCCGAAACTTTCAGGGAAGGAGCGGAGCGCAGCGAGGCAAAGTTAAGGAAAATTACAGGCAGATCCCTCATTCGGTGCCAAAGTTATTCCCAATAGAATGTTGCGGATTTCCTATGGAAAACGATCCTAACTATAACTACCTACTGGCGACCGCCAGTAGGTAATATATATATATATATATATATATATATATATATATATATATATATATATATATATATATATATATATATATATATATATATATATATATATATATATATATATATATATATATATTCAAGATAGGATTTCTTTTAGTCTTTCAAAAGAAGTCATCCGGCACTCAGGCATGGAAATCTTTAAATTTAGGCTTTTATTAGTATTTTAGCATACATCAACGCGTTTCGGGAGTCATGCTCCCTTGATCCCGATATATATATATTCACTGAAAAAACCATAGGTTTCACACCTGTTATAGTTAGCTGGAAGTTTTACTTAAGATGTCATGAGTGATGTCACTGACCATGTCATGAGTGATGTAATATATGATGTCATCAGCAGTGCATTGCACGCCCAAGTTATAGTGAGTCCAACTAACTATAACGTGGGAATTTCAATGGTTTTATGCGAGTAAAACTTCCAGCTAACTATAACAGGTGTGAAACCTATGGTTTTTTCAGTGAATTTAACAGGTTTTTTAAATGCTAATTCCTAACTATAACTGGTATGAAACCTATGGTTTTTTCAGTGTATTTCAATATTTTTTTAATAGCAAATCTCTATAGGTATAAAAAGTAAAAAAAATTATAACGAATTTTTTATTGTATAATTATTTAATATTTTTTTTTTCATTTTTTTTTTTGCCCCGGAGCGCTCCCGGGGCGCGTACAGATGAACGCACGGGTAAGCGCAATGTTACGGCGCGCCCCGGGGTGCATACCGGTGAGCGTCCTGTTAGCGCTATTCTCGCAAATGAAAACAACATTATGACATTTCGCGTAACCGCGTGATGCGTCATATGACGCACTGCGTAAGCGCACCCGGAAGCACGTGAGCGCATACGATCGTGCAACGTCCTGACGCGCTTACGCTACGTGCCCCCGGGCGCGCCCCGGGACGCGTCCCGGGGCACGTAGCGTATGCGCGTCGGGTCATGTGATCTGAAAATAACACTTTTCATTGGTGCAGATCAGTTTTGGTTTCCAAATGATGAAAACTCGGATCATGTGACTTGAAAATAACACTTTTCATTGGTCCAGAACAGTTTTGTTTTCCAAATGATGAAAGACCCCACCTTTTTTCCTTATTCTGACCTTGTCCTTTGACTGAGGAAGACCTGTTTGGAGATCTGTCTCTAATCTTTTCTACTTTAAAATGGCTACAGTAGCAGCAGCAGCTGGAGCATCTGCACCACCACCACCACCACCACCAGCAAGAGGACCACCACAACATCACTTTGGTGGTCAGGAAGAAGAAGAGGAGGAGGAGGATGAGGAGGGGAGAAGGACATTCCTCCAAGAAGACAATACCCCATATAGGCCAAAGGAGCACATAGTATGGGAGTTTTTTTCTATTCCAGAGGGCAAAAACAAAGTCAATGCACCAAAGGTGACTTGCCTAATCTGTGGCATGGAACTTTCAAGGGGGAACCCTAATAGGAAATATTCATTTGGTAATTATACCATGATTAGGCATATGCAGCGCAAGCATCCCAGAAACTATGCTGCTGCAGAGATGAGAGAAATGGCGAGTAACCTTTCCCAATCTTCAGCCAGCAGCTCCAAAAGAAAGCAACCCACTCCATCGGGACCAGACACAAGGGAGACAATGCCAATCATCCAACCACGGTTTGGTGAATTCAGGGTGACTTGTATTTTTTGTGGTAAGACCATCAGCTATGGTGAGCAGAGCGTAAAGCTAATCGTTCTTGCTGGTGACAACCACAATTGCCCCCAAAAACCCTAATTTTTTCCTGGTTTTTTTTTTGCTCCAGTTGAGCCGTTTACAATTCCCTGTTTTTTGTTTCCCCCATAAAAAAAAAAAAAAATAATTAAAAGTGTTCAGAAAAGCCAAAAAAAGAAAAAAATTCAAAAAACAATAAAAAAATATAAAACAACAAAAAGAATAAAAAAACAGTTATTTTTAGAACTACCTTTAATTTATAAAAATAAACCTATATTTTTAAAGAATCTCTGTCAATCTTTTTTCTGCAGGGTACGCATACCGGTACGTGCACCGGGGCGCGCACCCAAAAAATAAAATAAAGAAAGAGTGAGCATGAGGGAAGAACACAGAGAGAGTAATGTTAATAGAAAAAGAGCTAGAGGGAGCAACACAGAGGGATTGTTTATTACATAGTAAAAAACAGAGAAGGTGTAATAGGGTCTAAGTGAGAAAAGGAAAATGAATAAGGGAGCGAAAGAAGGGAAGAGAGAAAAAGAAGACTAAAGTAGAGGTACTGGTAGAATGTGAGTGGGTGTTGAAAGTAAAAGGAAGGACAGTAAAGAATGGGGAATGAGGGGTAGTGACGGAACTGGAATAAATGAACAACAGTGAGGGAGGGTGAGAAAAGAGCAGTGAGTGTAAGTAAAGAGGGGTGAAAGAGGGTGGATAAAAGTGAATAAGGTTAAGACATGGGGAGTGACAGAGAGAAAAGAGAGAGAGAGTAAAGGAAGGAGTGACTGAAAGAGTCTGAGTGAAACAGGAAAGAAAAGTAAGTAAGGCAGTGTGGGTGACTTATAGGGAGTCCGTGGGTGTAGGTGGGGGTGTGGGTGTGTAACATGTGTGTGTCTGGGTGTGAGTGTGTGGGGTGTTTGGGTATGGGTGGAGGAGTGGGTGTGTAAGATATGTGTGGGGGGTGTGAGTGTGGGGGGTATGTGTGTGGAGTGTGTGTGTGTGTGTGTGGGATATGTGGGTGTGTGTGTGTGAAGAGTGTGTGTGTGGCTGTGTGTGTGTGTGAGGTGTGTGTGTGGTGTGTCTGTGAGGTGTATGTCAGAGGTGTGTGTGTGTGTTGGGGGAAGGTGTGTGTGTAGGAGTGAAGTAAATGAGTAAGGTAAACAGAATGAGTGAGGGAGCAAAGGAAGGGAACAGAGGGTAAGGGAAGTAAAGAATGGGGACTGAAAGAAGTTGAATGTGGGAGGGGAAATAGGGAAAGGGTATTAAACATGGAGAATATGAATAAGTGAGGAAAGCAGAGTAAAGAAACAGGAGTGAGGTAGGTTGAGAAAATAGTAGTGAGGTTAAAGCAAAGGGTGATGACAAACTACATTTTATTAGTCACACTTACCATATAATAAATGTAACTTTAATTACATTATTTTACTACATTTTGTATCTGTCATGAGAGAAGAAAAAATAAGTTATAATTAGTAAAATATGTATTTAAAATTAAAGATACAAATGAAGAGGTTAAAAATCATAACAGTGTATTTAGAAATAAAGTAAGGTAGAAGGACAAAAAGAGGGAAAAAGAAATAGAAGGAGAGCAAATTACTAAGAGTAAGGCATATAGATTCACCGACAGAAAGGAAGAGAAGAAGAGAAAAATGAACTGAAGGTAAGAAAGATACCAAAAGAATATGAGTTAGCAAAACTAAATCAAGAAACAGGAGTAAGTAAAAAGATAATGACTGAGAGGGAAAGGAGTCTAATAAAGGATGCATTTAGAAGAATGAGGAATGGAAGATAACTGAGAGTAAGTGAAGGAGAGTCATAGAGTGAAGGGATGAAGGGAGAGAGGATAATATAGAAGGATTGAGGGAAAAGGAGTGAGGAAGTTAGTAGACAGAGAGACTAAGGGAAAGACTGAGAGAAAGTGATTCGGTGATAAAAGTAAAGAGAAGGACACTGAAAGATCGGAAATGAGGGGTAGTAATGGAACCGGACTAAAAGAAATAGGTTGAAGAAGGATGAGAGAGGAGCAGTGAAGTTGTTGTAAGAGAAATGAGAGAAGGTAGATAAACACAAGTGAACATAACACAAGGAGAGTGAGGGACTGAGGACATAGAGGTAGTGAACGGAAAATAGAGAGAAGAGGTCAAAAGAAAGGAGGAAACAAAGATAAGCGAGGGAGAGTGGATGATTTATAGTGATAGAGTGCGACAATACTGGTGAGTGAGTAAAGAGGAATTACTAAAAGAGCAAAGGAGGAAAACACAGAAAAAGGAAAGTAAAGCAGACAGACTGAAAGCTGAATAGTTATGCAAGGGAGAGAGGGGATGCAGACAGTTGAAATGAGAATGAGGGGTTGTGAAAGAAGTGGAGTAAAAGAACGGGGTTGAAAGAGAGTGAAAGAAAGACATTATAAGTGAGTAAAGAGAGCTGAAAGAGGGTGGAAAAAGGAAAGTGAGTGTGAGACAATGGGAATATAATTTAAATTACAGAATACAAACTATAGATTAACTTGTACAACATGTTACATAGTTTATTTTTGCTGTTCTCAGAATATATTGATTTTCACTTAAAAAATTGAGTTCAAACTACTCATCATATGACAGCGGAGAAAAAAAAACACAATCAAAAAGATTGTGTTTTAAAAAAAACCATCTATACTTAAAAATAAGAAATGTACACTAATCTTTGATTCACTTACTTTTCCTTTAGGCCAAATAGTATATCATGAAGGTCCTTTTCGTTGGAAAGTACTCTGCTGTTCTCTAAAAATTCAATTTCATCGACTTTCTAGAAGAAAACCTCGAAGAACATCTGAAATATTTTCATTATTTTCATATACTCCTTCTGTTCAGTCATAACTCTTTGCTCATTCCTTCACCATTCCTTAAGGCCAAATAGTGTCAGATGTATCAGTATATTTTCAAATTAATTAAAACAAACTCTAAAATTACCGTTTTTCCGACGTTCTGAAAGAAAAGCTCAAACAACATTTTCACAATATTTAAATTTTCGTAATTCCATCTCTGACTCACTCATGTTCATCATTTCCTATAATACTGATATCACTTACTATGAGATCCACTTACAGTACCTATATGACAGCTCAATTTTTTATATTATCTTGATCACTTTTACTCAGAATATAATTTTAAACAGCAAACTAACCTTTATTAACTGCTCCCGTCTTCATAGGCCAATTACCTTTACTTAAATTTTGGTTCTAAAAACACTAGATATGAATTTTTTAAGTCAAAAGGCAAACGTTGTTTGAAAGTCAAATGAGTGTCATTACAAAGGGTCCAACCGTTACAACTTTTTAAATAGCATGTGTAATGCCCTGATGTTGTTGAAGGACCGTCATGATAAATATTAGCTACAGTTGCAAAGGTTCTTCCTGAAATTGATAACTGAGAAGCCACAAAATTTTTAATAGAAGTTGGCAATTTACTTCCATCAGGTCTACATCGTTGGAACATTAAAATCACATATTTACCATAAGTTTGTAAAAATAATGTGGACAGCATTGCAGACTTACATTGGGTACACACCATATTGTGATCAGCTGCTTTAACTAGATTATTAACAGGCACTGATTTGCAGTCTGGTAAACTCAAATATATAAATCTTTCAGTGTCTATTCTAGTACTACTTGATAAAGTACAGTTGTCACAGTCATGCTGCCATTGATAAGAAAGGCTAAAAAGATTTTTTATATCTACACCTTCATCTTCCAATACATCAAACATATACATTAAAAATTCCTGACAATCCTGCTGAATAATCTGTGAAAATTGATTTTGACCAGAACATATGTCTAGAAGATTTCTAATTTCTGAAACACTTTCTATTTTTGCTCTATCACTGCTACATTTCTCAAACACAGAATTCAATAAACAGCAGAATGTTTGATCCCGATTTTCAACAATCTGTTCTTGTAAATTTTGAAGAAAAAAAACAACATTAACCACTACATTAGCATAGCAGTTGACACCAGAACTGTTTTCAAACTGAAATCCAACAACATCTTCAACAGAATCCTTTTTCTTTCTGCTTACAATTACAGTTTCATCTACTTTTTGTCTTTTTGCTACTACCTCACTGCAATTATTCTCATTTCTTCTTTTTCGGCCTACCACACATTTTTCAAACAGAGGATATTGAGGCAAATGTGGAGCATACTCTCTTCTTAACCTAATGTATTCTTTAACACAATCTAGATCAGCACAAATCTTTGTTTCATCACACTCAATCAAGTACAATCCTGATAGAGTTCTAACTCGTGATAATGCCACATATGCCTTACCCTCTTTAAACACAGCACTTCCCATGTTCACCAAAGCACTATCTACACTTAAACCTTGAGATTTATGAATTGTCACTGCATATGCCAAACAAACAGGAAACTGTTTTCGGCGAACATATAAGTCTTTCACAAGCAAAAATCTAGCTGAACAACGACAAATTTGTTCTATTTCGTCAATGCCATCAAATTTAATTTTTAAAATTTCAATTCCATCTCTATTTTTGTAATTCACAAAACCAACAACATGACCCATTGCTCCATTTACCAGACCTCTTTCAACATTTAAATTCCTTCTCAAAATGATACGACAATTTAAACACACATTCAGAGTCTTTTCAAAACCAACAGTTTTAGATATAGTCTTCTCTAATGAATCCAATTTTGATTTCAAATGATCAGACAAAATAATTGTTGCTCCCATATGCTCTATTTTATCTATAGCTTCCGGTTTCACTATCTCTTTATTTTCTAACTTTAACATTTTGTTGTTGAACATGGAACATTCTTTCAGAGTAGGCATCAAACATATGCCAGATTTCTTCTCGTTAATTTTCTTAAAAATATTCTCTGGAAGAATGTTTTCATTTGGGTACAAATTTGAAATTAATCGTCCATGTAAAGCTTCTTTCCCATGCTGACTTACTTTTCCGATTCTTACATCTTGTAGAATATTTTTATAATCTTCATCCTTTGCCTGCCGCATATTTTGGAGTAGTTCTGCATATTTGAAATTTAACCATATATTAACGTTTCCAATGCTTCCTAGGCACTTCCTGGTATCTTCATGCGTGACCATTTTAAACACTGGTTGTCCTTTCACTGGAGTCAACTGCAGTAGATCTCCAAAAACAATAATGTGTTTTCCTCCGAATAACACATCATACTCTGTTCTAAGAATTTCTTGCATTCTCAAATGCACAAAAGCAAGCATTAGATTTGAGACCATGCTTACTTCATCAATGATAAGAAGTTTCATTTTCTTCAGGACTCTGGAAACTTCGAAACACGCATCTCCAGATAGCTTGTGGTATTGCAATTTGTTATCATGCTCCACTGGCAGCATCAGTAAACGATGTAAAGTAATCCCTTTAATATTATATGCTGCCAGCCCAGTTGGAGCGGTAACAACACAAGACAGCGGTGATTCATTCCTTTTCTGCAGATAAGTTGCAATTGCTTTAATCAGAAAACTTTTTCCAGTTCCCGCTTCTCCACTCACGTACAGTTGGACAGACTTAAATGATGTACATGAGCACTCTTTCTTCTCATGACTGAATCCATGTTCAACCTGTTCTGTGACTTCGTCATATATCTGTTTCTGCTCAAGGTTTAATTGCTTTACCAAATCTTCTAAATTAATGACATCCTCTTGAGCTTGCTCCATAGCTCTTTCCACCTCATCCATGGCAATGGCAGCTTCATTTTGGATAATTGGTCCTCCTAGTGGATCCTGACTCAATGAAGCAGAACTCTGACTGTCTTGAGAACTGTCTCTCGCAATCTCTGCAGCAATTGTTGCTTCTTGCTGTATTTCTTCATTCAACATTTGCAGATAATTTGGAAAAACAGGACATTCTATGGTATCCTTCGTTGCATTAAAAGAGTCTTCGTAACAGAGAAAATCTCCAAGTAGTTCCTCTTCTGTACGCCATGGTTTAAAGAGTTGCAAAAGAGCCAAATAGTAAAATTCTCTTTTGTCTGGATTTTCACAACTCAATTTTCGATGATTAATCAAATGACCTTTTCTCTGTTTCACTAGACATCCTTCACATCCAATGACAGCATATATTCCATTATTGATATTTTGTCTGATGTTCCTCTTATAAATATATATTTGCAGAACTTCATAGAGACAAGCGTTCTCAAGAAAAGGACTCCAACATGTTTGTCTTCAAAATATCTGTACTTTCTGGTTCTTTCTACGCCAAATACTCTATTTCCTGTACAGATTTCAAAACTCGGTTTCGTGTTGCAGCAAGACCTAGACTCACCCAAATGATGGTTCTAGATTTGGCATATAGACTTGCTGATGACAATCGATCGGAACATTCATATGCTCTAATTTCTCGATGTGACAACATCTTTAGACTGTAACTGTATAATTTCTTGCTTATACTCTTTTCATGTGAAATGTCCTCCCACATTTCCTTCAGTTCTGTCTTTTCTTTTTTTGTGATGTAAGACGTCACATATCGAGCCACAGCAATAGAGTTGTCAGCAACGAATTGAATATCCATGTTAGCATTCCACATGGACAAAATCACTGGGTTGTAGTCGTTGATGTACTTGGACTCTTCGTTTCTTTTTAAATTGTATGTATTTTTGGGTGATTTCCTCGTCACAGTATGTCGCAGAAAAGACATCAAATGATTTACTCTTCCTTTAGAAATCACTGCTCGTGGAAAACCAAAACGACATTTTGTGTAGAACTTGTCCTTGTTTCTGAATTTTCGACGACAGTACTTTCCACAACGATGGGATTGCAAGCGTAAAACTTGTTGCCCTAAACTGTTTTCTTCAGTAGTTTTCGGAACAGCACATGTTGAATACTCTTCAATGAAGCTCATCACTGTCTCATCCGAATCTGTTCCAAATTTGGGTGCATCTTTAATCCACAACAACATATGTATGTGAGGAGCACCTCTCGCTTGGTACTCCTTTCTCCAAAAGAAATCCAAAACCTCTCCAAGGGGGGGATTTTTTTTATTGGTAATGAAAGACATCATAGCTTTAAATCTATGATTAAAATATCTGCATACATTCACTGGATCCAAAGAACACAGTTCTCCAGGTGTTTTGAATTCTATATTTTGTATATTTGCATTTGCCTCGCGTATAAATTGAAGTAAGTCGTCCCATGCATACTCGGCACAGCTAAGAGTGAGGAACCATGTAGGAGTTCCTAAGTTTCTTAGCATACATTTCAATTCCCCATGACGACGGTACCAATACTCGTTTGTACCACGCTGACATGCCATGAGATTGATTAGATGAGATTCCAAAATATTATCTTGCAGATTAACTTTCTCCATAAAGTCCCTCGCCGAAACATTTTGGAGATGTGCTCCACTTTTCAGTATATGGTTTACTGCATAAGAAAGCCCAGACAAGTCACTTTCATACAGTAGATGAAACAAATATGGGATGCATTGACAAAACCTTGGATCTTCAGCATATAATCTTAAAGTCCGGTATTCAGATGCTGGAATTTGAAGTGGTTGATCGTCATATCGTCCACCTCGACCTGTTGGAAATAGCTGTGGAAAACAACGAGCTTCCAAACTTTCTTCCCATACACTAATGGGACTTCCTTTTGCTGATTTCATTTGAAACAAGTCAATTGCATTCCCCATTACTTCTTTGGAATGCAAAGGATGAACAGTATAATGTTCATATATTTCTTCACTTCTAGACACATCAACTTTTTCAATTTGGCCAGCTGAACAATCACTGTCTCCATCTGCAGCTGTTTCCTCTGCTCCAACACATACATGTTTGTAGTACTCATTGTTTTTGACCAAATACAACGTTGCCTTTTTGACTTTCCTAACATCCACTAAATCTTGCCAGATTTTCTTACTCTTTGTCAGAACCCCATTAACTAGAATAACCAGAGGTTCCTCTTCCACTTTCTCTACACCAATTGTATCAATATTTTTCTTGAAATCTAGAGGCAAATAAACAACTCTTCCCTTTAATCCTTTCTGTAAATCTGAAGGAGGCAATTTCCCTATCTTAGGCTCCATGCGAACAATTGCCTGAAAAGGATGGACACATTGAATCAAAATACACTCATATGTATTTAAATCCATCAATTCAGGAGGAATGTCTACCAACTCAAGATTATTATGAACAGCTCTAGCAGGCATTCTGTTTTGATTTAATTTATCATAACAATATTTACAAATACGCTGATCAGAACTCAAATCAAAAGAATTCTCTACCCACAAATAAGTTGCAAAATCCTTCCACTCATTATTATTTATCTTTTCACTTTTTACGTATAAGTCAACTAATCTAGTTTGATGCTTATAATGAGTTCGTCGACAACACACACAAGTAAAATTCGGCCTTTCACTTGATTTCACCTTAAACCTGATAATTTCCTGGTCAAACTTTTCTGTAGTTGAAATCTGTACATTGTCTTCCACATTACCTTGAATTTCTGTGTCAATTTCTACACTGTCCTCTTTTTCACTAAAATAACAAATCTCAATTTCTTCACAAATCTTCACATCTAATTCAGTTCCATGCAAAAGAGCACTGTTTAATTGTTTAAGCTTAAGTGCTTGACTTTTTGCATAATACAACCTTCTCACTAATTTCCTCATTTTGTTATGATGCACTGCTAACATCCTAAAATGATGAAAAGACAGACTTTTCTAGAAAGACAAGCCAGTGAATGCCCTTGCAAATCTGTGTTTTCTCTCACTCTGCAAGGATCTAAGTCTTGCAACATCTTCATATTCTGTTTTAGAGTTTTCTTACTATATGTACATAAGAAATTACAAAACAAATCGATTGATTCCTGTCGCACACTACAAATACTACTACACTTCCAAGTGTACACAGGACCCTTAGTACGTCTCCCTAAAACTTCATCATTTAACACCTCTTCTGGTTCTCTAGGCACATGTTTCTCTTTTTCAATCGAACAACCGTCTTTCACCTCATATGCTCGACCACTGGTGTCAACTGCATGCACTAAATCATTCTCCTGAAAGTAACTCCCCTCATTAAAAAATGGCTCACAACTTGAACTGTGCATCCATTCTCCAGAAAAAACTTTACAAAAATTAGTCCGATTAATTACTCTTTTCCATTTACTGTTTGATTTGAAAACATCAATTGTCTTGTTAAGTGCTCCCCGGTGCGCGCCTATAGATATATATATTTTTTTGAACCTAAATTACTCAAAATCCACTGGATCACATATCTTGAGACATAGCAAAGGCACATCGGGCTACCAGTCCCTACAATTTTGCCAAGTTTCGTGGGAATCCATTCAGCCGTATGGAAATTAACATGGGAAAACACGTTTTGGGACCCCCTTTTATCTCGGCCCCCACTTGACGAATCCCCCCCCAAACTTTCAGGGAAGGAGCGGACCACCGCGAGGCAAATTTGAGGAAAATTACAGGCAGATCCCTCAATCTGCGCCAAAGTTATTCCCAATAGAATGTTGCGGATTCCTTATGGAAAACAATCCTAACTATAACTACCTACTGGCGACCGCCAGTAGGTAATATATATATATATATTTGTTAAGGAGACATTGGTGCTGTCATCAGTGATGTTACTGACCATGTCATCAGTGATGTAATATGTGACGTCATCAGCAGTGCATTGGGGGGCGCAAGTTATAGTTAGCTCAGCTAAATAGAACAGCTGAATTTGTGCGAGTGAAATGTTACACTAACTATAACATCCCTATAACCTTTGTTTTTTTCCTATACATTTCTAAGGTTTTTTTTAAAATGCAAATTACTAACTACAACGTGCCTGGAACCTCTGTTTTCTTCAGTGAATTTCAAAAAATATTTTAATGCTAATTGCTAACTATAACATCCCTGAAACCTATTTTTTTAGTGAATATATATATGCATATACAAAGATGTTCATTATGATAAATATCTTCATTATATCTTTTTTTTTCAGTTTACAAAAATGGTTTACGCACTGATTGCCAACATACGTGGTGGGTGCGCAAATCCGTTATACGAATGTCAGTCGAAAAAACATATTCAGAACAAATTAATATATTATTTCACAAAGAGTTTTATAACATAGTGCAAAAAAAAATATTACAGAAGTTATAAATTTGTTTTACAATGTTTTAAAGAGATTTTAAAGGATGCAACCGTTTTACGCACCAGTCGCGGATCTTCGCGTTCGGTGCGCGAATTCGTAATACGAATGTAAGCCTAAAATACGTACTTACACTGAAATAATATATTATTTAAACAAGGAGGTTATTATTGAATCCAAAAAATGGTATTACGGTAGTTGTAAAATATTTTTAAGATCTTTAAAACGCATGTTTGTGTACACACCACCAACATGCACCGGTTGCAAAGGATTTGCGAACCCTGCCAGCATGTACTTCTGGGATTGCATAGGAGTTGCGACTAGGGCATAATTAACAAAAGAATGAAACATCAATGTTGCAAGTTTAAATATCTGTTTTGCTTAAGGACTTTCCACTAAAATAGTTTCAAACACAATTTGCTAATAGCAATTTATACTTTTAGATAAAATTTAGCACATTTTACGGGTCCGTGCCATGTACGCGATGGGTGCGTGAATCCTACGTGACTCCATGTTACATGGAAAGAAAAAGCATTTTATTGGTTAAAAAGCTTTACAACCTCTTAGAGGGAAGAACCAACACCTGTTCTTTTCCTCCTATTTTGGGTGTGTCTGCATGTGCAGACTGCTTTTTTATAGGCTCTACCAAATTTTTTATATTTTTGGGTGTTTTGACTAACTTTCAACCAAAAATGGCAACATCACATCCAGAAGAGGACCAGCAGGAGGAGATTGACGAGATTGAAGGGCCTGTGAAGAAACAAAAGGAGAGTATTGTTTGGGCGTTTTTTAACATGACAGAGGGAGAAAAAAGGTGAATGAACGAAAAGTCACCTGTACAATCTGCCACAAAGTTCTCTCCAGAGGTTAGGAGAAGAAATATTCCTGTGTCAAATCATAAATGCACAAACATCTCGAGACGATACACCCAACTCGTCTTGTGCATGAAGTGGTGGCTCTGATTAAAAGGGAGCAAGCTTCAGCAGTTGATGGAAATCAACCTTCAACATCAGCTGGAGCCATTCTTCACACTCCTCAACCCCGGATTTTCCACAAACTCGGGGGAGTTTTTGAACCTTGTATGTCTTTCTTTTTTAGAAACACTACCGTTGGACTTCTTACGTTTTTTTAATTTAAAAACACCCTAAAAATAAAAAAAATCACAAATGAAAGATTGTTAGAAAATACAAAAAAACTCAAAATAGTTTTAAAAAATTGCATGTAGTGAAAATGATTGCTCACATAAATGTGTGTGTGAGGAAACATTTTTCCAGGTTATCATGCATATCGTATTATGTATTCTTACCTTTCAAGTAATTTAGATACATCACTCAGTAAATTTATTTTAGAGTGGTAATATCCTAAACTTCAACAGTAGCTACTATAAAGAAGAAAAAGAAGAAATATTTTTTAGTGACAATAAGAAATTATAATATTATATTTTTGACAACACAAAATTTATTTAGAATTACATACGATTATCAATTTCTCTTTTTTGCTTTTCTCAGGTTGCACATAAGTTCACCATACACAGTGATTTTAAAGTATGATCATCATTAAACAGTGGGGGAAAAAACAATCAAATTGATTGTTGAAAAAAAACCATCAGCATAGAACATCATTATCAATATGTGTAGATATGCATTTTCCTATCTACACTTTGTTAATCATGTATTTCATGTACATTAACTATATCATTTATCACAAATACATTTCACAAAATGTAGTCTCATTTACATCAGGTACAATATAGACAACATTTATATAAACTATTTGCTTTTAAACCCAATTTTGAAAATGTAATATCAATTACCACAAATAATAATCAAATCACTAATTCTAAACACTAATAGTTTGCAGTGCCCTCTACTTTATGTTGACAAATTCCACAATTTGCCGAATTATGTACTCAAAACTTTGGCTGCAGAAATAACATATAAGAATTGTGTAATTCATAAGGCAATCTAGCTCTGAATTCCAAGTGGGCATCATTGCACTATGTCCATCTTTTATTACACTTTAAATAAACAGTATAGTTTCCAAATGTTGTAGTTTGTCCATTATGGCAAATAATAGCCGCTGTTGTAAAAGTTCTTCATGAAATAGATACTCGACTTCCTGCCCCGTTTCTCCACCACTCTGCAAAGGGGCCTCCTGGCACACATCTTGTTGTGGTATTAAGTCCCCTTGGCTGCTAAAGGGTGCTTTGGGGCCAACAACCCCTCTCAATACCTCCAGTAAATCCCACACAGTAGGTCCACATGTTGTTGAATGCCCATCCCCCTTTCACTACCACTCTGCAAATGCACCTCCTGGCACAGTTGGGGGAAGAAGTCACCTTGGCTCCTGAGGGTCCTTTGGGACCAACAACCTCTCCTATTACCTCCAGTAAGTCGCATACACTGGGATTGCTGAGAGGCCTTTGGAGGCCCTGCCCCCATTTTCCACCATTCTGCAAGCACGCCTCTTGGTACACTACTGGATGAGGAGTGAAGTCCCCTGGGATGCGGACTATCCTTTGGGGGCAAAGGCCCTCCTGTTACCGCCAGCAAGACCCCAAAGCAGGATTCCTGACAGCTGGTTGGAGGCCCTGCCCCCTTTCTGCACCTCTCTGCAAATGCGTCTCCTGGCGCACCTCTAGTTTGGGGATAAAGTCCTCTTGGATGCTAAGGGTCCATTGGGGGCTAAGAACCCCTCCTATTACCACCAGGAAGTCCCACACAGCAGGATTGCTGTGAGCTGGCCTGAGGCCCTGCCCCCTTTCTCAACCACTCTGCAAATGCACCTGTTAGTTACAAAACCATGGAATTTCACTTAAAAAACAAAGGTTATAGGGACATTAAAGTGAGGAAGTAGAATTTAAAAACCTTAGTAATGCACCTAAAAACCAAGGGTTACCGCAATGTTATAGTTAGAAAATCGAATTAAAAAAAATAGTAATTCACTGAAAAAAACAATGGGGACAGGAACATTATAGTTAAACTCATATTGCACTCATACAAAACCATCCCATTGTACATTCAAAGTGAACTGTGTACCACCATTACAGTGGTCAACAATTACACGTATAAATGCAGTTAAAGTACCCACATGTTTTCAGTATGTACTAAATTGAGCAGAGTTGTGAAAGCTCAACTTAAAGGTGTCTCTTTGTTTTGTTGAATGTTTTCAATCACCGGTTGTAGGTGGAATACAACATTAACTACTACATGGCAGTAACATGAACCTCTTGAAGTGCTTGAAGATGGAAAACGTGTTACTTTACACAATTCATTAGTCTTTACCTTTTATAAGTCTTGTGGATTATTCAGTTAGTTTTGCAACTTTTGAAAAATCTACAACCTCAGAAGTTTTTCACTTCCTATTACTTGGATGTTTCTCAACAATGGTATATACGCTTAGATGAGGAGTACACAGCCCTCTCAAATCATTGTATTGTATCACAAATGATGAGTCAGTATTGACTCTGCTCTCATCAAACTGAAGAAGGTAAAATCCTGACAATAACCTAACATGTGATAGAGCAACATAAAACATGCCTTCTTTGAAGACTGTTTGACCTATATTTATAATTGCTGCATCCAAACATAATCCCTGAGATTTGTAAATGTTAACAGCATAGGTCAACCACAGAGGAAACTGTTTTCTTCCCACCACTTCTTTTACCAACAGAAATCTATCCCTGCACCTTCCAATTTTTCATTTACGTTCTTTTGTATGATTACATTTATGCAAAGTATATTTGTACTCTGCTCTATTGGGATATGTAATGAAGTGTATCACATGCCTCATTACACCATTCGCTAAACCCTCCTCGACGTTCATATTTTAACACAAATGTATTCCCCAATTTTAACACAGGCTTAGAGTGTTTTCTAAACCAGCAGTATGTGAAAATGTTTTCTCTAGGGATTAAAGTTTATTTTTTTACCACTGACTGGCATAGTGGTAAGATTAAATCTTGAAGTTTCATTTTATCTTCACTATTAAGAGTCACAACCTCTTGTTTTTCCAAATGTAGCATTTCTAAGTTAAATTGAGTACACTAGTCCAATGTTGGCATGGGGTACACAATCTGTGAGCTTTCATAAGATCCTGCATTACAGAACCTGGTGAGTTGTTGTATGAGAACAGTGACCTAACCATGCAAGAATCAAGAGCTTTCTTTGCTTCTTTCCTAATAATTCCTATTCTCATGTCTTTGCTTCTTTCATAAGAACTCCTGTTCTCATGTATTTTTCCATACTCTGCATATGCAGCTTGTTTCATATTTGGTGTCAACTTAGCGTACCTAAAATGTAACCCCATGTTAACATTTCCAATACACCCTAATGTCTTTTCAGTTTTTTCATGAAGCACTTTCTTAAAAATTGGTTGACCTTTGGCATATCATCATCAATCTGAGGACCTCTTGCATCCACAAAAAATGATTGACAACTAGCATTAGGTTTGATACTATGCTAACCTCATTCATTAGAACCTTCCATTTTTGAGAGCTCTGGAGATTTCATGACAAACATCACCAGATAACTTCATGTATTCTAGTTGTTGTCATGTCCCACAGGCAACATTGGTAATCTGTGCAATGTGAATCCTGTGTGAATGTTATGAACAGCTAGTAAAGTAGGAGCAGTCACAACTTTTCTTACTCTGACTGCATTGAAAGCATCTTCCTAATAGTCATAGTTACTAGCAGCACAGTCTCCATACGCCAAGGTAAAAAGTTGCAAAAGAGCCATGCAAAAGAATTCTCTTTTCTCTCCTGTTTGACAGCTCAGTTTACAATAATTAATGATCTTTGGTTTTGACTGTCTCACTAAGCTTCCGTTACAGCCTGTCACTGCAAGTTTTCCATGTTCAATATTTTCACCATGTTTATTTTGTAGATACAGTACTGCAGTGCTCATACAGACACAGGTTTTCTATATGGCAACTTCAATGAGTGTAATAGGTGTCCATCATATTTGTTTTAACTAGCTCAGTACTTTCTGGATTAAACAGAGCAAGATTCTCAATTTCAGGAAATGGTTTCAACACATGTTTTTATGTTGATGCCAGACCTGAAGTTGCCCAAATTATGTATTTAGTCTTCTTGCATAAGCTAGAAGAACTGAGCTTTTCACAGGCTTCTTAACATCCAATCTCTTTGTGAGATCATCTTTAAACTGAAACTGTAAAGCTTTTTACTTAAAAGCTTAGTTGCTGCTATCTCTTCCAGTACAACTTTATTTCTGTCTTTTTTGACTTTGTTACATATGAAGTGACGTATTGAGCTACAGTAATAGAATTGTTTCATACAAACTGAATGTTCATCTTGGCATTCCATATAGTCAGGATTGCTGAATTGTAATCATTCATACATTTTGAAGCCTCACTTCTTTTTAGATCATATGTGTTTTAAGTGATTTTCCAGTGACAGTGTGTCTGACTGCAGACATAAAACTATTCACTTTTCCTTTGGAGATTACAAGTCTAGGGAATCCAAAATGACATTTAGTGTACAATTTCTCTTTAGCTCCGTTTCCCCGTCGACAATATTGGCCACATTTATGGGACTTGAATACCAAGACTTGTTGCCTAAGAGTTCTGTCCTGGGACGCGTCTGGAATGTCACAACTTACATACTGCTCAGAGAATGATAACACTGAGTCATCGGTATCTTGAGCAAATTGTGGTGCATCTTTTACCCACAATAATATATGTTTATGTGCTGCACCTCTACCTTGATATTCTTTTCTCCAGAAAAAGTCCAAAACCCCAACCAGTGGTGGGTACTTTTTGTTACAGATGGCTTCAAAACAGTGCTTAAAGTATCTACAAACATTTGCAGGATCAATGGAACACAATTCACTAGGAACCTTGAAATTAATCCCTGCGATGTTTGCATTAGCTTGTCTGAGAAACTCATGAAGATCATCCCAACCATTCTCTTCATAGCTCAATGTGACAAACCAGGTAGGTGCACCTATATTGCATAATATACAATTTAGCTTGCCATGGTGACCATACCATTGTTTATTTGTACCCTGATGGAAAGCCACAATATTCATCAAATTACTCTCTAGTACCTCACTTTTACCATGTACTTTTTCCCACAAATTAGATGGCAGTGATATCATTAAACTGTGTCCCTGTTCATATAACATGGCCAACAGCATAAAGTGGGGATCTTCAGAATATACCCATAGATTCATCAAGCATCCATTTTGCAATTCCTTATTAGCGAAAAATAAGGATTCGCTAATAAGGAATAGCAAAAGGCTATGCATGAAGAACTCACTAAAAAAACAGCGATTTCTTAAAATTCCTTAATTGCGACTCGCAAATTGTGAGTTGCAATTAAGGAATACCTCCCCATTCATTCCTATGGGCCTAAAGGCCCATAGGAATGAATGGGAAGACAATCTCAATTTGCGATTCTCAATTAGAGAATCACAAATTGAGATTGCAATTTCAAGGGTGCCAGGGTGTCAAAAGGACACCCTGTTGCACACCTGAAATCTGCATATGGGTACATCTTGCACACACACATGCCCTAAGGGCATGTTTGTGTGTAAAATGGAACTTTGAAAAATGCACTTTAGTGCACTTTTCAAAGTTTTTGCAAATTACCATGAAGTTCAACTTCATGGTATTTCCCCCCCACCCCCCTATTAGCGAAATCGCTAATTTTTTTACTTTAATGCATTGCATTTAAGGAATCTCAATTTGAAATTGCGATTTTTGCATTTGGGATGATGCATCCCAAATGCAAAAATACCGGTCGCAAAGGAGCAGATTCTGAGAATCTGCTCCTGTGCGAGCGGTTTTTAGCTTGATGCTTCTGGGCCATAATCTACTTGATCTATATTCTGATGCAGAAATCTGTACTGTATGTTCATCATGATGACCACCTTCTCCTGTAAGGAACAAAATTGGAAAGCACTGTGCTGCTAAGATCTTTGCACATACATTTAACAGTTCTCCTTTTGCTCATTTCCTTTGGTGCGATTCTAAAGCATCACATCTCTTGGATGTGGAGGATGAATGCAGTAATGTTCATATACTTCTTTATTTTGCTTTACCTAAGTCACCTTTGTCACACTGCACAGAAGCAGATGATGTGGAACTTTGTGTTCTGATACAGGTTGAATGTTCCTCTATATCAACATCTGTGTAAAACATATTTAGTAGTTTAAGATATTGCAAAGTATTCTTAATCCTATCAAGATTCACAAGTCCCTGCCATTTTTTTTAACCTTTATTAGGCGCTCCATTTACCAGAATCACTCGCAGTTCTTCCGATCTTCACTTATAGGTTAAATATTCTCCTTCACATTCAAAGGCTAATACATAACTTTACCTTTAGACATTTTTTGTAGTTTAGAAGGAGGTAGTTTCCTATTTTTCGCCTTCATTCTAACAGTTGCTTAGAAGGGATGAACTGTCTTTGTGAGAATACTCTCAAAGACATTGAAGTTTTGAAGCTCAGGAGGAATCGGAAAAACGTCCAATTTATTATGAACTCATCTAGCAGGCATTTTATTATCATGCAGTTTGTTAAGGCAATATTTACAGACAATATGCCTTATGCGCAAGTCAAATCGACCTTCAGCTATCAAAAAAAGAGGCAGTTTAAACCACTGTAGTAAATGAATCTATTCTATTTTTTCACAAATATAATTATTGTTTGGTTTGTGATTCATTGTGGGTTCACCTACAACAAGCTTAGACTCTTGGCAGGAATTTCTACAGTTGTTATTGCAAATCCATCAGTTCCATTTTCTTTAATTTTCTTAAACTCTGCTTGTATTAGAAACAACAGCACTGGTGTCCACAACCATCTCATTATCTTCAGGTGGCCTTTCAGGATTAAAGTATGTCATCTATATAACAGAACTGATTAAAAAATGACTACCTCTTAAAAACATATCATTTCATTTTTGAAGCTAAAGAGCTGGGCCTTTCACAAAATACAATCTTCTTACCAGATTACACATTTTAGTGTGGTGCACAGAAAGTTTTCGCTTGTGATGGCAAGTACTATCACATAACTGTTGTGATAAGCAAGCCAATGAATGTCCTTGACAATTTGTTAGTCTCCTAAATCGACAGGGATCAAGGCATCGCAGTAATTTCATTTTGTTGTTGTTTCTAAGTTCCTCTGCAATATTCTTTTAAGAAGAGTCTACGTTTGTCAATAGACTGTGGTTTTAGGTTGCATTCTTTTCAACACTTCCAATCAAAAGGTGGCTGTCGAGGACGTTGACCTAATGGTTCATTGGTTCAATTCAATAATACTTTATTTGGCACAACAAAGGGCCATAAAAGGTACCAAAAATATAAAATAGAGGGAGGAAAACAATTGTATGCAATGCAGGATTTTAGAATTGGTTTGATAAATAATTTAAAATACATTCTAAAATATATAGAAAACAAGATAAAATGCATCATACATTGACCTGAATAACCAATCCAAAGGCAAGTGACCTCAGATGATACCTCCTTGCATTAGTACTCGGGTAAATCAGAAGTTTAAAGGTGTTACCTGTCCTTAAGTGAAAGAGCAAAGACTGCTCCCACCTCGACAGAGGTATAATCAGGTACACCACTATTACCCTGATTTTGATGTCGGTCAGAAAGCCTCTGACATGCAGTCGGAGGCTTTCCGACTGACTTCTTCGGTTCCAAAATGCCGTCAGAATTGAAACCGGACGGTCATTCCTGCTGGATTCCAATGGACTCAAAGAGCCCGTCAGTCAGTTGGAACCGACACATAATCCCTTAAGGGCGGTCGCTTCTGCCATCGGGATTACGATGTTGGTTTCCCACAGGCTTTTCATGTTGGGGTTTCCAACATGAAAAGCCTATCAGAAAGCAACTTTAGGGAACCCTTGCAGGGCCCCCTTGCCTCCGCGTCCTATGGTTGTGGGCCTGGGGGGCACCTAGGGTAACCCCCTGTAAATCCCTGCAATATGTGGCAGGCACTGTAAGGTGCCTTCCACGCGGTGCAGGAATGAACAAAAACTCCCATTTCCCTATGGGAGCTTATGCTGCGGCCGGTGTCCGACCGCAGCACGAGCTCCCATAGGGAAATGAAAGTGCACCATGTGCAGTCTCATCCTAACACTGTGGTGTGGACTGCCAACTTGAGGTCTGTCAGTCCCGATTCCGCAACTGTGTCGGGCAGACGTGAGTCAGTCAGACATCATAATAAGGCACAAAATCTCTAAATTCATGTAAGTTGCAATTCGCTTTTACAGTCTTATTCAGTTCATTCTCAAGTCTCTGGAAGTGACAGAGATCTACAAACAATGACTTAACCTTCATTTTGTTGGACTCCTGATTGTGAATGGTGAATCAAACAGAGCTGGAAGGCTCAGTGCAACACAAACTTTGCCTATATAGGCCAGTCATGGAATCAGTTGCAGCCGGTAGTGGGAGTACCGGCCGGGCGGTGACGAGGGGAGGGGCAGGGTGGGGGCTGGTAATGTATGGATTACGGACTTTAAAAGGTAAGTAAACATAAAAATAAATAAAACGAATTTTGTTGCACACTCTGCATCGCATTTGGTGATGCAGTGTGTGCAACAAAATTAGTTTTATTTATTTTTATGTTTACTTACCTTTTAAAGTCCGTAATCCATACATTACTACCCCCAACCCTGCACCTCCACTCCCCATGTCACCGCCTGGCCGGTACTTCCACTACCGGCCGCGGCTGCATGGAATGGAAATACTCTTATCTAAGTTTAGGCATTCAGTGATGGTTTCCCTATTCACTGTTGCCTCAGATTTCAACCACACCCTGATCCACATTAAAAGGGGTGCCGATATGGCCAGGTCTTTGACATACATAAGCCCGAGCTCCAAATGTAGAATAAAACGGCAACTCATAAGGGTAAATACAAAATCCTCCTGCAGATGCAGTTTTCCTCAATCTGAAGTGTGTTGTATTACCAAAACCCCAGAACCCCACCCCATAAAGAGCAGCAGAGACACACTGAGATTTGTAGTTGTCAAGCATTGATGAATTTGTTCCCCTTCCTGCCCCCAATGGTAAGTTGAAAATAGATCCAGCTGCTGTGCTAAGCTTTAAATGGTCATATCAAATGTGCATATGCCATGTCCCTGCACTGCTAGAGATGTTCCCTAAGTAATTATAATTGTTTACACCTCCTAAAGCTTATTTCTTCTTCTACATTTCTAGGCACTCGTTTTTTTCTCAATTGATGTACCTTCATTAATTTCATATGCTAGAGCATCTCTGTCACTCGCAAGCACTAACTTGTTTTCCAGTAAATAGCTTTCTTCAATAAAAATGCCTCACTACTTGAAGCGTGATTCCACTGTTCTTGAAAAGTAGTGCAAAAGTTTGTTTCACTAACTTGCAACTTGTGACAAATTTGTGGGAAGTTAATTAACCAGTTTCTCTAAACATCTCATTATATTCAAAATTAGAATAAATAACTTTCTCTTTAACATAAAGGCCATGTCTACTAAAGACTCAATAAACTCTTTTTGCTTCTTAAATGCTTTTCTACTTTTCACTGTCGGCATGCCCCACATAATATTCGACACCATACTTCTCAGGAAGAACTTCTAACAAAGTTCTTTTAATTTCCTCTTCTTAAATATGTCTGGTTGTTCTATCTCTTTTCTGGCATTATATTTTTTTGAAAAAGAAGAGGATTGTTTCCAAGATTTTGCCAGATCTTCATTACTACTTAGACCTGCAGAAGAAAGATTACATGATGTTCTAATTGTTTTTTATAAAAGAGTCAGTGCTCTTACTTGATTTCAATCTTTCTTTACCATATTTTTCTTCCTGTGGGTGTGTTCCATGTTTGCAGACTTCTTTGTAGTAGCTTTGTTTTTTCTATCATTTGCATCTTTAAATCGACTGCAAGCCCTACAAAGGGAATAAAAGACACATCATTTTTTTCGCTTCTCACAGACTTATTATTCAAATATCAGATTATTGCATGGTTTATTTTAATACGTGGCACATTAAAACAGATCCAAATGTTTGTGTAGAATAAGTTAGATAAACACTAGAACTTGGATTATAACATTTCAAGAGAGTGCATATTTTGGGTTCTATAGTTTGATAAAAAGTGGCTCTTTTTCTTATCACTATATACAGCGCAAATGTTTTTTATGACAACATGGCCTCTCTGATGAGACCTCTCTGCAGCATGAAGGCTGGGTGTGAAAGGCCTACTAACGTCTCTAGTGATAACTGTAAACAGAATAAACCATCTGTGTACAAGCATTAACATAAAAAGTAAGGTCTGTGCAACTACATTTTAGCATGCAGAACAATCTGTATGTTAGATTTTGATAAAATAGTGATTCTATGTCATACTTCTGTATAACAGCAGCCTCTTTAGTGTCACCTTAGCAGTGATGTAATGTTCTGTATAGAAGACTTTAGACAGAGGATGTAAAGCAGGGGCACACAGAACTCATGGATCATAGAATTCTGCAGAGTTCCATGATGGGCGGTATTCAGAAAGTACAGCTGCTCACGCTTATTTTTAGGTCCGGGAACTTGTTCCATGATGTGAAATCAGCATGTTTTTTCTAGTTGAATTTCTACTGGAGCAGCAACTTTCTCAATGTGGACTATCACAATCTGCTGTGACCCTCCACGTTGAGATTGCAGATTGAGGATAGTATTGTTGGGGTGTAAAATTAAACCTTTGTAATACAATTCAATACAGAGTGAATGGCTCACTTCTATCACAACGTTCCCTTTATACTAATAGGTTTGTAGAGAATAAAGGCTGGGTGTAAAAGGCTTTAGTGAGTAAACACTCTGATAGCATATTTAAACAGGTTACATATTGTGTGTGGTACAGATTGATGAAAGAGTAAATCCACATACAAATCTATAGAGAGTGAAGGTGCAGTTTTAGTACAACACAGCATCTCTGCTCACAAGAATCTCTGTAGAAGGTCCATGGAAACACTAGCCCTTATATTGTTAAATTTCAAAAGGGTGCAGTTTCTGTATGGTAGAGTTTGATGAAAGGGGGGCTCCTTTTCTTATAAGAGTTTACAGGGTGAAAGCTTCTTTTTTTATGACAACATAGTCTGCCTGGAGAGACCTGTTTTCAGGGTGAACTTTGAGTGTGAAAGGCTTTATAATAAGCCCTTCTCTCTGAAGAGACCTTTTTTTTAACAGTGAATAGGGTATTTCATTCAGTTTACAAGCAGCAATGTCTCTACAGGCAACTCTGAAAAGGGTAAATGATCCGTGTAGAAAACTCCAGAGAAACACTAGGCCTGCTCTTATCAAATGTTAAGAGGGTGGAGACTCTGTATGGTAGAGTTTGATGAAAGAGTGCCTTTTTATTATAACTGTATAACTGTATACAGGGTAAATGCTTCATTTTATGACAAAATGGCCTCTCTGCTGAGATCTCTACACATGATAAATGCTGGGTGTCAACTGTTTTATTGAGAAACCTATCCCTCTACAGAGACCTTTGGTCTGAATGAACCACATGTATGATTTATTTTAGAAAGAGAACCCTCTTAGTGACAGCTATCAACAAAATATATTTTAACAGGGCAAGTCTGTCTCATAGAATTGAGTCTGTCTCAAAGACTTTTATACAGCCTGAATGTTTCAGTTTAATGATAACAAGCACTCTCGGTAAAACATCTCTGTACAGGGTGAAACCTGAGTGTTAATGAGCTTAGTAAGACAGTCATTCCATTGCAAGCATCTTTTCTCTGAGTTAGCTGTATCCATGATACTATCAGATAGAGCAGACTTTCTAGTGTGAAAACAGTGATGTATTTGTAGAAAACCTTTAGTGAGAATGTGAGCTCTCTGCAGGCACATTTCTTTTAATAAACTAGGATAATAATGGGGTTTGCAAAAACAGCCTCTAAAGTAACACATCACACCAGAGAAAAGAATCTATATAGATGGTATAACATAATCAGTATGCCCTGTTGTTCCCATTATGGCAGGGTCCATGTTCAGACATTAGCCCCTTATCTTAGTACGCTATACAGGGTGAATACTTAATTTGTATGACAACATATCCTTTTAGCTGGCTCTTCTTAATAACTGATACCTTGGACCTTAAACATTGATTGAGAAAGTAACTCCGCTTCAAACACCTTTTATTTCACTGAACACGCTTTATGATGTGTTTAAGACATCCACTCTCCAAAAATATATATAGTAAGTACAACAGTTGGAATATACATCAACCACCCTGAGAGAGGCCCAGAACTCCAAAACATATCTCAATAGTCACCTATGATCTCAGCAATATATCAAAGATAGAATTAGCTAAGGTCCAATAGCAAAAACTCTTGATTTATATATGGGACTACATTTTATAAAAATATGAAATTTAAACAACAACTAACCCAGGAAATTAAATACAAGTGCAATTACCACCAGAACAACAATATTACAGAAGAATTTTCAGCATTCATTTCTTATCATCGGTTTAAGATCTTTTAATAGTAAAGACTTTGGCAATCATAGTTTGACAATTCAAATTATTAGTACTCTCATTATGAACGAACATATTGAAACTGGTTTCTGAATATGTTATACTATTTAAATATTTAGTCACAGACTACATACTTTAGTTACACTATCTCTTTCCCTCAAAAAGTCTGCCGAGTACAACGCAAAGAGATTACACTTGCTTCACTATCAAAACACCAAGAGTAATCTCAGGCATCTGAGGTTATGCAACAGATATCAGTATATGAACCTTCAAGCCTTACAGCCAATCACATTGAAGCTTTTTTTGTGGAGAGAATGGCAACTATTGGTTGGCCCTAATATAACCTAACTTTTGCATTCTTCACACAACAAATGTATCTCTTCCACAGTACATGAACTACATGCACCAAAATGCACTTCAATGATCTTTTTACGCTTTTATTTTAACCTAATTATTAACATTGACAACCTGTAATTTATTTGTAGTGCTTTCTGGTTGTTTGAAACAGTTAATGACACTTGTACTGTGCCAATACACAGTTTTTTCTCTTTCTGTACAATCAAGCTTGCAAGACTTTTGCAGGATCATAAAAAGACTTCATGCTAGGCTCACTCTGTAAATTTCCATGTGACTTTCGTGGGAGTCTCACAGGATTGTACAAAGCCCCAAAGAAAGCTTCAGCTGCAGACCAGACTCTTGTGGAATCATAGCAAAATTTCGAAATCACCCAACAGTAAAGCTTATGCTGTTTAACCGGTAACTGTGCACAATACAAACTTCAGTTGCTCACAACCTAAACTACTTTTGTAACTGTCAAGAATGTACCGATTACATTTATACTTTTGCCTACCTCCCTTTTTTCTCCTCTCATGTAACTTCATTTTCCTCCTGAAGCCTAAAAATTCTGCTGAGCACTCCTCTTGTGACTGACATCTCCATACTGCATCATGGTTCACCTCTGAATTTTGGAAATCAGCTTTTTCCACTGGGCTAAAGAATATGCAATTAATTGTGATGTTGACAAAATCTTGGGTCTCCAAACTTGGACATTACTTGGATTGGCCACAGAGGTATGAATTGGCATCAGTTGTTACCAATGGTTGAGAGCATTTTGGGTTGTGAGCACCCAGAATTCATGAAAGGGCACTACGGTAGCAATGACCCAGGCTCAATCACAGCGGTTGCTCTTAAAATCCAAATGAAGGAGCCCACTTCACAATTGAGGTCTCTCTTTCCTCACACAACCTTTGTATATTCTAATATATGTCAAAGACAAAAATGGCAATGGTCAAAAGAGTTTTGTCCCAAGACTGAGAAGTCCCGGAAGCAAATTATTAAAACAATTTCTGCATTTCTTTGTGACCATGGCATTGGCTCTAATTATCATAACAATATCCATTTTAATAAGCCAGGTGTCTATAGGTGAGATGGAGTGCACTTCACCGTAGAAGGAAAAAGGTTCTTCATTAATTATATCAATTCTATGTGTAACTAAATGCTATAGACTATAAACACAAAGTCAGAGTCACTTTACTCCTACAATTGGTGATTTTTTTTAATGTTATAAATACCTTTTTTGGGGGGAACATTGACCTGCAAGACTCTTGTGGGAGCGCCGAAACACATTATACAAACAATGAGCAGAATGAACCTGCTCTAGTGTGCACTGGACCTATTGAACTCAATGTTCACAATTTTCAAACATTAATTAGTAACACACACAAACATAATACCACGATATTGATATACTTCATATCACTGTTTACTCATTTTGTTCACTCATTGCACAGATTATTTTCATTTACATTTTCATGTTACATTTATATGTTATTTATCACATATGATGTCAATCAAACTATTAATAATCCTTCGTCATAATACATTACATGAACATTCTCTAATTTCTACAATGATTCCATAATTACTGGTGAACCATATTTAGTGTCTGGCCCAATGCATTTCGGAACGCTTGTTCCTTCCTCAGGGGCAGTATTCTGCAAATAAAGATTATCAATTACTATACATATATACAAACACGAGTACATACAATACACTGGTTTACTTATAAAGGGTCTACCATAACAATCAATCTTGTTGTGAATATATCATACAGTGCAATAATGTACAATGCTGTCTCAAAGCTTTACTTATATTGTGCACAACACTCCTAGTGTCATAATGAAACCTTTTAAATAAGCCTCAAAAAGTACTTTACAGTTCTCTGTATGCTGAACACTGCTACTCATGAGACAATATGTGTAACATTCTACGTTATCAAAGCCTCTCATGAATACTCCGTGTACCTTTCCCAATCTCAATAAATTAACTTCGTAAAATGGAAAGTCTATTATTTACTCAGATTAAAACTTAAAGCTAACTCTGCCACTATAAGACTGCCTACAGTGATATGAAACTCACCGCCGCTTCAATCAGCCTGTCTCTGCTCCGTAGAGGAATGTTTATATAAAGTGGCCAAGTCGATTAATATTTGGTATCTGAAACTAGATACACAGTTACCATTAGAATACCTGCTAACTATGTTGTTACTAGTAGCGATTTGTGGTGAACTCCGCACTCACCCGTTGTAAATATAAACACTGTTGCTTCCTATGTGGGATCGTCTACTTCTGCAACGAGGCTTTTTATGCTATGTCATCCGCTTCTAGGAGTGAACAAAGGACCACTTATTATGCTGTACCGCTATTAAATAATCGCACTAGACTGTAGGCTCCTGTCTTAACTTACTTTGAGCGTTACGAGATCCTTCTTGATGTGCGCTCACCCTCGAAAACAAATGCACGGGATGTATAGCTGTATCTCTGTATCCACAGCTGCTAAAAAAATAAACAGAATGCCACTAGTTACGCTGCCCTGTTTCCCGGTATTGAATAATTGTCTACTATAGCATCGTTCGTGCTTCTACTTACTAAGAGCGATAGGAAACTCTTCTCAGTATGTATTCTGCCTAGCGTTCAGCGCTGCCCGTTCTCGACTATCTCCTCGTTCTTTCACCAAACGCCGAAAACTTCATGACGGCCGGTTTGATCTACGTGTGTAATCACGTGACTAGAGATTGCTGGGATATGTAGTTAACTCATGTTTTAAACCGCAAAAGCATCATTATTAACCCTGTACTGCGCCCATAATCCATGATGCTTATATTACATGATCATTCTACCTGACAGTAATACCCTACAGACTTAATTGTTAAGGTTATTGACAACCTAAATATCGTTCTACCTAACAATAGTGCGTCCTCATCCACTATGGTGGGTTATGTATATAATGCTGGCTTTAGATATGTAGTATAGTCGCAGCGAATATGATCTCAGAGTAAATACCCTGCATATTGATATGTTTATCTATTCACATTAATAGTCAAACTTGCATATACACAAACAGGTGCTAACCTCTAACTCCCATAGACCTCTGATACATGAAACGATATTCATATTCATTGTATGTTCTGCATACAGGCAATGCTTATTCACAGTAAATTCCTCTCAGGGTGACATCTTGTTCTTTCAACGTAGCCTATAACTCCCATTGAGCTCAAATACATGAAGGAACATTAACATTCATTATATATTCTGCATACAGTCGATACTTATTTCTCAGTAAATTTCTCCAAAGGTAACATCTAGTTCTGTCAACATTTAATGTCTGGCTGAATATCTTATTACTGTACATTCAAGTGGAACATAATATATAGTATCATCTTAGTACCATTGTATCCTCGTTAGCATATAACATTGCTAAATTTCTTTCAAGCGGAGCATACTCTCAATATGTCAACATTTAATGTCTGGCTAAATATCTTATTACTGTACTATCATGTGGAACATAATCTATAGTATCATCTTAGTACCATTATAACCTCGTTAGCATATAACATTGCTAAATTTCTTTCAAGCAGGACATAATCTCAATATCATGTTAATGACATTTTATCCTCGCTATGTGCCATATGGATAGTCAACACATGAACCCTGAGAAGTCTGTTGTCATATATCGTATGTTTAATTACAAAAAACAACTCATGTCTAACTTATCATTTAATCCTTTCGGCTGCATCGTTTGTAAAAAATCAATCCAAAATACTTCTCTCTGTAAGAGTCTCTGGCTATTATCAGTACCCTCAACTTTCATGACAACTTCGACTATTTGTGCCCGTAGTTGTGCTATTGTATGTTTTTCTTCTATCCAGTGTATAGCTACACCTGATGTTGTATTTTTAAGTCTTATAGTGCTTTTGTGTTCTGTTAACCTCAGTTTGAATTTTCTCTCTGTCTTTCCTATATATGCCTTCCCACATGGGCACTTAAGGCAGTAAACAATGTTAGATGTGTTGCAATCAGAAGTGTGCCTCAATTTAATTTTGGCTCCTGTTATTGGGTGTGTGAGGGTTTTACCAATGATGATATTATCGCAATGTATGCAATTATGACACTTATGGGTTCCTTTGTACTCTATATTTTGTGCTTTGCTTGCTCCTGTCTGTATGAGTTCTTGAAGATTTCTTGCCCTAGTGTATGAAAAAGTGGGAGTTTGACTGAAAATCCGAAACACATGCCTTCACCCGTATATTTGTCTGACTCCCATGAGAGTCTTACAAGCTCGAATATCTAACCTTCATCTCATGGATGATAGCTGTGCATTGTAGGGTGTGCATGGTAGATTGTGGAAAGGCACAGGCCTCTCCACTGAGATGTCACTCTTGTATTATGGATGTATGTAGAAGGGTATGAAGAGGAGCTGACCTCTACATTGACAGCTATTCTCAGGCTGATGAGTGAACATAGTGGGGTGTGTGACGGGACTAACCTCTCTCCTAACATCCCTTTACAGTAGTACAAGCATTCAGAGGAGACTAAGGGGAGGTACTGGCCTCTACCCTGAGACTATTGTACGCTGACAAATGAGCATAGTTGTGTGTAATAACAAACTACATTTAAAGACAGACTCCTCCATAAGTCTACATATATGCATAGTAGAATGAAAATAAATGTTGTCTCTGCCTTCATACTTTTTTATGATCCCACAAGAGTCTTCTGAGATTTGAAAAAAAATGTGCAAAGAATTTATACTTTGCTTCATAACATAAAATGGTGAAGAGCATGTTCACCCAAAAGGATATCTTGGCGCTGAATAACAGATGTTTATTGTTACCCAACTAAATGGTACTCATTTAATTGACCTCAGATTGATGAAAGGCTGAGTAAACACAGCAGGATTTGAACCTGTGAATATGAGGTCAAACACAGGCCTCTACAGTGGACCCAGTCCACTAAGCCACCAGACCCAGCTCTCACCAGAGTACTTATGCCTTTTAGTTCCCAGTAGTGGAGTGTGGTGAAAAAATGAGTTCTCAACCAAGACCTTTCGCCAGTAAGACATAGTAGGCGTTAAGGAGACACTGGCCAGTAGGGTAAGGGGAGGGGCTGAGCGTACAGCTGACCTGACTGCTCTCTTTTGGATGATGAATGTGTGTGAGACTAGACTCTCTGCTGAGACCTCTCCCCAGGGCAATAACAATGCGTATTTGGGTGAGGGGTGAGACTCGTCTGTCAGCTGACACCTCTGCCCAGGGTGACTGACATGTGCAGTTGTGGTTAGGGAAAGATGTCCTCTCTGCTGAGCCCTCTCGCCCGGCCAACAAATATGAGCAGTAGGGTATGAGGAAGGAGCAGCTGGCTGCAGACACATCTCCTCAGGGGGATAGGTGTGCTTAGTGGGCTCTGAGGAGACACTGACCTTTGTGCTCATAATTCTACCCACAGATACAGTTATACACAAGGTGTGGGGAAGACTTAGCCTCTCTGCTGACGCCTCTGTTTTAGATGACTGGTGTGTATAATAGGGTGTGAAACTGGCCTCGCTGCTGAAAGAGGGTCCCCTCTTTGGCTATTTCTCGACTCCTGTGGTATGTGCCTTGTGACTCTGTGGGTGTGGCCCTGAAGAGAAGACAGCCCATGCGGCTGCATGGGGGTGCATGAGCCTCTCATGCCTTTTTTTTTTTAAATTAAAAACTGAGGAGGTAGCGGTCCCCAGGGTGGTCCCCCGCATTTAATGAGCATAGCCCCGGGGAGTTGGCAGTCCCCAGGACTGTGTGGGTGGAAGGAGGCCCCCCACACCTTTATTTTTAAATTCTGTGTCGGCCCACACAGGCCCGCATGTTTTTTGATCATTGCCCCGGGGACCTGAGCTACCTGAGGGCTTAAAGGAAATGAAGGGCAATAAACAATGGTCAAGAAACAAGGAGGTATTTCCCAACAGACCACCATTTGATGATACAGTAGGTTTCCTTGGTGTTCTAGTTGGATATTTATGAATCTTAGGTAATAGGTATAGACAAGGGGTTTGCAGATGGTCTGTTTTTAGAAATTAATATTCATCATAATTCAATAATCCTGGAATTTACTAATCTTTTAACATGTTATGATACCTATTTATGGACAACCTATACATTTTCCAACGGATTTCTTCATAACACGTAACATCGCTCAACTGTCTTAGGGCTTTTGATCTATAATCATTCATATATATATAACTTTTTTTTGGTAATAGGAATACTGCGAGGCACTATACGTCTCAGTTACTGGTCCCCACCAGTATAATAATTAACATATAAACATCACTGTACTGAGAAATCAACACACAATATTAATTTGTTCTTGCTTAGTTTTTTTCTATATTTTATTTGTTTTTGTTCCTTCTTTTGATGATTCAGTTAATGCAGCAATACAGCCAACATGTGTTTTGCACACAATTGCGCTGCTTCAGGGCTGTTTAAAATAAAATCACATATTAATATTTGCCATCCATGAAAATCATAACCAAATAAATCAAGATAAATAAATACACAGTGAACAGGATTCGTATATGATTGAGATTTCCCTCCTGTTTAACATCAAACTAAATGCACAGGGTTATTGTGTGTACATGCATCTAAAAACATAATGTCATAATTATAACACCACCCTTGCTGCAATTATATACACCTACATATAGAGAGACAACATTTGTTCCTGTTCCGAGAGACATATCTTGAATTTAAGGTATGGTATTTTCCTCTCACATTAATGTGCCCTTAATTATGTCACATCTAATTCTTTATATAGTTCTTATTCTATTATATTATTCCCCTGCTATTTCTGATCCTTATATGATCAGTTTTGTTCCAAGTGAAGGATTGTAAGACTGATTGTTACCCTCATACACTTTAAAATTAAACATCCATTCGCTCTACATCATATTCAGTACTTCCTATTAGGATCTTTTGAAGTTATGGTATGGTATGGTATTTACATTTCAGGGCAATATATTATGTTCATCCTGGTCTGTCTTAACTCCTCAATCTATGTTCAGTTTGTTTAGGTCTGCATGGTTATCTGTCACTAGAATTAAATAGATAGGGAAGGACAATACAACTATGACTATAGTTCTAATTTATACGTTTATTTTCCTTATTTAGCCTTAGTCGACCTATTAGTATACTTTATTTTATATTCTCACCTATTCAAATGTATTTAAGGCATCGCCTCTTCCCATCTCAATTCAATGTGCCACAGGTCATAATGATTTTGAAACTGTAAGATCCCCTTGATACGGGTCTGCAAATGGTTCAATTCATCATTATTTGATATTTATAAATATGTGCTTTTACACTAAGGAAAAGGCTATTGTTTGACCTCTTTCAATTGCTGCTACTGCAAAATTAGAATTTCTATCTTTCGTGGGTGTCCGCTATACAGCTTATACTTGAGAATTAGCGAATTTTAATTCTGACATGAGTGCCTCCCGAGCTGTTACCTCAAGCACAGTTTTTAATCAATTTCAGTAATCTGACTAACCAGCAGATTGCCTTATTTACTCATTCTTGTCGTTAGACCCGTAATTCACTATCTGAATTCAAACCGGCAAGGGTACTGAGCGTGTGTTTAAACTAGCCACTCATGTATCCTTTTCCCCAATAACAAGTGGACCCTATAGTTATTTAGATAGGACACCTCATCTTCTTAAAATTATTTCCTGACGATGTCACAATGTTTGTGTTTTAGCACTCAGTATCCAGACTACAATTAAGCGCCCGCCGGCCATTGGGATTTCCATCACTCACTGTTACTTTTCTTTAAACAACCATCGTCCTATCCAATTCAAAGTGCATCCACTGTGCCTGAACCCGCTGCTCTGTTTATATCCTGTCTAATCTTGATTGATTGCACTTGTTGGCGTGCAAAAAACGTTTTTTCTATATTCGGCATCAGTTAATTATTTCGTTAAAGTCACAATTGTTACCCATATTGAAAATGTATTTTACTAATTTCCAATATTAAAGTTCAACAATTGAAACCATAAAAGATGTCTCTAATGTGTTCTGGTCATCATATGCTCATAAAAAGAAAATAGGTACACATATCTCAATTTACAATCTCTAGATGGAGACTCGAACCATCAAAGATTATGTCCGTAGCTTCCCTGTATTGCCCCAGTGATACCAAAAACTCGCATTTAATTAACTATACTCCTTGGGCCCAATTCACAGAATGAACTTAAGACTAAATCCTAAACTTAGTACTATTTGGTATTCACAGAATGCACGTACTACTTTCGGGACGTAAATTTAAAGCGATTGGTAACAACCCAAATTGTGACTGGTGCTCAAGGTGTGTGAGTGAAAAACACGGTAGCGACGCAGGTGACAATGTGGTCAGCAAGGAAGGCGCATAGTGACTGGTGTCTGAATATGTACAGTGAATGAATAACACAGTATGGTTCCAGGTAGTTTGAAGAGTTTGTTTCTATTCGGTTGGAAAGTTTGTGAACCACTGTGTGAGGTGCGCCTAAGATCGCGCTGAACGGTCTACGGCGTTTCGATCCGAATTCTTGGTTCAGGCCCACACCGATGCGTATTTACACTGTTTTTCACTCACACACCTTGAGCACCAGTCACAATTTGGGTTGTTACCAATCACTTTTAATTTGTATACCGCAGTGCTGTCACAACAGCCAATTGTCCTGTTTTTCCTTTTTTCCTCAATTTTCTACGTAAATAATGCCATGAGCACATACAATAATCAATCAGAGTCTCCTTACTTCCTTTTGATAATGTTGTACGCATATCCTTCCTAATTGTTTTTGAATTACACCATTTGGGATATCATATGTTTTGTACAATACTTTCCACCACAATCCCAACACGGTTGACGGGTTCTTGCTCCTGTTGTTTCTACAAGCTAGTTTTAATTTAAACATTATTCTCCTTTGTGAGGAAATCATAATGGTGAGACGCATGAACTGGGTGGGACCTACAGAAAAAAGTGGTACTGGGGACTGCATAGTTATTTATTTCAGACACCCTGAGGTGGCAAGTTTTATACAGAAGAAGGTCCAACGGAGACAACAGTACAGGATCAATCAGGAAGAACGAGTGGCTGCTGTCCGGTTTCTACAAGCCCCCTTCCTTACTTGCCAATACACCCACCTACAGAAGGGCCAACCCGGTTGCATACACTTCGTATGAGCTCTACAGTAGCCTGTATTAACCGCTATGCCCCACTTTCTAGTATAGCTGATCAGATTGAAAGAATGAACATTGGGACATAAAAGCAATTTCCAGGGAGATAAGCCCAGAGGAGTATATTATCGATGGCCAACCAAAAAATGCCACCAAAATAACTGGCCAAATAAAGCTTAGATCATGGAATATAGGCAGGATTAAAAATAGGCTTAAAGATAAAGAATGGCTAGATAGTATAAAATCACTTCATCTACTATGTCTTCAGGAGACCTGGCATACTCAAGAGCCATATATTGATGGTTTTGTAACTGGGTCAACCCCAGCTATACCATCAGTATCTGGGCAAGCAAAGGGAGGTTTGACAATTTTTATCTCAACCACAGTGCCAATAGAACTACTTTCAACTGGTTCTCTTACTAATGGGGAAGAACCAACCCTTTGATGTGGTGAATTTTTTATAATCCTATCTTTAATGCTACTCATTTCAAGGTTGTGAACGAGTTGGAGAGAGCAATGTCGACCTTTACAAAGGGGGTGGACCCCTCATTCACATGTATCTGGGCTAGGGATTTTAATATCAGTAAATGTAGTTTCTCCAGAGTGAGCATTTGCGGATTTACTGATATAACAATGATTAATTTACATCATGTCCCACATGATAGTTATGGAGAAGAGCTAAACAAGCTCTTGTGTAAACATAGTCTTGAAGTTTGAGTATCAAGAGGGGAAGATGGAGAAACACCAAATTCGACCTTCCAAGGTAGAGGAAATCCAAGATTCATTGATCACATTATAGGGTCCACTACTGGCCTTAAATACTGTGGTCTACTAAATAGTGAATTCACTAGATTTAGTGATCATGATTCACTAACCCTGCCCATAAAGGTTAAAAACAAACTGGCCTGACGACAAATTACTGTTGCCAAATATAGCGGCGGCCAGGAAGAACACTATTAGCATAAAATGGACAGGGATTAATGAAGATACTATGCTGCACAAGGATGTTAAAAATAACAAAGAAATGTTCACCATTTGTACTGATATTAACTCCTTCCCTGATATGATTACGATCGTCTATGAGAGAAGCACCATGGCTATAGTCATTAATTTAGGAAAAGACAGCACTAGGAAAAGAAAGAGACGGGCAAAAGGCTGGTTAAACCATGATTGTACACGAGCAAAACAAGACTTAAATAAGGCCCTACACACAACACCAAGAGATAGGACAGAAATTAAGCGACTTAGATTACTATATAAACAAGCCCTAAAACAAAGGAAGAGTGAGGTACAAGAGGAGGCCTGGTTGAAACTGAATCAAGCTGCAGACACCAGGGATTCCACCCTTTTCTGGAAAGTGATACATTCACCTATGTGGAAAGCTGAACAAGACCCCATTATTGAAACAGTCATTCCCCCGAATGATTGGCTCACTCATTTCAGCGGAATTTTCAATGCATTTACTAATAATACAAAACAGTCGCCCTCTATAGCTACAATACCTCTTCAACAAATTAGGTTAGAGGTTAATTAATAGGATGAAACAGGGCAAGGCTCTGGGACCTGATGGAGTTATGGGCACATATTTTTACCCAGGTCAGTAATGCAGCTGCTAAAGGTTGTGTTCCCAGGACATGGACAGATAGTATAATCATCCCCATTTTGAAAAAGGGGAGTCGTGGAGATGTGAGATGCTACCTTCCTATATCCCTCCTAGACTCATCTGTTAAGATCATGGGGCGAATAGTCCTCCGAAGATTTGAGAATTGGGTCAACGATAGTAACATCTTGACTGAAACCTAATATGGCTTCGGGGGGGGGATAGGGACAGTAGAGCAGTGCATACATTTGAATCTAATTATTGACAAATATACAATGGCTAACGATGAACATATTCATTTATGCTTTGCAGACCTAAGCTCGGACTTTGACTGGGCAAACAATGCTAAATTGTGGGAAGTAATGATTGATATGGGTGCCCCTGATGATATTGTCTCATTCTTATCACAATTATATGCAAGACTGACATCAGGAGTAAGGTGTGGGAGGGAAGCAGAGTGCACCCCAAACTTCAAGGTATCCAGCGGAATAAGGCAGGGCTGTGTCATTGCACCCCTTCTCTTCTCACTATACTAATGGGTTTGATAATACTCTCCAGAATCTAAATACTGATGCCTCGAAAATAGGTTCACGACCGACCCTGCTGTTCCTGTATGCAGACGATGCAGTTCTAATTTATAGAACTGCTAATGGACTACAAGAGCTGATTGAAACCTTTGTCTCATATATGGGGCTGAAAGACCTAAAATTAATCTCACCAAAATGTTTGTGATGGTCTGCGGTCGAGGTAGGACAAAGAAAAGTCCCATTACCTATTGGATTACAAGTTAACCGAAGTTCAGAACTTCCCCTACCTAGGTATTTAATTTTTTTCTAATTGTAATTGGGGTCCTCATTTTGACCAGTCTAGACTTAAGTTTATCAGAACCATGGAGGAGATCTTTAGATTTTGTAACAAAAGAGGTGGTAAACCTATCCGTGATATGCTTAAAATACACAGCAGGGGGATGTGGCCAACCATCATGGCCGATGGACGTAACTGTGTTCGGCTCCTCTCCAGGCCCTGCAAGTTCTACGCAGCATAAGGCACCTACAGGCCCCAAAACGGAATCGCCTGCTGTCGGAAGGCATCTGATGGTGAGGGGTGTTCCCTGAGCCAAGCTGGAAGCTCCGGGTGTCATTCCATGAGGCAGGATCGTTCCTGTGGTCAGAGCCTGCGGTGCCTCTTAAGATGACGGCTGATCCCGAGTCTGCTCTCCGTGAGGAGCGCGGCGGCCCGAGTCCAGAGGGGAGCCTGGCAACAACTGAAGTGATAGCAGACACCGGGGGAAATATTTTGCTGACCCCTCGGCCTCTCCTCCAAATATTACAGTGGCGCGAGACCAGCAGAGGCACCCGAGATGGGAGGGAGACGCGCCATGTTGGGTCCTCCACCGGACAGAGGAGATCTTTGGGGGCACGGCGGCCCTTAGGGCCCGGCACCGGAAGGCACACCAGGTACGGAGGGAGGTGAAGGAGCACCCCCCAAATGTACGAAGACACTGGGAGCACTTGCAAGCAGCCTGGTGCCTGAACTTAAGATGGGAGTGGTCAGGCGCCCTTTCACAGCCTCATGGGGGAGCCCTGACCCATGGCCTTGTAGCATGCTTGCTGCCTCTGTTCTAGGCACCCCCTTAATGTGAGCAAGGAGTTTCTGGGATCCACCCCCCTTCAACTAGCAAGCACTCATGCGGCGAGGCTCAAGTGGCAGGCAGCTCTGTGACATCACATCAAAGGGAGTGTGGACCACGGAACGGGGACCCACTGTGGCTCGGATGACAACACCTCCCTCAAGCATTCTTTGGCAGCTGAGTAGAGAGCAGGAGTAGACAGACAGGGGCTGCTTTCAGTCGCTGAGCAGTGAGGGGTTGCCACACTACTCGAAGGGGGTCCCTGGGCCCCGTGAGGCAGGTCTCTGATGCAGCGCAACCCAGGCGGCAGCTTGCAAACCCCAGGCGCCTCCAGCCAACAGACCCAAGTAATTATCGGGATATCCAACAAGGTATTAGCTGCACCTAGCGGAGGCCTGCACCAATGGTGTTACTCACACACCTGCCTTCCCAAGAAGATCTCCCAGCCTACGCATGGGCACAGAGACGGGGTGACAGGGTGATGAGACAAGTCTTGGTGCCCTCCCCCCCGCGTGGCATTTTTCTGCTTCCTGCTGCTGAAAGGCCCCGGTCAAGCGGAGAGCGTAGGTCCATATGCCACCCAAAAAAAGCACAGCCCACAAAGGTCACCCACACTCCTAAAGGGACAGCACATCCAGACGGAGAGATGGCACTCACACGGGAAGATTTGATGACCTCACTACGTGAATTTAAGAAAGACCTCAGAGACAACATCATGGCTGTGTTTGGGCCTCTTTCAATGCGTTCAAGGCTGAAATGGGCAACCGACTGGTGTTGCTATAGGTGGATGTTGACTCAATAGGGGCCCGTGCTCTTGACCTGGAAGTGAAGTCTCAGAAGCTGGAGGACCGCGTGCATCCCTTAGAGGCCCACTCTCAAGACTTGCTATCCTAGCTGAAAGCCATGGTGCTTCGATGTGAGGACCTTGAGAATCGCTCCCGATGGGACAACATTCGGGTGAGGAGCCTGGAAGAAGGTTCAGATCTGAAAGCCTTCATGGTGGGTCTCTTTTTTTCGAGGGTGCTGGGAGACTCTGAGCCAGAGGTGCGTCTTGAGTGGGTCCACAGAGTGGATCCCTGCTCTGCAGGTGTTGCCAAGAAACCCAGGGCATTCTGGCAAAATTCAGCTTCTTCAAAATCAAGGAGCTGGTTCTTCAGAAACCAACACGGTATCCTTCGAAGGGGCAATGTGCTCCCTTTACCAGGATGTAGCCAAAGCCACACTTGCAAGACAACAGCTATTCTGCCC
Source organism: Lissotriton helveticus (assembly GCF_964261635.1). NCBI lineage: Eukaryota > Metazoa > Chordata > Amphibia > Caudata > Salamandridae > Lissotriton > Lissotriton helveticus. Next base: position 750,674,292 of record NC_136061.1, read on the forward strand.
TGTCACGACTGCACTATGAGACCGCAAGGTAAAGTATAAATGGACTTACCCCTTTGGTTTAGCCTTCTCACTAGATAACAAGAACTACCAGTTCACTGAACTAGAAGAGGCATCATCTATACTGGATATCGAGTTGCCAGCTCCAACCCAAGCCTCAGATTTGAGAGCGGTGGAGAAACCCACGGGCCCAAGGAAACAAGGGGGGCCCTTGGCTACAGCAGGGGAGGGCTGGCAAGAACACTACGGGCTGATGATGTACCTGCTCCCAGCTGTGCACATGCCGCACTGCATGCGGTGGCCTTGACCGGGTCTGCGGTGTGCAGGGCCCGACGGGGGCCTTAGACTCATGTCCTTCGGACATCGCCCACTCTGTCAACTACAGCTGAGGTTGGGGGGTCGGGCGCTATGGCCATCATCAGCATTATGGGTAATCACTAGCTTCTAACATTCTGGTGCCTACGTAACAGTTCTATGGGCCTTGGAGGCGCCATTTGGACCGCCCCAGATAATGCTCGACTTACGGTTCTCCTTTGTGGTAGAGAACCCACGAGCTTACAGTTATGGAATGTATTTGTTATTGTTTGTATTGTTTTGATGTCACGGTTCTTTAGGCCTTTATTTTAAATTGCTGTGGTATGATGGGAGGGGCGAGGTGGGTGCAACTAGCAGAAGGTTCGAACACTAGCTGATGGGGGTTAACTGCTTAACATGGAATGTGATAGGCCTCAATTTCCCTAACAAATTGAACCGGGTCAGGAAATTCTTACACGATCATCAGATTAAAATAATGGCGCTGCAGGAGACACATCTCCCACGCAAGGAGGACCAGCGGTTGAAGCATATGGACTATCCGCTGATTTTTTGCTCCTCTGCACACACAAAACACAATGTGGTAGAGCTCCTTTTTTATGCCTCTGTCCCATTTAATCACCATGACACTAAAACAGACAAAGATGGGAGGTAGTTGATGCTTAGGGGTGAGTTACGGGATTGAGCCTGCACCATAACTGCGATTTATGCACCTAACACAGGGCAACATGATTTTCTGATCTCTTCTCTTGCCACGCTAAAGGGGTTTGCACAGGGTGACATCTTATTGGTTGGAGACTTCACCCTGATATGGGACTTGGCGTTGGACACCTCACACTCCCTGGGGGCACCAGGGGGTATATTCAGCAAAACATTTAAAGAAACTCTTATGGGGTTGGACTTAGTAGATGCCTGGAGGGCGGCCCATCCCGCGACCTGGGTTTACTCCTTCTCACATTCGCATAGGACATACTCCAGGATTGACCACGCATTCATCTGCCAGTCCCTTCTCTATACAGTGGCGGGATCCCAATTTCATTCAATTTGCCTCTCCGATCACGCACCACTAGAGCTGGTTCTTGACTGGCCTGCCCCACGTTCCAAACTCGCCAGCTGGTATTTTCCCAATTTTCTGTGTAGAGACAGGCTCCTCAGGGACGAGCTAAGAAAACCAATTACAGAGTTCTTTGACCTCAATGACCTGGAGCAAACCTCCATAGTTAATAATTGGGACGCCTTTAAGGCACTTATTAGGGGGAAGTGTATTGAGCTAAAGGCCATGCTTAAGATGTAATGCAAAGGAGAACATCTTCTTCTCGAGTGTGAGCCTCGCACTGTTGAGAATTCCCATAAGTCTAATCCTTTAGTACAAGCCCTCCTTGATGTTACTCAGGTCAAAGGGAAGCTTCAAGCTATCTAAACTATTGGGGCAGAAAAGTCCCTCCTACAACTACAAACCCGCAGTTATGAGGGAGGGAACAAAGTTGGCTCGCTATTGCCTCATCAGCTATGAGTACGGCAGGAGAGGGACCACATTAGGTGCAAGGTCGATGAGAGGGGATTACCCACCAGAGTGAGTTGGGGAAGGCTAAGGCTTTTGGGGACTTTTATCACTCCCTGTTCACCACAGATTAATTAGACACGCAAGTCCAAGACCAGTATTTGGAGGACCTTACCTTGCCCCAGGTTTCCACCTCCACCAATGAGGAGTTAAGTAGCCCCATTACCGCTGAGGAGGTTCAAAAGGCGATCAATTCGCTTAAGCTCCAAAAAGCACCCAGCCCTGATGGCCTTAATGCCCACTTCTATCGTACATTTGCTATGGAAATAGTCCCCCATCTGGTGACGCTCTTTAATGATATCCCTGTTACACACAAGGTGACCATTCGATGGGTTAGGCGCTGATCTCCGTCATTCCCAAACAAGGGAAAGACCCCTCCAACTGCGCTTCTTCCAGACCTATAGCGCTCCTAAATCTGGACGCCAAGCTTTATTCCAAACTTTTTGCTGCCCGCCTGGAAAATATCATGCCATTCCTCATGCAACCTGACCAAGCAGGTTTGATGAAGTGGAGACAGAACCATGATAACCTCCGAAGAGTAGTTCACATCATTGAGAAAGCACAGTGAAAGGCTATGTCTGCTGTCCTTCTCTCCCTCGATGCCGAGAAGGCCTTTGACTGGGTGGACTGGGCCTTTATGACCCGCACCCCACGTCAGTTTGGCTTCGCTGAGACCTTCATTGGAATGGTCCGGGCGAATTATTGCACACCGCGTTCCAGGGTCGTGGTGAATGGGGTTGCCTCGGAACCTTTTTACCTCTCGAGGGGCACCCATCAAGGGTGCCCTCTATCCCCCTCCTAGTTGCACTCAACATAGAACCTTTTGCGGAGTGCATTTGTTCCAACCCGGACACAGGGGATGTTCAATTTCGCATGGATGAACACAAGATATTTGCGGATGATGTGCTTCTCCCAGTCACAAGGCCACACTCGTCTCTTTCAGCGATCCAGGCTGAACTCGCCTCCTATGAACAGGCTTCGGGCTTCAGGGTGAACCTCTTGAAATCCTTCCTCCTTAACTTCACGGTGCCTAAGGAGTCCCCCTTCCAGAGGGCGCACAAAGACGTTACTTATCTAGGCATCAAACTCACACCCAAGTTGGAACACCTCAATGGAGCTAACTACCCTCCTCTGCTACGCCAGCTTCAAGCTGATTTTGCTAGATGGTGGACGGCCTACCTCTCCTTGATAGGACAGGTCAATGCTATAAAAATGAACGTTTCCCACGTTTGTCATATCTCTTCCATGGCTTTCCGATCTGCGTGGATTGGGTGCTTTTCTCCGAACTGAAAACAATGATTACCAAGTTTATTTGGCGAGGACAGAGAGCAAGGCTCTCCAATCGTGTGTTAACTCGGTCAAGGGAAGAGGGAGGACTTGCCCTACCAGACGTCTTGGGATATTATAGGGCAGCTCAGCTGTGGGAGATTACGGAGTTGTCCCTACGAGAGTCGGAAAAGCTCTGGCTCCATATGGATTGACAAATGACAGGGAGAATGATCTGGGATCTCTTGTGGAAACACAAACCACACTGACCAAGCGACCACCCTAGGGGTTTGGGATGTATTGAACAGATCCACTCCTCTCACTACCTTCCCTTCCCCATATATGCCTATACATTTTAACCCCGAGTTTTCTTCAGCGTTTCAGGAGGGGCCTTTTAAGGCTTGGCGGGAGGAGGTTGCCTTATGCTTTTGTATCTGTTGGAGGGGGGGGAAGTTGTTAACATTCCCGGAATGCACCCAAGCCTTTCATCTTCAGCCAGCTGAGGAATTCCACTATGTGCTCCTTAAGCATTGGGTCCTTCAACCACAGATAAGGCAGGCCTCCACCAGGGATTTACTTACCATCCAGAATGTGCCCAGTTAGGGGCCTCTTCAAAGAGGACCATCTCCTTCCTTTACTCACATTGGGTTCCCATCAAGCCCCTAGACACCAAAGGTTCTGGGATGCCCTTTTAGGTACCCCATTGCAGAAGACACAATGGTCCTCACTTTACATACCCAAGTTTAATCGCTCTAGGTTTTTAAGGGAGGCTCATTACAAAATTATGTACGAATGGTACCTACACGCCCAGAACCTTCACACCATCTTCCCTAATTCCTCGGACAGGTGCTGTAGGGGTTGTGGGCTGCTGGGTGACTTTAGGCACATCTGGTGGGACTGTCCCCACATCAAGCCCTTCTGGAAGGAGGTTCTTGCACAAATCATACTGATCTTGGGCTACCCGATTCTGGACACACTGAAACACACACTCTTGGGGATCCGGATCCCAACTTGAAATGCCAGATGCATGGTGACCGATCTGTAATGTGGCTGTGCCTTGGTGCAGCTAAGATGGCGGCCACATGGAAGAAAACAGAGGCCCCCTCCCACACTCAGTGGCATGCCGGGTTATGGCGGGCATTGGCGATGGAGAGAATGGCAGACATCGTAGAGGATTCCCGTAAGGGATTGGACTATGTGTGCGCCCCCCTGCTCGAGTATCTATCTGAAGGGTTGCCCCTGTTTGCTTGTGGTCCGCGACTGCAAGCTCTCCACCTCTTTCATATCTAGAGCTCCCACTTTCTCCCCCGATTTGCTGAGGAGGCTTCAGGGATGCAGAGATTCCCCTCCCCCTGGGGCCCGGCCTTCAACAGCAACTACATCTGAATTTTCTTTGACCGTAACACCTTAGTTTGACTTTTTGTGTTTTTTATTTATAAGTTGGGGGGAGGGCGGAAAGGTAGATCGCAAAGGTTTGTGTAGATCTTCCATGGGATCAAGATGTTGTTTGTAATTGTGGGATCTGGGGGAAAGCTGGGAGTTGTACACTGAGTATATAAGTTTGCTAATTCCTAGTCCGCAAACTGTACCTGATATTCTAGCACACTGTAACGGCCGCCATACACAATGCATTGGGGTCTCTTTCCCCGGTATGTTGTTTTTCTTTCCTGTGTACTGTTATATCTTTGAAACTAATAAACAGATATTTTACCAAAAACATATACTGCAGTAAATGCCTACCAGTAGCAACGTATGTCTCTGTAGTGTAGGGTAATGCCAATCTTAAAATATTGCAATCCTGTGAAAATTATTTCTTTTGTTGTATGCTGTTGTATGCTGGCCGTACCAAGATCCACCTCCACATATCTCCTGCATAAAGAGTTGGATGTACCATATGTTGCTGACCTAATTCAAGTAAGAGGTTTGTGCTTCTGGAACAACATTTGGTGCAAGGAGGGACCAAAGTTTACTTGTGATATAATTAAGGACTGCCTAGCATTGGAACACACTAAGAAAATTCCATGACTAGCATTCATGGACAAGTTGCTGAAAAATAATGACAAAGATCTTTTGGTAAAAAATCCCACAGACATCTTGCAATTTGATAAAAGTGAAATTAAAAAATTGTACATGGAGAAACAAAGCCAAGAGAGAGCTAGGAGAGATGAAGAAAAAACAAGCATATCGAGCTATATGGCTAGCATTGAGTTGACAGGTCTACCTACTTATTTGGTCAAAGTTACAAAAACACAGGACTGATTGTATATGACAAAACTGCATTTGGGCACAGTTCATGAACTGGTGGCTTTTCCAAAACACGAAAAATGGCAGAAAATAGTTCACAAATGCCCATGCGATGGGAAAGCACTTCAGTCCACGATGCACTTTATGTTGTTTTGTAAGTTTTATCGAGCTATAAAAAAATAATTCTATGACCCATTTTTAATGTACAGAAATTATTCTTTTACAAGGATGCTATAAAATGTATTTGTACCCTTGATAATGATTATCTTGTCAAGCTGTTGCTGGTTTTATAAGCAGGGCTTTACAAAGAAGGAAATCCCTTGTATATTTAGACCATTTAGTCTATGAAGTTGATTGAAGGATGACCCCTGGCTGAAAAGTAATATTTTTTAAATGGGATAAATAGGTGATCTATACAAATGAAGTTTTAACAGTTATATAATTGATTATACTATATTAATTGATAGTAAGTTTTTAATTGTATGCACTTTTATGGATCAAAAAAGATTTGCATAAAGTTTTTATGATGATGATGATGAGCTAATATATACCTTTCTGTAATAGTTAGGGATCAATTATCTCATACAAGTGGTTTTAGGATATTTGTGGTTATAAAAACCGTTCTTAGATCTCTGTGTGCAGTTCCCTATCTATATTAAATCCAAATTCTACTGTTTGTAATTTGTTAATTCAAAATGTTTCTCTTATTCTAATCTTCATCTCCAGGTCACCACCTCTTCTGTCTAATGTTACATGTTCTAGTACCATGATATGTATACCTTCTATTTCTGTCATTTTATGATAATCACAAACATGTATCACCATGGGATATTTTGAGTCACAATTCTTTATGGCTTTTAAATGTTCCATCCACCTGATTTTAAGTTTTCTCACTTTTGATCCTGTGTATATTTTCCCACAGATACATGTCATGGCATATATGCAACTATCATTGTTGAAGTTGATAAAAAAAGAAATGTTATATTTCCTGTGATATTTGCTATCTAAGAATTTTTTTGATTTGTCAATAACCAGTATGAACCTATAGGTAGTGTACTGATACCCACATTTTCTATCTCTGAAGCTGTATTAGAGACGGCAAACTTCACAGAGTCACTAGGACTCAGTAAGTTCCTACGTGCTGGTGCCTTCTTATATACCATAATTGGTTTAGCAGGTAGAATTTTGTTGATGTTCATATGTAAGGGCATCCCAGTGTACACTCTGCTATTACCCTCATGGTATGATGTGATGCCCCTTACTATATTGTCATTTCCAGACTTGTTCTTGCTCTTGTCCTTCAACAGTTCTTCTCTTTTTTTTTGACCCTTCTTTTCACTTTCTTAATATTCCCCATATATGTAGATTTTAATTAAAGCCAGCTGCCAGTAGGTAGTTAGAGCCCTGTTGTATGCTTTGATTCTCTAATCAGCATATTGTTTTGTTGCTAGTCCGGAGACTATTCGTAAAGAGCTTAGTGCTCTATTGTATCAATCCCATTGTTATAGATTTTGAATTTATAAATGAATATGTAACTCTTCATCCCTGTTTAGGCCAAATGGAATCTTCGTCTTAAATCTGACGATAAGCCTTGATTCTAATCTTCTAATTGCAGAGTGCGGTTGCCACCTCTCTCGTTATTTTTTACCACTGCGATTCCAGAATATTTAATGTCTTGCCAATCAGTTGTATGTTACTGGTGTATATGTTTGCTGAACCCATCTTACTTATAGCTATTCTAATCACTGCACATATATAAACCTATCAGTCACCCCTATGGCAGGCCTTATCAATCCTGAAGGCAGGGTGCTGGGTTTTGTTTGAGAGGGTGCCCCTGCATGAGCAAAGCCCCCCTGCAGCCTTCGCAAACAATTCTCCGGGGTTGTCTGTGATGCAGCCAAACCATATATACATAAGTGCATTATAACATCGCAGTAAATGGTAACTTTAAAACGGCTGCTTAGAAACATGTTGTGTTTGGTGTCAAACACCTTGGAATCATACCTCCACACCAGTAACTGGTGTGGGAGGAATGATTCCTCCCTTGTAGAACCACTACTATGTGGCACAGGTGTACCTAGTACCAGCTTTCTCAACCTGGGCAGCACAAAATGGATGCTGCCAGCCAGAGACACAAGTCTGCCCTCCTGCTGCTGAGCTGCGCTCGAGCAAGCGAAGGTTGGACAATAGGTTTCCTGTCACAGGGAGGTGTGACCACCTCCCTGACAGGCTTTAGTGTATTGGGGCTGGGTGGATGCACTCTGAGAGTGCCTTAGAGTCTGCACTGGGGGCACATTTGGTGTCCCTGTGCATAGTCCAGCTCAAACCGGTTGCAGGAGCCATTTGCTCTTGCTCTGGTGCAAAACTGGACAAAGGACAAGGGTGTAACCAACCCTTTGTCCTGTTCCACCCCTAGGAGGGTCCCCAGAGTTTGTCCAACCCATTCCTTGGGTATAATGTTGGAACCCTGACTACAGGTCGTTCACTTTTACCCGGACTAAACTATGCATGCAGAAACCAAGTACTGCGGCGATCTACACTATGCTGTATGACTGAAGAATCTCCCTTGGAGTAAAGGAGTTACTCCCCTGCAAGGCAGGCACCTTTAATGCTTCTGACTGGGTTACATCTCCCAAGCTCATGAGGACTCTGAAGAACTCTGAAATATGGGATGTAGGTTTCTGAGTGTCCTGGAAATTGATCTGCCCTCTCAGCAATTCTGAGACCAGTATCCCTCGTGGGGACCGTGCAACCTGAACCCCATTGCACCATGTACTTTTGCAGCAGCATATGCTTTTTGGCAATCCCTGAGGCTGTGCTTTGGGTACATGTATTCCTGAACCCAAGCAGTAATTGCACTGAAGATTTCTGGCCTACACTCCACGAGTGTTCCGCGGGCTACTATTTTGTGATTCAGCTTGAGGGCCCTTTGCGATCCCTGGTATGTTGGCCTGTGGGTCCCTGTAAAGGTAACTTTGACTTCTCTTGGGCTTCCTTGGTTGCTCCAGATGTGCCCTGACACCCCATAGCTTTGAGAGTCTCTGGGAACTTGCTGGTTCTCACCGTGACTGATTTCCTCTGTCAGCCTGGGTTTGCATTTGCCAAGGCTTATTGGTATTCAATCTGGACCCTGACCCCTCAGCACTTAACATCCTTTGTAGGAAAGCTCACCTCTGGACTTTGGTCATTGTCAATATCTCCTGGTTCCCGTGGCTGCAAATTCAAGCATCCCGTCATCTCACCTGAAGCACCCAACATCGGTGGGCATTCTTCTACTGAGCTCCTGGTCACTCTGAAGTGACCCAGACTCTGTCCCCTCTGCTTTCAGGTTCTTCTCAACTCAGATCCAGGCTTGGATTCCACCGGATACTTCTCATCTTCCCGGCAGCAGCACTTCTTTGAGTCATGTCATTGAAAACAACTAAGGTTTCCAACACCACTTGACCCCTATGCACCCGGCTCCACTGGGATAGGTAACACAGGTACTTCGGTACTCGCAAGGGTGCTGGCATTAGAAACGTCTATATTCCAATGGGTTTGCTTGAAGTCCTCTCCGAAGTATCCTAACACTGTCATTTTCCAACTGCGCCTTTTCCATAGAGTTGCACGGAGCTCGCATCTGTGTTCTCACACTGCATCCGTCCTCTGTGGGTCCCCTGTGTCACTACTTTGGGTGGGTCCTTGGGGTCCCAGCGAATCTACGTGCTCTAGGCACTGTGTCTAGTCAAGTCATTTTTGTTATACCACTTTCTTAGTATATGGTTCGGTCTCCCCCTGGAGCTCGTTGTGTATTGTGCTATTTACTGTTGTTCTAGTGATTAAATATGGTTGTGTCTTGTGCTCTAATCTCCTGTAGAGGCTAGAAGAGAGTGTTTAGCAATAAATACATATATATTATATATCTCTTGTGTGGTTCTCCTTTCATTTGGTTATTCAGCTGCTTACATTCCTTCACACACTAGGATAGCTTTCTTTAAAGGTGGTCTTTGACTTAATCATCAATAAGGGTCGTTTGGACTGGTGCAAGGTGCCCACTTTAATTAGTGGACAGCATATACCAGGCCAATTTCTCACACTGGACTTACTTCAGGTCTGAGCTGGAGTAAATTTGCTATTGATTTGGATCATTTTTTGTTTTAGTAAAATTTGAAGTGCTGTTTGGGAATAGTAATTGTTTTTTTTATAAAATATTTTATGGGAATTTTATATGAAAGAACAATCGATACATCAGTGGAAAATTCGGTAGCACATACATTATATGGCGTGACATTTATACAGTAGTTATGTACATTTTACATTGATCAGTAAGGTCCATCTGTCACCCATTGACTACATATCTGCTGAGTGCTGCATTACACACCCTAGTATTCCAGTCTCAGTTTTTTAATCACTATACGCTGACAGCAGTTCCTCCTGAGGGGGGTAGCAAATACTACCCCAGAATGTATTCCATCTTCCCCACACCCGGGTCCATTTTTGGGGCATCCCTGGTGGATATAGACTGACTTCTCAGTTATCATTGTGCCGTCCATATAACGACACCACTGTCGATGGGTAGGGATCATTCTTGAGCCCCAGTGCTGCGCTATGTTGCGCTTCACCAATGCCATTTCCAGTGCCATCCAGTCTTGAGCCGCATGCTTGAGATCCGTGAGTTCTCAAATGTTGAGCAGACATCTCTTTGGTTCCGGTGGAACGATGACTCCAGTCACCTATGAGATCATGTGCATGACAGCCTCCCAATAGGGTGTGATTGCCAGGCATTCCAAATTGTGTGCCAAAAAGTACCTGGTGCGCCACATTGTCATAGGCAGAGTGGAGTGTTTAACCTGCCTAATCTATGTAGGAGTATTCGAGTGTAGTAAGTGCGGTGCAAGATTTTCAATTGTACTAGTTTTAGTTCAGAAGGTATCGCTACTTCTCTTGGGGACGCAATTGCCTCCTGCCAGTTTGCCTCATCCAATTCTCCGATGTCTAACTCCCACCGCTCCTTAAGGCTGTCGTGCGGTCCGGCTGATTCTTGATTATTTTCCAGTATGTTTGGGAGATGGCTTTTTTGTTTAAGTGGTCCATTAGAAGTCTATCCTCTGGTGGTAAGGCCTCCGGCAGTTGTGTGTCTGATGGAATTATTACCATGAGTACATGCCTAATCTGCATAAATCTGAAGGTTTCCACCCGTACCTAACCGTAGGTTACTTGTAGCTGGCCAAACGAGACAACCTTGCCTTATTTCCAAAGATATACCACCATTGAAATGCCTATCAAGTCCCATTGTCGGAATCTCTTGATATTTCGCAGTTTACCTAATTTCCAGGTGTCCCATAATGGTGTAGCTTATGTTAAAATTCCTTCCAAAACCAGTACTCAATGTGCCGCGTGCCAGACATGGACTGCGTGTGCCATTGGACCGGTGAGAGTCGTCTTCCTGGGTCTATTGTATAGTACTCCCATAATCCCTTTAGCTTCTAGGAGATGCCTATCCATGCGGAAGCTGGGTCTTCCAGTGGTGCATGAAGCCATTGATTGATCACGATGAGCTGTGATACCCAATAGTACATTTTTGTATTGAGGAGGGCGATGCCACCATTTTACCAGCCCTTCACTAGTTTCTGCATGGCTATACCAGCAGACCTCCGATCCCATAACAGATTGGTTACCTCAGTGTTTATCGTTGTAAAATATGTGTGGGAAACCGGGAACAGGGTGTTTTGTAAGACATTTCAGAATCTGGGAAGAGCCATCATCTTGAATAGGGCTGCTCTGCCCAGTAGTGTGAGCGGTAGTGAGTGCCAGTGTTTGACATTGTGGCGGAGCCGCACTAAGGGCTTCATAAGGTTTTCTTCAATGAGGTGCGTGGCCTGAGGTGTTACTTATATGCTAAGATATTTAAATCAATTTTCGCCGATCTGGATTTCGCAGTTGCGTGGAAGCCTCGGTGGGGGGCTGTGAAGGATGTAAAGAAGCGACTTCGCCAAGTTTATAGTATAGCCCGAGACCCGTCCACATGTGGCACATATGTCCAGTAGGCAGTTGATAGAACGTGGAGGGGATGCCAGATATAGGAACACATTGTCTGCATATAGCAAAATGCGGTCCTCCCATCCCATAGTCCATTTTAGCCCACAGATGACCGGGTCCTGCCGTAACCACGCCACCAGAGGTTCCAGCACTATTGCAAATAAGAGTGATGCGAGGAGGCAGCCTTGGCTTGTCCCTTTTCCAAGAGGGAAATCTGCTGAGATGCGGCCATTAACCACAACCTGCTCCAGGGGTTTATTATATAGCAATTGCACCCATTTTCAGAATTTGGGGCCGTAACCCATATGTCGGAGAACAGCAAAGAGAAAGGGCCATTCGACCCTGTCGAATGCCATGTGCGCATCTAGGGAGAGAATAACAGCATCTTCTTCAACAGTGGACCCACGCGCCATAACACTATGGAGTCTCCTGAGATTCAGTGCTGTGTTTCGGTTTGGCATGAATCCGGACTGGTCCGGGTGGATCACTGTTGTAAGGTATGGCTGCAGTCTCATGGCCAGTGTATTAGCCAGCATTTTAGCTTCTGCATTTATTAAGGATATATGCCTATAGGACAAGCATTCCTGAGGCGGCTTGCCTGGCTTATGAATTGCAACTGTTGTCGCTAGGCGCTGATCTCTAGGTAACTCTCCAGTTTTTAATCTTTTCTTGTACATGTTAAGTAGGTGTGGTGTAAGTAGGATTGCTGCTTTTTTGTAAACTTCTACCTGGGTACCATTATGTCCTGGGGCTTGTCCCGTATGCAGTGCACCTATTGCTAAGGCAAGATCATCTGGAGTCAGATCTGCTTCAAGCGCTAGAGTAGCATCATTAGATAGTGTGGCATGTGGATTTCTTTTAGAAAGGCTACATTGTCTTCTATTGTGTTTGTGGCTGTGGGCGTATATATTTTTTCGTAGTGGGGTGCTAATGCATCAACTATTTGCTGAAGGTCTGAGGTCATAGTCCCATTCTCCAACCTGAGTTGGGCAATCCACCGGCTAGCTCGTTCCTTTTTATCCAACCAGGCTAGGAGCTTGCCTGCTTGTAAACAGTATGCTGTGTGGCAGTGAGTTTGGATTTCGCTTCCTCCCATGCAAAGGCCCTGTATTTCTGTTGTGATAAATGTAACCTATGCGCCGTGTCATCATTGGTGTCCATTGTATGGTCCGCCTCCACCTCTAAAGTTTTGATCTGCTGTCTTTGCAACTTCTTATGCCCGGAAACTAGTGAGATTGCATGGCCAAGTAGGACCGTTTTATACGCCTCCCACAACGTCATCGGGGAGGATACTGTGTGTTAAATTTCGGCGAAATATTGGTTTGTGGATGTGAGCAGACCCTTCCCAATCTTTCAGTTTTTAAGATATCCCGGGTACAGTGGGAACAGTCAGCGACTTATTGTGATATGGGATGCGTATGCAATGTGTACTGGCGAGTGGTCAGAAATGCCCCTGGATAAATGTCGGATCTCTGATATCTGTCAGTAGTCTATTTGTGAATGACTATTAGGATATCCCAAGTGGAAGATATACTGTTGGTCCTGTGGGTGTCTGGCTCTCCAGACATCAATGAGACTAATAGCGTCAACAAAGTCCACTAATTTGAGGTTTGTACTACTAGGGTCTCTAGGGGGTTGTCTATCCAAGGATGTGTCAATCATGGCATTAAAGTCGCCACCCACAATGAGTTCCCCTTGCGGGAGTGATAGTAAGAATTTACCCAGTGCCGGGAAGGTTGATTGATGCAGCGTCGATGGGACATCAACTGATACTAGGTTATATGACCGTCCCTCCCATTGGCATGATAGCACAGCAAATTGCCCTTGATCATCTGTCCAAGACCCAGTAAGTATCAGTGGGAAGTGTTTATTAACCAGGATCCCGAACCCCCGAGAACCGGATGTAAATTCAGAGTGCATTGCCATTTTGTAGCCCCATCTATCTAGGACCCAACAGGCCAAGCCCATCAAATGTGATTCATGTAGCAGTGCTACAGCCGGACCCCTGCATTTAATGTATTGGAGGACCAGTCCCTTCTTAAGCTTGCCACCCAATCCATTTATATTCCAGGACAACATAGTAAAAGGAGGCGGCATCCCCCCATGGTCCGAGGATTAGGCATTTAGAATGTCAGTGAGTGTGTCTGTTTGTGTCATTTGTGACATCAGATATGTAAGAGTTTAGAGCACCCTGCAGTATCCACTTCATGTTGCCATTGTGTATGCCGTCTATGAAATGTCCATGCATCAGTAATAAACCAAACAATAACCTGTGTAACTGACCCTCACCCCCTCCCACCTACCTGCCTCCCTGCAAGGCGGACTTAGAACAACCCGCCACTCCAACTTAGCAGAGTGATTGATTCCCAGAACTTTGTACTTGTGTGAGGTGGAGAGCCATGCAGTGATCTCCTAAGGTCCCTCCCTTAATCTTGTGTACTATGACAGCCATATATCCCCAGTTCAATGGCACAGCTGCAATTACAAGTGTCTTCAGCAGCAATAGTTCGGTGTTCACTGAGTCCAGGGCATTTGACCTCTTGGATCAAAGTACAGCATTGTCCTGTCTGATGGTCTACTTCGTCGGGTATGTCCATTACTGAGTCTCAAGGTCCCGGAAACACTAACTCAGTCTGAGTTCTCGTCTGCATTCTGTCGCGTGTCACCTGAGTCCTCCATTTCTGTCACTCGCAACGGCGCCAATGTCATGGTCAGCGATCTGTGTCTTTGTCCTTGTTGTCTGGGCCGTGCAGCCAGGCGGCACCCCTCCAGCCAGTTGTGGGCTTCCTCAGGCATGGTAAAAAACAGACTTTTCCTTCTGCCTCCACCCTCAGCTTTGCAGGAAACAGCATTGCGTATTTGAGTTCCCGTTTGTGCAGTTCTTTCTTGACTTCCAAGAAATTACGTTGTTGCTTGGTCACAGCTGCCGTATAGTCTGGATAAAGGGTCACCGTGCAGTTTTCAACGTGTATTGGGGTGGCAACGTGTGCCACCTGTAGAATTGCATCCCGGTCTCTGAAATTGAATATGCATGCCAGTATTTTGGATTGGGGGGCCCCCGGCCGGGGTCTTCCTTCTGGAACCCGGTGTGCCCTCTCCACTGAAAAGAAGCATGACAGCCCACATGGCTGTAGTTGAGTCTTAATGAGGTCTTCCACAAAGAGGTCTAAGGTCGGTCCCCTGACAGTCTCCGGTACGCCGACCAGGCACACATTATTATCTCTCGAGTGGCCCTCTTGATCGTCGAGCTTGTCTGTCATTTGTTTATGTGCCAGTTCCACTTTTCTGACTTGTTGCTGTTTAGTCACCATGTATGTGGAGAGAGCTGCTGTAGTAATTTCAATCTCTGCTATTCTTGTACTCATCTTTGAAACATCGGCACGCAGTAGTGTAATGTCTGTGGACATGGTGCCAATAGATGTTTGTACCTGGTGTAGGGCGGCCATGACGTCCTACAGGGTGACCTCCTTAGGTTTTGTGGTCTGTGAGCTGTCACCGGGTTCTGCAGGAGTCTCTTTGTTGTCCACGCCCTCCAATAATGTCCAGCACACCGGCCGGAGCAACCAGGCACCCAGGCGAGGCCGGGAAACAGTAGTCACCGCTGCCTGCCTGCCTGCGAAAACATTGTCCACATGCGGCCTTTCAGTTTTCCTGTTTCCGCCTATGCGTGTCCGGGAGCAAGCTGCGTCACAGTGAGTCCTTTCAATTCTGTGAAGTTATTAGTTCTTTCTCACTGTCTCCACCCAGATGTTTTTATGAGTTTATGTCTCCCCCTCCAAATCCAATAGGCTCTGCCAGCATTGCCTTGTCCCCCTGACCTTTTGGAGTTCCACGCTGTATTGGCGTGTCTCCCCTGCGTGCAGCTTAGCACGGGAGATGTGGGCCAATACGCACTCGGCGCAGACCGCATAGTTTATTGCTTAATGCAGGGCCAGCCGGTGAGCCTGTGGGCGCAAGTGAGTTAATGGCCCCGGGAGTACAGGGCCTCTTCTTCGTGGTGTAGTCTACCTTGGTAGGTGCTTAGTCGAGTTAGCTCGAATAGGCCATGCCCCGTTTCCACACGGTAGCCGGCACCTCTGCTGCATGGCGCGGTTCGTCCCGTATAGCGTTATGGGACGTAGGCCTCCTGTGCACCGCCCACGGTCCCTCAGGTCCTTGCCTATGTCTGGATCAATCACTCAGCCGTTGCATCCGAGGACACCCCCAGACCGGCCCTCGGAGAGGCCCCGGGACACGTTTCCCCTCCTCCGGGCTTACCGACAGGGGCGGTGTCTGGGAGTCCCCACCGGTCCGAGCAGACACGTTGATGTTCCACACACCATGTTGTGTGCCCTGGTCCGCGGTGGCCACTGGGGTTGTATGTGCTGTCCCGGTCTCTTTCACCTCTGCATCTGCGTGGACCTTGGCCAGCTTCGCCCGCATCCGGCTCAACCACGCGAAGCCCCGGCAGTTCCTCGGTGCCCAGGACGCGACTGCATCCTCACGGTGTAAGTCAGTGCCGGTTGTTTCTGCCGAGCTCAGACTGGCAGCAGCTGAGCAGGAGATGTTCTGGTGCTGTCTTCAGCACTCGGAGTGCAATAAGCCAACTAATAAATTACAAGATTTGCAGTGAGAACCTCCGTCGATCGCGGTGCTCTCCTAGGCTGCGCCCGTCTTCGTTGACTGCCATCCACGCCCCCCTTGTCTTATTTGTTGGAGTGTGGGTGTCTGTCCCTCTCTAAACCCTTCTTTATCCCCTCCAACTCCCTGTCTCACTCCTCCCTACACCCTTTCCATTTAGTAGGAAATATTCCCCGTTTTCCAGCCACTCCCCTAGTCCCATCCACATTTACTAATAAGGGGCCGATTTCAATGTCAGACGAACCGATCAACCTCTTTCCAGCATCCCCAAACCAGCAATTAGGATGCAACTGAATACTGTTCGGTTGCAATCCAATTCTTTACAACGGGAGCATGTATTCCAACCAGACTGCATGCTCTCATTGTAAAGAGCTGAGGTGCAGTTCATCCCTGGTGCAGGGATCAACAGGGGGGCCACCATCCAGAGGCCTTGCACCCACGGGAGCCCTGCTGGGGCCTCCAAAGTCAGATTCCCACAGCCTTCCTTTGTCAGAAAGGCCGGCACACAAAGGCTGTCGGAATCTCCCATCATAAACCCTCGGGCGTAAACAGCCGCCCTTGGGATTACAGCCCCTTTCCGAATGGCTGACAGGCTCTGCGTTCCCCGTCGTACGCCATTCGGAAATTCTGTTTGGATTAATTTCCGACTGACTCCATTAAAATGGGTCAGTCGGTAATTAATCCAAACAGGAGATTACATTGCTGTAGGAATGGCTCCAACTGAGCCTCTGACATCGTAATCACCCCCCTATGTAGTAAACTTACATGTGTGAGGATCTCCCCAGAGAAATTATAGGAGCGTTGAAGAGTTGGAGTAGGAGAATTCCACCTGTAGGTTTGTAAATTGCATTTTGTAGTATGTAAGTAGCGATACTATGGTATTGCTTTATGTATTACAAAATGCAATTTATGAATCAAGCACTGAATATTTTTATATCAGTTTACTAGGCAATAATTAAGCTATCCTATAATGGTGGAAATGTTCTGCAAACCATATCATTCTCCAACATCTATTTGCATAGATCATCTCTCAGCATTTAAAATGTACTTGTTTTTGCTTTTTGATAAATTATTGAATGTTGTGGGCTTCCTCTCTGACAATTAATTAAATAAATTCTCATCACATAACCAACCTAACACTGAATATGACAGCAATGTACTGACACCAGCTGTCCTTTAGGCTGAGCAGGTCACCTACCTAAAACACAATACATATTCAGCTACAGATTCAAGACTCCCTTACAGAATCTGTCCACAGAATAAATGGCAATTACACATGATTTACGGACTGTCCTTGAACACTGCCAAGCCACCTGCAGAGACAATACAAAACAAAGTGAAATTGCATTCACAACATACACAATGTCCACTATTTCAAACTGTAACCTACTCACAAGCTGTTATCCCTTTATTCTCCAAATCATCTGCAATGACATTATCATGATTGGTTTTAAATGAGAAATTTCAGAGAGGATGACTGCAAAAAGTCATTTTAGAAAAAGAGCGAAAAACAAACTATGTTTACAATGCACATTTTTTGCAGCGTTTCTGAAGCACTGCGGGTGGTATTTGCATTATACAGTAACTTGACATGCTTGACATGCAAGGCACAATTGATTGCACGACAATAACACCAGCCGTAAGAAATGTCTACGCTTGCAGGGGAAAATGTCATTAAATTATGTCAATAAATAGCAAATGTATTAATCAAAACATTACAACGGCAAAGGCTACTTCATAGTCATATAAAGTCCGAGAAAAATGTTTCTCCCTCCCTCATTCCCTACACTTCAGAAAACATTTATCATCGGCTCAGTGGAGTTTATAAATGTATGTATTAAATCCAATGGAATTGGGAATTCTTTGTGGTTTTACAGACGGCCAAACAGGTCCACACGGTAGTTCCTCATTCCTTGAGTTTTAACTTGTAAATGCACAGTATCGGGTGAATTTATCAAATTGTATCAGCAAACTTGCAAGCACATTCAAAGTGCAATAAATCCACCCCAATACTGTGAAGCTTGTAATTGGGTAATTAGTTAGAAATTGTAAAGGAACATGGGCCTCTCTTCTAGCATAGCACCATAACCCTTTAATATCTTGGTTCCCAAAAATCCTAGATTTCAGATTTGTTGCACCAGGCAAGTTGATCTTTCTTGCTCGAAAAAGTACACTAATCCTAACATATTAGCAACTAAGAGAACGCTTTGGGTTATACCAATGCTATGTTTATGGCTCAGACTGATTAGCTCTGACCAATTACTATCTACTGTCAGCCCTTAAGAAAGTGCTGGAATTTTGGGTTGAAACCTTTTGAACTTTCTCAAAAGACGTAATGAATGAGATCCCTGGCAGCAAGGCCTTTATCCAGGTATATGCATAGAGATTCTACATTTCTTAGCCCTGGATGATAGATTGTCATTCATTGATTACAGTGAACTCTATTAGATGTCCCCATCATGTTTGCTACACTAGACTAAAGGGTGACAATAACATGCTTAGCCATGACAGATAGAGAAGGGGGTGCTTTGGTGGTTTCAATCATTTATCTCTCCTTTCTTTTAAATCTGCAAAATAAGAAATTTGTTGTCAAGATTAATCTACCTCCTCCATATTGTTGAACTTTTATGTTCTTTTGTTACCTGTACTGATCAATATGGATGTGATTGTCAGTTAGTGTGTCAATCTTCTCAAAAAAGACCAACAATCCAAGTAAATGAGGATTAGAAAATGTATATTTGAATCATCAAAAATAGATAACTGACATCATAATGTAATCAAACATATTCAAGTGTTGGTGCAATGCAAGTGCAATACAGTGAGCCATATAAAATAACAGAAGAGTGAAACAGTAACAAACCCAATGTAGTAACTCTTGACACCCAATTGTATTTAAGTGTTAATTATTGTAAGATAAATACCTGAGCAACAGTAGCAGCGGCATCCATCAACCATTTGGAACACCAGCTCATTACCGGATCAAGCTGCCACTACATTTTATAACACTTCATATAATTCTAATTGTACTTTAGCTAGCTAAGGAATCCCTAACTGGACAAACTAAGGACACATAAAGTTAGGACATACCCAATATACAATACAACTCATCTTTCCCTCCAAACATTACGAAAAACAATAACCTAACTACTATAAGCAAAACGGTTTAAATTGTATACGTAGTCATGAAATACAAAATCTTAACTACTATAGGCATAAAGATACAATTGCATGTATGGTCCTGAAATGTCTTGGGTCTTGTGATTTTGCATTGCAGTCTTCCCTTCATTACTACTCCAGTTCCGGATGAGGTGGAAGGAAGTTGGCTGCTACCATCATACTGTTCATGGCTACCTCAATCACTCCCTTGCTGTAATCAACCATTCCATTCCATTTCCAGTCATTGAATAATCACACTCATCCAATAACCAATCAGACTTACTCACATTTACCTCAGAAGCTACACCTGGGCTTCTTTTCTCTCCTTTATATATAGAAATGTGACTCAAATGCAACACCTTGCCATCACTCCAAGGTGCACAAAAACTTAACAGCTTGCAAAGGTTGAACAAATCTCCGTTCATTTTTTTGGTCAAAACCAGGTTTTTTAACCCTCACCCAATCACTGATCCATAGCTCTACAAGTTTTCAGCTATTCCTGCTGTTGTAATACCTTTTCCACTTATCCTGAGCCTTGAACACACATTCCCTAATCGCAACAGAGGTCCACTCTCTCCTCTTGGACTCATGCATCCATCCAACATTGTCCTTTATACTCGGCAATCTGCCCCTCGTAAGCTCAAAAGGACTAAATCATGAGGAGCTGCACAATGTATGCCTGTAAGCCCATACAACGCGGCTACCCTGAAATATCCCGATCCTTTGCAGCATGACTCTGCCCTTCGATCAGGCTAATGGGCCTATAGTTTGATGGTTAATCTCTAGCTCCTTTCTTATATTTGGAACCATCTATGTGCCCTTCCAGGACTCTGGGACAGGGGCGTTGCTGGCTATTGCATTAGACAAAATTAAGATGTGGCGGGCCCAGTTTGGAGTGTCAGCTATGAATAGATCCCCAGGGATTCCATCTCGTCATGCAGTTTTGGACGGCACTATTCTACCTCTTACGGCCTCTATTCCTCCCAGGGTGAAAAGGTTATCTTCCGCAGGGATGCTGTGGAGATCACCCGCCTCCATAGTAGGCGTTTTACTAGAGGTTGTGTAGAGCTTTCGGAAATGGTCATACCAACTCTGGCCAGTGATGAAGTTAGTGGGTGATTGGGCTCCTGAGCTTCTACCCCAGGTGACTAGGGGGCAAAATGACTTGGGGTCCTTCGCTACGCTAGCTTCCTTGAGCTGCTGCCAACAGGATTCGTCCCAAGCTATTTTTGCTGAGCGGCAAAGTGGTCTGATAGAGCTTCCTAGATGCTTAAATAAAAGGGCTACTCTTGGCTTTGATTGCTGACAGTAGGAGTAGTCGCTCCTGTCTACAGTCCTTTGTGCACCACGAACATGTTCCCCTGTAGGGATGCAGGACTTTCGATCCGACCTAGGAGCTAACAAATGTGAGCTAAGTCAGTCAAAGGTCCATGAATGAGCTGTGGCTACATCGGCCAATCCACATTTGCTAACAACCAAGGACTGCAGCTCGAAAGTGCCCTCTGTAAGCCTTTATTCATACTTTCTTGTAAAGCCACCTTTTGCCATTTTAAAGATCTGTCGTTGGAGGGAAGGACCTCTCGGCTGTGGGTCAGGGGTAGGATGCTCTTGGAGTAGTAAGATGCTTTCCCCAGGGGTTTCTTACTTAGGAAAAGAGGATTGTGGTCACTCTCTGTTGTTCCACTTTCATGTCGGCCACATCTCCCCAGAGCCTTACATCGAGCAAGATGTAATCAATGTGAGATTGGCAGCTAACTCTGTTGTATCTGTATGCACCTTGCCTGTCCAACGGAGTTCTGCGTTTGCTGCCCTCAAGCCAAACTCAACACTTAAGGCATTAAGGTGGAGTGCTTAAACTCAAATATTCCTGCCTCTAGAAGTTTATCTAATACATTGAAAACGTCTACCCGGACACTCATGGGGATGTTCCTAACCCTATGTTTGCATGACACAGCACCCTCCTTTAAGATGATTCTATGCAGGGACCCCTTAAGTTCTCCCACTTTATTAGAAAACACATATGGGTACTCCAACCAAATACTTTTACTGTAATTTACGTCACTTTGCACACCAGGAACAGGTATTACACCATTTCTATCCGAAATTATACCTAGGATTCTTTGGTCCTATCAACCCAGAACAGAAGGGATAGCTTTGGATACACATAATTTACACTCTGCCGCTCAGTTCTTAAATCATGATTTTTATTTCTTAAAACTCAAAAGAGGTATGGGTTCTTCAGTAAAACTTTTGGAACAAATGTCAGGTAACTCAAGACTCTCCCCTAACACTGATTTGAACTTCTCATCTGACACTGCTGGACCTACTGTGGTGTAAGGTGTCCCTGAATATGCATTGATGGTTATAGTTTTTCAACCATGTCAATACAACATTTAGGCTTTTTCATATCACAGAATGCACCGAGTACATTTGAGCTAGAACCTACACTCAAAACACACATGTTAGAGTCATCAACATCGGTGCCCTGGTTGTCTGACTCAGACTCATCTTCAAAAGCTTAACTGCTGGATCCTTACGTCCCTTCTCATACAAGCCTTCAAACAGTGACCAATTATACCACAACCTGTACATCAGTGATTAGGGGCTGGGCATTTTTTTTCAGTTGCTAAATAGCCAGAAAACCCACTTATATAACATTTTACATCTGTGCTATAATCAAATTGACTTATGTGATTTGGGACACACCCAATACGAATACTTTAGCCGACACAGGAATATGAACTTTTGTGGCTGAATGGTGGTGAAGATTAACTCGATAACAACTCAACATTTGAAGGGTACCACTTTGGAAATATGTTCGACACTTTGGCTATGCCTACTTGTTTTTGAAGAAAATGAAATAAAGAATTTTTCAGCTCACACGGAAAACATTGAAGGGAATATCACTGAAACTTGAATGTCTCTTAATATTGTATTGCCTATCATCTTTTTGTTAAACTTGATTTTATTATTTATGACCATGTGGCAGCTGGTCCTTTGAGGTGGGCAGTACACGAGTTGTGACTTATGAGTGACGACACTGGTCAGTGCAGTTATTTGTGCCTTGCTGCCCTTCTCTGTCCTTAAAGTCTATTTTCAAATTGCATCATTTTGTAGGTGGTTTTATAATTCTTACCCCTTGTGTATGCACATTTCTTGCTAGACTTGTCTTTATTTACTTTATATTCACTTTCTGGTTTGTTGTCCGAATCCAGTTTTTTTGCTGTCATCTAGAACAGCTTTCTTGCACCATCCAGTGAGTTCTGCCCTTTTTATAATTGCCATAGCTTCCTGCAGATGAGCCCCCCCCCCCCCCCGGCTCAAAGACTATCTGTATAGAGGAATTTGCAGCAAGCATGACCATTTTATCTCTGATGAACTCATCATGTAGCATACCAAAACGACATAGTTTCATACTTCTCCACTGTCTCCTCCTGCAACTACTTCCTGTGGTAAAACGTATAGCTGTCTATAACCACTCAAACAGTAAGAGCATTATACACATTCAAATCTTCCATTGTATGCATGAACACATTGCCTCCTGTGCGTGGTTTTTGCGATACGGTTGAAAGCCGGTAAACCAACGGGACCCAACAAGTGCAAAATAATTGTCTTTTGTTTATCCGGAGGGCAATTATCATCTTTATGCAGGGTGGAAATATAATTAAAAAAATACTCTTTCCATTCCTGCCACTTAAGCGCATTCTCTCCAGAGGAGGGCACAAACGGTACGGCACCACTTGATGCCATGATCACCCAGAATTATAAACCACACAAATCTAAAAGCCTAAAATAAAGCAAGGTAGAATTGAAAAATGAATATATATCACAACTGTGCTACCCGGAAACCAAAAAGTACTCACTGGTGTGCGTATCTCTGATGTAAATGCACAAATAGATCTTACTCACTGGTGTGCCTATCACCAGATGTAAATGACTCTTACAGATCACCATGGATGTGTGCGTAGCCAAAGCTAGTTGTGCACCTGGACTACAACTGCCCAACAAAAGTGTGCACATCGCTAAGTGGCAAGGAAACGATGTGCACATAAAGAAGAAAACTGCTCCCCACTGGCGTGCATATCCCTGACGTAAACGAAAAGGATGGGCACAAAACATAGAGTAGTAGGTACATGATACACACAAAACGTGGTGAAGAAAACTGCTCCTAACAGGTGTTTGTATCACCCAGTAATGCTGAAACGATGCTCACAAAATGTGGTGAAGAGAAGGTGCGCATATCGCTGTGTAACTCATTGTACAGACTCGCATCCCAAACAAAGATGGCTGCTGATGGCTGTCGTGAACAAAGAGCGTGCAGGCAGCCGACGTCGATCGCAAAGAAGTGGGCATCAATCATTCTGATGTCACTTGAACTGGAGGCAGTGAACCTGATGACCGACCTCTGGAATGATCACTACAGGTGAAGGATGAGAAATGGCTTCGGCTTCACCCGCACCCTCACTGGAACTTTCAGTAAGTTGAAAGGTGCAGCCGCTTTAACCACTCCTCGGTTTCCCAAAAGGATCGCTGATCTTTCCCACTTTGCTCAAACCTGCAAAAGCATGGAGCACATAAACCACAAACATGCAATCCCAGTACCCTAACTGCAATGGACTGTGGAGCGCAAAGTTTTAAAAAATAGCACATTAAAAAAACATCTTTGAAGTGGCAGCTGGCGTAGGTCCATGTGCTGAGGCAAATCATTGTCACAAAATTGTGGTAACTCTGGACACCCAATTATATTATATTTAAGCAAGATTTATTGTAGGATAAATACCCCAGCAAAGGGAGCAGCAGCATCCATCAACCAGTCAGAACACCAGCTCATTACCAGATAGAGTTGTCACTACATTCTACGACATATAATTCTAGTTCTACTTTAGTTAGTTAAGGAATTCCTCACAATACAAACTAAGGACACATAAACATAAGACATACCCAATACAACACCAAATGATATGAGCATTTGAGTTTGGAGGTCCTTCCATTAAAGAAATGGGTTGGCCCATAAAATGTCCAACTTTCAAACCCTTTCAAGACCAATCATCTGGGGTCTTCGTCAGGACAAAAACCTGGTAAGTACCAGTACAATTTCTTGACACTGCGTTAAAAAAGTCAATTTTAAAGCAAATTTTTATGGTGAGACTTATGGTTTTGCTGATTAAAGATATCAACAGGTGCTGGGAATCCTTAGCGGCAATAACAACTTGTACACCTTGTCACCAACACGAGGAATCTTTGGTCCATCTGGATTGTATAAATCATTGTTTGTTACACGCACAACGCACTTTATTGAAACCTTTGCTCTTAAAACATGGGGTGCGGACCTGTACTGAAGCTATGAAACTTCTCTTTAATCTGGAGACTCCAATGGAATTGGCAAGGTTTGCAAAGTTTGCACATAAGGCTAAAGAACTCTTAAGCAAAGCCGCATAAATCGCACCTTTTTGAAATGAAATTACTTGGTACGAAGAACCCATGCTTCGTTTGGGATTGTACATTTTGCACTTTATTGAAATGGAACCTCCTAAGTATACTTAGTACTCAGTTTATACATGCCATTGTCGGACTCATGCACTTTACAATAACATTGAATCTTTTACTCAAATTATGGTTTGAACATTTTTAAGATTGTTATGAATGCACTTTATAACTCGGAGACTCCAACCCTCTCCGCAAGACTCGCAAAGTTTGCACACAAGGGGAAGTAGCCTTCAGTATTGAATTGATTTATTGATTTAATAAGAGTTCCTCATTGATTTTATCTGTTTTTAAGTGCCATTTGTAAAAAAACATTTTCGTTTGTTTTAGTATATACAATACATCAATACCCGCTAGGTACGCACCAATTGTAACGAAGTAAGTAAGTCCTAGGGAGATTTTATTGGAATTTTTTGTAACAATTTTTATTGATTGACACAAACTATTCATTCATTCATTTATTCATTCATTCAAACTGGAAGTAGCTTAAAGAGTAAAGTACACAGACAATCGTAAGAGAAGTAAGTGAAACATAAAAAAGTATCTTCCCTAAGCAGATCATTCTGGAACATAAAGGCTCAAAGAAAAAGGTTGTCACTCTCCAAAATGAAGGGAAAGAAAAGAAAGACCAATACATTTAATAATGGCAGATGAATTCACAAAGTGATATCAGACTCCGAGGCATGCTGAGGATACTGCTAATGAGGGACAATCTTAAGGGGTCACGAAAGTGTAAAGAAACATGCACACAAGGCAAGGTGTGCATAAGATCATGCTGTGGCTGTTTAGAGGGTGAGACAAATGACTTTGTGGTGTATCTTTCCATGCAGCAAAACACATACACACTAGCCAAAGTACAGTGCAAATATGTTGAAACTATCATGAAGTCATCATACAAAATGAAAAGCTATGGGTTCAAGGCCAAGCAACATATTGAGCCATGCATGTGGGTAACATTCCCAAGCACAATCCCTATCGGCTGTAATGTCATGCAATTTAATTACAAAATAATTCCAACTAAGCAATGACCAGTGTGATGGTGCAGTGAGCAAGGGACTCACATCTGAGCATACCCTTCCACACTTGTGGTGGCCAAAACGATTCAAAAAGGGGGGTGGTGATGGTCAGAGTATCTGAATTAAGCAGAACACTCCTATCCAGTCAAAAGCTCAGGGCTTGATCCATCACCGTTTTTTAGCTCACTGCACCATCCCAGTTCAGACCCTGGCTACATGCAAATTAGTCTGTCCCTGGCCCAGTGCATCATGGGAACAGGGCAGACCAAACTACCAAGCCAATTCTTTACTGGAAAGGAAACAAGCTTCCGGGGGCCGGTTTCTGGCATTACAGCCGTCTTCGGCCCAGCTTGCTTGAATCCTGATGGTGCAGTGAGCAAGGGACTCACATCTGAGCATACCCTTCCACACTTGTGGTGGCCAAAACGATTCAAAAAGGGGGGTGGTGATGGACAGAGTATCTGAATTAAGCAGAACACTCCTACCCAGTCAAAAGATCAGGGCTTGATCCATCACCGTTTTTTAGCTCACTGCACCATCCCAGTTCAGAACCTGGCTACATACAAATTAGTCTGTCCCTGGCCCAGTGCATCATGGGAACAGGGCAGACCAAACTACCAAGCCAATTCTTTACTGGAAAGGAAACAAGCTTCCGGGGACCGGTTTCTGGCATTACAGCCGTCTTCGGTCCGGCTTGCTTGAATCCTTATGGTGCAGTGAGCAAGGGACTCACATCTGAGCATACCTTCCACACTTGTGGTGGCCAAAACGATTCAAAAAGGGGGGTGGTGATGGACAGAGTATCTGAATTAAGCAGAACACTCCTACCCAGTCAAAATATCAGGGCTTGATCCATCACCGTTTTTAGCTCACTGCACCATCTCAGTTCATAACCTGGCTACATGCAAATTAGTCTGTCCCTGGCCCAATGCTTCATGGGAACAGGGCAGACCAAACTACCAAGCCAATTCTTTACTGGAAAGGAAACAAGCTTCCGGGGACCGGTTTCTGGCATTACAGCCGTCTTCGGCCCGGCTTGCTTGAATCCTGATGGTGCAGTGAGCAAGGGACTCACATCTGAGCATACCCTTCCACATTTGTGGTGGCCAAAACGATTCAAAAAGGGGGGTGGTGATGGACAGAGCATCTGAATTAAGCAGAACACTCCTACCCAGTCAAAAGATCAGGGCTTGATCCATCACCGTTTTTTAGCTCACTGCACCATACCAGTTCAGAACCTGGCTACATGCAAATTAGTCTGTCCCTGGCCCAGTGCATCATGGGAACAGGGCAGACCAAACTACCAAGCCAATTCTTTACTGGAAAGGAAACAAGCTTCCGGTGACCGGTTTCTGGCATTACAGCCGTCTTCGGCCCTGCTTGCTTGAATCCTGATGGTGCAGTGAGCAAGGGACTCACATCTGAGCATACCCTTCCACACTTGTGGTGGCTAAAACGATTCAAAAAGGGGGGTGATGATGGACAGAGTATCTGAATTAAGCAGAACACTCCTACCCAGTCAAAAGATCAGGGCTTGATCCATCACCGTTTTTAGCTCACTGCACCATCTCAGTTCATAACCTGGCTACATGCAAATTAGTCTGTCCCTGGCCCAGTGCTTCATGGGAACAGGGCAGACCAAACTACCAAGCCAATTCTTTACTGGAAAGGAAACAAGCTTCCGGGGACCGGTTTCTGGCATTACAGCCGTCTTCGGCCCGGCTTGCTTGAATCCTGATGGTGCAGTGAGCAAGGGACTCACATCTGAGCATACCCTTCCACATTTGTGGTGGCCAAAACGATTCAAAAAGGGGGGTGGTGATGGACAGAGTATCTGAATTAAGCAGAACACTCCTACCCAGTCAAAAGATCAGGGCTTGATCCATCACCGTTTTTTAGCTCACTGCACCATCCCAGTTCAGAACCTGGCTACATGCAAATTAGTCTGTCCCTGGCCCAGTGCATCATGGGAACAGGGCAGACCAAACTACCAAGCCAATTCTTTACTGGAAAGGAAACAAGCTTCCGGGGACCGGTTTCTGGCATTACGGCCGTCTTCGGCCCAGCTTGCTTGAATCCTGATGGTGCAGTGAGCAAGGGACTCACATCTGAGCATACCCTTCCACACTTGTGGTGGCCAAAACGATTCAAAAAGGGGGGTGGTGATGGACAGAGTATCTGAATTAAGCAGAACACTCCTACCCAGTCAAAAGATCAGGGCTTGATCCATCACCGTTTTTTAGCTCACTGCACCATCCCAGTTCAGAACCTGGCTACATGCAAATTAGTCTGTCCCTGGCCCAGTGCATCATGGGAACAGGGCAGACCAAACTACCAGGTCAATTCTTTACTGGAAAGGAAACAAGCTTCCGGGGACCGGTTGTCTGGCATTACAGCCGTCTTCGGCCCGGCTTGCTTGAATCCTGATGGTGCAGTGAGCAAGGGACTCACATCTGAGCATACCCTTCCACACTTGTGGTGGCCAAAACGATTCAAAAAGGGGGGTGGTGATGGTCAGAGTATCTGAATTAAGCAGAACACTCCTATCCAGTCAAAAGATCAGGGCTTGATCCATCACCGTTTTTTAGCTCACTGCACCATCCCAGTTCAGACCCTGGCTACATGCAAATTAGTCTGTCCCTGGCCCAGTGCATCATGGGAACAGGGCAGACCAAACTACCAAGCCAATTCTTTACTGGAAAGGAAACAAGCTTCCGGGGGCCGGTTTCTGGCATTACAGCCGTCTTCGGCCCAGCTTGCTTGAATCCTGATGGTGCAGTGAGCAAGGGACTCACATCTGAGCATACCCTTCCACACTTGTGGTGGCCAAAACGATTCAAAAAGGGGGGTGGTGATGGACAGAGTATCTGAATTAAGCAGAACACTCCGACCCAGTAAAAAGATCAGGGCTTGATCCATCACCGTTTTTTAGCTCACTGCACCATCCCAGTTCAGAACCTGGCTACATACAAATTAGTCTGTCCCTGGCCCAGTGCATCATGGGAACAGGGCAGACCAAACTACCAAGCCAATTCTTTACTGGAAAGGAAACAAGCTTCCGGGGACCGGTTTCTGGCATTACAGCCGTCTTCGGTCCGGCTTGCTTGAATCCTTATGGTGCAGTGAGCAAGGGACTCACATCTGAGCATACCTTCCACACTTGTGGTGGCCAAAACGATTCAAAAAGGGGGGTGGTGATGGACAGAGTATCTGAATTAAGCAGAACACTCCTACCCAGTCAAAATATCAGGGCTTGATCCATCACCGTTTTTTAGCTCACTGCCCCATCCCAGTTCAGAACCTGGCTCCATGCAAATTAGTCTGTCACTGGCCCAGTGCATCATGGGAACAGGGCAGACCAAACTACCAAGCCAATTCTTTACTGGGAAGGAAACAATCTTCTGGGGACCGGTTTCTGGCATTACAGCCGTCTTCAGCCCGGCTTGCTTGAATCCTGATGGTGCAGTGAGCAAGGGACTCACATCTGAGCATACCCTTCCACACTTGTGGTGGCCAAAACGATTCAAAAAGGGGGGTGGTGATGGACAGAGTATCTGAATTAAGCAGAACACTCCTACCCAGTCAAAAGATCAGGGCTTGATCCATCACAGTTTTTAGCTCACTGCACCATCCCAGTTCAGAACCTGGCTACATGCAAATTAGTCTGTCCCTGGCCCAGGGCATCATGGGAACAGGGCAGACCAAACTACCAAGCCAATTCTTTACTGGAAAGGAAACAAGCTTCCGGGTACCGGTTTCTGGCATTACAGCCGTCTTCGGCCCGGCTTGCTTGAATCCTGATGGTGCAGTGAGCAAGGAACTCACATCTGAGCATACCCTTCCACACTTGTGGTGGCCAAAATGATTCAAAAAGGGGGGTGGTGATGGACAGAGTATCTGAATTACGCAGAACACTCCTACCCAGTCAAAAGATCAGGGCTTGATCCATCACCGTTTTTTAGCTCACTGCACCATCCCAGTTCAGAACCTGGCTACATGCAAATTAGTCTGTCCCTGGCCGAGTGCCTCATGGGAACAGGGCAGACCAAACTACCAAGCCAATTCTTTACTGGAAAGGAAACAAGCTTCCGGGGACTGGTTTCTGGCATTACAGCCGTCTTCGGCCCGGCTTGCTTGAATCCTGATGGTGCAGGAAAATATGACATGGGTCTCATCCTCCCTTGCACTCATGTCGCACAGCTCGCATTTTTTCAAAGCAAATCATCTCCTATGCAACCCTTATTGCATGCCCATTTTGAAGTGTTGGCTTTAATGTGGAGGATACCATATCAAACTTTAAGTACAATGTTTTTGCCAAAGTTGGCAGAATTTCATCCATAAGACTTCCGAAGCTACTTTAAATCTTTACTTCGAAAAATGTAAGGGTCAATACTCCAGTTTTTGAGTTATGTGTTGTAGAACTTAGCACAAAATCCCAGAACCTTTCCCGCAGTAGCTTTTTGCTAGTTAGGGTCAAGGATCCTGGGTCTGTCCAGAAATTTTACAACCCCAATTGAGAAAACCAGTGCTCGATATGGACCAACCACGGCACTCGAGTTGTATTCCTAATTACCATCATTTCTTTTAGTGCTTCTCTGTAGTCAATCAATTCATCCGTTGCCCACAGACGAATCCAATATAATAATGATTTCATTTGAAGGAGCGAGTCAGATTGAGGAGTGGTTCTGTAATGTAATACAATGTGTATTGCCTGCCACTGGCCCCCCTGCATGCATGCATAGCCCATCCTGAGGAGTTTGTTGCTCTCTCAGTTGTTTTCACACTACTTTGTGTGCTTGGACAAATATAACTTGTTCGTACATGTAGGTCCTGTTACTGGACCTACTAATTATTCCAAATTCAAGTGTTCATATGTCTAGTCCCATATTTGTTGTGTCTAAGGGTGCCTTTCTTCTGTTTTGGAATGTGCAGCAAGTAATATGGAATCCCATTGTGTAGTGGCAGACTCCCTTTGCCCCCTCAGCCCAGGCCTTTTAAAACTGTTATCTTGTCTGAAAACCTGACAACCATACCTTAAAGTCTAGTGAATGCCTGGCCTTCCATGCCATCATGTTGGCCCATTTAGCAAATATCAGTCCCTATTCAATGTATTTCTTTCTGTCAGTGTGCCTTAGACCCAAGCATCTGGCCTAATTTACATTGGGGTCAAC
This sequence comes from Lissotriton helveticus, assembly GCF_964261635.1. Lineage (NCBI taxonomy): Eukaryota > Metazoa > Chordata > Amphibia > Caudata > Salamandridae > Lissotriton > Lissotriton helveticus. Next base: position 750,705,137 of record NC_136061.1, read on the forward strand.
CACCAGTAGAACCTGATACAGCTATCATTTTTGGATTCAGATATGTCTGATGCAAACAATTAAATTGCTTTGATTTAATCCACCATTTTCTGGTGACCATCTTAGTGTTTTGCAAAATGTATTGCCCCTCCTTGTTTGTGATATCCCTTTCCAGGGTAGCCTCCCATTGAGTTCTGGTAGCTCCTAAGTAAGTGTACACTGTTTCAGAGATCGCATCATATAATCATGATATAGCCTGTCTCCCTACCTCATGTATCAATGTCACCAGTTGGGCGTTATTAGTAGGTGGTTCAGCTTTTCCTTACCCCATGTATTCTTGACCAAAATAGAGAAAAATTATTAGCAGCAAGGTCATTACAATATATTAAGGGGAATTGGAGTTATGAATCTTAACATTTTAAGGTAAAAAGTATAAAAAAAATAGCACAGCTCCAAATAAAATTCACTGTTCATGGTTGGCAGGGACCTGGACACGAATCCAGGTTAACCACAGTGGAGCAGATGTCAGAAACACCAAGCAGGTCATCCCTGTCAAAGATTTTACCTTTGGACGTTTGGCCTGATTCACAAACTGCATTTTATAGTACGCAAAGTAGTAGTATAGTAGTACTACTCACTACAAAATGCAATTCACAAACCTACCAGTGTAAACCTCAACCACCATCTCTTCAGTCTTTTCTATGGGGAGATCCTTACATATGTAAGTTTACTACTTGGTAATAAATGTGGGGGCGGGATCAGGGATAGTGGCTGGAGATTGTGGAATATAGTTTCAAATGTACACATCTCAGTAGTTTACAGAGGAGTAAAGAGGGGCTTAGCGAGTGCTAAGGAAGGGTTTTAGGAGGGCAGACACCAACCCACAAAAGAGTAAGCCAATTGCTATTCACAAACTGCACTTCTAAAGTTACTGCACCTAAAATGATTCAAAACAGTACTAAATGTACTCTAACTCATACTCTGGGTAAATCCAGGACCACACATGGCCAACCACTGGTACTGCAACATCCTTCTATAAAAAATAATGTGGGTGTGAACTTAAAACAGAACCATATGGGAAATAATGTTGGAATTAGGTAATTGTTTTCACCCTTAACAAAATATATTTAAATTTAATTTAATGTTAAAATATTATATATAAATAAATATTTTGATAACCTTTTTTATTTAACAATACAATTAATTTATTGTATACAAAAATGTTACATTACAATTAATTCTATACCTAACTTATTGAACCTTTTAATACATAATAAGTAAATATGAACATTTTACAATAGGTTGGAATTTGTTAATAAATCTTTAAAAAAATTATTGTAGTTTATTTTAATATATGTAAATTAGCTAAACGTTTAGTTCAAAATGAACTTAATAGTAATGTATCATTTGTATTAGTAAAATAAATAAATAAGTAAAATAAAACTAATGCAATACTATTTTTTTAACATTTAATAAACGTATACATGTTCCCTATACTTGCATATCTCCAACCCAGCAGTGTATAACCCTGCTTAAATATGAAAACTTAGTAGCAGTAACCTTAAACTGTCAACTTATTTTTAATTCGATATTTGATTTAAATATATTAAATGTAATTATAATAATTTTTTAAAGATTTATTTAAAAATCCCACCTAAATTACGATGTTTGTATTTACTTAATATACATAAAAATAACTACAAAACGTTATGTCTATTTTTCTAAAAAATAAAGTTACATGTCTGTTTCAATTAAGAAAGGCTATTAAAATGTTTTATCATAAAATCATATTGTTTATTAACATATAAAAAGTGAAATAAAATGTGTTTATTTAAATGTTATTTACATTGAGGTTCTATTTTAGGTTCTTGCCTACATCACCCTTTTTGTCTACCGTAATTTTACCAGTTGTGGCCCATGCAGGTAAGCGTGGTGTTTGCAGTGGGGCCGAGTGACAAACGAATGAACAGGGAAAATAAATAAATACCTAAATATAACCGCTTACCTTGCACTCGCCACATCGCTGAGTCAGCGATGCGGCGAACACAAGATAAGTGGTATTATTTATTTACTCATTTTATTTTTCTTAATAATTCGCTTGTCACTACCCCCCCGTACCCACACCCCCCACCCAACACCCAATCTCACTTTACTTACGTGCACATGTCGCCACTGAACTTTACATTGTAAATTTGACTCCACTTCCTGTTTCAGGGGATGGAGACTTGTAGGTCTGCACTTTATAGTAACTCTTCACTTGGAAAAGTAGGGTCAAGACTGATTTGCATATGGCCATGTCTGAACTAGGGTGGTGTGGTGAGCAAAATAACGATGGATTAAACCCAGATCTGTGACTGGGGGTGAGTGTTTTGCCATTGTGCAACATTCCGTCCATCAATTGTTGTTTTTGCATTTGTCACCCCGAGTGGGACGGGTATGCTCAGACATGAGTCCCGTGCTCTGCATGCTCCTGGAGTCAAGCTACCCTGGTTGATGAAGGATGATAGCCAGAAACCGGTCCTAGGATGCTTGATTCCGGTCCAGGGAAGACATGGCTTGGCAGTTCGGGCTGGACTGTTCCCATGAGGCACAGGGTCAAGACTGATTTGCATATAGTCATGTCTGAACTGGGGTGGTGTGGGGAGCAAAATAATGATGGATTAAACCCAGATCTGTGGCTGGGGGTGAATGTTTTGCCATTGTGCAACATTCCGTCCATCAATTGTTGTTTTTGCTTATTCTGTTTTCAGCATGAGCGCAGCTCCAGGATTGATTGGAGTAGGCTAGCCCACTGCTCATTTGGAGGCTAATGACCTGTGCCAGCAATTCCCCGGCTGTTTCACAGCCCTGGGATTGATGGGTCTACAGTGTGAATGTCAGATAAGTTAGCTGCAGACCGATGGCATATCCAACATGCGCACTGGTAGCACTCACCATGCTTCTATTGCAGCCCTGCCCCCACCCTCACAGAAATCAGAATGGGCTGGCACTGCAGCACACAGAATAATAAAAGGGCCCTGACCATTTTATTATTCTGGGTGTTTACTCGCGGTGCTCGCTGCAGGTGGGGTAAAGCTCCTCTGCTCATTAGGAGGAACCGTTCGCTCCTTGTCTTTATGTATTTATTTGCAAACTTTTATAAAGCACTACAAGGATATATTACCATCACTTCAGATTAATCTAACAGCCTGTGAGATAGAGGCAAGAAAACGAGCATTATTTTTTTATATTTCTTCATCGATTTATAACAGGGTCTGGTGGCTTAGCGGACTAATGCGTAAACTGTAGGGGCCTGTGTTTGACCTCATGGTCACATGTTTGAATCCCAGCGGGTTCACTCAGCCTTTCATCTTCCGGAGGTCTATAAAATGAGTACCATTGATTTGGGAAACAATAAACATCTGTTATTTAGCACCAAGATGCCCATTGGTGAGCGTGTACTTCACAAATATACAATATGGTATGTTATAACGAGTTACCAACGTTGAGAGCTTCGCCCATGCACAGACAACATTGTTGTGGCATTATTACAGCACCAACTTTACATTTCTGACACTGCAAATTCAGCAATTCGTAAATTTGTCTGTGAAAATAACAACTTACCAACACAAGTATACATTACAACTCTGCTATGAGCTGTTGTGGAGCTCTGACCCAACGCCCAGATCATGTCCTCAGACGCTGTGAAGAAAGAAGAGAAGCATCCATGACTGGAACTGGTGATGAAGGAACAAATGCAGTCAGGAGGCTTTCGACAGTCTCAATAGAACCAGTCTCATCTCTAACATCAGACACTGGCCAATGATGTGGCACATGCCTGAAGGGTGAAGAATCTCTTATAATGGACTTTCCAAGATGGTGAGCAGTCACCATGTGTCCTTACTATTCACAACTTTGAAAGGCTCAGCATCAAAGGGAGCATCAGACTTGCATTTTCTCTGCTGTCTCACCAGTACTTGATCTCCTTCATTGAAACTAGTATTCTTGGCACATTAATGCTTGTCAGCATATACTTTAACCATTTGCTTAGTTCACATGCCTGTATGACAAAGTTCACCATCTGTTGTATATTTTTTGCTGGTTCAGTATAGTAAATTGGCCGCCATGACTCTCCTGAACATCAGAGTAGCAGGACTTTTCCACTTCAATGCAGAGTCGACCGGTAAGTTCAAATTGCAGCATGGAGAGCGGACTTCAAATCAAGCTTCTCCAAAGCAGCACGCTGGATAGTCTTTTTATGTGTACTCATAAAGCGTACAACAATGCCATTTGCTTGGGGCTACAGAGGTGTGCTTTTCTGATGCTTCACCTTGAGATGATTGAGATAGTATCTGAATACTTGACTGCTAAACAATGGGTCATTGTTAGATTTTGGAACACCCCTTGTTGCAAAAATGTCACCTAACCCCTCAATGCCTTTTTCTTGACTGGTTGATGAGAGATCTTCTACCAATGGAAAACAAGAGTATTCATCGATGGCCATCATCAAGTGATGTTCATTGTCAAGAGGGTCAAAGAAATACACAGTGATTCTCTCCCACACATATTTTGGTAAATCCAACATGTTCTAGGTGGGTGGAATGATTTTGGGAGACAAACAACAGGCAAATAACAGGCTTTCAATTCTCTTTACAACTCTCTCATCAAGATGAGGAAACCAAACTCAGTCTTGCAGAGCTCATTTAGTGGCAACATTTCCACGATGTCCTTCATGGCCACTTCAATTGCTTGTTGTTGCAGACTCTCTGGTATGACAACTCTTGAACCTCAAAAGACAATACCTTCTTGATTAACGGACAGTTCATCTTTCACATTTTTAAACTTCCTTTATTTGCTGTCACATGTGTGAGGTCGTGTGTGCTGTTTCCAGGATTGATGTGCAATAATGTCTTTTAATATCAACATGTCTCTATGCTCATTTCAGCAATGATTTGTTCTAATGAAATTGCGGCTAGGGTACTGGACTTTACAATTAAGTTAATGTAGACTCCAGCCACTTTGTTAGGGATACCATGTAATTTTACTGCCCCTGGTGAAAAGTAGTCAGCATTGTTTTGATTTTTCCCTGGTCAGTGCACAAAAGTGTAGTCATATTTGTGCAGTCGTACGCCCCAGCGCTCAATTCTAGGAGACATCTTGGCTTGTGGGCTGCCAAAGATGGGAAGCAATGCTTGATGATCTGGTACTAAAGTGAAAGGTTTTCCATACAAGAAGTTGTGGAGACGTTCAAGCCTACACCATTGATAAACATTCTTTCTCAGGTTGTGAATAGACACATTCAGTTTGTGGCTAACTTCAGCTTGCATATGTCACACAAAATATGCTTTGAGCATTTGAGTGTCCACTGTGTTGGGCAAAGATTGTGCCAAACCTCGGCTGACATCAACAACAACCTCTCTATGAAGCTTCAGATCAAAGTGGGCCATTTCAGAAACGTTCTCAATTACATGCTTGATTTTCTTAAAATTTTGTTCATATTTGTGTGACCAGTAAAATGAAGCCTTTCTTTTTGCTAAGTCTCTTAAGGGAGCACTTACTGTGGAAAAGTCATGTATGGATCTGGAACAGTAACAGGATTTGCCAAGAAATGAACGTAATATGGTAAAATTTTGTGGGGGATTGGTGGCAGACAAAGCCTGTACTTTAGCTAGATCTGGCATCAGAAAAGATATGGCCAAAGTATTAAAGTTTTGTTTTGTGGAACACATATTCCTCAGAAACCCTGGCCAAAGCAGTACGCTACGCTCGCGTAGTTTGCGAAGTTTGTGCTACTTCGCACTACGCGAACTGCACGTAGCACAGTGCAAACACGCGTAGCGTAGCATAGTGCAGCGGTAATTTTTTGCTTGCTCGTGGTCCTCAACGTCAAGTTGGCGACCGCAAGCAAGCAAAATGACATCTGTTGCACTCTTTGGAGTGGGAATAGTAATTTTTACCCCTACGCTATCCAACGCTTTCCCTACTGTTGCACTCTTTGGAGTTGGAATAGTAATTTTTACCCCTACGCTATTCAACGCTTTCCCTACTGTTGCACCCACTGGAGTGGGAATAGTAATTTTTACCCCTACGCTATCCAACGCTTTCCCTACTGTTGCACTCACTGGAGTGGGAATAGTACTTTTTACCCCTACGCTATCCAACGCTTTCCCTACTGTTGCACTCTTTGGAGTGGGAATAGTAATTTTTACCCCTACGCTATCCAACGCTTTCTCTACTGTTGAACTCTTTGGAGTCGGAATAGTAATTTTTACCGCTACGCTATCCAATGCTTTCCCTACTGTTGCACTCATTGGAGTGGGAATAGTAATTTTAACACTCTTGCTATGCTACGGTAATAATATTGTATATTTTTTAATAATATTATGTTAATATATATATGTTTTAAGAAATAAAATGGTATTATTATTTTTTTATAACTTAAATTAATTATTTAATAATTTTAAGGTTATTTAAGTATTTTTAAGTATATTTTAGTTATTTAATTTTAATATTTTTTTAATTTTACATTAATTTTAAAAAATTCGATATTTTTACAAAGTACATATTTTTAACCATATTTTTGAATCGATATTTTCGTACTTACCTGTTTGTAGATAGGACTTCGATATTTTTGTAGTCGGTATTTTGGAGTCGATATTTTAAATGCCTATATTTTTGTAGTCGATATTATGTCAGTGATCCGTTGAAATAATCTAGTCTGGAAGTTACAAGGGCCTGAACTACTGTTTTTTTGCACAGTCAGGAATAAGGCTGAAGATCTTTCTGACCCTTTTTAAGGCCCCAAAACACTGTAAGGGTGGATCTTTGGTCCATGAGGGATAAAGTGAGTCAAGCCAGACTCCCATAGTTTTTTTACTTTGTGGCTTGGACTTAGGGGCGGGTCCCAGCTCACTGGGTCACCAGCTCGAGGACTAGATGGATGGTTGTTTGCCCACAACCAAGATGTCAGTTTTGCTGGCATTTAATTTAAGGCAGCTATTTGTCACCCAACTGTCCAGATCGATTAGACATTGCCTAAAATCCTCTGCTGCTTGACTGTTGTCCTGGGCCAAGGTAATGATCAGCTGTGTGCCATCAGCATATGACACAGTCTGCACTCCATGTTTTACCACAAGGTCTGTAAGCGGATGCATGTAGAGGTTGAACAGGGTCAGACTCAAGGCTGATCCTTTGGGTAAGCCCTGTTTCAGCTGTTGAGTGTAAGAAACAGACTGAAGAGTAACTTGAAAAGTATGGTCCTCTAAGAAATTGGCCAACCATCCCAAAACAGATCCTGCTATCCCTGCTTGGCAATATGAGGCCATGAGAAACTGTGTCGAAGGCGGCACTCAGGTCAGGCAGAATCAGGGCTGTAGTATGGCCCTCATCTGTTGATGTCATTTGAGATGTCATCAGTGATGTCACTGACCATGTCATGAATGATCTAATATGTGACATCATCAGCAGTGGATTGCGGGTGCGCAAAATATAGTTAGTACAACTAACTATATAGGAGCAATTTCATTGGTTTTGTATGAGTAAAATGTCCAGCTAACTATAACACCACTAAAACTTATAGTTTTTTGAGTGAATTTCAAAGGTTTTTTAAAAACGAATTCCTAACTATATAACTCCTGAAACATATGTTTTTTTCAGTGAATTTCAAAGGTTTTTTTAAATGCTAATTCCTAACTATATAAGGCCTGAAACCTATGGGTTTTTCAGTGAATTTCAAAGGTTTTTTAAATGCTGATTCTTAACTAAATAAGGCCTGAAACCTATGGTTTTTTCAGTGAATTTCAAAGGTTTTTTAAATGCTAATTCCTAACTATATAAGGCATGAAACTATGGTTTTTTCAGTGAATTTCAAAGGTTTTTTAAATGCAAATTCCTAACTATATAAGGCCTGAAACCTATGGTATATATGCATGAGTGATGTAATATGTGACGTCATCAGCAGTGCATTGCAGACGTGCAAGTTATAGTGAGTCCAACTAACTATAACGTGGGAATTTCAATGGTTTTATGCGAGTAAAATTTCCAGCTAACTATAACTGGTGTGAAACCTATGTTTTTTTCAGTGAATTTCAAAGGTTTTTTAAATGCTAATTCCTAACTATAACTGGTGTGTAACCTATGGTTTTTTCAGTGAATATATATATATATATATAAAATTTATATGGCAAAACGAAACCCCTCATTTTGTTCCTTTTCAAATTAAATGTATTAAGTGTTACCACTTTATTCCAATCAAGATGACTTCAGGTGTGTCATACTTTTGTCATAAGTAAGACTGTTAGCGTTCTAATTGTTCTTTAGAACACTCTGGGACATTCTGTCATTGGGCTATAGTTGGGCTACATCTGGCTGATATTTGGGCTACATTTGGGCTCTTTTGTCTCTGGTGGCCATCTTGGGAGACTGCATATCAGAATTTTTTAATGAAATATAAGAGGATTTGAGAAGTCACTCAAAATGTGCCCTAATTTTTCTTTCTTCAGTACTAATCATAATTTCTATGGCAAAATGAACCCCCTCATTTTGTTCCTTTGCAAATTAAATGTTTTAAGTGTTAACACTTTATTCCAATCAAGATGACTTCAGGTGTGTCATACTTTTGTCATAAGTAAGACTTTTAGCGCTCTAGTTGTTCTTTAGAACACTCTGGGACATTCTGTCATTGGGCTATAGTTGGGCTACATCTGGCTGATATTTGGGCTACATTTGTTTTTTTTTGTCTCTGGTGGCCATCTTTGGGCTACATTGGGCTACCTTGGGCTACATTGGGCGACAATTGGGCTCTAACATATATATAGCCCAATGTAGCCCAATATATATTTTTTCAAAGTTAATTTTCGTATGGAGCACATATCTTGAGACATAGCAAAGGCACATCGGGCTACCAGTCCCTACAATTTTGCCAAGTTTGGTGGAAAACCATTCAGCCGTTCGGGCTAAAAGTGAGTCCAACCGCCCTATGGAAATTAACATGGGGAAAACACGTTTTGGGACCCCCCCTTTTATCTCGGCCCCTGCTTGATGAATCCCCCCCAAACTTTCAGGGAAGGAGCGGAGCGCCGCGAGGCAAAGTTAAGGACAATTTCAGGAAGATTCCTCAACCGGCGCCAAAGTTATTCCCAATAGAATGTTGCGATTTCCCTATGGAAAACAATCCTAACTATATATACCTACTGGCTACCGCCAGTAGGTAATAAGTTACATTTATAATTAATATTTGTATTTTACGTACTTTACGATGTACTAAAGGTAAACATATGATATATATGTTGCAAAAAATACTATATTTGCTGATTTGTAGATATTAACTAAAGTCGCTCTATATGTAATGTTTTTGCAACAAAAATATTTTTTTTTTAGGAGAGGTAGACATTAATATACAGGTATATAAATATTATATACATCTTTATTTACTCACCTTTTAATTTTTTTGGACTTGTAGTTTGGGAAAACATATTTATTGCTACAAAAGAATGTATGTATTTTTAAATATTAGCTTACCTGTTATACTACTGTATAGGTGAGGTGCCTTTTAATTGCCTTTTTTGTTATATATATATATATATATATAGATATACATTTGGTATACATTTGATATTTACATATATAAATATATTTAATATAATAGTACAGAACAAGCATTTTAACATTTAAAAAAAATACATTATATAACAACTATATATATGATATACATTTATAAATATTATTTGTATTTTACATACCTGTTAATAGTACTTTAGGATGTGCTCCGGGTAAACATATGATATATATTTTGTAAAAAGTATTATATTTGCTGTTTTGTAGATGATAACTAATTTTTTAAGTTGCTTTATATATAATGTTTTTACGATAAAAAACAAGAGCTAGACATGATATACATGCTAAGTTGTATTTGCTTAACAATTATATATATTTTTTACTCACCTTTTAATTGTTTTTGGGTTGTAGTTTGGGGAAATATGTATATATATTTTGCTAGAACAGAATGTATTTATTTGTAAATAGTAACTTACCTTTTATACTACTGTATAGGTGAGGTGCTTTTTAATGACGTTTTTTGTTTTATATATATATATATATATATATATATATATATATATATATATATATATATATATAGATTTGGTATACATTTGATATTTACATATATAAATATATTTAATATAGTAGTAGGGAACAAGCGTTTTAACATAGTTTAAAAAATAACACATTATATAACAAGTATGCATTAGTATTAAATAGTAGTATAAAATATTTGTAATGACATTTTTGGTGACATCGTTTTTAATATATATATGATTTGCATTTATGATTAATATTTGTATTTTAAATACCTGTTAACAGTATTTTCAGATGTACTTCGGGTAAACTTATGATATAGATTTTGAAAAAAATACTATATTGGTTTTTTTAAGATGAAAATTAATTTGTGAAGTTACTCTATATATAATGTTTTTGTAATACAAAACATTTTCTTAATGTACTTGTATTAACATTTTAGTTGACATTGTTGCTAACATATATTTTGTAAAATACATCATTATAGCTTTGTTTTACTTACCTTTTAATTATGTTTTTTTTTTTTTTGCAGACCCGAACTGAATCAGGTATCAGAGCGCTTTACATAGCACCAGTTACGTTACATGAGGACACGCATTCATTTTTTAGGCATTTTATGTCTTTTCATGTAGGTTAGAAAACAAATATATATATATATATATATATATATATATATATATATATACATATATATATATATATATTATTTTTTTTTCCGGAAGTCGCCGGAAACCTATCCCGGTAAGCGTAACCGCTTGCGGAAAGAAAAAACTGTTTTAACATTACGGTGACAGGCACGTTGGGGGAGGAAGCCAGAAGAGATTTAGATCACAGTTGGGAAAAGGGAGGAGTTTAACACGGAGTATGTTTACAGACCGTGAAAGAGAGGAAACAGCGGAAACTCTGTTTGCGAAAGGGCAGAAAAAAAGTGCTAGTGATACACAAGCTAGCACCGATGGCACAAAGGAAACTAACAACTTGAAATTTATGTTTGCCAAATTGGAGAAAACGTATGAGAAGGAAACACGGAAATGGTGGGAGGCAACATCTCTGCAAAGATACGTGGATGCCAAACGAGTACCTAGGAGGCTACGAATTTACACAACCCCAGCCTATTAAAAACCCAATCCACAGTTATTATAGGAGTGGGCTGAATACACACATGAGAATTCCCTTGGGATGGTGAAACTGCTAATTAAATATGCATGGATAGACAGACAGGGGCTTCTGGAAGAGATTAAGAAAATAGAAGCACAAATTGCATTGGACAAAGATGAAAAGACAAAAGAAGGACTGCATGAACTAATGAAGAAACGTCTTACTGAGTATGAAGGAGTGATAAAACGCCGCAAACAAATTAAATTTATCAGGGACGAAGAAGACTACGAGTCAGGAAAGATCCTTACATTTGCTAAAAAATTCGAAGGCCCTAGAAAACTACTGCTGCAGCAAAAGACCCAACAGGTTTCATCAAGAGAAACCTCAGAATCCGAAGTCTCAGAGGACGAACAAGCAATACGCCAAGAGAAAGAGGTGTCAACAAATTATTTTCAGGAGTATCAACTCCTGAGACAAGCGCAACAGCGACCACCTGCAAGAACCCACCCGCCAGCAAAAGCAAAAGGAGACAGAGAACAAGGAGGGGTAGGAAAGGCAGGAAAACCAAAGGCAACAGCAGTGGGATACATGACGAGGAGCAAACGAGGGGCCAAGAACAAATAAAGGAGTGTAAGCAAACGATTGTGAATTTAACGGACCGAGTACTAACAGACATTGAGAGGAGAGTATTAGAACTGGGGCTCTCTTTCTGTCCAACACCTCAATTTGACTATGCAAATGGACACATTGATACATGTAAATTCATTAGGAAACTAAAATTAATGAAAATCCATGCACTGCATCCTAAGTTACAGCAGCAAAGTATGGCTGTGAGTCACCCCACTGTAAGAGAAACATTTACAATGGCGGATATGGAAACAGCATTGTTACTTAGGGAATTGGAGTATGAGAGCACTCTGCTAAGCCAAGCTGAAATGTCGAAGACACTGGAAGAAGCTGGCATAACACAAGTTGGTGCTACTAGCAATATACGAATGAAGTCTAAAACCATCCCACAAACGGCACATGACTCGATTGACACTTTCCACGACCTAGTTATTGATGACTTGAAAAAATTACAAGCCAAGGGTCCGAATTTGAATAAGATGAATACTACCAAATTGGAATGGAAAGCCATCATGAATCTAAAAAATTATGAAAATTTGATGATTAAGCCCTCTGACAAGGGAGGAAATGTTGTCCTCATGGGTAGGAAGCAATATCAAAAAGAAGCCTTGAAGCAACTTTTGGACCAAGAGTGTTATTCAACTGTAACTAGGTCGGTATATGAGAAGAGTATCATTGATTTTCATGAACTCATAGACAATTGACATCAAAAAGGCATCCTCAGGGACCTCGATTACAAATATATCCTTTGTGAGGCGCCAGAAATGCCCACGTTTTATCACTTACCTAAAGTGCATAAATGTTTACGAAACCCACCAGGCAGACCTATAGTCTCCTCATTGAACAGTTTATTAGAAAAAGCTTCAATCTACATTGACTGTTACCTCAACCCTTGGGTTCGGGCCTTGAGCTCATATGTGAAGGGTACTAAAGACTTTTTGAGACTCATTTCAAACATATAATGTGAATCTGACATGCACTTGGTGACGCTGGATGTCACAAGTTTATATACGAGTATTGAACATAAGAAAGGATTGCATGCGATTCAGTTCTTCATGAAGCAACGGGAAGCTAAATTTCATGAACATAACTGTATGTTGTTGGAACTAATTGAGTTTTGTCTGCGTAACAATATATTTTTGTTCGCAGGTGAACTGTACAGACAAGAACGGGGGACCTCAATGGGTTCCTGCTTCTCCCCCAGTTACGCGAATCTCTTCGTTGGCTGGTGGGAGAAGCAGGTGGCATGGGCCGGGGAGCATGAAAGGTGGTTGGAGAACATTGTGTTATGGGCTCGCTACATTGACAACCTCTTCATAATTTGGAAGGGGTCGAGGGAGGAACTGGATCACTATGTAGCAGCCCTTAACCGAAATGATTGTAATCTGAAATTTACAGACTGCATCAGTCAAGAGGAAGTAGCATACTTGGACTTAAAAGTATATATTGAAGATGGCAGGATTAGCACGACTTTGTATCGGAAACCTACAGCTGGAAACAGTACGCTACATGCGTCCAGCTTTCATCCGCAGAGTGGCATCAAGGGAATTCCCTTTGGTGAAATTGTGCCTATGAAGAGAAATTGCACAACTCAAAGTGAATTTTTGAAGGCGAAAGAAGAATCTTTCCAAAGATTAAGAGACAGGGGATACAGGGAGTCGTCTCTCAGGCATGCGGAATTAAAAGGTGAGAATTTAGAGAGAAGTATGTTAGTAATGGGGGAGGCACGAAAACAAGAAGACCCAAAGAAGGACAGTATTAGAATAATTACTGACTACTCAGCACAATCTTCGGAAATTCTCCAAATTTTCCGCAGAAATTGGAAAGTTCTGAAATCAGATAATATTATAGGCAAAGAGCTTCCAGAAATACCCCTGATGACGTACAGAAGAGGGCCCACACTTAGCACATACTTGGTGAGGAGCCACTTCACCAAATATCCCAAAAGGAAAGAAGTAGTGACAGGATATTTTCCATGCATGAATTGCAAAGCGTGCAGAAATGGCCAGAAAGTAAAGGAATTCAAAATTCCTGGCAGGAAGACCCCGCATAAAATCAATAAATTGATGAACTGCAACACAGAGTTTGCAATATATTGTCTTACGTGTCTGTGTGGCCTCAATTATGTTGGGAGCACTATGCATCCCGCTAAAAAACGAGTGCTGGAACATATGAGGACGATTACGAACCATGACATGGGGTACCCTGTGGCACGCCATTTTCAAGATGTTCATAAGTCCAATTCCAAACTTTTAAAATATTTTTGTGTCGACTGTATCCCGAAGAGTGAAAGAGGTGGGGACAGAGTAAAAAAGCTACTACAGCTAGAGTCCCAGTATATAGTTCTTATGCAGTCTAAAAGTCCCACGGGACTTAACAATGAGGAGGAATTATGGTCTCACATTTAGTAGCATAAGCAATGCCCGGAAGTAACAGACAGAAACATGTACCTATTTGGATGAATACCGAGAATTAGGGGCACCCAGTAATGGAGGAGAGATGTGGGGACATGAATATTGCGGATACGGGACAGTATACCGCGATCACAAATGCCCATCCAGGGCTTGAAGTAACAATGAGGGGTGTGAAATACCCAACATTACGTGTTTTTGACTTAAATTTTGTCGAAACTAATGGTGGTAAGATTGTGTTCCAAATCTTGAGTGCAGGGGACTATAATAGTATTCAAATGAATGAATTTGACGAATTACATGATTCTCCCCTACACAGACACACACTACAAAATGGCTCCCACTGATGGTAGTAAGCATCATGATCTGGGTGTCCTGCATCGGTTTCCATGAAATATATACTAATGATGTAGAAAGGTTGTGATTGGTTCCTCTCACGTAAAGAGAGTTTTTTCGAATATTTTGTATATAATCATGTGAAAATGTGTCCTCCCCGACATTGACAAAGGCGTGAAGCCGAAACGCGTCTGTCGGGCCGTTTGATTTGTGATCAATAAATTCATAAGAATTACCCCCTTGAGTGCGCCTCAATCCTTGCTCCATTGGATAGTAGGAGCTTCGCACAGGAATATATATATATAGGAAATCCGCAACTTTCTATTGGGAATAACTTTGGCGCCGGTGGACGAATCTTCGCGAATTTCTCAAAGAAGATGGCCCGCTCCGCTCTGCTCCTTCCATGAAAGTTTGGGGGGGATTCGTTAAGCGGGGGCCGAGATAAAAGGGGGTCCCAAAAAGTGTTTTCCCCATGTTAATTTCCATAGGGCGGTTGGACTCACTTTTAGCCGAACTGCTGAATGGATTTCCACCAAACTTGGCAAAATTGTAGGGACTGGTAGCCCGATGTGCCTTTGCTATGTCTCAAGATATGTGCTTCAGTGGATTTTGAGTAATTTAGGTTAAAAAAAATATATATATCTATAAGCGCGCCCCGGTACGCGCACCGGGGCGCGTACCAGCGCGCTACGCGAGTTCAAGAGCGGAAAGCTGATTGGCTTTTGGGTGTCTGTCAACATTCCAAACAGTCCGGAGCGGCCACCATCTTGTGTCTCAGTAGGATCGAGACACAAGAGGTGGCAAAAACAAAGGGGGAAATGACCAAAAGGGGGCAGGGTAGACCCCCCCTGACCCCCTAGGTTTGATGTCGGGGCCATAAAAGGGCCCCGCGGGGCAAAACATTTTTTTTTATTTACACGGGGGGAGCGCCCGGTACGCGCACCGGGGAGCGTACCGGGGAGCGTACCATGGAGAAAAAAGAATGACAGAGTTTTTAAAAAATGTAGCATTTTTTAAAAAATTGGAGGTAGTTCTAAAAAGAACCGTTTTTTTTATTCTTTTTGTTGTTTTTTTATTTTTTTATTGTTTTTTTAACATTTTTTACTTTTTTTGGCTTTTATGAACAATTTTATATTTTTTTTGTAATTTTTATGGGGAGAAACAAAAAACAGGGAATTGTAAACGGCTCAACTGGAGCAAAAAGATCAGGAAAAAAATTAGGGTTTTTTTCTGCAGATGTGGTTCTCTGCTTCACGGTTGATGAGGTTTATACTTTTCTCGCCATACGAAATTGTAGTCCCGCAGTAGATACAAACAAATTTAAAACTGGGTTTGGATGTTTGGGACCATCTCCCTTGCCTCTGGACCCGATGGAGTAGGTTGTTTGCTTGTTGAGGTTCTGGAAGAAGATTGGGGAAGGTTTCTGGACAGTTCTCTCACCTCTGCTGCAGAATAGTTGTTGGGATGCCTGCGTTGCATGTGGCGAATCATGGTGTAATTTCCAAAAGAATATTTTTTTGTAGGGTTCCCCCTGGAAAGTTCAGTGCCATAAGTCACTTTTGCCGCATTGACTTTCTTTTGGCCTCTTGGGAATTCAAAAAACTCCCACACAATGTGCTCTCTTGGTTTATAAGGGGGATTGTCTTCAGGTAGGAAGTGCCTTCTCTCCTCCTCCTCTTCCTCCTCCTCCTCCTCTTCTTCTTCACCACCAATGTGGTGTTGTGGTGGTCCTTGTGGTGGTGGTGGTGGTGGTGCAGATGCTCCAGCTGCTGCTGCTACTGTAGCCATTTTTCAATGAATGGAAACAGGTCTTCCTCACTCAAAGAACAAAGTGAGAATGAAGAAAAAAAGGTGAGGGCTTTCATCATTTGGAAAACAAAACTGTTGTGAACCAATGAAAAGTGTTATTTACAGGTCACATGACCCAGGCTTTCATCATTTGGAAACCAAAAGTGTTCTGAACCAATGAAAAGTGTTATTTTCAGGTCACATGACCCGACGCGCTTACGCTAACCGCCCGGGGACGCGGCCCGGGGCGCACCCGGGACGCTTACGTTGCACGATCGTATGCGCTCGGGCGCTTCCGGGTGCGCTTACTTCGTGCGTCATAAGACGCATCACGCGACTACGCGATACGTCACGATGATGTTTTCGATCGCGGCAATAGCGCTAACATATACATAAAGAAAATAGTATTACATAAATATACAATATAAAATTCATTATAAAAAATATTATATTTCATACCTATAGAGATTTGCTATTAAAAAACTTTTGAAATTCACTGAAAAAAACATAGGTTTGAGGCCCTATATATAGTTAGGAATTAGCATTTACAAAACCTATGAAATTCACTGAAAAAACCATAGGTTTCACACCAGTTATAGTTAGGAATTAGCATTTAAAAAACCTATGAAATTCACTGAAAAAACCGTAGGTTTCACACCAGTTATAGTTAGGAATTAGCGTTTAAAAAACCTGTTAAATTCTCTGAAAAAACCATAGGTTTCACACCAGTTATAATTAGCTGGAAATTTTACTCACATAAAACCATTGAAATTCCCACGTTATAGTTAGTTGGATTCACTATAACTTGCGCGTGCAATGCACTGCTGATGACGTCACATATTACATCACTCATGACATGGTCAGTGACATCACTCATGCCATCACTGATGACACCATCCTTGTGACGGAGTGACAGACCTCCTTTCACTGTAACGTAACCCTTGAAACACATATTCAAAAATAGAAACTAAAATTTTCAAAAAAATGGAGATACCCATACCAGTTACAACAACCAATTCAATATTTCCACCATTTATATACACATGCACTCATTCACCAACAGTTCTATATAGTCACTCATACATATACTCACTCATCATATGTAGTGATACACCTATACATCCTGTTACACACTGACAGTCATCCAAAAGTTACTCTCACACATACTCACACATGCAAGTAAACTATTGAGCATCCATTTATTTGCATATACAGCTATACACACACTACCACCTTACTTCTAATGAAACTTACACATACTTACTCTCTTTAAAAATCACTTATAGAAACACATACTTATTTAAACAGGAACTCTTACAATCACTTACTCTCACATATACTCACTTATATACATCAATATTCACATATACTAGATTAAAACATATGTAGTTACTGATAAAGACACTAGTGAGACAGTCATTCACTCACTAACACACACATATACACACTCATCCACCCATACAGTCCTGCACATATGCTGTCTTCAAAACACATACAAAGAGAGAGTCAGTCATTTATGCATCTATGTGCTAAGTGATACCCCCACCAAACCATACAAACACTCATACTGATACTAAGAAAAACATCTAATAACCCATATACATACACATGTAGCTACTCACCAACCCATGCAGCCACTTATACACAAAGTGAAACACTAATACATATATTTAAATATTTAAACATTACTCACTAATATATGTATTCACTAAGATACACTTAATAAGCCAGTTAACCAATCATTTTTTTTTTAAATCCATGTAAACACTTATTTAAACATTTATTCTTCCATCAACTTTTACATATACATATATAACACATATTTATTTTTCAGTAAGACACACATTCACTGGATGGTGTCATCAGTGATGTCATGAGTGATGTCACTGACCATGTCATGAGTGATGTAATATGTGACGTCATCAGCAGTGCATTGCACGCGCAAGTTATAGTGAGTCCAACTAACTATAACGTGGGAATTTCAATGGTTTTATGCGAGTAAAATTTCCAGCTAACTATAACTGGTGTGAAACCTATGGTTTTTTCAGTTTATATATATATATATATATATCCATACAACCAGCGCAACTCCTTCTGGATCTCCGCGACCCGTGAAAGGTGGCGTGCACGTCGGCGGAGTGAAGCCGACAATTTGAATCGTTTGAAAACCAAAACAGACTTAGGAAGCACGCTCTCAGGACAATGAAAAGGTAGACACCGGAATTCAAGAAGTGCTGTTTATTCCACTTTTCAAACGATATATATATATATATATTACCTACTGGCGGTCGCCAGTAGGTATATATAGTTAGGATTTTTTCTCTATGGGTTTTTTGAAAATTCTATGTCTAATAACTTTGGCGTTTGTGGACGGAATTGGCTGAAATTTTCAGGAAAATGGCACATTTTGTCTCTGAGCAGCCCTTGAAAATTTGGGGGGGGTTCGTCCAGGGGGGGCCGAGAAAAAAGGGGGGTCCCAAAACGTGTTTTTAACATTGAGTTTTCCATAGGGCGGTTGGCCTCACTTTTAGCCCGAACGGCTGAATGGATTTGCACGAAACTTGGCAAAATTGTAGGGACTGGTAGCCCGATGTGCCTTTTGTAGGTCTCAATATATGTGCTCCAGTGGATTTTGAGAAATTAACGTTTAAAAAAAGATATATATCTGTAAGCGCGGACCAGGCAGCGCTCTGGTTCGCGGACTTTTCGCGCAACGGAGCTTTGTGAAGCGAAGCTGATTGGTTCTCCGGCGTCTGTCAACATTCCAAACAGTCCGTAGCGGCCGCCATCTTGTCTCTCGGTAGGATCGAGAGACAAGAGGAGGTCAAAACAAAGGGGGAAATAACTATAAGGGGGCATAGTAGATCCTCGCTGACCCCCTAGGTTTGATGTGGAGGTTTTAAAAGGGCCCCGCGGGGCAAAAAAAAATAATAAAAATAATAATTGAACGGCTGAATGGATTTGCACGAAACTTGGCAAAATATTAGGGACTGGTAGCCCGATGTGCCTTTGCTAGGTCTCAATATATGTGCTCCAGTGGATTTTGAGAAATTAACGTTCAAAAAAAGATATATATCTGTAACAGCGCTCCGCTTCGCGTAACGGAGGTTTGCGAAGCTGATTGGTCATTCTGTCACTGGGCTATAGTTGGGCTACATCTGGCTGATATTTGGGCTACATTTGTTTTTTTGTGTGTCTGGCGGCCATCTTTGGGCTACATTGGGCTACATTGGGCTTCATTGGGCTACATTCGGCTAATTAGCAAATAGCTCATCGCAAACTAGGAATGGTAAAGAATCGCTATTTATTCCTTAAAGTTCGCTATTTAGGAAATGCAAATAACTTTGATGATACATATGGCGGTTCATCTCTAACAAGATAAGAAGCATAGGGATAGATTTATGATGACTGGCGCATCACCAGGGATGTGTTAGTCATTCTGTGCCGCTGTTCCGTCACCTATGGTGTGCTGCATTTACAATGCGGCGCATCATGGGGCAAAAACAGCACAGATGCGTGATGTATCTGTGCCGTAAAGGTGGCGCATTGCTGGAGTTGTATCGCAAGTGTGATGAAGCTCCAGCAAGGGTCGGGGGTGCCCCTGTCGCAGGGTTTCTGTTCTCACACAGAACTGTGGACAGAGGATTGGAACCTCGGCGAATTAGGGTGTCCCAAAACTCACGTTAGTAATCAAAAACTATTTAGCAAGCTAGGTACAGTGTCACATTGGATATAACAAACTCTCAATGTTTAGACAATCCAGAATATGAACTTATAGTACCTCAGGATACGTGGAACTCATGAACAGTCGGTCGTTATAGATTTCTTAGAAACCAGAACATGGAGTTAAGAAGAACAGATGTGTATTTGAAATGTTTATTTACTAATGCCGTCTTCTCAGGCGTAGTACCTTAGATAATAAAAGTACACATATTATCAGTAGCAAAATTACCAGCATAGTTACTAGTACATAAAAAGTGAATGGTGATAGTATGTTAACATGCTGTAAATGAATAAGAGTTAGCAACACTTATAAGCAGCCGCGGGCCGTGGAGGGAGTTACGGTGAGGCAGGGAGGCGGGGAGGGGGAGAAGCAGGGTGGAGAATACAAGTACACATATTATCAGTAGCAAAATTACCAGCATAGTTACTAGTACATAAAAAGCGAATGGTGACAGTATGTTAACATGCTGTAAATGAATAAGAGTTAGCAACACTTATAAGCAGCCGCGGGCCGTGGAGGGAGTTACGGTGGGGCAGGGAGGCGGGGAGGGGGAGGGGCAAGGTAGAGAGGGCTCCACCCTGCTTCTCCCCCTCCCCGCCTCCCTGCCCCATCGTAACTCCCTCCACGGCCCGCGGCTGCTTATATCTCACCCTCCCTAATACACATATTATATTATTTGCTAAGAAGGTCTCTTTGTGTTGGTTTAGGGCGTGCCCATACTTTAGTGTCTTAGATTTGAAGGAATCACATCAGCATACACCAGCTCTCTCTTCATGTGAACCGCATCAACTGTTGTGTATGTGTGTTCGGCAAAGCAATATAAAACCCGCCTCATGCCCAGAATTGGCAGAAGTTGCACTTATGTTATGAGTATGAAGTCGTGGAGATCAGACCTCATAACAATTCTGTATCGTGTTGTTCTTGAAACTTTAGCACTCGCTGTACAGATATAGTTTAACAAGTAAAGCAGATAGTAGACCAATAACATATTATTCTCATGTAAACCACGATGAACTACTAGGTGGAAAGCTAAAGCAACAACTAAGTGTCGTGTGCAGAAGTTGCAAAAAAGGAAAAATGGCGTTTAAACCGGTAATGAGCCCATGCTAACTTAACACGGTGTAAAGATATCCAGGACCTAGATGACACCTCCTCATGATCCGGAAACGAACTGAATAAGATAATAGAAGTGCCATCTCATGAGAGCAGATTGCAAGTTTATATGTGGACGGTCCGCAAGGTAAAGCATTAAAAACTAGGAAAATTCAATGCTAAAGAAAAATAAAACAGCCAAGTACTTTATCGAGTCTTAAGCCAATAGGCAAGGTAAATAATAAAAACTTGACAAATAAGTCAATGAATTGTCAATGAAATGCTAGTACTCAGCATATCAAACATGAAAAAGGTCTATGACATAACTGTGTATGCAAAATAAGCTGCAACAGCCTCCAATAGGAAGTCACCGTCTTCATCCGAAAACAGTTCAGCCATCCAATTTAAAAGCGGAAAAGAACATACGTGCTCTCCCAGCACCGGATCCTCTATCACCATCAGAGGACAGCTCGGTGGGTTTTCAAGAAAGCTGTGTTCCAAGAAAGACTGTGCTGCCGCCAGTAAATTCCAGGGACCAAGTAGTCCATGCATCAATGCCACAGCCATAATCCTTTCGCCAGGACAAATCAACTCGTGAGTAATGATAGGAGTCATCAGCTGATTAAAGTCGACGTCAGGAGAAACCGGTCCGCAGAGACACAAATCAATGGCCCAATCGAAATCACAGGTCAGGCAGTGAAATACAGGCTGGACACAGGTGAAGTAGGAGAACCGAAAAGATAATCCATATGCCGTGCTTAATATCGCCAACGGCATTGTGCCATAATATTCTAGCATGCGATTGCGGAACAGTGTCAGCAGCTGCAGGGTCGGAGGTTGCATAGGAGGGACATCCATATTTAAAAATGTAAAAAAGCACAAGAGCGTCCGCTGGTAATGCAAGTAAAAATGCCAATCCACGAACCAGAGTGCAGAAAATACAATGAAAGGGAGCAGGGATGACTCCAAAGATTTTCTCAAATGAAGTCACGAGACCACTGGTAACAACTTTAAAAAAGTGTGCCAGGGATTTTGTGGAGGATGCGTTAAAGATAGTCGGAAACATGTTGCTGAAATTGAAAGGCAAACCTGTGTACGGGTGTTCGCTATGTGAAGTACGAAAGTTTCACGGGCCGAACTCAAGGCCACCTCTCTCTGAGACAAAAGAGCTCTTATTCTTGCCATGCCGTTGAAACGTGTCCCAAGGTTGGTATTTGTGGCCAGATTGAAAACTCCCTATGTTCATGTGTGGGAGGAAATAGAACATTTCTGCAGCAAATAACCCGTTCACTTACTGTTACGATAAAAGGAATACTTTTAATTAACTCAGAACAATCTTCATTATTGAGCATCAAATAACTACCATTTTCCAACAACTTGAACGTGGGGATGATAGCAGGAACTGGCGTGCCTTGCAACACGCAAGCCATATTTGGTCGGTGTTTGTTGCATGAATCGTGTAACTGTATGTGCCTACACATTAGTGAATGATCTGGCGTCTCAGTGCATTCCTCTCCATTCAGATAAACTTCTTGATCATCTTTGAAACATCTGTATGTGTATGGAAGCGACCAGACCTCATGAACAAAAGCACTACCTAAAGGTTCATAAAGACCTATTGGTATATATTTCATACAATTTGAAAACTTATATAAAGCAAAAGGCAGCGTTATTAAACCGTGGATAAGGCATGTTGCCAAAAAACCCGCAATCCTCTGCTGATGATGTCACTGAGCATGTCATGAATGATGTAATATGTGACATCATCAGCAGTGGATTATGGGTAATAGTATCTCTAGTTTACTCCCCTATAGCTGTCTTTCTTTTAACATAAGTGTGTGTTTCCTTCCCTTATACTTACTGTTTTTGGTTCGCTTCCAGTTCGCGTACCAGCGAGCGAACTAGGAAGCGAACTAAGAGAAATAGAGGTTGGCACAGTTCCAAATATTGTACCAATTTTTTAATAACGGGGAGGTAGTTCTGAAAAGAACTTTTTTTTTTTTTTTTCTGAACATTTTTTTACTGTTTTTGAATTTTTCGGAACAGTTTTATATTTTTTGGGGTTTTTCTTGGAGGGGGCAATGAAAACGATTCATTGTAAAGGGCTCAACAGGAGCAACAAAACAAAAAAAAGAAGTATTTATTATTTTGGGCGTTTCGGACAAACTTGCATATGATAGTCAATAGCTCTGTTGATCAGAGTGATGCTTCTTTCTCCGTAGGAAATGAATCCATCGCAAAATACGCAGGTGTGTTTTACTTCACCAAATCTCATTTGTATATTTGGCACCATCTCCCTGCCCTCTGGTCCCGTTACTTCCGGTACAACAGATCTTCTGGCCATAATAGGGAGATTATCTAGGTCGTTCCGAAACTGTGCAGCACTGTAGTTGTTAGGATGCCACCTAGTCATATGGCGATGCATTGTGTAGTTTCCGAAACTGTATTTTTTGTCGGTCCCTCTGGACAGTCTATCTTGACATATAAGGCAAGTTACGTATCTTGCATTTACTTTTTTCTGACCTTTGGGAATTTTAAAAAATTGCCAAATGAAGTTTTCTTTCCGGTGAGACGTCTTGGGCTGCTCAGGCAAAAACTGCCTCTCTTCGTGCTCGTCCTCCTGTTCCTCTTCTTCTTCTTCTTGTTGAATTACAACTTGAGCAGGTGGTCCACTCTTCCTTGGATGTGGTGGAGGTGGTGGGGAAGCACCAGCTGAAGCTACTAAAGAAGCCATTGCTCAGTGATCACAAAGGGTCTTTCTCTCACAATGATGAAAGTCAGAGTGAGGAAAGAAGGAGGGATTTTCATCATTTGGGAAAAACAAGAGTTCTCAACCAATCAAAAGTGTTCATTTTAGATTATATGACCTAGTCTTACATCATTAGGAAACCAAAAGTGAAATGAACCAATGAAAAGTGTTATTACCAAGTCACATGACTTGCTGTGTTTACGTTAAGCGCTTTGCAGGGCCTCCCGGTTTGCTTCCAGAAACCTGCGCTTTGGCACTCGCTTCGCGTACCAGTTCGCTAACGTAGCACGTCATATGACGTATCACGCGACAACGTGAAACGTCATGCGGACGGGAGGCGTCACGATGTTGTTTTCTAACGCGGCACTTGCGGTAAAGAAACGTTTACCGGCTCGCGGTCTATTTCGCGGCATCAAGGTCAGCTAACGGGAAGCTTCCCGATTCGCGAAGCGGGAACGAAGAAAAAAAAATATTTTAAAAAAAAATTATTCATAAACATATAAAATATATTTTTGGATTTAAAGAAGAATACATTTTACAGCTACAGATATTAGCTGTTAAAAAACCAATGAAATTCACAGAAAAAACCATAGGTTATAGACCATATATAGTTAGGAATTAGCATTTACAAAACCTTGAAAATTCACTGAAAAAACCATAGGTTATAGACCATATATAGTTAGGAATTAGCATTTAGAAAACCTTATTTTACTCACACAAAATCATTGAAATTCCATATATAGTTAGTTGCACTAACTATATATCGCGCACCCGCAATCCACTGCTGATGATGTCACATATTACATCATTCATGACATGGTCAGTGACATCACTGATGACATCACTGATGACATCTCAAATGACATCACTGATGACAACATCCAGTGACTGTATGTTTCTGTGAAGTTAAAATATGTCTTAGATATTGAAGAATGAGTGGATGTATAAGTGTCTGGATGAAGGATTTAGTAGGTGCGTGACTGACTGTATGAGTGAGTGATTAAATGTGTCTCACTGAATGCATGGGTTAGTGACTAAACTGTCTTAATTTGTGCATCATTATGTCTGTTGTGATGTAAACTGCTGCATGTGTTGATCATTAGCTATACGAGAGGCTATATGTGTTATTAATTGGTTGCCCAAGTATTTCTATGGGAGATTGAGTTTGTGTGGGGGTGGCTGGGAGGTGTGTGACTCTGTGCATAGATGTGTGAGCAGTTGATTCACTAGGTGTATGAGTTCAAGAGTGCATGTGGAAAAAGCTACATGGGCGGTTGACTGTGTGCATGAGTGTATTGATGAGTGAATGGATATCTCAATGCTACATGTCATAGTAAGTACACATGTAAAACACAGTACATGTGAGAGTTGGCATATATAAATAACTGTGCATGAGAGCCACTGAATGTGTGAGTGGCTGTATGGATCATTGTGAACTTGTATCAGGGATTGTATAAGAGAGTAAATATGTGTTAGTATATGTTTGAATAAGTAAGGTGTGTATAACTGTATAGTTGAGGAAATGGAGGTGAGATTGTTTCTTTGCATGACTGACTAGGTGTGTGAGTAACTCCATGGATGAGTGACAGTGTGTGAGTGTCTGTATACACTGAGTGTATCTAAGGTTATATTAGAGTCTGAAGAGGTTTATCGTATTAGCACAAGAATGATGTCAAATGAGATGTCATCAGTGATGTCATCAGTGATGTCATTTGAGATGTCATCAGTGATGTCATCAGTGATGTCACTGACCATGTCATGAATGATGTAATATGTGACATCATCAGCAGTGGATTGCGGGTGCGCGATATATAGTTAGTGCAACTAACTATATATGGAATTTCAATGGTTTTGTGTGAGTAAAATAAGGTTTTCTAAATGCTAATTCCTAACTATATATGGTCTATAACCTATGGTTTTTTCAGTGAATTTTCAAGGTTTTGTAAATGCTAATTCCTAACTATATATGGTCTATAACCTATGTTTTTTTCTGTGAATATATATATATATATATATATATATATATATATATATATATGTAAATGTACGTATTTGGTGGTTACTTTCCTTTTATGCTGATTTATGGGTGAAGCATTTGTATTAGTAATGATAATGTAAACATGTTTTTTATATTGTAACTGTATGCTACATGTAATGCATGCTGGTTACTGCATTTCTATAATATATCCTACTGAAAATATTTAGCCTACACATTGTGTACTTCTGCATGTGTTTCTGTATTATTCAATTTCAACATTTCTTATGTAGACAGTGTAGAACATTTTTATATTTTGTTTACTTTAATATTGCTATGTTATATTTGCTTAACAAATATATTTAATTGTTTTTATGTTGTAGTTTGGGAAAATATATATATTTTGCTAGAAAATAATGTATTTATTCGTAAATAGTAACTTTTCTGCTATACTACTCTATAAGTGAGGTGCCTGGCAATTACCTACATTCTCCTCCTGTGAACACATCTGCCTCGACGTCAACAGTGAGGGCAATCCAGTATGTTCTCTACACACTATTTACCACCCTCCAGGGGACAACCTCACCTTTACTGAACACCTCATGGACATGATTTATGGTATTTATAGAGCGCAAACAATCATCCCCAATGGGATATCACGGCGCTATCCTGACAGTAGTGAATAGTTAACAGATAACAGAGTGGGGATTGTGTTTAGTCAGATTTTGGAAAGAGGAATGTTTTTAAATGCTTCCTGAAGGACAAATAACAGTCTGTTAGTCTGAGTTCCTGCGGCAGCTTGTTCCAGTTATTTGGTGCCAGGTGGGAGAACGCCCGTCCACCCATCCTAGCTGTTTTCACACGAGTGTTGCTTGCTCTAGCAGCCATACAGGAACGCAGGTTCCTCGTTGGAGCATAGAATCTGATTTTACTTTTTAGGATGCGAGGGCCAGTATTGTGCAATGCTTTATGTGTTATGCACATTAGCTTGAAGATAGCTCTCTGTCTCATTGGTAGCCAGTGAAGCTCACGCAGGCAGCTTTTGGCTAAGTCGTACTTCCTTTTATTGCAAATTGCCTTTGCTGCAGCGTTCTGTACGACTTGTAGTTTCGTGAACAGATAGTCCGCCATTCCCACAAACAGGGAATTTCCGTAATCCAGCCTACTCATTATTAAAGACTGGACAACTATCTTCCTACATTCAGTGGGGATCCATGGAAAAACTCGCCGGAGCATCTTGAGTATTGCAAAGCCTTTGCCACAGATTGTGGATACATGGGTTTTCATACTCAGGGTATTATCTAGAGTCACACCTACATTTTTGGCCATTGATGCTGGGATAGGGGCGGTGCCCAGAGTTGTGGGCCACCAGCTGTTATCCCATAGGTGTGTATGTCTACCAAACAGCAGAATCTCAGATTTGTCTGCGTTTAGTTTGAGACAATGGCTATGCATCCAGTTGGCTAGTTCGGTCAGGCAGTTCAGTAGCCTATTTTTAGGGTCGTCTTCTTCATCTAATGAAATCATTAGTTGGGTGTCGTCTGCGTAAGAGCAGATCCCAACACCCCACTTTCTCCCTATATCGGCTAGTGAGGAGACAAACACATTGAATAGGGTTGGGCTCAATGAGGCCCCTTGTGGGACCCCATACTTTATGATCACTACGAACTTGGGTCGACAAAATACACAAATATTCCTTGGCGAATTCAACCTCCACTGGATTGATCACAACGACGCGGTGGTCAACAGTCTCAAAAACTTCCTCAACACCTTAAACCTCACTCAAATCTGCAACAGCCCCACTCACGACAAAGGCTCTATGCTTGACCTCATCATTTCCAAAGGTGACGCCACCCAACTAGACTCAATCCAACCCTGTGATTGGTCTGTCCACCACATTATCACATTCTTCATCAACGTACATGTGAAACTTTGCCCAGCTCAATCCACCAAACCCAAGACCTGGAAAAGAGACCTGAAGAAACTTAACCCCATCTCTTCACCCTCTCCCAGTTACAACCTTCTCCTACCCCCCACAGGCAACAACGATGTTCAGGCTCTCATCGATCACTACCTCAAGACAATGACCACGATAGTCAACGAAGTTGCCCCCCTTCAGTTAAAGAGAGTCTCCTCCAAAATCTCTAAACCATGGTACGACGGGCCGCATAACGACGATAGACGGCCTTTGAGACAAGTGGAACATATGTGGAGATCTACCCCGTCAACTATGCACCTCAATACACTTAAGAAAAAAAGAAATGCTTACTTGAGGAAAATCAAAAGATCGAAAGCTGACTTCTTTAGCCATCAACTAGACCAAGCAGAAAACTGACCGAAGAAACTCTTTGAACTAATCAAATTTCAATCCAAGGATGAACCACAATGACTACCTAACATGTCCAGCACTCTACCATCATGTGAAGAATTCTTTACCTTCTTCAATCTAAAAACAGTCAACATCAAGAACGATCTCCTCACGGATCTAAACCTATACTCCAGCCCCCACAGCAAAATACCCAGCAAACTAAAAACAATGCTACTTGGTCATCCTTCGATACCTACACAGAATACTCCATAGGCAAGATCCTTAGTACCCTGAAACCCTCCAACCACCTACCTGACCCTCTACCTGCAAACGCTGTAAAGGATCTCAGCCCTTGGCTTCTCCCACTCTAAACCAAAATCATTAATAGCTCCCTTCATCAAGGGTGCATCCCGGACTCCCTCAAAGAGGGACAAGTATTGACCATACTAAAGAAACCTACAGCTGACCCTACTGACCTTAATAACTATCACCCTATCTCCAACATCCCTACTTTAGCCAAATTGCTACAAAAATGTGTTCACCTCCAACTGACTAAACACATCAATCACTTTGATCTCCTCAACAGACATCAATCCGGCTTCCGTGCAGGCAACAGCACTGAATCAGCCATGACACATTATGGATGACACGCTTAAATTCTTGACCAAAATGGTACCTGCCTCCTCATCCTACTCGACCTTTCATCAGCATTCGACACGGTCAAACACAAGAACTTACTTGATCTGTTGAACACCAGAATGGGTATTTCAGGGACTGTACTCAAATGGTTCACCTCCTTCCTTCATAACCGTACTCAGAAATTCAAAATTAACAACACTATGTCCAGTCCCGTTCCAGTAACATTAGGAGTCCTGCAAGGATCATCCTTATACCCAACCCTGTTCAATCTAGTCATGGAGCCACTCACCGCAATGCTTCATGCCTCTAATGTACAATTCCACATGTAAGCGGACGATACCCAACTCTACCTCAAACTTCAATCCCCGGAAGACATCAAACTTCTCAATGCAATGCTGAAGAACACACAAGCAAGGCTGGCAGAGAACCATCTCAAACTTAATGCTTTAAAAGCGGAATTCCTACTAATAGCCCCCCCCCTCCAAAATCCCCATCGCTCAAGACTGGCTTAAACACCTCAATGCATTCAACGTCCAACCTACCATTGTAGACTCTGCAAAATCCTTAGGTATAACCCTCAACTCCAATCTCAATATGCAACGACATATCAGCAATGCAACTAAGGGAGCTAATTTCCAAATCAACACCTTGAGAAAACTGAAACCCCTCCTCCCAACCAACGACTTGCGTACTGCAGCCCAAGCGCTAGTTATCCCTCGGATTGACTATGGAAGTACCGCCCTCTGCGGCCTACCCCTATCTATAACTGCACCATTAAGAGCCTCTATCAATGCGGCAGCAAGGCTCATCACTGGACCTAAAAAACGCTCACACATCCCCCCCGACTTAAAATCTCTATACTGGCTACCATACGAAGCCCGAATACTCCTGAAAATCGTGTGCATCACGCACAAGGCCTTATACCACAACTCCTCCAGTTACATTGCTCAGAAATTGACAATCTCAGGAGGCTCAAGAGCAACAAGAAGCGCACAAACGCTCCTCCTAAAACCACAAAGATTCCACAAGAAAAAAACCTACAAACTCTCCTTCTCAGAGAAGGCTCCCAGGATCTGGAATGCCCTCCCTCCAGAAACAAGACCTATGTCATCCACTGCATCCTTCAAAAAGGAAGTCAAATCGATCCTTATGGCTAAATTCACTTGAATATAAACTTTGTAAATATTGTTTGACTGCCTATCTTTCCACTGTACTACACTGTCTGCCATGTCCTATTTGTCTTTTTGTAAAGCACTCTGATATCTGTAAGGATCTGGTTCGCGCTATATAAAACTTTGAAAATAAACATAAAATAAATATATATATATATATATATATATATTTTTTTTTTTTTTCCAATCCTGACTTAGGCTTCAAAAGAACAGGCACCGACTCCGTGGGTCAAATCAAAGGTTTTATTCACCAATACATACGATCAGACGCGTTTCAGCGGACAAGTCCGCCTTGTTCACTTCATCTGCCATATATATATATTCCAACCAAATAGACCATAACTATGAACAGACGTACTCCAACACTGAAGTTGCTGGTGCACGGAAAATTTATTCAGGCAGGAAATACATTTTGCGTGCACCAGCAACTTCAGTGTTCGAGTACGTCTGTTCATAGCTATGGACTATTTGGTTAGAATATATGGGTAACCGGTAACCCTACCTTGAACCGCCATGTGAACATGATTGGTGTTTTCTACTTAACCGGAGCTGTTGTTTTTTTACATATATATATATATATATGACATAGGTCTTGTTTATGGTATACATTTAATATTTACATATATTTAATATAGTAGTACAGAACAAGCATTTTAACATTATTAAAAGCAAAAATACATTATATAACTATGCATTAAACTAATTGGCAGCAGAACTATTTGTAATGACATTATTGGTGACATAGTTTTTAATATATATATGATTTACATTGAAAATAATATTTGTATTTTACGTACCTGTCAATAGTTTTGAGGATGTACTACATTAGTAATTTGCTAAGTTGCTCTATATAGAGGGGCCGATTCCGATTCGGGAAAAACCGCTCCGATTAGCCGTCCGGAGCGTTTTTCCAGTACGAATCGTACCCTGCAACGTCCCCCGTACGTACGTACGGAGATTAGAGTCGTATGGTCTCTGTACGACTCGCACGGAGTACGGCTCCTGGTACGAATCGTACTTCGTCGTACATACGGGGGACATTGCAGGGTACGATTCATATGGGAAAAATGCTCCAAACGGCTATTCGAAGCGTTTTTCCCCGAATCGGAATCGACCCCTTTATTTCTGCATGAACATTTTCAATTATTAAGTCTTGCAATGTTATGTGTGTGTTTGTATTACTTGGTTTATGTGTACTATTTTTTGAGTGTGAAATACTTTTGTATTCTGTTGTTTTTGTAAAGTGTTTGTAGTAACTGATTTTGTATATTTTAAATTAACTATTTGTGTAATATTGTCAGTGGTATGGATTATTTTGCTGCTGGTTTAGTTTTGGACATTGCTAATATTTGTTTACTTAAATATATAGTAGTTGATGATGTAAGTTGCAATAGTTTGTAGTATGTATATACATGTGTTTAAGACTGTTTGCTTTATTTTTAAATTCATTTCTTTGTTGTGCTTGTTTGAGGGATTTTTTTAAATAGTAGTTACATTAATCTGCGTTATTTTTAAAGGTATAAAATTTGCATCAAGAATTGTTGCATTAAGTACAAGTTGTATTATATGCTGTATTACATTAGTAAGCGTATTCAATTTTATAGCTAAACCTTTCAAATTAATATGTAGTGTTTCCTTTGTATGTGTTTTAAATGAATTGAATATAAAAAATGACCTGCTAGTTTTGCCAATACAAAATATATTTGTATGTATGCATAATATTATAGCATTATGTCTAGTAAATGCAGTATATAATGCTGATTTAATGTCTTCTTTTAATGTATTATGTATTGATATATTATAGCAGTATATTTTGTTAAGTTTTATAGAATATATTGTATTATCATGCTGTATATAATTGGGGATGTCTTCTATTTGAATGTCTTTTTTGTTATAGAAATATTCCATTTCTATATACAAGTTTATACCTAGCTGTAGGATATTATGTATATCTTGTGCAGTCCATATAGATGCACTTTTATGGTGGTTATAGATGATAGCAAATACACTAATGCTAATACATAAGTTGTTTTTGGTATCATATTGAAACTGCATATAATCTATTTTATAATGTGCTTCTATGGATATATTAGGATTGCATTTTATGTTACTGCTACTTTTTTTCTGTATATTAGGTGATTGGTGTATTACGTGTTTTTTGTGTGTAAATGCTTGTGTTTTATTTAGAAGTGATGATTTAGTAAGGACAGTGTTACTTTGATGGATGATTGTGTTAGTTTGTGTTGTTTCTGTGTTTATGTAAGGTACTTTATGTGTAAGTGTATTAGTTGTATGTGTATTATTTGTTGTTGTTCTTAATTGTGTAATTTTGTTTGTAAAAGTGTTAGAATTATCTAATGCTTTATTGTGTACATCTGTTGTAAATACAATATTATTAGAAAGTATGTTTGTAATAACTACATCACTAATATTAAATTGTGTTACATCATTGCATAGTGTTTTTTTAGTTCTACTTCTTTTAAGTGTGTTATCATTAATAGTGTTTGTATTATGTCTTTTGCTAGCTCTTTTTGGGAGTCTCATAGTTAAATGTGTAGTATTTAATGGTGGGATTGATGGTTGTGTTTTTTTGTGCTATTAATATTTACTTTTTGTAACTGCGATGTTATTGCTTGTTTATTACAACTATTTGTATTAGTACCACATTCTGTTTAGAGTTTAGTATTATGTATGAAAAATTTAGTTGTTGAACATGCAGTACTTTGTTTGTATTTGTATTTTGCTTTTTGCAATGATTGTATTGTATTTATATCTATTGCAGTTAATTCAAATGGAACATCATCATCTGCGTTATGTAGCTTACTGTTATTTGCTAAATTGATAATATAGTTCATTACATCATTAAACGTTTTTTTCAAAGAACTATACATGTTCCATTTGGATGTGGCATTCCATTGCTGTCTCGACTATGTGAATCAAAATATAAAATATTTATCTTAATATTTTAATATTAGAAATAACATAGATATTCAGGCAAAGCAAAACTCCAGAATGTGTTAATGCTATTGTTAACGCTGCTTGTATATCTGGATATAATGGATCAAAAGGCTTTAATATGTTTCCATAGTATGGTTGAGAAAGTTTAATAGAATATACATTGCCCATATGTTCAATATATTTCAGCAGATCATCAGGATGCATAAGGCTTTCTTTATTAATGGAGTGCATTTCTGTATATAAAGCATCTCCAAGGTCCATTATATAATGTAAATCTTCTGCATTCCGTATATCTGCTGTTTTGTCATAATTGTGAATAATAGCAAATGTGCTATTTGGCAAACATTGTTTGCCCCTTGAAGTGTCTGAAAATGTGTCATGTCCTTAGTGGTAGTTGGCTCGGATTACATTATGCATTTGAATAGTTATTTGTATAGATACTTTTTAAAGTATTGCTACTTATATATGTGTATTTAAAGTTGACAATGTGTAGGTATATATATTTTTAATGTATTTATATATACATGTATATGTATTTTAATATAATGTATTACTTTTAGTATTTTCACTTGCTGAATTAAATAATTATAAGATATCTAAATGTGTAACTGCCTTCGACATGGTGGATGACTCTATCCTTGCCCATCGTCTAAACAAGATAAGATTCACAGGTTCAGCCCTATCCTGGCTCAAATCTTTTCTAGAACACAGAACCTTTCAGGTCACCGAAGGCAACATCCGATCCAAAGCTTTGCCACTCCAATGTGAGGTGCCTCAGGACTCATCCCTAAGCCCTACACTTTTCAACATGTATATGTCCCCTCTGGAGGAAATTGTAGCCCATTTCGGCATCAACCTAGTCACATATGCCAACAACACCCAACTCGTGGTCTCTCTGAACCAGACGGACCGCTGCCAGGAAAATCTATGCTCCTGCCTAAAAGAAATCTCCAGATGGATGAGCAAATCTCTCCTCAAACTAAACCGAGAAAAATCAGAGATCCTAATGCTAGGCAACCAATCCAAACTCACCATCAATCTTCGATGGCCATTGTGCATGGGACCTGTTCCAACGCCAACAAAAAGAAATAAAAAGCCTAGGTGTCTGGCTCGACCAAGACCTCACCTTTCAAACACAAGCTAGGAAAACCGTGGGAACCTGCTTTGGCCTCCTATGCACCACACACAAAATCCTTCCCCTTCTAGCCCCCCACTCCCGAAAAATCCTCATTCAGGGTCTCATCCTGTCCAGACTGGACTACGGTAACGCCCTATATGTTGGCGTCCCAAAATCAGTTATAAGTAAACTTCAACTTGTCCAGAACATAGCAGGCCCTAAGTTAACAGGCACAAAAAATCGATGCTCTGCTAAGCCGGCCCTAAGTTCCCTACACTGGCTTCCAATCCACGAGAGAATCAATTGCAAATCCCTCTGTATCACACATAAGATTCTACAGGACAAGGGCCCCCCAATCCTGAGATCCTTGATCAAACCATACAAAGCCAAAAGGAAGCTCAGATCAGACCACCTCTTTCTAGCAAATGTCCCCAGAATCAGGAAAGCGATGTCAGGAGGACGCCTATTCTCATACTACGGCTCCAAACTCTGGAATTCCCTGCCCCTCAACATTCGCAGGGAAACCAACCTACTAAAATTCCGTAAGCTCTTGAAAACCTGGCTGTTCCCTAACCAATTCCTCAAGTCCAGCGCTGGGACGCCCCGGGTAGCTACGCGCTTTACAAATTCACTTCCAATTCCAATTCCAAAGGTATGTATGAACAATTTTATCTAATATACATGAATAAATCGTATTCGAAAAATTCTTACCTTGTTGATATTTTCATCTTTAATAAGTATCTGCAAATAAAAGTAAAGATTAATGTATAATATGTAAACATTGATTATAAATATACATAATAATTATAAAATATCACAAGCAATTGTAAGGCGTATTGTGTTATTTATTATGGAGAATTAAACTTTACAAAAAGTGCATTCTATTAATGAGTATTTTGTGCTTGCATAATATTTGTGTCATTGACAATATTGTCTTTTATTGTCTTTTACATGAATAAAACATTATAATGTTGTATTTGCAAGCTTATATTAGCATTAAAAATGTGTAAACACTCTATTGTGTTTAATAAAGCTAATAATATTTTGATGTTGTAATTATGTATTAATTATATAGTATGATGGTGCTAACATGTATATACTGTAATTTCAATGCAGACTGTTTTCTTTTCTTTACCAGTTTTTTAAATATCCATTATGCGAAAGTAAATACATTGCTTGGCAACATGCATTAATCTGTTGGAAAATATTTATTGCTTATAGCAAATAAAACAATATTGCAAGCTATTTGTCTAGAATATTTTTAGTTGTTAATACTATTTTATACTTTATTCTTATTGCACTATATGTATAGCTTATTATAAAGTCATATCGACTTTTATTATTCATTTTTGTTTTTAGCTTCTCTTGCATTTTAATGATTTCTTTAGCATCTTACTAGTTTTAATAAATTCTTAAATTATGATGCTATTGGCTATATGCCTATTAGTTTTGTAGTATTCAATTAGCTACAATGCCTGCTTAGTATGATGCTTAATAAAATATGCTACAACATTTTATAGCATGTTTTATTGGACTACTGATGTAACAGGATGAAGTGTTAACTTTGAAACTGGACAACAAGATTCAAGTTTGAGCATATTATCAATATCTTGTCACTGTGGGCAAATATCTTACTTTTTAGGTGCTTGCTAAAATATTATGTGTTTATTTGTGTTTCATTATTTAAAAAGACACATTCGTTGTCACTTGTAAATAATATATAATAAAATACCTTAAGGCATAACTTAAGAGGTGTACTTTTAACAGCACAATTATACAAATGTGTTCTGATGATGAATAATAGATGTTTATTGTTACTTAACTTAATGGTGCTCATTTAATTAATCTCTACTAGATAATGGCTAAATGGACCTGCTAGTATTCGAATTTGGGACTGTGAGGTTAAACACAGGCCCTTGCAGTGGCTGTTGTAGTGTATTTAAATAGCAGATCTAGGTGATCTGTAATATGATGTATTTGTTATATGTAGAAGTTTTAAAGTACTGCATAATATCATTCTTTGATAATAATTGCAAATTGTAGTCTCCATTAGAAGATAATATAACTAATTAAGTCAATTTTAAGATGGTAATTAAGAAGGAGGTAGTATCATCTTAGCATAATCCTGTAACTGGCTAACATAACTTTGTGCTTAGCATCAGTGTTAAAATTACTTGCTTTTGGCTACAATTTAGATGTTAATGCCTGTAAAGCAGTTATCAGTAAATGGTGAAAGCGAGAGTGGGTTTTTACTTAAACAAAGTGATCGTTTTTTCTGTATTCTCATACTGTAGTGCTGCATTGTAATGCAGTTGATTGTTGTCAATTAATGTATGTTAAGTAACAGTAAACTGCTAAACATTTTGTTAATGACCTATAACTCTAAATGTAATGTTATTGTTAGTAGTGCAAATATATCAATATTAAGTTACATATAAATACATTGTAAACTGTCTTGTTCTGTCCCTTATAGAAAAATAGGCATTTAAGATAATTGCTGTAAGTGTGCATATGAACTATAGTCAAGTGAGAGATGCAAATATGTGATTAGTTATTGATTGGAGATTGGAGTAGAAGACTAATGCAGCTTGATAAAGTGCATTTTGTGTAGAGCAAAAAATGCTTCAACTGAGTTGTGTGCTTACAGTTAATATTATTTAATTGAAATCTTTATAAATAATGGTAACTGTTTATAAACACTAAAAATTAATAATCTGTGATATGATTTATTTGCTATATGTAGACGTTTTAAACCACTGTGTAGTAACCCCTTGTAAATATTTGTGAATATAACTTTCTATTAGAAGATGGTATAACTAATTAAGTAGTTTTTAAAATGGTATCTAGGAGGACGGTAGCATGTTTTTAAACAGTGCTGTAACTGGCTAACAGAGCTAGGCGATTAGCATGAGTGCTAAGATGACTTCCTGATGGCTCAATTGAGATGTAAATGCTTCAAAAACAGTAATTAGTAAACACTAATCTTGAAACAGAATTGACTGGTTACTTAAATAAAGTAATAGAACACTTTTCTTTTTTGTATTACTCACACATCAAGCATTTTAATATAGACTTAACTGCTTTGTGAAGTACTGAGCTTAAACACACATAGCACATCTTAAACTGGTATTTAAGAATAGTTATTGTCACATGGTGTTTTTACACCTTGCATTTTGAACTTTGAACCAGGGGAGTTGCAATTGAACCTTACCTCTACAGATAAGGAATAAGAATCTTCAAGAACCTCTTTTATGTGCAACTTGGCAGATAAAAGCTTATAATTAAAGCAAATAGTAGGGAAGAAAAACACATTGATACAATTGGGAAAGAAGGATGGAGAACTTGATACTAGAATTGGCGAAAAGATAAGTATGTGAATGGGTGAAAGGATAAAATAGCATGAAAGAGAATGCATGAGTAAAATCACGAATATATTGGACAGATTTATGGTTGTGTAGGGGAAAGAATATTTAGGTGAGTGGTTAAAAAGATTGATACATAAGATGATGAGTGGTTTGGTAGGGGAAGGATTAATAGATAAGTGGGTTAGAGGTAAGTAGATTTGCCACTAAAGTGTTGTTAGTAAATGGTAGCTTAAGAGAATGAATTAATATGTGAGTGGCAGAATGGCAAAGTAAACAAGTATATGAGAAAAAGGTGCAATAGATAAATATGAATGCATGTATGGGGTAAAGGATGGCAAAGTAAATAGAATATGAGAGGATAGGTGTGTGAAATAATGGCAAAATACATGGTAAGATTGAAGATCGATGGATGATTATATAGCTAGATATATATATAAGCGAATGGATGGATGAGAGGTTGAAAAGATGGCAATAAATAAATATTTTAGCATGAGATGTGCAAAAGGAATAGGAATGGGAAAGTTACATTTTTAAGCTCGCAAACAATACACAGCCCAAAAGCGGTAAACAAATGAAAATCAGTGTTTTAAAAAAGCGTCATTAAAGTGTACCTAAATTAGTAGTTTGCTTATTAAGACAGACTATATTTCGTAAATTAACACATAACTTTTTTTCACTTTTACAAATTGTAGTATTATAAAGCAGAAATCTAATATGATGAACAACAAAGCAAAGAGCCGATTATTGGCACACTATATTACAAGTGTGCGGATGCACATCTCCTACACTAGAGCTGGCTAATTCTCAAGGGTTGGAGCTGTTAAACAGCACCTCCTGATCACATATAACATAACAGGTGTATTTGTAAAGCGCACGATTACCCGAAGGTGTCTTGACGCTGAATAACAGATGTTTATTGTTACCCAACTCAATGGTACTCATTTTATCGACCTCAAATGGATGAAAGGCTGAGTGGACCCGCCAGGATTTGAACCTGTGACCATGAGGTTGAACAAATGCCCCTGCATTAGCTGCTTTAGTCCACTGAGCCACCAGACCCGGCTATAGCACAAACTACCCTTTTAAGCTTAAACTGTTGCCTTAGCTGAGACTCCTGTATATCACCACAGGCTGGTGGTGCTGGGAGATGGGAGATGCTGAGTTTTGTTGCGTTGATCTTTCCTGCATAGGTTGTTTATCCAGTATTCTATTTTTTCCTGTCCTGGCTGCTTGGTTCTTTACTTGTGCTTGCGTCTTGGTTAGTTTTAATGAGGTACTGTTGGGGGGCGAAACATGTTATGATTGCTTTCCTGCGACCTTACAGCTTTAACTATTCAACAAGACAGCTTACTGCAACATTTACAACTGTAAATGCATACTAAATTTGATGCCTACAACTTCACAATGCGTGAGTAAATCATGTGAACCACAGGCCAGTTGCTGTTGTGGTAACTGGCCACTCTCTGTGATAGGGTGGCATGAGGGCTGTGATGTAAAAATAAACAGGCAACAGCTAAGAGAAGTCCCTTGGTGATTTCCTATTAAAAGTTTGCGACATGCATACTCTCTGCTATCAAATGCAGGGCTATTTGCACATCGCAGCAGCTTTTGCATTTGTTGGCATTCCTTGCATGTAAGCATGTGTTGCTCTTATGGGGACTGTATTAGAAATGTTTAAGAATAGCTATAGGGAAGCATAGGAAGAGCATGCAACAACGAACTACCGTGATGTTTGTATGTACAGGCAGTTAAGTATTAAAAAAAGGGCAGTACACATTAGAAAGAAATAACTTATTTTCTAAGAAGATAAGAAACAGCATACAGCAAAGAAAGTATTAAAAGGGTTTTTATATGTAGATTGACATTTGTATATAGTGTATGTGTAGCCTTTTATTTTCCTTTCAACATATGTTTACACTGCTTAGCATGCACACAGCCCACCTAGAGATGGGAAGGGTTTTCTAAGCACACAGTGTTCTTTGATGCTGCAGAGATTAGCGCTTTACACACGTGTTGTCTATATGTGAACTCTTTTCTCAGAATGTAGCACTAAGAATGTTTACTATGACAGTTTTTTAAATAATTAATAGCTGCTATTTTAATGGGCGTTAAATATGCTTTTAAAAAGTGTTTTTGCTCTGCGATTTACACAGCAGCGCACTTAACATATGTTTTTGAAGACTATGGGTAAATGTGTTTTTCAAGCATGGGTTTGCACACAATAATTGACAGCAGTGTTTAATCTCCTGCATCAGTTTGGCATGCAAGTCGGACTGGAGAGCGGGGTGCAGCTAGCTATGTGTATGACTATGTTATGTGCCATTTCTATATGGTAAGACCTGGTAAATAGCACCTTCTGTTAACATATAACACAAACAACCCTTTTAAACCTAAACTGTTGCCTTAGTTGGTGGTGCTGTGTATTGTTAGAGGCTGTCGGCGCGCGGAGATAGATGCTACAGTAGCACAATACATACGCAGTTCAGTTCAGTTCAAAGTCTTTATTTCGAATGTCAATTCATAAAAGACAGTACATATAAAACACCAATATTTTATAAAACCATATTCGTAATCAGCATCTAAAAGTTTACTTCATTTTTAAAAAGATATTAAACAATTTAATAGACAGTTTAATAAAGACTTCTAGACATTAAGA
This sequence comes from Lissotriton helveticus, assembly GCF_964261635.1. Taxonomy (NCBI): domain Eukaryota; kingdom Metazoa; phylum Chordata; class Amphibia; order Caudata; family Salamandridae; genus Lissotriton; species Lissotriton helveticus. The sequence continues at coordinate 750,745,187 of NC_136061.1, forward strand.
GACATTGGGTTTTCTAGTTCGAATAATCCAGGCCCATCCTAGATACTTGGCCACACCGACCACCACCATCTCTGATGTATTAGAGCGAAATATCCTCATGGCTTCTAAAATCCCTTTAATTTCAAGATTATTACATATGGGTTTAAGCCATTTCAGCCGCGGAACGTGGTAGGCTGGGCATGCAAAGAAAAAGTGACCCAGGCTTTCCGGGTGATTAGGACACCAAGGACATAAGCATAACCGATACTAAGTTTGCATAACCTATTGTTTGTATTTGGTTGGGCAATTTATTTTTAAGCTCTCAAATAATACACAGCCCAAAAATGATAAACAAATGCAAAATAGTATTTTTAAAAAGCATCGTTAAAGAGCACCTAAGTTAGTAGTTTGCTTATTCAGAAAGACCATATTTTGTTAAATGCCAAATAACTTTTTTCTACTTTTACAAATTGTAGCATTATAAAGCAGACAAGTAATATTATGAACAATAAAGCAAGGAGCCAATGAATGGCACACCATATTACATTTGTGCAGATGCACATCTCCTACACTAGAGCTTGAGAAACATTACACACTATATGTTAACATATGTTCAATGACGCCTTTGCAGTCTTAGTCTGTAATATATGCAAAAGCAAAACATGCAGCAAACAAAAACACTATTGTGAGGCAAAATACAGTTATACTGTATTGAGAATGTGCATGCAGTAAAAAATAGCAGCAGAAATACTAGACTAACCCTTAGGACGTCTTTAAACATAAATCTGTATACCAGTAATATATGTATGCATATTTGTTATGTTTAATATATATCCGCATAGAAAAAATAAAGCCATATAGTCAGTTAACACCACTAAAGCATACTTTTATTTTTTGTGTGCTTGTTACTAAAGTGTATATTGCGCCAGTGAAACGTTCTTCTGTTGAAACGTGTTTTAAAATGAAGTACAACCTTTAAGTCTTGCTGGTCTAGTCCATAGTAAAATATAAACAAATAAAGCTATTTTAAGTGCATATTGTTAAAACACACTTTCATATTGTGTGTGCTTCTTATTGAAGCCTACATAACGCGAATGAGACATCATATATATCCTTTTATCAAACCTGTTGCAAAATAATTTACACATCCAAGCCAAGTATTAGGCATCAGATGTAAGCCTAACGCATTTTAGTGTGGTGATTCACATCACAATACTGAAATGCGAAGTTACGCATTATAGGGATAGCGTCTGGCCTGCTACTTGGTTATCTGTTAACGGCAGGACTGCTATTAATGCCTCACAGGTTAAAACCACCTTAACGCTGGTTGAGTGGCAGCGTATCATTACGTGCGCGGGGCTCCTAGCAAGTGGCTCATTGGAGTTAGCTGAGCAGCACTAGCTACATTGTAACAATTCCTGAAACCGGCCGCGCACAAACTAATAGGCGTGGTCGGATATCCTGCTGCAGTGGCATGAGTGGGTAGCTGCAATTTTATTGGAGGGAGGCAGGGCTGCATGCAGTAATACTTATAACACGCAGAAATAACTTTAAAATTAATGCGAAGTTGAACCCCGCTACAATGCAACTAATGGACTCGGGCAGCCCGAACCCCAGCACAGACCGGCCTTGGCTAGCAGGCACTGTGGAGCCTAGCACACCATTGTGCTCTATGTACTGCTGAGAGGTTACAGGTTGACTGAGAAGTAACAAGCAAAAGGACACTTAACAGGTAATAGGGCGCACAACAGTATAATTTCAGGGTATGTCCGTTAAAGTAATATCTCCTGTTGTGCTCCAAGGAGGGTGAGCATGTATCCGACGCCCACAGGTCACTGCAAGTGCAGAATAAAGTTCAATCAAATTCTTCCGAGCACTCTTATATCAAACCATTATTGCTAATAACTCAAATCAATTGGCAAATGTCACTGTCCTTATTAAGTATAAGAAATGCCCATGGTGTATCTTCTGAAGAATTAAGTAATAAAGATAGAAGAACCTTGATCTGGAGAGGAGTTGGATATTTCTTATACTTAATAAGGACAGTGACATTTGCCAATTGATTTGAGTTATTAACAATAATGGTTTGATATAAGAGTGCTCGGAAGAATTTGATTGACTGAGAAGTAGAGTGCAAAGGCCGGTGCTAAACGAAAGGCTGCGGCACGCTCGCAGCATGAGTTGTTGTAGCACAAGTCGGCAGATAACGGAATAATTGCTGCAAAGAGCCAGTGAGCACACCACCAGTCAAGGGTGCAGCTAAGCCTCAGGCATTGCGGTGGCCGTCTAACACGCCCGTACCAAATTGCCCTTGGCTCGCTGCAAAGAAGTAAGTGATATTTTTGAAATACTACCTAATAAAAATTTGCAGTTTTTTTTTTTTGCAGGCCGCGCGGTCATGAACATGATCTGTATCCTGAGCTGACACACTGTCTGCTCCCTGTTGTAACTTATGTTTAACTTGAGTTGGGGGTGAGCCATTGTGGTGCTTGCTGGTTCAGTCCAACTACTTAACTTTCGTTATGGAGCCAAAGCGTCATTAAGTCTGCTGGCTGGTGTGATGTAGTGCTGCGTGTTAATTATTAGGATTGAGCGTGCTAAACTATTTTTCTTTTTGAACTAATACAGCGTGGCTGTAACCTAAATGTGGGTCTCAGCCTCACTCTCTAGAGGCTGCTTAATGCCTGGTGCTGGGCACATGGTGAGACTGTTGACTATAATATTATTAGACAGCTAATAACAGATCCATGTTTGTGCCTCTCACATCCTGGGAGTCTTGCCAGTTCCCATATTAGACAGGAAGCGGCCTGGAGTCCAGCGTGACGCAGTGCTTTATCAGGTTACAAGTGCTTCCATTTCTGGTGCTTTGAATCAGTTTGGAGATGTTATGTGTGATTCTCATTGCTGAAATGAGTGCTATTTTCGATATTTATATTTTCTCCTTCTCTTCATTTCTTTATTTTGCTTGTGAGGAAGTGTCATTCATTATTGTTAAATGGCACTCATATTTTCACCAAAATTATTATTATGTCATACATATCAATCTGAACCATGGCAGCTATGTTTACAACTCTTTAAACTCGCACAACGAGGAAAGGCAGAAAAGTGCACGGCAGTAAGCTTTTAACTGTTGGTTGCCATTTGTAAATAATACACGTTTAGCTTTCATTTTATGCTAATAATACATCGTACACTGTAAGAGTATTTCTTCACTGTAATAACTTTAGAAAATTTGTCATGCTGTTAAAGATGCACGTATTAACATTGGCTGATAAAGTTGTTCAACTTCATTAGACGCATGCAGTAAAAAAAAAAAGACATGCTAGTACTTGACATTCGTGCTCATGCACATTTTGGTTCATGCTGATTTGCTGACATCGCCATACACGTGAACAATGTGGATGTTAACAGACTACAAGAAGCAGAACAGCTAGGCAGATGCATATTTACATGCTACGGAAAGTGTAAGTTTATTGGGACAATGCTGGAAAAGACTCGACTGTTATATTGTACCTGTTTATTATGCATGCTTTACAAGTAAGAAGAGTTTTTTTTATTATTTGAATGGCGGCACATAGTGACATATGAGGAAGTGGTAGAAAAACGTTATCCAGCACGCGAGGTTATAAGCAAGCTATGCAAGTATAATTAAGCAAAAGCTTAGCTCTACTTATAAATATGACTGTAGCCATGCAGTATTATTTTTACTGTAACTTCACGTCTATAAAAATGTAAGTGCTGTGCTAACTGAAGGTGCATGTATTAAATGCATTTGTTTTTTTTGCCTATTTATTTAAAGCGGCACGCGTAATGTTTGGCGTCCGTTTAGAAATCACTAAGCATGTGTCCAGTAAGGCGCTAGAGGCTATGGCATTTAAGCCTAACATTACGCTATTCCAATTTATGAATATAATGGTAGCCACGCAGTATTGGTTGTTACTGTGAGATTAGGTTTAAATACTGTAAGTGCTGTGATAGGTGAAGGTGCATATATTTAATGCATTTGTTTGTTGTGTATTTATTAAAGTGGCACGTGATGTTGTTCGCGTTGGTGTTGAAAAATACTAAGCATGTGTGTAGTAAGACGCCACACCTGCATTTGTTCATTGCCTATTTATTTATAGTGGCAAGCGGAATGTTTTGCGTGCATTTACAAAAACACTAAGCATGTGTGTAGTAAGACGCCACACCTGAATTTGTTTATTGCCTATTTATTTATAGCGGCACGCGGCATGTTTCGTGTGCGTTTAGAACTACGCTAAGCATGTGTGCAGTAAGGCGCTAGAGACTACGGCATTTAAGCACAACATTATGCTGTTTGCATAAATAAACGTAATTGTGCAAGCAACGTAATAAGCAAGCTATGCAATTATAATTAAACAAAAGCTCAGCTCTACTCATAAATATAACGGTAGCCATACTGTATTATTTTTACTGCAACATCACGTTTATAAAAGCTAGTGTTGATAGCTGAAGGTGCATGTATTGAATGCATTTTTTTATCCCTATTTATTTAAAGCAGCACGCAGTATGTTTCGGCGTACGTTTAGGAAAATGATAAGCATATATGCAGTAAGGCACTAGAAGTTACGGCATTCAAGCATGACATTATTGGTGTTTGCATCAATAAACGTTATTGTGCACGAACGTTATAAGCAAGCTATGAAATTATAATTAAGCAAAAGCTCAGCTGTACTTTTAAATATGACGATAGGCACGCTATGTAATTTTTACTGTAACATCACGTTTATAAAATGTAAGTGCTGTGATAACTGAAGGTGCATGCATTAAATCCATTTGTTTTTTTGCATATTTATTTAAAGCGGCACTCGGTATGTTTCGCGTTCGTTTAGAAAAGCACTAAGCATGTGGGCAGTAAGGCGCTAGAGGGTACGGCATTCAAGCATAACATTGTTGATGTTTGCATTAATCAACATTATCGTGCACGCGATGTTTCTAAGTAAGCTATGTAATTATAAATAAGCAAAAGTTTAGCTCTCCTTATAAATATGACAGTAGCCACGCAGTATTAATTTTTACTTTGACATAACTTTATATTATGTAAGTGGTGTAATAGCTAAAGGTGCACATATTGAATGCATTTGTTTATAGCCTATTTATTTAAAGTGGCACGCGGTTTGTTTCGTGCTCGTTTAGAAAAAGTAAGCATGTGTACAATAAGGCACACGAGGCTCCAGCATTTAAGCACAACATTATCGGTATGTGCATCAATAAACGTAATTGTGCAAGAATGGTAATAAGCAAGCTATACAATTATAATAGGAAAAGCTCAGCTCTGCTTATAAATATGACAGTAGCCACGCAGTATTATTTTTACTTTAACATCACGTTTATAATGTCAGTGCTGTAATAGCTGAAGCTACATATATTCAATGCATTTGTTTTTTTCCTATTTATTTAAGTGGCACGTGATATGTGTGTGCATTTGGTTAAAAAATTGCTAAGCATGTGGACAGTAAGGCGCCAGAGGCTACGGCCGTTAAGTATCTAATTTTTACTGTTTGCACTAACAAACATAATTATACACGCAAGTTTATAACTAATAGCATAACGATATTTGCTAATCCATTATAAACATGTTGGTAGTTACTTGCCGCTTTTCTGACAGAAGAACTGTTTTTACAAGCACAGTAATTGGATTGCAACTTCACTGGCTTTTCTCCTGAAATGTCTGAAATAGTTCAGTCATGTATTAAAGTAAAGGTAAATATTATTAAATGTTCATCTTTTTAATAAATATCAAGTTCTGAACTCAGTACTACAATATGTAAGGAAGACGTGCTAAAACAATCTCATTTAAAATAAAACATTAAAATTTGTAAATGACATAAGGTGCACTTACATAACATAACGTATATAATAGTAGTACAATGAAAAACAACATTTTATAGCACACGTTGAGAAGCAGAAATAAATGACACTGTATTAGATTACGTACAAGGATTATTTAAATAATGTAAAGCAAATATGAAAAGAAGTTTTGACAAAACTTACCGCTCGCAAAGAAACAATCACATGTATAGCTTCTACGATCTGTAGCACGGCTTTGATGTGTTTACAAATGGCCAACGTATTCACTTAAATAGAGCTGCACAGATCAGATAGCTATATCTAAGAGCAATAAAGGAAAGGAACACATGGCGAAGGAAATGCATGCTATAGTGTGAAAAAGGGTAGGTGTTACTAACCAGCGTTTGTCAATTGTAAATAAAAAATGAAAAAAAGAGGTTTACATATTTTGCTCACAGAGCATCCTAGAGCACGTTCCACGTGTTCACATTTCCAGTCCGGCATGCAAATACCACTGTTTTGTCTCCCTTCCGAGGCAAGTCAGCAATAATAGATCTCGCTGTCGACAGCGCTTTGCACTGTAATCACCAGGCGAGACCTAAAAAGACCAAGGATACACCCATGCATGCATGAAACTGATGTGTCCACTAAGACACCCAGAGAGACACTGATGTATACAGTGAAAGAACTATGTAGAATGTAAAGCGTATGCCCAGAGAGAAGGTGAGTGAGAAGTGAGGCATTAAATTACACTAGTATGTATACAGTAACACTCTTATACCACAGGCACATAGTAATGGACCACGAGTACAGCTATGCCCATACAGGTAAGTAGTGACAGACCCATACCGGACACAGTAATGTAGTGAGAAACACAATAAAAGAAACACCGTACCCCATGTATGCTGGGTGTACCACCGTACCCCATGTACGCTGGGTGTACGCACCGTACCCCATGTACGCTGGGTGTACGCACAGTACCCCATGTATGCTGGATGTACGCATCGTACCCCATGTACGATGGGTGTACCCATCGTACATGGGGTACGGTGCGTACACCCATCGTACATGGGGTACGGTGCGTACACCCAGCGTACATGAGGTACGGTGCGTACACCCAGCGTACATGGGGTACGGTGCGTTGTATATATATATATACACACACACACACATTTGGTATACATTTGATATTAACATATATAAATATATTTAATATAGTAGTACAGAACACACAGTACATGATCGCAGGGGTACGCACCGTAACCCTGCAGTCATGGGGGTACGCACCGTACCCGGGGGGGCTGTTCTTTACCTGTTTCTGCGCGAACTCTGCTTTTACGGCTGTTTTCAGCTCCTGCAGTAAAAGGGTCGTAAGGTGCATACCCAACACGTATCGTACTTGCTGGGTCGTAAAAACCAGCCGCGAACCGTACAGATGTCGCGTACAGCGGGTTCCGAGGGAGAATCGTACGGAGATTAGAGTCGTATGGTCTCTGTACGACTCGCACGGAGTACGGCTCCTGGTACGAATCGTACTTCGTCGTACGTACGGGGGACGTTGCAGGGTACGATTCGTATGGGAAAAATGCTCCAAACGGCTATTCGAAGTGTTTTTCCACGAATCGGAATCGACCCCTTTATTTCTGCATGAACATTTTCAATTATTTAGTCTTGCAATGTTATGTGTGTGTTTGTATTACTTGGTTTATGTGTACTATTTTTTGAGTGTGAAATACTTTTGTATTCTGTTGTTTTTGTAAAGTGTTTGTAGTAACTGATTTTGTATATTTTAAATTAACTATTTGTGTAATATTGTCAGTGGTATGGATTATTTTGCTGCTGGTTTAGTTTTGGACATTGCTAATATTTGTTTACTTAAATATATAGTAGTTGATGATGTAAGTTGCAATAGTTTGTAGTATGTATATACATGTGTTTAAGACTGTTTGCTTTATTTTTAAATTCATTTCTTTGTTGTGCTTGTTTGAGGGATTTTTTTAAATAGTAGTTACATTAATCGGCGTTATTTTTAAAGGTATAAAATTTGCATCAAAAATTGTTGCATTAAGTACAAGTTGTATTATATGCTGTATTACATTAGTAAGCGTATTTAATTTTATAGCTAAACCTTTCAAATTAATATGTAGTGTTTCCTTTGTATGTGTTTTAAATGAATTGAATATAAAAAATGACCTTTGTATGTATGCATAATATTATAGCATTATGTCTAGTAAATGCAGTATATAATGCTGATTTAATGTCTTCTTTTAATGTATTATGTATTGATATATTATAGCAGTATATTTTGTTAAGTTTTATAGAATATATTGTATTATCATGCTGTATATAATTGGGGATGGCTTCTATTTGAATGTCTTTTTTGTTATAGAAATATCCCATTTCTATATACAAGTTGCTACCTAGCTGTAGGATATTATGTATATCTTGTGAAGTCCATATAGATGCACTTTTATGGTGGTTATAGATGATAGCAAATACACTAATGCTAATACATAAGTTGTTTTTGGTATCATATTGAAACTGCGTATAATCTATTTTATACTGTGCTTCTATGGATATATTAGTATTGCATTTTATGTTACTGCTACTTTTTTTCTGTATATTAGGTGATTGGTGTATTACGTGTTTTTTGTGTGTAAATGCCTGTGTTTTATTTAGAAGTGATGATTTAGTAAGGACAGTGTTACTTTGATGGATGATTGTGTTAGTTTGTGTTGTTTCTGTGTTTATGTAAGGTACTTTATGTGTAAGTGTATTAGTTGTATGTGTATTATTTGTTGTTGTTCTTAATTGTGTAATTTTGTTTGTAAAAGTGTTAGAATTATCTAATGCTTTATTGTGTACATCTGTTGTAAATACAATATAATTAGAAAGTATGTTTGTAATAACTACATCACTAATATTACATTTTGTTACATCATTGCATAGTGTTTTTTTAGTTCTACTTCTTTTAAGTGTGTTATCATTAATAGTGTTTGTATAATGTCTTTTGCTAGCTCTTTTTGGGAGTCTCATAGTTAAATGTGTAGTATTTAATGGTGGGATTGATGGTTCTGTTTTTTTGTGTTATTAATATTTACTTTTTGTAACTGCGATGTTATTGCTTGTTTATTACAACTATTTGTATTAGTACCACATTCTGTTTAGAGTTTAGTATTATGTATGAAAAATTTAGTTGTTGAACATGCAGTACTTTGTTTGTATTTGTATTTTGCTTTTTGCAATGATTGTATTGTATTTATATCAATTGCAGTTAATTCAAATGGAACATCATCATCTGTGTTATGTAGCTTACTGTTATTTGCTGAATTGATAATATAGTTCATTACATCATTAAACGTTTTTTTCAAAGAACTATACATGTTCCATTTGGATGTGGCATTCCATTGCTGTCTCGACTATGTGAATCAAATATAAAATATTTATCTTAATATTTTAATAATAGAAATATCATAGATATTCAGGCAAAGCAAAACTCCAGAATGTGTTAGTGCTATTGTTAACGCTGCTTGTATATCTGGATATAATGGATCAAAAGGCTTTAATATGTTTCCATAGTATGGTTGAGAAAGTTTAATAGAATATACATTGCCCATATGTTCAATATATTTCGGCAGATCATCAGGATGCATAAGGCTTTCTTTATTAATGGAGTGCATTTCTGTATATAAAGCATCTCCAAGGTCCATTATATAATGTAAATCTTCTGCATTCCGTATATCTGCAGTTTTGTCATAATTGTGAATAATAGCAAATGTGCTATTTGGCAAACATTGTTTGCCCCTTGAAGTGTCTGAAAATGTGTCATGTCCTTAGTGGTAGTTGGCTCGGATTATATTATGCATTTGAATAGTTATTTGTATAAATACTTTTTAAAGTATTGCTACTTATATATGTGTATTTAAAGTTGACAATGTGTAGGTATATATATTTTTAATGTATTTATATATACATGTATATGTATTTTAATATAATGTATTACTTTTAGTATTTTCACTTGCTGAAATAAATAATTATAAGATATCTAAATGTGTAACTGCCTTCGACATGGTGGATGACTCTATCCTTGCCCATCGTCTAAACAAGATAGGATTCACAGGTTCAGCCCTATCCTGGCTCAAATCTTTTCTAGAACACAGAACCTTTCAGGTCACCGAAGGCAACATCCGATCCAAAGCTTTGCCACTCCAATGTGAGGTGCCCCAGGGCTCATCCCTAAGCCCTACACTTTTCAACATGTATATGTCCCCTCTGGAGGAAATTGTAGCCCATTTCGGCATCAACCTAGTCACATATGCCAACAACACCCAACTCGTGGTCTCTCTGAACCAGACGGACCGCTGCCAGGAAAATCTATGCTCCTGCCTAAAAGAAATCTCCAGATGGATGAGCAAATCTCTCCTCAAACTAAACCGAGAAAAATCAGAGATCCTAATGCTAGGCAACCAATCCAAACTCACCATCAATCTTCGATGGCCATCGTGCATGGGACCTGTTCCAACGCCAACAAAAAGAAATAAAAAGCCTAGGTGTCTGGCTCGACCAAGACCTCACCTTTCAAACACAAGCTAGGAAAACCGTGGGAACCTGCTTTGGCCTCCTATGCACCACACACAAAATCCTTCCCCTTCTACCCCCACTCCCGAAAAATCCTCATTCAGGGTCTCATCCTGTCCAGACTGGACTACGGTAACGCCCTATATGTTGGCGTCCCAAAATCAGTTATAAGTAAACTTCAACTTGTCCAGAACATAGCAGGCCCTAAGTTAACAGGCACAAAAAATCGATGCTCTGCTAAGCCGGCCCTAAGTTCCCTACACTGGCTTCCAATCCACGAGAGAATCAATTGCAAATCCCTCTGTATCACACATAAGATTCTACAGGACAAGGGCCCCCCAATCCTGAGATCCTTGATCAAACCATACAAAGCCAAAAGGAAGCTCAGATCAGACCACCTCTTTCTAGCAAATGTCCCCAGAATCAGGAAAGCGATGTCAGGAGGACGCCTATTCTCATACTACGGCTCCAAACTCTGGAATTCCCTGCCCCTCAACATTCGTAGGGAAACCAACCTACTAAAATTCCGTAAGCTCTTGAAAACCTGGCTGTTCCCTTAGGTATGGTCTGTTCCCTAACCAATTCCTCAAGTCCAGCGCTGGGACGCCCCGGGTAGCTACACGCTTTACAAATTCACTTCCAATTCCAATTCCAAAGGTATGTATGAACAATGTTATCTAATATACATGAATAAATCGTATTCGAAAATTTCTTACCTTGTTGATATTTTCATCTTTAATAAGTATCTGCAAATAAAAGTAAAGATTAATGTATAATATGTAAACATTGATTATAAATATACATATTAATTATAAAATATCACAAGCAATTGTAAGGCGTATTGTGTTATTTATTAAGGAGAATTAAACTTTACAAAAAGTGCATTCTATTAATGAGTATTTTGTGCTTGCATAATATTTGTGTCATTGACAATATTGTCTTTTATTGTCTTTTACATGAATAAAAACATTATAATGTTGTATTTGCAAGCTTATATTAGCATTAAAAATGTGTAAACACTCTATTGTGTTTAATAAAGCTAATAATATTTTGATGTTGTAATTATGTATTAAATATATAGTATGATGGTGCTAACATGTATATACTGTAATTTCAATGCAGACTGTTTTCTTTTCTTTACCAATTTTTTAAATATCCATTATGCGAAAGTAAATACATTGCTTGGCAACATGCATTAATCTGTTGGAAAATATTTATTGCTTATAGCAAATAAAACAATATTGCAAGCTATTTGTCTAGAATATTTTTAGTTGTTAATACTATTTTATACTTTATTCTTATTGCACTATATGTATAGCTTATTATAAAGTCATATCGACTTTTATTATTCATTTTTGTTTTTAGCTTCTCTTGCATTTTAATGATTTCTTTAGCATCTTACTAGTTTTAATAAATTCTTAAATTATGCTGCTATTGGCTATATGCCTATTAGTTTTGTAGTATTCAATTAGCTACAATGCCTGCTTAGTATGATGCTTAATAAAATATGCTACAACATTTTATAGCATGTTTTATTGGACTACTGATGTAACAGGATGAAGTGTTAACTTTGAAACTGGACAACAAGATTCAAGTTTGAGCATATTATCAATATCTTGTCACTGTGGGCAAATTGCTTACTTTTTAGGTGCTTGCTAAAATATTATGTGTTTATTTGTGTTTCATTATTTAAAAAGACACATTCGTTGTCACTTGTAAATAATATATAATAAAATACCTTAAGGCATAACTTAAGAGGTGTATTTTTAACAGCACAATTATACAAATGTGTTCTGATGATGAATAATAGATGTTTATTGTTACTTAACTTAATGGTGCTCATTTAATTAATCTCTACTAGATAATGGCTAAATGGACCTGCTAGTATTCGAATTTGGGACTGTGAGGTTAAACACAGGCCCTTGCAGTGGCTGTTGTAGTGTATTTAAATAGCAGATCTAGGTGATCTGTAATATGATGTATTTGTTATATGTAGAAGTTTTAAAGTACTGCATAATATCATTCTTTGATAATAATTGCAAATTGTAGTCTCCATTAGAAGATAATATAACTAATTAAGTAAATTTTAAGATGGTAATTAAGAAGGAGGTAGTATCATCTTAGCATAATCCTGTAACTGGCTAACATAACTTTGTGCTTAGCATCAGTGTTAAAATTACTTGCTTTTGGCTACAATTTAGATGTTAATGCCTATAAAGCAGTTATCAGTAAATGGTGAAAGCGAGAGTGGGTTTTTACTTAAACAAAGTGATCGTTTTTTCTGTATTCTCATACTGTAGTGCTGCATTGTAATGCAGTTGATTGTTGTCAATTATTGTATGTTAAGTAACAGTAAACTGCTAAACATTTTGTTAATGACCTATAACTCTAAATGTAATGTTATTGTTAGTAGTGCAAATATATCAAGTCAAGTCAAGTCAAAAGTTTACTTTATTTGGTTAGTCATAACCATAAAGCATGCATATACAAAAAAGAATTCCATATAAAATAACAGCAAGGTAAAAATAAAGAATAAAAATTCATTTAGTTAAAATGTGTTCTCGTTCATAAGTCTCAGGTTTTATCTGTGGTCTATTTCTACTTTTTGGAGCTGAGACTCTACAAAATTCATAAATTTTACCCCGCGGCATGATAGGATGTTTGAGCCTCCTCCCATCCAGCTGATCACAGCTATAGTGCAAATATATCAATATTAAGTTACATATAAATACATTGTAAACTGTCTTGTTCTGTCCCTTATAGAAAAATAGGCATTTAAGATAATTGCTGTAAGTGTGCATATGAACTATAGTCAAGTGAGAGATGCAAATATGTGATTAGTTATTGATTGGAGATTGGAGTAGAAGACTAATGCAGCTTGATAAAGTGCATTTTGTGTAGAGCAAAAAATGCTTCAACTGAGTTGTTTGCTTACAGTTAATATTATTTAATTGAAATCTTTATAAATAATGGTAACTGTTTATAAACACTAAAAATTAATAATCTGTGATATGATTTATTTGCTATATGTAGACGTTTTAAACCACTGTGTAGTAACCCCTTGTAAATATTTGTAAATAGAACTTTCTATTAGAAGATGGTATAACTAATTAAGTAGTTTTTAAAATGGTATCTAGGAGGACGGTAGCATGTTTTTAAACAGTGCTGTAACTGGCTAACAGAGCTAGGCGATTAGCATGAGTGCTAAGATGACTTCCTGATGGCTCAATTGAGATGTAAATGCTTCAAAAACAGTAATTAGTAAACACTAATCTTGAAACAGAATTGGCTGGTTACTTAAATAAAGTAATAGAACACTTTTCTTTGTATTACTCACACATCAAGCATTTTAATATAGACTTAACTGCTTTGTGAAGTACTGAGCTCAAACACACATAGCACATCTTAAACTGGTATTTAAGAATAGTTATTGTCACATGGTGTTTTTACACCTTGCATTTTGAACCAGGGGAGTTGCAATTGAACCTTATATCTACAGATAAGGAATAGGAATCTTCAAGAACCTCTTTTATGTGCAACTTGGCAGATAAAAGCTTATAATTAAAGCAAATAGTAGGGAAGAAAAACACATTGATAAAATTGGGAAAGAAGGATGGAGAACTTGATACTAGAATTGGCGAAAAGATAAGTATGTGAATGGGTGAAAGGATAAAATAGCATGAAAGAGAATGCATGAGTAAAATCAGGAATATATTGGACAGATTTATGGTTGTGTAGGGGAAAGAATATTTAGGTGAGTGGTTAAAAAGTTTGATACATAAGATGATTAGTGGTTTGGTAGGGGAAGGATTAATAGATAAGTGGGTTAGAGGTAACTAGATTTGCCACTAAAGTGTTGTTAGTAAATGGTAGCTTAAGAGAATGAATTAATATGTGAGTGGCAGAATGGCAAAGTAAACAAATATATGAGAAAAAGGTGCAATAGATAAATATGAATGCATGTATGGGGTAAAGGATGGCAAAGTAAATAGAATATGAGAGGATAGGTGTGTGAAATAATGGCAAAATACATGGTAAGATTGAAGATAGATGGATGATTATATAGCTAGATATATATATAAGCGAATGGATGGATGAGAGGTTGAAAAGATGGCAATAAATAAATATTTTAGCATGAGATGTGCAAAAGGAATAGGAATGGGTAAGTTACATTTTTAAGCTCGCAAACAATACACAGCCCAAAAGCGATAAACAAATGAAAATCAGTGTTTTAAAAAAGCGTCATTAAAGTGTACCTAAATTAGTAGTTTGCTTATTAAGACAGACTATATTTCGTAAATTAACACATAACTTTTTTTCACTTTTACAAATTGTAGTATTATAAAGCAGAAATCTAATATGATGAACAACAAAGCAAAGAGCCGATTAATGGCACACTATATTACACGTATGCAGATGCACATCTCCTACACTAGAGCTGGCTAATTCTCAAGGGTTGGAGCTGTTAAACAGCACCTCCTGATCACATATAACATAACAGGTGTATTTGTAAAGCGCACGATTACCCGAAGGTGTCTTGACGCTGAATAACAGATGTTTATAGTTACCCAACTCAATGGTACTCATTTTATCGACCTCAAATGGATGAAAGGCTGAGTGGACCCGCCAGGATTTGAACCTGTGACCATGAGGTCGAACACATGCCCCTGCATTAGCGGCTTTAGTCCACTGAGCCACCAGACCCGGCTATAGCACAAACTACCCTTTTAAGCTTAAACTGTTGCCTTAGCTGAGACTCCTGTATATCACCACAGGCTGGTGGTGCTGGGAGATGGGAGATGCTGAGTTTTGTTGCTTTGATCTTTCCTGCATAGGTTGTTTATCCAGTATTCTATTTTTTCCTGTCCTGGCTGCTTGGTTCTTTAC
Source organism: Lissotriton helveticus (assembly GCF_964261635.1). Classification (NCBI taxonomy): domain Eukaryota; kingdom Metazoa; phylum Chordata; class Amphibia; order Caudata; family Salamandridae; genus Lissotriton; species Lissotriton helveticus. The sequence continues at coordinate 750,760,442 of NC_136061.1, forward strand.
TTGTGCTTGTGTCTTGGTTAGTTTTAATGAGGTATTGTTGGGGGGCGAAACATGTTATGATTGCTTTCCTGCGACCTTACAGCTTTAACTATACAACATGACAGCTTACTGCAACATTTACAACTGTAAATGCATACTAAATTTGATGCCTACAACTTCACAATGCGTGAGTAAATCATGTGAACCACAGGCCAGTTGCTATTGTGGTAACTGGCCACTCTCTGTGATAGGGTGGCATGAGGGCTGTGATGTAAAAATAAACAGGCAACAGCTAAGAGAAGTCCCTTGGTGATTTCCTATTAAAAGTTTGTGACATGCATACTCTCTGCTATCAAATGCAGGGCTATTTGCACATCGCAGCAGCTTTTGCATTTGTTGGCATTCCTTGCATGTAAGCATGTGTTGCTCTTATGGGGACTGTATTAGAAATGTTTAAGAATAGCTATAGGGAAGCATAGGAAGAGCATGCAACAACGAACTACCGTGATGTTTGTATGTACAGGCAGTAAAGTATTAAAAAAAGGACAGTACACATTAGAGAGAAATAACTTATTTTCTAAGAAGATAAAAAACAGCATACAGCAAAGAAAGTATTAAAATGGTTTTTATAAGTAGATTGACATTTGTATATAGTGTATGTGTAGCCTTTTATTTTCCTTTCAACATATGTTTACACTGCTTAGCATGCACACAGCCCACCTAGAGATGGGAAGGGTTTTCTAAGCACACAGTGTTCTTTGATGCTGCAGAGATTAGCGCTTTACACACGTGTTGTCTATATGTGAACTCTTTTCTCAGAATGTAGCACTAAGAATGTTTACTATGACAGTTTTTTAAATAATTAATAGCTGCTATTTTAATGGGCGTTAAATATGCTTTTAAAAAGTCTTTTTGCTCTGCGATTTACACAGCAGCGCACTTAACATATGTTTTTGAAGACTATGGGTAAATGTTTTTTTCAAGCATGGGTTTGCACACAATAATTGACAGCAGTGTTTAATCTCCTGCATCAGTTTGGCATGCAAGTCGGACTGGAGAGCGGGGTGCAGCTAGCTATGTGTATGACTATGTTATGTGCCATTTCTATATTGGTAAGACCTGGTAAATAGCACCTTCTGGTAACATATAACACAAACAACCCTTTAAAACCTAAACTGTTGCCTTAGTTGGTGGTGCTGTGTATTGTTAGAGGCTGTCGGCGCGCGGAGATAGATGCTACAGTAGCACAATACATACGCAGTTCAGTTCAGTTCAAAGTCTTTATTTCGAATGTCAAATCATAAAAGACAGTACATATAAAACACCAATATTTTATAAAACCATATTCGTAATCAGCATCTAAAAGTTTATCTCATTTTTAAAAAGATATTAAACAATTTAATAGACAGTTTAATAAAGACTTCTAGACATTAAGAGACATTGGGTTTTCTAGTTCGAATAATCCAGGCCCATCCTAGATACTTGGCCACACCGACCACCACCATCTCTGATGTATTAGAGCGAAATATCCTCATGGCTTCTAAAATCCCTTTAATTTCAAGATTATTACATATGGGTTTAAGCCATTTCAGCCGCGGAACGTGGTAGGCTGGGCATGCAAAGAAAAAGTGACCCAGGCTTTCCGGGTGATTAGGACACCAAGGACATAAGCATAACCAATACTAAGTTTGCATAACCTATTGTTTGTATTTGGTTGGGCAATTTATTTTTAAGCTCACAAATAATACACAGCCCAAAAATGATAAACAAATGCAAAATAGTATTTTTAAAAAGCATCCTTAAAGAGCACCTAAGTTAGTAGTTTGCTTATTCAGAAAGACCATATTTTGTTAAATGCCAAATAGCTTTTTTCTACTTTTACAAATTGTAGCATTATAAAGCAGACAAGTAATATTATGAACAATAAAGCAAGGAGCCAATGAATGGCACACCATATTACATTTGTGCAGATGCACATCTCCTACACTAGAGCTCGAGAAACATTACACACTATATGTTAACATATGTTCAATGACGCCTTTGCAGTCTTAGTCTGTAATATATGCAAAAGCAAAACATGCAGCAAACAAAAACACTATTGTGAGGCAAAATACAGTTATACTGTATTGAGAATGTGCATGCAGTAAAAAATAGCAGCAGAAATACTAGACTAACCCTTAGGACATCTTTAAACATAAATCTGTATACCAGTAATATATGTATGCATATTTGTTATGTTTAATATATATCCGCATAGAAAAAATAAAGCCATATGGTCAGTTAACACCACTAAAGCATACTTTTATTTTTTGTGTGCTTGTTACTCAAGTGTATATTGCGCCAGTGAAACGTTCTTCTGTTGAAACGTGTTTTAAAATGAAGTACAACCTTTAAGTCTTGCTGGTCTAGTCCATAGTAAAATATAAACAAATAAAGCTATTTTAAGTGCATATTGTTAAAACACACTTTCATATTGTGTGTGCTTCTTACTGAAGCCTACATAACGCGAATGAGACATCATATATATCCTTTTATCAAACCTGTTGCAAAATAATTTACACATCCAAGCCAAGTATTAGGCATCAGATGTAAGCCTAACGCATTTTAGTGTGGTGATTCACATCACCATACTGAAATGCGAAGTTACGCATTATAGGGATAGCGTCTGGCCTGCTTCTTGGTTATCTGTTAACGGCAGGACTGCTATTAATGCCTCACAGATTAAAACCACCTTAACGCTGGTTGAGTGGCAGCGTATCATTACGTGCGCGGGGCTCCTAGCAAGTGGCTCATTGGAGTTAGCTGAGCAGCACTAGCTACATTGTAACAATTCCTGAAACCGGCCGCGCACAAACTAATAGGCGTGGTCGGATATCCTGCTGCAGTGGCATGAGTGGGTAGCTGCAATTTTATTGGAGGGAGGCAGGGCTGCATGCAGTAATACTTATAACACGCAGAAATACCTTTAAAATTAATGCGAAGTTGAACCCCGCTACAATGCAACTAATGGACTCGGGCAGCCCGAACCCCAGCACAGACCGGCCGTGGCTAGCAGGCACTGTGGAGCCTAGCACACCATTGTGCTCTATGTACCGCTGAGAGGTCACAGGTTGACTGAGAAGTAACAAGCAAAAGGACACTTAACAGGTAATAGGGCGCACAACAGTATAATTTCAGGGTATGTCCGTTAAAGTAATATCTCCTGTTGTGCTCCAATAGTTTTTGCCTATTTATTTAAAGTGGCACGCGTAATGTTTGGCGTCCGTTTAGAAATCACTAAGCATGTTTCCAGTAAGGCGCTAGAGGCTATGGCATTTAAGCCTAACATTACGCTATTCCAATTTATAAATATAATGGTAGCCACGCATTATTGGTTGTTACTGTGAGATTAGGTTTAAATACTGTAAGTGCTGTGATAGGTGAAGGTGCATATATTTAATGCATTTGTTTGTTGTGTATTTATTTAAAGTGGCACGTGATGTTGTTCTCGTTGGTGTTGAAAAATACTAAGCATGTGTGTAGTAAGACGCCACACCTGCATTTGTTCATTGCCTATTTATTTATAGTGGCAAGCGGAATGTTTTGCGTGCATTTACAAAAACACTAAGCATGTGTGTAGTAAGACGCCACACCTGAATTTGTTTATTGCCTATTTATTTATAGCGGCACGGGGCATGTTTCGTGTGCGTTTAGAACTACGCTAAGCATGTGTGCAGTAAGGCGCTAGAGACTACGGCATTTAAGCACAACATTATGCTGTTGGCATAAATAAACGTAATTGTGCAAGCAACGTAATAAGCAAGCTATGCAATTATAATTAAACAAAAGCTCAGCTCTACTCATAAATATAACGGTAGCCATACTGTATTATTTTTACTGCAACATCACGTTTATAAAAGCTAGTGTTGATAGCTGAAGGTGCATGTATTGAATGCATTTTTTTATCCCTATTTATTTAAAGCAGCACGCAGTATGTTTCGGCGTACGTTTAGGAAAATGATAAGCATGTATGCAGTAAGGCGCTAGAAGTTACGGCATTCAAGCATGACATTATTGGTGTTTGCATCAATAAACGTTATTGTGCACGAACGTTATAAGCAAGCTATGCAATTATAATTAAGCAAAAGCTCAGCTGTACTTTTAAATATGACGATAGGCACGCTATGTCATTTTTACTGTAACATCACGTTTATAAAATGTAAGTGCTGTGATAACTGAAGGTGCATGCATTAAATCCATTTGTTTTTTTGCATGTTTATTTAAAGCGGCACTCGGTATGTTTCGCGTTCGTTTAGAAAAACACTAAGCATGTGGGCAGTAGGGCGCTAAAGGGTACGGCATTCAAGCATAACATTGTTGATGTTTGCATTAATCAACATTATCGTGCACGCGATGTTTCTAAGTAAGCTATGCAATTATAAATAAGCAAAAGTTTAGCTCTCCTTATAAATATGACAGTAGCCACGCAGTATTATTTTTACTTTGTCATAACGTTTATATTATGTAAGTGGTGTAATAGCTAAAGGTGCACATATTGAATGCATTTGTTTATAGCCTATTTATTTAAAGTGGCACGCGGTTTGTTTCGTGCTCGTTTAGAAAAAGTAAGCATGTGTACAATAAGGCACACGAGGCTACAGCATTTAAGCACAACATTATCGGTATGTGCATCAATAAACGTAATTGTGCAAGAATGGTATTAAGCAAGCTATACAATTATAATAGGAAAAGCTCAGCTCTGCTTATAAATATGACAGTAGCCACGCAGTATTATTTTTACTTTAACATCACGTTTATATAATGTCAGTGCTGTAATAGCTGAAGCTACATATATTCAATGCATTTGTTTTTTTCCTATTTATTTAAGTGGCACGTGATATGTGTGTGCATTTGGTTACAAAAACGCTAAGCATGTGGACAGTAAGGCGCCAGAGGCTACGGCCGTTAAGTATCTAATTTTTACTGTTTGCACTAACAAACATAATTATACACGCAAGTTTATAACTAATAGCATAACGATATTTGCTAATCCATTATAAACATGTTGGTAGTTACTTGCCGCTTTTCTGACAGAAGAACTGTTTTTACAAGCACAGTAATTGGATTGCAACTTCACTGGCTTTTCTCTTGAAATGTCTGAAATAGTTCAGTCATGTATTAAAGTAAAGGTAAATATTATTAAATGTTCATCGTTTTAATAAATATCAAGTTCTGAACTCAGTACTACAATATGTAAGGAAGACGTGCTAAAACAATCTCATTTAAAATAAAACATTAAAATTTGTAAATGACATAAGGTGCACTTACATAACATAACGTATATAATAGTAGTACAATGAAAAACAACATTTTATAGCACACGTTGAGAAGCAGAAATAAATGACACTGTATTAGATTACGTACAAGGATTATTTAAATAATGTAAAGCAAATATGAAAAGAAGTTTTGACAAAACTTACCGCTCGCAAAGAAACAATCACATGTATAGCTTCTACGATCTGTAGCACGGCTTTGATGTGTTTACAAATGGCCAACGTATTCACTTAAATAGAGCTGCACAGATCGGATAGCTATATCTAAGAGCAATAAAGGAAAGGAACACGTGGCGAAGGAAATGCATGCTATAGTGTGAAAAAGGGTAGGTGTTACTAACCAGCGTTTGTCAATTGTAAATAAAAAATAAAAAAAGAGGTTTACGTATTTTGCTCACAGAGCATCCTAGAGCACGTTCCACGTGTTCACATTTCCAGTCCGGCATGCGCATACCACTGTTTTGTCTCCCTTCCGAGGCAAGTCAGCAATAATAGATCTCGCTGTCGACAGCGCTTTGCACTGTAATCACCAGGCGAGACCTAAAAAGACCAAGGATACACCCATGCATGCATGAAACTGATGTGTCCACTAAGACACCCAGAGAGACACTGATGTATACAGTGAAATAACTATGTAGAATGTAAAGCGTATGCTGATGTGCCCAGAGAGAAGGTGAGTGAGAAGTGAGGCATTAAATTACACTAGTATATATACAGTAACACTCTTATACCACAGGCACATAGTAATGGACCACGAGTACAGCTATGCCCATACAGGTAAGTAGTGACAGACCCATACCGGACACAGTAATGTAGTGAGAAACACAATAAAATAGATACTAAATGTTTAGAAAGATAGCCATTGAAAGAATAATAGTGATATTTAAAGGGCCAGATATACAGTGAGACACGCAATAACAGACTGACTGTAACAGTAATTGATGTACTTATACATATATGCATACATAAATACCTACAGAAATATACTCAGTGTTTGTCTAATTCCTATGTCCAAGAGAGGTAGAAGGATAGACAGTTATAAGTCTACTGTATAAAGCAGAGTAAAGAATTAAAATAACGTATCTCTTGTATATTTATAAACCATAAAGTCAGTAGGAAATGTTCTAAGAAAACAGAGTTTGTCAAGGAGACAGAAGCAGTTTAAGGAGTTACAAGCTAAAAGTTTTGGGCCAAGGTAATACAGAATTAGCAGCAAAGAATGAAGAAATATAAGAAAATTAGTGCTGTATTTAAGCAAAAGCAACATATTGAGAACATTGTTGAGAAAGCGTTTGCTCTGAAGAGGAAACTATTTACCTTAATATGGAATAGAATGATGGCACTAGACAAAACAGTACCGTGTATGAAGAAGAAAGCCCTTAGAAAAAGGCTTATTAACAGAACTAACGTTTGCAAGATGTCTAAAAGTAAATGGAAGCCTACCTGTAGTACAGAACCTTATTTTAATGAAGAAAGCTATTTGCAAGAGAACACACCAGTGCATGCAGTTCATTTAACTGGTCACTATTAGGAGGTAAAAGATGGCACTCCTGTTGCAAAAGAGGAGATGATTCCTAGGAATGTAGAAGAAGGGATAGCTGAAGACGTGCAAGGAAGGTGTAGGCAGGCTCCATTATACATATGGAACTGTAGTAGTATTTGCAGTGTTAGTCAGAAATCAATAGAAATATTAAGGACTTTTATGCACTATTTTCCATGCAGAAGTCTGAAACAGAAAATTTTAATTTTGCAAGAATTAGATCCATGCCTGGTGAGGAAGTGTAGTAATTTACAGGGACATTCTGGCATGTATATCAAAGAAAGTGTGCCACTCGGAAATGCAAATATTAGTTGGGAGACTTTACTATGTAAAAAGTCCTGCTTTATGTTTAGGAGAGATGAATAGAAGTCTACTGGATGTACAGTAGGAGAACTAGAAAAAGTGTGTGAAGATATTAAGTTTCTTTTCTTTGGTACTGTGGAGGATTCTAGGGAAAATGAAGAGTTGATTACTGGAGTTGTAGAGGAACACGATACAGGAATTAGTACCGGGAACTTTGCACAAGAGGTTGCATAGTTTAACACAGTTTATTCTGAAAAACCAAACCGTGTTTGAAAGTGTTGTTGCACTCACTACAAAAGCCAGACTCGCAATGTTGTTGTGTACTCAAAAACTGAACAGAAGACCAGAGATAAGTGGCAAGAGTTTGCTGTACATTTAATTGTAGAAGAGTGGTTTGATTTGAGCACACAGCAAATTATATATAAGTGCTGTTTTGATATGTTTGAGGATAATAAAATGCAGGCTAGCACAGTACAGAACAACTTTGAATTCATGTCAATTCCACAAGCACTTCAAGATTTAAATGTTTATGAATCAATTCTTATGCAATGTGTACATCTTTTCCAAGCTATTGTGCGTATGGAACCTAAAACTTAGAGATTACCTCCAACAGAGCTTCTGAAGGTCTTAATGATAGAGGTGTGTACTTCCATTAGATTTCAAAAAGAATATTTAAACCATAGGCAGAGAGATTTTGATAACCCACATATTATTCTAGTAAATGGCATCCCTGCTTAAACAATATGGCAAGAGTTAGTGGATGTTAGGAAAGTAAAAGACGCAACATCATATCTGTTTGAAAATAATATTTATTATATAAATGGCGATGTTCAAGATATGAACAGAGATAGCGTCCTCCTAGAATTGAAGAACATCCCCACCGATCACTCCACAAATATGTTTCTATAATCTTATTTTTGCATGATGCTGTTCAATCCATGTGTGTATTCAATGTTCTTTTTATTCACATAGTATTCCACTATTGAACCTAGTGTTCATAACTCACACTACTGATAAATGTTCAAAAGATATCCAAACTAATACAGTCCATTACTTGAGCCCAATGCATTTTGGGATCAGCCCCTCATCCGGGGAAGGTTCCTAAAATGTAAACAACCAAACAAAAGTCATGATATTAACATACAGGCAGAAAAAATGAGTCACCAATATCAAAATATTCTCAGCTACTTCCATGAAGGTCAGCATAGTCCTCATAAAACCAAATAAAGCTGTCAATTCCAACTAAAACAATCAAGTAGAATAAACAACATCCAATGATATGACCATTGCTCGTGATTTCCAAGTCAAGTCAATGCTGAAACAATGCTGTTGATCATATAACACCAACCTACAAGCAATCAATCGTCCAATAGTGCACAAGCCCAACGAATAATGTCATGTCAGAATAATAGTCATGCAGAGGTGAGTACAGTACATGCTGTGACAAGTCCAAGGTGGTGCGCAAGTTTTTTAGAAAGATCTGTGCAGGAAACCTTTAACCGTGCTTGAGTGAATACAAAAATGCTATTGTGTCCAAGTAGGTAAACTTAACAAAACGCATGTGGATTAAACTAATGGTAAAATGGTGGCATACAAGTGACAAAAAATTTATTCTAAAATGTGTCCAAGTGAGTGAAATTAGTACGGCATAAGTGTAGGAGGAATAACATGCAAGTGAAGCCCATATCATGTGAGAATGTAGTGTGTTAATAACATGTATATCACAACATGCATTGAAGTAAACAGTAGCATGAAGGTCAAATGATAAATGGGTCAAACAAGAGCAAGCAGTTCTATCGAGAATAACAACCATATTCCATACCTGTGAGCTTCAAACAGTCTGCACTAACTGAGATGCCGGTTCCACGCTGCGAATGGAGCCTGTGTCGGGTGCGCAGAAGATAAAAGAAACAGTAGTGCTAGAAAGGGGCTACCACAAAAGTAAGCGTCATATTGGAAAGGGGAAATAAACGAGGAGGATGTGAAAACATCTTATGGGAGTGTGGGTTAAAGAATCAGAACATTAACAAGATATAGAAATACCATAAGGGAGTGTAAGTGAAAGAATAAGAACATGACAAGATATAAATGAATTATTAATAACAACAAAAAGCTAAAATAACAATCTAAAGAACTGCTGGTGAGGAAGCATTAGAGCACATATCACAAATGAATTCCAGAACTAGCATAAGAAACAGTTAAAATCCAAGCTTCATTGAGTTAAATGAATCAAGTAGTTTGATCCAAAATACTTCTCTTTGTGAAAGATGTTTCTGATTGTTTCTTCCTTCTTTCAAGGGTACTGTCTCTAAAATAAGAAATCTGAGTTGATTTATGTTGTGGTTATGACTGTTGAAATGTACTGCAAAAGTAGATTTTGGACTTTTTGTACGGATGTTACTCTTGTGATCTGTTAATCTTGTTTTCATTTTTTGTTTGGTTTTTCCTACATAAACCAGTCCACACGGACATTTCAATAAGTAAATCTAATTTTTCAAATCACATGTGGCGGTCGTCTTCAATTTTATAGGAGTTCCTTGTATGGGGTGCATAATGATGGTACCTCCGATAATACTGTTACGGTTGCCACAATTGAGACATGGTAAAGTGTGCTTATATGTTATACTTGTAGGTTCATCTGATTTTGTAAAATGCTCTTTTAAATTTCTTGATCGTTGGTATGCAAAAATGGGTTGATGTTTGAAAATCCCTTTAAATTCAACTTCAGTCTGTAACATAAAACAATGTCTAAGAATAATATTTTTTACTTTGTACCTACTAGTGGAGTATTTTGAAACAAATACAGTCCTTTTAGAATCATCCTGCCGGTTTTTATTTCTAAATGTTGAGATCTCTGCTTCGCTTCGCTTCTGCTTCTGCCCATAGCATTTTGAATGATTTTCTTTGGGTATTCTCTGTGTCTAAATCTGGAAACCTGCTTGACTTGACTGTTTTTATAACACTGCTCACTTGAGGAGATGTGTTTCACCCTTAGCATTTGAGAGTATGGTAAATGTCTTTTCAATGCCATTTGATGAAAACTCTGAACACATTCGTAGCCAATCGTTTGCTGTGTATTGATACCTCAACATAAAGGAGTGTAATTGTTTTCTTACTCATGCAGTATGTAAAATCAATGCGCTCTTAACGTTATTCAAAGTGTTGATGGCCATTTCAAGATCAAACTGATTGCCCTTCCAGATGATAAAAATGTCATTGATGTATCGAAGATGAATCTTCAAGTTGTCAAGCCGATGTTCAAGATATAACAGATATAGAGGAAGAAACATTACCATCAAGTGGTCAGCTTGAAAAGGTGGATAATTTAAGATCAGAGCAAAATTATGAACGCTACAGCATCCAAACTCTGCATTGTGGATATGGAACCTAAAACTGGGAGATTACCTGCAACAGAACTTCTGAAAGGTCTTAAAAATAGAGTTGTGTACTTGCCATTATATTTAAAAATGAATATTGAAACTATAGGGGTACAGAGAGATTTTGAGGAGCCACTTATTATTTTAGTAAATGGTGTCCCTAAAAAAATCTGGCAAGAGTTAATGGATGTTAGGAAAGCATCCATCGTGTGCAGTCTAAAGAAAACCTTAGAGGCTTATAATATTTAGAGGATTCAAGATTTCACCAGTACATTCCATACATTTCCCATCTTCTCTTTGAGAGTGACTTGTCAGGATTATTGTTTAAAAAGCGCTATGCAGTCTCCAACAGTCAAATACATTCTATATCTATTTTGAGTAATAGAATACTTGGAACATCATAACATTGTGTTTTGTTCTGATATATTTCTTTAGATTAGTTCAATAGCAGTGGCTAAAATAATGTATTCATTGGTTGTAGTGAGTGCAATGCATGGCTAAAATAATTTATGAACTAGTTGTAGTGAGTGCAATGCTTAGTGTCACTTATTTATAGTGCCATACTTTGCAGTTTTCTTCTACAATGTAAATGATGTTTTTTCAAGGATGAAGCTTCACACAGTAAATTGATTACAGTGTACAAGTGTGAAAGCTGAGAACAGCAAAAAAAGGAAAATTAGATGTTTATATTAAATGTATAACTGCTTTTCAATTTAGTACCAGTATGATGTTTTATTATTAACAGGCACATTTCAATTCCAGAAACTTAAACTTTGCTATCCACATTTATAACATATACCAATAACGTATATTTATGTTTTCCCTCTTCTACCACAGATCAATGGATTCATTTATTGGAGTAATGTAGGTGACTAGATACATCTTTACCCTTTATAATATATACAATAAGACAGAATTGCAGACGTTGCTGCATACAGTGACAAACTGGAGCACACACTGATACAGATAAAGGCACATCCATGCAATCTTTGATTCAAAAGTGGTCCTAACACAAACAGTTTTTTGTGGTATGTTTTTGTGAAGAAAACAAATACTTGTCTATTGTTTTTTTTTTGTCAAAAAGTTTGAAGCATACTTTAGTGAAAAACGAAATGCAGCATTTCTAAAGTACACAGGGTGGTACAATACTTAAATGTAAAAAAAAGCCTAACAGCGGTGCTTTTTCACCTGTATGAAAAAATCAGTGAAATCTTTCACCTTCACTACCACAAGCTTGTGGCAGGTGGCACATTGGGTAACAATGCCTCCCAATTTGCTTCAAGTAGATGCCATCGTGATCTTTGTAGGAATGGTATTGGCAATTGATGATGATCCAGCTGTAGCCTCTGAGCTTCCTCATTACCTCTCCCTGATGCCTTGGCCTTATTCCCACTTGTGGATCGTATGGATATGTTTTCATATGCTTGACCTCGTGGCTATACTTTTTTGCTGTGCTACAAGACAATACGTTTTCGCAGAGGTTGCATGTGACAAATCATGCAAAGACTTTCTTTTCACCACTGGGTATGGTGAAAAACTGCCATACTTCACTCTATTTCTCGACTTTGAAGGCAGTTCTTTATCTTCGTTGAGTGGAATTACCGCAGGTTCTACAGGTGCAGCACTGACTTCAGCCATTATCAAAACCACTGTTTCTGGGAGAGATCTAAAGAGATGTTTCTCCATCAAGAGCTAGAAGAATAATAACGGTTTTAGGGAGTAGCCCTACTCAAAATTAGATGTGGTCCAATATTACCAATAAAATGGTAGAATTAACTTTTGACATCGAGCAGAAGTGCTGGTCTGGAGCCGCAGATTTACGACTCTATGCAAATCATAAAGCTTCTTGTTCAATAAAAACTAAATATACAGTAGGTACATAGAGCTTCCAACTATGCCCACCTTATTGTTACATTTACAAACAGTGCCTCCTATATTCTTAAAAAAATGTAAAAAAATTGAAAAAAAGCCATGGATGGGAACCATGGGCACATTCCGATCACGTGATTGGAACAAAGAATTTTGAGTTTTGCCCATCTATGTTTGCAGTGTTGCCGATGAACTGTGGACCCAATAATTATAAAGCGATAAATAGAAAATTATTAAACACCTCTCATCACAACTTATAGGGTACTGCAGACACAAAGGATCTTAAGCACCTCTCCTATCTTCATTTTCAAATAAGCTGAGCAACTTTAAGTGAATAGGAGCCCACAGATTGCTGCAGCGATATCAAGAATCTGAGGCAATTCTTATTTTTTCCAATCGTTGCCCTTTACTAAGGGCCAAATTAAGAGTTTGGCAGTCCTGGAGTCGGCCACCACACTGGTGCTCCAGTCCAGATTCGCCAAACCCATTGTCAGACCACCTGCCAGATTATGAGTTTTCTCCTGGTCTTGCAGGCAGTCCTTTGGTACTCCCAAGACAGTACCTATTAAAAAGGCACTGCAATGGGAATACCAAAGACCGTTCCTGCCCCGCATGGACTGCAAAGTCCATGCCATGCAGGAAAGGGGGTGCATACAGATAGAAAGGTACACCATGTGCCCCCAATGCATGCATCCCATGGCCATGAGGCTACAGGGGACCCTGTAGGGCCCCATAATCTTCCTCACCACCGCACTTTTAATGGCAGGCTCACCGCCATTGAAAGTGAGGCAGTCAGGTAACTCCTAATATGCTTGGCAGTGCTGCAGTGGCCCCGCCAAGCATATTCGGACCCCTGACTACAATGTAGTATGGCGGTTGTGGCAGTCCTGTGGTGGTCCCACCACTGTATTTGTAATACTGCAGGCAGACCGCCAGCCTTCCGGTTCAGGGACCGCCAACACAGGTTCGGTGGTCTGATGGACCGCCAAACTCATAATCGGGCCCTAAGTGAGTTGGTAACTGGAATTAAAGTACCAATATTAATATTCCAACTTTTGTCTTGTGGCAGTTGCAATAATGGAAGGTTAATACACCTGCTGTAAAGAATACATACCATCCATAGTATGTATATAGCTCAGTAGCTCAAAGAAATCAGAGTTTTGAGCACTGACAGTTTTGACTCCCCATAAAGTATCACAGAGACCTTATTATACCTGAAAGAAAGAAAGTGTACCAGCAAATCACAGAAGTATATTTAATGTGAATACACCAGAATGTTACTGCATTTATTAAAAGACAGTAGTTAAGTGTCATACAATCGGTCTTGAAAATGTCACTTATAAAAACACTGGTTCCTTGAATATTTCACACAAGTAAATTGAAACAATGTCAGGTATGTCACTAAAACAAGTATATGACAACCGTTAGGCCCACATTTCACTCGTACAAAACCAAAGCAATTCAGCAGCTATAGTCACCTGAGCTAACTATAACTTACTACCCGCAATGCACTGCTTATGACCTAACGTATTACATCACTCATGACATGGTTAGTGAGATCATTGATGACATTTTAAATGACATCCCTGAAGTAATCACTGATGACATCATCCACAGGACTACTTACTCCCACCCTGCTATGACCTGTCGTATACCCACTCATATACCCACACAACCATCCATACAACTACTCACTCATCTATAGAGCTACTCACACACCCACTCACTCAGTCAAATAGACACTCACTCACCAATACATCCACTCATACAACCAGTCTCTCACTCTTACAATTGCTCACACACCCACTCAGCTACTTATACAGCCACTCATACACACTCATTCACCCATGCACCTTTTCAACACAGCCATTCACTCATCTATATAAGTACTCACACAATCACAGCCACTAATATACCCATACACACATTCAAACAATTACTCCTACAACCACTCACTCCCCCATATAGCCATTCACACAGAGAAACACTCTTGAATACAGGCGCTTACACACCAACTCACTTAACCAAACACCTACTAAAACAGCCACTCACCCACCTATACAGTCACTTAACCACCCAGTCACTTCGTTGCACTTCAGAGGCATGAAATTTACTATTCCCTCTCCAGTTTATGAAACAATAGAGAATGAATTGGACTGCCAAGGGGTTAAATTTACTATTCCCACTCCAGTCTGTGCAACAGGAGGAAAAGCATAGGACTTCGGAGGGGTAAGATTTACTATTACCAACAGTAGGGAAAGTGTACTACTTCAGCTGGATTACATTTACTGTTTCCAGTGAAGTCTGTACAACAGTAGGGAAAGCTGTGGACTTCAGAGGGATTGAATTTACTCTTCACACTCCAGTCATTGCAACAGTAGGGAAAGCACTGGACTTTGTAATGGTGAGATTTACTATTACCACTTCAGCCTGTATAACAGTACAGAAAATGTTGGACTTCAGGGGGGTTACATTTACTATTCCCAGTCCAGTATGTGCCGCAGTAAGGAAAGCATTGGAATTCAGAAAGATTGCGTTTGCTATTCCCACTCCAGTCTGTGCAACAGTAGGGAAAGCATTGGACTTTGGAGGGGTTACATTTATTATTTCCACTCAAGTCTGTGCAAGTAGGGAAAGTATTTCACTTCAATCACATAACATATTTTTAACATACCCCAACTAATATACAACAAATATAAATGTCTGAATATGAATATTATTAATTAATCCAAAAATTGATAGAAAAGTAAAAAAACAATGTAACAATGTTCATGATTATTAAACAATGTAACAATTAATTTTACATTTTAAGAAATTATTATTTATGTATGAGACATTTCACATAATCAATAATCAATTAAATATGTGTTTATAAATGAATTCTTAATTTGAATTACTTAATTAATTATTGCTTAACTTCCCCCTCTCAAGCCTACAAGCCCAGCAGTCTGCACCTAATATATATCTTAAGAAATCTAATTATTACAAAATGTAGCTAATTATTAATCAAATAAGTGATTAGTTAATACATTGCAAAATACTTATATTTTAATGTTTAATTATTACCTAGATAACATTCTACCCTATTTCCCTACAAATCCAGCATCCCACACCTAATATATAACTGAAAATATAATTATTACACAATGTACATAATTAATAATCAATTACATATGTTTTATT
Source organism: Lissotriton helveticus (assembly GCF_964261635.1). Taxonomy (NCBI): domain Eukaryota; kingdom Metazoa; phylum Chordata; class Amphibia; order Caudata; family Salamandridae; genus Lissotriton; species Lissotriton helveticus. The sequence goes on from NC_136061.1 coordinate 750,776,005, forward strand.
AAATTAATAATTGTTAATTAATTAGTTAATTATTTCTTAATTTACCACCCATACCCCTACAAACCTAGCAGCCTGCACTTAATATATGACTTAAAAAATATATTTTTAGACAGTTTATATAATTAATAGTCAATTAAAAAATTAATAATACATTACTTTTACAACTACCCGCCCTATACCACTACAAACCCACCAACCCTGACCTAATATATAACAGAAATATAATAATAACACGTTCTACATAATTAATATTCAATTGAATAGAACATTAATAAGCCATTGTTAATTACCTATTACTTAATTACCTTCCCACTCTGTAACGCTACAAACCCAGCAGCCGCACCTAATAAATATATCTAAAAAATACACCATTAACATAAATAATAATCAATCAAATAATTTATAATAAATGATTAATTAATTGTGAATTAATTACACTTCATTAACTTCCAACCTACACCCCTACAAGCCTAGCAACCCACTACAACACTATAAATTAATATTAGCAATTAAATTGAAAATTATAAATCACTTAAAATTACGAACTATATTTAGAAATATTATTAACAACTATACAAACAATAATAACACATGAAATTAATATATGAACTAAAACTAATGTAAAGAATTGAAAAACAATATTTTTTACAACTATATTTTTTAGAACGATATTAACAACGATTTTCATGACAACAATATTACTTACCTGAAAAATCAATATTCTTGATAATGATATTTATGCATCATTAAATATTTGCATCATGATATTTGTTTCTGATATTTCTATAACTCAATACTTAAATCTCGATATTTTGTCTAAGTACCTTGTATTCCAAATTTAGATGACCTTTAGTACTCTAGTAATCACATGGACACTCTCCCCTCTGCATGGCTTCCACTGCATGGATTACCAAGTCATCTTCCCATTGAACATAAATCCTGTCCCTTGGTGTTGCACTCAATGGATATTCTCCTGTGCCTATAATGTGCCACAATCAACACATAAACAATCTGACCAACAACAATCCCAACACCCCTTCACCTGGCAAAGCATATTGCGTACCCTTTGCCAACAAAGTATAATGTGTGTGAGCAAGAAGTAACATTGTATCCATTTCCAGTTTGGAAATTGGGAGCGTGTCACAGCAATTCCATTGCTTCACTTGTACTTTGCTGGGAGGAGAAGGGCATATTTCAATCTCATGGGGCACAGTTGTCGGTTGACTACCATGTAGGAATTGCATCACCTGCTGTTTAGTCAAAGCAAGCCAGTATGACATTTCTGTCATACAACCAGGGGCTCTTGGTTATAAAGAGCTGTAAAATGAGGTCTCTATCTCTGTAATGAGTAGACTAAAAATAATGGGTCATGAGGTTGCAGGTTGCAGGGGACGTCCCAGAATTCGGTGAAGAACTGTGGACGCCTGACAGCCAGTACCATATCCATCAGCTATTTCTCAAGGAACAGCTCCATAGTTGCCCTTCACACACATTCAGGCAGAAAGATATTATTACATCTAGATCACACTTCTGAGTCTTCCACACACAATCAAAGCTCTTTCTCACACGCTTTCATGATGTGCAATTAGGTTTGTACATCTTTCAGCGTGTGGCTCATCAATGTGATTGCTGATTCAGTGTCATCTACACACTCAACTAGTTTCCTGTGGTCAGTTCTGAGCAGGTTTACCTATTTGGTGACAGCAACTATCATTGTTTCCAACGTACTTTTAGTGCCATGGATTGCCTGTAGTACCCTATCAACATTTGCTGTGTGTTTCTCTAGATTGCTTTCCAGCTGTTTCAGGGGCCACCAACAGCCTACTGTGTTAACAGCATCTCGCTCATATACTACAAAGGGTGGGGGTGTTGCCTGGCCATCTTGGTTTGACCATTGTTGGACAGAAGCCGCTAGGGCAGTGGTGTGCAGTGGGGCCCCATCCTATAGTGGGCAGTGATACGTGGCTTACCACAAGTCATGCAGGATACATAGCCTTCTGTCTGATGCATGCCAATCAGTTTGTTTCTCAGACCAGTGATGGTGAAAGTTAGATAGTTTCAACGCCACTCCTTGTACCTCCAGATGGGTAGTCACTGTGGCTATTGAAGTTAATGGGGGGAGCCGGCCAATCTCAAAGTCCATGAGGTGCTTTTTGTAATAGGATCTGAGGGTGGGGGTACCCCCTCAGTGCCATTCTTTGTGTTCAAAAGTTCTGGTCGGTGAGCAGCCCCAAGCTGATTGTGGTGATGATCTGATTTGGTAATGGGAGGCCTCCAAAACCTGAAGGACAAGTCAGTATTTTCTTGCATGCCTTGGCAAAGAGTGGTTGCAGTCAGCTAGGCTGTTTTCTGCTGCCTGTCAGGTTAGCGCCCCACCACTCATGACCCAAGAAGAGTCAAGCAAGCACACACCATCCTCCAGTGGATCCTCTCATCAGCTCTTACCTCCCTCCCAGGTGGGACTGCATCTCGTCAGAGCCCACCGGGAGTGCTGAGGCACTGCATCCTCCACGCTGATCTGCTCTGCACTTTTCTGCAGTTCTCTGAACTCCTTGTCCACACTGGGGCCAAGTCATGGCTCCATATGTGTGGCAGGGCCTGCCTCAGTGGCCCTGCGCCCTGGTGGCGATCTGACAGCGCCACCCCTTCCAGGCCGCACACCACTCATTCGGGCCCATGAACACCTCTGCTCTGACTGACCTGTAATTACTACACTTCTTGCAGGTCGCACCAGGGGTTTATTCTGTGGTAAAACTGGTGTCACTGGTATGGATAACATTGGATTTCACTGGTACCTTGCCCAAAGCTTACTACAATGCGTCCGTTGCAGGCACAATCTTGGCCACACGCCCTGCAAGGCAATAAGGCCATGATTACATGTGGCACACTAAATTCTGAAATATAGCAAGCTCTGGTGTGCGCTGGGTTTGTCATTATGATTTATGCAGACTTTATCACACTTTGTAATTAATAGGTACAATAAAATGTGACCTTCGGAGTTAAATTTAGGTTGGTCAAATCTGCCAGAATTTAACCCCATAAAATGAGCTGGTAATTTCAGAAGCATGTGGATATTAGTGTGATAAGCACCACAATTTGCATGTTACTCCGTAAAAACTTGAAACAGGCGATAATTATCACACCGGATAAATTGTGACCCCCCCATTAGTGAGAATTTATTGATACGGTAATAATCTCATCTGATCCTGGACCACTTGTAATGAGAGACTTGGAGCCTGAGGGACTAATTCACATACTCCATTATGTAGCATGTGCATTAGAACTGCAATAATATTACTATCATATTACACAATGCTATTCACTAACCTGTGTGGTGATCTATACCTGCACCTCTCTCATCTTTTACGTGCAGAGATTTCAGCCCCATTGATATACGTTTCTGTAGTTAATGTGGGAGGGACAAAGGGAGGGACATAGGGAGTGACTGCATAATGGCCAATATTTTGGACTAGGGAGGGAGTTAGGAAGGGACAAGCACCCACATACAAAAGAGTAAGCCCATTGCTATTCACAACTGCACTTCTATAATAATTGCAGCCAAAAATAAAAAGAAAACTGCTGTAAATATACTCCAGCTCAAAGCAGAAACAAGACCAGCATCCACATGGTCAACAACTGGTACAGCAACACCCTTCCATAGAAAATAATTAAGGCAGTAACTTAAAATAACGGCCCTTTGTAAATAATGTAAAATTAAATTAAGCTATTTTAACTTTTTTTTTATTTAAAACATGTAATTGAATGTTAGAAATGTATATATAATAACTACAATATGAATATTTTATTATTATAAAATATAGAACTTTTTTTTAATAATGAAATTAATTTAAATAATTCTATTTGCAACTCTACAAAATATTTAATGTACATAGTAAATAAATATTCATGTTATACTTTAGTTAGGATTTATTTTTAATTTTTATCTGAAGAAAAATAATATGATTTTAATTTAACTATATATATTAGAAACAAATAGCTATTTAATGAAAGATAAAGTTAATAATAATGGGCCGGATTTAGAAATCGGCTGTCAGGTTACTCCGTCACAATGGGGACGGATATCCTGTCAGCGGAAGTTTAAATCCAATAATATCCTATGGGAATTAGATTTCGGCAGACAGGACATCCATACCTGTTGTGATAGAGTAACCCATCTGCTGATATCTACATCAAGCACATAGGTTTTTTGTTTTAAAAAAATAGGTATTTTAAATTCATTTACATTAAAATATTTGGACTGTATCATTTTTAGGTTTAGTCAACTTTTTCCCAAACTTTACCATAGGGAGAAGCCTACCCAGGTGTCTGAGACCTCCGTCTACATTTAAAAAGTTACAGCTAGTTTACTTGGCACTCGATTTCAGGGGTGGGGACATGTACGTCTACACTTTTAAATTACTTTAAACATGTGAATGGTGAATAGCTGAAAGTAGTATAGCTACTCTAAAGAGTGAAAGTAAGCTTACACGTGTAGATTTATTTGGGTGTTTAGCTTTTGGAAAAGCCCCTTAAATGCTTATTTTCTAAAACAATAAGTGCAAGGGTCTAAAGTTATTCTCAGGAATCGTTGGTTGTTTCCACCACCTGCCTCTTTCTTCCACAGTTCTACACTTCCTGTCTTAATCTAAGTCTTGCTGGTTCTTTCACACCTCTGCATTGTTTTCTTATCTTTCACTTTTTTTCTTTCTATCTTTTTTGCTGCCTCATTGTCTCATTGTCAAAGTCTGAAAAAAATAAGTACTGCTCCCCAAGCTCATGTGCAAGCACTGGCACAAATTAAGAACTCATGTAATTATTTCATATGTATTTAGATTTGGACACTTCCCTTTATGAATTAGTTTATTTCATTCATGGATAGAATTTTACAAAGTGATAAACTGTCAATATGCGCTAAAACCCATAGATTGAATTCCTTCCCCATTTGCATAATTTTTTAAGGCATCTTAAGTTTTGAGCGGTTTCATTTTTCGTATCCCTCCCCAAACGTATGCTTTATTCCTTTCACTTTAGTACTCTCTTTCGCACATTTGTTATCCTGTACAGAAATTGCAATATAGTGGGGCTGTAAAAGTGATACAAAACATCGATCTATTATATATTTACATCACTGGCACACAAAAGACTATCAGGTTAAGCAATACATTCACCAAGGGAATTACTACTGAAAATAAATCTTGCACACCACCAGCTACAAACAAGACATTTAACAGTCTCTTGTCTCTATCGCGTTTTGATTGCATTGTTGCTTTATTTATGTGGCATCACAAATTATACGTTTTAATACAGGAAATATGATATCACCTATATTTAAATGAAAGCAGTATGTCAATAGATCAGTGAGATTGTGGACAGCTTAAAATATTGGTACTAGCTTCAGATTAAATCTGTGAGGGGAGGGCAGAGACTGGGTCGGAATTTGTTTATTTAACGTCACAAAATATATGCTGAAAACACAAATCACTTTCATGTGCTAAATCACACTTGTTGCAAAGTAACCAGGATTATTGTGTCACATTTAAGAGCAAAATCACATTTGGCTTACTGCACAATCACTTATCGACAGTAACGTGGACACACATTAAGTGTGCTATCACGTTTAGAAACATATGCATATTTAGGCACACATTCAAATGCAGTTGTACAATCACAAATGCATGCAAATCACCTTTTATCCAAGGTCAACAGGAGTTTAGAAATAGACTTGGGAGCACAAATCACATTTAGGAACACCGGAAGGTTTAGGTGCAAAATTATGTTTACACTCAAAATTACATTTCGGCTCAAAATCACCAGTAGTGCAACATCAGAAGAGGTGTGGTAACATCTTTTAGGTGCAAATTTTAGATTGAAGTGTACAAACACATTTATGTCCACAAATCAACGTTGTTACAAAGTCAGCAAAATGGTGGAAACACTTTCAAAAGCTCAAACCTCATTTGTGAGCAACCATGTATTCGCAATTTCAACAGGGGTGTTATTGTTAGGTGCAAGAATCACTTTTGAGAGCAGCAATCATATTCAGGGGCACCACCACATTTAAGTACAAAAACATAAGTCCGGAGGAGCATGGCATCTGATTTAGGTGCAACATCAATCTATAAAGAAAAAACAAGATGCTAATGCATCACATTAGTTGTAAACACTGTGCATCAGAATAACATCATATTTGTTTGACAGCATAGCGAGGTGCAAAATCAACCATGGTGCAACATCAGCAGGAGTAGAAAAACACTTATGAACACAGGTAACATGTGTTAAGTAACATTTTGGTGCACTAAACCTTTAGGTGGAAAATCACTCTTGGTAAAAAAGAAAATCAGCAGAATTATAATATTACTTTTGGGCTCAAAAACATATTCAAGTAGAAAACCACGCCGGTGATATATCACCCATAATGCAACATTACCCGGATTGTGGAAACACTTTAAGAAGCACAAGTCACATTTACAAGCATAAATACATTTAGGCGCAAAATCAATCAGTAGGATTGTGAAAACAAAGAGCATAAATCTAATTTAGGTTGACATTTGCTTTAGGAGCAAAAAACCCTTGGGACCTGAATAGGATGGCGGTTGGACGAGCGTCCGACCACTATCGTTGCCGGATCGGGACCGTCCAACATATAGTCGGCAGTCCTGTCCACCAAATTACCATCCAACTGTTGTGCAGGCAGTCGGAAACATGACCCAAATTCACTTTCCAACTGCCTTTATATGGCAGTCGGATTGCCATGGAAAGGTTGTCGGAAAGAGACATCGTAATCTCTATGGCGGTGCTTGAGCCCCTATATTAGGGACTACGATACGACTGATGGTTGGAAGCGTCTTTCAGTCCCTTTCACCAATGCGTTCGACCGCAACATAATACAGCGGTTAGACCGCTCTGCTGGATGTCGGTGGGACCGCCACCAGCAACCTGTCAGTGGCAGTCCCACTGACATCCTATTCAGGACATTGGTAGAGCAACACTTATGGTGTGGAAACACTTTCATGTGACACATTTGAGAGCAGAAATCAACTTGTGATGCACAAATATTCTTAGGTGCAACATCACTGTAGGTGCAAAGTCAGCAAGTGTGATATTGCATTTTGTTGCAGAAAACAAGGTGGTATGCTATACATAAAAGCGAATAAGACATTTCTATCAGACTCTGGTTTAACTTTTTTGTAAATTGCAAATGTTCAGAAATAAACAGTTCAAAAGGCAGTCATGTCAGGGTTCATTCAGATACAAATGATGCACCAAGAACGTGAATCACACACTAATGTTATTTCCTTTGATACGGCCATCATTTATCCTTACAAATACATATCTGAAAGGTTTGAGAGCAGTGAGGGAAAGCTATTCGCACAGTGTCTTCTTTTTCTTTTTTTTAATACCTTCCTTTTTCATTTTCAATTTCTTTGCAGCATATATACCGACACATTAGGCAAAGCTGGCAGCAATCAACCGAGTATTCATTAGTAAAACGGCTAGAATGGTACAGGACTTTACTGCTAACAGCAGCACATTGGTATTGTTCTCTCCAGCCATTATCGTTAATTATCTCCATCAGACACACTCCTGCTAATATCAGAGTCACACGAGTCACTCTTGTCTTGATTAGTGTTCAAAAATACCTCACACATTTCCATTCGATCCCTGAGGTTCATCCAGTGACCACTCACTCCACTGTGCATGTGCGAGACCCCATCCATGTTATAGCAACTTTATGTTTCACTAACACCATCAGCAGCTGCATTAAGTTAGGCCATCTTGCCCCCTTTAGGTTTTCTAACATGGCCTAGTAAACAGTGCAGCGGCGTGCATTCGATCTGGATTCCTACACCCCTCTGTACATTGTCCCTCACCTGGTTCAAGCTAAGTGTAGAACAACCTCTCCTCCCTCACCACATCGTGGACAATTATTGGTTTGGGAAAGGGTAATACGATGAAGTTTCACTGTACATGTACTCGCGATGTAGAAAATCTTAATGCACCAATTTGAAGGGTGGATTATTACAGGATACTGTAGGTGTGAGTCCACTAATGGCAGTCCACATCTTGTCGTCCATGTGTTCTCCTAGGTCTGCATCCCACGCTGCCCTCACCTTGAGGGGAGGACCCGCAGCATCCCGTCTCATCGCTTTGTTAAGTAAGGAGTTCAATCGTCGTCCAGTGCCTCAGGTTCATATTATGTCTACAGTATATGTCACCTGTGGGAGAGACGGGCAATGTCACCTTCAACACTTCCGCCAACCCCACATAGAGCAAATAGTGTCCCTGCCCCAGTGCGAAGTTCCCACATGTCTGCTCATACATAATAAAAGTTTCACCAGGGTATAAGTCAGCCATTACTTTGCAGACACCATCTCTATGTGTCTGAAATGGCAAGTGGGCCATCATTTGTTGCACTGGTGCCAATTTCCATATGGATAGATCCTGATGACACAGAGCACGTCACAGGACTGACTCCATATACGCACAGTATGGTATACGATGTATGGTACGTTATCCCTGATAAAATAAGGTGAAGTGTCGAACCAAACGACACTTGACCTAGGCGGCGCTCCTGAAAGAGACGATGTCTCTAAATGTTCAACAAATATGTATGTATGTTTGTTCAGGAAGGGGGCTCAGTCACATAAGTGTATGGTAAAAAATCATAGGGAAATGTGCAATTGAGGATATACACTCCGTGATGGGAGCAGATGGTCATAGGAAGACGGGAGAAAAGGTGCAAAAATGTCGTAAAGGAATCGAGGTTACTACAGTTGACAGAGAAGACGAATGGAGTGAACACGAACAAATAATGTGGTCGGAATAATACTGAAGGTGCAGTCCAATGAATGAAAAGGTGACCGTGGTTACAGATTCAGATTGCACATTTCCCTATGATTTTTTATCATACACTCATGTGACTGAGCCCCCTTCCTGAACAAACATATATACTTTTTGTTTTCAGATTGCGAAAAAGACCCCTGAAGAAGGGCATGAGTCCCGAAATGCATAGGGACACACCTATTGCAATCGGATGCATTGGAACTTGGACCCATGAAATCATATCTCCAATGGATTAAGTCTTGATGACTGTAATTTGAGATTTATCAAATAAACCTTTTGTTGAACTGCGATGAGCATTTGCCATCGTTTACTTTGAAATAACATATTTGTTGAACATTTAGAGACATCGTCTCTTTCAGGAGCGCCACCTAGGACAAGTGTCGTTTGGTTCAACACATCACCTTATTTTGTTCAAATTACAGTCCCCTGAGGCCAGGAGGGACCTATTCTGTGGCACCCAGAAGTGCAATACCATACATTGAATTTGGTTGACATAAACTTAACTTTGTTTTCGTACCAAGGTGTGCCGTACTTTATCCTGACCACGTTATCCCTGAACCCCCGAACCCTCCATCAGTGCAACTGTCAGGCTTTCAGCCGGTACACATCCCGCCAAAAGCCTCTTTTCACAGTTGTCTCCCTCTGCAAACCACCGTGTGGTGTGCTGTAGATGAGCCGCGTAATAATACAAGTCTAGTTTCGGAGTCCCCAGTACCCCCTGCTCGTAGCATTAAGACAGGGTGCTCAGGGCCACCCTACCACGGCGTCCTGCCCAGAGCAGAGATATAATCACGGAGTTCAATTGATTAAAAACAGTCTTGGGAATAGGACATAAAGAATTTTGTAAAGCATAAAGACAGTGAGGGAGGACCACCATCCTAGTCACTGCCAGTCTACCCATCAGTGAGAGAGGCAACAAGTTGCAAAAGGTCACCAACTTCCACAATGCAGCGAAAACCCTATCTACATTTAGGTGGTGCAGTTAGGCATCTGTAAGCGCCACCTGTACACTGAGATAGCGAAAATGTGCCAGTTCCCATTGTAACCTAAGGCAGGGGAGGCACTCAAAGGGTAAGTCTGCCATACTCTCCAATGGGGAAATTAAGGATAAGGCCCCAAAGTCATTGAGGAGCTGCAACAAATGTGGCAGTGCTACAGGTGGCGAGGCTATGTAGAATGAAGTATCATTGTGTACAGGGATATCACATGAGTGACTCCTCCCAGACGAATACTCCACTTACTTATTTCTCGATGTTCCCAAACAGCCACCGGCTCTATGGCCAGGGCAAATAGCAGTGGTGAGAGTGGACATCCCTGACTCATTCCCTGTTCCTGCGACCATACTTCCGAGCTACTCTGACCCACACAAATCATAGCGTAAGCGGCCGTATAGTGCAAATTGACCCAGCTCGGAAACTGTGGCCTTATGTCCACCTCCCTCAGCATCTCCTGTAAATAACCCCAATCCTCTGTATCATATGCCTTTTCCAGGTTTATGGATACTAGGGCCAGTTCCTTATCTCTATGTTTTTGTGCAATATATGGGACAGCCACTGCAGATTCATGCCAGTGTTATAGCCAGGAATAAACTCACACTGGTCTACGTGGACCAGGTGGGGCATACATGGGTCTAGACAATTGGCTAGGTGTCTTCTAGTCTCAACGCCATACTTTGTTTAAAATATTTTGAAAAAAGAGCATTAAAAATCACCCTACTCAAATTGTGTTGACTTTGCACTGTGAATGGGATGCTGGAGAGAACACCTTTTTCCAATCCCCACTGCAAAGTATAGAACTGCACAACATTCCTGTGGGCTTACTGAAAATGTAAAAGACACTTCAAACAAACAAAATCTGAAGGGGAGTCGTTCAATGTACACTCTCAGGCAGACTGCCTAGGGAAACGGTCCCAGTGAGTAACCGTTACGATATCTTGAATTCAGTGGAAGATACAGACTGACTGACTCCTGGGCGTCTTGCTACCTCAAACTACAAGTTCGGTCAGCATGGAGGCCGGGTTGACCATGCCCTCAAGCAGAAAATCAACTCCGGACCAATCCACTCAGCTAGAGATACTCACCTGCCCCTTCCCCCCAGTCTTTAGGTAGCAGGAGGAAGAGGGTATGGGCATAACCAACTTGGCCTTACCCGAATCCCTCGAACATATAAGCCCTACCCAGCCACTCACGAATAGTGATGGTACATCAAATAGTAAAGCAGTAATAACTAACTCTGCAACTAATAGTTATGTAGTCCTTAGTAACCTTGTGTCTTGGAACATTTCTGGTTTACGTTCTAAGCTAAACAATCCTTTGTGGTGTAATTTTGTCGCAAAATCTGAGATATTATGCCTTCAGGAAACTTGGACTAAGGAAGCAATCCATATGAATGAATTTAGAACATATCACACGCCAGCTATTAAGGGGTCGAGGGGAAGGGCAAAGGGCGGACCTGTACGTACATCAAGCAGTCTGAAACCGAAAAAGATAGAGATGTTTGGAGAGGAAGCATTTTACCAAGTGGTAATAATCCATGTAGACTCAAAACACTGTATCGCTATGGCAAACTTCAATAATAATATCCCCCCGGACAAAGTTGGGGTTAGTGTAAAAAAATTGGGCAGGGTTTTGAAATCTGTGCATGGTGATAATGTTAAAGATACAACGTAAACCTTGAGGGGGATTTTAACTGTGCTTTGTGTCCCAATTTTGATGGCAACACAGGTGGTTTTATAAATGAAGAAGGGATAAGAAATACTTATTTTCGGCACACTCTGTTGGGAGAGTTACTTAATGAAGTAGTTTTTAGCCTTGATTTTGGGTTTTCCAAATGAATTATGCCCAACACCTGCTCGCATGCCCTACACCTTTAATGGCAGTGGTCTACGCTCTACTATAGACTACATACTAATGTCAAATAGTCATGTGGGTTGCCTTCATTCTTTTTCTTCATCTGACAACTCATTGAGTGATCATTTTCCATTGTGTCTCTCTGTTCTATTATCGACCAGCAACATTTCTAAACATGATAAAGATGACCAGATGCTTGCAATCATAAAAATTGGGAAGACAAATGGCTACACTCTGCGATGGTCGGTGGTAGACCCACCAGTGATAACTAAGCTTGTGGTTGAGAAATGTAAATATGCCTTTGAGATATGCTTGAATGAAACAGCTGCCCCACATAGCATTTTATCTTCCTTTGATTCGATTTCAATCACTGTAAGGGAAGTATTGTTTGTTCAGAAATTAAACAAAGGAAAATCGCAGGGATGGTTTGACTCTAAGTGTACCTGAGCTTACACCAACTTAAAATATAAGTTACACAAGATACCTAGAAATCCAATTGGTGTGAGGCAGGCAAGAAGGGATTATAGGCGAGCACTTATAGAGAGGAAGGCTGGTGTGAGAAACAAGGCCTGGGAAGCCTTGCATAAAGCCTCTCAAACAAAAGATAGGCGGTCTGGAAAGCTGTTAAAGCACCCCTTTTGACCAAAGATGATGGTTCATCCATTGAAGTCACAATAACTGAGGATCAATGGATCAACAATTTTTCAGGGGTATATAATGGTTAGAAAAGCTCTGGTATGGCAGTTAATATTAAACAAGGGGATGACAATCTGGATACCGTGGCCTGTTACTCTGACTTGCAGTTCACTTTGGAGGAAGTAAATCTGGCAATTTCAGCAAGTCAGGGTGGCAAGGCCCTGGGCCAGATGGGGTACCCGTACACTTGTTTAGGTCAATTAACTTGCTGATTTCCGAATCTGGTACTGGTATAATATTATGAATTTTTTAATTTTAAAACGAGCTGTAAATAATATCATTTCTTTTGCTGTTTTAATTTTATGTAATGAAACATGTTTTTTATGTGCTTTTATGATTGTCTGAAACAGCAATCGAATAAAGTTGTCTTTGCTTGATGTACACTCTTAATTTATTTATGTGTGTTGATGACATGAACTTTGGCGTGCAGCTAAAAATACTGCCACAATACCTAAAAAGTTTTTCTTGGTAGTGGAAAAATTTCCGATTTCTGGGGGAAGTGCTAAATCCAAAAAAGACTCCAACTGCAGAGTTGTTAAAACTGGAAGCATAGTATAGTGGTGGGGTAAATTCTATCAGTGTATTAGCCTGCTCTCATATGTAATTGTAGAAATGTAAATGGCCAGGAGGCAATGTGTTTAGAACACCATGCCATGAGGAAAGGGTTAAAGAGTTAAAAAGCAATGTGGGCAGCTTAGACTTTTATTCGTACAGGACTGATACACAAATTCTATTTAACCTAGAAATATTAACACTTACTAATTAAGCATGCATAGCCAATTCACTTTTTTGTGCCTACTGTATGAGTTACCAATATTTTCATTCCTAGGTCTGGTGCAGTGCATCCTCAATGTTGTTCTAAGGACAGTTGAGTAAGAACAAAACAGATCAATAAAGGTCAGCAACTTATAGCTCTCATTGCAATGTGTGGAAAATGTAGCACATATTAACTACTAACTGCTAATCTAATAGAGAGAAGCAATGGAGACAAACTTTAGCAATCAACTACTATGGGCTTATTTAGAGTTTAGCGGATGGGATATTCCATTACAAACAGGGCATATGAACCGTTCGCCATATTACATTAGTATTGCATTCATAATATGGCAACAGGAAAATTGTCATGTTTTGACAGAGTATCCTATCTACCAAACTCTAAATAAGACCCTGTTTCTTGAAGAAGTTTATTCTGCAATGGCTCTTGTGGGCTCATCAATCTACATCTGTGTGTGGAAACAAGCTGAAATCGCTGTTAGCATCAGCTGAAGTCATTTTGTTTGTGGCAGCCATTTTAGTTAGCCATGTGTTCGCCATGTGCTTTCTCCCTCTTCACTGTTGCCTGCCCTTGTATTCTGCTTGAGTCATCATGGTCAGAAAGGCCTGTAGCTGCCAGAATGCACCTGCTCTTTAAGTAACTGTCAGGCTATTTTAACTAATGTCAGCAATATTATAACTCCTCCCACTCTGGTGATGAAGCGATTCTTATGTATCCTTATATGTAACTAGCTATTTGTGTAAAGTCTTGTACTGCCTCTTTTTGAGTCTCCATGCTTACTCAGCTGTAAATAGGGCGTAAAAGGCCCTTGGTTTCTGTACTCCTTGGACTGCCTCATACAGTGGCCTGAGGGTACCGTATTGACGCAATCACCCTCATGTGAGGTTAATACATTTATTCTCTTTAATATTACAGCTTCTGTGCCAATCTCTTCTTTGTTGGTTTAGGGACCGGTGAATCAGTGAGCCCCTAAAAAGGCATTTTATTCCACATGTGAACACCCAGCATTCTCATTGGCATCTGATATTACGCTATAAAAATATGCAGGTCCTGTTGCAGAGCAGAATCTTGATCAACTTTAGATCCTTGAAGGAGACACTGAATAGTGTACATACTTCCTTAAGGATAGTTATTTTAGAAATTGAGACAAGCATGGCTGTCAACTAACTAGCATCCCATTCTCTTCTGTATGGTCACTGCACCCCTAAATCAGTGCCCCAGAGAATTTTGGCCTAGATGCCGAATGCAACCAAGAGGTGAATGACATAGCAGTATTGCAGTGCATACAGTTGTAAGAGTGGATCCAGAGGATTGAAAAGCTAACTTATACACCTATTGTTCTGTATGAAAATGTCTCTGTGAGGTTTATCGGTCATGCAAAGTTTTTGTTTATTGAAAGATATTTCTAAGTGAGGTAGGATAGTCTACAGTTACTCATCTCTGAGTGTTGGCATGGTCGGCCCCAAATTATGAGACTGGAGTCTGGGGTTTGCAGGTGAATATTATTTAGTGAACAATAGCACTGACAGAGTTAGCATGAGTAGATTTCTCTATCATTTAGCCTGCAAACAGACTTTGGGGAGCTGGGTTATGATTCTGGTATTGTGTTGTGAAAGACATTTTGCTGAAGTACCAATCAAAGTCTGAGATGGTTTATTAAAAAAGAAAAAAGTAATAGCCTGTGAATCATGGGTTAAGTTAGCCTTGGTGTCCTCTAGAAAACTGAATTGAAGCATGCTCAATATTCAAATGCAGGGCACATTTGTATAGTGTTACATGAATGGAGCTACAATGGGCAAAACCTGATTGATGCAAACAGAGAAACCATGCAGGTGTCCTAAGACAATCAGAGAAGGACACCTCCTTTAGACATTTGTTAGTATGAGAAAAAAAAACATGGCTGTCATAGGTTACAGTTACGCTAGTGAACATTTTTATATCATAGCAAATGGGACCTTCAACACTAGTCTGTTTGGATTGGCCTGTGAGGTAAACCCAGATGATTAGAATTAGGGAAGTTCTCCAATGTAAGGTGTTGCCTGTTTAACCAAGACTGAATTCAGAGAAACTTCAGCACTCTAAACTAATCTCTGCATTGAAAAAGCCAAGCTAGTGGCCATTTCAAAAGCATTGCCAGGAATCGCCATCACTTTGGTTCCTGTCAATGCTTTCCTCAGTTTGATGCAGGGCTCCATCAAAAAAGAAAAGCAGGTCTTTCTTTTTTAAACTAAAAAAGATATTGCCTCCTTGCCACAGGAGTCATCTCCCCATCTGAGTGGGACATGTTTTGCTTTTGCTGTCCCTTACCAACAGGGTTTGCCTGGTGGCGATGGACAGAAAAAAATGACTATATGTCCATCCTAAATGGGCGGACAGACATATAGCCAATTCTTTGAGCCATCAGAGAAGTTTGGCTATGGCGGTGAAGGAGTGTCACTGCTGTAGCCAAGCCTTTGGTTTGCCCACATATAAATTAGGCTGGTGGACTACTGTGTAGATGGGGAGGGAATTCTGTCACTGTTGCAATGGAGTTCCTTCCCACCAGCAATTAAATCAGCAACTTAGTCTCTGAATTGGAATTTTAATTATTCCAGCGGGGTAAGGTCAGAGGCTGTGGCTGGCGCGTGTTCCTTGAAGCTAGATATGTCATCGCTGAGCTCCCGCTGAAGCCATTTGTTTTGGTGCCAAAAGCTCAAAGACTGATAAACCTGAATTTCATTTACACTGCAGATGGTTTGCTTGTTGGATAATTCTGTCACTGTTGCAATGGAGTTACTTCCCCACCAGCAATTAAATCAGCCACTTAGTCTCTGAATTGTAATTTTAATTATTCCAGCGGAGTAAGGTCTGAGGCTGTGACTGGCGCGTGTTCCTTGAAGCTAGATATTTCATTTCTGAGCTGCCGCTGAAGCCATTTGTTTTCGTGCCAAAAGCTCAAAGACTGATAAACCTGAATTTAATTGACACTGCAGATGGTTTGCTTGTTGGATAGCTTTGCTGTCTTGCCCGCAGGTCTTACATTTGGGCTTAGTCAATTTTCTGGAAGTCAAAGTGCTCAAGCAAGCTTCAGAGAGCTCAAAACTGTGACTGTGATATCCTACTGAACCAGTTTCTTCTGTGTCACAAAGCTCCAAATGAGACAAACCCGGTTTTATTGCCTGCATAGGGTGCAATCTCCTTTGGCAAGCCTCTACACTTTGTCCCAGTTCTAAGGAGGTAGAAACAATTACTTCGGCCTTATTTAGACACCAGTAGCTGGGATACTCCATCACAAACGTGACGGATATCCCCTTCACCAAATTACGTTCTCCATCCGATATAATGGGATCGTAATATTTCCACCCACCAAGATCTAAATTAGTCTCAACTTTCTCCAAGTGCTGTTAAACATCCTCCTAGTTAGTCCTGAAGCCTCTGGCTCCTAAGTGCCGGCTTCTCAGTACCAGGTCTCTCTCCAGCGAGGCCTCCTGTGGTGTACTGTGCCCCATTGGAGTCAGGAGTTGTAAAGTACTGCCTCTTTGTAAGGTGTACTAAAATGAAGCACAGTGTTGAGAGTGCGAGATATCCTCAGAGGAAGATCAAGGCAGCAAGAAGAAAAAACTAATCCTCTTTTTGTGATAGTGTAGGCGAGCAGTTAGGCGTATCCGAGAAAAGTGTTAAGAATTTGTTGTACTCACAGAGGAAATAACTGAGATACACACTCAAGAACAAATCTGAAACCAATTTTGTATAAAAATAAAAAGTTTCTTTATATATGTTTTGAGAAGCAAAACCTCAATTCAGGGATAGACTTTGTACAGTTTTAAAGTACTTCAATAAATACTTTGTGGATTGTGGTATTCGGAATAAAAGGTGATGCAGTTTAAAGTATGCAGTACTTTCAGTATCTATGCACTTGGTGGTTGATACCATCAAATATTTAACATTACGGTCAGCTGAGGAAGCCTCGGATGAGAATAGCTTTAATAGAGTTCACTAGAATGCCAACACAGTTAACGCTGCGGTCGCCAGAAGAAGGTCACTTTAGTCCTAGGGAAGTACCGCCAAAACCCAGCGGTTGCAGTCGCACTTGCTGGGGTGAAGGTGTAGTCCTGGTTGGTGGAATAATGCCTATGCAGTTACCCTTGTGCAGATCTTATACATCTGATACAGGGGCATAACACAGACCTCTTGCACCATTTCATTAATTAAGAGGGCAGGCGTGCACACCATTTCATTCATAAAGAGGCTTGTTTACTGCTGAGCGAGGGGGCCCCCTGGAGCATGGGGGCACCCACAATGCGGGGGCGAGCCTGTGTTACCAGTCGCCATAGCTGCCCAGACCGTAGACACTGAGTTTGTTTGTTTTTTACTGCACCGCAAAAAGACATCTTCCCTTACATATTTGTATATTGATTAATGTAAAAGGCTTATGTTGCCTCACCCCAAATGTAAGTCCATCATACATTTATTATCTTTAAAAAAAGAGGTTGATCTTCAAGGTTTTTTTTTAGCGGGGCTTGCAGAAATGGGTTTCTTTTGGCACTGTATTCATGTTTATAAAATTACGTCATTCTTCCACCTGTTTAAGCCAATAGGAGGACCACATATTTACTGACTCGAGAAGCGATGTTTGTGACTTCTAAAACAGGTCTGTTGTAGTTGCCCTCGTGGTCTAATCGTTATGGCGATGGCTGTCAGGCTTTTCCCATTCTTCGCACTTTTCACAAACCATAACAGCAACCCCTGCCTCCAGGAAATTGAAAGGGCTCTGCTTTTGTTGTGTTTTTTTACATAGCGCCTAATAGGTAAACTGTAGTTTACATTTTTCCTTTCTCAATGTGTCAGCACTATTTAAATCAACATATTAATGTACACCATCTTTTTCCGATGGATTGTATCCTAGGATTCAAATGTTTTATTTATTTTTGTCCTTGATGCTCGGAGAGGCCTTTAGGTTCCCACAAGGTGCTATGTAAAGGAAAGGGCCGGATGCTGGTGTGGCTATTGTGATGAGAAGCCTGGTGCCTACGAGGTTGTTAATTCGTAGTTTGGACAGGCGTATTCAGTATTGATGGGGTTTAGGGGCTGCTGAGATACCCCCCCTCCAATATTCGCATGTAGCGGACAGGAGGAGAGGGGATTGCACCACCATACCCAACAGGCCTACATGACACAGTTGTTGTGTTAGTAGGTGTGTGTGGCAAAGGGGTGAGTGCATTTTTTTGGGGGGCCAACTAGAAACTCTGCCTCGGCGGGCAGGGGCTGAGCGAAATTTTAAGCTTACATGGCGGGACGAAAACCAGTTGGCTTAGTGAAATAATGCAATGAAATATACAAGTGGGCTCATGTGTGGGTATTGCTGTGACATCTGCAGGTCACATGTTTCCATCCTGGAAAAATGGTGGAATTGGTTATTGGTATGCCTGCTTGCTGTAGAGCTGTTCGGGGCACATTTCCCACCCCTGTAAAGTGGCCGAGTGGACTGATGTATATGGCAGGTGAAAGGTTGCAGTCCCTAATTATATGTTTCAGAGAATTCATGCGCCTTTTGAAGTGAATTCTGTCCAAGCTTATAATAACATTGAAAGTCCAAGTAAAAAAAAAAAAAGTTTCAGGGCTTATTGAGCTAGCTACACAGATGTATGTGTAAGCCGTGGGCCACAGGTAGGATCCGAATACGATAGCACTGTGGGTTGATGTGCCCACTGTGTAACTTGCGCATTACAGGCTCAGATACTAGGGAATTTGCACGAATGAACCTGTTTCTCATGTGCAATGTGTGTTAAGTCCAGTTCGAGGGATCACAGCAATAACAATGCAACACAATTCAAGTA
Source organism: Lissotriton helveticus (assembly GCF_964261635.1). NCBI lineage: Eukaryota > Metazoa > Chordata > Amphibia > Caudata > Salamandridae > Lissotriton > Lissotriton helveticus. Next base: position 750,794,985 of record NC_136061.1, read on the forward strand.
AGGTAGCTCAGTGAGCTGCTCAGTCTGTTGCAAGTCATCTTAATGGGTCTACTCATCAATCAACTAGAAGGAGTTTACCTTCACTAAAACACTATATATATCTTACACCCCCTGGAGAAAAGGGCAGCTGTGGGGGGGGGGGCCTGCACACGCAAAACAGTCATATGCAAATCAGTCTTGACCCTGCTCCTCATAAGAACAGTCTAGCCCAAGTGCCAGGCCATCCCTGCACCGGAAACGGTTTCGGGGTTTCACCCCTCATCGGCCAGGCTAGTTTGGCTCCAGTGACTTGGAGAGCAAGGGACCCACATCTGGGCATACCCCTCCCACTCAGGCTGACAAATGCAAAAAGAACAGTTGATGGACAGAATGCTGAACAATGCCAAACATTCAACCATGTACATAGATCTGGGCCTAAATCCATTGTTTTTTGTTTTTTGGCTACCCATGCCATTACCAGTTTATATGCAAATCAGTCTTGACCTTGTTCCTTGTGGGAACAGTCCAGCCCAAACTGCCAAGCCAGGTTCTAACTGGACCGGAAATAAGCTTCCTGGGACCGGTTTCAGGGCATCACCCTTCATCAGCCAGGCTAGCTTGAATCCAGTGTTGTAGTGAGCACAGGACCCACATCTAGGCATACCATTCCCATTTAGAGTGACATATGCAAACAAAACAATTGCTGGACTGATTTGCATATGGCTGGGTCCAAACTGGGGTGGTGTGGTGAGCAAAAGAATGATGGATTATTTCTTTTGCACATGTTGCCCTAAGTGGGAAGGGTGGGCCCGATTCACAGAACTAACTTAAGACAAAATCCTAAACTTACTACTTTTGGTATTCACAGAAGTTAGGATTTTGTCTTAAGTTTGTCTTAAGACAGACTTAAGACAGACTTAAGTTAGGATTTTGTCTTAAGTCTGTCTTAAGACAAACTTAAGACAAAATCCTAACTTCTGTGAATACCAAAAGTAGTAAGTTTAGGATTTTGTCTTAAGCTAGTTCTGTGAATCGGGCCCGGTATGTCCAGACGTGGTGCCCGTGCTCACTACACCACTGGATTCAAACTAGCCTGGCTGATGAAGGGTGATGCCCTGAAACTGGTCCCAGGATGCTTATTTCTGGTCCAGGGAGGATCTGTCTTGTGCAGTTCTGGATGGACTGTTCCCACAAGGAACAGGGTCAAGAATGATTTGCATATGGCTGGATCCAAACTAGGGTGGTGTGGTGAGCAAAATAATGATGGGTTTAACCCAGATCCTTGTGACTGGGGGCAAATGTTTGCATTGTACAGCATTCCGTCCATCAATTGTTTCTTTTGCACCGGTGTAGGTATAGCCACTTGTGTGAGCACTACAGTGTATGATTGTGTGTGTGGTTGTGTGTGAATATTGCACACTGTGTTACTGTTTGTTACCACAGTGCGAACGTGCATGGCACTGTTAGTCTAGGTGTTACAGTATGCTAGTTTCTCAGCCTATTGCTGTCTGTGTGTGTGCCACCCTGTGCCTGCATGTTTGCGTGCCTGTACCACAGTAAGTCTGTGTGTCATTGTGTGTGTCTGGGTGTGCCTCTGTTTACCTGTACCTTTCTCTGGGAGGTTAGCATCGTAGAACACTCACATGCATACATGCCCAATAAGCAGCTGACCCTGTAGACACTGACAATTCTTCTGCCCATATCTGTCTATGTGCTTGTGTGCCACTTTGTTCTCTGTGAACCTCTATGTTTGTGTGCCATTGTGCGTGTGTGTCTTTGAGCCTGTGTAACACTAGATTGTCTACTTACCACTGTGTGCGTAGGCCTAAGAGTATGAAATGAACAGGAAGCTGCTCCTGCAGTCCTTGGTAGCTTCCAGAGAAAATGGGTCCAAGTGTCTATCAGGGTTGTAATGATGGCCTCTGAAGTGCCTGTTACGCTGGGGGTGAAGGTGTCACCGTTCTGTGGCCCCCAGCTATTCAAGGGCCCCATTCAGTCCGAAGCCAATGAATATCTGTGAGACATGACGCACTCAGGAGCCCCTCATGAATTCTGCTGGAGGGCCCGAACATTTTGCTTTACCCCATCAGTCCAACAAGTACCGACTTGTATCCACCTGGGTGATCCACTAAAGAACGACAAGTACCAGAGTCCCGAGGGGCGATCCGGAGGAGGGGCTAGCGGTGTGCGCTCTATTAATGACTAAACACAATATGGCTCCCTTGAGCTTTGGGCCGACGGGCTCTTGGACGACGCACCTGCGTGCCGGTTCTGGCATCGAGGCCTTTGACTGTTGTGTGGCGGTCTTCTCTTCCACCCCTAACAATCTTTCTCTACTGATGAGGGAAGTTATCCCGAAACCCGAGACATGTCTCGGGCGATATCCTAAAACCCGGGACATGTATCGGGTCTAGAGATTCATCAGTCCAACAAGTACCGACTTGCACCCACCTGGGTGATCCACTAAAGAACGACAAGTACCAGAGTCCCGAGGGGCAATCCGGAGGAGGGGCTAGCAGTGTGCGCTCCATTGATGACTAAACACAATATGGCTCCCTTGAGCTTTGGGCCGACGGGCTCTTGGACAACGCACCTGCGTGCCGGTTCTGGCATCGAGACCTTTGACTGTTGTGTGGCGGCCTTCTCTTCCACCCCTAACAATCCTTCTCTACTGATGAGGGAAGTTATCCCGAAACCCGAGACATGTCTCGGGCGATATCCTAAAACCCGGGACATTTATCGGGTCTAGAGATTTATCAGTCCAACAAGTACCGACTTGCACCCACCTGGGTGATCCACTAAAGAATGACAAGTACCAGAGTCCCGAGGGGCGATCCGGAGGAGGGGCTAGCGGTGTGCGCTCCATTGATGACTAAACACAATATGGCTCCATTGAGCTTTGGGCTGACGGGCTCTTGGACGACGCACCTGCGTGCCGGTTCTGGCATCGAGACCTTTGACTGTTGTGTGGCGGCCTTCTCTTCTACCCCTAACAATCTTTCTCTACTGATGAGGGAAGTTATCCCGAAACCCGAGACATGTCTCGGGCGATATCCTAAAACCCGGGACATGTATCGGGTCTAGAGATTCATCAGTCCAACAAGTTCCGACTTGCACCCACCTGGGTGATCCACTAAAGAACGACAAGTACCAGAGTCCCGAGGGGCGATCCGGAGGAGGGGCTAGCGGTGTGCGCTCCATTGATGACTAAACACAATATGGCTCCCTTGAGCTTAGCTTTGAGCCGACGGGCTCTTGGACGACGTACCTGCGTGCCGGTTCTGGCATCGAGGCCCTTGACTGTTGTGTGGCGGTCTTCTCTTCCACCCCTAACAATCTTTCTCTAGTGATGAGGGAAGTTATCCCGAAACCCGAGACATGTCTCGGGCGATATCCTAAAACCCGGGACATGTATCGGGTCTAGAGATTCATCAGTCCAACAAGTACCGACTTGCACCCACCTGGGTGATCCACTAAAGAACGAAAAGTACCAGAGTCCCGAGGGGCGATCCGGAGGAGGGGCTAGCGGTGTGCGCTCCATTGATCACTAAACACAATATGGCTCCCTTGAGCTTTGGGCCGACGGGCTTTTGGACGACGCACCTGCGTGCCGGTTCTGGCATCGAGGCCTTTGACTGTTGTGTGGCGGCCTTCTCTTCCACCCCTAACAATCCTTCTCTATTGATGAGGGAAGTTATCCCAAAACCCGAGACATGTCTTGGGCGATATCCTAAAACCCGGGACATGTATCGGGTCTAGAGATTCATCAGTCCAACAAGTACCGACTTGCACCCACCTGGGTGATCCACTAAAGAATGACAAGTACCAGAGTCCCGAGGGGCGATCCGGAGGAGGGGCTAGCGGTGTGCGCTCCATTGATGACTAAACACAATATGGCTCCCTTGAGCTTTGGGCCGACGGGCTCTTGGACGACGCACCTGCGTGCCGGTTCTGGCATCGAGGCCTTTGACTGTTGTGTGGCGGCCTTCTCTTCCACCCCTAACAATCTTTCTCTACTGATGAGGGAAGTTATCCCGAAACCCGAGACATGTCTCGGGCGATATTCTAAAACCCGGGACATGTATCGGGTCTAGAGATTCATCAGTCCAACAAGTACCGACTTGCACCCACCTGGGTGATCCACTAAAGAACTACAAGTACCAGAGTCCCGAGGGGCGATCCGGAGGAGGGGCTAGTGGTGTGCGCTCCATTGATGACTAAACACAATATGGCTCCCTTGAGCTTTGGGCCGACGGTCTCTTGGACGACGCACTTGCGTGCCGGTTCTGGCATCGAGGCCGTTGACTGTTGTGTGGCGGCCTTCTCTTCCACCCCTAACAATCTTTCTCTACTGATGAGGGAAGTTATCCCGAAACCCGAGACATGTCTCGGGCGATATCCTAAAACCCGGAAACCCGGGACATGTATCGGGTCTAGAGATTCATCAGTCCAACAAGTACCGACTTGCACCCACTTGGGTGATCCACTAAAAAGCGACAAGTACCAGAGTCCCGAGGGGCGATCCGGAGGAGGGGCTAGCGGTGTGCGCTCCATTGATGACTTACCCCACCAGATACTATATGCCACATATGTGTCTGCATGTCACTGTATGCATGTATCTGAGTGGATGGGATATGGAGCACACATAGTGACAGTTATCCCTACAGATATTGGCAGCTCTTTAGTAAACCTGAGTCTTTAAGTCACTGGTTCTGTGTACCCCGCTGTTTACATGTCTGTGTTTGACAAGAAGTAGAGAAAACAAAGTGACAGCTGTCCCTGCAGACATTGGAAGCTCTTTAGTGTATCCAGCCCTGCCTGTATCGACAGATGCTGACAGAGCAGTTTATTTTTATAAGTGTGTCACTGTGTATCCATGTGTTTGCGTGTCATTGTATGTCGGCACCTGCCTCTGCGTGCAGTGCTTAATTTGTGAAAAGATAGGTGCAAGGGTCCAAAGTTTTTCTTAGAACCCCAACGCTTCTGAATGCTCAGGTTGCCAAATACCAAGGCAGTCTCATCTTGATTCCACATCTTGCCTCTTTCTTTCAGCGCCCTACAATACTTCTCTCTTTGTGTCACTCTTGCAGGTTTTGCTCCTTCCTCTCAGTTGTAGGGAGGCTTTGCTTTCTCCTTTTGTCAGTTTTCCTCCATTTTCTCAATTTTCTGCGTTCCTTTCTCTGTTTTTGTTCAAAATCTATTAGTCGAAAATAAATCAAGTTTCCCAAAAATTCACGCTAGTGTCTACCAGGGGCCCACATTAAGAAATGCCTGTCTGAATGAATGCATTTAATGCATAATTACTTTAAATCATTGCAAAACTGTGATACAGTATCAAAGTTAATATTTTACATCTTGTGTACTTCTCATGTATGTTGTCAGCCGAGTTTGTATGGATTTGCAGATTTGGGATTGTCTTTCAAATTTTCAAGTTATTGTCCATTAATGTCAATTTTATTTCAGACCCTTCAAAGTTGTTCTTTGTTCTCCAGCCATAGTGTTCTTGAGACAATAGGATCACACCTTGGCATTATTCTGATTGCTGCCTCAGTTAAATAATCTGCTTTTGACAGTATTGTTACAAATTGCAAAGCTTGTATGTTAAGTGTTTCCCACTTTCTCATTAAAACATAGAGAAAGACAATATAGAGGCATTTCATTTAAATGTTGGAGGTTTCAAATCTAAATATACTAGATTTCTGGGTGGTAGGGCAAAGTGGTAGGAGGTGGGCAGGGCCACAGGGGGGCCCCTCCATGTGCTTTGCAGGGGGGCCTCCTCAAGATTTGTTACGCCACTGATCTCATATGTACATGTCCAAAACTCCATCTAGCATGAGTCACGTTGTTAAAGGAAGCCTTTCAGATGAGAGGAATAAGATCTTGTAGGTCTGCTATTATTACTGGACTTAATACATAGGGTTTTTGAGACAACTTTGATATTTGAGGTTAGGTTATTTTTTGTGCGAAATTACATTGATGAAATCATTTTTAAGTATTTTTTTAATCAAAGCTCTGAAGTTACTGTAATGATTTTCATTAATTGTACAGTTAATAAATACTTACCTTCCGGGTAATTAAACTAAAAAAAGTACTTTGTAGATTGTGGTATTTGGAATAAAAGGCAATGCAGTTTAAAGTATGCTGTATTTTCAGTATCTAAGCACATGGTGGTTGATACCATCAAATATTTAACATTACAGTCAGTGGAGGAAGCCCCGGATGAGAATAGCTTTAATGGAGTTCACTAGAATGCCAACACAGTTAACGCTGCGGTCGCCAGCAGCAGGTCACTTTAGTCCTATGGAAGCACCGCCATAACCCAGTGGTTGCAGTCGCAGTTGCTGGAATGAAGGTGTAGTCTTGGTTGGTGGAATAAGGCCTATGCAGTTACCCTTGTGGTCTCTGGAAGGTGGACACTGCCGAGAAGTTTCGGAGGACCACGCTACAGTGGACAGTTGGAGGTCTTCTCCACTGGCTTGGTGAAGTTCTTTGGAGACCCAGAACTTGGGTATGGCAGGATTTGAGAGGCCCCTGGAGCAGGAGTACGAGAAGTCAGGGGTGCTGGGTGTCGAAGTTCACCGGCAGCTGTCAGGCCACAGGTGGGTTGCAGGCCAGACAGTCACAGAGGAGAGGCAGTCATGTCAATGTTGCAGCTTCTGCCATTGGAGCCTCGAGCAGGAGGGTAGAGGCTCTCAGGAGTGGGTCTGTTTCCAGCATCAGTTGCTGTGCTAAGAGGATCCCTTGAGGTGATGGAGGCATGCTGCAAAGTTTCTTTACAGTGAAGAGTCATGTCGACATGAGTGCCAGTCCTCAACCACTGTGGTTCTTTCCCAGCGGTCATCCGGGACTAGAACCTCTAGTCCAAAGGGAGGTTCTTGGAAATTTGCAGAAAGCTGATGAACTCTGGGATTTCTTGGAGGCCTCACATGTGGCAGGAAGGACAGCAGATTGCATAGGTCGAGTCTTCAGCAGCTGTGTGGGTTTGTGCCAGTTTCTTCTGCATTGAATCTCAGTTCTTGAACTGCAGATGTCTTCTTCCATAATCTTCTTTTTGTCTGTTGAATCTGAGGTCAGGTTCTTGGAGAGCCAACTAAATACTGAATTTATATGCGTTCTCAGTGGGGGCTAGGTGGTAACCAATGGGTTGCCTACCTATAAGGTGCCTACATCCTCTTTATACTTGCCCCATGTAGGGGTGGGCATACCCTGACTCCTAATAGGCTACTAACCGCATCCTCAAGATGGCAGACAGTGAAAAGTGGGATCAACCTTGCCTGCTCCACCTAAGGGTTGGTCTAGGGTGAAGGTGGACCCACCTTCTATTTTACCCTAATTTTCACGCCAGTCCTGCAGCTGAACGTGGAGGAGAAGTGGGAGTGGCGCTCTGCTTCTAATAGCAGAGGGCTAGGTAGGGTTCAAAGGCGGAAAATCCTTTGAAGCTCCTGCTTCTGCTGAGGCAGATCCTGCAGTGGGAGGTTGCGACCACCTCTGCCTAGAGCAGGCATTGTCTCGGGATCCGGGAAGCTCTGGCTTTCTACCCAGGTGTCCAGAAACATGTCTGGTGATGGCAGGAGACTAAAACTAGACAAGGACAACAAGTAGGTTTCATGGGGCCCTCCAGTAGGGTCTCCTGTCTGAATGTATTAATAAATCCAGTACTGGTGTCAGCAAGATTTATTAAGACAAGATGTTTAGTACCAATCAGTGAAGCCATTATGGAGCTAGAAAACTTGTGCTGATGAGTATACAGCCCATGTGCTCTTTATGGATTCCCTGTTCACTTACAACACCCTGAATGGACTGGACATTGTAGGGGCATATCTGCTCATACTGATATGTCCTCACATATGGTATAGTGTACCCTTCCTTAGGATGGAAGGCCTGCTGAAGGGGTGATTTACCTAAATTGTATGCAGTGTAAAGGTGGCATGGCCCACAGGGCTGTGTGCAAAGCCAACTCTTTGATTTGTCCTGCACCTGGACATGCAGCCTGCAATAACAGCCCTACCTGGTTTGAATGAGCGGTTCCTAGTGGACCTTCTTCTGTCCCCATGCCCTGGGGATCCTGGGTATAATTTACTGGGGCTTACAGGGGAAACAGGAGTTATGCCAACCGTGGTTCCATTTTTGGGTAAGGAGACCTGGCACTGGGAACTTGGTTAGCAGGGGCCCAGTACACTTACAGTTTGAAATTACATCAGACATCAGGCAAAAAATGGGGGACTAACCATGTCAAAAGAGGCACTTTCCTACAAGAGTCCTTCTGTTTTTTGTGCCCCTGAAGCAGGCAAACAGGAGAACAGCCACTGGAGGCTCAAAGATCAGTTCCAACCCTGGGCACCAGCAGGATTCATGAAAACTAGAGTGAGATCACTTCTTCAAACAGGGGCAGCAATCATCTACCAGCAGGGCCTTCTTCAAGCAGACTTATCCCAAGTCCAGGTCTGCTGAGGTAGTGTTTGAGGTGCCAGATTTATCCTATGCCCTATCCAGAGAATGAGGGCATTCTGCTACCTCCCAGTCATCCACCTCCTTTTGCAGCACTTCCTCTTTCTCATACTATAACATTATCTAGGAGCTTCTGTTTTAGTATGGAAGAATCCTATTGCCACCAGGGAGGCCTGTCTTCAGTTCATTAGCAACTCCCCTATTTAAATGAGTTCTCTTCCTACCAAGCATGGTCCAAACTGATGCCCTATCCTACTGAAACTGGAGCCAGGATATCTTGGGGGTCCTAGGAATAAATAGGAGAACCCCCAACACCTCAAAGTCAATGAAGTTAGTTCTAATTATGTCTTTTTTCTGCCAGCTGTGCCTGTCTATTCCCAGATAGCTAATCCCTGCTGAGTGATCAGGTATCAATATCACCCTTTCCTTCACAGACACAGAAGCAGACCATTGTCTTCTAAGCCATGGCTATTGACTTCCCACCCAGGGATGTATGATCCTGCTCTGTTGGTATGATGTGTGGCAGAACTGATTTTAAGCGGTTCTGGTACAAACAGTCTAAAGTATGGGCCTAATTCACGAAAAGCCTCCACAATTGTGCGGAGGTCTTGCAGTCACAGCAGGGGTGACACACGTGTTGCGGACCTCAACAATTGAAAACTGCTGTACGGAGGTCCTGTCACGAGTGTGGGATCCCCGCCATAACTGCCAGGTCTCTGTAACGATTGTGAAGATCGTTTGTGAATTAGACCCTACATTTTATGAAGTTATTTTTACACTCAAGTTATCATAAATCTTATTTCCCTATTAAATCAGAATTCCAGATACGGAAATTACTTTGAAGAACTTTTCTAGCATTTTCCCTGCCAATCCTATGGAAAATGTAGATAAACCTATCCAGTTAAATGCTTTTTAGGTCTTCAGTCACTCTTGGGCATTTAAAAAAATATATAAAATGTGCCACCTTTTCAATAAATAAATAAGTAACTTGTACTGTAGGCTTATAAGGTTCAATTTAGGGGTAAGTTACTAATATGTAAAAATAGTTTTTCATACATGATGACAGCACTTTTCTTTGTCATGTGTTACTGAAGTGCTCTAAACTGTGTTGCAGCCTTAGCACATTAGTGCTCCTAGCAACCATTTATTTGTATCATGTATGTGGGAGGTGTAAACATACATTACAGCACAAATATGGCATTTAACTCTAAAGCAATTGGTGAATTTAGTTTCCTGCACCATTTAAGGCCTTACAGGGAGGTTAAATGGACATATTGGATTAAACAAATTTTACCAGCACCATTCTGGGGCCAAAGTACATGAACTGTGGCACTGAATGGCAGTGTGTTAGGGAATAGAGTCCTAACACCTGCACAATAAGGTCCAAAGTGGAAAATCTGTGGTGGCCATGCTGAAAAGGCAAAGCAGTAACACCAAACTTTTTGAAAGAGATAGCATATGGTGATCTATGCTAGCTCTGACTCTAGTAAACAGATTTCATTGATACGTATTCTTAATCCAAGCTAAATATGGTTCCAAGGCTTTCAATTGGAAACCAGAAATCCTGGTTGTGGATATAAATTCATTAAATTCTGGAGTAACTTAGCTTGAGGCTCTGGACCTGTCCATTTCCACACGGCAGTATTGCTTTACAGAACGGATTGATCCAGGGACCTAACTTACATACCTCGAATTTTGATGGTTGCTACGTTACCTTGAAACTATTTGAAATGTTTATAACTCTCTTTGGACTGTATAATTCTTGAACACAATGACAAGCCTTGAGACAGCCCTGGCTCAATTAGTCACAAAGGGCGAAACACGTGTCGGATGTTCCCTTCTCTCACAAACCCTTTAAAAAAACAAGCCAAAGGAGTGAAATATATGCATAAAGCGGTGTATGAAAATAAAATTACTATCTTCACTCAAACTAACTTAGACTACTGCCCTGTGTTAAAAAAGGATTCATCCTATCGGCTAAAACAGATAGATTGGAAGTGAGGAACAATTGCTTACACCTTTACCTCCATGGTTCCAAGGCTTGATTAGTCATTAAAAGTGAAAATGGTCTTACAGATGATTTGCTAAAGTCATCAGATTCCCTGTGTGATATACTTCTTTGTGCAAACGTTTTAGTTACACAGTTCATATCTATCTTTTTATTCTTCCATGGAATAGAGAAACTCAGGAAAACTTCATTCAGCACACACCGCTTTAATATACCTACCAAGAAATTTTAAGACAATTTAGAATGATTTCATGGTTAATACTGGTCATTGTATTAGTCAAGACAGAAATGCACAAAAAGACCTGTGCCCGTTTGATTCTGTTCTCCAGATATCCAAGGTTCAGTTCCTCTTGGCATATACATTGAAGAGCAATGTGTGAATGGTCCAACAGTCATCAGCAGAATTGATTTTATTTGGCTTATAAGCTGGAAACATTTGAATAACCTGATACACCTACGCCATAGAGTCGTATAGCTAGACCCCTGCTTGAATAGATCATCTTGGTTTGAGCAATGGATTTTCAACTGAAACATTATATGTCTTTTGGAGGTATCAATAGATAAGAGAAAGAAGAGTCTGGCTTCAAAATGTTAGTAGTTTTTGGGCCCATGATTAGGGTAAACGTCTCTAAACAATTTGTGAAAATAAATACATTTGCTGCCCTAGACATATGCACTGCATCATCTGCGTACAGCAATAATGGTGTGCTCTTATTACCCTCCCTAGAAGTGCTCTTCTTCCAATCCTTTGCTGAAGCCTCAAATTGGTTTGAATATAGTGTAAGGAGGAAAGGAGTCAGGATAGAACCATAGTAAACTCCCCTAACCAAGGCAAAGCTATCTGAGGCACTCATATCTGTCAAATATCTTACAGACAAATTACTTTGCAGTGTTTTCTGGAAATCAATTGTTGCACAGTCCAATCACTTTCAAACTAATGTGATGGGCAGCTTTGCTTTGTTGATACAGTCCAAAACTGAGATGAGGCCAATAAGGCCAAATATATAGTGTTCCCCATTTCCTATTGACATACTTGTTGACCCAAATATATGTGCTTAGACATTGTTGACCTGTCCCAAAAGCCCATCTAAATCTACCTTGAGATTGAGAGTGAACCCTGTTCAGTTTGGCCCATGTTTTTATTCAGGATTGTAAATGCCTATCAGAGAAATAGGCCAATAACAAGAAGGTTTATTTCTGTTGTCTTCTTAAAGACAGGAATAATAAATGATTGTGACCAGAAGTAAGTATTGTTGGATTGCAGGCTGAGTTCAAAATGTCATCGATGTTGTAGCTCATATGTCTTCATTGCATTACAGCGGTCAATAGTGACCCCATCAGGACCCGGGGCTTTCCCTGTCAAGATATTTTTTATTGTTTCCATTACCTAGTGACATTACAATTCCTGTTAGAGTAATAGTAAGGAATCTGAGAATTCAACAGTATCTGAAATCTCATTTTGGTTATTGCCAGTATAATGTGTTATCCAGGTCTCATGACTAATATATGAGTACAATTTAGGTTGGGTTATGCATAATGTCATGTGGCAAAATAGCACAGTATCCATGGCAAAGTGGATATTGTTAACACACCTTGAGTTTTTGTACTATTTTATTAGGTCAAATTGCATCCCTACATTCAAAATAAACATCAGGATGCATTTTGAGCTAAAATATATAGCATTAAATGCCAGTGTTGCATTTGGTTCAATTTCCCGTATTGTATGCAGAATTTCTGGTAATTATGCAAAAGTAAATTACATGAATTTCACACACCACTAGTCTTAATATGATTCTGAATATAGACTATTAGGCTAATTGGATTATGGCCACTGCAGGGAATAAGCAATATGCTATTTTCGATCAATTGCATCAACACCTGCAATGAGAAAAATAAATATTCAATATTACTTGAGGATCCTACTGCAGAAAAAGTCAGTATATTAAGGCCACTAGCTAGAAAATTAGAATCAGCATTATAGCAGTTTATTTTAATCACAGGTCTCTAAGAAAAACTCCCTTTGATTGAAAATAAATAGATTCAAAGGACATTATGGCAAGTATTCTCTATGGTTGTACACACTCTAATTATCAAATTGAAATCCCAGCCAAATGACATAAAAGAGAACCAAATATATCTGTTCCACAGGTAAATCATGATTCCAAAATACTTGGCAATTGATGAAGATTTAAAATATTTGAAGAAAAAAATATTATTTAAATAATTGATTAAAAGAAGAGTGCTACTACCTTTAAATCTCATTTCAGAGAAATGTGTATTGGAATAAATATCAATCTTACAATGACAACTCAGTCAAGAAATTATGAGATTCAAATTAATAATCCTCCCCAAGCGTGAGAGGAATTGCATAAAAAGTGTTTCTGTTAATAAAAGGGACAGTATTTACCCATGGTTCTTGTAGAAATTAATAACTAATACTGCATTAAAAGATACAAGCAGTCCACTCCACATTACATAGCATGGAAAGTATTTTGCTATATTCCATGAAATAATGCTAGGGGCAGAGACACCAAATTGTTAGCAATCACCTGAAAATGTGGCAGTGTTCAGCAGAGCTCAACGAAACTCATCACTTTTCTTAAACCTTCTTCAAGATAGTCCATCAGTATCTTCAAGTGACACAAGTACAGAAAGCCTTTAGACAATATGATGACAGTATTGGTAAAGCCTATCAAAGCTAAATATATTCAACCTGAACATGCAATTATTATGCCACAACATTTCCCAATGATTGGTCTTTATTAAAAGAGATAAGGTTGGTTACGTAGCTCAGTTTTTTTAGGAAAAGCTGCCACCAGCCACTGTGTTTTGAAATTGAAAACTACACAGTCATATGTCCTTAAATTCAGAAGTTTCCTTATGCCTGCACATTTCAGTTTAACCAGTGTACTAACCCCTTTTTTTTTGGTTGGACCAGATCTTCACATTCGTCTTTTAAAAGTGAAACATTTGCTAGTATAATGACATAGTGTCTCATTTAATGGGAGAGATCCAAAGTATCTAAAGATCCTTTTACAAACTACAGTTCCTTTGGATAGACAACAATTTGTCTAGTAAACAAGTAACCTCACATGAATTATGCTGAGCAATGTCTATAATTAGAGAATTTATGACAGGTAACAAGCCCAGGCAAAATATAACAGACGGCAATGTAAACAAAGAAAGCAAATATACAATTAAGATAACAAGAATATTCAGTTTAATAAATTTGATTAAAAAATTGTTAAAATAATTTGTGATGTGTTTTCTTTAAAAAAAGATTAGGAATTCTTTATACAAATAATCAAGGTAAATTGATCAACAATGTTCATAATAACCAAATTGATATAGAGAAAAGACGGTTTCTTCGACGCGTTTCGACACAATGGTGTCTTCATCAGGAAAATACCATCTCAGATAATGTATCTAAAAATAAGCAAGCAATACTTTAAAAACATATAAAATACAATATAAAGTGCATGTGGTTTGTACATCTTATTATGTAATACATTGCCTAGAGCTTGATGCCATAACATGATATTCCGCTATCGAGGTTACTCCCAAAGTTAGTGCCCGATATGATGGCATAATAAACAAAACATTCATACAAAAATTCAATAATGTAAACAATTATATGCATAAACAACAGAGCGATAATTCACTTTACATAAAGATGAAGAAGAAATATAAAGAAATAAAGAATTGAAAATGAAAAATAGCTCAACAAACAGATAGTGGTGGTAATCCTCTTACTTGTAATATTAAACTGTTGCACCGTTTTAAATGACAGAACAGTATTAAGATATAAATAGGGAGGGTTGGTTTGGGATGGGGGAAAAAGGAAGGGGAGGATAGGGGGTTTAATAAGGGATAAGTTGATCATTGTGAGTTCAAGATTATAAGCGAACTCAGGCCACGACTAATGATTTAATAGACATATACTGTCTATGACTGACTAATGTACAGGTTCATACCAAATTAGATAAAGTATCTTACCTCAAGGTCAATTGAGGTTTTATGATTGAGTTGATCGAAAATCACAAAAGGGTGACCAGTCGAAGTATAGACGGCACCAACAGGAAACTGAAAAATACAAAATCAGTAAATAAACTTCCAGTATGGGTGATCTGATATTTTAATGAGAAAATAAAACCTAAACGAGGTTCTTCACATTTGAGTGAAGCTATTAATGTGAAGGTGAAGAAGTTTTAAACTATATGAGGCATTTTATTACCTGTGAGTTGTCTAATGGGGAAGACGCTAAGTGCAACTCTAACTTCCGGTAGAAGGGAAATGGATGCTGGTTAAAATTAGTGTCGGGGACTGTAGAACCGACCCGTGGATGGTGATGACAAATCAGAGAATAATGTCATAGGTAATTAACAAGATGGATAAACGTTCTAGGTGTAGAGACTTTACAGACTCCCGTTTGAAGAATCAGTCTCAAAAGGACTGTGGGTAGGGGGTTGTGATATGCGCCCCTTCCCCCCTGCTGATCTTCCATGTAGTATTAAATGTATGCTCTTAATAGCAAAACGAGGCTGAAAGTCATCATAAATAGCTTTGTCTGCCTCTTGTAAATGTACAGGGTTATGACTACTCCTCAGAAACACTATGTGTAAGGATGTTTACAACCTGAAGGTCCTCTTGAGTCTGACCAGAACAATGTATATCTGTAGTTACAATAGCAACATGAGCAGAGCCAATGTTAGAGAAAGGCTCTAAAGCTGGTGTGAGCAGGTAATCACTACCAATTAGCTGCATGCTCATAATAGACACTGGATTTATTCTGGAGTCTCTGCACTTTTCCAAAACATGGAGTGGATTAATGTCTTTTATACCAGAAATGTCTCTTGGTGGTGTGGATGCAGCTTTACCTTACCTATCACAATGGCTCTCCAAATATAAACTAAGCTTAGGCTGCAGGAAAGAAAGGCAAAATCAAACAGATTGGTCCCACCTCAGATTTACTGGCCTTCTGCTGGGCCGCTTATGGGCCTCTCCTTGACGTGGGTGTAGTCCGGGCATGTCCATCACTGTGGGGAAGGATACTGCTACTTATCGTCCCCACAGTGATGATGGATTGAATAATGCCAGGGACTGTAGATTCTGCATCCTGACATGACTTTACTGGGAGAGATCGACTTTGTCTTGAGAAAATGTTTGCATCATTTGAAATTTCTGAGACCCACTTCCCCCCTCCTTTCTCCATCGCATGGAGTTTAAGTGAGTGGAACAGCAGGCTCTTCATGGTCAGAATGTTAATTTTCCTCATTAATTTGAATGTTTACACCACAAAACATTTAAAGCATACCCACAATGCCACAATATTCACACGGCTAGGGCGTAGGCAACTCATCATGCAAGCTAGGTGGGATCTTCAGTGGCTATCAATCCATGACTGGATCAGATGCACACTCAGCTGTCTTATGTTTAACATTAATCACACGGCCCCTAACTATCTGACAAGGGAAATAAACCTGTGCTATTTAGCAGGAAGTTAGGAACACTGACCAATTTGCAGTTGTAACAAAAGTTCAGGTCAAAAGCAGAGGAGGTAGAGCATTTTCCTCCCAAGGTTACCGTTGCCCTTTTACCTCAGACATATTGCTAATTACAACACCACCAAGAAAGCACTCAAGACCTACCTCTTCTAGGGGACCGGCAGATGACTCACACAAAAAGCACTACATGTAATATGCATATTATAAATGTTATGACTTATGGCATGGAATAACCAGATGGGAAGCCATGTGTGAGAGGAGTGAAATTTCACAAAATTAAGGGTCAGTTTCGGTAAAAATAGAGAAGACTCAAATAAATAAAGAAGACCCAAAATGTGCTGATATCTCGATTGTGGCGTGTGCACAAAAGTAAGACATACACAAGGGGAGGAATGAGTACTCATATCCTAAACAAGGAAGAATGCTGTAAATTGCTGTGTGCAATTAGCAAAATTGTACCAGGGGAAGCTAAATTCATCGGTGTGAAACAATGGTCAGAGTATTATTGCACTTATGTATTTCTCACTCAACAATGATTCATGTACCTGAAATGCCATCGGAGATACTTAAAAAGAACAGGTTTTATTGCCATAGGCTGCTATGTTGACTAATGATGAGGATAACTACTCTAAGCTGTTAAAACGTATTGAGAATTTTTATGGCTTTAACTGTTTGTAAAACAAATGTGCATTTCAGGAAAGTCAACCTATTAATTAGGCCTGAGCGGGAAATTCTGTTCCACTCGTTGGAATTTGGGTAGTTTGGGTAATTTTGCGTTCCGCGGAGAACGCAGAATTGCCGAAAGTTCTGCGATACGCGTCTTCGCGGATTTTTTTGCTTGTTTGCGCTTTCAAAATGTGTGTTCGCGTGATATTTCTCTCTGAGCACGCAAACAGCCTTCGCAAACAGGAAAAAAGCATTGCGAGCGGGCGGAACAAGCAATTTCGATGTTTGCGGAACCTTGCAATTTTACACCGTTTCACTGAGCTTTGCGTACCGCGACTACGCAAATTCCTCCCACCCCTACAAAATGTGCATGTTATTAACCTTGTTATGCTATGTTAATATAATTCTAAAGTGCTCGAATACCCATGGGTGTCTATAGGCAAGGGCAGTTGAGGACTAGAGGTTAAAAAGCCAAGTTTTGATAAACTTCCTAAAACTCAGTAAAGTGGGAGCTGCTATGATATTTAAAGGCAAACTGTTCCAGAGAGCCAGAGCTTCAGAGGAGAAGCATCCTCCCACCATTTGAGTCTGTTCAAGCTGGGGCGGGAGACCATCAGGGTGTTTTTAGATCATAGGGTTCTATTAGGTATGTACCAGGAGAGGGACTGTTTGAGGTAACCAGGACCTAGATCATGCAAGGCCTGATAGGTAAGGCATAGCACCTTGAATGTGATTCAGTTACCTTAATGGAGGCTGAAAAAGGATGGACTTGGGAAGAACAAGAATAAGTCTAGCAGCCGCATTCTGCACGCTTTGGAGTTTTTTCACATTTTGTTTTTGGAGCTTAACAAAAAGTCCATTACAGTAGTCCAGATTTGTGAGTATTAATAAGGAGATGGCTGTTTCTCTAGAAGTCGGAGGAATGAAAGTAAAGATCTTCCTGATATTTTTCCAAGTAGTGAAACTGGAAGAGACAACTGAGCTAATATGCTTTTTAAAGTTCAGTTTGTCATCAATAGTTATGCCTAGATTTTTTGCTTTTTGGACAGGAGTGGGTAGAATACCCAACTCTGTTGCCAACATGCTGGGCTCCACAACTGTGGATTATTACTGAAGAGCATTACCTCTGTTTTCTCTGAGTTTAGTTTGAGGCAATGCATACCCATCCAGTTGTTGACGGCTCTCAACAGTTGTGGAACTGAGAAATGGTGGCTTCCACATTGTTAGAGGCAGACACCCAATCTGAGTATCATCCGCGTATGATGTGGGGAGAACCCAAAGGATCTAATCAGGGAAGCCTGTTCGGTAACATAAATATTGAAGATCCGGGGACTCAGGGAGGATCCCTGTGGGACCCCACATAGAAGAGAAAAGGACTTGGACGAGAAATTCTCCAACATGACTGAGTGGTTTCTGTCCATTAAAAATGATTGAAGTAGGGCAAGTGCTTTGTCGGTAATGTCCCGTTTTTTAAGGCGAGCAATGAGAGTGACATGGTCAACTGTGTTGAAAGTCGCCAACAGGTTGAGAAAGACAAATGTTACAGAGGCTACTTTAACCAAAATAGTTCTTAATTCATCCGTGGTCTTTATTAATGCCGTCTCTGTGCTGTGTTCAGCCCTAAAGCCAAATTGGGAGGGATCTAGCAGCTGGTTTTCCTGAATGAACTGTGTTAGTTGTGTATTAATACATGTTTCCACTATTTTAGCTGGGAATGGTAACCTAGAGATAGGACAATAGTTAGCTGGATTATCAGGGTCTAGGTTAGATTTCTTAAGGAGTGGCACAATAGAAGCCTTTTTCCACATATTGGTGAAGGTCCCAGGGCAAAACATCCTGTTAAAGATGTTAGATAGATATGAAGCAATTGGAGCCAGAATATGTTTGAGTATGGAAGGGGGACAGGGGTCATAAGGCGACCCCAATTTTGTGTAGTTGAGCAAATTGAGAACATCTGCAGTAATGATAAATAAAAATTGGCTGAACTTGGATGCAGGACTTATGTTAGTGGAAGCTTCGGCTGTAGTGGGGATAACGCTGAGGTTGATGGTTCTAGAGGGAGTGAACTGGTTATAGATTTGTTCAACTTTATTACAGAAGTGAGAAGCTATTTCCTCACAGAAAGATTGACAAATGTTGCTGTCTTTAATCTCTGGGGCTTTAGTAAGTTTGTTTATTACCTGAAAGAGTCCTCTAGCAGAGTTCTTGGATGCTTCAATTTGTTGCGTGAAATAGGTAGACTTTTCCTTCCTAATAGCTGCCTTATATTTGGCCAGGGAGTGTTTATAAATTAGTTTGTCAGGGGAGTTGTAGGTTGATCTACATTTTCTTTCATGCCTTCTGCAAGTTTGTTTTTCAAGATGAAGAGTGTCTCAGAACCAAGGTGCAGATTGTTTAAGTTTATTTGGCCGAGTTAAGCCAATTAGTGTAATCAGCTGTGGCCTGATTTAGATCAAACAATTGGAAAGAATTAACCTGAGATAGCTGTTGTCGCAGAATGTCAAAATTGGTTTTAGTGACTAAAGTGCAGCCCGCAAATAGGGGTTGTCCCCCAATGCACAGCGTAAAGAAACTGAAAAGTTTAAATCCAATTATAAAAATATGTAATCAAGAAACATAAACCAATCCGTATTCAATTATTCTTTAGTGACCACTTTAAGTCAATGATCATTCATTTTCATCTTTTAGAACAGTTCATCAGGTCGAAAATTAATATCACATAGTCTTTATTCAAACGTTAATAAGTAATCCCAATGCATTTCGGGCATTACATATGCTCTTCGTCAGGGGACATTCTATAAACAAAACATGAGAAATTGGTCTGTTATGTGGGACACACTGAAAGGAAAATTCGCACACGCATCGTGGAACATAAAAGTAATATTCGCACAAGCAATTTGAAATCCACCATGGCCACCCACTTTGCAGAAAAAAGACATAACATTTCACAATTGAAATTCCTCATTTTGGAGGTTTTCAGTTTCTTTACGCTGTGCATTGGGGGACAACCCCTATTTAGGGGCTGCACTTTAGTCACTGTTATACAAGCTGTTTGGCACAGACAGCAAAGCCCCAGTTGCACGCGACAACTTGCAAAAACATTAATCTTTCAATCACCTGGTTGTGCGTGTCCTCCCTAAAGTTTAAAATTGGTTTTAGACCAGAGATAGAATGGCGAGTGGTTAGGATCTACATTCCTGCTTTGAGTAGGATGGGAGACAATCAATTAAAATATAACTGCTTTATGGTCATACCATGTAAGCGGAAGAAACTCCTTGACGAAATATAGTGGTTATTAAAAAAAATTGCATCTAGAGTGTGACCAGCAGAATAGGTAGGCTGGTGTACTAGTTGGGGAAGGTTGAAGGAATTCATAATATCCAGAATGGCCTCCTTATCTATATCCTCTAAGCAGTCTAAATGAAAATTAAAGTCCCCAAGAACAGTAAAATCACTACTGCAGGCCCCCCCTCTACAAGAGTACAGATAGAATTAAGAAAGTCATGTCTTGTGCCTGGGGGATGGTAGATGAGGAGACCTTTGAAAGAGTAATTGTTAGTTAATTCCAACTAAAGGAGAGCAATTCACACTCCGAATTGGGCGTGGAGTCGGTTTTACATATAAAAAGACTTTTGTAAATTATGCCTAGACCTCCACTGCTTTTTTCTACTCTGTCTACTCTTGTTTTTTAATAAACTTGTGGGGTTGCTATTAAAAGGCCAGGCATGGAATGATTATTCCCCCATATTTCTCTAATGAAAAGTACATCCAATTGAGGATTGATTGAGTTCATGAGCATGTTTTACTAGAGACCATGCGTTGATCAGAGCAAGGCGGAATTTAGGGAATGTGTGATGCTGAGTAAACTCATAGTTGTTGAAGGAAAATCCACAGGAACCCTCACCCTTATTTGTGGACATTGTTAAAACGTATGTATAACATTTTCACAACCCTTCCCAAAGGTTCAAAAGATTTCAAAAGTTACTTAGGAATACACTGAAAATATAGCTGTGAACATTATAAATATTATTATGGCACTATACTATTTGTCAAATTAGGGGGGAGCCGACATAGGTTCCACTAAGTTGCACAGCCACCGAGGGTATGAATCCAAAGAATCAAACGTTTTTTTAAATCTTCAATTTAATCAATTATTTTTAATTCCATTCTTCTTTTTTTCACCTTATTTGGCAAATGTTATGCGCTATATATACTTTTATATAAAATTATGAAAGTTACACATGTAAAATGAAATATTTGTGTAATAAATTAAAACTTTCTCAGAAATTTGCTGCTCCTACACAAATATGAACGTTGTTTAGGAGTTTGTTTCAAACTATTGGCTTGTACATAAACAATTCTGAAAATGATTTTACTTTTTCAAACAACCTCACTTTTTAAAAAGTTACAGAATGTTTCAAATGGTTGCAAATATTTCTAGGAATGTACAAAACTAATTCATAACATTCTGGCAAACGGTTCCTACTTCTTACAGGTAATGCAAAACCTTTAAAAACATTATACAATTATTTAAAAAAGCAGTCATATTACGATGTAGAAGTTGAGATTTTTACCACGCCCGTCAGCTACAAGCTCCACATTAATGCCCTGATATATGGCACAAGTCGTGCAGAATCTGTTGTATCCCATAGGGCAAGCTTATTTCTAATTAGGCGTTACATCAGGTTGCTTTGCACATATTAACTGAGATTTGCTTACTTTCCTGTGTCATTTCCCTTCCTCAGGTATATCAAAATATTTATGATGTAATTAGTAACTTTAGAAATACACTACTCTAGTTAGCTTGTTTTTTTAACATTTCCGCTGGACACTTATCTGGTTTTGCAATTTTCTCATACAAAACCCATGATTACAATGTTGGTCTGAGTTGCCCCTGACCAACATCACTGATGATTGGGCACCAACTGTCAGGTCAGTTGTTGCGACACCACCCCTCCTGTTACCTCCAGTAAGTCCCACACCATGGGATTGCTAAGAGGTCTTTGGAGGCCATGCCCCCTTTCTCCTCCAAACTGCAAACGCAACTTCTAGTTAAATAAAACTTAAAAATGTACAGGACTTCAGGGACATTATAGTTAGAAATGAGCATTTAAAAAGCCTTAGACATTCACTGAAAAAAACACAGGTTTCAAGGACGTTGCAGTTAGAAATTAGAATTTAAAAAACCTTAGAAAATTGACTGAAAAAACCACAGGTTTCAGCGACGTTATATTTTTAAATGGAATTTTAAAAAAACTTTCGCTGTAAAAAACAAATGTTACAGAGACGTTATAGTTAGGCTCAAGTTTCACTCATACAAACAAATAAATATATATTATATATATGTATATACATACTTCAAAGTGGCTCCAACCAGCGTGCACAATAGCGGGTTCAGACGTGATGCAGAACTAATGGCCCAATTGAAAATTTTGAACAAGGTTAACGCTGCACTCAGTAATACTTCATTAGCTTGTTTATTTAGCTTAGAGAAAAATGGGCCTACAGGTGTGTGCCTACTTCCTAAAGCAGAGACAGATAACAGAGTTACAACATTCAGGGATGCTTTTAACAATGATTAAAATAACCGCAATGGGAATTTCATTTTCACCTAACTATGCGATCCTTACAATGGGCTGGTGGGAAAAGGAAATAGCATGGGGAATGAAAATACAAGAGGCAATGGAAAGCATAATCCTTTGCTTCAGATATATACATGTTTATAATCTGGAATGGCAATGAAGATGATTTTATGAAGTACTTTAACAAACTAAATCAGAACAAAATAGGATTATTCTTCATGTGCTCCACAAGCCAGACAAGCATAAACTTTCTAGACACATGTATATACATTTATGAAGGACAGATACACTGGACACTGTACAGAAAAGAAACTGTGACTAATAGTATACTTCATGGAACAACTTTTCACCCGGAATCATTGCTGAGAAGCTTCATGTATGGAGAATATAGGGTGCATCACAATTGTCCAAAAGACACAGATGCGAAAGAGAAAATTTTGGACACTGCATAAAGCTTAAACAAGAGAGGGTACTGGCAAAGAGAGCTAAGGAAAAGTATATAAAAAGTTGAAAAGAACACACAAACGGAGACACTGATTACACACAAAGAATTGACGAACAAACTCCCTCATCTGAAAAACAAGGTGTTCAAAGGCTGATATTAACATACAGTATAGAAAGTACAATAATTGTCAAAATTATCCAAAAATATTGGCATAGGCACCATTCTAGGATCACGACCATTGGTGACCTACAGAAAAACTAAATCTTTGCAGGACCAATGGAGAAAGAACTGGTTGGAAGAACAACAACAAGGATTCACAAAATGCAATAAAGAATGTAAAATCGGAATTAACATCACAGAAATAGCTGATAAAGATGGTAAAATGATCAAAATCAAACACAAAATCACCGGAAATACCAAATATGTAGTCTATATAATTCAATGTGCATGTGGACTACAATATATTAGCAGTACCACCTGCATGTTAAAGAAAAGATCTTAGAACATATAAAAGCATTGAAGAATAAAGCATGACATTCGCCACTGCAAAAGACATGGCTCAATGTAACAACAATGATTGGAGAAAAATGCTATTTTTTGGGATTAGAGACAATCCCCCAATATGAACGTGGGGAAGACAGGACAAGGAAGTTGCAACAATTGGAGTATTGTAATATTATAAGCCTGAGAACCATAACCCCAATGGGCCTGAACAACGACAAAGAACTATATGTGCATTTATGAGCCCATCAGTACATTTATACAAAATTGTTGGAACTGCAAAAAAGACAAGACTATGATACAAAACATATGATAGAATGTGAAAAGGACAGTATATAAAGGATAACAATCGTCCTGAACATAAGGGTACTATACCATTACAAGAACCTTTTGACAATACACGCCTAAGCATACATGTTAATAAACAATATGAACATGACTCCATGTTACCAATGAAACATTCAAGTCCATGTTGGAAGATGCAAATTAATGTAAAGTACTCAATTAACAATAGACTTGATGTCTGAATTCAATAGTAAAATCAAGGAAAATTGTTGCGAAACGTAATCAATGTATATATGTATTTTTTAGATGAACTTCAAATCCCACAATGCCTGATAATGGACAGAAGTGGGAGCGGTATATAAGTGTGTAGTAACATTACTCACCAACCGTGACAAAGGCCCTGTGAGGCCAAAATATATAGATGAAGTAAAGCTCTGTGCTAAATAAACAAGCTAATGAAGGATTACTGAGTGCGGTGTTATCCTTGTTCAAAATATGTATATATATATATATATATCTATATATTATATATGTAAATGTTATTTTATATATATTTATATGGCAATGGTGAGTGGCAGCAAGCAAGCTGCTTCCCGTCTAGTGATGCTGGTGCCAGCGACTGCCGCTCCTTCATCTTAAATGTTAAGTCTGGATTTTTAACAAGATAAAATAAAACAGCGGCATAAAATATTTCTGTTTGAAGACACACTGTACAGGCAATGGACAGTGCCACGATGGGCACCAGCTTCACCCCCAGCTTCTTGAATGTATTCCTTGACTGGTGGTAGGAGCAGGTGGTCTGGGCAGAAGAAAACGACAGGTACACTCAACATATATCATTATGCATCAGATACATTGAAAATATGTTCCTTATATGGGATGAGGATACATCTCTTGGAGTTGAGTTTATCTCCAAATTGGGGCAGAACAATTTGAATCTAAGTTTCATGTACAAGAAAAGTAAGAAATACGTTGAATACCTAGATATTGTCATACATGTAAAATGTAAAAGACAACAAACTGAGAACAACTCTACACAGAATTGTAACAGTTGCCAATAGTGTGTTACAAACATGTAGACACCACCCTAACAAATATGGGAAAATGTTGAGGGCTTGTAGAAATTGTAGTGATGATGAGGATTTCAGAAAAGAACAAATGCAGATCAGTGATAGGGTCAAACAGCGATAGTACCCCAACAGAATCTTACAACAGGCGCAGACAAAGATACGAGGTGTAAAACAGACAGAAGTCATATCTAAAATCAGACAGGCTGGGGAAGATACTAGGCCCACAGCAGAAACCACTTCCAGGTGCATTACGACATATAATAAGAGATCTGGGAAAATCAGGAACCTCATAAGGCAAATTTGGAATCTGCTCAAACCAGATCCGGTGACAGGAGGGGAAAAAGCAGATTTCCCAGCAATCACATACAGGAAATGAAGATCGATTGGGGACAGGATTGTACCCAGCTATACTCAGTCCACAAACTCTACATAACTTGCATTATCGGGTATAAGTGCGACTCTTGCAAAGCCTTCAAGACAAGCAGTCATTATTACCAGTATAAACTTCTAACTGGTAAGATTAAGAAAATTATCAAATTGATGACTTGTACATCAGATTGTGTAATCTACGTACTAGAGTGCCCATGTGGCCTCAGTTAAGTAGGACGGATTAAACTACCAGTAAAAAAGAGAATTCTCAAACATTTCAGGACCATCAAAATAATGTTACTAACTTTCTGGTGGCCTAACCTTTCTACATTAAACAGAGAAGAGTGATCTGGAGCTACAGACATATTATGGGATTGACAGCATAGCAAAAAACATCAGGGTGCACGGGAAAAATAGCTCAGTATTGCTGAATCCCGGTACATTATTCAGCTGAATTCCAAGTATCCTTTTGGAATAAATAGGGATGAAGATGTATCGGTACACATTGGAGTATAGAAACGCCCTCCCTTGACACCCTTATATCTGTCCAGGCTTTTATTATGAATACTTGATTAAGTTTACGCTCATTTTCTGCAGGATTACCTTTTTTCTTTTTTTCATAATTTTGGTGTTCATTTCACTTCTAGAACTATTTATTCACATTATTACACTCACAATATGTCTATGTGATGCCCCGATTTAGGTTATTATCAGTACATCCATGCGTATAAAGCACATATGGAACTATATCTGGGGTAGAGGGAGAGGCACTGTATCACTACTTTGTACTGTCTGCAAAACCTCTAAACTGTAGGATTGTGGGCACTGGCCCCAGTGGATTATGTACATTACTTTGAATGGTGGTACGGAGAGAGGTACCATGTGAGGCTATCCTTTCATTAATTTGGGTATATTAATATAAATATAATCCTGACCGGTACCCGGTAGTGTCTCTCAAACCACTTCACTGTAGGATTGTGGGCACAGGCCCCAGCGGATTATGTTAATTCAATTGAATGGTGGTACCAATAGACATACCCTGGTAGGCATTCCTTTCAGCAATTTTGGTCTATATATCCAACATTATCATGCCACTATGATGGATTATCTTTTTTCTACCCTGATACCCTAGTATTTACTAGAAGTATGAATTCTATTTACATTTTACTAATATAGGTATGCTCAACATTTGTGAGCGGCTTCATAAATTTGGTATTTTGCACTGTAGATCACTTCCTATTCACTTGCTTGCCCTGTCTAGAGCATTATTTTGTACGTTTATTTTTTGATTTGGTAGATCCGTGCTGCTATGCATATGTATACCTTCCACATTGTGTGGCAACATGTTTGTCATGCGAACAGAATAACCGCAAGAAGACTGATGCTGTTAGGTCTGTTTTCCATCTTTATGAATGATGTCCTTTGTATGACAATTAGCGTTGAGATTTTATAATTACCTATGCATGCTGTATGATTATTGCTGCTATATTTGCAAAACCTAGGACGTTGTGTTACACTGATGAATTCATACTGAACACAGACTTTGCTTAGAAGTATATTGTTTATGTTCATGAAAGTGCATCATTTATGTTGCTGCCGAGTGGTGAGTCATTTGAACTCAAAAAAGGCTACAGAGGTAGCTGAGACAAGTCGTTCTTGGTGGCAATAAAGAATTGGCAATTCAGACTAAGGTGTGCCACTGTTTTCAACTTTTAGGAAAACCAGACTTTGCATACATATACAAAACATAAAAAAATTTAATAAATCAAATGCATTAACATTAAATACATTACTAAATTAATTAAATTTAAAAACCTCAAAAAATGTTTTACAATTTTTTCTTATTATACAAAATAAAATATCTATACAAACAACTACTATAAGGTTAAACAAATAAACACATGAGAATATTAGGCATATGTAAACAATATAAAAAAAGTATCCTATTCCGACTCCAACAGTAGGAAAAGCTTTAGACTTCATAGGGAATAAATCTATTATTCCCACTACAGACTTTGCAACAGTATAAAAAGCGTTGAACTTTGAAGGAGTTAAGTCTATTCCAACTCCAGTCTGTGCAGCAGTAGGGAAAGTGTTGGACTCCGGAGGGGTTACATTTAGTAATCCCACTCCAGTCTGTGCAACAGGTGGGAAAGTGGTGAACTCTGGTGGGGGTAACATTTACTATTCCCACTCCAGTCTGTGCAACAATAAGGAAAGTGTTGGACTTCTAAGAGGTTACATTTACTATTCCAACTTCAGTCTGTGTAACTGATGGGAAAGCGTTGGACTCTTGAGGGGCAACATTTACTATTCCCACTCCAGTCTGTGCAACAGCAGGGTAAGTGTTAGACTTCAGAGGGGTTACAGGTTCTATTCCCACTCCAGTCTGTGCAACAGTAGAGAAAGGGATGGACTTCAGAGGGGTAATATTTACTATTCCCACTTCAGTCTATACAATAGTAGGGAACATGTTGAACTTTGGACGGTTATAATTGACTATTACCACTCCTGTCTGTGCACAGTAGTGAAAGTGTTGGACTTTGTAGGGGTAAACTTTACTATTTCCACTCCTATCTGTGTAACAGTAGGGAACGCACTGAACTTTGGAAGGGTAACCTTTACCATTCCACCTCAAGTCTTTGCAACAGTAGGGAAAGTACTTCACTTCAAACACACGTGATAACAATTAAGCATTTAACATGGTTAATAAAACATTTAAAAATTAATTTTCAATTTTAAATAAATGGCCATGATGTGTTACTTCATTTAGCACAGAATGGGACACATGTATCAACATTAGGAATAGTGATTACCTAATTGCGATTTTCTGTGAATTGCAAATAGGTAATCACTATTCCTAAAGTGTAAAACTCATAGAGTTTAATTTACTGATTCCTAGGAGTTCTGCGACCCCCTAGAAATGGCTAAACTCATGAGGAAGGTGGGCTGCTAGGGTCAGCAGACCACTATGTCCGTGATTGCTTTTCAATAAAGCAACATTTTTTTTTTTCAAATGCAGCCTGTTTTCCTTAAAGGAAAATGGGTTGTATTTAAAAGAAAAAAATGAAAAGTTTTCTTTTCATTTTGTAAGAGCAGGCAGTGACATGTGGGAACACTGCCTGCTCTTAAAAAAACATTTTCACCACCATTCCAAAAAGGGACAGTGTCCTTTGGGGACACCTTCCCATTTGCGAATGGGTTACCACCAACTTGAAGTTTGTGGTAAAATGTAAATGTTTTGCAAATGCATTCACGGTCACAAAACATTCATATATACCGCTGCGATTCGGTATGTGGCAGGGACGCTCTAAACACGCCATGTCCAAATACAGAATTGCAAACCCATTTTTGCGATTCAGAAACAGGTTATTGAGTTGCAAAATAGGGGATGATACATAGGAAAAGCCTATATGTCATTTGCAAGCAGGCACAATTCTGCAAATTGGCCTGTCAGCAAACGCAAATAGCTTCATACTTGTGGCCCTATGCCCCCATAAACCTAGCAGCCCATACGTGAAATATAGCTAAAATAAATTAATGTAGCGCAGTTAGCATATTTAATTAAAAATTATTAATACATTAATTAATTAATAATTATTAATTCATACATGAATAAGTTAACTTCTCACCCTATACCTCTACAAACCCAGCAAACTGCATATACTATATAACTTTAAAAAAGTAAGTACACAATTTACATAATTAATAATCAATGAAATAATTAATAATACAATGAATTCATTGCTAATTCATTGTAACTTCATTGACTTCCCAACCTATATCCCTCCAAACCCAGCAGCTGCTCATAATATATAACTTGAAAAATATAATTATTACACTATTAGAATAGTTAATAATTAATGTAATCTGGATACACTTGACTGACCATCTAAGTCACCTATTCTTAATAACTCGCTGGTGTGTGGGAACACGGACACGTCTGTCCCTGTTAGTATTCAAGCGTCCATCCCCTGTAAAGCTGAGATATCTGAATCCATATTGAAGGTCTTGAGCTGGAATGTGGCAGGCTTGGCCTCAAAGTTACAATTATTAGAGTGGGTGGATGTGATTAGGGAACATGACGTCCTTTTGTTCCAAGAGACTTGGGCCTCTAAAGAGCTATATCTCGAGAAATATGAATGTTTTAACACCATCCCCGCCACCCCCAGCCATGGTAAACCGATAGGGGGGACTATCAATATGGATCAGAATCGCTGTAGGAGGTAGAATAGAACTAATCCCAACAGGTCACGCGAATTTCCAAGCTCTCATCTATACACAAGGTCCCTCTATTTGTTTTATCAATTTTTATAATAATGATTTTTTTAACAATTCCGAATCCCAATTTTGTCCAACTTTTTAATTTTATTATGGATCAGGATAACCTACTAGGGAAATATAATTTGACGGGCATTTTCCTAGGGGGTGACTTTAACGCAAGGATTGGAAGAGGCCCCAATGGATCCCCCTGTGATCAAAACACCCATAACCCATGCAAACGGGGATATGAGCTGATTAACCATCTAATTAACTCAAGCCTTCTAAATGTTATGGATATCGCCCCAATTAATAATAATGAGAACCCAACGCCCACTTATAGAGGGTTAGGACGAGGGTCAGTTATTGACTATGTTTTTCTATCACCCTTTTTACAAAATTACCTCCTAGGGGCAGGGGTAAAGCGGTCTTCCTATGGAGACCACAATCCCATAATTGTTCTATTAAAGGTAGCACGTGGCGAAAATTTTAAGAGGGAACAAGGAGCGAGTGATTTACTCCTCTCCACTGACACATTGAGAGTCAAATGGAGAGGTTTAGATTACAAAGAACTTTTTGTTAGGATGGTAAAAACATAGCCCACTTTATGGAAAACGTGTCTGGTTTTATCAGACCCCAATCCTTCTGTAGTCATTGCATTCACAGAATTATGTGAAGGCATAAAAAACTTGATCTCTAGACCAGTGGGCACCCGTAACCCTGACCCAAAATGGTTTGATAATATCTGCTCCAGAGCCAATAGGGAGTTGAGAGCGGCTCTGACAGCAGATACCAGAGATCCGATGCTTATCTGCATCCTAAGGACAAACTATAAGAGGGCCCTAAGAACCAGGCGCGATACTGTCTTAAAAGAACAGTGGGATGAGCTGGTTTGCGCCGCTAATACCAAAAGTACAACTATCTTTTGGTCTGCTACCAAATCCCTAAGAACTTTTGGGAATCCCTCCACACCGCTAGATTGTAACATCTCTAATGAAGCATGGGTCACCCATTTATCCAAAATATACGCCCCTCCATTACATTGTGATAATTCCTTGTCTGTTATGCACCCGTCCAAGATTTCAATAGCTAAAGGCGAGGTCGAGGAGGCAATATCCCAGAGTATGGGCAATAAAGCCCCAGGCCCGGATGGCCTACCAATAGACCTCATAAAAGCAGAACAGGAATTCTGGGCCCCCTTATTATTAAATGTTTTTAATAACTTAACCATAACTGATATTCCTAAGACATGGTCAACTTCCGTAATCGTACCTATTTTTAAAAAAGGATCAAGATCGGATCCTAGCTGTTATAGGCCAATCTCTTTAATTGACAATACCCTCAAAATATTGGGAAAAGTTTTATTTAATAAAATCAGGGCATGGGCAGAAGAAGAAAATATTTTAAATAAATGCCAGTTAGGTTTCCGGAGTCACCTGGGTACAGTGGAACAGTGCTTGAATTTGAACCTAATTATAGGAAAATATACCATCGCCAGACACAGTCCACTGTACCTGGCTTTTATGGACCTTTCGTCTGCTTTCGACTTCGTCAACAGTTCGAAACTCTGGCAACGCCTACTGGACTACGGCCTAGATAATAACCTGGCACATTTTCTGGCATACCTGCATAGAGACCTAAAAGCCAGAGTAAGAATAAGTATGGATGGAGCAGTGTCAGGAGACATAACGGTCGGCAGAGGCGTCAGACAAGGGTGCGTTCGTGCCCCTCTTTTATTTATTTTATACATTAATGAACTTCATAACGCCCTGTCTATTTTAACCTCCGATGTCCCTATAATAAATGGCACCAAACTCCCTTCCCCACTCTATGCAGATGATGCAGTTTTAAAAGGGTCGTACACCGAATGCCCTGAGGATTTTAGTGAGGGGATTTGTGGATTTTATGTACAATCTTGATCTTAATAGTAATTTAAAAAAATCTTTTTAATGTGTTGTGGCCCCAAAAAACGGCACATTAATAAGATTGTTTTAGATCAGGGATCACTGTTATGCACTCGCACTTTCCCCTATCTGGGTTTACAATTATCTGATAATGGCTCATGGACCTGGCATGACTAAATTTATCAAGGCCATAAATTCAGTACTTTCTCTTCCCAAGCCAAAGAGATCTGAGGTGGTCCAGCCCCTATTAAAGATTTATAAGACACAATGTGCCCCTGTTATGACATATGGGGCCGAAATCTGGGGATATTCAAACCTAAAAAATATCCAGGCAGAGGAAAATAGATTCTGCAGAAGGCTTTTGGGGTTACCAATTTCATCTTCCACCTTTATAAGCCATAACGAACCAAAAATTTTTTATTTGGAGGATTACATCAAGGCACGTCCTGCGCTGTTCTGGATCAAGGTTTGGAAAAACCCCGAAGCCTCACTGACAAGAGAAATTTTGGCTGACTGCCTAAAATGTGATCAGGGTATCAAAATACCATGGCTTGCCGAAGTTCAGGCAAGCCTGGCAGCAGTCAATCTTGGGCACATATTTAACAACCCAGATGGGCTAGAGGGGACTAACGTGAAGTTAATACGGAATATTCTTTATAAGCATTGTGGGGAAATTAGATACAATGCAGAATCAATGGAATCCTCTGTAAAGCGCTATATTCAAATAGAAGGTGATATTGTATTTACTTCACCCACACCAGCTGGCTACCTCCTTAAAGAAATTACATACTGGGAGAGCAGCCTTTTGTGTCGCTTGAGAGCAGGATCTATAATGTATCTATTGAATGTTCCCTTGGGATACCACTGTAACATTGAGAGTTTGGTTTGCCCATGTCAGAATGCCGGAAAGCAAACACTAATGCATTTTTTGTTCTTTTGTTCCTATTATCAAAAATACAGCAAGCCCCTCCTGATACCATTTTTCAGAGCCAAAGGCATAAACGATTTTAATGTGGCATATAAATCTATTTTACAGCTTAAAGATGATGGATTAACATTTCGTGTGTGTACCTTTTTAAAAATGGCCGTACGATCTCGCACTTCTATGAATTAATTCTTATATGAACGATGTCATCCTAACAGACTGGTAGGATGTTTCTTTGCACATTCGCACATTTGCACATTATAAATTGATGCTGCTATTTGTAAATATATGAACACCCTTTTATCTTACTAGTACTGTAGTAATATAGAGACATAGATAGCAACTCATTTCTTGATCTCTGGCTGCTATTACACGATGCGCTTTATTAAGATAATTCTATAACCAGGATGTATGCCGTATGCACTTTAGAAAGTTGGTGTTCATTATAGCGCTGCTAGATAAGCTCTATGTATATATATCCTTGCTATTTTAATAAGATTGGAAGGAGGTCTTTTTGTATTTTTTGCACACCGGCACTTTAGGATTTTTGCATTTTTGCACATTGGCACTTTAAAACCCATGCTGCTATTTGTAAATATGTGAATCATCCTTCATATGACAGTATTGTAGTAAATATGGAGACATAGATAATAACTAACCCTCTGATCCCTGGTTACTACTACATCATGCCCTTTATCTAGACAGTTTAATAACTAGGATGTACGCTCTATGTTCAATAGAAAATACGTGTTTAACATATGCTGCTAAATATATTTCCTATGTATATATTGTTGCTGATTTAATGGTGATCCTTGTATTTGACCATGTATGTAATTACGTGCACACTTTTATGGATAATGTAATATCCGAATAAAGGTTATTTTGACTTTGACTTGACTTAATGTAATAATTAATAATAATTTTTATAATTAATTGGTAATTAGATATACTTAACTACCTTCCAACCCTACATCTGTACAAACCAAGAAGCCCGCTGCGACAATATAAATCACTATTAACAATGACATAAAAATCATTAATCACTTGAAATTGCATACTACATTGAAAAATATTATTAACAATTATACAACTAATAAGAACAGAAAATTAATATATGAATTTACACACATAGACGTAGCCGAGTGGATGATGAACAGCCGCCTGAAACTGAACTCAGACAATACGGAAGTCCTCATCCCTGGATCATCACCCTCTGCCTGGGACGACTCCTGGTGGCCCCCTGCCCTGGGCAGCGCACCCAAACCAACAGACCACGCACGCAACCTGGGCTTCATCCTGAACTCCTCCCTCTCGATAGCCAGACAAGTCAACGCCGTCTCATCATCATGTTTCAACATCCTACGCATGCTCCGAAAGATCTTCCGTTGGATCCCTACCAAAACCAGGAAGACGGTCACCCAGGCACTCGTCACCAGCCGACTGGACTACGGGAACATCCTCTACACCGGAACCACAGCCAAACTACAGAAAAGACTCCAACGCATCCAGAACGCCTCCGCACGATTCATCCTGGACATCCCCCGACACATCCACATCACCGGACACCTGAGAGACCTGCACTGGCTCCCCGTCAGCAAGACAATCACGTTCCGACTCCTCACCCACGCACACAAGGCCCTCCAAGACCTGGGCCCCAGGTACCTCAACAACCGCCTGGCCTTCTACACTCCCACCCGCGAGCTACGATCGACCAGCCACGCCCTCGCCACCGTCCCACGCATTCGAAGAGCCACCATGGGAGGAAGATCCTTCTCCTACCTGGCAGCCAAGACTTGGAACTCCCTCCCCATCCACCTCCGTATTACCCAAAACCACCTCTCCTTCAGGAAGCAACTCAAGACCTGGCTGTTCGAGCAGTAGCGGACCCCTCTCCCCCAAGCGCCTTGAGACCCTCCTGATGAGTAGCGCATTATACAACTTCTTGATTGATTGATTGACATAAAGATAATTAAAAAGCAGGATTTTTCACTGTCATTGAAAACAATATTAACTAGAATGATATTCTTGAGTTGATATTGCTTACCTGAAAAATGTGGATTCTTGACCATATTTTAGCATCACAATATTTTTCCCAATATTTCTGCAACTAGATATTTAAAACTCGAAGTTTTGTCAAAATACTAAAATTTCCACTGCCTGCAATGTACCACTCATCAGGCACTTAGGGTCTTATAATGACTTTAGCGGTGTGGCAGCGGGCTGCCATGCCAGTGCCTGCTGCCACTCTGCTAAAGCCATAATGCGAACATCTACCGGATTCCAACAGAAATCCGGAACAGGCAATCTTGCGGCAACTGGCCCATGGAAGTACAGTGCTAAGGCTCACACGTGAGTCTTAGCAAGGCCCGACCATGGGAACGCTTTTGCACATTCCTGCAGGGCATGGATTGTAAAGTCTATGCCCTGCAGGAAATGAAGGTGCATGCAGACAGGGGGAGACAACATGTGCCCCCCCTGCACACATCCCCTGGCACAGAGACACCAGGGGACCCTGTAGGGCTCCTTTTGTTTCCTCACCGCCACACTTTTCATGGCAGGCTCACTGCCATGAACACTGTGGCAGTGAGGAAACTCCTAATATGTTTGGCGGTGCCACATCAGCACCACCAGCATATTAGGAACCTCAGACCACTTCCAGGCCACCAGGGATCACGGATCCCTAGCAGCAGCAGCGGTCCCATGGCAGTCCAACCGCCCAACTTGTTATAGGAAGGTCGGACAGCCACTGAGTGATTGGCAGTTCATTGGACGGCCAAACTCAAAATTAGGCCCTTACACTTAACTCTTCTGAAAGTCAAATGTCATTGCTGCTTTGCAAGCCAACCTTCATGGATAACGCAGACAGGGCCAACTTACAATAAGGTGGAGTGGTAACTTTCAAAAGTTGTAAGTTACAACTGCATTTGTAAATAATTGCCACAATCAACACTTGAAACAATAATTATGAAATGATGTGTTAAAAACAAAGACTTACAGACATAAACAGAAACAACCTTTTAATAGAATATCTTTTTTAACTTCTGATTTATGACAATCAATGTAGAAATATCAAAACTATTAGGGACAATTTGACTGAAAAACATACCGGTAAAAAGAGTTATTTTTCATCGCATTAATTTCTAAAAACAAATCGAATCAAAATATCTAATTGCTGGAGATGCACTAAATTGGTAGAAAGCAAACCGGGTTGCTTGGTACATTAATTTAGAGCTATTTCTACAGTCCCTTTTGCTTGACAGCTTTAATTTTAAAATAGTGCCACTCGGGTCTTCATCAAAACCTATCTGCTCTCGTTCCGTGCCAAGGACAGATTGTACTGTCTGTTATGATTTATCACTTTAAAGTGTGCATATATTATAATACTGGTAGCATGGCATTCAATACTTGCTTTGATGAAAAATTACAAAGGTCACACTGAGAACTTTTTAAATTGTATACTTGCATTGTCTCTTAATTGTAAGGAATGAGATCTTTGAAAACTAAAATGCTGTCCTTAAATATTTGCTTATGTCATCTAACAAAAGTAGCTGTTTTAGAAAAAGAAAACGACACTTTATTGCAACTCGGAATTAGAAGTCTAGTTACTCTTAAAATTGAAAAAGACAATACATTCTGCTATGTTACTTAATGTTCTTATGGGCACATTTCAGGATGAAGTAGATCTATGTATGCACAATCGAACTGATGCACACCTTACTAAGTGTGTGGGCTCTAGCAAATGCCCCTGCATACCCCAACCGCCACGGCTATTGAGGGTTTTTGAAGAGCCCCAAGTGGGGCAGGTGATTTGTCTCCGACTGCCTACAAAAACGTGAGAAATACACCAGAGAACATACGTTTAGTGAGACGGCCATGAACATTGTTTGCTTACTGATTCAGGGGCCAACATTAACAATATTTCAACATTACAAGGTCTTCAGTGAATCTCAAACAAATATTCACAGGTCAATTATTTGAAAGTTCACCTTCAGGCACCCCTCAAAAACCAGGTAGGGACAGGTAAGTAGACAGACTGATGCCTTGTTTTTCTTTTGAAGTTCCATCTGAATAACAAGATGTACCTGGGGTCCCTGAGCCAAGGTTGAAAGTGTCCAGTGTGGAATGACAGAGTTCATACTAATTAGTATTGATAGTCTGATTCCAGATTATAGGTCAATGAATTACATCCAATACACTACAATGTTAACATTGGTGCAATTACAGTCAGATGTATGGAAGACCTGAAGAAGCAACTGCAGAATGTTGATATAGGAAAGTCTGGAGCTGCTTGCCTGGATTTTATGAAAGAATACATTCATCCCCTTTGCTCATTAGAAGGGTAATTGAAAGAATAGTAGCGCATAATGTCAAGTCGGATACACAACACACATTCAATAAACTGAATGAAGCACCCAGTATAAGAAAACAAGCATTTGCAATGCAATAGGTCTCGCATTGGCGAGACTTCGAGCTACTGGCATTGTAAATGACAAACCTTTTATCTATGTGTTGGTTTTGTAAACAGATAAATAAAAGGCATTGTCATTTATAATGCCAATAGCTTAAAATTTCGCAAATGTAAGATCTTTTGCATTGCACGTTTGTATCCGTTTCCCCCACAGACATGTCTACACACAATGGTCCACACTGTGGGTCCAGTCTATAGACAGTCATCTCCGGAAGATCCCTCGGTGTATGCAGATACAATACCCCTAAATAGCAGGCATGAAGAACTGCCTTACAGGTAAAACAGGCCCAGCCGCAGTCCCTTTCAGACCAGACCCCTCCTGCCCCCTTTTGGAAAGTTTCCACAGACACGGATCCACCATGGGACTCTTTCTGCACACAAATAAGATCACCCTCCCCTACAGGTATGCTGACACGCGATTTTCTGTACAAACCACCCTCGCCTAAAGGTTAGTTTAGAATTCCCTGCCTTAAAATGAGATTGCAGGACGTGCTCCACCAAACACTGATTCACACAGCACCATCCGCTGTAAACCAGTGAAAAGACCACTGTTCTGCTTTACAGACCCGCCTGCCTACAGCCCTATCCTATAGACCAAGTTACAAATAGTCCTTCCTTAAAGAACAACACACAGAAACCCCACTTTCCCTTTTTAGGTCCGTCTATAGATAGTCCTGCCTTACAGATTTGTCCACAGGTCACCTATCCTCACAGATCTGTTTACTGACGGACCTCCTCCGCAGACCAGTCTACAAGCAGCTTCCATTTGTGCCTTTTGTTTCCCTCAAACCCTCGATATCTGAACAGCTGTTGAAGCTCCTTAAATAATTAATTGCGCCTGATCCTGACTCTTGCTCTCCCCTGCAGCTCTCACTCTACCCTCTCCAGGTATGCATTGTTCGCCCGCCTTGCCTGATGTGCCTTCACAGAGCCATTTATAGAGAGGGATGCCGCTCTGCCACCTCCAGCCCTTCTCTCCAAGTCCACCTCACCTTTCAACATCTGCGCATCCATGTCACTCACCTCTCCATACCCCCTCTTCTCCCCCAAACAACTGTCCTCAGCCATTGGTCACCTTTAGCTGGTGCCCCTCCCTCTCCCGTCCTCAACCAACACCCTACCGCCCCACCCCTCCCTCCCAGACCCTGATAGGAAACAGATACCTTGCCAGCTCAGCACAGTCAGTAACAGCCAAGTGACAGCCCCACTGATCTACAGTGGCTCGCCCACCTCTAACTGGCATATATTTGACATATTAATAGGTTTAACCAACTTTAACAGCATTGCATTTGCCTAAAAAGGAGCGCATGCTGCAGCCCCTTCCCCTGCCCAAAAAACAAACAACAACAAAAAAAACAAATTAGGATACAAAGGCTGAAAAGGAGAAGCGTATCAGAAAAGTCAAATGCATTCTCTGGATCGCTTTAGACGGCGCTATCGGAGACATTCTTAACACTTACTTAACTGACGACAGCACGGCTCCTGAAAAACGAACATCCTGAACTTGTACTATGTGCAGCCATGCATTATGCAGTGTCCTCCAATTTGAAAGAAAGCAGACGAAGGGTGGGCCGGACTAAGGGAGTCAGGGCGCGCACGAACCCCACTTCCAAAGAAGACCGACAGAAAACCAAAGACTATAGATCTCAAAGCGAGCAGCGCATGCGCTGCAACGCAGGCGAGACCTAAGTGACACTTAAAAGGTCTCCCCTGGCCTGACTTTGCAAGTAGGCCTCACCAGCCAATTTTATGCATTTATTTTGTCGGTATTTATAGCGCAAAAACCCTCCACTGGAGACTATACAAGTGTAATATCTCTTCAGGACCATTTTAGTATACAATCCCCTGCTATGGGTCATCATCAGGGTGGATTTGCTTAGAACACCCATCCCCGCCTCAAACCTCTGCCCTAAAGGATTCTGCCTTCAAATGTGTAATTGGGAGTTGATTCAGAAGCACTGTAAAGAGACCAAAGGAGGAACAACTATGCTATGATTGAATGGGCGGCATTGAAAGTGATTATATGCAGACACTGCATTAGAACATTGCATGGGGTGAAGTGAGAGCTGGAGAGAGAAAAACAAGAGCAATTGAGACTCTGTTTAAAGGATTGGAATGCTCTGAGTGAGAGGCCCTGGGGGTGCTTTATGAACTGTACATACAGAGGGAATATTACATCCAGCTTCTGAAATAATGTGATGTATGGATTGCAGGAAATATATTAAAAGAAAACATGCAGAGGAGACTGATGGTATGGCTGATAAAAGTAAACCAGATAAAGTGACTCACTGACTATGAATGTAGGTAACAAGAGGCTACAGA
This sequence comes from Lissotriton helveticus, assembly GCF_964261635.1. Classification (NCBI taxonomy): domain Eukaryota; kingdom Metazoa; phylum Chordata; class Amphibia; order Caudata; family Salamandridae; genus Lissotriton; species Lissotriton helveticus. Next base: position 750,833,721 of record NC_136061.1, read on the forward strand.
AAGTATAACCTCATGAAGAAATAAACCAGATATTCATTGAGTATTGCACTGAATTTTAAGGGGAGCAAGAGGAACTTAGTGATGAAGTAGTGAAGGATTATTTGGATAATACCACAGTTGAAACCTTCGAATTAGAGTTGGTGGGGGAACTGGATGTTCCTGTGAGGTTCTCAGCAATAAAATGTGTGATATCAGGGCTGGTGACAGGGAAGTCACCCAGAACTAATTGATTACCAGTTGAATTTTGTTTGACATACTGAGACTTGATAGTTCCTAAACTTGTGAGTTGGTACGTGGATACAAGGCACAAGGGATGCTGTCCCACTCCGTTAGCAAGTCCATTATAATGTCCCTGCTGGTCAGGATAATCTGGAAAGGATTTTTCATTGCCCTTTATCAATTTTCAACATTATTAACAACGGTTTCAGTAAGTTATTGCAAACAGGCATTTCCATTTGTTTCCCTGTCTTGTCTACTCACAGAAGTGTTGTTTCATCCCTGAGTGTAATACATCCCTGAATCTTAGAAAGTGGCTCTTCCAAGTGATAGACAACACCCCAGTGTCAGAATTGATCATGGTGATGAAGGCTGTTGGTCTTAAACAGGAGCTCATACTGGCATCCTTGGTGCAGTTTTCCCCTAACCTTTTGCCTTCCACCCTCCTATTTTGCTGACTTTGTTTTGGCTGGCTCTAGGATTCTGCATACTTTACCACTGCTAACCAGTGCTGGAGTGGTTGTGTTCTCTTCTCAAAACATGGTAGAATTGGCTTATACTGAATTGGCATTTTTTATTTACTTGTTACTCCCTAGTAAAGTGGCAATACCTGTGCCCATGGCCCATAAATTAAATGCTACAAGTGGGCTTGCAGCACTGATTGTGCCACCCACTTAAGTAGCACTTTAAAAAACTGGCATTGCAGCCTGCTAGCAGTTATAAATTTGACCTTGCAAAATAACCCCTTTGCCAATCCTAAAACTACCCCTTTTATACATATGCGTCACTCCTAAGGTAGGCCCCAATCAGCCCATGTGGAAGGTGCATTGTAATTAAAAAGTTGGACTTTCAAGTTTTACATGTCCTAGTAGTGAAAAACCCCTACATGTGTTTTTCGCTACTGAGGCCTGCCTCTCCCATAGGATAAAATTGGCTTACCTTATTACCTTTTATAAGTGCTAACTTTAATTAGGAGCAAGTAGAAAAGTAAAATTTGATGTCTGAGGGTTTACAATTTAAAATCCCTTTTAATGGTAAAGTCAGATTTGAAGCCACAATTCTGAAAATTATACTTTTAGAAATTTCTTGTCCAAACCTTTTGGTGCCTGCAGCCCCTTCCTGGGTAACATGACTAGGTGTAGTTGGCAGATGACCATTGAATATTCCTCCCAAACAGCATCATAATAGAGGGTCGAGGTGTTGGCAGGATGGCCCATCTCTGACTTCATGGGGGATGGAGCTGTCACCTACCACACTTGTATTTTAAAGGCACTGGCTCAGTTCACACACAGGGGACTTCACACTAGCCTATTGTGCCCCAGAACAGATTGAGACCAGGGAAGAGAGGCAGTTAATTCCAGATACCTCAGTAGGGAGAAACTCCGGAAGCTTCTTCCACGTCAAAGTGTACACCAAGTATAAATATTGGACCTTTAGACCCACTTTTCAGATCACTTCTGGGCTCTGACAGGAGGACAGGTTGCCCAGCTATGAAGTCTAGATGCTGTCTAAGCCCTGCCTTGTTGACCAAGGACTACTTTGCTGTCCAAGGCCTGCTGTTTCACTACTAGGACTCTTCTGCTGATGTGATCTGTCCTATTGGATCCAGCCTGCCTTTGCGGAGCCAGGACACCAGGAAATCGATAAGGGTCCGTCAGCACAGCTCCAGGTTGCGCAAGACAGCTTGTTGCCTACACTTGTACACTGGTACAGCTTGACGCATCTCACTCTCAAATTCGATGCATCGCAGCACAAGTCCTTGCAAGCCCCAGTGACTCATTCAATGCCGATGCAGTCACCGGCCTAGTGCCACTCACTATATACCCTGTGCCAAAGCGTGGCAGTGCAATCGTTGACTACGACGCAGGGCCTCGCATCTCAAGCTCTCGTTGGCTTTATGGGCTCCACTGCTGAGTGATGGATCTCGACAACGGACATTACATTGCGCAGCTCCTCATCAACACAACTTTAACACCTGCCCATGCAGCTCCATGCAAAGACTTTGCATCTCGATGCCCAGGCCACAAGGTACTTGTCAGTGGACTGAACTCAGTCCTGTATCTGGCCAGCACTCCTTCTCGTTGGCCTGAACTTGTGACTTGAACCCAGTCAACAGTGCCCAGTTAACCGTGATTGGCACTTTTTGCTTCTTTGCGCTTGATTTAAAATTCCATATCTCCTGTTCGATTCATTAGATTTTTGTCATTTTGGAACTAAGTACTTTATTAAAATGCAATCTATTTTTGTAAATTGGTTTGAGGATTTTTTTTTTGTTCGGTTTTCACTTTATTACTGTTTGTGTGCTGCATAAATACTTTACCCGTTGCAGGTAAGTTAAAGCTGACTGCTTTTATGCTATGCTACCAGAGGCTAAGCACAGGTTAATTTAGTGACTTTAATGGTTCACCCTGACGGAATTTGTGGCTGTTGCTTGGAGAGGGTTCACATCCCTCTCAACCAACAACCCAATTTCTCACACTCCTAACTGGGATTTATTGTCCGTCAAGCAGAAAGAGTGGACGAGCTTGAAATTGAGCACCTGGAATGCGGCCAGTTGGGACCAATGCTGTACAACTTTGACATAGTACATTGTTGATGGAATGTGACATATCATGTAGCCAGTAAACTTGGATCAAGATGAGCCTCCCCTTTGTCCAGTCGATTTTTTCCAGTAAGTCTAGGGGTACTGGGGCTAAATGTTGCTAATTATTTAAAGAAAGAAAAGCAGACTACTAAAATAGAAACTGGAAGTAGGTTTCTTAACTCATTATATTCGATAGGTCAGTTTGCACCAGGGACAAGTAAGAGTATTCTTATAGACTACATATCTACATCCCATTACATAAAACAACTGATGAATAATTTCTCATCTCCTGAATGTTGTAAGCTTATTGATGGCAAGCAGCAGTAATACTTGTACAGTTCTAACACAAGATGGTGAACTAAAGTTCTCATACCTCTTGGATGAGGATTATTTTTCTGAATATGGGGTTAGGTTATTTCGAATGTCCACAATCATAAGCAGGGATTTATCGGATTGAGTGCACTGTTGTCATTGCATGCCTTCTACAGGCTCTGTTCAGGAGGATTATGTGTGACATTGGTTATGGTAATATCCTCCCTTCCACAAGGAAATGCTTGATAATACTTTTGAATCTTTGCCTGTCTTTCAAGGTTTCCTCTTTTTAAAAACTTTACAAAGGTTTATTATTGCCCATGTGACCCATGCAATTGTAAAAGGAGGATATTTTTGAAAAAACATTTCCTGCTAGGCATATAGGTGTTGTGTCTGGGATTGAAAAAAGGAAACCCCTCCAGTGGGACTCTGACATCTTTGGCAAATTAAATGTAAATATTGAAGGGTGCAGTTTAATGTATACATTTGTATAACACTTTTTAAAATAAGGTTGCAGGGCAAGTGGCTTTGGTTTGAAAAAAATGACATGTAAACAAACATGGGCTTTGAGATAAGAGGTGCCTCGTCAAGTCACATATTTTAAGATAATCCAGCCGAAAACAATTTACATAATATCAGTCTTGGATCATAGAAATTACTATTTAGGTAAATCACAGATTATAATTGTTGATATATGTAATGGGGGGCTAAAGCAATTTTGGAATTAACAAATCACTACCAATTTAGGACAAGGCTCTATTAAGCAGGAAATTGTCCCCAAATCGCAATGGCATGATCATCATATCTTTATATGTTTGCAAGATCATCTCTTGGAAATCGCTACAGCCTGTTTCCACCAAAGTTTGTGAGTTCAGTCGAACAGATCTTGTCAAAATTATGAAGAGTTTTAGGGCTGATGGGATCCTAGACCCAAACGAGGTTCCGGATATCCTAATAAAGAAGTTCCTTTTTACTTTATCCACTGTATCAATCACCTTTTGAGCTGTTGGTTAAACCAGAGTCATGGAAGTGGGCTATTCTACATCTGATTTAAAAAAAAGGGGGAACCCGATGCTCCAGCCAAATGTTGCTTGATAACATTCTTGGGTTTGGATGCCAAAAGTTAGGTGCTTATGCACATATTTGGTCTTCAAAGACTAGGCTCTAGGGAGTGTAAACAAAAATAACCAATTCCTTATGAAAACTAACAAAAAAGTTAATTCCACTTCCTCATGCAGCTTTTAACCAAAATGTGATATCATTGACAACATTCTAACTCTATTGCTAATGGCACACAGAACAATAAGCATAAGGAATAGAAAATTGTGTGCCTCCTTCCTTGACTATAAATTGAACTTTCCTGGGTGAGAACTTATTGCATTGTGGGATTCCACCATCCCCATGGAAAATAATTTAAAGGTTATATTCGAGGACCTGAGTGAGAAATAAACAGGGGTCAAACAATTATATTTCCAGAAAAATCAAAGTGAACTGGAACCTGAAGCAGGGTTAGATGCACATTTACTGTTCAGTTTATACACATAATAACTGAACAAGTCTTTATCATAGGTTAAAGCTTCCCCCCAAATTGAGACCATATCACTTATATATCTTGCTAAATTCTGATAGTTTTGTGCTAAATGACATTGTTATCAATATACACCATACGTTGATAGTGTTACTCTTGTGTAATTAAAAACATGGGTTGGTCTTCAATGCCTCATAATCAAATATTATGTTGTTTAGCATGACTTACTTATTGCGGAAAATCTACAGTGCAATTCCAAGGCATACAATAGGTGAACATGGGTGGAGTTAAATCTCCATGCAGTTTTAAAGGAAACTTGTATTACTTGGCTTGCAGGCTGACACATCTAAGCACTACCCTAAACTACCTACACTTAACACAATTATTTGAGTATTTAAGGTAAAATTAATGAAAGCATTGTTATACAGCCAACTGCATTTCCATAAAAAACTGTCTAAGTGGTTGGATGTGACCCAGTGCTTAACATTTCACTTTATTCCACAGGTTCAAATGCGACTGAAGTTCTACTTGATAAACCATTGCCTAACTTTCTGGCACTCTTTTTGTCTGCCTGGTATTACCTTTGAACTGTAGATCCAGAATTGAGCAAGGGTGTGACTGATCAGGCATGGGAAGCGTTTGCTGAATGGGAATCACTGGACAGCTTTCTTAGCACATTTCCTTTTAAAGATGAGGCCCAAAGAGGCATGCTGATACACAGTATCTCTGTCTACTTTCAAGTTAGTATCGAAGACTCAATGATCACACTGCCAGGAATGGGAAGAAAATAAGGGAAAGAAGCTTGGCAAGGCCTTATCATATTAACTAATCCCATTCCTCAATAAATACATGTGTTTTCTGTTGTTATCAATAGCTGAGTTAGGGTCTGCATGGACCCCTTTTTCTATACAACATTGTCTTTGGTGTCTAAAGAGAATGTAATACACATAATTTGTATTGGTTTCTCGCGGATTTCAGAACATAGACACTTGATAAAATCAATTCACATAAATCATCAAAAAAATATACTAATTCTAAGTACAGGTTTTCGAACATGACTCAATCACGCATTGTTGTATGGGTAACAAAAGCCAGAAGTGGTCCTCTGGCATTACACTGTAGTATGCAATAATCAAATCAGATATTGGAACTTTCCTTCAGTTTTGCAAAACTAATACAATTCAAAAATAATATTATGTAATTTATCTTTGTTCCAGTTTTTGTGTTCTGATATGCACACGCATGTAGAGTGACACACTGGTGGGTGTGTCGGGACGCATGCATCGTGACAGGTTCATAGTGAAAAAGGTGGCCATTTACCATTCTAGCACGTAGATGGCCATGTTAGAATAGTAAATTAAAGTGCTAAAAAGTGTGCATGAAGCGGGATGAAGAAGACCACTTGCCAGGCTGCACTTTGCAGTGGTCCTCAAAAATTTTTTTTTTTTAAATCTACATTTTGAGAAAGACGGAAAGCATAGGAAGGCAAGCAAGAAGAAACGTTTGTGTAAATAAAGTAGGCAAATGGGCCGACACCACTTCGAAGGAGTGGGACTAGAAGCATCCAGTTGAGAGCGTAAAGACAGGTGGGAATAGAGAAGAAATATGGGGAGAAGTCGAGGACACAAATGCATTCTCATTGATTGGTGACTGGTAAATGAAAAAAAGTTCACGCAAGTAAACAGTGGAAGGATATAACTCATCAAACCAGCACTGTGCTTTCAAAATGCTCCTGGGTGGGACAAACACAAGAACAGAGGTGAAAGGCATAAAACCAGGAGTAGGCAACTGAGATAGTGAAAGCAATTAAAATATAAACAAGGGGTGACCTAAAGCTTACTTCAAGTCTGTGTTATGTATGAAATCAATAGATCTGTCTGCGTACACCTTAAGCCGTCTGTAGTTGAGGCCTAAAAATCATTTTCTAACAGATGTCATACTTCCACTGGAATCGCTGTTGTTCTGTTTCCTTTTCTTCTAGAAGGCAACACAGAAGCAAAGCAGTAGGCATATGTGACTTGTCGTAGTTCTTAGCGAATAAGGGAGAGGGTATAAATGCCATTACTCTTCTGTCCGACTGCTTTTTCATAATACCAATGATTTCAGCCAGTATTTAAGACTTTTCTGAAAAATAGAGGGTAAAATCTGTAGTATGGATCAAGCGGAAGGAGGGTAGTTAGCCTCTTTAAAAAATAACATATGTTTGAATTCAAAAGAGAAGCTGGGGCAAAGAAATGTTTGTTTGGATATTACCAGAAGATGTGCAGAAATGGTTCTGCAAAACAAAAATGGCCACAGTTGTTACATGTACTGTTACATGTACTGGGTCTTCTGTACTCTGAAGTATAGGTTCAGAATTGGTTTATTAAACGTCTGTTCAATCTAGGTGTGCAACATGTTCACTTTGGACAGGAAAGTGACCTAATGATGCTGAACAGATTAAATAATGGCAGAGTATTCAATGAACAAGGTCCATTTGCAAATATGGAAATTGTGCCAAAGGGGGGGAATTACTGCATTAGCAAATTCTGTTATCAAGTAGAATATGTAGGCTTCCCTGGGTGGGTTCACCTCTGAAGATTGTGGGCAATCACAAACTACCAGGTTCGTAGATTTCACTGAAAATGTCCTGTTAGGTTCAAATCCAAGAACTTGATGCAGATTTTCTCCTGTCAATGGCGAGAGACGGTGTGTTCCCAAGGTAGAAATGGGGAGGGGGAACACCTCCATATTTAATTGAAATTTATTCGAAGAAACTTTTACATAAATGCAAATATTTCTAAAAGGAAAAAAACATTACCAGTACTGATGAACGTTTTCATTAAGTTTAAATATGCCTCTCTGCCTCCAACTCCATACCAATGGAATCACTTTTGCTTAACCCCTGCAAGCGAACTACCCAGCAACAACACCCCGTCAGCACACAAGCTACAATCTACCATTCAATGGTTTGTGCTTACTTCCTTAAATATTTTTCAGTGAGCACAGTGCAAGCCAATTTTTTTATTACATTTTTTTTTAAGTGTGTACCTTATGATACACTGAAGCACAATAGATTGGCCGTGAATTATCCTAATGAAGAGAGGACCCACGCCCATTTTTAAGTTCGGGTTAAATGAATGACAGAAGGTACCTGAGTTGGTTTACAATGATTCTAAGGTCCAGTGGCGGCTCCTCCGCTATGGCAGAGCAGGGTCGCCGCCCCCTGCCAGCTGCCTCAAAAATAGCAGGAAATGAAAAATACAAAAATAATAATCATGTTTTATTATTGTTTTATTTTACTTTGCAAAGAGTCTTTGAGGGCGGGGACAAGGAATGACCGCAGCAGTGTTGGTCACTGTCTTCAGTGTGCATGATGGTTAGTAGGCCCTCTCAGCCCATTCGAACCATCTTGCTCACTGAATCTATCTCCAACCCCAGCTGCTTGCTCGTGTGGACAGAGCAGGCACAGGCACCCTTTCTACCTGGGAGCGCAAATCCATGGCGCTGAGGCCAACCTTCAAGCTTCTCTCATGCATTAGAGCATCTTCAGGATTGGCCGCCGGGCAGTCTGGGAGCCTTGCCTCCTGCATGGAGAGAAGTAGAATAACGCAATGCGGCCGGATACAGGTAAGTTTTTTTTAATGAATTTATTTTGCTGTGCTCTGAACCCTAAGCCGCCCGCCCACCCCACCACTCATCCACAACATTGGCCGCTACTGATTATATCTGCAAAAATTGATGGATGGAATGCTGGACAATGCAAACATTCACCTACAGTCACAAGGATATGGGTTAAACCCATCATTCTTTTGCTCACCACACCACCCCAGTTTGGACCCAGCCATATGAAAATCAGTCTTGACCCTAATCCTTGTGAGAACAGTCCAGTCCCAACTGCCAAGCCAGGTCCTCCCTGGACCGGAAAAAAACCATCCTGGGACCGGTTACTGAGCATCACTTTTCATCAGCCAGGCTAGCTTGAATCCAGTGGTGTAGTGAGCATGGGACCCATGGCTGGGCATAACCTTCCCACTTAGGGCGACATATGCAAAAGAAACAATTGATGGATGGAATGCTGGACACTGCAACACTTACTCCCAGTCACAAGGATCTGGGGTAAATCCTACATTCTTTTTGCTCACCACAGCACCCCAGTTTGGACCCAGCCATATGCAAATCAGTGTTGACCCTGTTCCTTGTTGGAACAGTCCAGCCCGAACTGCCAAGCCAGGTCCTCCTTGGACTGGAAACAAGCATCCTGGGACCAGTTTCAGGGCATCACCCTTCATCAGCCAGGCTACCTTGAATCCAGTGGTATAGTGAGCACAGGACCCACGTCTGGGAATACCCTTCCCACTTAGGGCGACATACGCAAAAGAAACAATAGATGGACAGAAGGCTGGACAATGCAAACATTCACCCCCAGTCACAAGGATCTGGGTTAAATCCATCATTCTTTTGCTCACCACACCACCCCAGTTTGGACCCATCCATATGCAAATCAGTCTTGACCCTGTTACTTGTGGGAACAGTCCAGCCCAAACTGCCAAGCCAGGTCCTCCCTGGACCAGAAACAAGCATCACCACACCACCTCAGTTTGGACCCAGCCATATGCAAATCAGTCTTGACCCTATTCCATGTGGGAACAGTCAAGCCCGAACTGCTACACCAGGTCCTTCCTGGACTGGAAACAAGCATACTGGGCCCAAACTGGATTGGCATGGTGAGCAAAAAACGATCAATTTAGGCCCAGATCTCTGTTTCCAGTCCAGGGAGGAACTGGCCTGGCGGTTGGGGCTGGACTGTTCCCATTGGGTGCTGGATCAAGTATGTATGTATGTATGTATTTATTTATTTGTTAAGCGCGGTGTCACCCAAAGGGTATCCTGGCGCTGAGACTGCGTCTGTACTACAGGCAAGACTACCATTACACTATTCTGGGAAACACAAAAGGTCTTAAGGTCCCTTTTAAAAGAAGTGAAATCTTGTCTGCACCTCAGCGTCAGCGGGAGGGTGTTCCAAAGAGTGGCAGCCGTGAAACTAAAAGCACGGCCCCCCATCCTCACTCTATTGATCCTAGGGACCATCACTTGAAACGCAGAGGAGGATCATAAAGGTCTGGCAGCACAGTACCAGGAGAAAAGATTTTGGAGCGGTATCGGCCCCTGTCCATGCAGAGCCTTAAAGACAAGGCATACCGCCTTGAAGAAAATTCTCTGCTGGACAGGTAGCCAATGAAGATCAGCCAGTGCGCCGGAAGAAGAGGCAGAGCGGGGATGAGATAGAGCCAATTTAACCGCCATATTTTGGATCCTCTGCAGCTTTAAGATCAGAGTTTTGGGGGCTCCCAAAAGTAGTGCATTGAAGTAATCTAATCGACTAAGAATAGAACTGCGCACTACCTCTGTCCTTGCCTCTTTGGTGAGGAGCGGTAAGATCTTACGTAGGGCGCGAAGAAGGCCCATACAAGCCGCTATAGTTCTGTTCACAGAGGCATCAAGCTGCAGGTTGGATTCAAACAGAACTCCCAGATTGCGGGCCGACTCAGCAGCCTCTACCGTACCTGGGATAGATATAGGCCAGAAATCGTCCGGATGCGGACGAGGGGTACGGTCTAGGGAGCAATGAAGAACCTCCGTTTTCGATCCATTAAATTGAAGCGAATTGGCACGCAGCCACTCAGCTGTAGCCGACATACAGCGGTGGAAGGTATCTCTCGATACTGCCTTAGTACCCTCAAATGAAAAAATCAATTGAGTGTCATCGGCATAATTGATGACTGATATGCCGAATGACTTTATCAGGGCAACCAGAGGTCGGAGATACAGATTAAACAGAATCGGACTAATCGCCGACCCCTGGGGAACGCCCTGATCCACTTGGTGAATGGCAGATTGAAAAGGTGGCAGTGCCACTTCCTGCTGTCTATTGCTGAGATAAGATGTTATCCAACTCAAAGCCAGGCCAGTTACTCCTGCAGCCTGTAAACGGCTCAGCAGTACTGCATGGTCGACCGTGTCGAACGCGGCCGACATGTCAAGCAACACTAAAAATGCTGACTTGCCCATGTCGACACGCGTTCGTAGATCATCCAACACGGCGACCAATGCAGCTTCCGTGCCGTGAGCCGGCCTAAAGCCGAACTGCGATGTATCCAGGCAGGAGTTGTTTTCCAGGAAACTGGATAGTGTTCTTGTGACCCACTTCTCTACAACCTTTATTATAAAAGATAAAAGCGAAATGGGCCTGTAATTCGCCGGGCTTGAAGGGTCCAAAGAAGCCTTCTTCAGCAATGGTCTGACAATTGCCATCTTCCAGCTATCCGGGACCACTGCTGTACTCAGTGACTGGCAGCAAATGGTGTGGAGCGGAGGAAACAGCTCGTTTTGAAATGCCTTCCAGATCTTATGAGGCATAGGATCAAGTGGTGATCCTGAAGACACACCATTAGCCAGTAGGCAGAATTCCTCCAGAGAAGGACTCGGAAAGCAGGACAGCCGAGTCGCCGTAACGGGAAGTTCTACGAGGGAGGGCAAGGAAGATGTAGACTGGGCAGAGATCTGAAGTCCGCTCAGAATTTTCCTAATCTTCTCCTCGAACGCGAAGGCCACAGAGTCACACAGATCCTGGGAGATAGGGATAGTCGAAGCAGTACAAGGCGGATGGGCTAGATTGTCGACCAATTTAAACAGTGCCTGCGATTTGTTAGAGGCCTTGGCCAACGTATCTGCCAGAAATTGAGCCTTGGCTTTCTTCAGCTGAATCTTATATTCCTGCAAGGTCGCTTTATATGCTACCTTATCTGACTCCCTATATTCTCTCCTCCAGAGTCGTTCCGCCTGTTTGCAGCGAAGTTTATGCTGCCCAAGATCCTCAGTGAACCAGGCGTTAGTTCTTCTAGGTCTGTCCCTTACTTTCCTTAAAGGAGCCAGTTCATCCAAGGATGTCCCAGTCTGCTGACAAAGGGCCTGATAGCTTTTGTCCGCGCTATCCTCCACCATAAATGGTCTGGACAGCAAGGTGGGTCTAGTTGGAGATTTCAAAAGATGGGACCACTGCCTACTGATCTTAATAACACCTGGGTCACCTGTCCTTGATGAACCGGGCAAAAAGATAGACAGTAGAACTAGTGCGTGATCAGTCCAGCATTGATCCACGACCTCTCCCACTGAAACTAGATCTTTGTTGGCAAATACAAGATCTAGAGTATGCCCTTTAGCGTGAGTAGGTGCCATAACCAACTGTGCAAGTTGTATATTGCTACATGCTTGGCAAAGTTCTCTATATGCCAGATCTTGCGGGCCAGAGGGCCAAAGGTTAAAATCACCTAGCACTAATAGTCTGGTGGGGGAGTTTGAGAGGTCGTATATCAGGTCAATCAATGGCTGAATGGCCGTGGTGGGTGAAGAAGGTGGTCTATAGCATAAAAGACCTGTTACCAGAGTACCGCCCTGGGCCGTGATGGAAAAGCCCATGAGCTCGAACCCTGATACCTCCTTCACCTCCAGCTGTGTAAACGAGATTGAGTCTCTGAATATGTAGCCTATTCCGCCCCCTCTGCCAGTTGTTCGAGGGGTGTGTTTTATAAGATAGCCCGGCGGACAGGCCCACCCAAGTTCCACTCCACAGTCAGACTTGGTCCAGGTCTCTGTTACAAAGAGGACATCTAGATGTAAAGAATCTATCAAAAGCGCAATTTCCGTGTGGTGCTTTACCAGAGATCGAACATTCAGTAGGCCACAGGAGAAGACTGTGGCAGGGGGAAGAGTCATAGTACAGTCTCTACCGGCTTTAGTATCCAACCGGGAGTCCTGAGAAGCTACTAAAGGATCCACCACACGGAGAATAGCCGAGGCAGACGCACCGGATGCGCCCGGGATGCGAACGGGCGCAAACGGGCTTACCTCTGGCGCACCTCCGGCGCGCACCCGCTGCGCGTCATCGCTGCGCTCTGACCGTCTGCCCATTATTTATAGCCCTACACGTGGGAGGAGTGTGAGGGGAGGAACTAGTCCCCTAACAAAGATGGCGCCCATAAATCGGCTGCCACGAATGCCCTCTCAAAGATGGCGGCCGCAAAAGCCCCAGTATCGGTCCCTAGCTGCCCTGATTCCTGCAAATGCAGGGTGATACCACCTTTAACGTGCAGGTAAGAACTAGCTAGCGCTAAGCTAGAAGTACAGGGTACACGGCGCAAAAATAGTAAGCGGCGCAAATAATGTATTTAAAGTAGCAACTAAAAGAAGTTTAAAATATAGCAGCAGCCAGCGCGCTACAAACAGCAAGTCTGATTTGCATGTGGCTGGGTCCAAACTGGAATAGCATGGTGAGCAGAAAAACAATGGATTTAGGCCCAGATCTCTGTACTGGGGTGAATGTATGACATTGTTCTGCATTCTGTCCATCAATTGTTCTTTTTGCATTTGTCACCCCGAGTGGGACCGGTATGCCCAGACGTGGGTTCTGTGCTCTCAATGCCACTGGAGTCAAACTATCCTTGTTGATGAGGGTTGAAAGCCCATAACTGGTCCCTAAATGCTTGTTTCCAGTCCAGGGAGGACCTGGCCTGGCAGTTCGGGCTGGACTGTTTCCATTGGGTGCAGGGTCAAGACTGATTTACGTATGGCTGGGTCCAAAATGGAACGGCATGGTGAGCAAAAAAACAATGGATTTAGGCCCAGATCTCAGTACTGGGGTGAATGCATGATATTGTTCTGTATTCTGTCCTTCAATTGTTCTTTTTGCATTTGTCACCCCGAGTGGGACGGGTATGCCCAGACGTGGGTACTGTGCTCTCCATGCCACTGGAATCAAGCTATCCTGGCTGATGAGGGCCCGAGACTGGTCCTAAGATGCTTGTTTCCAGTCCAGGGAGGACCTGGCTTGGCAGTTCGGGCTTGACTGTTCGCATTGGGCCAGGGTTAAGACTGATTTGCATATGGCTGGGTCCAAACTGGAATGGCAAACAAGGTCCAGAACACACGAAAAGTGTTTCTTCGAAGGTGATCACATATGTAAGAGAAACCCGGTCCTTGTCGGGTAAACCAAAACAGGCCACCTTCGGCCGAAACATGAAAGAGGGACCAAAAATAAATAGTACAAAAAGACCGGTGGCTCTTGCAGCCCCCTTGGAGATATCGACGGCAAGACCCTCCCGTCTTTTTGTACTATTTATTTTTGGTTCCTCTTTCACGTTTCGGCCACAGGTGGCCTGTTTTGATTTACCCGACCAGGACTGGGTTGGAATTATCACCGGTCCCCCGATACTGCCCCCCATTCATACGTATTCAGCCCTGAAGAGTCACGGGTAACTATCCGTTTTGACGAAACACGTGTCGGCTGGTTTCATGTTCTTTGGATCTCCTCTGGAAGGAAAACCACATTCACTTATAAAAACAAATAGAAACAATTATTGGTGTTCGATCTTATTTCTCTTACATATGTGATCACCTTTGAAGAAACACTTTTTGTGTGCTCTGGACCTTGTTTGTAAAAACCTAAAGAGAGGGTCTTCCCCCACTCTTTCTCAGGGGTTTTGGGTTCCCTCTGACCAAGCAGCACCGTTCAATATCAGCATTTCTCTCCACTCTCACTGCTACCTGATGTGTGCCAACCATTTCTGAATACTTAAAACCCCTCGCAGAACTCTCACAAGCTGGAATGGCATTGTGAGCAAAACAACAATGGATTTAGACACAGATCTCTGTACTGGGATGAATGCATGACATTGTTCTGCATTCTGTCCATCAATTGTTCTTTTTGCTACTGATTATGTCAGCCAGCAATGAGACTTGACTGACCGAAAACATCTCACAAACTGGGATCACTTAAACAGTCAATATTTATTTAAAACAAATTACACAGCACCACCATAATAACGAAAATCGCAACTGTCATTTACTTGCAAAGGCTCCTACCCATAAATGATGTGTGTCGGCATATCACTGTCAGAATTATTGTTAGAAATAAACATTGTGTTCATAATATCCTTAACAACAATATCAGTAACAAAAATATCATCCTACTGGGTGTGCATTTTCTATTATTAACCCCAATAAGGGCCATCTTTTTGTAGATGATATTTAAGACACAATGGTAATGTCACACTATATAGACTAACTATGATATGATGGTACCATAACAGAATATACAGTGACGGACTAATATATCCCTGAACCTCTAAAATAAAAAAAAGTTATATTTCATGTTTGCCCAGATGTAGTCAATTCAATAGGTGGTAAGTCACTTCCACCACACATTCATGTTGAAAATAACACATCTCTCCTTCAAGTGGTAGAGAATGCCAAAACACCAATCAGCTGGTCACACCATAGCAACTGCCCACAAATGGTCCTGCTTTCTTCACCTCCAGAGTTAGATTGGTCAATACACAGGCTTAAGGATAAAACAATCTTTCAGATAGAGATGTTGCCCCTAAATATTGACTCAAAAATATTATTAGACAATAATATCATAGTCAAAATATTGTGACAATAAAAATATCATTGACAAAAACACTGAAGGTGACTATATTGTTTTCTGTTTCTTCAAAATAATAAAGAAGTTTAAAATATAGTATAACACAATTTTTGTTAGCTGTTTTATGTTTTTTTCAATATGTATGTTATTGTGAAATTGAAATACAAATATTTTAGCTAAAATATATTAATACCTATGTTTTATATTGAGATTTAGGGACTGGTGAGTAGTGCTTTTCAAAATCTATTTCTGCATTGTAATTAGTTTTTTTGGTTATTTATTCATGACATTTTTAATTAATTGAAAAATTGATTAATAAATGTTAACCTCCAGTTGTGCGATTTATTGGCAGACTGCATGAGTAGTGTTTTTAAACTATTTATTCATTGATGTTAATTAAATAATATTTTTACAACATTTTTATAATTGTTCATATTTTTAATACATTTTTAGCTTCTTTAATATATTTTAATTTCAGTTTCTGAGGTTTATTAAAGGATTGGCTGCATAGCATTTCACTAACATATATACATTTGTAATACTTGATGTGCTAATGGTGCTATTTTTAATCTTACATTTTCAATATGTTTTATTATTTTTAATTTATAAAAACATTTGGTAACACCCTTGCTTTGACTCATTTCTCCGTAACTTACATAGCACATCTTATGCTCACTTGCATAGTATACACACCAATGATAAAGTTTCTATTTTTGCACAGTCATCCCCTTTTTAGTGATTAATTATACTTCTTATTTTTAACTCTACATATTCACACACATATTCACACACTATTGTCCAATTCCCAGTTTTTTTGATCTGACTCTTAAAGAATGCTAACATTGGCTACTCCAAAATGTATATTTCCAGTAAAACCATAGTAAATGGTGTAGGAAATACACCCATAGAATGAAAGTAAAATGTCATATGTGGACTAACACACATATTGTACCATCCACTGGGCAGATAAGGTACACATGTCTTCAGGCTTACATATGGTTCCTGGCTGCTGCAGCCTTTAAATCGGTAGACAACCCTTTCAAAATTACCCTTTTTGACAGGAAGAAACTCTAATTCTAAATTTTCAGTAAGGTAGGTTGGGTAGTGCCTAAATGTGGAACATGAAAAGCTCTAAGGCTGGCATGTTCCTGAAGTGCCTTGCCCTCAAAAGCTTTTTTCCTCTGTAGGACTATAGCTGTTTCTGAAAGGAAAAACTAGCATACAAATAAAATGCTAAAATATGAAGAGTCCATTTAACAACTGTTTTAATATGTATTTGTATTTTTATAGATTCATAGGAAAAGTAACTTTTATAAGGTTATACTTTTCCAACCTAAGGTGACAGTGCGCCTCCAGCTGGCCTTCTGTCAGTGCTTCCACACTGATGAGGTGCAAACGCTGCTCCAATTGTAGAGACAAAGGCTTAGGCCTTTTATCACAAATACCTGGATGTGAGGTATGTGATTCATCATCTCTCAGTAAGGGCAGCTGGGCTGGATTCAGGTATTTCATTACCATTGGCACACCCGTGAGTGGCCCGTCATCCTCTCCATGATCAGAACGATTCTGCCATTTTGTATTTTCAGTGAGAATGGAGCACTGTTTACAATTAGGTAAACAGGAAGTGATACAGAAGAGGGAGGGGTGGCCCCTGGGAGCACCCTAGTGCCTATTGATTAGGGAGTCTTCAAGGGTCACCTTCACACACTGGCTAGTAAATTGAACTAAAGTGGCAACTCATCCCCTTGATACTCGGAACACATCTGCACCTGTGGATGAACAGAAGAGGATTGTACCTAGTGTCTTATCCAGTGTAGAGGCCTGCAGGGCAGGACATGCTCCAACATATACCAAGGTGAAGAAGTGGACATTGAGGGCCACTTGGCTGACATCCTGTGAGGCTACAGGGAAATTAAAAGCTGCATGATGCATTTTCTTAAAGTTACCAGTTGATCATTGGCAAGTTGACTAGGATTGGACCCACTTGAGCGCATCCTGAACTTTGAAGCTGTTCCTGAGGCCCTGGGAGCCTTGGAAATTACTAAGAGGAGATACTATAGAAAGTTAAAAAAACCTGGCACTTAGAAAAATGGTCAGCCTTCAGACTTCAATAGGACCAGAACCCACCATATAAGGACATTTAACTGAAGTGCAACCTCGGTGGGCGCAGATATCAGGTTGGTCCCCCTCTAAGCTTTTGCAACCTGAAAGACTTCAGCATACCCTTGTTAGGTATCTGGCTTAGATGTGGCCTACCAACCTTCAACTTCCAGACATGTTCAGGGGGAGGTTTTTGAGCTCCAAAAAAGAAACAACGTGCCCTATTTAGAATTTCGAGGATGGAAACACAGTCACAAACGTGATTGATATCGCAACCTCCATGTTACAAGTAAATTAGGATATAATGCACTTATAATACAGCGGGCAGGTTATCCCTCTAGTTTGTGATGGAGTACCTGTCTGCCAAACACTAAATCAGCCCCTAAGATAGAAATCTTGACCGGGTGACGACACGAAAGGTATCTTTCTGACAAGAGGAGTTCTGTTGGTTAAAAATTTGAATTTCTTGCCAGAAGATTTTTCTGTTAAAGTCAATAGCTTTAGTGGGACGTCGTATAATTACTATCTGACTGTGAGAGGATTTTGTCAGAGGCAGCCTACAACCTTCTCCTGCTGGAGGATTATCACTACATCAAACAAAAAAAAGTCAGAATGTAACCTCTTTGACTTAGCCCTCATATTAGGGTTAGCCAGCATCAAAAGAGGCCTCAATTTGTGCTTGGGTTATTCTTTGGGGTGGACAGCTTCCCTCCTCGAGGAATAATCACATCTTTTATCAGGGTGAACCCTTGAAGTCACTAAATTAACCTGAGCTCAACCCTCTGTAACCTATGTCACATAGCAGACAGGCTTATCATAGGGCAATGTGTAAAGTATCTATTTAGTACCAAAACAGTAATAAAGTCAACACTATAAGCAGTACAAATCCTAAATTGAATTACTAAAGTAGAGAATAATTTAATCAAGAAGATCACAATAAACAACAAAAATGTAGTATTAAAACCACAGATATACATTTTTAAACATTTATGTGAAAATAGCACCTAAAAGCGCAAAGCACCAATGGTGTTCAATGATCACAGTGGACTAGGACCTATATGTCATGTTATGTTATGTTATGTTATCCATTTTGTAAAGCGCAACAGCTGCCCCAGCGAAGGGGCCTCCCGGCGCTGACCACTAAAGGACACAACAGAAATGTACCAGACTGAACAAATTAGGAAATTAGAAACTGAGATGAGGGGAACAAAAAGGTCTTGACGGCTTTCCTGAAAGCGGACAGACAATCAATAGCACGGATATGAACGGGAAGGGAATTCCACAATTTGGGCGCGAGGTACCTGAAAGAGCGCCCGCCTGATCTAGCGAGCCTGATCTTGGGCATAACCGCCAGGTGGAGTTCTGCCGAGCGAAGAGAGCGGGAAGGAACATAGTGGGTGATCAAATTGCCCAGCAAGGCGGGGCTCGCGAGCTTCAGAATTTTAAAGGAAAGGCAGAGAGTTTTGAAGTGAATACGCCTTTCGATAGGAAGCCAATGCAGCTTTCGGATAGTACTAGACGCAGAGCAGAAGCGCGGTAGGCCAACCTAAACTCTAGCAGCAGCATTTTGGATACGCTGCATTTTCTGAATTCTCTGAATTTCCGCCTTGTTTGCCCCCAACAGGAGGGAGCACGCATAGTCGAGGCGGGAGAGGATGGTGGCTTGTATGATAAGTTGGCGAACCGGGTGGTCAAAGTATTTTAAAATGGGTCTAAGACCTCGCAGGGTGCCAAAACACGAGGCAGCTAGCTGCTTAGTGTGGGCTTGAAAGGACAGGGAGGAGTCCATCATGACACCGAGGTTTTTTACCTCGCTTTTAGGAGATGGTATAGACCCTAGGGCTGACGGCCACCACTGCTCATTCCACAGGTTGACATTCTTTCCTACCAGCAGTACCTCTGTTTTCCCGGCATTTAACTGTAAACAGTTAGCTGCCATCCAGTCGGCAACTGCCGTCATGCCATCTTTGAATCAGGAGACCATCGTGAGGTCCCATAGCTTGGCGACCGCAGCCAGCGGCTGGACGTATAAGTTGAAGAGTAATGGGCTCAATGGAATGGATCTTGGAGGAGAATGGGGGAGCCGAGACTCGAAAAGATCTATTAGCCAGAAATGAGCAGAACCAGTCCAAGGCTAAACTCTCTATGCCTACCTCCTCAAGTCTCCGGATAAGGATCTCATGGGACACCGTATCAAAGGCGGCGCTAAGATCTAACAAGACCAGCGCCGCACTTTGACCTTTGTCCATGCGAGAACGCGGTTGTTCGGTAGTAGCCAGAAGAGCAGTTTCTGTACAATGTCCCGGCCGTAACCCATTTTGAGAAGGGTCAAGGATGTTATGGTCATTCACGAACCGGGTTAGCACGTTGTTAACATGAGCTTCGGCGATCTTTGCTACCCAAGGCATGAGGGATATTGGTCGGAAACTCTCAGGTTTGGTGGAGTCCAAATTGGGTTTCTTCAGAATGGGAGAAACCCAAGCTTGCTTCCAAGGAGCAGGAACGATCCCGGAAGACAAGGAGCTATTAATTATTTTACAAAGAGGTTCTCTGAAAATAGAGAGGGATTCCTTGAATTATGATGGCTGCAGGGGGTCCAAGGGAGAGCCCGACTGAATTTTGCCACTAAGCCGAGTGAATTCGTCCTCCGAAAGGGACGGAATGGATAACAGAGAGACCGTGGGTCCTTCACTTGGCCTCACATAGGCTGGGAGGGTGCTGGAAACGGGAAAGAATGAATAGATGGTACGCACTTTGTTGACAAAAAAAGTTGCCAGTTCATCACATTGACGCGTGGATGAGACAACTGAGGTATTCGCTTTCCTGGTTCTAAGATCTTTAAGGATTTTAAAGATGCATTTGGTGGGATTATACATGATTTAAGGCCGACGATGATTGAGCCTTGATTGGATATAGTTGATTGAATGGCCCTGGTGAAAGTCTAAAAGTTAAACAAATTGAAAAAGTTTCAAAGTCCTAATTCAAAAAGGGACATTTTACATTTTTCTAAGCCATGGAATTGCTGGTCAGATACCTGCCTTGGGTTGGTGCTGCTAAGGCTCTGGGACCTGTGTGTTTCTATGTCTCAAAAGAGAATAGAACTGAGTTATGTTTTTTAGATATGGTGGAGCATATCATTTTTTTTTTGTTTAAATATCCTTTATTAGGGGTATAGGAGAAGTAAAACATGAGTAGTACAATACATATAGCATTACATCTCAAAGATGTCTGTCAGGTATACGGGGCCTAGCACCCAACGCTCTGGTTTACTTTCTTCATACATCATGACTATTTTTGCCATCACAAACGTTTCAAACCATGTTTGCGTAACAAGGATATAAATTCCGAAATAAACATCAAGGGAAGAAGGGGAGGGTAGGGAACAGTGGACATAAAGGGGAAATCAGGAAAGGGTGGATATGGTCAGCTGATGCTGGAGTAAGATGTTTGCGTCTTCGTGTGGGTGGGACGTCATGGGGATCGTGAGTGTCACTCAGAAGTGTCTAACGAAGTGGGCATGGCCTGGGGGGGCGAGAGCTCGTCTGTCACTACAGACAACGGGCATGAGGGGGAGAACGTGCTGGTGGGGGTGCCATCTGATGCGACCTCATGGAGTATGTACAAGGGGTGCATCGTCGGTATTGTCCGGACGGACGACTCCTGCCGTGGTTTGTGTGAGAAGGTATTCCCTGTGAAAAGAGATGAGCATTGTGTCCCAGAATTGCGCAATCGGGAACTGACGGAGGCCTGCCGTTTCCTCGTTATGGAGGGCGGTGCTTTCCGCCTTTGCCCAGGTGTCTAGGGATGCGTGCCAGTGTTCTGGTAGTGGCGGGGTAGCCCTCTTCCAGTGTTTCGTGAGCAATCTTTTTGCTGTGAGGAGGGCAAGGTCCCAGAATCGAGAGGGGGCTTTGTTTATGATGTCCGCTTATACAGGCCAAGTAAGCATGCCTCCCACGTGTGCGGGATCGTCATGCCCGTGCATTTGTCTAGTGTCGTCAGTATCGCCCCCCAATATGTCTGAATCCGCGGGCACTGCCAAAGCATGTGTAGTAAATCTGCCTCTTCCAGCTCACATCTCGGGCATGTGGCCGCCGCTCCCGGGAAGTAGCGGTTAATCTTACTGGGTGAGAGGTACGCTCTATGTAGTATGTAGAACTGTATTAGTTTAAAACGCGCGTTCCGTGGCACGTGTCTGGGGCCTAACAGGATCATTTTCCACTCCTTATCCGTCCATTCCCTCCCTCTGTCAGTGGCCCAGTGGTCGCGCAGTGGTTGCAGCGATTGCTGTGTGTGCGACAGCAGTGCCTGGTGTAGCCAGTGCACTACATGTGTGCCATCCCCCATGACATGCAGGCTCTGTATCAATTGGTGCGTCGGAAGTTCCTCCGTGATGTTGCCCCACCGCTGTGTGTACGCTAAAAGTATTGAGGCGTGCTGTAAAAATTGACCCGCCGGGAGACCTGTGTCCGCTGCTAGCGCTGCAAATGGCATCAGGACACCATCAGCGTATAGGTCTGCCATAGTGTCTACCCCTGTGCGCGTCCATGGTTCTAGCGCTGTTTCCGTGACCACAGAAGTGGACTTGGGGGTGCCCAGGAGTGGTAGCGCCGGGGCGTATGGCTTGGTCGCCCTCGTGAGCCGTAGGCTTCTGACATAGCAACGTATCGCCACGGCGACGTGTAACTGAGTGGATTTCCTCGGGCTTGTCAGGGGGTGGAATGTTGTATGTATCTGCGTGAGGGAGTATATGTCCGTGTTCGTAGCAGTGTCTCCCAGGTGGTTGCCTGTCAACCAGGCGGTGACCCATTGTAGCTGGGCCGCCAGATAATAAAGTTCAAGGTTCGGTACCGCGAGGCCCCCCTCATCGACTGGGGCATATAGTTTCCGGAGGGCTACTCTTGGCCGTCCTGTGTTCCATATCAGGTCTCTGACCATTGAGGCCAGTTCCCTAAAGGTGCGCGCCTGTACGTACACCGGTAGGTTGGCGAAATAATATAAGAGTCTGGGGAGTACAATCATTTTTGTCAGTGTCACTCTACTTGGGACATTGAGTGGTAGGGATTTCCAAAAAGTGATCTGGGATTTTATAGACGTGATGGCACGTGTCAGGTTTCCATCCAGAACATCTTGTGGTGTCCTGTGGATGTGCACTCCTAGGTATTTGAACGTTGTGTGGTGCCATGGCAGCTGTTCCCCATTGATCGTGACTCCAGGGTCAGGAAGGTCAGGGTTGAACGAGTATGCACCCGACTTGGCCCAATTAACCTTGAGGCCTGACATGGTCTCGAAGGATTGAAAGATCTCCGAGAGGCGTCGGGGTATGTGGGTGAGGTCCCTGATGTATAAAAGGAGATCGTCCGCATATAGCGAGACTGCGTGTATGCCGTCCGCGAGCGGGATCCCCCAGTGTGTGCCCTCTGCGCGCAGCAGTGCAGCTAGGGGTTCAATGGCTAATGAGAACAGCAGCGGGGATAGCGGGCAGCCCTGCCTGGTGCCACGTTGCACTCTAATGGCGTCCAAAAGTAGCCCGCCCGTGCGGACTCGCACCACTGGGCGCCTATATAGTAATCCCACCAGCTCAATAAAGTCATCCCCGAGATCGAATCTTCGCAGCACTGCCAGCAAATAAGGCCATTCGAGCGAATCGAATGCCTTCTCCAGGTCCAATACTAGACAACCCGAGCTGGGCCAATCTTGTATCGCATACTGTTGTACTCTGAATAATCTACGGATGTTTTGGGAGGTGCATCTGGAGGGTACAAAGCCGTTCTGGTCATTGTGTATTAAGCCGGGTACCAGCCCTGCCAGTCGCCGGGCTAGAGTCGAGGCAAGGATCTTGTAATCAGTGTTAAGCAACGCCAGGGGCCTATATGAGCCGAGTTGCGTTTCATCTCTGCCTGGCTTCAGGAGGGACACCAATGTTGCTTCATTCATGGACCGGGGTAGGGCTAAGTCGTCCAGTGCCGCGGCAAACACCCTCAGGAGCTCTGGAGTTAGGATGTCAGAGCACGCTGACATCCCGTCAGGGCCAGGCGCCTTGCCGTTCGAAAGGGCAGAGATGGCGTCGCGGAGTTCCTCGGCGATCAACGGCGACCCCAGGTCCTCACGTTGATCATCTGTCAGGGTAGGCAGCACGATGTCTTCTAAGTACGTGGCAATTGCCGATGGTGTGGCTAGCAGTCGGGACTTGTACAGCGCGCTGTAATGAGCCACGAAGGCCTCATGTATCTGCGCCTGTGTGTATACCACCGGGCCTGCCAGTGATTGCACCGCTGCCACCGGCGTGACACGCTGTTCGCGTTGGATCAGCCACACCAACAACTTGCCCGGTTTATCGCCAGAGTGGTGAGTGCGGGCTGCGTGGGCCTTGTAATTGATATTCTTTAGGCTGTCAATCAGAGTAGCATGCTCTGCCCGCGCTTGTATTAACTCCGCGGTGGGGCCAGCTGTCGCAGTCTGCTCCAGCCGTAGCAGGTCAGATTCAACGCGTCTGAGATCCGCCTCCAAGCGTCGCCGGGAGTGTGACTGAGTGCCCAGACATTGTCCCCTGAGGACCACCTTGAACGCGTCCCATTCAATCTGAGGTGTGGATGCCGAGCCTGTGTTATCTTCAAAGTATTGTGCCGTCTGTGTGCTGATGGAACCCCTGAACGTGGCGTCCAGTAGGAGATCTGGTTGTAGCCGCCATGTGGGTATTGGTGGTCGAGGGCGATCCCACTGCAGGTCTAGGAGGTGTGGGTTGTGGTCGGAATGTGTGCGTCCCATATAGCATGTGTCCGTGACAATGGGCAAGAGTTCACTAGAGACCATGAAGCGATCAAGGCGGACATGCAGGGTGTGTGCCCCCGAGTAATATGAGTAGACCCTGGAGTTTGGATTGCGAGAGCGCCATGCATCGTGCAAGCCCCATTGTGTGGACCATGCCTGTAGCGCTTTCGTGGTGGCCTGTGCATGTGAGTTGGGTAATGAAGGATGAGAGCGGTCAAGTGCCAAGTCTAGCGAACTATTGTAGTCCCCGCCAATGACCCAAGGGACCCCGTGCCAGGGGGCTAGTGTGCGTGATAAGATTGTAAGAAAATCCGCTAACCCCGTGTTAGGCGCATAAATGGAAGCAATTACCATCTGGTTGCCATCTAATTTACCGTGGATAGCCACGTATCTGCCCTCGGGGTCTATATGTACATCTTGTGTGGTCCAAGGGACGCCCGGCCTGACCCACACCAGCGCACCCCGGGCGTATGAGGAGAATCCTGTAGCATAAAGTTGTCCACGCCACCTGCGCCGTAGCGTAGCAATTTCAGTGTTGTTAAGATGGGTTTCTTGCAGGAGGGCAATTTGAACGTGGTGGCGTTTGAGGTAGGAGTATATTTGGTAGCGTCTGGACGGTGTATGTATACCTCTCACATTCCACGTGCATATCTTAAAGGGGAACATTATAGCAATTGAACCAAACTTCCCGTCCGTCTCTACCACCACCCCTCAATACATGCCCGCATATCATCATGAAATCAGTCCCCGCCACCCCACAAACATTTGACGTGGCGCTCCAGTGCTCTATGACCATGGGAGGGGGGAAAAACATGGCTATCGAAACCGTAAACCATTGAACAGTATGAACTTGCAAAATACCAAAAGGTCGGATGCAAAACGTGCTCCCTTCCATACTCTCTAGGAGAGCAACAATGTTCAAGTCTAAGGGGGTGGTTGTGCTACATGCACAGGATCAGATGGATTATGTCAAAGTGTTTGTGAAATGAAGGCTTATTGCCTTCCCGGGGGGAGCGGTTCAGTCAATGACGCCCTCGTATCGGACGATCCCATCACATACATTGTAAGATGCCATACATTACGTGTTCCAGTCGGGCCACCCTCAGGCTGGGCAAAGTGTCTCCGCAGCTGTGCTTCGTCCAGTGTGGGTTCTCATCGCTAGTGCTGGGAGTCATGGCCATCGACGAGACCCTCGGTGGATGTGTCCCAAGGGCGTAGTGCAGGAGACGAGGGGGCTTGTCCGCCACTGCACTCAGGGTTCATCGTAGTCGTGGTGTCGTTGGCACTCCGTAATGGTCATTTGTATACATTTCCGTGGGGAGTTGTATCCGGCGCCTGCTTAGCTGATGTAGTCTGCCGTTTGGGGGGTGACATCAGGTCGGACATCCGATGTCGGGGAATCAGGCACTCCATAGATTGCTTCGTCGTCGCTCTGAAGGCCTTGTGTGCCGCCGCTCGCCACCTCACTCTGTGCAGGGGAGCCGTTGAGTTCCATGACGAGGCGGAGGGCGTCTCGCTGCTCTTGTCGTCTGGCATCCGCAGGAGGGGAGGGCCGGGTCTCCACATATGAGTTCGGTTGAGAATTCCGGCGGGGCCGTCGTCGCCGTCTATGATTGCCGGGATATCGCCGCGGCGCAGGGCCTGCCGCCGTTTTGGGTTCTGTGTCGACCCCGCTGTCTAGCCAGTTTTCCACTTCCATGGGGTCTGTGAAGAAATGGGTCCGTTCACCCGCCACTACTCTTAGCTTCGCAGGAAAAAGAAGGGAGTATTGAAGACCCATCTGTCTCAGTCGCTTCTTCACTGCGAGGAAATCATGCCGCTGTCGCTGGACCTGTATAGTATAGTCCGGAAAGAACATCACCGTTGCATTCTCTATGCGGACCCCCTGGAGCTTGCGGGTCTCTCGGAGTATGGCGTCTCTGTCGCGATAGTTCATTATGCGGATTAGCATGGGCCTTGGGTTGGAGCCCGTCGTCAGAGGTTTGGTGGGGACCCTGTGCGCCCGCTCAATCACGAAGTGTGGGGAGAGCGATCCTTCCGGCAGGAGGTCTCGTAGCCATTGTTCCATGTGGACTTCTGGGGACCTCCCTTCCCATTTCTCCGGGACCCCGACCAGGCGCACGTTGTTCCTCCGGGTCCTGCCTTCCGCGTCCTCAGCCCTGTCCTCCAAGAACTCCACCCTGTTCAGCAAGTCCTGGATGTGTTTATGCGACTGGTCCGCACGGGGTTGAAGTGTCTGCATCGCGTCTTCCAAGGTGGTGGTGCGTTCCGCAAGCTTTTTGTGATCCGCTCTCAGGTGCGTGAGATCGATGACTACGCTGTCGATTTTGGTGGCGAGGGAGGTGCGAGTTAGGCTCAACGACTCCTCCAGTCTCTCCATTGCTGCCAGCATAGTGTCCAGTTTGGCCGCCATCTGGTCCGAGTCGATGTGCTTCCCGGTTTTATCCATCTTGGCCTTCTGGTTAGTGCTGTTGGAGCCAGTCCTCGTTTTGGGCCCGTTAGACATCTGCGTCACTCCCTCGGGCTCGGCCAGGCAGGCCTCGTCGTCCTCAGGATGTCGGGTCGTGCAGTCCGCAGTCCAACCGCTGGGCAGGCATGCGCTGTATAACGCGCGTGGACCTCTCCGCGACACTACTCCCGGCTGCGGTCTGCGGCGTCTCACGCTTGGCGGGTCAGTGTGGTCTGGCCAGTGTGTGGCGGAAAGCGAGCGTGTGGCTCGGTGCGGAGGGTTAATCACTGATGCAGGTCACGGGGGATCTCAGTGGCACACCCCAGGCGCACGTGGGCACGCAGTCACTTCTGGGGTGAAGCCGGGGGTGATGCCATAGTCTTACTGGCACTCTTCGCCACAGGGGCTCGCCCCACGGGTCTTGTCGCCAGTCTTCGTGTTGTCCCCGCTGCACTGTCGGCGTTTACCCTACGAGGGAGTGAGGCAGCCGGGCTGCAGTGCATCCACGCAGCTGGTGGGTCGGGCCGCGGCAGCCGCCGCTTGATCACGCATGGTAGGGTGGCGTCGCCCCACTCCGTGAGACTGTATCTCTGGCGTGGTGCCCTGGCGAACAGCAGGTCGCCGGTGTAGCTACTGTGGAGAGCGGGATGGATTCGCGCCTCTCCTGGCGTTTTGCGGCCTTCGCGTCTGTTGGGCTATGCTCCGGGCCTGTGCCCTCGGCTGAAACCGCGGTCTGTCCTGCACGTCTCCCCAGGCAGGGAGCGAGGAAGGCGGCAGCAGCCCGGCGGGTGCTCCGGTGCATCACAGGTGTGCCGATTGCGCTCAAAGTCGGCCAGCAGGCCGGCGGCGATGTCCGGTGGTGGCGCTGGTGAGTTTCGCCGACCGCAGACGGCGATTTGCGCGGATAAATGCCCCGGGAAGGCAGGCCTGGCACGGAGCTTCACTCCAAGGCGGCCATTCCCGTTGTGTGCGTAGCCACGCCCATGGTGGAGCATATCATGGAGATGAATTAGAAGTTTAATCTGATGTCGTGGAGCTGTCCATAAGGTACTTTTCTCTGCAGGTCCCCTTCTCAGAGGCAAGTTTTCTAAAGTTTAAAACTTTTTCCTGCTACAGAAGCAATCACAGATGTACACTTCTATGGCCTCCGGGTCCTCAGAGGGGCACAAGATACTCCCAAGTTGCCAGGCAAAGGGAAGTAGCAAAGTCCAGTCCAAGTTCCAGTGGCCACTGGTCAGCTAGGAGTTGTATGGAAAAGGTCTCCTGCCGATTTTCTTTTCCCTGTGCCACACAGGAGGTCAGCCAAGTGATCCTTGGAGTTGACTTCTTTGTCCTAGGTACAAAGAGAGAGGAGCAGGTCCAGTACTTCAGAGTTCCTCTCAGGTCACAGATAGTATGTCTAGTCCTCTTCTATTCTTCTGAAGGTCCAGAAAGTGTTCTGTCCAGGTGCCTCTGGGTGTCACATTTATGCCTGACACCAGATAGTCGGTGGCAGTGATTCCTGGGCACTCTATAGCCACTGGGATAAACGTTTCTGGTCTGGGGGAGCCCTGCTCCCTTTTCGAGTAGTGCATGTTTGCCTTATTACAAATGGGCCCACAATGTAATGTGTCAGGGCATTTTCAAAATAGTGAAGTCTAAGGCCACACTAAATTTAGGCTCTGAGAGTTGTGGTTTTGTCGAGGAGTGTACTATGGTAATCACTAGTGTCTGCCCACATCTAACATAAAATCCAGTTTGAAGCAGGCACTATGTGTAACTAACCCAGATATAGAAATATGTTAAGACAACCAGACAGGGGATACACAAGAATTATCTAGTGGTCCTGTTGCCTCCCCTTTCTGTGCACCAAAGTGCTACATGTGGCTCAACATACCTGCCAGACAGGATTTGACACTGTAGTGTCAACAGAATTCCCACAACCCCCTACTTACGTATTCTATTGAGCTCAGAGGAGGACTGTCCTATCTTTTCATGTGCTGAGTCTCCGCAGTAGTAAAGATACTACTCTTAAAACACCTGTGAATAGCAAACAATTGTAAAACATATACTAAAGTGTACGTTTACCTTTGTGAATCAGGCCCTGAAATTTTTGGTTGAAGTTTTGTTATTTCCACAAGATTGTTTTTGATCCATGATATTTTGTCATACAACTCACCTGAAGAAGTCTCTCTTTTTGGAGTCACACTGCAAGACTTCCTACTTAGATACTTAAAGCCTACAAGAAACACAAAACAGGACACATTGTGTAAACATCAACATACTTGTTATTGTTTAAACATGTTTGGTTATATTGGACCAGACGCGTGATATTCCAGAAGCAATGTTTTCATGAGAAATGTTTTCAGGAGAACAATTTTGAAAATTTTGTCTACAGAATGATAATACAGTGCACAGATATTTCAAGAACAAAGTATTCAACAGTTTCCCTCTCCAGTGATAGTCTTTTAAAGAGCATCAGGTTTTTATTGTAGAAGCAAATAGCTGAGAACCACATTTATGGAGGTGATTTTCTCAGCATGTTCATTGCTAAAAAGATGTCCCTATTCTGAGCTGTCAAATATATGTGATCATATATTTTAAGCACCCTAGAGGTTGTTTGTTAGAAGCGGAAAACCAGCTGGCAGAAATCTGTCATTCCTATTTTCTTTCACCGTACTTCTAATAATGAAATGATAACTGCCACAGTTGTAAGTACAAACTTAAGTGACTTCCAAAGACCCCATAAAGTTTTAACAGCTTGTTTTCCGGGGAAAGCAAAGACAGACCGGCATGTAAGGGATTAGACAGGCAAGCAGGAGTGCAACTTCGTAGTGAAACAATATGCAGTAAGTAGAATTTTTAATATGCCTTTAGGGTAATAGGCATAGTAAAATTATTATAGTTCGCTCTATGCAATTTAAAGGGATGGGGAACTTGTACTGTTTCTATGGCTCGGTTAGGTTATGGAAAAAATATCACAATAGCCATGTGTAACACAGAAGATGGGAATCTTACAGCACCATCCATCTAGTTATGTCTGGCTTCAAAGTAAGAAAACATCCTTGTCGTACAAAATGCGCACTTGCCTGTTTCTGCCCAAAATCATGAACATTTCAATTACTTACAGGTGATCTTCATTGCTCTTGATCCTTTCTACCACAGTTATTATTTTTGGGGTGAATAAATCTGGTGAGGTGTGATGGAGGATTAGATCTTCCCTGCTGAGAGACGTCTTCCCAGCATTCTTCATGGAACATCAAGCTAACCTCAAGGCCTGATATACCATGGAGGGCGGGTGGGAAATAACGTGGGTGAGGATGAGTAGGACTAGGAGTAACAAGGTTTATTGGCAAGTAATTGAAAACATTACCTCCCTATCCCTTATCCTTGTTCCACTTATTTCCTTTGAGGAATGTTAAGGGATAGTTCACATTCTTTATAAATAATAAGAAACTGAACATAGACCACTAATTCATGCTACGCTAGAAGATAAGAAAATGCCTCTTTTTGAGTGGTCACCTCCATTTTTTATGGACTGATGCTGCTGTTTTTTTAGCTCAAAATTAGGGTGCTGTTGCCCAGTGATCAGTGTAAGATCTCTGACATCTAAACCATAGTAAAACTGGCAAAAGTCTAACTGTCTATCTACTACCATGTTCCATCAGGTTTCATTAAGCCTGATTTTATTATGCTGTTTGACAAGGCTGGGTTAATACCAATTCTTCTCCTTAAAACTTCCATTCTCAGCCATTGGTTCGGTAATGTGTCTAGATAGGGGTAGCTGATTTCTTTCTCCCAAATATTTCTCATAAACTTTACAGAGTCTTTTTACTCAGGTACTCCCTATCTACCGCTTTAGATAATTCCTTCCCGAGCAATTTAAGTACACTCTTTATTACATCTATTTGCAAGGTCGGTGGATCTATTTTCACGTTCAAGTGATCACAAATGGTCAGGAGTTTACTTCTTGTAACTTTTGGCCCATTTTAACTCACTGTGCAGAATCTCCTTCATGCACCATTGGGACACTTTTGTAACCTCCCCAGATCCCAAGCATTTTCAGAATCTAAGTAAGCTTAATTGCACCTGGACATTCCATGCGGTCAATCATAGCTCCAATCTGATTGCCTGGATCATTGAAGAACTAGGGAGGGACAATAATGATTTTAAACATTTCCCTTCCTCCTTATCCCAAGAGCTTTTGCCATCTATACAAAACATTTCTGCACCATATTGGAGTTGTGGGGGGGTCGTTGCATTGTAGGCCATTAGCAATGGTCTGTGGGACATGTCACCATAGCTGCAATTGAATCTTTTCAGCCCACATACCCCTAGTTGTGCTTTTATTTTCTGTGCCTCCAAATGCATGCCTCACTTTAAGGAATTAACGAACCATATTCCAAAGTATTTATATTCATTTACAATATCTAATTTGGTTTGACCCAAATACCAATTGAACTTCGTATTCCTCTTCCCAAAGCACAAGATTTTTGTTTTGGCCATGTTTACTGTAAGTCGTTTTGCCATACAATATGAGAAGAAGATGTTTAGCTTCCTTTGTAGACCCATTTCAGTTTGATCAAGAATGACCAGGTCATCGGCATACAGCAAACAGGACAAATGCTTCCCATTCATTTTTGGGCTAGCACCTCTGGCAGACCCCAGGATAGAAAGCAGATCTGTTAAAAAATATGGCAAAGTGTAGCGGGGCCAAAACACAGCCTTGTCTGAGGCCATTATTTATCACTATTTCAGGTGTTAGGCCCCCTGATTTATCTTTAATAACCTGTGCCCAATTTTGGCTATGCAATTCCTGAATTACCAACTGGAGATCCTCAGGGGCCTCATAGTTTATCAGGTTTTCCCACAAGCACTCCCTATCCACTGAATCAAAGGCTGCGCAAAAGTTTACAAAAGCAATACAGCTTTCCTTGCTGGTCCAAGGACTTCCGCGCCACTGCCCATAGGGCAAAGCAGTGATCAATAGTAGAATGTCCTTCCTTAAAGCCTCCCTGTTCCACTCGCACTATCGACCGCCGCTCCACCCACTCCTTTAATCTGCCCAGGATTATTTTGGAGAATACCTTTAATCCGATGTCCAACAGGTTGATTAACCAGTATTTCCTTGGGTCCTTCCTATCACCCTTTTTATGTAGTGGTCTAATAATCGCCCCTCTCCAAGTTTTTGGGATATAACCTGAATCTAAAATAGCAATAAACATATGGGATAGGAATCCTGCCCACCAATCTATTTGTGTTTTGATTATAATGGCCGGGAGATCATTGGGCCCTGCTGCACAAGATAAGTTTAGCTTCTTAAATGTTTCTTTTACTTTGTCTACTGTAAAAGCTGTTTTTAAATCTTTTATTGACCCTGTCCAATTAGGGTTTTTCTTAATTATTTCAGGTGCAGGTGTGATTTCTCCAGGGTAAGGGGCGGGAGGGTTGGGAAGTAGGATGTCACAGGGTGGGGAGCATATGGGAAAAAAGTAAAACAAATTCCTCAAACACCTCAGAAAGAGTAATTGGTACTAGCATAGTAAGGATATGTCCATCCAAATTTTAACTTGGAATGTCAATGGGGTTCGCCTAAAGGATCGCAGGGATAGGATATTACAAAATCTTAGAGATTCCCCTGCCCAAATCCTCATCTTACAGGAGACACATTTAATCAAAAAGGAATGTGTTGATCTTTTTAAAAAACAAAGATGGGTACATCAAATGCTTTGCACAGATCAGAGTGGGAACATTAGAGGAGTTGCCATAATTGTGAAAAAAACAAGCAAAATTATGCTTTATGTCCTTTAAGAGGGCCGCCCTGACCAAATCACACCATGTTTCCTCTAACCAGCTTTTCCTTGTGAGTGACTAAGCTTTACTGTATAATCTTCTTCCTTCAGCTAAGGCTACTCTTTCCCCACATTTCACAGCCCACCCTAAGTTTCTTTGGTGAGTTTACAATCTTAGTTGAACAATTCTGCTCCTTCCCGTCTTGCTAAATTGATCCTGGGAGTTTGATAGAAGATGTCCCTGATTGAAGAAATCAAATCAACAAGTATTTGCATAACAACTTGCTTGTTTTGTGACCGATTCCCAGCCAAGTTGAGAGTGTGTATGACTAAAGAATACAGCCATCATTTGTTCTGCTTTTGGCATTAATTCTTTTGTAAGTACATTTTGTCCCACTGTCCGATTTAGTCTGTCTGCTACATGCTCACAGCCTATTTGTGAGACTGAAGGAGGCCAGTTGTACAGTGGTCTTTGTGTTTTTTCAATGTCACATTCATCAACTTGGGAATGCCCCTCTCCTCATCCCCATCTAACATTAAATTCTGTATGAACTCAATAGGTTTGAATATTGTGTTCATGACGCCAGCTATAACACAGTGATTCTTTGTGTTATCCCTCTCCAAGTTTATCAGTGTTTTTGCTTCAATTACTCCCCATGGCATACGATGGTGGGGGTGGGGATTGGTCAAGTGGTGTGTCCCAACAGCAGAAAAGGTAGGGAGAAGAAGAAAGGCCAAATAACACACACCTGACCAATTTCCTGGAAGCCAGGTATAAGCAGACTGTCCACAATCAAAATAGGTATTTGGAGAAGCGATTAGGAGTGGTGGTGAGGTAATATTCAGTGTTCTGACTATTGCGCAGTCACTGACTCCTACCTCCCGGGTCCCCAGTCCTTTCATGCATACCAGGCAATGCGTGTTGATCACATTGAAAGTCTGCAATTTGGTGGGTACTTTGTGTCTGGACCGAAAGTGTGAGAAGATTATTCTATTTGAGGTGTTGAACACAACCATCTCATTGCGTTCAGCACGAGAGATGTTCAAGATGTCAGATATCGTAGTAGGGCAGAAAGGATTACTGATATTGCCTGTTCTGTTTTGAGTGAAAGTGTCATAAAAATTGCCAATGACGTAGCTCATTGTTCCATTGATCGTATATGCATCGGTGACGAGAATCCTCCAAGCAAGACAGGACCCAAAAATAGAAAATGGATAGATGAAATAGGGGACAGTGTGTGTCACAGAGTGTGGCATGAGCCCACATACCCAACAGTTCGAAGTATTAATCACAAGCTGATGCTGGTGCAATAATTGTACAAAAGTATTAGTCATGAATTCCAGGTGTCGTGGTAGTTCATGGGGTGACAAGGTGGCGTGGAGATGTTCTGCAGGTGTCGGTGTCGTAGCCAGGGGTGCTGGGGAGAGGTCAGCAGTAGAAACGATCCCACAACCAGCAGGATGAGGAGAGCAAAAAGTATAATTATCGTGGAAAGGAAGCATTTATTGTTCAGAAGGTTGACATATTTCTTGTGTGCTTCAGACCCTCGGACCGCTGCCATTGTGCTCAGTCTGTTGTCACTAGCGGCTGTCGGTGATTGGTGGTTGCTTCGCTGTATGTGAATACCAAGAGTCCTACGGCCTTCCCATTGGTCCAGCATACTAGCACCGGTCTCAGCCGGAGATATCACAGCCCTACAGCCTATTAGACACCAGACAGAGTCAAGGGCCAGCCCCTTTCCTGGGTCTCAAGTTGTAGCGAGTGGAAGAAGGTATGGAGTGGTCAGGAAAGAGAGCTTCTTGTTCCTTCCTCTGATCCTGCAGAGGAGGGATGACTGGACCCCCTAAGAGTCGATCAGTTTTGGCTTCCGTAGTGGTGTAATGAAGCTGAGCATCACTGAAAGGGACAAAGGTCGGTACTACTTCTGTGTCGCAATCTGGCAGTCCTTCTTTCACCCATTGGTCGTACGGGAGGGGGAGAGGAACCCTTTTACAATGGGTAGCATGTGTCCAGTTCTTTCTCCCTTAGACTTTTACAGCAGTGCGGGTGGCCAGAAGAACCTGTCGGGTGCAACCAGCGGGGCTCCAGACACTTGGTAGGCTGAAAATGTCGATCACCACCCAGTCATCTGGTTGAATGGTGTGGCCTGGGCCTTCGCTCTTGTCGGGGATAGCAGCGTGTACCTGATGATAAAGAGTATGAAAAGAATCGGTTAACTGGTACAGGTAGTTAGTCAATACTGGGAACTCAACATCAGACAATTTATTTGGCCTTGGTGTGCCCCATACATTAGCTGGTCTACCGAATACCAATTTATAGGGAGACAATCCTATCCTTGAGTGGGCAGTCGTCCTTACTGACAGGAGAGCAAGGGGTAAGGCATCTACCGAGGTAACACCTGTTTCCGCCACTATTTTGGGCAATTTTAACGTAAGTACTCCATTGTATTTCTGCACCAATCCGGCTGACTGGGGGTGATTAGCAGCATGAAACTTTTGTCTGACACCAAGCCCGGGACACACAAACTGGACCACTTTCGCTGTAAAATGTTGGCCATTGTCGCTCCAAATCAAACAGGGCAATTCAGATCGGAGAAAGTATTCTTTCAACAAAATTTTGGCTGTTGTAATAGCTGTGCAATCCTTGGTGGGGTAGGCCTCCACCCATCTGCTGAAGGCACAAACCACTACAAGGACATATTTCAAATTTGCACACATCTGGATGGCCTGAAAAGGGAACGTAGGTGGGGAGAAGCTACCAGCGGGGGTAACTGTACCTTTTCCTGGATTGTGCATAAGGCAGATCATACATGACTTAACCACCCGGTCAGCATATAGGGGTATTTTTTAATTATAACATGTTGGCTCTAGTAACTTGCATATTCCCTTTGCACTGATATGGGCAGGGCCACGGGCCATAGTGACAACTGGGGGGACATGACTGTCTGGTAACATCCATTGCCTCCCTTCGGATATATGCACCCAACATCCCTCTATCTCTTTCTCTGCCAGATGTTCCTTCCATGTGTGCAGTTCTTTTGCAGTGGCATGAGATTGAATCTCGACCACACTCTGACTAGTATTTTCTAACATTCCTCCTGCCACCACCCATCTGGCTGGTCCTGTCACAAACATTCCATCTGATTTACTTAGAGCAGTCTGTCTTGCTGTTTGTCCTGCAAGGGCATTGCCTTCCCCTACATCATCAGTCACTTTCTGGTGGGCTTTACATGTATTCACTGCAACTTTTCTAGGTAATGTCAAGGCATCTAGAAGTCTATGTATCAGGGGGCCATGCTGTATTCTAGTCCCATGTGAGGTGAGAAAATGTCTTTCTTTCCAGAGTCTGCCAAAATTGTGAGCCACCACAAAGGCGTATTGACTGTCCATATAGATATTAACAGTCATGTTTTTACTGATTTCACAAGCTCGTGTCAAGGCCATTAATTCAGCCGCTTGGGCCGATGCCTGTGGAATTTGTGCTGTCTCAACTACTGTAACAAGAGTGGTGAGGGCATATGCAGCAGATGTAGTTCCATCTGATCCTTTAAGACATGAACCATCTATGTATAGTGTTCCCTCAGCGTCTGTTAGGGGGGTGTCTTGTAGGTCCACACAACCCTTTGTCTCTTCTTCAGTCCGTAATATGCAGTCATGAGGGTCAGAATTTGTCCCTTGTGTCTCAGTGGGGAGTAGTGTAGCTGGGTTCAGAATATTACATCTCCTAATGTCAATGTGACTGGCAAAAAGAGTGAGCTCATAACCTCTAAGTCGTGCACTGCTAAGGTGTTGTGTCTTGGTGTTGTTGAGCAAGGTATCTACTGCTTGTGGGACCATTAAGGTCAAGGGTGAAGACATAACAATACCTGCGCTCTGAGGACCATAAGTGCAGCAGCAGCAGTTGTGCGTAAACATCCAGGGAGGGCTCAGGCCACTGGGTGAAGTGTAGCCGAAAAATAAGCACAAGGGCAATGTTTGTCTCCAAAAATCTGAGTTAAGACCGCGCAAGTGCAGCCATGTGTCTCATGGACATTTTTTTTTTTTTTGCCATAGTCTGGGGTGCCTAACACCCGAGCTGTACATAAGGCATCTTTGAGTGTCTGAAAGGTAGCCACATGTTCAGTTGTCCATGGACAACCTCTTTCTGGCATATCTTTAGTAGTGAGAGCTAAAAGAGGTTTGACAATGGCCGAGAAGTTAGGAATCCATTGTCTGCAATAGGAAGTGAGGCCTATAAAGGCACATACTTATTTCTGTGTCAAAGGGGGAGGCATGGAGGTAATAAGGGACACTCGGTAAGCAGTAAGTTATCTTCCCTCCTTCGGAGGAGGTGGCCGAGGTAGGTCACCTTCTCTCAACAAAATTGTAATTTGTTCAAGGAAACCTTATGATTGTGGGAGGCAAGGTGGTGAAGCAGATGTACTGTTGCTTGTTCACAAAGTGGAGCAGAAGTGGCTGCAATTAAGAGGTCATCTACATATTGCAACATAGTGGCACCTGCTGGGAGCGTCAGGGAGTCCAATTGATTCTTGAGAGCCTGACTGTAGATGCTGGGGCTTTCAGTGAAACCTTGGGGGCACGGCAGAACCGGAAACTCCGCCCTCCAAGGGAGAAACTAAAAAGATGTCTACTGTCCAGATGTATGGGAATGCTGAAAAACGCATTCTTTAGGTCAATAACAGAAATATGAGTGGCGTTCGCTGGGACCATGGTCAAGAGGGCTGTGATATCAGGGACAACAGGATACTATGAGACCATAATTTTGTTGAGAGCCCGCAGATTGATGACAAACCAATAGATTTAGTGGGCAGCGGGATAGGGATCAATACATTTTTTAAGAACTGGAATAATTGGGCTGTTACACTCATTACCACGTGTCTCCTCAACTACTCCCATCTTCATGAGATCTGATATTATAGATAATAGGGCAGCCTCACCTTCCTGGGGAAGGCAATACTGGCGAAGCCGGGGCAGTTGGGCACCTTGCTGGATATGGACAGTATGGGGAGAAATATCGAGAAGTCCTACATCAGTGTCAGTCAGAAGTGGCCCAAAGTGATGGGGGTAAGGCCTGCAGAACGGGTGGGAAGGGTCCAGAGAGAAACATAGTGGCAGAGGAATCTGGTGATATGGTAAGGGACACGCCATCAGGACTACAAGAAATGGTAGCATGTAAGGCATTTAACAAATCCATGCCCAGCAAATTTTCACTACATCTATCCAGCCGTGAAAATCAAAGGAGCATCCATATGAGCTGGGCCGAGATCCAGCGGGAAAGGCTTAGAGACAGGGTTGGTGACAGGTACCCCAGAAAAACCCACGGAGACATTGAGAGAGCCAGAAAGGGGTGCCTCCGGTATCAATGATCAAGGTGTGAGCAACAGAGGATCTAGTAGCCCCGGTGTCTAGGAGAAACTTCTTTTTATCCCCTGCAATTGACATCTGGACATATGGACCTCGCGGATCAACACGAATAGGCACTCTTGCATTACCTCTTTCCTGGCTTTCCTATGTCTGGTAGAAACCTGTCTCATTGGTCTCATTATAATTATCGTTAAAGTACATCCTAGTGACCTCATACCCGTTGTCAAATCTGTTAACTGTACACTGGGGCGGACCCATACAGGTCGAACGTTAGGATCTGGTGCATGCCTCTGACTAGGAGGTCCCATATTGCCTTCCCTTTGGGTTCGGGGCCTAGTTTTTCCTGACTGATATTCTGGGCTAATATCGGGTATTCACTAACCCAGTGGCCATATGCCTTACAGTAGGCACACTGGTCTTTATCAACGGGATCTGCCGAACTGATGGACTTCTGTATAGGGGGCTGAAGGGGGCGCTGGGGCAGCCTCGGGAACTGGTCCAAAGGCGGACCTTGGCCTCTAGCATTTTGTCCCCGGGGTGGGTAAGCTTGCTGTAGCAAAACTTTTGTTTTAAGGTCCTTGTTCTTCCTAGCCTCTCTGTCTTTATCTTCTTTCTCTCTATTCTCATGATATTGGGCCATGGCAAGGATGCCTGCCATAGTCTGAGCTGACCACGCACTCTCAACCTTCTTAAGGCGGGCCGAGAGATCCGTAATAAATCAGATACAAATTTATCAATAAACACTGAGCCCGAGCCAGGGGCTCTAGGGTCCAATCCACTGTGACTTTTGTACTCAGTTTCGAAGCAGGTGAAAAAATCAGCAACAGACTCATCCTTACGTTGTTTACATGCATTTATCTTATCCCATTAATAACTATTTCGGGCAAAAGGGTCTTCATGAGTTGCAACAGATGGCCTGGGAGAGCCAGAATAGCCGGATCAGGCTTTGTCCCTCCCTCTCTGTCATTCTCCATCCTTTCAAAGTCGGTCCAGTCACCATGCAAAGCGGCATTATGTTTAGCATGGCGTATTTTGTCCCATATGTCAGGTGGTGCCACTGACCCGAAAAATAAGTCAATATCCTCTAAGGTAAGGACACCAGAGGAAACAATCTGACCTAATTCCTGATAGTAAAGAGCCGGATTCTTACCGGGGTCTGGTAATTGGGATTTCAATTGAAGAATATCCGCTCTTTTCCATGGGACATGCACACACATCCTTCGCCAGTGGGCTGGGGCTGCTCCAACTCCCTGGTTATTGGCGAGCACTGCAGGGATAAAGACGGGAGCTGTCTCTCTCATAAGCATTGCTTTGTCATTCGGAGATGGCGGAAAAGCCGTGTGTCTCTGAACGTAATTATGGTAACAAGGGCTTCATGCATATCATCTCCCTGAACATGACCCTTGGCAATAGTTAGTTTTAAATCAATCAATCCCCGGGGAGTGTCTATGAACAATGCTTCGTATCTTTTCATTATAAGTGAGCACACATACTCGGCCATGTCTGTTTGTTGTATGGCCATCCATTGTCTAAACGTCAACCAGATATCTTTAATGCCATAAATATTACCATTATTTACCCAAAATGCACATTGTTTTCGCATAGCGTCCCTTTCACTACCCCCAGCGAGTTCAGCAGACCTTAAAGGCTCCTTTCTAGGGGTACAGAAGAATCAAAACAGGGTATTGGGCACAAGGGAGGACCATCTTGTTTGGTCCGGTGTGGCATAAGAGTCACCAACAGGGGTACCAATAGACTGATTATCAAGCAGACGGGAATGTATGGTCGGGGTTGGGTCAATAGGTAGGGCGGTATGAACTGTCAGAGGGAGGGGTGCTGGTAGGATGACGGGAGTCAAAGGATCAGGCAGTGGTACAATGGGTGGGGCAGCCTGAACCACCACTGGTGGAGGTGGAGCGTTAGGAACATTTTGAGGAAGAGCGGGATACATAGGAGCCGGAGCATAGGCAGGAGGTGGACCATCAAGAATAGCATTCAACAATGAGTCCCCCTCTTCTCCTTCAATCTCAAGATCTCTGGGAGAACGAGCGGAGTAACATTTTGTCGTCTTAGCCCTATTATGCCTATCTGCCATTTCAATCCCTTCCTGAACCCTATTTTCTAAATGCGCTTTTGCATGATCAGCCATAGTCATCCTCTCTTTCTTTTTAATCAACGCTAGCTTTTTTTTCATTTTTTGATCTATTTCTTTCCTTCACAACGCGGTGGCGTCATGGCTTGATGAGACCGTTTGTGGAGCAGCTACTCCTCCAGGCTCGAAAGGGCCTGGGGATCAAAGGAGCCAAACTATGACCACTGTAATTCAACATTGCTTTGTTTCGTATATTTTACCCATAAGGAAGAAAACATGATAGCAGATGGCCCATATTTAACATACATCTCATAACTTGGATTCCCTTCTGGAGGAAGCGGGCCTCCAGAAGGAAGTCCTCTGTACAAACGCAACAACATAACTTTCGGAACTTACTACTTACTGGCATATTTTTACTTCAGGCAGACAACAGTGGGAGAAAAACACTCACCTCACTGGCTTGGCTTTTGCAAAAGTCAATATATACAGAAAAAAGAGCACAAGTGGTGGATGATCAGTCCACCCTTACCCGAAAATGTTGTTCTCTTCTGCAGACGTAGGCACGAGTCCAGATCCAGAGAGAAACTGCACTAAAGGGGGCACCAGCGGGACGCAGTCAGGTGGCCTAGACCGGATGGGGAAGACTGTGTGCAAGACTTCTGGTCTAGTGGACTCAAAAAAGGATCCCTCGGGTAGAGTACCTCCATCAGACTTCCACCACGGGCCCCCTCACGACCTCCGGGCCAGACCTACATCTCCGTGGTGTCCCTGTTCAGGCGCCATTTGTAGAACCAAGATAAGCCCACCTCAAGGAGTAGTGGGGTCTTGGCGGTGCGGGAATCACCTGAGTCTACTCTTACCCTCCTTATATAATAAAGTGGACCCGGAAACCTTTGTCTGCAGAGAGAACCACCTTTATTACACTAGCTCGGTGATTGGAACAGAGACCCAAGCTAGTCAGAGACAAAACCCAGGAGGCGGCTGCTTTACTCAACGGCAACCAGCCTTTTATTAATTTTTACTCCACTCTTTGGCATTCAGTCCATTGTTCAATCAGGGCGGTGTTTGTAGTTGATGACCTGATCAAAGCAGTGTTCAGACCATTGTTCAATCAGCTAGATCAAGGCTCGGCATTCAGACCATTGTTCAATCATCTTGATCAAGGCTCGGCATTCAGACCAGTGTTCAATCAGCTTGATCAAGGCTCGGCATTCAGACCATTGTTCAATCAGCTTGATCAAGGCTCGGCATTCAGACCATTGATCAATCAGCTTGATCAAGGCTGGGCATTCAGACCACTGTCCAGATAACCTGATCATGGTGTCAAGGATGTTTACCAAGCAGGGAGCAGAAGATGAAAAACAAGCTTGTTTAAACAGGGTGTAGGTATCTCATGGCTTTCTGTTGAGGAATTGGCTAACTGCAAAGAACGGGGGGTTTGGGTATGTGATTTTTTTTAGCTTCAGCAGAATTGGAGGCTGTAGGCAGGGTTTTGTCATGAGATGGCAAGGAATGGAGGAATTATTAGGACCTAGTGAAAACTCATTTTCTTTAATCTGATCCCTGCTATGTTACATGATATCATTCTAAATTTGGAGATATCTTTGTCCTGTTGTGAGTCCTGTAATTGAAGTTCTCTGGATTCTCTGCCCATTGGAGATGATGTGAGGATGCAGGCTAGGCTTCACCATGCAATACTCTCACAGACTCCAAATATTGTCCTTGGATTCGCAAAAATAAATCCTTGGCTCAGTCCTGTTAGTGTGACAAAGAGCAGTCAGGCTTTACTAGAGGTACATGTGTTAAGCATTTCAGAGTACCAAGATGGGCGAAAAGTAATTGACATGACTCAGAAGAAATCCAACATCAATTTGTTTTAAAAAAAAAAGCAGATTTATATATTAATTAAGACATAAAACAAACATGGTCAGATACATAATTCACAGCAGTTCAATACTGTAGAACATTTGCATAGCGGTCAATGGGAAAAAGTGTTAGTGACAATCGGTCACTTGCAGGTCGAGTGGAGTAGGACCAAAGGAGGATAAATGTGATACAGGTCCCAGGACCAAGCCACGATGGTCAGTTCAATTTTACCTGGCCCATGAAGACCAGGCACAGAATTGTTCTGGCTGTCCTTGGTGCTGATCGGGAGCAGCAAGAGAGCTGCTTTTACCGCTGACACAGTGCTGCGGGGGAACAGGGTACAAAATCTCAACAATGGGTCCACTGCTGATGTTAGATGAAAGTTGTAGGGAGCTCCCTGTAGATGCAGCGTCAAGTGAAGGGGTCAGTTGCCAGACTGATGAACAAAAAGCCTTGGCAGCGGTAAGTACAGGAGATAGGTACTTCGACATCTGGAGAATGCAGTAACTGCCTAGAACTTCATGGAGGGCAGGACTACAGTTCTTACAATGCACTAGGCCATCTGGATTTGGGCAATCCATCTGAAGGTTTGATGGCCAGCGTTTCTTTGAATCCGGAGCAATGTTTCACCTGTAGTTTGCAGGGGACCAGTCCCACTAGTCCAGGGGAGCCTGAGGTTGCTTATTGCTCTTACAGGGATCTCTCTGTCAGGGGGAAACAAGCTTTAATATATGATGAGAATCAGTCAATCAGTTACAGGAGTGTTGACACATGTGCATAGTATCCCTCTTTCAGTTTGTGCAAGTGTTTTTGTCGCAGAATTGGGTCTCCTCAATGTCATCTTTGATGCAGGTTGGTTCAGAACTGAGGTTCTGGTGTCAGGTGTAACCCTTCAATTCTTGATTTAAGGGTATAAGGGGGGTGGGCGCAAGCAGCCAACGGGCTACAAGCTAGTCCACCCCTGAGTCGACCAGATCTGGAATTGCAGGTCACCTTTTCTACCCAGACCCACAATTGTACAACTTTTAAAAATGGCAGAAGATTTCTTAGTCGTTCAGACTAGGTAGCCCACCCTAAAGGTGTGGCTAGCGTTCTGGGGATGTAAACCTCCTGAATACCTAACTTTC
Source organism: Lissotriton helveticus (assembly GCF_964261635.1). NCBI lineage: Eukaryota > Metazoa > Chordata > Amphibia > Caudata > Salamandridae > Lissotriton > Lissotriton helveticus. The sequence continues at coordinate 750,876,360 of NC_136061.1, forward strand.
CCACCTGCCCGGCTGCAAATGTGCCCTGGGGGTGGAGGGTGGGGAGGTTTATTTCCTCCTTTGGGAGGTAGTTTGGTTGCATATCACAGGCAGTGAAACCTATAAAGCTCAACTCCTTGATGTGCAACATCACTAGCCAGGGAGGAAGGTGGGACTTGTTTCCCATCCAGGACATTTTTTCTGATTCCTGTGGAAGTTCAGCCCTCCTAGCAAGGGGGTCAAATTGCTGTCTTGGTGGTAGCAAGTGCAGGCTGTCAGCCAGAGCACAGGAAAAGGTGGGAAACCTCTAAAGTATCCACCTGAGTGAATGGCTCATCCTCCTCGACACAAGATTAATGTCTGGGTGATGAGGCACTTTGTTTGATAACAGATACATCATATTTAAGTGGTACCATAATGGAGCTGCCAACATTGGGTTTGCCAGGGTGCCAGCCCATTTTCTCCTTTGGACCATCTATCTCTTATAGTGTCCTTAAATGGTAAAGATCACCATGGGGACATTTGAGCTTGCACTTTCATGTCCACACCTTTAATATAATGCACCATGCCTCCTGGGCATTAGGATGCCTTCCATAGGGGTGATTGGCATATATTAAAGACAGTGCATTGATTTTCCATCACATGGTGAGGGCAAAGTCTAGTTTAAGCAGTTTACACTATTCCTGCAATCTGCAACGGCAGGCCAGCTGTCAGTGATTTACTTGGGTCCCACAGGGTGGCACACACAGTTCTTCAGGCCCAGGTGGCACTTCTAACATCCATGCCCTAAGTATCAGTGACACCATACACTAGGCATTTATTTGTTGCCATTTGGTGTTACCTATTCACACTTGTCCATTTTAGGGAGCGAGCGCTGGCAATGGGGCCTGGGCAGCAGTCTACAGTGCATTTTTAGAGACATAACCATCAGCTTTGGGGCAAAAAGTGGGGAGGTGACTACACAAAAAGGGCACTTTCCTACAGCTAATTAACGTGGTGGAAACTACAGTACTGCAGGCCCACTGGTAGCATTTAATTTACAGGCCCTGGACAAATGTGCCACTTTACTAGGGGTGCACAAGTAAATTAAATATGCCAATTGGGGATAAGTCAATATTACCATGTTTCAAGTAGTGAATGCATGACCTTTAGCATTGGTTAGCAGTACTAAGGCCCACAAAAACGAGATCAGCAAAAAATAGAGGTGGTAGGCAAAACGTTTGGGGGAAGAACGCTCTAAGGCTAACAGGTCTAACACTTTCACTTTGTGTTCAAGGAGATATGACCCTAGACTCCCTAGACTCCTTTAAGGATCTTACTCCGGACCTTGCACTTAAATTATTTTTACAGTGCAAATCGGGTTCCCCGTTAGACCCGGTCCCCCCAAAAATCATGAGTGAACTGTCTACCTTACTGCTGGAGCCACTCACCACCATCTGGAATGCCTCCCTACGATTAGGCCAATTTCCTTCTGCATGGAAGGAGGCTCTTCTTGTGCCCATCCTAAAGAAATCAGATGCTGACCCTATGCAATTCAGTAACTACCGGCCCATTTCCCTTCTCCCGAAACCCGCGAAAGTTTTGGAGAAGGCAGTCCAACTACAACTGGCAGAGTATTTAGAGACCTACTCTCTGCTACATGATTCCCAGTCCGGCTTTCGTGCTGGTTTCAGTACGGAGACCGCACTACTAGAGGTTTCGGAGACTGTACGAGAATGTGTGGATAAGGGCGAGGAGGCCATGTTGGTTCTCCTCGACCTATCCGCCGCTTTCGATACAGTGTCCCACCAAATTCTTCTAGGCCGACTGGAGCAGATTGGACTGAGCGGCACTGCTTTAGCATGGGTCTGTTCTTTTCTTCTGGAACGCTCACAGAGGGTTCTTCTCAGACCTTTTAAATCTGGATGCAAACCTCTAGAACGCGGAGTCCCACAGGGCTCAGCGCTAAGTCCTCTGTTTTTCAATGTTTACCTGGCCCCGCTAGCCAGGGTGGTGGAGTCATGTGGAGTCAGAGTGATCTCATATGCGGATGACACACAGTTGATATTCTCATTTAGAGATCACTCTGACTCCAGCCTCTCCAGCTTCCGCCATTGTCTGGGCGAAATCTGTGCGTGGATGTCCTCGAATCATCTACGGCTTAACACTGACAAGACTGAGGTCCTGTTTTTTAATCAAAAAATGACCATTCCACCCCCACTTTGGTGGCCTACGGTACTTAACCCCCCTCCAGTCCCGGTCCATTCTGCCCGCAATCTGGGGTTCACATTTGATGACACCCTCTCCTGTAGCCCTCAAATCAATAAGGTTACTGCGACCTGCTTTGGCAAATTAAAAATGATGAGAAAGATCTTTCCTTTTCTGCCAATGGAGGCTCGCAGAACCGTTACTCAGGCATTAATCACTGCCCATCTGGATTATGCCAACAGTCTGTATGCTGGGGCCCCTCTATATCAAATTGAACGCCTGCAGGTGGTACAGAATGCTGCGGCAAGACTGATTGGTAACATCCCATATAGACACTCTATCTCTGCGTTCCGCAAAGAACTCCATTGGCTTCCTATAGCCTACCGTATCAAATTCAAAACGCTTGTTCTGGCCTATCGAGCTCTGAACGGCTCCGGCCCAGAATACTTAAGAAAGAGATTGAGATTGTCTCACTCAGTCAGAGACCTTCGTTCTAACAATCTGCGTCTCATGCTTGTGCCTAGATTCCGTCGCTCAAGAACGGGTGGCAGAGCATTCGCTGTCTTAGCTGCTAAACATTGGAACAGCTTGCCAATCAACCTGAGATTCGCCCCATCTGAAGCTCTGTTTCGAAGAGGCCTGAAAACTTGGCTGTTCGCTTCTATCTAGATTGCTCTTCTCTTCTAGCAGATAATTTTAGCGCCGGGACACCCCCGTTGGGGGTAGCCGTGCGCTTTATAAAATCCATAAATAAATAAATAAATATGACCGTGAAATGAGTGTTGTTATGTACCTTGTAGTTGCATAATGTGAAATAAAATGATGAATCTTATATCAGAGGTTATGCTTCATTTGAAATATAAATAAAAAGATGCACTCTACGATGATAACATGGAGCACCTGAGGTTCCGTAAAAATTATTCTGGGCATTGCCGAATATGGACGAGTTTGGTATCTACGAACCGCAAATGACGAGTTCGACAAGTGTGCGAATTTTCGCTACACTACCTGTCAGGGTTCGTCTAATATTACGTGTTCTTCATCTGAACCCTCGGGTTCCATTTTAGATACGGCATCCATTTTGTTTCTTGCCCTCACGTAGTCAGCGAGCAGGTAACTGTTCGCTCCTTGACCCTCTAGTTCCCAAGCCTTGCGGAAGACGCATATTCCTTTCATGCGTCTTTATGGCCGGAGGAATGACACAGCTAAGGCAGATGGCACAGCTTGAGGGTAATCTGGTTGTACCGGTCTATTGTGACAGCCGTGCAGGAGATGGGATCCAACTCTTTGATCCTACGATCATGCTTCCGATATTACCCCCACACTCTTTTCTCTATACGTGTCTGACTTCCTTGCAGCTGTTCTTGTCTCTTCTTCTTTGTCATTTACAACTCTAATGGGTGTGCCTAATGGTGGGAAGATGTACTTTTACAGTTGGGAACCGACATGGCTATTGTAATTATGTTCCGGGACTCTGAACACATGAAAGCGACCCTTTTGAAGTCTACTGTGGGAACCGGATTGTAATCTTTTGTCCACATGTTATGCAATGGCAACATTCTGTATAAAAGAGAGCGACCTACATATGCAATTTGAAGCAGACTCTCAGAACCTACACACTGTTGTACTTCTTGTGACTTTTGCCTCCCTGCAGTAATAAACGCTGATCTTTGACGCCGAAGGAAGTATCCCGTGTCTCTGTAATTTGTGCGCCGAAACAGGTATCCCATGAAGGTTATAGGTGTTGTTCCCTGGCACCGCTGGTACTGTTAAAAAGTCCAGTCCTTCAGTTGGCGCCCAACGTGGGGCGACTTCAGCGGTACCGGTCCAAAGCCTGATGATCGTGAGGAACTTCGTGTGAAATCTCCGAGGGAAGGTGCACCCCGCTTCATCGATCCTGTTGTCGAAATAAGTGGCCCGAAGTTTTTCCCTGCGAAGATTCCCGCCTCCTGACGGCTGCGACGGACCGATGCCCTGACTGTCGACCTGTCTTCGACGCCCGGCGCAGACCTTACGTACAAGCGAGACAATAGACGGGCCTTCCTGGTGACGCCATTGAAGTTCTGAGTTAAGTATTTGTGGGTCGCTCCCAGTCCTTAGTGGTTGTTCTAGCTTTTTGAAAGCTTCGTTGTTAGCCTTTAAGGGCTTTGTTGTAATAGCTCACTGAGCTTTGTAATAGCCTCCTCAGGCTTTGTGGTTAGCTCTCTGAGCTTTGTGATAGCCTTAAGGCTTTGTTGTATTGCATGGTTCCATTGCATTTGTGGTTCTTAGTATTGGTTCTTAGTATTATTTGACAGTTGCAATTGCCAAAAACCGAGGGTTTTGACTTACACGAGGTTTAATTACTTCGGTAATCCTTGAAGTTTGATACTAGGTTAGTGTGCACGATGCCTAGCCATAGTGGTTTGTTTCGTATTTTCCAATGTTGCGCAACGGATTCCCGGTTGGAGGACTCGTGTCCGATACCTCCAGTTGGAACTCCGATACATGATCTTTATAGTCGACATGGTGTGGGTCCTATAATATATAATGATTATTGGGTTCGTTATACAAAGAAAGACGGTGACCTTAGATGGCCACCACATGGAACTTTTGAACTTTCGATTTTAGATAATCTTGAGGCTAAATTATTTTTAAAGAAAGCTAGGCCAGCTATGTTTGATTCCTTTCGGATATGGCGTAAAGAGGCCAAGCAGAAAGAAATCAAACAACTTAAAAAGGATCAAAAGCAAGGGTTCGTTCCGATAATGCAAGCTATACGAGAATGTAAACAAGACAAAGAAGAAAAGGACATGGAAATCTCTACTAGATTGCATCACATGAAAATAGATAAATGTTATCCGGTTTTACCGAACAAGTTAGAAAAGAAAGAAGAAGATTTAAAGGAGGATTCCTTGTTATCATATTTGATGAAATCACCACCTCCTTATGTACAGGGTGCTACTGCTCCTGTAGCTCCTCCTGTAGCTCCCCCTGTTGTTCCTCTTGTTGCTCCAGCGGCTGCGGGCCAGCCCGTTGTTAATTCTACGTTTGTTCCACCACCTGTCCTTGTTCCTACTGCTCCTGTACCTGTACCTTCACAGACTATTGTTTCTGCTACTCCGACTATCTTGTCCGTTCCTACTATGCCTTCCTTCACCTCCAGTGTTGTTGCCCCTGTTTTTCTTTCCCCTTCTGTTCGTAAGCGTGTTCCTAACTCTGTTGCTACCCTTTATTCACCTCTTTCTGGTCCATTATTTTCATCTGATTCATCTGAAACTCCTCAGAGACGGAGTCAGATCCCTAGTGGTAGGGAGAAAGAGACGTTAATAACCATGGCACATAGGTGGATAAGACATCCTGCTAATTACACTCCTCGTGTGGTCTTTGATACATTTTCTCAGTTTAATGAGCCTACGCAGAGATTCGTGTTTGAGGAGATGTGTAACTTTTTGAGGGAAGAATGGTATAATGATGATGTAGATAATGTACCGTCCGACATAATTGAACTTCAGAGTCACTTTTCGAACGGTATGATTATAGGAGACGATGTACGACGTGCCGTGGAACGCTTATTAGCGTTTAGATCCATAGCACATTCTCGGGTGTCCTCAGATTATACCACTGAGAATTGGAAAGCGGTTCCTGGTCAATATCCCATGAGAGAGGTTCCGCCACTGTGGGTGCCTGGTGATCCTAATGCAAACCCTGTGGTTCTACCGCATTTTCGAAGGGTATGGATACATCTTCCATGGAAACGATCGGAAGTTTTGCAAGTAAAGCAATCCTTACCCGATCCGCGTAAAAATCCGGCTGGTTATTATAAGGAGTTATCACAACTGGTGGAAGCTTCTATTATGAACCTTGCCGACATCAACATGTTGTTTGGTAATGTTGTACCGCAACCAGTTTGGGCCAAAATTCGTCAAGCCAACCACGCAGTTGAATTAGGGGGTGATTGGGCTGCACTGATAGCGGCTGATGCATTACAAGTTGGTGGGGCTAAGCCCGACCAGCTAATCTTGGATTTGCCTCAGAAAATAATTACGCTCATGAAAACTCTCATGCCAGCGATGAAGGTGAACTGGGATAAGTTATCAGCTTCTAAGCAAAAGAAAGACGAGAGTGTCTCAGATTTCTTTACAAGGTTCGAGGAAGCGTTTGTCGACCACAGCGGCCAGGACATGGGCGCTGAGGGAGGCCAGCGGTTATTCGTTGACAAATTCGTGTCAAATTTGCTGCCTGAGCTATGCAACAAACTGAAGAATTCAGAGAGTGCGTGGGCAGTTTCAACCCCTGCGCAAATACTAGCAACGGCCCAGTATTATGAGAATAGGGAAAAGGAAGAAAGTGATCGTGTAGAGAAGAAAACGAAGGAGCTCAAAACGAAGGTTTTGTTGCAGCAAGCCTACCCTCCACGATCAAACCAAAATGATTCACAACAACAGTATCGACCACGAGCACAGCCTGATAGGATGCAGCCGCGTTCTGACAATTTTGATTATAGATCTTCCCTTGGGTATAATCAGTGCGCATATTGTAGGAAAGAGGGACACCTAAAATATGATTGTCTTGCCTTACGGGACCGTCTGAATGGTGTGTCGACACGTGGAAACCGTGGTGGTGGTCCTCAACAGGCACCACGTGGTAGAGGTCGTGGTTCATCCCACAATCAGATTGATCGTCATCAAAATCAATCGGATGCGAATAATTATTTTGACCAGCGAAATATGGGGTCAGTCCGATCTGCACAGTATAATATGGACGATTATTACGTAGAGCATGAGACTGTTGTAAATGACCATTACTAGGACAGCCAACGACAAAGAGAGGGAGTAGTGTCAGTTCCGGTCGATCAGAGTGGACCTTACGTTGCAGTGGCTACATCGGGTGTAGTTGAGCCTTTTCTGTTAGACACTGGTGCGACAAAAAGTTCCATCATGCATTCGAAACTCCCTGGCGCACCTTTGTCTGACTTAACGAACGTTTCCGTTGGATTCTCTGGCGCCCCTGTTAGTAACCCAGTCTCTAGTCCTTTGCCTCTTATGATTGGACCTCGTGAGCTAACGGCTCCACTGATTCTATCTACAGGTTGTGGTGAAAATCTTTTGGGCCTGGATTTGTTGAAACGATTATATGCAACATTGTATTGTTCCCCCGAAGGAGTGGAGCTTACATTAGGACGGAGAGTGATCTCTCCCATGTATTTATCGGTCGATAAATTCCCACCGGAATTGAGTTCCCTCCCTGCGTCCTTATGGGCCACATGTCCCAATGATGTGGGCCTGTTAGACATTCCACCCTATGTGATTCAATTGAAACCAAATGCGCGATTACCGCGTTTACCTCAATATCGTATTTCTCTTGAGGGCGAACGAGCGCTGTTAGCAATCGTTCATGATCTCATTGGAAAAGGTGTTGTTGAAGAAACTCGTGGAAACGTGTGTAATAGCCCTGTATTACCAATTCTGAAACGAACTGATCCAACTAAACCTCCTGTGTATCGTTTCGTAATAGATTTGAGAGAGGTAAATAAAATAGTGGTTCCACAATTTCCTGTGGTTCCTGACATTACGGCTTTACTAACAATGATTCCGGCATCTGCCTCCTGGTTCACAGTGATCGATCTAAAGAATGCTTTCTTTAGCATTCCGATTGCCGAGGAAAGCAGAGATCTATTCGGATTTTCATTAGGTGGTCGCAGTTTTAGGCTAAAACGCGCTCCACAGGGCTACTGTGAGAGTCCGTCAATCTACAGCCAAGCACTTAAAGGTCAACTTGATGCCTTTGTTTTACCTAAAGGTGCAGCTTTGATTCAATATGTTGATGATCTTTTAGTGGCAGCTGATACAGAAGCTATTTGCAAAACGGCTACAGTATCATTGTTACACTATCTACATGACTTACACCACAAGGTATCGCCTTCAAAGCTACAGTATTGTTGTCAAGAAGTTACCTATTTAGGTCACTTATTGTCAAGAGAAGGGAGAAGGTTGACCCCAGAGAGAATTGCAGCGATTTCCCGAATGACTGTGCCAAAAACCCAGAGAGATGTTCGCGCCTTTTTAGGTATTACGTCTTACTGCAGACAATGGATTCCAAATTTTCATTATTGGCGAAACCATTGATAGCCCTTACGTGCAAGGATGTCCCATCCCCAGTACCTTGGTCTGAAGAATGTCAGAAAAGTTTTTCGGAATTACGTGATGCGTTGTGTTCGGCTCCTGTGTTGGGCACTCCTGACTACAGTAAGCCGTTTACACTATACGTTCACGAGAGGGACGGTTGTGCGTTGAGTGTTCTGACACAACCTTTTGGCGACAAACAACGCCCATGTGCCTATTTTTCTTCGTCTTTAGACCCAGTAGCAAGGGCCTTGCCGAGTTGTTTAAGGTCTACAGCGGCAGCTGCGGCGTCCATTCGACAGTCCGCAGGTTTAGTCATGAATAATATGCTCACGGTAATGGTTCCGCATGCAGTTGACACTCTATTGAATCGAACGAAAACTCAACATCTGACGAGCGCAAGATTGTCTGGATATGAGTTGACGTTGCTGGCCAGTCACATACGGATAAAATGATGTAATGTGTTGAATCCAGCAACATTGCTGCCGATCGACACTGAATTAAGTGGTGAAGCAGTACATGACTGCTATCTCAGAACTGAAGAGGAAACTAAGGGTCGTATTGACCTAAAAGATACTCCATTGACAGATCCCGATGGTACTTTGTATGTGGATGGTTCCTGTTTTAAATTGCCGAACGGTGATGTGACGACTGCGTATGCTGTAGTAACATTGAAAACGATTGTGGAAAGCGAAAGACTAAGTCAGAATTCAGCTCAGGCTGCCGAGTTAGTCGCCTTGACAAGAGCGTGTGTGTTGTCTAAAGATAAACGGGTGAATGTGTTTACAGATAGCCAGTATGCGTTTGGTGTGGCACATAGTTTTGGACGACTGTGGAGAGAGAGAGGATTTCTTACGTCACATGGCACGAAGATTCAACATGGTCAGCTTGTAAATGATTTTTTAGATGCACTCACATTGCCTAAACAAGTGGCCATAGTCAAATGTAGTGCACATCAGAAAATAACAGATGATGTGGGTCGTGGTAATGCGTTTGCGGATGAAACGGCTAAAGAGACGGCTAAAGATTTGACGAACAGAATGTATGTTACGAGCTCAGTGAGATGGCCAACAGAGACTGGTATGTGTGAAGACACATTTGAAAGTGTGAAAGGAATACAGAATGAAGCCACTGAGACGGAAAGGGCAAAATGGAGAGAGAGCACGGGAAGATTGGATGAGAATGGATGTTGGGTTGATTTATCAGAGAAGCAGAGATGGATGTTACCGGATGCGTATGTGCTCGCTGTTGTTACAATGGCTCATGGTATGGCGCACATCAACACGAAGGGTATATGCAAGTTGTTGTCTCATGTATGGAAGAATGATGGGATTACTAAGTGCGCCGAGAGAGTGGTTAAGAATTGTATGGTGTGTTTGATGCACAATCCTGGTAAGGGCACCCCTACCCCACCTGGCCATTTTGCCCCTCCTACGTACCCTTTTGAAGTTATCCAGTTGGACTTTATCCACATGGACCGATGTAATAACTTGAAGTATGTGTTGGTTGTGGTGTGTGCATTTTCTAGGTGGATTGAGGCCTACCCCCTTAAGGATAATACGGCTTTATCCACGGCAAAAATTTTGCTCAAAGAGTATTTTCCCCGCTACGGAATGCCTCGGGTCGTATGGTCGGACAACGGAAGTGAGTTTGTTGGGAGTGTGATGAAGAGTGTGTGTCGCGGTTTAGGGATAGTACAAAAATTTCATAGTGCAAATCATCCACAATCAGCAGGATTGGTGGAAGGATATAATGGCACTTTAAAACTGAAATTGGCTAAAATTCAGGCAACAACTGGTTTATCATGGCCCGACGCTTTGCCTCTGGCTCTCCTGTCGACCAGGGCAACTGTACACTCTTGAGTAGGGCTCAGCCCATATGAGATTGTGTTCGGTCGTCCTGCTAATATATGGGGAGTTCCAAGACCTAAGGAATTTGATAGAATTGAATACCCTATGTTGATTGATTATCTCTATGATCTGACTGCTAAATTGAGTTTGATTCATCAACAGGTCTTTGAGTCTCTGCCATCACAAACAGAGGGTCCTGGTCATCGACTTCAACCAGGGGACTGGGTCCTCGTCAGAAACTACGGACGAAAACGAAACCTTGAACCAAGATTTGTGGGCCCGTTTCAGGTACAGCTGGCTACAAGAACGGCGGTTCGACTACACGGACGTCGGAACTGGGTACATGCTCACCACACGAAGAGAGTCCCGCTTCCTTTGCCATCGGACACCTGGATAAGAAGAGGTCTTTCTTCATCTGAGACCGACACTGCACCACGTTTCGTTCCATTCAGCGAAGCTCGGCTTGTATCTGACACCGTTGCTGACTCCTCTCAAACAATTTCCTCCACATCAACCTTGGAAAATTTGACTGTTGAACAATTGCCTGAACAATTGAACACTCCTTTGCCGTCCAATCCATTGTTTGAAGATCAGACTCGCCCTGGAAGTAGCCGATATTTTCTTCGTCCACGAACAAGCCATAAATAAAAAGATTTTTTTGTTTATAGGTTCTACGTTACTCTGAAAACAGTGGACATTATATATTGTGTATCTTTTTCTTTTTTCGTACAGCCAAGAACATTATTTAGCTAGAACCTACCATCCAGGTTGACCGTAAGGCCGTGCGGGTACTTCCTTCTGTTTAGCAGCTATCAACACAAGGTTGGTTTCTATTATCAATTTCTGGGAATTCCTGGGAATTGATAACCGCTACTCAGAACGAAGTGCGTCAAGAACGTCGCGGACGGTCGTTAGGGGATGGAATCATCATTGTCTGAGCTGTCGAAAAGAGAAGAAATGTTGGAGCAAAGATCTACATTGCAGAAAATATGTCATACAAAATGGTTTTTCTCACAAGTAATCATACTGTTTCTCACCATATCTATGCTATTGGTAGGAGGAATATATTATGGGTCTCAGTTCTTATTATCTTCTGCTACATCTACTCTCCCATCTCATGATCAATATTTCGTTTCTACTGTCTCTCCACATTCCTTTTATCCTCTGCCTCAACACGAACAAATCAGACGTGCGGAATTCAGAAACAACTCTTTTATCCAACTCCTGCATCTGCATCAGTTAGTGGTAAACACTACCAATTGTTGGGTGTGTGGGTTAATGCCACATACCATGGATAAAGGTATTCCGTACTTAGTTCTGCCTTATAGTGCACAAGGGTCAGCTCGAGCATTACAAACTATGTTTCGTAGCGCACTAGATTCCTACCCCCATCGAGAACCACGCTCAGCAAACTCTGGTCCTGGCCCGTACCATAAGACTCTGGCGAGAGCTATTGCAGACTTAGATAGAGATATTTTTGACGCATCGCTCATCCCAGAGGAAGAGGTGCGAGCATATAAGGAACTAAGTGAAGCTGAGTACAGCTTATCAGTGGGTGAGAGGCAGCTTAAAAGCTCGCCACCGATATGGATTGTACCTCACCTTGGTAATTTCTGCTTGAAAGGTCTTGGTCGAAATCCGAGAGCTCAGTTTGGGGAGAGTGCTTGTACCGAGACATATGTCTTACCGACACTCTCCTCCCCTGTCTTCCTGCCTGCCAAGGGTACCTACTTTGTATGTTATGATCGAGCCTATACGTGGTTACCTCATGACTTCTCGGGTACCTGCTATATTGCGAATCTTTTGCCTCCCACTTTCACTGTGGCCTCTGATTATCACAGAAATAGAATTGTAAGAGGTGTGATTAGCAAAGAAGATACTTCCGGACAAGAAGCTGGAGACTTCTTTAAGGGTTTCCTACCGTTCTGGGGACCGATGGTCAATAGCAGGAACCTGAGACAGTTAACTCGTGTAGTAGAATCAACTGCCAACATAACTGCAAATGCCCTTGGTAATTTGACAGCCGAAGTCCAGGCTGATAGACTGATGACGTTGCAGAACCGTATGGTTCTTGATATCGTTCTAGCAGATAGAGGTGGGGTTTGTAAAGTCATCCATTCGAGTTGCTGCATATTCATACCTGATAACGCTCCAACGGTTTATCAAGCCATCTCTAAGTTGCACAAAATTTCGGAGTCCATACACGTGGACGAAGGAAATTGGACGCTTCTGGGATGGTTTTGGGGTCTGATATCGACTTGGGGTTGGAAGATTCTGATGATCATGGGGGTTGTTGTAACATTTCTGTTTTCGTGTTGTCTTTGTGTGCAATGTGGTCCTGCCTTATGTAGCCTTTGTGCTACGACGTGTATAAGACAGCCCGTTGTCACCAAAGAGGCATTGAAGGATAGAATAATGTATCAGCAACATCTAAATGATCTGATGAGTATCGAAATCGATTATGATTCCGACTAGTGCTTGCCTACATGAGGGCAAAAGGACCGTCTGAGGTTCCGTAAAAATTATTCTGGGCATTGCCGAATATGGACGAGTTTGGTATCTACGAACCGCAAATGACGAGTTCGACAAGTGTGCGAATTTTCGCTACACTACCTGTCAGGGTTCGTCTAATATTACGTGTTCTTCATCTGAACCCTCGGGTTCCATTTTAGATACGGCATCCATTTTGTTTCTTGCCCTCACGTAGTCAGCGAGCAGGTAACTGTTCGCTCCTTGACCCTCTAGTTCCCAAGCCTTGCGGAAGACGCATTTTCCTTTCATGCGTCTTTATGGCCGGAGGAATGACACAGCTAAGGCAGATGGCACAGCTTGAGGGTAATCTGGTTGTACCGGTCTATTGTGACAGCCGTGCAGGAGATGGGATCCAACTCTTTGATCCTACGATCATGCTTCCGATATTACCCCCACACTCTTTTCTCTATACGTGTCTGACTTCCTTGCAGCTGTTCTTGTCTCTTCTTCTTTGTCATTTACAACTCTAATGGGTGTGCCTAATGGTGGGAAGATGTACTTTTACAGTTGGGAACCGACATGGCTATTGTAATTATGTTCCGGGACTCTGAACACATGAAAGCGACCCTTTTGAAGTCTACTGTGGGAACCGGATTGTAATCTTTTGTCCACATGTTATGCAATGGCAACATTCTGTATAAAAGAGAGCGACCTACATATGCAATTTGAAGCAGACTCTCAGAACCTACACACTGTTGTACTTCTTGTGACTTTTGCCTCCCTGCAGTAATAAACGCTGATCTTTGACGCCGAAGGAAGTATCCCGTGTCTCTGTAATTTGTGCGCCGAAACAGGTATCCCATGAAGGTTATAGGTGTTGTTCCCTGGCACCGCTGGTACTGTTAAAAAGTCCAGTCCTTCACACCTATAAGATCGAGCTATCAAAATCTGAATGTGTATCAGTCAACTTATCAATGAAGAATGGCATGCACTGTGCGAATAGATAATTAGTGTCTCCTCCTGTGTGAATAGATACTGCTCTCACAGTGTCTCCGCCTTTTGATGGTCTTTGAATATGTGTTTAATGTTAAGAAGATTGTATTGTCAAGAAGAGGAAGAATATGCAGGAAAAGATTGGTTACACATATGTGAGTATGTGGTTAGTCAAGGAGTCCACATGAGAAATTATTCATAGCAAAGTGAGGGGTGATCATTTTGAATGTATTTACTTGATTGCCCCTCGAACTCAAGTCAAACAAAGGATGGTGGTAACTCTATCAGAAATGGTGGTGGGCTGGCCATCAGATCTAGAAGAAATTGCCACTAAGCTTAGGGGATTCACCCCCATGAACAACTGTAATGGAAAATGTCAAAGACTCACTTACCAGTTAAAAATATGTTGAACATCCGTAACATGCTGGGAAAGACCCGTCAAAACACCCCTAGATTAAAAAGCTTTTCATGTACACAAACTGTGGGGTATTTTACTTGTGTCCAAATTTGATAGTGGATGTCAACCATGCAACATGGCCTTTGTTGTAATTTACGCCAGTGGCCATCCCGTAAATGGCTCATCCTTCAAGAAACAAACTCTTGCGTTGGGAGTTTGTTTATAGAAAAGAAATAAACTTAAATGAACAGGGACATTAAAGTTGAAACACACTGGGAAAGCATTATTGCTTTAAGGTGATCCACAGCAGCAGCTCACTAAGAGAACAGAGGTCTTCACTTCCTATATGTTTTTGGAGATTGTAAGGAACATTAAGTCAGGTTCCCCGATGGACCCTATCCCGGTATGCATTCTAAAACAACTGGATTCACACATCTTAGACGAAAGAAGGGAACTCCTTAATGCCTCATTAGAGGAAGCAGTGATACCGGACACATGGAAACACGCCATGGTCCTACCTATACTGAAGAAAGCTAATGGGGACCCGGAAGTCTTTTCTAACTTTCACCCTGTCTCACTATTACCGGCTTTTTCCAAAATTTGGGAAAAACACGTGAATAACCAATTGTCGGAATTTGTTAATGCCAACAATCTTCTGCACCCGTCTCAATCCGGGTTCAGAGCAGGCTACTCAACAAAATCTACACTCCTGGGAGTGACAGAAACAATTCGGCCGAGACTGGATGGGGGTGGCACGGTGGCACTCATATTATTGGAGTACTGCCTTTGACACCATTATTGGAGTGCTGCCTTTGACACCATCTCCCATGCAACCCTGAAATGGCTAGTGAGCTTCTTATCTAATTGATCTTTTCAGGTTTTCTCTAAGGACAATAACTCTAGCACTTTGGTCTCCCCTTATGGTGTGCCTCAGGGTTCTATCTTAAGTCTGTTGCTTTTTAATACATATATAAGTCCTTTGGCAACAATAGCAGAAGAAGCCGGACTTACTATATTTTCCTACCCAGATGACACACAGCTTGTCTTCTCTTTATCGGCAGTTGACAAGGCTGAGGTGTCGCCCCTTCTTAACGGACTCCAGGGGATCGCGGACTGGATGCACTCCAATAAATTGAAGCTTAAAGACGGCAAAACAGAGCTTCTGATCCTGGGCGAACAAAAAGAGCTTTGGGGCCCTCTGCATACCCCTCAAACATTGCAGGCTGTTCATAACCTGGGCATCATGACTGATGACAAATTGTCCATGCAACAATAGGCAGCAAAGAACGCCTCTATATGCTTTGCCATTCTAAAATGGCTAAGGAAAATCCTTTGGCAGTTACCAGAAGGGGCGCAAAAGACAGTAGTCCAGGCCCTTATTGTTTCCAGACTGGACTACGGGAACATCTTATACCTAGGAACCAATAAAGAAGTCACTCATCGGCTGCAAGTGATTCAAAATGCTGCAGCCAGACTACTATTTCGCCTCCCAAAAATGACCCACATCTCGGACTATTTACGCGATCTACACTGGCTTAAGATTGTCAATCGCTCTAAATTCAAAGCACTCTGCTTTATGTTTAGAATCAACACAGGAATGGCTCCCAGCTATCTTTGCAAGCTGGTCCAAAAATACATTCCTACTCATCATCTTCGCTCATCCTATCAGGCTAAATTCATAGTCCCTAGATTTAAACGGGTGCGGATGGGTGGCCGCTCCTTCGCTCAGTTGGCTCCTGTCCTGTGGAATTCGCTTCCCCTTCGTCTATGGCTGGAACAGAACTACGTAAAATTCCGTAAAGGCATTAAGACATGGTTGTTCAATCAATAAACTTCTTGAACCCTCCTAACTTAGCGTTGGTCCAGGGCGCCGGGAAACCTACGGGTAACTGTTGCACCATATAAGCTCATTAAATAAATAAATAGGTTGGTAGAATTCCACCGCACAAATCAATGCCACAGCCTGCGTTGTCCACGTGGGCCGTTAGGAAGGGACTCAATGAACCACTGAGGCTCCAACAGGTTCACATGTTAGCCTATGCAGGCAAATGGTGTGACTGATAGAGAGCACATAAATATCTCTTGAGTCATTTAGACAAAGATTCGCCTCACACCTCACCAGATATTATTTTATATCCTGTTCTAGAATGATTGAGTGGATTTGTTAAGGCCAATGCTCAAAGAGCATTCCAATCCTGGTGAATAGGAGGTTTCTCTCTGCTCTTTCTGTAGCATCCTTTTTAAAAATAGTGCCACAATGGATGATATCCTTCTTTGGATACAAGCCCACACATGAAGAATATGGGCAATAAAGATTCACTGAGGGATGATGCATTTAATTGTACCGTTTACCCTACCTCAAAGGCATTGAGTTCTCTGTGTACTTTGTGGTATAGTGGCACTGCTGAAGGCCGGCCATGTTATTTGTGTTATTTTTTTGACGGGGGAATACTGCAATATCATTTACAATCAACACTTCGGAAATCTTACTTTTTTTTCTGTAATATCTTTTTGCAAAAGTAAAAACGTTAATATTTTATTTGCATGAAAGTTTTATTTTTTCCAAACAGGGCTCATGGGATGCAAAGCAATTCCACAAACACCAAAATGATGAATAATTCACCAGCAGTGCTGTAGACTGAAAATATATTCTACAGCAAAATCAAAGTGAGGTTAACTTCAAATTGATATTAGTAAATAGGTCAGATTGTCCTAATTACATAAAATTAAAATATGAACTTCAATTGTTAAAACATCTCCTAAACATTGTCAACAGCCGAGTGTGATAATTGTTGAGACTTTTGTAACCAACTGAAGCACGCCTCACACTGCAGCCAGGGAAAAATCAATATTTGGGATGTGAAAGCATCGTTGCACATAAGTATAGCAAAAACCGAAGCGCTTTTTGTGGGTTTCCAGATCCTTAGTGCAAAATGTATAAACATAAAGATAATGCTGTAACAGAATTACGTCAGTAATCCTTCTATACCAGAACACATCCATCTACACAAAGCAACATCCACTTAAAAGGCAAAGGCGGAATTTAATAACTATGTTACATTTTCCTCCAGCCTCACAGTAATGTCTGTGGGCCCCACTCAGGGAAAAAGTATGAAAAGTATGAGTGGAGCGCTCTGGCTTTCCTGAACATAGATTTTCGATTTTGCTATTCAGCAGCATTCCCAGTAATGTGTCTTGAAAGCGGCATCAGATGTAGATTTTCAGCAAACTCCTGGGAAGATCAGGTGACGTCTCCCGCTGTCTCATAATTACGGTGGAATATTCCAAACAGGTGAATAGGATCTGCTATCCGGATGTAGTTTTCTTCCAGTGGGAAAATATTTTTCCCCGTGAAGAAAACCTTGTCCTACATTTGCCAGCATCTGCTGTGAAGGTGCCCAGTATATCTCAGGGAATAGTAATATTGGTGAGATAACTCGGGAGTTAACGCATTTGTTGGGGAGATCTGTGTTTTGAGAACTCCTAGATGTGAATCAAAGTAGTATAAGGTTAATGGGTCTCCTGCAAAGCACATCACATGACATGCAGATGACAGATTTTTATTGGATGACAGATTTATATTGTATGTAGAAACTAAAGTTGGTTACTGCTTTTAACACAGATTATTTGGTTACCTGCAGTTCATAAATTGTAATCTTTCTAAAACACCACAGTGAGGACATGTGACTCATACACCTTGTAACCCTCACAATCTCATGTAACTCATCTTGTACATTTTTTACACATGTACATAATTTATTTTCAATGTATAATGTGTATGTTACGTAAAGAGCTCTGACACCCTGCATTGGGTTGTGTAGTGCTATGAAAGAAATACAATAGTGCCATTGAAATTGTTATTTGTGTATATACTGGGACAGACAAACACATCTGACATTCTTACAGTGCTTACATATCACATATATAGGGATTGAACAAAAGGCAAGAGCATGCCTCTTTTAAGTACCTGTGAACAGATAACAAGATACATGCCTTTGTTTACCCTCCTTGGCATTTACATTTAAGTGTGAGGTTCCAGGCTGCTCCAGTAAGGATATTCAAACAAAAGGAGGCCTGATGGCCCCTTTACTTCGGCTCAGCTGAAGGTGAAAAAAAGCTTCCTTACTGCCTGCACGTTGTTGCTGGGAATTGAAAGTAGACAATGTACAGGTGCTGCTGAACATGTCCCAGTGTCTTACACCGGGACAAGTTGAGCATATTTCTGTGGGTCCCAACTTCTCGGCAGGAGGGACAATGTCCACCCTGTGAAAATAGTAGGCGGACTCCGTGTACCTGCGTGTCCCACCGACTTGTGCCCAAACTCTGATTCAAATTAACCTCTGTGGAGATCTACAGCCTCGTAAGTGGGATTTTACCAGCCTTACACCGATATTAACAGGAAAACAGCTTTGTCAACACAGATACGGCCACTAACCCAAAGAAATACTGGTACAAGACTAAAAAGAATGGCCTGGCTCGGACCTGACAATGAGGTGTTGGGCTCCCTATTGAGACCACAGGAAGGTTTCCCTTCATGACTTTCAGGTAGTCGCATTTTTCAGACAGTAAATGTTCAGACACTACTTGCTTTGATACCTTGTATTGGCTCTATTATGAATAAAGTTCAATGTGGTACAATGCATTTGCTTTCAGCGTTCAACAACTCCCTTAATTGTCAGAAGTGAAATGCAAGGGATGTAAATCTGCCTAGGATGTTACTCGTACGTACATATATAAAAATATAAAGATTGCTTTAAGAATGTATTTCCACACCTATATACACATGCAGCGTGAAAAGGGCATTCTGCATTACGATTCACGGGGCTAATGGAATCATAAAGTCAACTTAAGATGGTGGAAATACCACCAGCATACCTAAGATGCCAATGTTTTTTGTTTTGAATAATTTTTTTATTCAATCCATAGACAGAGAAATACAGCAATACAATCACTTTGCTGCAGCACTTACAACTGACCTTGAAACTTGTAACAACCAAAAAGCTTTTTAACAAAAACAATTTAATTTTCTCTTTTTAACTACAACACTCTACTCCAAACAACAAGAATAAAAACTTTTAAGTTACTATGTCTCCGAATGAGCCAACTGGAGGAAGGAGAATATTATCAGATAGAAGAAGGTAACTAAGAAAGGAACAGCTCCCTCCAGCACCCCAACATAGTCACACTCTGTGACACAAATGTTGACTCAACTTCCAGTGAACCTCCCTCCCGCTGAGGCTTGGGAGAAAACATATTTTCACCCTTGAATAACTCCTTCGGTTTTATTGTACACTCCAGTGAAGGTGCAAAAAGCAGACGCCGAGAAGAGTTTGGCAGCTGTGAAAACTGAATTTTGCTCTTGGAGCTTTTGCAACAAAAAACAGTGTCTTAAGTAGGACCTCTCAAATGACCTTCTGACTCTGAGATTACTCAGCCAGATGCAGCCTTCAACTGTGCCCCAGAGGATTTCAACTTCCATTAAAAAAAGAGAAAGTCATCAGGTAAAAACTTTGAATGGGGCAAACTGTTTGTTCTGTCTGACCTCTGCTCCATTGTGGATGTGCTCAAATCTTGCCTAGGTCCATGTCAAAATTGAACGGCTACTTCTGATTAGTACTTCGATTTTTAAGAATTGGCTTTTGGCTGCCAATTTAAACCATCATATAGTTCTCTATTGGATTTTAATCACTTTTGTGTCATTCTTCTTAATACATATTTTTTGATTTTTAGAAATTGGTTACATAATTATTTTTTGTGCTGCGTTTTGATTTTTTTAAGTTTCTTTGGTAATGCTAAATACTGTGCACGTTAAATACTGTACATATTTTTCCGAAATTAATTCTGTGTACTGTTGTCATATATCATTTTGGACCTGGGCCTCTCTGCGAGGATACCTCAAAATGTTTAGACTTCACCCCACCTGTGTTTTTTTAATTCATTTTTGTTGGCTTTGGGACTCTTTACACTTTAGCACTGCTAACCAGTGCTAAAGTGCTTGTGCTCTTTCTCTCCAAAATAGTAAAATTAATCTGCACCTGCTTGGCACATTCTATTTACTTGCAAGTCTCCAGTAAATGGTAGTACATGTAACCAGGATCTGTAAATTAAATGCTACTAATGAGCCTGCAGCTCTCATTATGACACCCACTTAACTGCCCTTTAACACAGTCTCAGGCTTCCCATTTCAGCCTGTTTGCAGTTGTAATCTTCCATTTCGGTCTGGAAAATACATTTTTGCAAGGCTTAAACATTCCTTTTATATTTATAAGTCATCCCTAAGGTAGGCCCTAAAAGCTCCCAGAGTAGAGTGCATGGTATTTAAAAAGTAGAACATGTGGGTTTAAGTTTTACATGTCCTGGTAGTGAAAAATTCCTAAAATAGTTTTTCACTATTGTAAGACCTGTCTCTCCCTTAGGATAACATTGAGCTGCCTGAAATGTAACTGACCACATAGACACCAGCAGTTTTACCAATAAAAGTTTATTGGTACATATAAACTCAAGTTGTACATTAACTGAGCCCAGGAGAACATATCCTGGTCAAACGGCTTCCCCCTGGCATTATAATATTCTAATGAAACCTGGACATGTCACAAGGGAGCTTTATCTAGATCATTACACAATGAGTATAAATGTAGCTACCTAATGTAATTCTATGCTCGAGTGGGCTAAAGTGGAAAGCCTTGCCATCAAACGCAAAGAAACCCTGGGACTGCATAAGATCCCTATCGCCACATACTGGGACTCTATCTATCCCGAATTACAATCCAATGCAGACACACCATTTGGGGACCCCTCTGATGCACAGGACATAGGTAACTAGCATGCATACAGACTGAGGCAGCGTACACACCACGTCCCTCTCTTACTGGCAGACATATACTGGCTGTAACACTACATAAACACACACTTTAGAAATGGGGAGGCAGCTAGTAGCTGTTAACTATATGAACCACATGTAACAGTGTACATCAGTGGTCTTCAAACTTTTTTATTCCGCGCCACCCCAGGGTAGAAAAACAATTTGCCGGGCCCCCCCTCAAAATATTTGACAATTATTTTATTTAACTGGCAATGTTTAAATATGTCTAGACTTATTTAAACATTGCAGCTAAGTTCTGTCACTGGTTTAGAAATGCAAACAAATACATGATTTCCAAACATACTATTCCGGTGAGGCAGGCCTTACTGATGTGCAAAGGATCCAGTGTGGTTATTCAAAATGGGAGTGTCGGTCTTGGAGAAAATTTGAAGTCCCTTCCCTTTTGACACCTTCTCCCAGCCAGGATTTAAATGACAAAGGATGTGAATGATGGCCCATTACAGACGTGCTTACTGCTGCTCATTTTTTTAGGCTGAAAACAAAGCATAATGTTTCTTTTGGCCAGAGCCTGGCGCCCCCCCTGAGATCACTCGAGGCCTCCCTGCGGGGGCCCGCCCACCAGTTTGAAGACCTCTGGTGTACATGGAAGTGGGGGAATTGGGGGCAGTACTATTTGTTGCACAGATTTTGTATTTCTTTTGTTTTTCTCCCCTTCCTTTTTGTATTTAATGTATGCAGAGTCTTACTTATCTTTTTGCTTACCTGTGAATCTATTATTGACTTCTAACCATATATGGGTGCCAGTGCAAACGCTTGCTCTGTAAGTTTACGCGTGCAGGAGCATGCAGAGGCGATCTTGTAACTACATCCATGCTTCAGAGGACACTCAAGAATGTAAACTATGGTGTAACTGTCCTGTCTTCTTGCCCCCTCTCCTCTTCTCTCTTTCCTTCCCGTACCTACCTATTGGAGACAAATTGCAAATGCACTCACAAGGCTTGTTTTCTACAGCTTTTTATGCTGCCTTGAGATTGTAATGAGAATGTACAAGCGAACATGTGCTGTGCCTTATGTAACTGAAACGCCCAGCAGTGCTTGCATATATAAATGTCATGTTGTACTAATACGAAAAATCTATAAAATGTATTCACAAAAAGATATATATAAATGTAGCTACCTAATACACATGAATACACATGACTATGCCACACGTCTCCCCTTTTCATTTTCAAGCTCCTCCCCACAAACAATAACACAAAACTACAAGACAGAACAAAACAGAAATAAATCCTCCTAACTGCTTGGACCAGAACTCCAGATTGCCCCTGGGATCTATTCTCCACTCCTTCAAGACATTTCCCACCATCCTTACACACTTTTTCAACATAGGAAAAATTGCACCATTGGCCATTAAACACTTGCACAGAGTTTCCACAAACTCTTCTCATTTGTATAGGCTCTCTAAATTTCGACAAACCTTTTCTGAATAACAATGGATCTTTAATATAGACCTAGTCCCCCATGTGTACCATCATAGTATTCTTGTAACTTTTCCATCTTCGTTACCAAATCTGAAGTGTAACTGACCATGTAGACGCCAGCTGCTCTACCAATGTACATTTATTGGTACCCATAAACATAAGTTATACATTAACTGAGCCCAGAAGAACACATCCAGGTCCAATGGCTTCTCCCTCTTGTGATAACATTCTAATGGAACCTGGCCATGTCACCACGGAGCTTTACTTAGGTCATTACACAATGAGCAGAAATGCAGCTACCTAATACACATGACTATAACACACAGCCTTGTTACATTTAATAAGTATTAAATTAGCTCGGGAGTAGTAGAAAAATACCTCCTGGTCTATTTTGAATTGGAATTTAAATCCTGCAAGGCTCGCAATGGTCTTACCCCTTTACATGGTCTGCCACCCCTTTACAGGGCCCGCTGCTACCTTCATCAGGGGTTCCTTGAACATCAGCCACCCCGTTTGCCAAGTAGTATATCATGTGGCTCCTCCATCTCAGCCCCCTGAATCTCAGCCCTCGATTTGCTGAGGTCTCGCAAGACCTCAACAAATCTCACCGGTCACCATGAGCATGGTTTTGTATTTAAACCACGCCTGAGACTAGAGGATTGGTCTGACTCAAGGATCTCGATGAGGGAAGATCACTTATCTGTTTCCTGTGTGCTATTCAGTGCCCACATTCATCAGCGAAGACATTCTGCTGC
Source organism: Lissotriton helveticus (assembly GCF_964261635.1). Lineage (NCBI taxonomy): Eukaryota > Metazoa > Chordata > Amphibia > Caudata > Salamandridae > Lissotriton > Lissotriton helveticus. The sequence continues at coordinate 750,899,401 of NC_136061.1, forward strand.
ACCCCGCATCCCACAGCACCAGAGCATCTTGCTGCATCAGAGTGCCCAGCTGCACCACAGCATTCTGTTGCTTCGCGGCGGGAAACATCCTTTACAACGCAACTTTTACCACGCAGTGCCTTTACGACGCAACTTTTACAACGCAAACCATTACAACGCATTGCGCTGGGGGGGGGGCGCTCTAGAATAGGGAATAAGTTTAATTTACTATCCAACACCTTCCCTAGTGTCCACGGGGACTGGAGTTGGAATAGTAAATTAAACTATTCACTATCCAGCACCCCAAAGCGCTATGCGTTGTAAAGGTTTGCGTTGTAAAAACCGCGTTGTAAAGGCATGCGCGGTAAAACATGCGTTGTAATGTCATACATCCCTTCGCGGCATCCTGAGGCTCCACATCTCTATCAATTGACAACAGGTACTTACAACAGAAAGACAAGGACATGGATAAGACATTCGTATCATTCAAGCACCTGCATGAAAGGTAACACTCAAAGGCAAAACAAAGACTAAGGTATAACATTACTTTTAATAAACCTGAAAATCGTTTCATATTGTTCAACGCACAGCAAAAAAACGCTACAAGGCAAAAGACCAATAAAAGACTTATGAAAGAGCTAATGTGAAGGAACATTTGGAATTCTATGTGTATTTCTTTCAAAACACTACAGCAGATATTTGAAGCATGTACTAATCCATACTGAGTATGTGTTATAATCCTAATGAGTAAGAATGAGAGTGATATTTCTGTGTCTCTTCTACAAAAGTGGCTCTCAATGGTAATGGTTATCTGAAGAAGAGAAAAACAGCTTATATTCAACATCCTAGTGCATGGCTCACAAAGGTGATTCGCAGGTACTTTAGTGATGCCGATAGGGAGGGTTGGTGAGACAATAGAAAGGAAAACCACTAATGAAGATAGAAAATTATTCTTAGTGCTCATCTCTTCTTCCTGTCTCATTTCAGGCCAACAGCTTGAAGGAAGCACCATCCCACCAACAAGATCCACTTCCCTAAACTTGAACACTCCTTCTTGGTGTTTGTATAGAGTCTCATAAGTATGAATGGTCAGGGAGAAGGACTTGGGTCCATATCGTCTCTGCAAGGCTACATCGTGAAATGCAAAGTAAAAGCTCGCAACGTCTCACCTAACAGATTCTCTGCAACTGTAAAAATATCACTTTTAGAATGTTTACATTTTTGTACCTCAATCCACTGTGCGCTTCTGTCAGTAGTCTAGGTCACATGACTCTACTGTTGTGGGTTGTGTATTGCTGCCAGACAGTGAGACAAAGGGGACTAGGTGTACATAGGATGACCTGCCAGGATGGTTGGGGTGGTACTGTACCCATCTTCACTTACACTTCAAAGACCTTGTCTGCAGCACACTCAAAGCAACCTGGCACTAGCCTTTTGCCACCGCAGATATTTGGGAACCAAACCCAAGAAGGGCAGGGTAGGCAGACAGGTGGTGCGCCCCAAATAAAGGCCGGCATTGAGGATGTTATGTTATGTTATATTATACCAGATTTATAGAGCGCACGTCGACCAAGGTTTCATGGCGCTATTCTGGACTGGTCGCATACTGAGGCAGGACTTACTCGTATGTTTGTTTAAATAGCCATGTTTTAAGAAGTTTCCTAAACTGCAGTAGTTCTGTGCAAGACCGGATCTCCAATGGAAGCGAGTTCCACAGCTGTGGGGCCAGTTATGCAAAACGGCATCCACCCTGTTGTTTCCGTTTAAATTTCGGAATGACTAACAAGTGTAGATGTTTAGAGCGAAGATCCCGAGTAGGGATGTATCTAGATAACAAATTGTTGATAAATATGGGACCATGACAGTTTAAGGATTTAAAAATGAAGCAGGCTGTTTTAAAAGCAGATCGTTGAGGCAGTGGAAGCCAGTGTAGCTTTTTTATAAGCGGTCTGGCAGAGTGCCACCTAGGTTGCTGGTGAATCAATCTTGCAGCCTGGTTCTTCACCAGCTGAAGCCGCTTAGACAGACAGGCAGGAAGCCCTAGGTAAATTGAGTTAGCATAGTCTAGGTGAGACAGTACCAGCCCTATCACCACCTGTATCAGTGCTGCATGAGTGAGCAGGTGATGGATCTTATAAATCTTTCGTAATTGAAAGAAGCATGTTGAGACTACAGTCCCTATTTGGGTTTTCAGAGATAAATCTCTATCTATGGTTACCCCCAGACTTTCACAGAGGTGGAAGGTTTAGGGGAAGGCCCAAGCTCTGCTGGCCAATAGTGAGGGCCCCAGAAGACGTGGCTGCCCCCTATCAGTAGCACCGCAGTCTTCTCAGGATTGAGCTTCAAATGAGTGTGATCCATCCAATGGCGGATGTGTAACATGGTGTCCTGAAAATTAGTGATGGAATCAGGAGAATTGTCTATATTAAATGAGAGTTGTAAGTCATCCGCGTAGTTGAATGTAGTCACATTCCTGGTTTTTAGGGACTTGATCTGAGGGAGGAGGTACAGATTGAATAGGTGAGGGGACAGGGAGGAGCCCTGAGGGACCCCACAAGTGATGTTCAGCCAGACGCACTGATTGTGTGCGGCCCTCCAGGAAGAACGTAATCCACTCCAGGGCATGGCCCTGGATACCAGCCCTCCTGACACGTTCCCCCAGTATCTTGTGGTCCACCGTGTCAAACGCGGCTGATAAATCCAGGAGTACCAAGGCCTGTGGGGTCCCAGAGTCTACCTTCCTGCGTAGGTCATCCAGTACTGCCAGTATAACTGACTCTGTGGAATGACCCGGTACAAAAGGATAAAGGTGGCACTCTCAGATCTCAAATGAGAACATTCCTGGACCTGTGGAAGTGACCAAAGGGCTGCCCTCTTGCTTGAAGGACTGTCTTTCTGACTGAGAGGGAAGACTGGACCTGCTTGTCTTCATCCCAGGCCATCAGAGTGACTCAAAGGGTTAGCTGACTGACCATTTGTGTGAGCCACAGGGACTCAACAAGGTTCAGAGACATCCCTGCAACTGTCCAGCTGACCTGTTGCAACTGGACTTGTCTGGGCCTGCAAATGAGTCTGTGGGAGCCCTGCTTTCCTCAGCTGAAGTGAGTTCCTGATCCCCAAGAGGTGTCTGGACCCTTGGCTGGCATTGGAGTGTATACTTCAACTGAAGCAAAATACAAATCCTCAATTTGGGGCTGTTAGACTTGGCATCTTTGGCGTGGTTTCTCTTGACGGTTTGCCTCTACCTCCTGTATTTTTGATGCTCTACTGGATTTTGTTTTTGCTGGTTTAGATGCTTTGGGCACTTTGCCACTGCCGATCAGTGTAAAAGTACAAGAGCTCCCTATGTAAATTGTGATTACAATTGGTCCTCCCTGATTGGCATATTTGATTTACTGGTAACCCCCTAGTAAAGGGCACTGAGTGTGCCAGGGCCTGTAAATCAAATGGCACAAGTGGGCCTGCAGCACTGATTGTGCCACCCACATGAGTAGCCCTGAAAAGGTAACTCAGACCTGCCACTGCCCAAAAGGATAGAATGGGAGGTGAAAAGAGGTGGTTTCTTTTGAAAAAAGCAGACCCGACAATGGCATATAATGGGCGCATCAGTACTTGCCACATATATTGGAAATCGCCCCATGGCAAGTAGCTTCCCCATAGGTATTCTGCCAGGATGAAGTCTCCTTCCAGGGTGTCTTGCAATTCCCAATTCCAGAAGGAGACTTCTTTCTTTCCGGGGGCTTCCCTAGTAAGTTGCTCTTCTAAGTCATATCCAATACCCAAAGGCACTTTCCACCTCTGTTCTTAGCTCTTCAGTTGTATATATTTAAAACTTGAGATTTTGTCCCCCAAAAGGTCTTTTAACTCATTCCATACTATAAGCTATCCTTTTTGAGTAATCTCTCCCAAGTCAAATACCCCAGCATTTCTTATTGGTAGCGCCAGTTTATCTTTGAGACATCCCGGTGTCCCTGGGGATTCCCAGATTGGGGCTGAGAAGGAGAAGTACTCTAGTTTAGAACGACGTATTATCGTATACCACATTCTAGCAAGTGCTTGTGGCACTTTTAGTTTGATTTTTTTATTTATTATTTTGGATCCCCAAATTTAAAGAGAAATCTGTCGACAACCATTTTACTTTTTGTGATCATTTCCAGATACATAGTACCTACATCTGAACCATCTGGTGCGTTAAAAAGCATCCTAGAGTTTGTAATCTGGAAGACCCAAGCATAGTATTGAATGACTGGTAGAGATAATCCCCTCTCTCTCTTCTTCTCCGCAATTTTTTCCAAAGGATTCAAACCCCTTTATGGGCCCAAACAAAGGCATTTATTGCCTGCTGGATTTTGTCTATTGCCGCTTTCTCTAAATGTAAGGGGATAGTATTGAAGAGCTATGTGACTTTTGGCAGTATCACCATTTTGATCAAAGTAACCCGCCCAAAGATCGTGAGGGGGAGGTGTGTCCAACCCTTCATTAGCTGCCCACTTTCTCTAGATATCTTATCTAGATTTATTTCAGGGGTTTTGTTTATATCTTTCACAATTTTTAGTCCCAAATACTATATCTCCTTCTTAATCAATGGGTTATCCTTTCTCTGATTCCACACCATAAACTCAGTTTTGCCCTCATTAACCAGGTACCCAGATATTTTACCAAAGTCCAAAGCCATCTGTATAGAGGGTGATAGTGCAGCCTCCAAATCAGAGGAGAAAAATACCAGATCGTCCACATATAACGCCACTTTCTTTATCCAGTTTCCCCAAGAGAAAGGGTGAATGTTTTTTGCCATCCTAATTTTCTGCATGAAGGGCACTACATAGAGATTAAATAAGAGAAGGGACAAGGGCCAACCCTGCCTTGTGCCCCTAACAATATTAACAGGTGGATATAGATTTCCATTCACTGGGACTCTGGCTGAAGGGTCCTGATATATCAATTGGACTGCTCTACAAAATTATTCCCCAGGCACAAGCCATTTTAAAACCGTCAGTAGATAAGACCGCCTAACTCTATCAAAAACTTTGGAGGCATCTAACATTATAACTGCTGGGGGTGGAATAAGAGGTTGCCACATCAATCGCTCCTATGAGCCCATGACTTAACTCATATATATATCGCCCTTTAATGAATCCCTTATGGTCCTTATGAATCAACTTTCCGGTCACCTTACTCAACCTCCCTGTCAGTATTTTTGTAAAGATGTTATAGTCTGCGTTCAAAAGAGATATTGGTCTGTACGCTTCACAGCTAGTAGGATCCTTTCCTGGTTTCAAAATAAGCGTGATTATCGATTTGTTCCATGATTTTGGTAACTGCTAGGCATATTATCAAGGGGGTTTATCTCCGCTTTTTTGGCTTTAAAAGCCAAGAAAGCGGAGATAAAATTATCTCATTATTACCTAGCTGTCGCTAACACCAGTTAGCGACAGCTAGTAGGAGATAGCGCCCATCTTGGGCCCCACTTTGCATGTCAGTGATATTTATCACTAATGACATGCAAAGTGGGCGTGCCAAGATGTTAGCGACTGGAAACAGTCGCTAACATCGCTATCTCCAAAAGCTAACACCTGCCCTGAGCAGTTCTTAGCCATGTTATCCAATGGAAGGTGGATAACATGGCTAAGAGCATTAGCTCGGTAATGCATGAATATCGCGGACTTTTCAGCGATATTCATGCATTGCAGCCGTTTTTTATCGCATTTGCGAATACCAAGGTTTATCTGCGATAAAAATCGCTGCAGCTCAGCGGTAAAAATTTGTCTCTAACCAAGCAATAGCGATAATTATCGCTATTGCTTGGTAATATGCCCCTGAATCAATCAATCAATCAATCAAGGCATTTATAGAGCGCACTACTCACCCGGAGGGTCTCAAGGCGCTTGGGGGGGGGGTGCCGCTACTGCTCGAACAGCCAGGTCTTGAGCTTCTTCCTGAAGGAGAGGTGGTCTTGGGTCAGGCGAAGGTCGGTCGGGGGGGTGTTCCAGGTCTTGGCGGCCAGGTAGGAGAAGGACCTTCCTCCTGTTGTCGCTCTTCGGATGCGGGGGACGGCGGCGAGGGCGTGGTTGGTCGATCGGAGGTGGCGTTTGGGAGCATAGAAGTTGAGGCGGTTGTTGAGGTAGCTCGGGCCATGGTCATGTAGGGCTTTGTGTGCGTGGGTGAGGAGACGGAAGGTGATTCTCTTGTTGACGAATCCCTTGTTCTAAAATCTCTCTAATCATTCCTGTCAAGAAAGAGGTTAACACTGCCGCTAAAATGTTATATGGTTCTGCTGGTATCTCATCCGGTCCCGCTGCTCACCCTCCCTTACTCGTCTGTAAAGTCATCCTAACTTCATCTTCAATGACATCCTGGTTAAGAATATCTTTCTGGGTTATGTCAAGAGGGTAGATGGTATCTGCTAACCAGCCATTCACCTCATCTTCTGAAACTCTCCCGTCTTCTGTGTAGAGATACTGAAAGTATTCTGTGATTGCCTCCTCCAATTCTAATTCACTAGTGTGCATAGCACCTTACTGCCCTACCTTAATTCCATTGGTCCGATTTCTGTTTTGATCTGAGTTAATTTTCCATGCTAAGAGCTTCCTGCTCCCTCCCCATACTCAAAGTGAGCAAATTTACTTGCATCCCATCTTTTTCTAATTTGACTTTGGAGAATTTCTTCCATTTTTTTTTCTTTAGACACAGTCTCTCTTCTGCTAAGAGCCTATTGTTGTTGTCTATATTAGTTTTTATTTTTATCTCTAGATTCTTAATTTCTTCCTCCTGCAGAGCTATTTCATATCTATATTGTTTATTTCTATAGCTAAGTGCGCCCGTAATCTTGCCTCTAATAAAAGATTTGAGCGTATCCCAAATGTAGGAGCAGAGCGGGTGTCAATTTTAAGAAATTCTCCTACTTCTACTTTCAAGGCTTCAATTACCGCAGAATCTGCCAAGATAGTGTGGTCTAGTGTCCACTGCGTATTTCTTGTTATGGAACAAGGCACCCAGCAATGATACAACTTTCTCCCTCCAGATATCACTAAGAGTGTAATGCTTCATCATGGACTTCAAAAAGCCACAGGATTTAGGAGTAGGTATAGCTCTGCTTTTACTAGACCACTCTAAGTTCATGTCCATAATAACATTAAAATCCCCTGCCATAATAACAAGACCTGAAAAGTCCAATGGGTTGGTAAACATCGCTTGTAATGGTTCACAATCAACTGATTTGGGTCGTTATAATCTACTAATGTCAGAGGCCTAGCCCATATTTTTATGTTTGCTATAATCCTCCTACCACCCTTATCAACCCTTGTGTCCAATAGCTAGTCTGTTCTGTGCATACGATCTGTTGCACCAATCTTTGATTTTTAAACAGCTTCATATGCTCTTCTTTCACCAAATGAATTTCTTGTAAAATCAAAATTTGTGCTGGGGAGTCTCTAAGATACTGTAGTATCTTATCCCTTCTCTCGCTCGTACGTAACCCGTTGACATTCCATGTTAGTATCTGAGTCACCGTCTCCCAGCTATACTTCCCCTGCCCTTCGGTTGAGCACCAGTGATTCTATTAGCTATCTCATGTCTCTCTGAGGTGTTTGAGGATTTTTTGGGGAGCGAGGGAGAACATGGCGGCCGCGACTGATGCGGGTCACTAGGCGCTGCCAAACGCACACCACTACTGATTAATTTAACCCCTCCCCCCCATATCGGTTGATGAAATAAACCAAATTTAATGTGCCTTACCGGATCCTCGTTGTCGGCTGTGCCTGCGGTGCCTGTAATAGGTGTGGAGAGCTTGCTGCTGGGTTAGAACCACCATGGAGTACAGGAAGAGCCACAGGGCAGCAGCGCAAGGTATCCTCTGGGGCAGCGAGAGCAGCATCAGCACCAACGCTGCTCTCACATCAATGGGAGGATTGAGGCTTCTCTGGGCTCGAGATCGAAGAAAGAGTGCTTTGCTGGCAGAGGGAAAAGGGGAAAGTCTGAGAAGTGGCTTACAGGTAAGGCAGCCTCACTGCGAACAGATAGTGGGATTAGCCCAGATACACAAAGTTTGGATTAGGTTAAGAGGCAGAATAAAGCGGCCAGTAACTTGGTGGAGGGGTTTAAAAAACAATTACACTCTGAGCAGGCTTGGGTAACCCCTCCAGTGTGCTAGGCTGTTATTCCTGAGATCAATATGGAAGGGTTTGATCAACAGGGTTGTCGACTGAAGGATAAATCTGGAAAGGTGACGCAAAGGATAGCGGGTGGGAAGAGAGGACTAAGGGCTAGATGTAGGTAACTCTTATTTACAGACTCATAAATACCGAATTTTATGAATCGGTAAATTAGAAGGAGGGAGATGTAGGTAATTTTTTATTTTGAATTACCGAATCTGTAACCGATTCGGTATTGCCCATTGATTCCTATGGGCCTTGAAGCCCATAGGAATCAATCAATCAATGGGCAATACCGATTCGGTATTGACCGAATCGGTACATACCGAATCCTGCAAGGGTGCAGGGGGTGTCACTTTGACACCCTCTAGCACCCCAAGTACAGGCATGTGTGACATGTGGCACACATACATGCCCTAAGGGCATGTCTATGTGTCACATTGCACAGGTGTGCATGCACAGATGTGCATGCACACCTGAATTCGGTAGTTTACCACCCAATAGGATTGGGTGGTAAAATACCGACTCTTAGGGGCCTGTGGCACTCTTAGGAGTGTCAGCTACATATGGATTTACCGAATCGGTAAATATACAGAATCGGTAAAATATAGGCCCCCTACATCAGAAAACCCTAATACCGGTCGGTAACGGCCGAATTCGGCTGTTACCGACGGTATTAGGGCTCCTACATCTGGCCCTAAATGAAGTATTAAATCGCAAAGTAAAAGTTACCCCTCCTTAAGGGCTTTTTTCAAGGTTCTTCCACCCGTGGTGATTCTTCGTGGTCAGGGAAAAAGGGTGGAAAAGCTTGAGATGGCAGCAGAGGGGGGGGGCAGCCTGCCCAGTGGAGGCGACGCAAGGAAAAGCATTAGGAGGAGCTGGGAGTGAGAAGAGTGGGCCCAGATGGGAGTCTGTGTACTGGACAAAAACAGGGAAGAAACTCAGTCGGATAGACTCTCAAATGATCTCAGAGAAGAGAAAGAGGTTGTGGGGATAGGGACCCTTGAGAAAAAACCCTGATAGGGTGAAGCCACGGAAGATTCTTCTTAATTTTCAAAAATACGCTCTAAAAGAAAAAATATACAAAGATTTGATTCTGCAATAGCCCTCAGAGCCTTTGACAAGGTCAGGAGTATGCAAGCTCCAGCTGGGCAAGATTTAGCCTAAAGAATGGTGGTGGACTTGGAGAACGAGCATGAGAAAGGAAATGGCCCGGCCACAAGTCCTGAGCTGCATAGGAGGAGGACACCTTGCATACAGAAATGAGATCCCCTGACAGGGCATGAAGTAGTGTGTCTATTCACATACTGTGTCCCCAGAGAAGGTGGCAGACAGGTAAGCAGAACAGAATCTCAAGTTACAGCTGGTCAAACTGAAATTGAAGGCTGCCAAGGGGAAGGCAGCTGCCAAAAGGGTCAAGGAGGAAAGGAAGTTGGCTCTAGAGGTGGAGAAGAAGGCTGAGATTGATAGGACCTTGGGAGAAGAAAAGAAGGCTCAGAGAGGCTTGGAGGTGATTAAGATCCTCCTAGCTCATGAAGTGAATCTGATAGAGCCGGACCGCAAGGTGAAATAACTCTCAGAGTCCAGCAACAATAGTGGCCCCGAAACAGCAGTGTTCAATGGGGATAAGAGAGTCCACATTACTAAAGGTCTGATGCCTGGCTATGTGGTGGGGGTTGATATTGGCAAATGGTGTTCAGCCTTTGAGATTGCCCTGAGGATGCATAGAGTCCCAGATACGGAATGAGGTTGAGTCTCCGGAAACACATGACTACGGTGGGGAGGGATACCCTTCTTGCATCAGAGGTAGCTGACCAGATGAGGTATGTCCCTAAGAAAGCCATTCTTGTCACCGACATAGGGCTCACCCCAGAGAAGTACCTCATGAAATTTAGGTACAGCCACAAGCTGTCAAGCTAGTCTTGGGTGGATTTAATTGATTACTCCAGTAAGACACTAAATGGTTGGGTGAAGGGCTGAAAAGTGAGTAATTATGAGGTACTGTATGATCTGGTTTTGAGAGAAAACATGCTCCATACTTCCTTAACAGAGCTGCACCAAAACATCAGTGAAAGCACGTCTTGTCAGAGCTTGCAAAAGAAGCTGACCTCTGGATTAGTATCAGAGTTCCTAAGAAGATACGTAAGAGTGACCCCAAGAAGGGAGGTTCAAGTTTCCCCAGCAGAGTGAGAGGGAGGTTCAGAGTGAGACACATAGATCCCCTATTAAGGTAATGGTTAGGGGATGTGGTTTCCCACATCCTTCTGAGAAACGGGGGAGGTTTTGGTGACTGGTGGCCAGGGTGTCCCCATTCCCAACTCCGTTGCTTTGAGCATTCCCAGTTAAAACACAAGCAGGGGTACTCTGACCCCTAAAAAAGACCTATTCATGGGAACTCCATGGGTTGGCCAATGTGGCCTTAGGCATGAGGAGTACCCAGGAGCAGAGGATCGAACATTAGTCGGGAGATAGAGGCTGGGCTTGTGAGCTCTGAGTGTGGGAGTAGCCACTTAAATTAGAACACAGCAATAGGGATCCCTGCCACTGCTCTGAGAGATACTGTGCCAGTCAAACCATTATAGTGGAAGGGCTAGTTTTCCCAGAGCAGTACCTGCCAGGACAGGTGTGTAGCCAGGTATTTGGGCAGGACTTTGTCTGTTATTTGGCTCTGGTACCCCTAAGGGTTCTCAGGACATGGCCCTGAGGAAGTTCATAGTTAGTCCTGAGATGCCCATTGTTGGACCTGGCCCTTTTTGCAGGGTCCCCCCCCAAATATTTTGCCTTCCTTCTCCCTTTCTTCTGACCATGTTTTTTGTTAGCTTTTGGACTCTAGGCACTTTACCTCTAGTAACCAGTGCTAAAGTACATATTCTCTCTTCCTAAAGCATGGTAACATTGGCTTATCCACAATTGGCATATTAAATTTACTCATAAGTACCTAGTTAATTGCACTATATGTGGCCAGGGCTTGTACATCAAATGCTACTAGTGGGCCTGCAGCACTGACTGTGCCATCCACTCAGTAGCCCTTTAAACATGGCTAGGCCTGCCACTGCAGACTCTGTGTGTGAAGTTTTAAACTGCCAATTCGACTTGGCAAGTTAACCTACTTGCCAGACCCAAACAGTCCCCTTTAATACACATTAGTCACCCCTAAGCTAGGCCCTAGGTAGCCTTAAGGGCAGGGTGCAGTGTATTGAAAAGGTAGGACATGTACATTTGAGTTTTACATTACCTGGTAGTGAAAAACTGCTCGACACATCTTTCACTATTGCAAGGCCTATCTCTCCAATAGGTTAAAATTAAGATTTTTTTTCAGTGCTCCGTCCATCATCTCCTTTTGTTTGTTTTGTTTGCCCTGACATTAAGATTGCCTTAAAACATCTTTTAAGTGTATTTTCAAATTTCCAATTGAAAAATGATTGAGATTTAGAGTTTGGTGTCTCTGGACAACTTAACGTCACAACTTATGGTGAAGTCGCCAGTTTTTAGATTGTAAGACTCAAAATGCCACTTTTAGAAAGTTGACATTTTCTTACTTTCTGTGCCTCTGGCTGTCTCTGAGTACATGTCTAAGTTGGGTGACTGATGGCCTTTGTGAATTCCCAATTGACAGTCATGCAAAGGGAACTAGGATGTGGCATTTGCATCCTGTTGGTCCATTATCAGGCTAATCTGACTTCCTGAAGTATATTGGAAAGAAGGAGCTTACTCTTGTGCCTGAATAGGGCTGTGCCTGTCCTCACACCAAGAGCTGCATACCCCCTGCAGTGTGTCTGCAGCCAGGGCAGAAAAGGGAGGGATCTTGTGATCTTCAAAGGGCTCTTTGATGTCTCTCCCCCTTGAAAGGCACATTTGGGTAAAAGTACTGGACATCTAACACCACCAACTCAGAACTTTGTTGAAACCAAGGACATTCTGCCTGGAAGAAGAGCTGTTTTGCTATAGGAGGGGTTGCCACTTTGCTAGCCGCATTGCTGTGTTGGCCTGCTGGTTGCAACACACCCTTTTGACAATGCCAGGCAGTCACTGTAGGAAGGGGCTGACATTGTGACCTCCACATAGCACTGAGGCCTGGTGCCCAGGAGGGTGCTGGGCTCTCTTTGAAGCAGCGCTTGGTGAGCGGGGGCCCTGAAAATCTATCTGAGCCACAGTGAGAGGGCTGCATCTGCTGCGTGAAGCCTAGGGCGACCACGCTACATGAGTGTGGAAGGTGTTAGCAAGAGATATTTCCACCTCTGCTGTCCCCCCTCAGGGGCTGAGGGCCACATCCCTCAGTGCATACAGTGAGTAGGGGCCCTCCAGAAAGTGGACCCATGCAGCACTCTCACCTAAACCACAGGAACACTTCTTGAGGGACTGAAACATGCATGCCACACCACACCTGCACCTCAAGGTTGTACTTTTGCCCCGAGCTGGTGGATACCCTGTGGACCTCCCTTCTACTTGATGCCCTATACTAAGCCCATGACCTGTGGGACCATCAGTTGTTCCTCCAAGAGACCAGCGGGACTGGGTGGCATGGTGGGACAAATATTCTGCCTCTTGCGTCGCGGTCAAGACTCACCAGCGCCCCACTAATGAAGTTTCACAGAACTTTCAGGGTGCCAGCATATCTCGACCACACAGGTGGGGAAAACCAGAACCAAACAAGTGGATGCCCTACCCAGGCTCAGAGCCTCTTTCATGATGCTGTATCTGAGGATGGTGATGCCCTTCTTCCTGTGGATCCCATATGGCTCCAACTGGACAAGATCCTAGTGGTCATAACTGATACTAAGGCCTCTGGACATAGGCACAGTATCCGTGTGTCTTGGCTCTCTGTGACAATAATGTACAGTACTCCCTGAAGTTCCCCTCCTACCTCCGTATAGCTTTTGATGGCTCTTTGTATTTTTGTAAAGACCCAGAGTGACCTGGGCATGGCATGAGGCATATAGAGCCGGGGCAACCCTCCCGACAGTGTGGTTGAGATCATTGGCACTCATACAAACAGTGTGCAAGCACCCATGTAGGGCTGTACATGGTGGCCCCAGGAGCAGCCCATCTCCCTCACAGACTGAACTGCAATGAGTGGCAGCACTGCAGGCAGTGATGAAAATTGGATCAACGCATAGGAAGACTTCAGGAGAGGATTGCTCCTCTAAACAGAAATCAGTGAGGTCTGATTCAGTGTCCTCGCATGGAGATGAGCCTCTACTCCCTGTGGTAACGCCCCAGACAGCAGACAACCAAATTTGATATCCTTTACTATGTGTTGCTCTGCAGATGCAAAGATGGGAGGGGATTGGGTGAGAGGGAGAGGGGATGGGTTTGGTCTAAGACAGATACCATCTTATGGTCCTTGAATACACCACATTGTGTGTGGTGTGGATTGCTAGCCAGTAGATCTTTGGTTTATCAAACAAGTGTTGGGGCTAGTACAGCACATTCTTGGTATGCCACTTTTGACCTGCCCTTCATGGAGAGGCCCTTGTAGGCTAACTGGGGGAGATATTCACTAAGAGTATGTTTGTATTAACCAGTTTGGTCGGCCAGCCATTCCTGAGCTGCTGTCCTCCCTTTTCCCTTATTCTTTCTGTTTGCACAATGGACGCACAACCAGCTATGAGTCAGGGGCGTTTAGGAGGGAAGACCCAGGGGATGATGGAAAGTACAGTACTCTGTGATTTCACATGGCTATCCCCGGAAAGGTATTGATATTTTTGTCATAGAATATCAGGGGGAGATCGACCTCCATGAGACAGGATCTCCATAGGCATCTTGAGGGATGGGAGTACAGGTGGCCATGCTCCAGGAGACACACTTAGTTGGGACTTTGGTAGATTGATTGACACTTCCTACTCAGCATATGCTAGGGGGACTTTGATATGAATTAGGGCCAGGACACCGTTTGAGCTCAGCCGCTCATTTATAGACAAGGAAGGCAGATAAGTCCTCCTGGAGGGCAGACTGTTTGGAAAATAAATTACATTGGGGAGCATCTATGCCCTGAATCAGGACCAGATTGCCTTCTTTCACTCCCTTTCTACGCACATAGCTGGCCTGCCACCTGATAGCTTACTGCTGAGGGTGACCTTAACTGTGTACTAGATGTACAACTTGACTGTTTGACCCCGCCGCTAATTGGGGATGACAGCCGTAAGCTGGTGGAGGGACTACAAGATTGGGTGAGACACTGGGGATTGGTGGATATGTGGAGGACACAACATGGGGAAGAATGTGACTTCTCATATTTCTCCCATGTCCATAGCCTACACACTCAGATAGATAATTGTGTGTGCTCCCAAAGACGTACGCAAAACATTGTCCACTCTGAATATCTAGGATGTACTTTATTGGACCACCGCCCTGTTCTAAAGGGGTTTTAACTGATGGGGGAGCGCCCATCTGTCCATACATGGCTGCTCAACCTGTCCTTTCTGGAGGACGCATGTTAGCGTATTTACTTGGCGGAGGTGATCACAGACTACTTCTTTAATAACCAGGGTTTCGCATCATCGAGTATAATAGAAGGAGAGGCCTTCAAGGTCATGATACAGGGCCACTGTATTGACCAAACAGCCGGTACTCAGAAGGAGTTTCATAAGGAACTCCAGATCCTGGAAGACAGATTACATACCCTCGATACTGCTCTTGGTACTCAGCCAGAAACAATAGATGAGGTTTGGAAAGCAAGAAAACAATACAATGCTACCCTAGAGAAGTTGCGCAACCACGATTAGAAACAATATATCACATGGGCACATGACGAGGAAGGGAAGTCGGTCTGATTAATGGCATGGCTTATTAGGCTGGAATCTCGGGATCCTCCATCACACTCATCCGGCGAGGGCATGGCCAGCTCTTGTACTCTCCCACCTCCATTAATAAGGAGTTCTGCACTTATTATTACAGGTTATATACTGCCCCTGTACCTCTCTTGGTGGAGGCTATGTCTGCCTTTGTGGCAGCCATACCACTGAATAGACTGCCTGAAGAGCACAGTAAGGACTTGGGAGGCCCCATAACTATTCAGGAGATCTAAACAGCTATCAAAGGGATGGCAAGAGGCAAAACACCGGGCCCAAGACTAAGACACAGGGAACCTGGGCCACTGAGTTCCGCCCCCTGTTTATGTTGAACCTAGACTTCAAGATCTTTAGTAAGGTGTTGGTTCTTCGATTACTCCCATACCTGAGGACATTAATACATACAGACCAGAGCGAATTTGTCTCCACCCATAACACTTCCCACAATATCAGGTGGCTTTATCATGTAATGTATCAGCTCAAAATCCTTGCCAACCAGGACTCTGTACTGATGTCAGTGGACCGTGGAAAAGTGTTTGACACAGTGCGACACCATTTTTTATCTGCTGTGATGACACAGATGGGCCTGGGAGAAAGTTGGGTCAATTGATTTAATTGCTATACATTGCCCCAGTGGCCAGACTTATGACTGCTGCCACTCTTTTCACACTGTACCGGTTGGGTAGGAGTACAAGGCAGGGAAGTCTGCTGTTCCCACTGCTGTTTGCCCTGGCTATTTATCCTATTGCGTAACTTTTTAGACAGGAGGGTTGGGGCAGCTGCGTGAAGGCCAAGGGATGGGAACATATCAATTCCCTCTACGCAGGTGACATATTACATTACCTGAGAGATGGCACCTCTGGTGTTGCCAGAGCCTTAGGCCTCAGGGTTAACAGGACCAAGATTTGCATATTCCCTGTTTACCCCGGGGTGAAGAGACCACCGGGTCTTCCCTTGGACCTGATGTGATCACCCACCTGTTTTAGATATCTGGGAATTCAGATATGTCACACATTCAGAAGACCACCAAGACAGTAATTTGGGAAGGGCTCTCCGCTCCCTGAGGTGTTGTGTTCCCTTCTTGTGCTCACTTAAGCTACTCCTCATGGCCTTGGGTATTAGTCTCTAAAATGATTATGCTACCAAGATACTTATATTTCTTCACAAACTTTCTGTTGGAAGTGCCGACCTAATAGTTTAAACAACTGGACGCCTTGTTATGAGACCTGATATGGGATAAGAGCCAGAATACGGTGTCACTGACTATCCTTTGGTGACCTCCTGAAGAAGAGTGCTGTATTACCTGGAGTCCCAGCTCCAGTGGATTACACTGAGGTTGGATGGGGCTAACCAAGGGGAGCTGGGGATTACTGGGCGGTCGACAGACAATGAAACTCTACTGGCTAAACTGCTTTGCCTATCAACACCTGTCCAACACCCAGGGGTACTGTTGTAGGCGGTGCTGAAATGCTTGCACAGATGTGTCCTAAAAACAGCGGGAACACCACAGTATGCGCCGGCCCTGCCCTTGGTGGGGCTTCCTCATGGTGAAACCCTTTCCTATTTTACTGCCAGGCAATTGTCAGCCTAGCTGTGCTGCTTGCGGTTGGGGACTGCTATCAACAAGGCGCCTTGCTTCCACTGCAGGACTTGATGGAATGTTATATTTTGCCATCCGGCCAGTTCCTTGCATATGATGCATTGACACAAGCATTTTGGGACCTGTGGAACGGAAACCAGGAGGAGCCCATGACTCATGCTGTCCTGCAGTTATTGGTCTCGATGGGCACAGCTGGACACCTGGTGACTTGGCTTTACCGATCCCTCTCGGTATAGTCTTCTGCCTCTTAACTACTTTACAGAATAAAATATATCTTGCAGTGAGAACTAACAGTCCCTGAGTGTCAGAGGAAATTAGCCTCCCCCAAAAAAACTCTAGGAACACAAGGTTCAAATACCTCCAATCCAATTATGTACCCATGAATAATTGACACCACATAGAATCCAAGTGGATTATGTTGGTAACCCCTGCCCTAGATGCGGACACTTAGACACTGACTTTGCTCATATGGTGTGGTGTTGCTCCCAATTGCAAACCTATTGGGAGGAGGTGCTTTCTGTCCTAGACTCCACACTTGGGCGCTCCCCCCTAATTCCCTGGAGGCTTGTATTTTGGGATTATTTACATGACGGGCCCCAAGGAAAGATGGCATGAGGTTTATGGACCTAGCCCTAGGGTTAGTCAGATGGCGATAAGCTCTGACTTGGAAATCGGCAGTAGGACCAAGAGTGCAGGCCTGGAGGGGAGACATAACCTAGTGGGCAAGAGCTGAGGAAAAGGTGTTGGTCCTGGAAGAGGCTAGAGGGGTGAAGATCCACCCTATAGTGGATCTATGGACTGAAATGTTAGCGGCATGGGAAGATCTGGAGGCTGGCCCAGAGAGGACCCGGACATGAGTCTTCACACACCTGGAGTAGAGGAAGCTTGGGCACCAGGAGTTCAGGGTAACAACTTAGCTGTGAGATGAGTAGAGGGCCACCAATGGTACCTTAGCCCTGGGGTTCAGCCCAGAAGTAACATATGGAGGACTACAGGCCCCCCCACCCAACAGGCGAGATGGGTGGTAAGGTCCTGGTCGGAGAGGGCACATGTTCTGAAGACAGGAGGACACCGCACGAAAATGGGCATCTGGCTCCGCGCCCCCACCTATATTCCAGACGATAGACGATCGCCACCCATGGGTAGTGGAGATGGGTGGCATGATGTTAATTAGGTCCCTTTTTCCTTTTGGGCATGATTCCCAGTTTCCTTGCATTTTTGAGTTCTATATGTTTTCCTACTGTTTATTAGAAATTGGCTTGTCATTACCCCTTGAATGTCATATTATCTTTTCCATGGTATTGCTCCACTATTTCCCTTCGTAAAAGCAAGGTGAGGTCTCCTGTAATTAACACTTGTGAGGCCCAATGGTAATATTTGGATATGAACAACCTAGAGTGTTATCCACTGAGAACAAGTTTGAATTGCGTTTTAAATCTATTACCTAATGTATTTTTGCTGTAATTGTAATATGACAATAAATAGAACTTTAAAAATATAAAAAGGTTAAATAGAGAAGGAAACAGGATTGAGCCTTGCGGCATGCCTCATGTGACGGGTGCTGCATTTGAGGCCAAATCTTTCAGTTTGATTAGTTGAGAGCGCTGATTCAGGAGAGAGACGCACCACTGAGGGACAATTCCTGTGATGCCTGCACGCTGCAATAGGGTGTTTAGGAGGATGTCATAGTTGATGGTATCAAAAGCACCCAAGTGGTCCAGGAGGTGTGGGAGGCAGTCCTGGCTATCATCTATAGATCTGTGTAGGTCGTCTGTGATGTTCAATATTACTGTCTCTGTGCTGCAGTCTCTCCTGAACCCAGATTGGAAGGTGTCATGTAGTTTTTATTTTTCTATGTGGTTGTTGAGTTGTGCCAGCACACATTTTTCAATGGTTTTGGCAAGGAGAGGGAGATTAATAAATGGTCTGTAGTTTTTGAGGTGATTATGGTCTCCGTCAGGTTTTTTTTTTGTGAGAGGTGACTTGTCCGAGTTTGAAAGGGGACGGCATGGAGCCGCTCAATAGGGGGGAGTTGATGATTTTGGTCCAAATAGGGGATATGATGTGTCTAAGGTTTTTTTGGTCAAACTTATGTTTATTAGCATTTGGCATACACTTCGTAATGCTAAATCAAATATGGTGCTAAAGCATGTTTACAGAGAATAGCATACTACTTTGTGCTGAGGTTGAGCCTCTAAATATAAAGTAATTCAAGGCCTTTCCTTGTTTGGTACATAGAGATACACGTACAGTTTCAAAACATTTAAAGGCACTAGGCAGACAATAAAAAATAAGACTTGCACGCTCAACCTAATTGTCTGCTTTGTGATCTGTTTTAAGTCAAACCCTTCCAACATGGAAGGTCCCTCCAACCAAAAACCCCACCTCCCTCCCATCTTTCAACTTAAGTGGTGGTGGTGGCACTTATGTTGTGCATTCTATAAGCTAATCATGTGTGGGGTGTGACTCTAATTGCTACACAGGCTTTATCGTTCACCTCTGGAGTCTGTAATTGGGAAATCAATGGGGCTGCATCCAGGGGTTTGTGGATGCTGGGCTAGAATTGATAGAGGTGCATATCTCTAATTGAGGGCGAGCAAATCGCCAGGGGCAGGCCTTGCGTGAGATAGTCGGCTAATGATCCCCATCTATACTGAATATTTTTGTAGTCGTTTCTGAAAATGTCTGTCATTCTCTCAAGACAAAGTATCTTCCAGAGTCGCGAATGCCACATGGAAAGGGTGGGAGCCTTCTTATTCTTCCGTGCTGCTGCGATCACCACTTTCGTGGCCCCAATACATGTCCACATAATGGCCTTGTCCGCTTTAGTTTGGTGTTCCAGTGATGGATCCCTGATGCCTAAGAGTACTCCCTATATAGAGGTTGGTATGGGATATCCTAACGTGTTTAATGTGTGCAAGTATCTCTTCCCAAAATGGTCTGATTGTAGGACAATCCCACCAAATGTGTTGGAAGTCGCCGAGGAGACCACACCCTCTACAACACCTATCTGATATATTCGAAAATATCCACTTGAGTTTGGTAGGATAGAGATGCCAATCCGTCAACTTTTTTAAGTGTGCTTCTCGCAGTTCTAGGGAGTGATTGAATTTGGCGATGTCTGACCATAGCCCTGCCCATTCCTTATCGGATACGTCTCTCTGCACCACTCTCTTCCACATGGTCATATATCATGGTCTCGATGAGTGGGTTGCTGCGAGTAGGGAGCTGTACAGGAAAGAAATTACCCCTTTCATAGAGCCTAGCTTTTGTAGATTTTTTCAAAAATCAATTTCTCTCATGTGACAGCATTTCGGATATGAGGGGTAAGACGCAGTGTTTGAGTTGGAGATAATTGAAGTGTTCGCCGGGTTCTAAGTGAAACTCCCTTCGACAGTTCTCGAACGTTAGAATATCATACTTGTGGAACAGATCGGACAACATAAGGCATTCACCCTCCTTCCAGGGTGTAAAGGGGCTTTCACAGAGTGCTGGTGGAAATGGTGGATTGAAGTGTATTGGTGAATATGGCGAGGGAACATAGTTCATCTCTCTCGCGCGGATATTGAGTCCCAGACCTTCAGGGTAGTGCGTGTAGGGGTGCTAATGTATGCATTGGAGGGCGATCCTTCTTAGGCTTCCATATGAGGTCCCAAATCGTCCTCCCTGCAGCGACCTGATTCATATGAAGCCAATGCTTCTCCAAGTCTCTTTTGGGCTATACCGCCACGATCCTCAGTTGGGACGCATTGTAGTAGAGGCCGAAATCAGGTAAACCCACTCCTCCCTCAGCTCTGGGGCGCATCAGTATGTGAAATGGTAGACTGGCCCTTCTCCCTTGCAAAATGAATCTGGTGATTAGTGATTTGATTTTAGGAAGGAGCTCCCTGTCCAGTTCCTTGGGGAGCGCTTGAAAGAGCTACAAAAATTTAGGAAGCACTGTCATTTTAATCGCATGTATACGCCCTAACCAAGAGATGAAGAGGAGTTTCCATCGTTTAAGGTTGTGTTGAAGCTGGAGGAGAATGGCAGAAGTTGGCCTTGTACTGCCCCTCTAAGCGTGGTGTTAGTTGGATGCCCAGGTATTGTAAAGATCGCTTAGCCCATTGAAAGGGAGTGTGTTCCCGTAGACCACTTGCCTCAGCCTCCAGGAGCGTGATATTAAGTATATAGGATTTATCTAGATTAACTTTAAAGCCCGCCATGGTCTCAAACCTGGTCAGTTCCTCCTGTAGGGAAGGGAGTGAGATTGATGACTCAGTGAGAAATAGAAGGACAACTGCCGCAAATAGCGAAATGTTGTGGGTATCTGCTCCAAAGGGGATCCCCTTTATCTCTGAGTTATCTCGGATGCTCGTCGCCAGTGGTTCAATGCTTAGGGTGAACCACAGAGGCGATAATGGACACCCCTGTCTGGTCCCTCTAGTGAGGGAGAAGGGGCAGACAATGCCTCATTAACCTGTACCGTGGATCTAGGTATGATATAATTGGCCCTGACCATATTAATAAATTTATCTTTGAAGCCAAAGTGTTTGAGCGTGGTAAATGGAAACAACCAGTCCACCCTGTCAAATGCCTTTTTGGCATCTAGCCCCACGACAACCGTCAGTACCGTGCGTTTGTTTACCTTCTCAATCAGATGTACTGTTCTTTGGATGTTGTCATGGGTTTGCCGACCTTTTATGAAGCTTGATTGATCAGGGTGGACAAGACCTGGTAGCAGGTCCTTCAACCGCTCTGTCTGGATTGCCGAATATAGCTTTGCATCTAAATTTAAAAGTGCAATAGGTCAATAGGAAGTGCAGAGGTGTGTCTGTTTTCCTGGCTTAGGGATCACCGTAATCACGGCCTCAGCCATGGAGGAAATCCCCCCTAGCTATTCTGGCATTTTGTTAAAGAGGAGTGTGAGCTGTGGGATGATATTGGGCGCAAAAGTCTTATAGAAGTCGGCTGTCAGGCCCACTGGGCCCGGTGCATTGTTGGGTTCAAGGGATTTGTTTGCAGTGCCCACCTTTTCTTGTTTATGGGTACCGTGAGACAATCATTCCGACCCTGCGAGACCTTGGGGAAATTCAACACCTGGAGATATCTATGTTGTGTATCGATGTCCCGTGGCTCCCCCGTGTATAGCTTCTCATAAAATGCCCCAAATATGTTGGCCTTTCCCGTTACCATGGACACCAACTGGCCCTCCCTATCGTGTATGTTGCCAATGTATTCCCTTTCTCTTTTCACCCGAAGTTGTCTGGCCAAGTATGACGGCTTTAAAAGTGTCCCAATTGTTAAAAACCGAAGAATCGTGGGGTGAGTCCAAAGTAAATAATTCTGTAATCGCTCCCCTCAACTCATTCCTCAACAGTTTGTCCAGTGTAAGGGAAGCCAGAAAATACCACTTAGAAGTCTTGGGGGTGACAATGCTCCAGTTGAGACACACCAAAACCGGACAGTGATCAGAGAACGAAAGTGTGAGGATCTTTGCTTCCTGGAGCGAGCCCAACAAAGTCTGACTAATAAAAACATAATCAAGCCTGGAGTAGGTGTGATGTACATGTGAGAAGAAAGTGTAGTCTCTAGTCATAGGATACAGCGTATGCCAGGCATCCACTAAAACCCAGGTCAAGTAGTGTCTGTTTGGCAGTTGAGGGAAGGAGCTTGCCCACTGCTCTGTTAGGGTGAGTACTATCTAGATCCGTTTGCTAAGTGAGATTAAAGTCACCTAAGAGGATTGTCGGCCCCTCTCAAAACCTTCTCACCTTATCTAACAGAGATGCCAGAAAGGCAGGTTTCCCACATTAGGAGCGTAAACTGCAATAAAAGTGCAGAGTCTCCCCCTTAGTGTACCCTTCACCGTGATCATAGGACCGTTTTTATTCATCTGAACGGCCTCTGGCTGAAATGTAATCGTGCTGTGAAAAAGTAGTGCTATCCCGCGGTGCTTGGTGGTTGTGTTGTAAACAAATCTAGGACCCTATTTAAATATTCCCGATTTATGCACTTGTGCGGTTATATCAAATCATATCCTTATAAAGGCATATGAATCATACCCATATTAAGTCATAGCCAATGCAGTCCAAATACGGCAAGGCTACTCCCATGGACTCCTAGAAAGCACAACGTGTTCTTAAACAAACCAAGCCTCCAGCAGCCCGGGAATTCCCCCTGCTTCTGTATTGATTTGTCCTAGAACTCCTGGAGTCCTGAAAGAACTGCAAGTTCTTAGTGACGTCTTATGTCCAACCTTACGTCAAACTCGGCACCTTCCAGGTATAAATATACCAGCATCTGCCGTAGTAAAAGACACGGTGGTTTGGAGCAGATCAGCTATCTACTTGCCCGACTCCCTGCTGTAGCGAGTGCCGAAGGAAGCCAACCCTCCCATTGACACACTGAGAGAGACGCTGTCTTTTCTCCTGCCGAGAAATCCAGGTCCAGTGTTTCCCTGTCACGCTTGCGGGTTGCTGGGAGATCGAGTCCTGAGAGAGAGATACAAGACCTCCTTCATTCTATAACCAAGGTACGTAGCTGATTAGACCCATAGAGAATTCTTGATTGAGATTCTTGGCAGAAACTATCTTAACTAAAACTATAGCTCACTTACTCCTTCCCTGTACTAGGCTTAGGTTAGGTACACCGGGGTAGGCGTATCTTAGAAGCACCAGTTGAGTACGTTTAGTCATGATTTTATCTATGTATATATTTGATCTATTTTAAACACCGTATGGCTTAGAAACCATACCATGCTTTTACAGTATTATTTCATAATACTCCTTTTACTGTACGCACTTTACTTTATGACAAGTATTGCGATTGTAGCAATTCACTTCTCTTGCATGAGAAAGAAGACTGTTCAATAAATAACCTCTTTTATTGAAAACGCCCGTCTCTCTGTTTCTCTGCGTTTCTGGTGAAACTAAGTATGCACGATTGACTGAGTAAAATAGTTATCTATTGTTTCCGCGACTCTGGAGGTATACTCCTTATTCTGGAGGGAGCAAAGTTGTCATGTTTATGCGGTTGTCAGAAACTAATCCCTTCTTGTCTATTCAGGAAAGTTAACACCTTCTTGTTTACTCGAGAAAGTTTCTAGTGACCTCTGAGCTAGCTGGCATTCATAATTAAGTCTAACATATTCAATAGAGACCCAGTCGACCTAAGTCCTACGTCTAAACTATCGTTTATGTTATTCCAATGCGAAGAGCCTATGGGGAATATAGGAACTACACTACATGGCGCCCAACGTTTGGTAAGGCGATAATTTACCGCTAGATACTGGAGTAACTCAGTCGTGCTTTTCACACAGACCCCTTTTTCCCGTAAAAACTCCAATAGACGTCTGGAGTGGGTAAAAGGTTAATATCCGCCAAAACTTAGTAGGACGAGAATCCTATGTATTAGTTTTTGGTTTAGTCAACGTTGAAGGATACAGTGTTCCAAAATATTGTGCACCTAATCTTTGTTTCCTTGAAACTTGCTCTGCAAACTTTCTGTCAGGAAAATGACGGAAAGCGAAGAGGAAAGAGAAAGAGAAGCGTTAGCAACTCAACTTTTAGTGGAGGACACAAGTCTCCGGCAAGATGACCCGGATGCTATAATCATCCCAGTCAATGTAAGGAAGAGTGTAACTTACAAACTTATAAATAATGGAGTATTATCAAGAGGTGGTACGGTCATATTTGTGGTAGAGGCCCATGAATATCGGCAGACAGAGGTATTCTATTCATGGATACATTTTCCGGCAGCAAATGCTGTAACACGCGATTTCCACTACTACAAAGCAGAGGAATCTCCAGTGGAATACGTTCCTTTCGAGGACATTGAAATTCCACTAACCTACCAAGAGCATCAGCGATGGTTTAATGGCGCCCTAAAACATCACAATCACATTACCAGGCTCGGTCCACTAGGTAGATCAGGAGCCACATGGCCGGTTCTAGCCAGCTATACACCACATCCTGACATTGAAAAAATGTCAAACAGAGAACTTTTAGTTCAGCTAAAACAATTAATTAAAATACATAGACAATTGGTCCAATATGTCATGCGGACTTTAACAGTCCAACCAGCAATAAAAATTCCACAGCAAACCCCTCACCAGGGGAACACAAATAAAATTACAACACAGACTACACAATCAGTCATTGGCAAATTACCTGCAAAACGGGAACAAATTCCGTTCTGGTTAGCTCAAAAAATTATTCAAATAGAGGCAGTATTTCCTGATACTACACCTAATGAGAAACACAGAATTCTGACAATCTGTCTACCAATGGGGATCGCACCACATGTGGAGGACTGTGACACTTGGGGAACAGTCTTTGCTTCAATATACACAAAAACACATGGTGTTCCGTCTATGGCGGTTATACCAGACGTTCTAAGACAGATTCAAAATGAATACGGTCAAGAGCCTGCTTTAAATCTAGGTATGAAATTACTGAAAGACTTTAAACAAGTCTCGGCTATATTATTAGCCAATATAAAAGGAGAAGCAGCATCTGTGGCGATCCGCCAAAAATTGAAAGAAACAGATATAGCAGAACAACCTTTTGAACTTGCCAGAATAATTGAAAAATCCTATGAAGAATTAGGTAGAGATAGTTTGGGTGGGAAACCACTAAAACCACAACTAACTGAAAATCCTGAAAAAAGCTTTATTAAGAATAATCTCATTACTGCAAAAAAGAAGTGGGAGGGTAATAAACAAACCACTCCCAGAGAAAAACAGTTTCAGTCCAGAGGAAGGTCTCCCCAACGGAGAAATAGATCTCCAGGACAAGGGGACAGGTCTCCACAACGG
This sequence comes from Lissotriton helveticus, assembly GCF_964261635.1. Lineage (NCBI taxonomy): Eukaryota > Metazoa > Chordata > Amphibia > Caudata > Salamandridae > Lissotriton > Lissotriton helveticus. Next base: position 750,924,718 of record NC_136061.1, read on the forward strand.
GAGCCCTCTGAAAAAAGATACAACCTTAGAAATAGGGATAATTTAAGAAAACCTGACAGATATCAAGATAATGATACACGTCCCTCTTGATCCTTTCAGACTTCCTCACAGAAATCGGAAAGAAGAGGACGGTCAGAACATAAAGAAGAGCGCGTCAAGTCCAAAGACAAGGAACCTGCTCATCAAAGTAAAAAATTACAATTTCCCAAAAAGAAGGTAGCTAGTATTAACCTCTTCGATGCTCATGACAAGGTCAGCTCGTCATGCAGTTTACTGGAGCTGTGCTTATGACGACTTGACCTTGTCATGAACAATGGGAAAACAACAATATCAGCACCCAGCGGGAAAAGCCTTAGCATTCAAGGTGTTAAAATAAAACATGCCGTGGATTCTGAGGACACAACTCAAGAATGGAGAATGGGCCCAGACAATGCTAGACAGCGCAGCAGAAGTGACCAGATCCTGATGAATCTTCTGGAGACAGTGGACACGAATGAATACATTCAGGTGGAAACTGCAGACACCAGAGTTAGTGTACCCCATAAATTATATGAAATAACATTACGTATAGAAGGGGACAAAACTAGGAAAATAAGAGGTCTCTTTTGGGAGAACCTATCTAAAGGCTATAATATCCTTCTAGCAGAGAACAACTGGCCACCAGAGTTTGTCAGGGAGTGCCCACATGGCAAAGAAATGATTATGCCTGCCTTCTCAAATCACATTCCAATTCATAAAAAATACACATATGCTAGAAAATGGGCAGTGGCCCAAGCCCCTGCAGTATACAAAAATCATGTAGGATGGGATGAGGATTCTCCTCACCATAAAACTCAGTTAAAAAACCAACCTACTGCACAGAGGCAGTATCCTGTTAAGCAAGAAGCTAAAAAACAAGTCAGGGAGATCTTAGATCAACTTGAATACCAGAGGGTGATTGAAACATGCACCTCACAAATGAACAACCCTTTGTTTCCTGTCTCCAAACCAGACGATTCATATCATCTAGTTTTGGACTACAGACACCTAAACTCTTGTTGCAAAACATTTGCAGTACAAAACTCAAACAGTGCAGCACTAATGAAAAACATTGTGCGCAAAAAATATAAAACGACATTAGATATTTCAAATGGTTTCTTCTGTCAAAACATTGCACCAGAAAGCAGGTACTTGACCGCTTTCTCCAGTATGGGGGCCCAGGGCAATTCTGTCGTCTCCCCCAGGGATTCAAGAACAGCCCAGGATTATTTTCAGCCAGGCTAACAGAAATACTACAAATGTATGATGATGAGGCATTATCTTATGTCGATGATATCTATCTTACAGACGAAGACCTGGAGACACACTTGAAAAGAGTGAACACCATAATACTTGGGTTCGCATCTGAAGGGTACAAATTCAACTTTAAAAAGGTACGAATTGCCCACCTCACTGTCCTATTTTTAGGATATGAGTTATCAAGTGAAGGCAAAAGCCTAGCAGACAAACTTCTTAGAGAAGTGTGCAGTACTCCAAGCTCCAAAAACACTGAAAAACTTACAATCAATTCTAGGTTTCCTGAATTTCTGAAGAACTTACATTCTAAACTACGCAGAGAGGGTTAAACCTCTCTACGAACTAATAAAACCTGATTTCAAACCAATTAATTGACTCAGAAACACACAGAAATTTTACGATCAATACAAACAGACATGTTAACTAAAACAAAACTGCAAACACCCGCAAACGAACGCAACCTTGTAATCCAAGTCATCCCAGGAAGATGCGGATTTACATAGCTGACCTCTAATGAGGGAGAAACGGTACCAATAGCTTATAAATCACACTTGTACACACAAGCTGAAATGAAATTCAGTTCTACTGAAAAAATTCTGACTGCGGTCCAAACTGCTGTAGCAAAAGAAAGAGCCGTAGCCCAAGGGAAGAGCATATCTGCCCTTGAGGCAGTAACAAGACCGAGCATTCCGAATGCTAAAGCTTTAGATCCAAAATGGATACAATGGGAAAATTCTCTTGCTGCAACAGACGTGATACACGCATTTGATCCCAAAATGAAAAAACTAGAACATCTAGAATACGAACATGAATGTCCTCTGTCAATCGAAATTCTGCCTCTCGAACTGTACACCTGTGTAATCTACACAGACGTATCTGCACAACACTACATTGTGAATAAACAAGTTTACAAAGCAGCATGCGCGATTGTTAAAGGTCGCTGGCGCATTGGTAAATTCAGACCAATGGTCACTAAAACTGAATCACTCAAAAACTGTACAGCTCAGCGAGCTGAACTACGAGCTTTAAAGATGGCGTTTGAGAATGCCGATCGCGAATTCTCCACACTAATAGTGTGCGATTCGTATTATGGCGTCCAGTCTTACAATAACTTCATGTAGACCTGGATTGAAAACGGTTACAAAGATAAGACAGGTGCCACAATAAAGCATAAAAAACTATGGGAACAAGTAGTTCTTTTACAGAAAGAACTACAAAAGACTCACGTGATACATATGCAGAGTCTTCAACGTGATGGCGTTCACGTTGCAGGGAATTAATTGGCTAACAAAACCACAACGGCAGCTGTTCAACCGGCTTCCGTAGCTACAAAAAAGTGTTCTAAAAACAAATAGATGGAGAAACCATGCTGGCAGTAAGATCCTCATTAAAAGGCGTCTATTCGGCATTACCTCTCAACTATCCACTCAACAATACATACATAATTGATGCGAACTCCGTTTCTTTTGCGGTAATTCCAAACACGAACCTAAGGGCTTACTTGATTCAAGAAGCACACATGGGAATGGGTCTGAGGCACCAAGAGATCTTGAAATCTCTAATAGAATTGCAATCCCAATACTGGTGGCCGGGGATGAGCGTGTACATTTATAACTTTGCAAAGGATTGTCAGGACTGCAATAGAGATCGCAGTTGTGAACCGGACCAGATACCAGCCCAGACACCTCTATTAGACAGCATTAGGCTATCTACACGCAGACATCCACATGGAAAAATGCAATCCCATGAATATTAAGACGAGATTCATTTGGATGTGGCCCCAGCGCTTGCCTGACACCAGAACTGTTATAAAAGATTTTCGAGTCTTTATCAGCACATACGCAATTGGCATGCTACATTCTGACCAGGGTCCTGCGTTTAGCTCTCGAGCTTACAAGGAGGCCATGGCCAGCTTGGGCATTGCATTGCGGTACTCTAGTCCATTCCATCCGGAGGGAAATGCGGTAATGGAAAGAAAAAACCGTGACATAAAGCAATCTCAAACAGCGAGGGTATTAGGTTCGGGTGACGGGTGGGTCAAACATCTAATAAGTGTCCAACGTAGTCTTAATAATCTGCCAAGACATTCTCTGGGTGGAATCACTCCGTATGAACTTTTGTTTAGTACTAGAATAATAATCGAAGACCTCGATAGTCAAACTTCAGTGGTGGAACAAAAAACCTTTGATATCAAAGATCGTTTGGCTGTTTTACAGGACTTAAATGAAAAAAGAAGTCTAAGTAACACAAAGTTAAAGCCAACGGCCACTGAAGAAAAACCACCTGTCCCAGCAAGACCTGTCTGGAATCCAAAGATTGGGGATCTGGTCAGAGAAAAGATCGCGGTGAAGAAGGAATGTGGGCCTTCTTACAGAAAAGCAGTACCTATCTTAGCTATCAGCGGAACAAGATCAGTAGTACTACCGACCCTTGCTGGTAAAAAGGAGAACAGAGTTGTATCAATTGACCTGTTAAAACCACAAACATGTGGCCAATAATAAGTAGTAGGTCCAGTGGACTCCCAAGATGTAGCAGAAGACCAAACCTTGCTACAATTCAAGAGGTTCAAACTGAGAGACTAATCACATTTGATAAACCTGCAGTGAATAAAAAAGGACTATACAACAAAGCCATGGAACTTGTGCCTCTTGAAACCCAAATTGCAACAGCTCGTCAAGAAACACTAATCTACAATGATGTAGCCTCTGACTATACAAATCCAAAGATTAATGAAAATCCGGAAGCAATTCCAACAATTGACAGAACTGCATCTGGCTACTTCATCAATTTCGATGACTTTTCTGAAGATCCAAGTGAACATGAAGAAAAGCCAGCAAATAAAACTTTCAAAGAAAAAATAACTGAACTCTTTCATCAACTTGGAGAAATATATCTGATTTTACCATGGATTGAATTGTGGATTGTGTTAGGTGTACTTTTCCTCCTACTCTGGCTCATTTTGGTTTTAAGCTTGGGAAGAATGATTGATGGAAAATACAGTACAATGGACACAGCAAGTCAGAACATCAACTTGGTTCTAAAGCCTCACAGATCTTCTCAAATTGAAAAAAGAGAACTATCATCAGTAAACATCACAGCCATTCCTATACCTGGTGGTGTAGCATGGGACACTACTGATTACAACATCTATGGCCCGGTTGAACTCTTGAACTATCCACACCAGTTCAAGGTTTCATTAAGTGACTTTGTATCACCTAGTACTTTCTCTGATGAATGAGACTTTGAAAATATTAATAATATGATGTCAGATTTAGAAATGTCAGCAAAATTTACGGAACATAATTATTTAGAAGGTTTATCAGATTATGAAGAAATGTATTGGTTTAATCATTATGGCATCACTAATTGCATAAATCTGCTAATCCTAGAAATGTTTTCACTTATAATCAATGGGAACATTGTCCAACACCGCCAAAAGGCAGCTCGAAAACATTTTATGAGAAATTCCCATACTTCTCAGGGTTTAATACAACTGATCCAGAAACATTTTATTTTAAAATCATGAATAAGACAGGAATAAAAAACATGTTGACAAATACTAAACTGATCTATTCTACAAAATTTTATGAAAAAATTTATTTATTTGGTTTTGAATTTTGGAAAAACAACATTGAGTCAAAAACTGTCTGGGGTACAAAAGATTGGCAAGTACAAGGTTTAGAATCATTATTCAGAGCCTGCATGAACCCAGAACAGATAATGTTCCTGAATGACACCATTCAACAAACAACCTGTCTTGGCCTAGCCAAAATAAAAGACTTAAACAAACCGTCTCTACCAAAGCCCATACCTGATAGTAACAGCACTACAGATGTGGAGATAGACGTATCCCATATTTTACACCAAAACAGAACTAATCCTGAATGGAGAAAATGGTTGATCTGGCCCACAGACACTAATAACTGTCAAAATAGATTCCTGAACAAAACACAGGGGTTCAAACAGAACAGGCCAAACCCAAGATATTCACAGAGACAACATCCAGGGATAATTACAACATACAGTGTAGGAAAACTATGCCTCGAATGGCAACAGAAATCCAGACTGCCTGAAATTAAGCAACACTTGACTTTACTTAAAGAAGGTGCTGACTTGCGAGATTTCTTATTGGGACCTCGCAAACAGCGTCAAAAACGTTTCATATACACCGGTATATACGCTGCTTACAACGAAGCTTGGAAAGTAACGCAAATTGAAACTGCGGAAAAAATACGAGAAATTGATCGTATTCATTTGGAAAAATCACTGTCTGTAGTGGACAATGGGTTAACGACTCTGTCCTCCAGAATTTATTCACTGGACAGCATTGTATCATCTGCTATTGATATAATAGAACAGGATATGCTAATGTTAAAACATTGCCAGTCCCAATTATGTTCTATTGTACAGTTAGGCTGGACGTTACAAAATCTCCATTCAGGCTGCGTGCCATGGCGTCTAATCAACACAACGTCATTATTTTCTATCTTTAACCTTACAGATAAACAAATCTCTTTGGCACAAAAAGGAGCAGACTATACGGTGCTGAGATTGAAAAACTAGAAAGATTGCCATTGATAGTCTTCGAAAGACCCGCCATTGAATGGATAATACATGGCACAATTACAATTCCGATAACGACTTTTCAGTTTCAATATTGCCAAAAGCACATACCAGCGGGCCTGTATGAAAGGTTGGGTAAAGGTTACATCAAGTCAACCTGGAATCTACCTTATACACATAGATGTTACAGTGGGGGAAAAAATAGGTATTTCTTAGTGGTAACAACTGTAAAAATTCACTGAGCGGTATTCTTCTGTGTCAAGGAATTAACTTGCATGGAGCCTGCAAAGGTTCATCAAATAACCTTTCATGCCACCTGCACGGCACCCCTACTACACAAATAGAGCCTTTTTTCAGACAATTTTCCGTCTGCAGTTACGTTATAATAAGTGACCGCAGCTGTTGTAGCATGGTGCCAGGAAGGGCCTATCTCGTCAGTGTAACTTCCAGGGTCACTTGCTGTATGCAAGTATTGTATCCAAACAGCAAACCAGAAAAGGAGGCAACGATATGGCCTTCTCTGAATATCTCTTCTTTTCAAATTGATACTTTAAGCAAAATGAAATCCATTCTTTTACAAACAACTGTGCCTTTAACCTCGTCTAGAGAAACGTATGATCTGCAAGTTGCAAGGACAGGAGCAGAGATACATGCATTATTATCGACAAATTGCTCCGTGCATTTCGTAGAAATGTTAAGTCAAATCTTAAACATGTCTGATACCAGTGGCATCACACATGTATTTAAGACAGTTTTTTCGGGACTGTTAGCAACCTTTGAAGCAGTCCTGAGCATCTTCCCGAATTTCGTGCACTCTGTGTTCGGCGGCCTGCCTCTCATCTTGGGACTCGTAGCAGGAATCTTATTTTTGTTCCTTCTGCTCCGATATGGCAAGTTCAGCCACAAACAAAACTCAGGCTACCATGGAAGAAACGCTCCTAGCAATGAGATACCGAGACTGGATTACTAAAGTCCTCTGCTTGGCTCGGCTAAGGGATCTGAATACTACCTGGTTTCTTTCATTCAGACCAATCTGGCAAGAGTGCATCCTACCTGTTCTACGATGCCTGCTCTGCGGAGAAGAATGCGTGTTGGACGTCTGTCTCACACTACCATCAGCAGTACCTATGGATATCGATACTTTGCTTGGTTCAGACACGGCTCATGCAACGTGCTGTCCCCAGCGGCTACCTATTCTGATGACGGCATTCGTTGAGACCTCACCATTATAATTAGGTGGCGGTGAGGTACGCGATGAAAGCGGCACACAGGTACAACCTTCTGTGACCATTGCTGATCTAGACACCGATGGCGGCAATGCTTCTCACATATGCACTATTTCTACTTTTTCGGACATGGTTCAACTTTCACCTACTGTTGTAGACAAATTCTTTGCCAGCCTCTCTGAGTTAATGTTCTCTCCTAACAACGAGAATAACTTTTGAAAACACGAGCACACAGCGTTCCCTGAACTCTGAATTCGGCCTTCAGTTTTGATAAACAGAACTTCTAAAAAACTATTGGAACTCTTTTTTTTTCCTGGAAGTGAAATTATTTTTTCCCTGTTCCCAAAATATTTACCTTTTGGCACACAATACTCTGCTTAAAGTGGAACTATTCTTAGAGAACAAGATTTCTATTTTTGAAACTCTAGAGACAATATTTTTATTTAGCCTCTAGCACATGTACAGTATTGTATAAATATGTGATGAAATGGTCTCGACCTTCTATTCTGTATTAAGAGCCATTTCATAAATGTGATTTTCGTTATTCATTCAGTCAACATTTCAATGTACAATATATGCATTATCTGAATGATGCCACTGCTTGAAAACGTACAGTATAATACTCATTTTTCGTGTATATACCATTTCAAATGCATTTTATGTATTTTGGGGTGGGATACCCATATTAAGTCATAGCCAATGCAGTCCAAATACGGCAAGGTTACTCCCATAGACTCCTAGAAAGCACAACGTGTTCTTAAACAAACCAAGCCTCCAGCAGCCTGGGTATTACCCCTGCTTCTGTATTGATTTGTCCTAGAACTCCTGGAGTCCTGAAAGAACTGCGAGTTCTTAGTGCGGCCTTATGTCCAACCTTACGTCAAACTCGGCACCTTCCAGGTATAAATATACCAGCATCTGCCCTAGCAAAAGACATGGTGGTTTGGAGCAGATCGGCTATCTACTTGCCCGACGCCCTGCTGTAGCGAGTGCCGAAGGAAGCCGACCCTCCCATTGACGCACTGAGAGAGACGCTGTCTTTTCTCCTGCCGAGAAATCCAGCTCAAGTATTTCCCTGTCACCCTTGTGGGTTGCTGGGAGATCGAGTCCTGAGAGAGAGATACAAGACCTCCCTCATTCTATAACCAAGGTACGGAGCTGATTAGACCCTTAGTGAATTCTTGATTTAGATTCTTGGCAGAAACTATCTTAACTAAAACTATAGCTCACTTCCTCCTTCCCTGTACTAGGCTTAGGTTAGGTACACCGGGGTAGGCGTATCTTAGAAACACCAGTTGAGTACGTTTAGTCATGATTTTATCTATGTATATATTTTATCTATTTTAAACACTGTATGGCTTAGAAACCATACCATGCTTTTACAGTATTATTTCATAATACTCCTTTTACTGTACGCACATTACTTTATGACAAGTATTGCGATTGTAGCGATTCACTTCTCTTGCATGAGAAAGAAGACTGTTCAATAAATAACCTCTTTTATTGAAAACGCCCGTCTCTCTGTTTCTCTGCGCTTCTGGTGAAACTAAGCATGCACGATTGACTGAGTAAAATAGTTATCTATTGTTTCCGCGACTCTGGAGGTATACTCCTTATTCTGGAGGGAGCAAAGTTGTCATGATTATGCGGTTGTCAGAAACTAACCCCTTCTTGTCTATTCAGGAAAGTTAACACCTTCTTGTTTACTCGAGAAGGTTTCTAGTGACCTCTGAGCTAGCTGGCATTCATAATTAAGACTAACATATTCCATAGAGACCTAGTCGACCTAAGTCCTACGTCTAAACTATCGTTTATGTTATTCCAATGCGCAGAGCCTATTGGGAATATAGGAACTACACTACAGCTGCTGAGGACCTATATTTAAGAGGATATTGTTTATGGCGCCGTCGCATCTTGTCCGCCCTTTGTATGTGTGTCTCCTGAAGAGCTGCTATATCGAAGTGATGGTCCCTGAGGTATTCCCATACTTGTTGTCGCTTATGGGGAGAATTTAAACCCTTAACATTCCATGAGACTATGGAAATCACCATGGCACTATTTCTGTTCCCTCCTTCTCCCTCCCGCCCTCCAAAGCCTCACATCCAGTATCAGACACCTGAATGCTAGCTATTGATCCCCATTTCTCACTAGAATGCACACCTGAAAGATGTAACTTGTTAGCCACCACCATGCCCTCAAAATGCTCCCCCCAACAAGAAAAGAAAAAAGAACCTCAACAAATCCCACAACAGTGATAATCAGATAATTGGTGGAACTCCGACTGGGTGGGCAACAACCCATCTGGGTATGTTGGTGGATGACTCGACCGGAGTCCCTATCCACGCCTGTCTCGATTCTAGCTTAAGTTCGCCAACTTCAGCTAGATGCCGGCGAGTATACTCAGCCTATCTCCCACAAGTACAGGCTCTTTTGCCCTCGACTCCGGAGAGCTCACTGGTCCTGCTCATCTGTTCTCTTTCTGCGGATACTCTGTTGCCTTAGCTTTTGTAAGTCTTGCGGCCTAGTTCCTTGGACAATTTTTCATTTATGGCCACCCTTCCTGCTCATGTTCCATTGTAGTTTTTCCGTGCCACCTCGATCTGTTCTTCTCGTCGTTGCCTGTGTGGTCCCAGAATCAGCGGGAGGAGGCCCAATAGTCTTAATCCTTCTTCCAGCTCAATGATGTGTCGCACTCTGTTGTTATATTCAGAGCTCAGTCCGAATGGATATGTCCACCTATATTTTACATGATGTTCACAGAGCTTTGTGGGAAGAGGCCGGGTATTGCTGACTTCTGGCTAGAGTTGTAGGAGCCAGATCCTGAAAGATGTTACATCTCAATCCCTGAAAGGAGATGTCACTCTTTTTCCGGATCTCCTGTTAGACCGCTTCCTTCTCCTTTAAGGAGTGATATTTGGCGAGGACGTCTTGAGTCCGTTGGCGCTCTCCCGTTATCAGCCCCCCTACACGGTGTGCTCGCTCCAACTTGATCTTAAGCTGTCACGGACCGAGAATTTCCGCAAAGAGACCCTCGAGGAAGGCCTCGAGGTCTGATCCCTCCACTCCTTCCTCCCCGTCTCGGATCCGCATGTTATCTCTCCGCTCTCTATTTTCTAAATCTTCTGATTTCAGTTGGGCTAGATGTAATTGACACTGGAGGTCTTGCATCTTTTCTTGCGTGCCCGTGACTCGTTTGTCTAACTCTTGGGCCTGAGCTTCCACTTCAACTACTCTCGTGCCCACCGAATCAACATCCTGCTGCAGCGTGGTCATGCGGGTAGTTAAGTCTGTTTTAAGCTGCTCAATGGAGGCTGTAATGTCCTGACTTAGTTTGGTACGCAGTTCCTTTTTAAAGTCTCTTAAGGATGCCATCAGATCCTCCTTAGTGAAGGCCATAGTGTCTGTGGGTTCGACGTGTTCCGGTGTCGGTCTTTTCTTCACAGGTGTGAAGAAGTTTGAGACTTTGGTCGCCTTCTTTGGTGGCATAAGTGCAGGCTCCTAGGTTCCCCCTGCGGTTATGCTAGCAGTGCAGCTTGTGGAAAGCAATCACCTTTCTTTCCCATCAACTGGTCAGCGTCCGCGAATGACGGTGGTGTCACTGCCTCCCCACCTTTCAGCACGCCAATCCAGGTATGGGGTGGTATTAGTCCCCAGAGGCAGAGCTCCTACAAAAGGGAATCCACTGGGGTGCATTAACAGAGCTCTTCAACTCAAAGGGAGAGAGCGGAGTCCCTCTTGCCAAGCACCTCGCCTGCTATTCCGAGATGTTTATTTCACCGAGAGGCATGCACTGCAATGATTCTCATTGTTTTGGTGGAGTGCCCGCCGCCATCTTAAAGTCAGGCACAGTCAGGCTTGGGTTCCCTGCCGTGCTATTTTCGTAATGTGTTCTGGCCGGTCGTTGCCCCTATTACATCTGCCACCCTGTGATCCTGCCAGGCCGCTGCAATGCTGCTCTCTCTCACCCATTGTAAGGGAGCCTCAATATGCGGATCCTGCATCATCAACAGCGCTTCCCGCCGTATTCCTCTGATATGCCGCTCGTCTGGTCATGGCACATCGCAATAAAGGTACTGCTTCCTCTGGGTTTTTTGCTGTGGTGGTAGTGCCTCTCGTATGCACGGAGCACACTGCAGGAGCACCTCGCAATAATCGGTCTCTTCCCCCTCCGGACATGCGGTCACCATTTTGTCGTGTTCTGCGTATGGATCTGTCAAGCTCCGATGCAGCTTAAAAAAAGGATCACGTCCAAACTTTAAGTCCTCGATGTGGTAGCTAAGAGTTCTGCTGCATTGTGGTGGTCTTGGAAGCAAATTCTGGCAATTTTTACTGGCCCTTATGCGCTCAGGACACTGGAGTGGACCGGGAGCCGAGACGAATCACGTCCGCTTAGTCATCTTGCCCGGCCACACCCCAGTGTCCAAGGTTTTTGACAAGCAATGCTGGCAGGGGTTCAGAGATGTGCAATGTCGGCTTCAAGCTCATGAGTAGTTTGCAGATGTCTTCTTCTGGGATAAGGTTGAATTTGGACCTTGTTGCACCATTTTCTGATTGTAAGGGGTTGAAGTTAGTGATCAGTTTTGCTAGGAAGGGGTGACAGCCATTCTTTGGCATTAATTCCTTGGGTGGACCCTTTCAGCATTTGTGTGCGTACTTGGTGCTGGGCTGGGTGGGGGGTTGTTTAATAGAGAGCTTGATGTTGGATATTTTTTGGGAGAAATATATTGCAAATTCTTCACAGTACTTAGTAGAGTCTGTAATTGAGTGCTGCGTGAGAGAGGAGGCTTGCTGTTTGATGATGTTGAAGAGGTCATTGGGTGTGTTCCTAGACTGGTTGATTTGGTCTGTGAAAAAGGAAGCCTTTTCTCTGAAGATGTACTTTTTGTATTTTAGTCTTTCAGCCCATAGAAGCAAGAGGTTGGCTAGTGAGGGCTGCTGTCTCCAATTTCATTCAGCAAGATGGAGCTGTCGCCTCTCTTTATTGAGTCAAGTATCGAACCGGGATCTGGCGGGGATCCTTCTTGTTTTCTTGAGTTTTCAAGGGGTGACTGTTTCAACGAGTATTACCATTTTTGTGTTGCAATGGTTGTTAAGATCCTCGGCAGAGGAGAGGTCAGGTGGGGGTATAATTTGCGGGCTGATTGAAGTTTCTAACTCTAACTGTGTTACCACTCACCTAGTGTTTGGGACGGCGAAATTAAGGGAAGGCCTTTGGTATAGGACAGTGTTGAGAATAAAATGGATTAAATGATGGTCTGTTCAATAGGATGGTGGGATAGAGTGAAGGGTTATGGCGTTTTGCTTAGCGATGATTGCATCAAGGGTGGAGCCCTTTATCGTGGGTTTGACTATTGCTAGTGTTGGGTGAGGTCATATGTTTCCAGGACTGAGGCATTATTCAGGTACAAGTTTAGTTCTCCTAGAATGATGTATGTGCTTCCTTTTAAGGAGTGAGTGCTATTAGGCCATTTAAGTTTTTTAGGAAAAGTTTGTGTTGTCACCTGGAATGTGGTAGATGACGTGAAGTTTGATAGGGTTGGGGCTTTTAAGGGAGAGCTAAACTCCTAAGTATTCAAAGGTTGAAAATGTGCTAGTGTGGAAGGGAGGTAGGCATATATTGTTTCTATGCATGGTGGTTACTCCTCCAGCTCTGTGATCCTTGCTGTCTCATCAAATGGTAGAGAAGCCCTGTGGGGTGAGGAGGTCAATCTAAGGGGATGAGCGGTAATTTAGCCATGTCTTCGTTAGAAAGCAGATGTCATTAACGTACTGTAAGATGGTTTCAGCTATATCGGTGGCATGCTTGACTGCTAATCAACAGTTTAGTAGCATGCAGCAAGGCGAAGGCCGAGAGCTTGTGTCTGGCTGATTAGGTTGGATGGGTGTTAGTTGGGTTGGAGAGGCGGGGCGTGTGGTTTTCCGGGTCCTACTCATGCCAAAGATGACCGGGATCTTGCGGTGTGAACACTGGCTGGGTGCATTTTCATAGTTATTGGCCTAATTTTGGTTTCCAGTGGTGTGTCTAGGTTTGGGTTGGAGATGAATATGTGGGAGGGATTAACAAGGGATGAGAGATGAGAGATTTTTTATTCTAGCTGGGTTATTATGGGGATCAGTTGTAAAAAGGTTGAGTCTGTGGTGGGGAGGGGCTCTTCAGAGTTTAAAGTGAAGGTCAAGGTAGAATCCCACCTGTTGCGGTCGGTAGACTTGGAGGACATGGGGGCGATAGGTAGCTCAAGCTGGGCAGAAGAGGTGTGCCTTTTGGGGAGGGGAGGTAATTCTGGTATTTGGTTTGTGGTGTCACGCGGTCTGATATGGAGAGTGGTTGCAGAGGGGTTGGCGGTGGAGACAGTCTAATGAGTTTTGGGAGTAGAGGGATCGACAAGGTGAAAGTCTACGTGTTGGTTCTCTCCGCGAGAGTCAGGAGAATGGTTCTCTGGGAGAGGGAGGAGAGATGGACATGGAGCCTGATGTCATGGAGGCACAGAGTGGAGGGAAGTGGTGATCGAAGATAGTTAGGTTTTGTTTGGTGGCTTGGGCTAGGACATTGCCATTTCTGTAAACGGCTATGAACAATTCTCCTCTAAAGTCCTGAGATGGGGATATAGTACGCTTAATTTCATAAGAATGTTTGTAGTCTTAGTTACTTGAAGGTGTTGGAGGAAGTTAGCTTTCCATTTAGCTGGTTTCTTAGTGTGGAAGATGAAATCAGTTTTGAGGTCTCTGTGTGATGGACTGTAGTAGATGTCAGTTATTAGTGTCTCAGGGTGTTCTTTGAGGATTCTGTGTTAGATTCTTTTTTCAGCCTGGATGGAGAGGTTTCATGGAAAGTTAATGCAGTATGAGTTGGGGCCATATCTTTCCATGATAGTGTTGAGGTGGGACATTGGAGTACGGTCGTATTGCAGAGTTAGCACTATGGGGCCTTCCTGTATGGACTGATCTTACTAGATGATTTCTGTGGCAGTGGGTCACTCTGTGGGGTACTATTTGCAGAGATGTGCACCGTCGATGGGAGCGCAGTGAGTGGGAGTGACTTAGTGGGATACCTGCGTGGACTATATGTGGCAGTATGAGCGAAGAAACACATTCAACACGCACCTAAAGGTGTCGGGTACAATACCAGGATATGGACTAATAAGCAACACACCAGAAGGGTCGCTATTGTTGGTAAGAGGTAGGATGGGTAGAAGGTCTCATTAGTGGGAGGAGGATGTGGCATGATGGATAGAGCGGTTGACCTCAAAGCTACGGAACTGGGATTCGAGTCTCTACAGGGATGCTCAACATCTCCGTACCCAACAACAACAAAAATGAATGTGTCTTTAACGCAACTGGTACTAAGGTAAAGCACTCTGATACCTTCAGGTCAAATTTGCGCTATAAAAAACTCCGAAAAAAAATGGCAGTAGATAGCAGCATCAATGAGAAATCACTGTGTGTTTGCAAGGAACAGGGTGTGCATGGAACACAGTAAAGTAGTTATAATGTAAGCTCAATCCCAAAATCAGACATCAGTCAGAGGTAAGCCATTGATTTATTCTTCTTTGTTATATGATAGGCAGAAGATATGTTTATGGGCTTTGAAGAATTGATTTTCTCACACAGGTTACTCCATAAATCGTTATCACTCTTGTGTCTGTAGGCCAAGAGGGGGCAAAGCAGCACTCTAAGGAGAGCACTTCCCATAGGTGTAAAATGGAGTGCACCTGCAGACAAGACAGTAAACTACACTGACTTTACCTATGAGTATACACTAACATTACAAGGCCTAACCCAGGTCAATATTCAAACCTGCAGAGTCCCCTCTATGCCCCTCTGTGCCAGGCTACCTGTGTGCCGCTACCTGGCTGCGCACAACAAGAGTCTCCCACTCGCAGCCCTCACATTTGTGCACAGATGTGTGCACATGTGTGACCAGCCAAGTGCCCCTAACCCTTGCTGCGTCCCTGCAGCCTTATCTTAAAAGGCAGACACTGGTGGTAAACATGCACAGTCCCTTTACCATGAGTTTAGCATGGGTGAGTCTCAGGTTATGAGGTTCCCCATATTATAAGGTCAAAAAACACGTCCTCAAAAAGTGAAAACTTCAGGAGGGTTAGGTGAGCAGAACCACCTTTTCACAATCTTGAAAGTTGCTGCTGCTTCGGAGGTCTTGGAAGTCCCAACTTGTCAGAATAATTGAGGAGTTCCTCTTGGTCATTTCTAAGGCTTCCAAGACCTCAAGGCCAGCACTTAGAGGCCTGGACTCACTCCAGCTGAGACCACCAGCAAGGCCCAGTCTAGCTCTAGTTACTGTTTGTCGGCGAATCGCTCCTGGAAAAGAACCTCTTGCTGCTTGTTGCGTACCCGTAGCTACATAGGTCAGCCAACTAACCCTTGGAGTACACTTCTCCATCCTGGGTACAAGTGTGAGCAGGTCCAGCCCAACGGTTCTCCACTCAGGTAAAGACAGTAGATCCAGTTCCCTCATGTTCATCTACAGGCCCAAATATGTTCTGAGGAGCTGAGGGTGAGATGTTTCTTTTCTACAATTCACTAGCCAGTCAGTGACGTTTGCTCCTATCCAGTCCCTAATCAAAGAGAAAAATGTCCCCAAGGGCAAACATTGCCAGTGTTTCAGCACATCTTCTTTGCATTACTGAAAATTGCCCTAGAGTGTACTATTCTACGTGAAATCCTAAATGGCCGAACCCTTATGCCACTGGAGGAAGCTGTTAATACAGGCAGGACTGTGTCTAGGAAAATGAGCAGTACCTTATTCCTCAATCACAACAAACTGGTTCTGGGACCCCCTCCTTTTCCTACTGCGATGGTGCCAGGCTGGTTACAGTTGAGCCTGAGATCAAATTACTCATCTTTCCAATTTCCACTTTCCACTATGAATTAGCAGAATTCTCCCTTGTGGCTTTCAAGTTAATGATTTTCCTGAGCTGTCCCCAACTTCCTTTCCTGAGATCCGATGAGTCACATACCTTACACAGAGAAATTCCCGACAAAAGGCATAAACCATTGGTTCAACTCTGTGAGTAGTTTCCAAACCTCATCGAAGGGTAAACACTGGCAGTTGTTGGTAGGCTAATGCAAACGAGCCTACTGGAGGTTCAGCAGATAAAGACTAATGCCCCGAATTACTAACATTTTGCATTGGTGTTGTACACCTTTTTGATGCAACCCCAATGCAAAATGTATTTCAGGATTTACTAAGACACAAAGCCAGATTTGTTTGGCTTAGAAAAAGTAAACAACACAAGGCAGCACATAAGATAGTGAATAATAGATTTTGATGCACACACCGATTTTCTAAACTCAGTACACCCAGGTTTGCATCACAATGATGCACCTATCCCAGGCAGGCATAACAAGGAGAAATAGCTTTATTTTTCCTCATTACTGTCTCTTTGCATGTGCATGCGACCCTTCCTGCACAAAAACAATCCTGCCTACAAAACAGGCATCCTTGGAGCATGGCACTAGGGTGCCTGCATTGGTGCTAGGCAGCCCCAATTGCACCACCGTAGGGGGAGAGCTGAGCAGCACAATATCTTGGTAAATGTGCTGTAGTTCAGCTGACTCCCATTCATGCAACGCAGCACAGCAACTTACTTTGCTGTGTTGTATTTTGTAAAGGTTAGTCAATCTGCCCATAACATTTTACAAGTTCCTTTTTTTCTATATAATTATCAATATTGCAACTTTACCATTGACTTGGTTTTTACATACATAATAAAAATGGTGGTTAAATCATTTCTGTAGCTTCTTTAAACCAATGGTAGCGAAAAAAGTTTTTTAATTGCTTTTTACTTTCCTTTTAGGATCAGCTGCAGCCCAGTACAGTTAAATAGATGTTGGAGGATAGCCTTTGGAGGGACATGACAACATGAAATTTGCACATGTTTTACTTCTAAATGCTAGCCACTCCTTGTGAGCTTCTAGACCTAATATAGGGTGACTAATTCAATATTTGAAAGTAGAGCTCCTTCCTGTTCAGAAAGAGTTATTTCTACAGGTTGGCCTGTAGGTTTAAAAACTGTTGCAATCTAGGGAAGAGTCTGGCTGTTAACGGCAATGGCTGCTTCCATATAGAGCTCTGTTCCCTGCAGAGGTAGAGGACATTTTTTTCCACCCTTCCAGTGCCTGAAGCACCCCCTACACAATGGAGAGAGGGAGCACTGTGCCAGAGGAGCCATGTTCTGGCCTCCACTGACCGCCCCCCACCCTGGGGGTGAACTGCCAGCCGTGCACCTTGGAGCAGCCTACAGTCTTCTGCCGATGCCTAATGTAGGCTCGGCCTGGCCCGGACCCCATAGGCCATTGCACTTCTGGAGTCTGCTATGGTATGCTGCCCTTACCATAGCTGTGGGCACCATCCACCATAAACAACTGAGGTTTTACTGCCCATCAATTTCGTCTTCCTAGAAGCCACTACCCAGCAACCCCACCAGAGACCTCCTCATTATGAGGGCACTGCAGAGGCCCATACCTCAGCCCTGGGCCGATTTTTAGCTATGCTCCATCACTGGGGTTGCTGGGGGGTGACTACAGCCCACCCACCTTATCACTGCACTGCAGCCAAGGGAACCGACTCTCCATCATACACAAAAATGTTGAAGGAGACAGGTTTTGCAAATTGAGGCTCCAGTACATTCCACTTCCTTTCCTTTGGCGACAACTGCCAAGCATCCCGGCCCAGCATTCATGGAAAGATAGGCATAGCCACGAGCCGTTCCCCCTTCTTTTATACGTGCTTCGCCACCAAGGTGGCCGTCAGAGACTATGGGTCCCCCCTCCATCTTGGTGCTATGCTGTGGCATACGGGATCAATCCAACGCACATAGCGGTGATAGGGATGGTGTCTGTCTGAACACACACTCAACATTCCGACCAACCTCCTTTCTGCCAGTCATGGACAAAGGACTGTTAGGGGCTTCAGCCATTGTCCCCATGGCATCAATGGGAAACAGGGCCATTTTCTCCTACTTGTAGTTGGTGCCCTTTCAGCCCCCAACACCCCGCATTCCGGTGTCTCACCTCTCAGTGGCCAACACAATGGAACCACTCCTAGCCCGTATGACCTGGCTACATCCCCTGTGCCCTGATGGGAAACGGAAAGGCGACATGTTAACTTCTATTCTCAGAGATCATGGGGAAGGGAAATCTTCGGATTCTTTACCACAGTCAGAATCCTCCATGGATCTCATACTAAAGGAGATCACTGTGTTAGGCACGAGGCTGGGCTCTATGGACAAGAAGGTATTGGTCCGCCGGACTTAAGCAAAAAGGCTAAGAGTTGTTCTAGGATCCTTCAAGTCTAGGTTGGGCAGCCTGGAACACTGCACAGACTACTGGGGCCTAGACATTTGGTACCTGAAACAGAAAGTGGTGGACTTGGAAGACAGAGCCCACAGATACAATGTCAGATTTTACAGGGTACCAAAGAAAATGGAACATGGCAATGAAATCTGGGACCTGCTAGGTCATCTACTCACTCAATTGCTGGGCATAGCCTTCACCCTGCCACTTGAACTCCAGAGTATCCACAGGATCTGCTCTCAGCAGTAGCCATGAGATACCATTGCACTGCCCTGAATGATCATTACATTCTTCCTTCGGTACAAACAGGCCAACCAGGTATTTTACACGGCCTGAAAACATTTACCCTTTGACCTAAAGGGCTAGAAGGTCCAGATTACTGCATATTTCTGGTGAGAGACCAACGCCAAATGGAAGGCATTCCTGGTGCTTCGGCCTCAGTTACGTAAGTAGGACATAAAATATGGACTCTTCAAACCTACAACAGAGTGGACAACGATGGATGGTAACTCAAAGGGCTACATTGATCCAGAGGACATGGCCCACTTCCTGAACAGTCAGCAGGACCGCAGAATGGACCTGTTTTCCCTGCTCCATCTGCCCTACATTCTGACTGTGGTGCTAGGCAATAGGACAGGGCACCCACCCACTGCACATGCCATGCCTCTGAACTACTTTTCCGCAAACAAGCTAAACACAATCGAGATATCATACAAGTGGCCAACCTAAATCAAGATAATCCCAGGGACAAATCCAGGTTTCCCCTAAAACTGACACAGTGGTCACACACCGGCCCTCCTTCACAGATGCCTGATGTTGAAGGATGAAGATGGCTGCGTACTGAAAACCTCTATGTGCTGTGTTATGTGCTATGTTGTCCAATATATTGATAGTCATTGACCCCCATTGCCTCCCCTCCACTGCTATGCCAGGGCTTGCTGCCCTCCTCACTCAATCCTGCAAGCTCCCCCCGAACTCCGCTGTTGTGGACAGCCATCTGCTGTGCCCCACTCCTCATTTCCTGAGGAGGAACCCCTATTTCTTTTACCCTCCTGGATGCCTGCACTCCCATCCCTGACCAATACAACAGGCCAGATGCCCATGCTGAATGCATACCGCCTAGGCCTCTCCTCCCCTCATGGCGGATGCCTCTGTCTGAGGTTTAGACCCCCCAACAAAAGTTGGTAATATGCCCAGCGCTCCAGAACCTGGCTTCTCTCATGGTACTTGACTGGATGAGTCCCTCTGATGTGGAATACTTTAGCGACAGAACACTACTGAAAGACATAAATAGGCCATGGCCTCTCTAACATATGGTGCCTCCTCCATCCGGAAGACTAAGAGCATAAGTATCAATCCCTATTTCATTCCACACAAGTACAAATTGACTACCTTCTCATCACCCATGTGACTGTAAGCAAAGTGATATCCAGAGACATCCCTTTCTGATCATGGGCAGCGGCAAAGGCCACAATCTGGGAACAACTCATGAGAGATGCTGCAGTAATCAACACATGCAGGGAAAGACAGGCAGGTATCTCTTGAGCGGGATATACGGTGCCATTTGGAGTGGGCAAAGTGGAGCTTAACTCCTTTTTCACCACCAAAGCAGAATACATGCTGTACTGACTCAAAGCCTGACACTATGAACAAGGTGATAAGGTGGGCAGGCTACTGGCTGGCCAACTGCAGCAATGGGAAGTGCTGATTGCCATACTGGCCATGAGAGATGCCTCCAGTAATGTATTAACTAAATCGCAAGATATTGCAAATGTGTTTGTGACATATTATGACAGAGCTATATAGTTCAGACCTACAGCCTCCACATTCCCTGCCTTAGCGACAATGGAAGAGCAGTTTTGGTAGGAGAA
This sequence comes from Lissotriton helveticus, assembly GCF_964261635.1. NCBI lineage: Eukaryota > Metazoa > Chordata > Amphibia > Caudata > Salamandridae > Lissotriton > Lissotriton helveticus. Next base: position 750,944,966 of record NC_136061.1, read on the forward strand.
ACCACTAAAGATGAGATCTTAGAGGCCATCACTAATTTCTCCTACAATATAGAAATGGTAGAAGATCACTTCCCTTGGAAATTTTACAAATGGATGAAAATGGAAGTTCTTGATCCCATTTATGATGCCTACTATGAAGCTGAGATCTTGCTCCGTTTCCAATAGGGCCTGCATCATGGTTCTGCCCATACCAGGAAGGACCTCCCCCTGTGCAGCAGCTATTACCTGATTTCTCTGTTCAACATGGATGTCAATATCCTAGCAGGAAATTTGGCTGGCTGCTTTAAAAAAGTGATGCCCACCCGCATTCTCAGTCCCCAAATTGGGTTTGTACAAGGCAGGTCCTTCCCTAACAATCTGTGAACATTAGCCCTCATCCTGTGGCTCTCTCGAGATGCACCAGATGAAAGAGGGGTGCTCTTTTTGGACGCAGGGAATAGACATATGTGTCTCATCCTCAACTGATTTGGTCTCAAAGAGAATTGGATAAGTTAAATGGCTGTTCACTGGCCCGACGGCACGGACCAACTGTGGAGAGTTCCTGTCAAACTAATTTTGGGTGCTACGCGGTATGAATCAAGGATGCTTGCTTTGACTCCTGCTATTCTTGCTCATGATTTACCCGCTAGCAGTAGCCATTTGACAAAATGCCCTTATGGTAATATCCCCACTCTGGCTAGGCCTTCAAAATGTTTCTTTTACTGGGATGACATCTTACCCACCTCATTAGACACAACCGACTCACTCCTTCACTTGAAGTCCATCATCACACATTATGGCAAGCAAAAGGGCAATCAAGAACATGAGAGTATAGAATAATAAAGATACACATGACCGGTTGTATGGTAGAACAATGCATGCCACAACAATGCATGCCTAAATCATGTGGTCTCAATCAACCATGACTGTGTCTTTACCACACATCCCTTTACCACGCATGCTTTTACAATGAATTTCATTGCAAAGGCATGATTGGTGAAGGCATGCGTTGTAAAGATCACACCTTAGCCCCCCCTGACCTGAGCCTTGAAACCAGCCCCTAGCATGGCAATCCACCACATTAGGCCCAAACACTACCCAGACTTCCGCACTGAGGCCTAAAAACCAGCCCCTAGCCCTGCTATACACCACCCCCTCCCCCCCACAGCCCAAAAAAACACGCCGACCCCTACCTCCTGCCCTGAGCCCTATAAAGGCTGCCAGCCCTGTAAACTGCCCCTTCCCCCGCCATGAGCCCTAAACTTCTCCCCCTGAAAACTAGCCCCCCCTGAAAACGATCCCCTCCCCCCTAGCCCTACTTACCAAGCCAGTTATCGGTCCTTGCTCTCCCCATCCTTTCTGTTCCTCTCCCCGTCCATCCGGTCTCTGGAATTAGACCACTGACTGCCTTTACCACGCATATGCCTAGATAAGGCACAAGCGTTAAGGCAAGTGGTGTTCTGCTTGTGTGGTAACAGCACGCATGGCCTGGCCCACGTGGTTAATGCAATTTCCCCAAATTACGCTATGGCCAGACATTTCCAGGAGATGCACTACAGTACCAGGAATTTACTGTCTTATTACATTTTGGAGCAGATTCCTAAACAGGTATTGGGGTAATAGAACCCTTTAACCCAAGGAAGAAGCAGTCAAAAACTGAAATACTGAAGAGGAATTTAGGGTACATTTAGAAGGAATTAATTTTTGTACCATGTATCTGTGCTATATGTTGAGCTCTTATGAGTTTCCTGTGATATGTGTTGACATGTTGTCAGGACTGAAGAGATCGGTCCTTTTCTCCAGCTCAGTGTGTGCTTAAAAGATGGACTTTATTATGAATATTGTAACGGGGCGTTATCCGTGTGTGTTTTACAGTTAAACCTGATGAAGAGATAAAATCTCGAAATGCATGGGGTGAAGTTGTTAAGATCGACATATATTCTGTATTAACCAAGGAACATAACATTGTGGATTGTAACATCGTGCCAACACCTGGATGTTAATAAAGCACTGATGATTTGAATGTTCACGTTTCAACTTGTTTAAATTGGAGTACAAATGGATTAAAAGAAGTAAATTAAATAATGGACAAGACTGGTTAAGTTTTGAAGATTGTTGTTAAATTGAAATAGGGCCTTACAAGGGCCAATGAGCCCGACTCACGTAGGCTGTGCGCTCTGCATCTGTTAAACTAACCCGTTTACCAGTTTCTTGCAGGCCGACCGACACGTCCCCGCAAGGGACACTAGTAAGAGGGCGGCCCCCATAGTGCCACAAGATGGCACACGGGGCAGCCCAGCGCTAAGAGATCCCGGAGGGTCCGGCGCGTCACTTCCGGCGCGTCACTTCCGGCGCGTCACTTCCGGCGCGTCACTTCCGGCCTGGTGTGGGCGGGGGAGAGTATTTATTCCTGCCCGCCCACCTAGCGGCCTCTTTGTCCGCTGTCCCCTCACCCTGACGCCGTGTCCCTGGGAGCTGGTATTGGTTGCGGTGAGTGTAGTTACTCCCTCCCCACTTCCGCCCTACGAGCTGGGTGTCTGGGCCCAGCTGTCGCTGTTCGACAATGGAAGGGGGGGACAGCTCCCAGGGGGCTAGGATTGCGGCACCCCTCCCCTGGTCGAGACCAGCACTGGGCTGACCGGGGGAGAGGCACAGAGTGGAGGCAGATGGGCACCACTCAGTGTGGCGGGGTGGCGGGAGCCCGGTCACCGGAGGGCCTGTTGCCTGATGGCCCGTCTGCTTTGGCGGGGGGGAGGGGCTGCGTACACTCGGCGGAGCAGAGGGAGCTTGCCAGGACTGTCGGACGCTTTCCTCCTCCTCGCAGGCAGTCCGGCAGTCGCCGAGGTCCCAGCCTGACGTGCGGGGATCTTCCCTCCCTGGCACGGCCTCCCCAAGGGGGGTGCGTGAGAAAAGGGGCCTTAGCTGGGCCCCCATGTGAGGTCGGGGTGAGCAGGACCTCGTTGGACCCAGGCCGTCCCGGGGTTCCAGCACGGCGGACCTGTGAGTCGCAGGGTCCGCGGCAGTTTTTGCCGGGCTGGTGGCTCGCTCTGCTTTGCCCGGTGGTGGCGCTAGGTCCGCTCACTGGGTCCAGGCATTTTCAGTTGGGCCATCTAGAGCTCTTCTTATGGTCCGGGTTTGTCTAGGGACGACTTCCCTCCACCCGGGAGGGCAAGTGGGTGCATCTCCAGTTCCCACATGGTGTCTGAGACTGGGGCCTGTGGGGGAGGGGATCGGCGAGTGCACCAGTGCGATGGCTCTGATTTCGGCATTGGACACCTAGTGTTTTATGTTCCCATCTTCCCTGGTTCGGTAGATGCCATGTGTTGTGAGCCTTTGGTACTATGCTCTCTGTTCTTTACGATGCACACGCTCTGGCGTACGCTGTTGGGTCCGGTGGTACTGCTGTGCAGGCCCCGTCGGGTCTACTATCCTACGGAAGGGGGGGCTACAACCCCATAGGGTTGTGTTTACCTCCTTTCTCGATCCCCCCCCCGATTTTCCTATCTTTTGCGGGGGATGAGGTGGCTCTCCAGTTGCGGGCCCAGTGGGGGCTGCATTTTACTGGTCTCCAGTGGTGCACCCACCTTTTGGCAAGGTGCATTAAGACTCAGCTGGGTCGTCGGGCGTCCGGTCCTGTTTTGTTTCTTTGCCTATGTAGTGCGGGAGAACGGGGGTCGAGCCTCGGGAGCTCTTCCAGGCTAATCCCTTTATCTCCCCGTGGCAGCGGAGGGCTGTTTCACCTCATCGGGGCGTGTGTCCTGTTGCGCTGGCCGGCCTAGGTCTTCCCTCGGCCCGCAGTGGTGTGATGTGTACAGAACGCGCCGCCTTGGGGGTCTCTGGGCGCCTCCGCACACATCAACCTTTGGTGGCGCAATGGATATCTTGTCAGGCTTCAGATCAGAATATTCCAGGTTCGATTCCTGGGTGGCTCGCATCAATGGTTATTGTAACCAAAAATGTAACTTATTTCCAGACCTTATTGCAAGCTGTAATATATTCGCAATGATTCATTTAGGGAAGCGTAAGTTATCACCGAAGTAAGGTGTCACTTTCGTCTATCAATTTTATACGTAAAATGTGACAACAACTTTTTCCTGCTGTACCTTCACCACGCGGTGTGTTTCAGCGGGCCGAGTTTTCTTAGTTTGTGGTGAGCTGGCGCATAGTGAGGCTTGCTTGGGCCCCCGTCAGTGTCCCGCACCAGGAGCCAACCCTCACGAATGTTATTTTAGGTTCAGCGCCTCCGCTCTCCGGCTTACCACTGTGCGGTAACTTTGCGCGTGCGGGGGGCGATCATGTTGTTAGATGGGGTGGACAAGGTGGTAGTGTTATGGCGCCCCCGCTCAGCGGCAATTTTACTAGTCTTCAGGCGATGGGGGGAAATGGCGCGAAAGCTCGTCGGCCATTTTCATCCTCCCCCGCCCCCTTCCCCCCCTGGCCAATTTGGCATGGGTCAGTGGTCAATCCCTTCTAACGGGCAGGCGGGATTTCGCTTTACCCTGTCTTTTGGTGCGATCGCTAGGTATTTATTTATTTTATGTTATTTAGGCGTTTTCTATATAGCGTGGACTTTACCCGAAGGCGTCTGTTCACAATATTTTTCTGTGCCTTTTGTGAAGCGCACTAAGTTCAAAAGCAGACGATTCGTTACTTGAGGTAAAGTGACTATTGTGAGCTATTTTAAATACAGGATACTTTCATCAGTTTCAGTTTCGGCGGCTTTTAACGGGCGGCTTATGGGATGGCCGCCCTCAGGGATGTTTCAGATCGAGCCGGGTGTGCACGGACCTGCGTTTGGGCCGCTCAGCACAGTCTACCCCAGGAGCGGAGATTCTCGCCTTCACTCTCTAGATGCATTACCGGCCGGCGGTTAATGGGTTTTACGGGTTTCGAGCCGCTTTCTTCGGCCACACCCATTTTGTCATTATTTTCCTTTCATCCATTGCTGTGTAGTAGAGTCTTCTAGCCCTTGCCTGGCATGGTCGCCTTCCCCTCTCCGATTGGCTTTCCCACAGAGCTCGGGTGTGTCTTTCTTTATGACTTCGGCCTATGCAGGCACTCCTGCTGTTCCGATTTTCCATGGACATGTCTTCCGTTGGTGGCTGGTACGGAGCAGTATTGGCAGCGCGTTTCTTCTCCCCGATTCTGGGGGTTGGCCCATGGTGCCCGCTTCGCATTCGAACGTGAGACACCGCCTAATGCTTACGGATTCATTTTCTTGGCATTCGTTTCAAGGTTATCAAGTTTAAAGTATCTCGGCATCCAGGGCACAGGAGGATTTCTCTCGGTGCAAGTTTTGCGTTCCTGGGCGTTTCTTTCCTCTCGGTAAGGTATGGGGGTTATATGCACGTCACACCTAGGTGCGTGCACACGTGCGTCGCTGCAAGCGTGTTCAAGGTTTTAGTGACTGCGCACGGCGGGGCATGATGCTCTGGTGAAGCCACCGCCTTCAGGTTGTGCAGGGTGCGGGAGTATGTATGTTTTTATACTCGCCACCATTGCTGTTTTTTGTTGTGTTACACTAATACGTTTCAAGTAAGAGTGGCCAGAATGTCAACGCTCAGGACACGGTCAGTCCATTTATAGCACTAGCTCGGGCTGCCAGCTGGATTAACGGCTATGGCACTCTCCTGTGGAGCGGGGTTCGAGTCTAGATTACAACGCTGCGCGTCATGTGTATTTGGGCAATGTACGTGAGCTTCCCATGCCTTAGTAGTTTGCGTCATCCTCTTACACGACTGGTGGCAATTTGTAGTGCTCGGCTACCCTTTTCGGTTAGGGCCTTAGATTTCAGGTTCCTTTGCCTTTACATGGCCAGTTGTTGCGTGGTAGGTTGTCAGGTATCTATCGTCAGCAGGCGGTGACTCGGGGTGCTCTTGGGGGTTCAACAACTGTGAGGACCCCAGGGGAGTAAGGATTCAGGCACCCCCCACCCACCCCTGCCATGCATTTCCAGTTTAGAACACGTTGTCTCTTGTAACATGTCTCTGGGCGGTGGGAAGCTGGACGGCACCTGCCTAATAGGTAGTAGGATTTCCAGCTTTCATTGGCAGACACTCTATCCATAAGTCACTGGGAGGCGCCATACATAGCCTAGGTAATTAGAACTCTCCATTTATGGGGTTTTCCTTATCTTCCGAGAAGGATCTAATTATTGTGGAAGTGTCTTTTAGGGAGTATGATTTTGAAGTATGCTCGTAGGCCTTGGACGAGGTTGTGTCCCTGGGTAAGTTGGTAGGGGACGAGTTAGATACCATTCCTATCTAAAACATATTAGTGCAGGGTCTTCTCCTGTCCTAGCATACCTCCTGTTAACTCCGTTTCATGACACGTATATACTATAGCCCTGCGCTACTCAAGGGTTTGTCCCTCCCCACTCCCTCCAAGTATTTTTTTGGACTAACTAGTTCTCGTACCGGACATTCAGGTTTGATCTTGGTAGCATGGGGGATATTGTTGGCCCCTGCCTGTTCGTGGAGAATATATTTGGTTTTGTGAGGGGGGGCAGGGCTGCTTATGGATGTTTTATGTCTCACCTGCAGGATCAGCGCTGAAGAACAGCCCTACCCACACGGGGGCCACCTGAAACAACTACAGGTTTATAGGTCTTAGCGCAATGAGGGCAGTGTGCATCACGCTGCAGCTGATCAACATGCACTCTATCTTAGTTAGCCCCATTTAGCGTGGACCTTTCTCGAAGGTGTCTGTGCGCCTCACATTAGGATCAAAACCTGAAGCCGGGTTTGGTGGCACGGGGGACTTGATCCACCTCAGGGGTCAGAGTCTGACACCACGGAAACAGGTTCTACTCCCAGTGGACCTTCCCAGCCTTTCATCCTCTGAGGACGATAGTTGAGTACTTTTGTGTTGGGCATCAAGATACTACTGCTATTCAGCGCCTAGAAGGATTCCTTCTTCTTGGCAGACTCGATAGCTTTGCATCCACTGTGAGGGCACTCCCATAGTGAGAGTATTTATTTCGCGAGGATGTAAGGTCCTTTTTACATTAATAACAACATATATACTTCCGCCCTGTCGCCACGCAAGGGTTGGTCCTTCCGTACTCCTTCCTAGGATGTAATAAGGATTAACCAGCTTTCGTAACAGATAAACAGGCTTGACCTGGGTAGCGTGGGGGGCATTGTTGGCCCCTGCCTGATTGCAGAGAACATAAAGGGGTATATGAGGGGGGGCAGGGCTGCTAATCGATGTTTATTGTCTCACATGCAGGAACCGCGCTGTGGAACCGCACTACCCACATGGCGGGCCACCAGAAATATCTACAGGTATAAGGGTGAGGCACACTGGGGAAGGGGCAGTGAGCTGGGGTCTGGGTCCCCCAGGTCCTCCCCAGGAGTCATGGCTGGCCCTAGTGTGGGGTGCACGGGTCTCGCTCCATGGAAGGAATACTTCGGTAGTCAACTTTGAAGCTGACCGGAGCAGGTAGTTCCTGTGCTATAACAGGATGTTTTCTCGTTTCAAGTCTAGATGAGATTCCATTGTCTCTCACCTTTGTGCTATGGTCATTCCAGTCTTCGCATTTTATCTACGACTTAGTAGCAAGACACAACACAACACCTGCCTCGAGCGTTGTATGAAAATTTTGCAACTAAGAGGCATGGACTAAGCCAGAAGATGGGCTGGTTGTAGTTGTAGTGCTCCTTTTGTAGTAATTATAGTGAGGCTTTGGTTAGTTGGGATTCACCAGGTTATCTTCAGCACACTGCATGAACACGCTGGGTAGCCCTGTTGATTAGTTGGGCCTGCATAAGCCACACGTATTCCCTCCTATATTCTGGCCCACGCTGTGACATTCTCTTCAGTCGGATCACTGAATAACCAGTTTCTTGTACGGTGACCCATTGTCACTAAGATGATGCGTGAGCAATTCGCACTGTTCTTGGGCCTGCTCTAGCCGCACATACTTCCTACAGTCTGACCCCACTGTGACTTTCTAGTCTGGCCCCGCGTCGGGTCTGGCGGATACAACAAGCCTCTATCTGGCTCCACTTCTCTGGACACAGGTTAGTGTGTTTGGGGCCAAGAAGGCGCCTGGCTGGCTGATTTTACTTGAAGGGTCCCGAGGTGGCAGGAAAAGTTTTACAGTCAAAATTCTACAACTAGGTTGGTCACGCTGGGAGGGCCGTGGCGATGTCCACGGGTAGGCTGTTACCTGACAGTATTTCATTTAGTGGTTTTTTCAGGTACCGAAGTAGGGTTGCTTTTTGCAGTTTCGCAGGCCAGGAAGTAATAGTGAGGAAGTAGTAGTTCCCCTAGCTGCACTACATGTATACACAGTTGGATAGGCTGCTTGTTTTACGCTTCATAGGGTCCAACGTAGCACAGGCAAAGGGGGACGATTTGTACTATTGACAAACATGAGGAGATACCTTACACAGTGTTAAAGGGATGTTGCCTATGCAAAACTCAATACGACCTTATACGCATGATGGAAAAGCTTGAGGCCACGAAGTGAGTTGTCCAACTAATGATATTGGGCACCAGGCACCATAATGAGGCACTTCGTATTTTTATGTATTTTGTATTTTGATGTACTTGTAGGGCCCAGGGGGGGCAGGTAATATCAGTATTTATACAAACTGCAGGGAAAAAACCATTGCCCCTCTTTGTGCACTGAACTTATGGAAATGTCACACATAGCAATTTTACCCGTGTAGCCCTGTTAAAGGGTGGCCAGTTCGTGGTCGGCTATGCATGAAAGCTTTAATTCTGGCTTCTTTATCTGTGCAACTAAGCAGCATTGACTATGTCAACAGATGGGCTGATGGAAGGGCAGGCATGCACCACGAGATGGTTCATCTAGATCATCCTAGACAGTCTACAAGTCCTGCCCTTTAGACAGGTTTTGGCTCACGCGACCAACTCTCTTGCTTAGTTGGGGTGCATTATGTTGAGGGGAGCATGGGGGGAGAGCTTATTTTGGCACATCTTGCTGGACGTATGCTTGTGGGGCATCTCTCTGCTCTCTTATCTGGCATGTTTTCGGTCTTTTACCCCCTGCGGATTACTGCAAGTTCACTTCCCCAGGGCTAGGTAGTCAACTAAGGGGGTGGGGGGCTGGCCTCCGACAGGCCTTGCCAGGTCAGAGGTAGCCAATATTTAGCTAGAGCCTGTGGTGGTGATGGTGTTCGAAACCCAGTCTGGGGGTTCTGGGCCAATTTTCCCTCGCCATGCGCTGCGGGGGGCAACGGGCTCTAGGTACCTTTTGAGGATCAGGCAAGGGTATTCTGGACTGAGGTGCGTGTCACTGTATTTACACGTTCACAGACGGGTTCCAGCGGATGCTCCCTGTCCACCATAAAGGGAACCTTGTTGACACACTTTCTTTCTAGTCGACACCATCCTGGTGTATATATCAGGGTCTCAAGCGGTTAGCAGGGTCCATGCATCTGTGACCAGTCCCTGGTTCAGCAAGCAGTGTAGGTTGACACTTTGCAAAAATGTTGCAGTGTTTCATGATCGGACCCAATACTCTTATTCCCCAATTCCTGAACGGGACAGCGGGTGTGTGCACCAAGGATCTTTTTACGATTTGTGCGCTGGCCATCACGGCATGTTATGGCACCTGATAGAACGACCACATCGAACTTACAGTGGGTTTTGCCACCAGTGGGGGACAGGTATATTTCAGTGGTCAGACATGTCTCCATCTCTGTAGGCAAGGCGCTCGTCAGGGGAGGCGCTGGAGTCAATGCGCAAAAAGTCCTGCGCTGTGTGTAATCCAAGGGGCAGAGGAGACCCGTTTACCAGTTTCTTGTTCAATACCATGGCGCATGGACGGAGTGCCAACCGAGAGATGCACGCCGCAGCATTCAGCTTTAGAGCATGGTTTAAGATTAACAGAAAAGCCAGAAAAGGGTGTGCATTATCCTCTGCAAAGAATGTACTTGAAGGATGGACCTGGTGACAGGATTAAGCGCAGTACTTATGGCACAAGATATGTTGTATTCTGTGTGATGTGCTTGCAACATTATTGCACTGTGTGTAATGTGGAAATAGTACCAGGAATCTCTGCCTTGAGCGTGATCTACTTTTTTCAAAGCATACGATACTAGAGACTGTTGTGCTTAATTATCTTGCACAAGCCTTTCCATCGTTTCCTCATTGTGTGCTTGCTGGCTGTGCACTGTACGATAGTCATTGATGCTTGTGCTGACTCTTCTTTTCATTGTACATGCAGCCAAATGGCTGTTTAATGGTTATAAGATCCCGCAAGCCGTTGCGGCCGACATGGCTCACGGGTAGGGGGACGGGAGTGGGATCACGCGGGTTGGGGGACAGGCGAGTAGTCGCGAGGGAAGAGGGGGTCATGTGGGGAGGGCGGGGTGTTTAAATAACTTTTTTAAACGTACCTTTCCCGGGTCCCGCATCTTCACTGCTTGGTCTGCTCGTGCTTTCCTGCCTCTGCAGGAACAGGAAGAAGGCAGCCTCCCCCCCTAAGCCAATCACAACACTGCAATGGCAGTGATGTGATTGCTTGGGATGCCAACCACACAGGTATCTATGGGTTTCTTCATGCATGCAGCCTACATGGAGTAAAGGGAGAGTGCGCATGACTGTTTGGTCAACCCCAGAGGGCCGACCAAACAGTCAGGGCATGCAGCATTGGGTAAGCCACTCCTCCCCTGTCCTTGGGCAGATCCTCCCACCCACCCGCCTCCAACCAAACCCTTCTGCTTTCTTGCTGTGCGAGAAGCAGAAACATAAAATGGTATTTGTAATACATTTTCATGTTTCTGCTTCTCGCACTGCGAGAAAGCAGTAGGGCAACGCTCATAAGCCCACATGGAGGAGCCACCCCTGTGGCCGGAAGAACAGCGTATCCGAGCCGCCATGTTGGGTAAATAATGTGGAGAGGTGTGGCTCACTGGTTAGAGGCAGCAGACCTGTAAGCAGAGAACGGCCCGGGACCAGGGTTCAATTCCCGACGCGGCAGGGTCTTGGACCAGGGTCAACGGACTCGATAATTCTCGACTCAGTGCCTACTCTAACCAGGGAACACACTCGGTAACTCTGGGCATTAAGCTTGCCTCATCTCTACAACGGCCCCCCACAGACGCCGGGGATGCCTGGTTTCACCCTGGAGGTACCCAGAAAGGGACCATCTCACAGGGTAAACCAGGACGGGTTCCCCAGCGGTCTACAGCGCCAGGACACTCGGGTAGAGTAACAGTGCGCTTTACAAGTATCCCACATTTACAGGGCATACCTGTAAATAAGTGTTCATAGTTAGTGCTTTCCGATGCTGCAGCATTGAAACTTCTGAATCACTGTAAGGCAAACGTGCCGTCTAACGCTTTGCACGAGGGCTCAGTCCCTGTGCAGACAAGGATTAAGCATCAGCGTGCTATGATTGATATACTTGGGAGCATTTGTGAGGCACGCTAGAACTTGTGGAATTGCATATGAGGAGAGCTGAACATTCTGATGTCACATGAGTCAAACCAGGCTTGTGCCTCCGGTCTTTGAATAATGCTTGCAATTTCCATAGGCAAAGTTGTATATCATATTACAGGAATTGAAGAACAAACTAGAGGGATTGCATTATGAACAAACTAGAGGCCACTGGGTTCACGGGGCTTCAGCCCCCCCCGTCGTGTCTGTCAGCCTGGGCAGAGACAGCTTTGCGGGCTGGCGAGCATCTTATTGCAGCCGCACCCGAGTACTTAACAGGTCTTTAAAAGACCATTTACTTGCAAATGAGGCCTTTGTTGTGTGTTGACCCCTTCTTACAGCCACTCTGTCTAAGGTGGAAGCATTAGCCCCCCCCGAAATATTTTTCAGCCCCCCCCCCCCCGAAATTTGGCTCTAGTTGCCCGCCTGACTAGAGGCATTGCATTATGAGAGTTGCACTTGAAGTCCCGAAGTGTGTTGAAAAGTGTATCTGTTTCCAACAAGGAGAGAGGTAGGGAGAGTAGAGTAACACTCTTAGACCCCGGTTATAATCAGTAAACAAGAAAAGAGTGTTGGGTGGTTCACACAGACCACAGTTAGGGGTGTTGATCAGTAAACAAGAAAAGAGTGTCCTAACTGTGGTCTGTGTGAACCACCCAACACTCTTTTCTTGTTTACTGAAAAGTGTATCTGATCAGCAAAGGAACATAGCTGTTGTATGGGTTTTGGCATTGAACTTTTATTGCTGAACTCTTATGCTGAGGAAAGCTTTCTAGTGATATGGACAGTGAAGGAATGCTCATGAGTGCAATTTTGAATGAGTGCTGAACTACCTAGGGAAAGTACACTGAATCTTTAAATCTGTCACAGGTAAGTTTCTTTAGTGTTCTCATATATGTATGTTCATTGAAAAAAATACAGAAAGTACAGAACCCACCATCAATCATCGTGCCTTGCTGTTCCAGGTCTCCCTCCCCGCAGTATCCTCCCCAAACCCCTTTCTCCCGTCAAGCCACTCCAATCCTCGGGTGTAGTATAAATGCGGAGTCGGGGGTGCCAGAAGGTGGGCATAGGAGGGTACTGCTCCTGGGGAACTTGGTTCTGACACATGTACATATATTTTTGTTAAGAGACAAAAGGAAGGGTATCTCTCTTTGGAGATGATGGTGGTGACGACTGATTCTGCTTTCCTTTTATCCATGACAGTCCAGTGACAGGTGGAGCACCACTGTCATTTTATATTTCTTGCTAATTAGCAATGCGCATATCATAGATTATTTACTGCATTGATTACCCACAGTTATCAAATGTTAATCTGAAGTTATTGGTTGAGATATATAATTGGATTTTCTTCCCATAATATTTGAGTATGCATGTGAGGTATGCCCACGTGGGGTTGATATACTTATGTTACTAAACCTCTTTATAAGGTGCACAGGCCTTCACTACTGTCTTTCTGTCAATAGGCTTTTTTTGTATGTTTTCTATATATATACATATGTGTACTTTTGCCCATTACCTGTCACATCGTAAGAAAGCCAGATGGTGTTACTATGACATTCATGATCAATTGGACTGTGGGTTTCTTTTCATGGTTACACTTTATGTACTTCTATTATTCCTGTACATGTCATTGAGGTCAGATGTGTATTCATATTGGCGCTAGGATCAGTAAATCTCATTTGTAATTGATATGGTATCTCTTGCAACATTACATATTACGTTTTGATGAGGTTACAGATTTCTGCTCCCATTTGAACCCTGATTATTTTTCATGAGTACATACTTTGGACAACATTTGGACTTATTTGTCTTTTTGAATTTTTCCTTGATGTCTACATGCATTACATTTTTTATTTATATCCATAATGTTGATTTTGTTCTGTATTTCTGTGCTAATGCAGCTCTTTAACATGGTGCCCCCTTGTATGATCTGTTATTGAGTTCTTGTTTTATGTTGATTGTTTCACATTATATGACATGGGTGTTTTGTGTGGTTGATGATGTGACCAAGGCCTAAGATGACATTAATTTGACACAACATATCAACACCGAGACTCATCAGAATGGCCATAGTCTTGATCAAATCTGGTCCTCGAACTTACCAGTAGATTCTATTGATATAAAACCTTGTAGCTGGTCTGACCACTCTAGCATAAATTTCTCTTTCCATATAGATAAAACTACTCAATTTAAGCTGCAAATCAGTAAGACCACTCGAAAATGGACTTCCATGGATATGTCAGCTTTTTTAAACTTTTTAAACACTTCCCTTCCCCTACAGAGTACTAATGTGGAGGTAGCTGACCTCAGGTTTAAAGAATGGCTAACCACAGCCACTAATATTTACGCTCCTCCTACTCGTCTTTGTAGCTCTAGAAGCACGGACGCACACAAATGGTTCACGTCTGAGCTAAAAAAATTAAAATTGGAAGTGAGGCAACAGGAGAGAATATGGCGATCTAATTATTGCCCTCAAGCTAGGGCTGCCTACTGCCTAGCTAGGAAAGCATACCAAAACATTTTACATAATCACAAGACTGCTTACTTCTCAACAAAAATTTTAAGTTCTACCAACAAGTCGAAAGAAATTTTCAGAATTGTGAATGAATTATGTAATGACGACAGAACCTCTCCTCCGGTAGTCCCTTCACAAACACTCTGTAATTCCTTGAATGACTTTTTTAGTGAAAAGATACTATTGATTAAACAGAATATATCCAAACTCCCAGTCTGCGCCCCTTTGGATGATATTTTTTTTAATCCATCAACATTACACTCTTTTCCTCCCATTGATTCATAAGCTTTTTTAGATTTATTGACTAGAGTCAAATCAGGATCTCCTGTGGATGTTTGTCCCCCTCAAATCATGAGGGAAATTGGCCGGGCCATCCCTAACAGCATGATATCATTGCTTAACAATTCCCTTACATCTGGGACAGTCCCCAGCAGCTTCAAGCAGGCCTTATTGATTCCCCTTACTAAGAAACCTGGCATAGACCCTCTCAACCTCACTAATTATCGGCCTATATCCCTTCTGCCCTATCTATCTAAGATTTTGGAGGCTCATGTTACCAACAGCCTTTCAAACTTTGTTGAAGATTCTGGTTATTTACAACCTAACCAGGCAGGCTTTCGGCCTGGTCATTCCACTGAGGCAGTAATATTGGCCGTTCAGAACACCTCGAGGTCTAATGCCGACAAAAATTTACATCAAGCTTTGGTGCTTCTTGATTTGTCTGCAGCATTCGACACGGTTGACTATTCCATTCTGGTCAACCGTGTCGAACAGGCCGGCCTCAGAGATTCTGCCTTGGCCTGGCTGAAATCTTTCATATCTGAACGCACCCAGTCTGTTCGGCTAGGGTCTTTTACAGCTCCTAAAATTAATTCCTTTTGTGGGGTCCCTCAAGGCTCTTCCTTGTCCCCTTTACTATTTAATTGATATTTGCGGCCTCTTTTGTTTTCCCTAAGAGAGCACAAAGTCACTGTATATAATTATGCAGATGACTTGCAGTTAGTTTTTGTACTAAACTCACCTAATGCTGTAGAGAATTTTCAGGCAACTATGACCTTAATTCAGAGCTGGATGTCTTTAAATCACCTCAAATTAAACCCGGGGAAAACTGAATTGATCTTGCCCGGGAAGAGCGAGATTAGTTGGAGCCCACACTTCTGGCCTTCTGATATGGGTCTCCCCCCAAAAAAACTCAAACAGTAAAGAGTTTGGGAGTGACCATCAACGAGGACCTTGCCTTAAAATCCCAGATTGGAACTGTAGTTTCTTCTGGATTTTTTCAATTAAGGAAAATAAAAAAAATTGCACACCTCCTTACCCACTCTGCCCTGATTCAGGTAGTCACCGCCCTAGTCCTTTCCCACATCGACTTCTCAAACAGTCTCTACCTGGGCTTACCTGTAGGTCAACTTAGAAGACTGCAATACCTGCAGAATCAAGCTGCTAGACTGATCTGTAAGGTACCTAAATGGGAATCGATTAAATTGGGGCTAGAGAATTTGCACTGGCTACCTGTGGCTCAGAGAGCCGCATTCAAAGCCGGATGCATCATTTTCAAGGCTTTGCAAGGCAAGGGCCCCCTGTTCATCAGGCAATTGATAGGGAGATACATCCCCTCACGTAGCTTGAGATCAGCCCACAAAGATCTACTTGAGGTACCCCGGTTCAAGAAAAAGCAACAGGGAGGCAGCCGTTTTCACTTTCTAGCAGCCTCCTTGTGGAATTCTCTACCTTTGACTCTTAGACAGAGTAAGGACCTCCTTGCCTTTAGAAAGGCATTTAAGACTTTCCTTTTTACACAGGCCTATTTGAAATAGTGACTCTTGCTGGTATCTCTTTTGTTATGTTTTTTTTTCTCTCTTCAGCGCCAAGAAGCTTTTGGGCGTATGTGCGCTATATACATTTTAAATAACATAACATAACATAAGATGACTGAAACATGTAGTTTTCGTTTGTGCATCCACCTGATTAAAGTACTGCTATCACCGAAGGTGAACAGAGTGAGAATCATTTCTGATACACTCCTTTGATTTGAGATGTATGTATATTCACTGAAAAAAAACAAAAGTTACAGGGACGTTAAGTTTAGGCGCACATTTCACTTGAACAACACCAGAACAGAGAAATTCAGCAGTTATAGCTAACTGAGCTAATTATAACTTACAACCTGCATAGCCCTGATTATGACCTCACATATTACATCACTCAAGACAAGGTCAGTAACATCACTCATGACATCTCAAATTACATCATTCATGACATGATCCAGTAAATCGGAGGTTGTAATTTTTGGCAATCTCTCTCCGGAGTGGTCCCCCCTTTGGTGGCCGTCATCCATGGGCCAGCCCCCAGTCCCGGTTGACAAAGTGAGGAACCTGGGAGTTATGTTCGACAACCGTCTGAACTTCCTTCCACATGCCAACCAGATATCCTCTTCAGCCTTTCATAAACTTAGGCTCATCAAAAAAATTCTGCCCTTTTTACCTGAAAACATGGCGAAAACGCTGGTAAGCTCCCTGGTGCTCTCCACCCTAGACTATTGTAATGCTCTGTTTCTAGGGGCCCAGGAGAGAGTGCTAACAAAAATGCAGTCTATACAGAACGCGGCCGCCAGGCTCCTAGGGCGAATCCCCAAATTCCATCCGGTCTCACCCACCATGAAACAACTCCATTGGCTTCCGGTGAGGAAGAGGATTAAGTTTAAAACCTTGTGCCTGGTATACAAGGCTTTACACAACGCTGCCCCAGCATTCTTCACCCAGAACCTTACTCCCTACTGTCCATCTAGAGCACTGCGCTCTTCCAGCTCCCTGGACCTGGTGATCCCCCAAACTAAATCTGTCAACTGGGGTGACAGAAGATTCCTTGTGGCTGCTCCAAAACTTTGGAACACACTGCCTCATTCGATCAAGACCAGCACGTCCCTCTGGTCTTTCCGAAAAAACCTCAAAACTTGGCTTTTTAATCAATGATCTGCCAGTCCCCTTGTTGGCCAAACATTGCAGTTACTTAGCGCCGAGATGCCCATGGGCCTTCGTTTCGCGCTTTACAAATGTTTAAAATAAAATAAATAAATAAGTGTAAGTTTTTTGTAAGTGTTTATGTTTGTTAAACATATATAATAAGCTGCTACAAAAGTTAAATTTGTATCCTAAGTGTACAACTAATGAGTGATACTATTTCTAACATATACTATGTGAGTGGCTATGTGACTGTATGTATCCATGGGTGAGTGGGTGTCTGAGTGCCTGTACTGGAGTGTGAATGGTTGTATGTGAGTATAAGTGGGTGTGTAAGAAGCTGTGTGGGTGAGTGGCTGTGTGAGTTGCTATATTGTTGAGTGAGTGGGTGTGTCCGTGGCTGTATAGGTGAGTGAGTGGCTGTATGAGTGGCTGTATGGGTAGGTAAGTGAGCGTATGAGTGATTATATAGGTAAGTGAGTGGGTGTCTGAATGGCTATATGAGTGAGTGACTAAGTGTGTAAGTGGCTTTATGGGTAAGTGAGTGGTTGTTTGAGGGGGTGTTTGGTTAAGTGAATTGGTGTGTGAGTGCCTGTATAGGAGAATGTTTGTCTGTGTGAATGGCTGTATCGGTGAGTGAGCGGATGTGGGTGTGCTTGTATGGATGCGTGAATGAGTATGTAAGTGGTTGTGTGGGCGTGGGAGTGAGTGTATCTGTGTGCTTGTATGGATGAGTGAGTATCTGTGTTGAGAGGCTGTATGGGTAAGTGAGTGGTTGTATTAGTGAATAAGTAGGTGTGTGAGTAGTTGTATGGGTGAATGGCTGTGTGAGTGGCTGTATAGGTGCGTGACTGGTTGTATGAATAGCTGTATGGGTGAGTGAGAGGTTATGTGAGTGCCTGTTTGAGTGAGTGAGGGGTGTGCGAGTCCCTGTATAGGCAAGTGAGTTTGTGTGTGAATGGCTCCATGGTTGAGTGAATGGTTGTGTGAGTACTTGTAAGTGTCTGTGAACGCGTCTGTGAGTGGTTGTGTGGGTGTGTGAGTGGGAGTATTAGAGATTGTATAGGGGTGTGAATGGGTGTGTGAGTGGTTGTGTGGATTACATCATCAGTGATGTTGTTTGAGATGTCACCAGTGATGTCACTGACCATGTCATGAGTGATGTAATATGTGATGTCATAAGCAGTGTATTGTGAGGGCACAATTATAGTTAGTTCAGGTAACTTTACTTGATGAATTTCTCTGGTGTTGTACATGTAAAATGTAAACCTAACTATAACATCCCTGGAACCTTTGGCATTTTCAGTGAATATTCATAAATCTCTAAATGTTTTTTTTATTCTATCCCTAACTATACCGTAACCTTTGTTTTTTCCAGTGAATTTTGGTGTTTTAAAAAATCTTATTTCCTAATTGTAACCTTTGAGAGTGGCTGTTTAGGTAGGTTACCAGGTGTAAGTCTCTGAGTGAGTGAGTGAGCGAGTGGATATGTGAATGTCTGAGTGTGTCTGTGAGTAGTTGTGTGAGTCTCAGAGTGGGTCTGTGAGTGGGTCTATACATTTTTGAGTGGGTCTGGGAGTGGGTGCCTTATTCTCTGAGTGGATTTGAGAGTGGATGCATGAGTCTCTGAGTGGGTGTGTGAATGGTAACTAGGGGTGGGCAGTATATTTCACTCCGCCGGCAGACTTTGCAGTTTTCTGCTTTGAACAAGGAGTTTTCCAAAAGCCCACAGGCAGAGGGGCGTTCACAGGCGCGTTCACCCCTAGTCTCAGCAATCCCCTTGTGGAGTACTTACTTTTGGCAATAATAGGGGTTCTTGGCCCCCAACTGCTCTCAGCAGTCTAGGGGACTTCATCCCCCAACAAGTAGTGTACCAGAAAGACCCTTCGCAGAGTGGTTGAGAGAGAGGATGGGACCTCCGACGACGTCTCAGCATTCCCGCTGTGCGGGACTTACTTTTGGCAACAATATGGTTTCTTGGCCCCCAACTACTCTGAGCAGCCAAGGGGAGACTTCATCCACCAGTCAGAGGAGCGCCAGGGGGCCCCTTTGCAGAGTGGTTGAGAAAGGCAGTGGGGCCTCCAACAAAGTCTCAGAAACCCCGTTATGGGGGCCATACCTATCTCAACAATAGGTGTTCTTGGACCCAACGACTTTCAGTAGCCAAAGGGACTTCAAACACCAACCAGTAGTGCGCCAGGAGGCCTCTTTGCATAGTGGTTAAGAAAGGGGATGGGGCCTCCGACGAGGCTTCAGCGATTCTCAGCAAGCTCGTTTCTGACCTTATTTTGCCTTTTTGATAGTTTCTGACCTTTATTCTGCCTCTTTCTGCTCGTTTCTGACCTTTATTCACTCACTTTCTGCTTCTATGTCACCGTTTTGCCTCTTTCTGCTCGTTTCTCACTTTTATCATCCCTCTTTTCGCTTGCTTCTGATGTCTACTCTGCCTATTTCTGCTTGTCTTTCACCTTTATTGTAGGAGAGTAGGGTCTGCAATCCTATGATCACCCAGATTTTTGCTTTTTGCTTTTTGCTTCACTGGTTTACGACTTTCCCTGGCTGTGGGCCTGCTAATCAGACCCACAGCCTAGCTGATCTCTCTACTCCAAATTGTACCCAGGTACTGAATTGGCACTGGGCCCTCTCCAAGTCCCTGTACCCAGGGCTGAGGTGCACCCAGAAGTCTCCCAGGGGCTGCAGCATGTATTATGCCACCCCTGGGGTGACTAACTAAATCAGACACAACTGGCTGCTTGACAGCTGGGGCAGGGTGGTGCAATCACCCTTTGCTTTAGATATAGTATTCCTATATCTAAACCTACAATGGACACCTATATTCCTATCAGTCACTCCTATGGCAGGCCTTAACAATCCTGAAGGCAGAGTGCATGGAATAAGGTGAAATGGTGCTCTGGCATGAGCTGAGCCCGTTTGCAGCTTGCGGAACCAAGTCCTAATAGCTGTTCCATGATAACGCATACCATATACTCTTTAGTGCATTATAATCCTCGCGGTTATGTGCCAACTCTGGTATCGCTTTATCAAAACATGTCGAGTAAGGTGTCATACGAATTGGAATACTAACCCCTCGTCAATTCTGGCGACGGGGTTAGCATTCCACCCTTCTAGAGGGACACGACATGTATGTAACCTGTAACCCCGGTTAAAGTCAGACATAGCCTCAGCTCCACAAGATGGATGCTGCCACCGAGACACAAGTCTGCCCTCCTGCTGCTGGGAGTCCTCCCAGCACAGGAGGCAAGGACAAAGGGTTTCCTGCCAGGGGCGGTCCCAGACAGGATTTTGTGTATCCTAGGTAGGCAGGGCTTTAGAGGAAGGTGACTGCAAGTGGCACCCCGGTGCTCACTGTGCATAGGCCGGCTTGAACCAGTTCCAGGGGCACTCCAGCCCCTGATCTGGGGAAAGCCCGCCAAAGGAGAGGGGTGTAACCACCCCCCTCCTAGTCCCACCCATAGGGCAGGACTTAGTCGCGTGCCAGCCCCCTTTTGCAGGATAAAGGTAGGAGCAGGCCCCCTTCCAAATTAGATTATCTTTGAATCCTGAAACTACTTTCCACGAAAGGAACTCAAGACTTCTTCCTAAGATTTCTCCCTTGTGACTAAGGAGTAGTCACCCTGCAGCAGCAGGCACCAACCAAGCATCGCGGTCTGCTGTAAGTCTCCTCACCGGATCAAGACTGCCCAGCTCGACGAGAACCGGCTTCCCTGGCACCTCTGACCTCTACCTGCATCATCAGCCCAGCTGTGATTTGTGGGTGTGACGAGACCTCGAGGGACCGGCCATCTTCCAAGACTGCACGACGCTTGACCAGCACGACTCCCGAGTGACCCTCGACCGAGTGCTTTGGGGTAAGAGAAGCCCCAACCCTGAGCAGCTCCAGCACCGAAGTTCAGCTCCCCTGCATCCACGAGATCCGCGTGGGGCCCTTCTGCTCTTTGCTGCTCACCGCGTTGTCCAGGTCGCTTGCCCGTTGGCTAGTGGCCCTCTGACGACGAATTTCAACGACAAACACCGCTGGTCTGGTTGCTCCAGACTGGCCCTTGCTCCCCTCCAACAGAGGAGCACCCTGGACCCTCCTGGTCCACTCCAGATGCCATTTTAAGTCCACCGCGTGGGCTTGCATTTGCCAAGACTTGTTGCCCCAATCCTGGGTCCAGCGACGTCGACAGCAGATATCTTCGTGGGACAGCTCGCACCTCCATCCTGGTTGCCGACAACGCCTCCTGGTCCGAGAGACTGCAGAGCCCAGCAGCGCCCACTCACCTGGTTGAGGTGACTTCGTCCGGTGCCACTCTGGTGCCCACCTAAATCACTGGCTAGTGATTCAGAACTTGGTCCCCTCTGCTTACAGGTCTTCCTCTTCCCGATCCAGGCTTGGATCCCCAAGAACTTCTTCACTGGTCGCCTGCCAGCAACTTCTTTCTTCAGGCTCCTGGTTCATCAACGAAGAAACCCGACGACATTTGAACCCTATGCAGCCGCAGCCCCTGGGCTAGGTAAACTGAGTACTCCGGTGCTCCAGCGTAGACCAACTCTCTAAGTGTCTAGATCCACTTTCGTTTTTGACCTACCTAGTCGGGTTCGCCCGAAAACACTAACTTTGCTTTTACTAGCCTCCATAGACTTTTTCCCGCCTTACGCGTGAGAGTTCCCACTCTGCACACGACGTCCCTAGGCCTCCTGCTTGTAATCTAAAGGTTCAGTAGTCCAGTCCTAGCGATCCTAAAGCCTATGAGAATAGTTACTTACCTGCTAGTATTTCGCATTCCACTTGTATAGTATATGGTTTTTCGTGCCCCTCGGGCATTTGTGTAAATTGTGCGACTTTAAGTATTTCTTTAAGAGTTTTGTTGTGTGCTTAGCTCCCTGTCTCATAAAGAGCCAGGGTAGTCTTGTTATAAATAAATATACTTTATTCTTCATAACAACTTGTGTGGTGTCCTTTCACTTGGTGTTCAAGGGGTATATGTGATGGTAAAACAGCTGGCTTAACACGCCCTCTAGAGTTTAGCCTAAAGACTGCACGTGTCCATGCTACTAGGATGGATTGGTGTCACTACAACGCATGCTTTTACCACGCTTGCCTTTACAACGCGGTTTTTACCACGCAGTCCATTACAACGCATAATGCTTTTAGGCGCTGGATAGTGAATTATTTAATTTACTATTCCAACTCCAGTCCCCGTGGATAGCAGGGAAGGTGTTGGATAGTATATTAAATACATTCCCTATCCTAGAGCGCCCCCCAGCGCATTGCGTTGTAATGGTTTGCGTGGTAAAAGTTGCGATGTAATGGTAGTGCGTTGTAAAAAATTCGTTGTAACCGTGCTACACCTACTAGGATAGCTGGTCTATCAGGTTGACTTACAACCAAACATCAATAAGGGTTGTTTGGACTGATACATAGTGTTCACTAGAATAGTGAGCACTGCATATCAGGCCAACTTCTCACATTGGTGAGCAGCGGTTGGGATTTGAGCTTGCTGTTGTTTTACCACGCATGTCCTAAGAATATCATTTGAAAGATCACATAAGTACTAAGGTACATATAACTTAGCTTAGAATACTCTGAGTTCTACTGAACCAGCTGTTGTAGCTCCTAGGGCCTAGCACACCCTAAACTACAACTCTAGCAAGGGATCAGTAGGTAAACAAATAGTGTAGGTAAGTGCACCACTTACACCTCACTAGAAAAGCATGTCTACCCATGGAGAGTCTACTGAGTCTCCCCTTGTGGCTGTTGACCCTCCACAGGTCAAATCAAGATATGCAGCTCTCAGTTTCCAGGAGATGAGACAAGTGTGTACCTCCAGGAAACTGAAACAGGGGTCTAACCCCACCATTCCCTTTCTGATAGGTCTCTTAGAGACATATGATGCTAGGAAAGCCTCTCATATAGATGGGAATATGCCAGCCTTAGAGGGTACCAGTGGTGATCCAGACCTCCTTGACATTCAAAATGCAGTTGAGGAGGAGGATCAAGAGGAACTCTCTGGGGATGAGGCAGACAAGAGGTCTGAGTTAGTCAGCAGACTTACTAGGGCCAACTTAGACCTATTTGGGGAATGAGCTGGGGGACCCCCAGTGCTGACCCTGATAAGGCCTAACCTTGGAGTTAGGAGAGATAGATCTCATTCTAGGGACTCCAATAGATCTCTGCACTCTAATGCCTCTTCTCAGAGGAGAAGGAATTCTCCCCAAAGGAGATTGACTTCCCCTCAGAGAATAGAGCATGAAGCGAGGATGAGACAGGCTAATCTGAGGATTGAAAGGGAAGAACTTGCCCTGGCCAAAGAGAAGCTTGCCTTTGCTAGAGAGCAGCAGATGAGTGGGGTAGTCCCCACTGGTGGCAGCAATCTCCCAAGAGATAAAGAAAGGAGTTTAGATACTAAACACCTGAGTAAGATAGTGCCCCCCTTTAAGCAAGGGGATGACATCCAAAAGTGGATGGCTGCTTTGGAGAGGGCCTGCACTGTCCAGTGCATCCCCCGAAGTCAGTGGGCAGCTATACTGTGGCTCTCCTTTGAAGGCAAAGGTAGAGATAAGCTCCTCACTACTAGAGTTGAGGATGCTAACAATTACCAAGTCCTGAAAAATACACTGGTTGATGGGTTTGGCTTAACCACTGAGCAGTACAGGTTGCTGTTCAGGGATACACAGAAAATTCAGTCTCAGGATTGGTCTGACTTTGTGGATTGTGCCACTAAGGCTTTGGAAGGCTGGTTGCTGGGCAGTAAGGTTACTGATTATACAGGGTTGTACAATCTGATCATGAGAGAGCAGATTTTAAATACCTGTCAGAACCAGTTGTTGCATCAGCACCTTGTGGACTCAGATCTGACCTCTCCCCAAGAATTGGGAAAGAAGGCAGACAGATGGGTCAGAACAAGGGTCAAGCAGAACCAGACTCAGAACCAGGGTGGTCAGAAGAAAGCAGACCAGAAGGGTAGTAACAAGAGTGAACAAAATGACCAGAAGTCTTCAACAGGTCCCCAACAAACCAAAGAGGGTGGGGGTCAGGCTTCACAGCAGAAAAAGAAGACTCAAGAAGGCCAGTCAAAAAGGTGGTGCCAGTACTGTAAAAGTAAGTCTCACTGGCTTAGTGAGTGCACCAAAAGAGGAGGGCAAACTCCTACCACTACAGCCCCTAAGGCAACTGCACCCCCTAGTACAGTCAGTAGTGGTAGTGCACCTCCCAAGGGACTAGTTGGGTTAACCTTGGGAACTGAGGAGTCTGACAACTTAGTTGGCACACTCACTCAGGCTGTCCTTGTCTGTACAGGGGATATGGATATGTCCCCTGATGTCAGTCCCAATACCTTGGGCAAATACAGGCAGACACCTTTGATAAATGGCAAAATGGCTCACGCCTATAGGGACACTTGTTACGTAATGAACAGAGGTTCTGCCCACATTACCCTCCCATACCTGGGCAAGGAACATCACAAGGATGAAAAAGTAGAACAAAAAGGTACTAAGGGATAAATTAAGCAAACGCTACTTCAAAACAGGAAACAATTTATTAACCTGTTTTCTACACTCTTTTTTTTCAACAATGAATTATATGATTTTTAAGAAAGACAACATTTTGAATCACAAAAAAGGGGGGAGGTGACCAGACTATATACAGTAATCAAAAACAAGTAATTACAATATATACAGAATATACAACTATGTACCCTAAACAAAAAGAAAAACAGGAGGGTAAAGAAAACACAATTAATTATCTGTGCCAGTGTAACCATGGTGACACCTAACTTTGTGGACCCTGGACAGATCATGCCAGGTACAGATTTCCTGGTGACCAATGCCAGCAACGTCACTACCAGTCATAGTATGGCGATTGTTGCTTTCTCCTGGGGGTAAGGGGGAGGGGTAAGTGGCCAAAAGAAAGTTGTGGTTAGTTCAGACCTCCCAGTGGATTGTTTGTTGGGCAATGATTTGGAGTCATCACTATGGTCAGAAGTGGAGCAGAGGACTCACATGGAAATGTTAGGCTTGCCAGCACATGTGCTTGCTGTGACTAGGTCACAGGCCAGAAGATGCCCCACTGAAGAGGTGCTGGATCCTGGAACAATGGACCAGACACCTTCCAAGAAGAAGAGCAGTAGGGTTAAGGCATTGCCTTCCCCCTTGCCCCAGGTTGAGGATCAAGTCTCTGAGGAGGCTGATCTGAGAGAGCTGAGGGAAACTGAGCCTAAAGAGCTTGAACTTGATCAAGTTGAGTTTCTGGGCTCAGGGGGACCCTCCAGAGAAGACCTGGGGAAGGCACAGTTAGACTGCCCTTCCCTTGAACCCCTCAGACAGCAGGCTGCTGCTGAGGCTGCAGGGAACGCCACAGGTGCCCACAGGGTATACTGGGAAGATGGACTCCTGTACTCTGAGTCAAGAGACCCCAAGCCTGGTGCAACCAGGAGGCTGGTCATCCCCTTGTCTCAGAGGGGGTTCCTTCTCACCTTGGCCCATGAGATTCCCCTTGCAGGTCACTTAGGTCAGACAAAGACTTGGGACAGACTTGTCTCACACTTTCACTGGCCTCACATGAATGAGAATACCAAGGAGTTTTGTCGCTCCTGTGTCACTTGCCAAGCCAGTGGTAAGTCAGGTGGCACAACAAAGGCCCCCCTCATACCACTACCTGTGGTGGGGGTTCCCTTTGAAAGAGTGGGGATTGACATTGTTGGTCCAATGGAACCCCAGACAGCATCAGGGCACAAGTTTATACTGGTGGTGGTGGACCATGCCACCAGGTGTCCTGAAGCTATTCCACTTAGGACCACTACAGCACCTGTAGTGGCAAGAGCCCTAGTTGGAGTGTTCTCCAGAGTGGGCTTCCCTAAGGAGGTTGTTTCTGACAGAGGTGCAAACTTCATGTCAGGATATCTGACTGCAATGTGGAAGGAATGTGGTGTCAACTACAAGTTCACCACACCCTATCATCCACAGTGCAATGGGCTTGTTGAAAGATTCAACAGGACCCTCAAAGGGATGATTCATGGACTACCTGAAAAGCTCAGGCGTAGATGGGATGTCCTGATACCCTGCCTCTTGTTTGCTTACAGAGAGGTCCCACAGAAGGGGGTTGGCTACAGCCCTTTTGAACTTCTGTATGGGCATCCTGTAAGAGGACCCCTGTGTTTGGTGAAGGAAGGATGGGAGAGACCTCTCAAAAAGCCTGCAACCAACATAGTGGACTATGTACTTGGTCTCCGCTCCAGGATGGCTGAATACATGGAGAAGGCATCTAAAAACCTTGAGGCCAGCCAAGAACTCCAAAAAGCTTGGCATGACCAGAAGGCTGTCCTGACTGTGTACAAGCCTGGACAGAAAGTGTGGGTGCTGGAGCCAGTGGCCCCAGCAGCACTCAAAGACAAATGGTCTGGGCCCCACACATTCATTGAGCAAAAGGGAGAGGTCACCTACCTGGTGGACCTTGGAACTCCCAGGAGCCCCCTCGGGGTGCTCCATGTGAACAGGCTCAAGGCATATGTCGACAGGAAGGACATGAGCTTGCTCATGGCCACAGATGAGGGACAGGAGGAAGAGAGTGACCCTCTCCCAGACCTGCTCACTCAGAATCCTGATGATGGATCAGTAGATGGTGTTGTCTTTTGTGGCAGCCTCTCTGAACATCAGCAACAGGATTGTAGACAAGTTCTGCAATCCTATAGACATATGTTCTCTCTGACCCCCAGTCAAACTGATTGGTGTACCCATGAAGTTGACACTGGAGACAGTCTGCCTGTCAAGAGTAAAATCTACAGACAGCCTGATCATGTCAGAGACTGCATCAAGACAGAAGTGCAGAAAATGTTGGAGCTGGGAGTCATTGAGCCCTCAGATAGCCCTTGGGCTAGCCCAGTAGTTCTAGTGCCAAAGCCTCACACCCAGGGTGGTAAGAAAGAGATGAGGTTTTGCGTAGACTACAGAGGACTCAATGCAGTCACTAAGACTGATGCCCACCCAATACCAAGAGCAGATGAACTTATAGATAGATTGGCTTCTGCCAACTACTTAAGTACATTTGACCTGACAGCTGGGTATTGGCAAATCAGGTTAGGTGAGGAGGCCAAGCCCAAGACAGCATTTTCTACCCCTGGTGGGCATTATCAATTTGTGGTAATGCCCTTTGGTTTGAAAAATGCACCTGCCACCTTCCAAAGGCTGGTGAATCAAGTTCTCACTGGGTTGGATAACTTCTGTGCAGCATATCTTGATGATATAGCTGTCTTTAGTTCCACCTGGGAGGATCACCTGGTCCACCTGAGGAAAGTGTTAGAGGCACTGCAAAAGGCAGGTCTCACTATCAAGGCCACTAAGTGCCAGATAGGGCAGACACAGGTTGTATACCTGGGCCACCTTGTAGGTGGAGGCCAGGTTCAACCCTTGGAGAGCAAGATACAGGCCATCAAGGACTGGGCTCCTCCAACCACCCTGACTCAGGTTCGAGCTTTCTTGGGCCTGACTGGGTACTATAGGAAATTTGTCAAGAATTATGGGTCCATTGTGACTCCACTTAATGACCTGACAAAAAAAAAGATGCCAAAGAAAGTTCAGTGGACAGCAAGCTGTCAGAAAGCATTCAATGACCTAAAGCAGGCCATGTGCACAGCACCTATCCTAAAGAGTCCAGACTACTCCAAGACCTTCATTGTCCAAACAGATGCTTCTGAGTTGGGTGTGGGAGCTGTTCTATCTCAGCTGAATTTTGATGGTAATGACCAGCCTATTGCTTTTAATAGCAGAAGGCTGACCCCCAGAGAGAAAAATTGGTCAGCTATTGAGAGGGAGGCCTTTGCTGTGGTGTGGGCCCTGAAAAAGTTGAGGTCATACTTGTTTGGCACTCACTTTAAGATTCAGACCGACCATAAGCCCCTCTTATGGCTAAATCAGATGAAGGGTGAAAACCCCAAACTACTTAGGTGGTCCATTTCCCTACAGGGGATGGATTTTACAGTGGAGCATAGACCTGGTACTGATCATGGCAATGCTGATGGGCTCTCCAGGTATTTCCACTTAGAGCAAGAAGACTCACCTGGTCAAGGTTAGCTTATTGTCCCAAAGTTTGGGGGGGGGTCATGTAGGAGAGTAGGGTCTGCAATCCTATGATCACCCAGATTTTTGCTTTTTGCTTTTTGCTTCACTGGTTTACGACTTTCCCTGGCTGTGGGCCTGCTAATCAGACCCACAGCCTAGCTGTTCTCTCTACTCCAAATTGTACCCAGGTACTGAATTGGCACTGGGCCCTCTCCAAGTCCCTGTACCCAGGGCTGAGGTGCACCCAGAAGTCTCCCAGGGGCTGCAGCATGTATTATGCCACCCCTGGGGTGACTAACTAAATCAGACACAACTGGCTGCTTGACAGCTGGGGCAAGGTGGTGTAATCACCCTTTGCTTTAGATATAGTATTCCTATATCTAAACCTACAATGGACACCTATATTCCTATCAGTCACTCCTATGGCAGGCCTTAACAATCCTGAAGGCAGAGTGCATGGAATAAGGTGAAATGGTGCTCTGGCATGAGCTGAGCCCGTTTGCAGCTTGCGGAACCAAGTCCTAATAGCTGTTCCATGATAACGCATACCATATACTCTTAAGTGCATTATAATCCTCGCGGTTATGTGCCAACTCTGGTATCGCTTTATCAAAACATGTCGAGTAAGGTGTCATACGAATTGGAATACTAACCCCTCGCCAATTCTGGTGACGGGGTTAGCATTCCACCCTTCTAGAGGGACACGACATGTATGTAACCTGTAACCCCGGTTGAAGTCAGACATAGCCTCAGCTCCACAAGATGGATGCTGCCACCGAGACACAAGTCTGCCCTCCTGCTGCTGGGAGTCCTCCCAGCATAGGAGGCAAGGACAAAGGGTTTCCTGCCAGGGGCGGTGCCAGCACCGTCCCAGACAGGATTTTGTGTATCCTAGGTAGGCAGGGCTTTAGAGGAAGGTGACTGCAAGTGGCACCCCGGTGCTCACTGTGCATAGGCCGGCTTGTACCAGTTCCAGGGGCACTCCAGCCCCTGATCTGGGGAAAGCCCACCAAAGGAGAGGGGTGTAACCACCCCCCTCCTAGTCCCACCCATAGGGCAGGACTTAGTCGCGTGCCAGCCCCCTTTTGCAGGATAAAGGTAGGAGCAGGCCCCCTTCCAAATTAGATCATCTTTGAATCCTGAAACTACTTTCCACGAAAGGAACTCAAGACTTCTTCCTAAGATTTCTCCCTTGTGACTAAGGAGTAGTCACCCTGCAGCAGCAGGCACCAACCAAGCATCGCGGTCTGCTGTAAGTCTCCTCACCGGATCAAGATTGCCCAGCTCGACGAGAACCGGCTTCCCTGGCACCTCTGACCTCTACCTGCATCATCAGCCCAGCTGTGATTCGTGGGTGTGACGAGACCTCGAGGGACCGGCCATCTTCCAAGACTGCACGACGCTTGACCAGCACGACTCCCGAGTGACCCTCGACCGAGTGCTTTGGGGTAAGAGAAGCCCCAACCCTGAGCAGCTCAAGCACCGAAGTTCAGCTCCCCTGCATCCACGAGATCTGCGTGGTGCCCTTCTGCTCTTTGCTGCTCACCGCGTTGTCCAGGTCGCTTGCCCGTTGGCTAGTGGCCCTCTGACGACGAATTTCAATGACAAACACCGCTGGTCTGGTTGCTCCAGACTGGCCCTTGCTCCCCTCCAACAGAGGAGCACCCTGGACCCTCCTGGTCCACTCCAGACGCCATTTTAAGTCCACCGCGTGGGCTTGCATTTGCCAAGACTTGTTGCCCCAATCCCGGGTCCAGCGACGTCGACAGCAGATATCTTCGTGGGACAGCTCGCACCTCCATCCTGGTCGCCGACAACGCCTCCTGGTCCGAGAGACTGCAGAGCCCAGCAGCGCCCACTCACCTGGTTGAGGTGACTTCGTCCGGTGCCACTCTGGTGCCCACCTAAATCACTGGCTAGTGATTCAGAACTTGGTCCCCTCTGCTTACAGGTCTTCCTCTTCCAGATCCAGGCTTGGATCCCCAAGAACTTCTTCACTGGTCGCCTGCCAGCAACTTCTTTCTTCAGGCTCCTGGTTCATCAACGAAGAAACCCGACGACATTTGAACCCTATGCAGCCGCAGCCCCTGGGCTAGGTAAACCGAGTACTCCGGTGCTCCAGCGTAGACCAACTCTCTAAGTGTCTAGATCCACTTTCGTTTTTGACCTACCTAGTCGGGTTCGCCCGAAAACACTAACTTTGCTTTTACTAGCCTCCATAGACTTTTTCCCGCCTTACGCGTGAGAGTTCCCACTCTGCACACGACGTCCCTAGGCCTCCTGCTTGTAATCTAAAGGTTCAGTAGTCCAGTCCTAGCGATCCTAAAGCCTATGAGAATAGTTACCTACCTGCTAGTATTTCGCATTCCACTTGTATAGTATATGGTTTTTCGTGCCCCTCGGGCATTTGTGTAAATTGTGCGACTTTAAGTATTTCTTTAAGAGTTTTGTTGTGTGCTTAGCTCCCTGTCTCATAAAGAGCCAGGGTAGTCTTGTTATAAATAAATATACTTTATTCTTCATAACAACTTGTGTGGTGTCCTTTCACTTGGTGTTCAAGGGGTATATGTGATGGTAAAACAGCTGGCTTAACACGCCCTCTAGAGTTTAGCCTAAAGACTGCACGTGTCCATGCTACTAGGATAGCTGGTCTATCAGGTTGACTTACAACCAAACATCAATAAGGGTTGTTTGGACTGATACATAGTGTTCACTAGAATAGGGAGCACTGCATATCAGGCCAACTTCTCACATTTATCTTGCTTCATTCTGCACATTGCTGACCTTTATTTTGCCCACTTCTGACCATTATTCTGCCTCTTTATGCTCCTTTTCAACTTTATTGTGCCTCGTTCTGCTCATTGCTAACCTTTATTCTGCTTCTTACTGGTTGTTTCTAACCTTTATTCTTACTTGTGATTTTTATTTCTGCCCTCTATTTTGCCATTTGCCTCTTTCAACTCACTCCTTCCTTCTATGTTGCCTCTTTCCTGCCTGTTTCTGATCTTTGTCTTGTCTCTTTCTGCTTGTTTGTGACATTTATTCTGCCTCTTGCTCTTCGTTTCTGACCTCTATTTTGCCTCTTGCTGATCGTTTCTGACCTTTTCTCTGCCTCTTTCTGTTTGTTTCTCATCTTTATTTTGCCTCTTTCTGCTTGTTTCTCACCTTTATTTTGCCCCTTGCTGTTGGATTCTACCCTTTATTATGCCTCTTCCTGCTCATTTCTGCCATTCATTCTACTTTTTTCTGCTCCCTTCTGACCTTTATTCTGCCTATTTCTGCTTGTTTCTGACCTTCATTTTGCCTCTCTCCCTGCTTATATCTAACCTTTATTTTGCCTCTTTCTACTCGTTTCTGGACATAATTATGCCTCGTTCTACTCATTTCTGGCCTCTATTCTGCCTCTTGCTACTAGTTTCTGACCTCTATTCTGCCTCTTTCTGCTAGTTTCTGAATCTTAATTGTTATTAATTTGATTTCATTGTTTGATTATTTATTTTATAATAGTTTTTGGATAGTTTTACTTTTTATTTTAAAGCTAAATTTCTTTATAATAAAGTAAGCTTTTTAAATGTATCTTTGTTTATTGTACATTTAGATTTAAATGGAATCTTTTTGGGAGTTTAGGTATTTTTCAAAGTGATATTGGTTCTATTAACTATGTAATATTTATATTTATGTCAACTAATTTCTGTATTTTACATAAAAGTGATTAAAGTGGATACTTTTGTCTTCCATGTTTTTTGCAGCAATATTTTTGTAACACAATACTTTTGACCTTGATGTTATGCATGAAAGCGCAAATGCATGCAAAGCAGATGTCTTCTGGAAAGAGCTAATGTTTAAAAAAGAGTTTATATTTAGTATGCAGCATAGTGCCAGGAGCAATCCATTGAAGACTTGGAATAATTCCAAAATCTGGTATGTAACTGACGGGTGCCTATGCTACAAAACGAACTATGATGTTTTAGCAGACTACAGTTCTGCTGCGCCAAGTGGAAAGTCGGTTGAAGAAAGGAAGCATTTAAAACAGTCTTCCTTTTCCTTCTGTCCACCAGGGACACAGTGGGAGAAAGAAAACACAGGCGTAAAACTGTTATGATCCCCTAAGCTCTCATAGTTTCATGTTTTACCATTTATATGTTCTCTTTTAGAAGGCAGCAAGCTAGCCTCAAAGTTTTTATCTCAACATGGACCTTAAAGAGGCGTTCAAATGTGAACAGCTGTTTCAATGCGTGTTCAATGAACTGGCAGAAGACGTGGCTATGCAGCCGTTAAATATGAGTAGGGAGGGATTAGGAAACCCCTTACTAAAGAAAATACATTACTTATAGGAAGCAACGAGTCCCTTAGGATGCGTCAAATGTAAAAAAAAAAAAAGCCTGCATTTCAAGTAAAATTTGAAGATGTGCTTGACTTTAGAAAAACGATTTTACCCTCCAAAAGTGTTTCAGCTGCAAAGTCACATTTATATATTTGGGCTCTCCAACAACAGAAACGCAGCCGGTCAGTGAATACTTATAATGAAACCTGTTTTCAAGTGTCTCAAAAAACCCACAGAGCAATGTGCAGTCAGACCATAGCCGCGGAGGCACAGGGTAGCGTTCTGCCTGAGTAACCTTAGGACACGCGCGCGCCCTGCAGAACATCAGGAGATGCCAGTTGCAGTGAAATGGAACGAGTGGGACTTTCTTCAAGTCCTTTTCCGGTGTCTGGAAATGCAAACATTGAGATTTTCTGGGTGTTTTTTTCGCAGGCAGCACGCTCATTCGAATTCCGAACCTCTATCTCTGAAATTCATTATTTTGTCTAAGACTGCTACTTATAAAAAGCAGAATAAAAGTGCTGCACTACTATAAACCATTAATCAGTAAAGGTGGAACATAAATGTACCTATTCAATCAATCAACCTAATCAATGAGCAGGAAGACGAATTTCAGTTTGGACAAAGTGGTGAAGTTTTTGAACAATAATATTCTACAGACTAACGCCTCCAAGTAATCATTGTTAGTGCTACATTAAGCCACAACAGGCATCTGCCTCATAGCTTCATATCAAAGCTTCACTAGTGGGTGCAACATATGTATTTATTTAATAGTTTTAGATAGAGCGCAATTGCCCAAGGGTGTCCTGGTCCTAGCAAACTGATACACTCTGTACAGCAACTAGCATATGTAACAAAATGGGTTTTAGAAGGGGTGGGCATAGCTCAACGAGTTTTACTCTGCAGAATTCCGCGGAGTTACCAAAAACTCAGCAAAATTCCACAAAGTAAGTTCCGCGTCACAGAGACATAGAAAATTATTTTCTTCATGAGTTGTAATAACTATATTAGCCACTAGGCTGACGAAAAATACCACAAATAGACGTACGTGTGTTTAGGAGATATTAGAGACAACATTTAAAGCATAACATGTTGGTCAGCAATCACCATCACACACACTCTATTATAACCCATCAACCTGAGCAGTGACAGCGTCATTATTTCCTCTGCGCAACATTTCCTGGGCTTGGAGTTGGATTGCGCAAGTAGCATTAGCCTGCGCCTGCCTCTTTGCACCGCATCACGCCAGTCAGGAAAGCGATTACTAACAGCGGCAGAGTAATTTACCACTGCCAGTCCAGGATCCTCATCGGTGCAGCACTTGGAGAAGACGATGCTTTGCACGAGGATGTGGCAGCCACACTGTACCAAATATCTTGGGGCATCAGGTAGGCCCTTTCTCACTGCTGGGTCTGGGGGGAGGAATGGGATTGCTCTGTTGCTGCCTTATTCCACTGTTCTACTAAGGAGCCTAATGCCATTTTATGGGCTGCAGCCTGCAAGGGACTCAGCTCCCGCTTCCCACCGGATGCCTGGGCTGCTCTAAGGCTCAGCTTGTCATATTACTCACGTCCTCAGCACTTGGCCCGCTACAGGACACCTGGCCCTCTTCGCACTGCATCCCATTCCCCCCACCCTGGCCGGAAATGACGCGCAGGACCCTGAGGGGGTCCCTGGACATAGTCACAATATCGGCCCACTCACCAGCCCTCTCACAGCAACATGCATGTCGCATAAATAAGCAGACAAGACAACTTTTTTGTTGGAGAAAAATTGCTGCAGGTTTATTATTATAAACAAATGCCAACAAGGTGGGTTATCTTACAGGCGATCCAAAGGCAAGCCGCCCCTCGCGGCCTACCACCTGATGGGCCAATTTGCATCGTGGCCTTAGCCAATCGGTGCTTAGCGGTTGTGGTGAGGAGATTTCTAGCGCGTTATTTCTAGGGCCTCTCCCCTAACCAGCCTGAACAGGTCCAAGTTTAAGTCGGGCAGGAGTGCCAAAATGTCCTCCCAAAGCCCCTTGCGCTTGGCGTAAGGTCTCCCAAGTCTAATGACGTCCTGTCGCCTCTGCACCTTGAATTACACCCAGCACAGGACTTCCTGCGCATTGGTTCCAGCGCCTCCCCTGACAAGCGCCTTGCCTACAGAGATAGAGACATGTCTGACCACTGAAATTTACCTGTCCCCCACTGGTGGCAAAGCCCACTGAAAGTTCAATGTGGTCGTTCTATCAAGTGCCGTAACATGCCGTGATGGCCAGCGAAAAAATCGTAAAAAGATCCTTGGTGCACACACCAGGTGTCACGTTCAGGATTGGGAAATTAGGAGTATTGGGTCCGATCATGAAACACTGCAAAATTTTGCAAAGTGTCAACCTACACTGCTTGCTGAACCAGGGACTGGTCACAGATGCCTGGACCCTGCTAACCGCTTGAGACCCTTATATATACATCAGAGTAGTGTCGACTAAAGATAGTGTGTCACAAGGTTCCCTAATTGGTGGATAAGGAGTATCCGCTGGAACCAGTCTGTGAAAGTGTAAATACAGTGACACGCACCTCAGTCCAGAATACCCTTGCCTGATCCTCAGAGGCACCTAGAGCCCGCTGCCCCTCCGCAGCGCATGGCGAGGGAAAACTGGCCCATAACCCCCAGACTGAGATTCAAACACTATCACCACCACAGGCTCTAGCTAAAGATTGGCTACCCATGACCTGGCAAGGCCTGAGGGAGTCCAACCACCCCTCCCCCCCCCTTAGTTGACTACCTAACCCTGGGAAAGGTAAACTTGCAGTAAAACCCAAAGGGGGGTCAGTGACCGAATACATGCCAGCTAAGAGGGCAGTGAGATGCCCAACAAGCCTACTTCCGTCAAATGGCCAAACTAAGCTCTCCCCCCAAGCTCCCCTCAACATAATGCCCCCCACCAAGCCAGACAGTTGGTCTTGTTTGCCAAAACCTGACTAAAGGGCGGGACTTGAAGACTGTCTAGGAAGATCTAGAGGAACCATCTCTAGGAGCATGCCTGCCAACCTTCACATACTACATAGGTTGGACCGCCCACTGTCTGGGCGCTAACTTCTCTGAATGGGAGAAGGCCAGAAGGATATTTAATGCCTAGACAATGCCCTTCTAATATTGAACGCAGTGTCTACTCGTGTTATCACATGTGCTATTCATCCTCCTTGCGCTGGCACTCGTTGGCCTAAGCAGTTAGGACAAGTACCCTTATAAACTGTATAACCTGTATAACTTTCGAGCATCCACCTCTTGGTGCATGCTTGCCCTCATAACATATTCATTAGTTTTTAGTAGTAGTAGTAAAGGCTTTATTCGATAAAAACGTATCTTAAAAGCATCACATTTTATACAGTACATTTACAAGTTAAAAGATGACATCACAATTTGACCATTATTTGTTAAAAATTCCCAATTAAACATTTTGTTTAAGCCTTTTTGTCCTGATGGACCATGCCCATGATAAAAACTTCGAGAGACCACAAACATACAGTGACCGTGTGTCAGACATCAAAATACGAAGTGCCTCATTATGGTGCCTGGTGCCCAATAGCATTAGTTGGACAACTCACTTCGTGGCCGCAAGCTTCTCCATCATGCGTATAAGGCCGTTTTGAGTTTTGCTTAGGCAACATCCCTTCAACACTGTGTAGAGTATCTCCTCATGTTTGTCACTTGTACAAATCGTCCCCCTTTGCCTGTCCTTCGTTGGACCCTGTAAAGCTTATAACAAGCAGCCTATACAACTGTGTATACATGTAGTGCAGCTAGGGGAACTATTACTTCCTCACTTTTACTTCCTGGCCTGTGAAACTGCAAAAGGAAACCCTACTTTGGTACCTGAAAAAAACACCAAATGAAATACTGTCAGGTAGCAGCCTCCCGTGGACTTCGCCAAGGGCCCTCCAATCGTGTCAACCCTAGTTGTTGAATTTTGACTGTTACATTTTTCCTGCCACCTCGGGACCCTTCAAGTGAAATCAGCCAACCAGGCGCCTACTTGGCCACAAACACACTAACGTGTGTCCAGAGAAGTGGAGCCAGATGGAGGCTTGTTGTATCAGCCAAACCCGGCGCGGGGCCAGACTTGAAAGTCACAGTGGGGTCAGACTGTAGGAGGTAAGTGCAGCTAGAGCAGGCCCAAGAACAATGCGAATTGCTCACGCATCACCTTAGTGACAATGAGCCACCGTACAAGAAACTGGTGATTCAGTGATCCGACTGAAGAGAATGTCACAGCGTGGGCCAGAATATAGGAGGGAATACGTGTGGCTTATGCAGGCCCAACTAATCAACAGGGCTACCCAGCGTGCTCAGGCCATGTGCTGAAGATTGCCTGTTAGTTCCCAACTATACCAACGCCTCACTATAATTACTACAAAAGGAGCACCACTTCTACAACCAGCGCATCTGCTGGCTTAGTCCATGCTGATTCTCTCACCTTGGGTGTTAAATGTTACCAGTTTGACAAGTGTGTACCCGCAACTAACTAACTAGGCGGGAAAATAGTGAGGGCCCCTCCCCCTTGTGCAACCAGGTGGGCTCCATGACAGAAAATTATAATTAAATATTTTAGTGTGTCCAGGTTAAGAAAAGCACCTGTGTAGTTCAACTGTAAAGTGTGTCACTGAAACCCTATTAGGATGGTGAAAGTTGAAAGAGTCCTTCCCCTTGCAGTTCAAAACACTTTTTGTATGCCGGTAAGCATCAGTAACCAGGGATAGTGAGTTGTGTTTCCAAGCGTTGGAAACAGCAGCTGCTCACTGTTGTTACTGTTGCTCGTATCTGTGACACCTGACCCTGCTCATTATGAGGTCCTCTTGTAATCTAATATATTGGTTATGAATGTTGCATGGACCAACACAAGGTTTCCGCAATAACAAATTAATCATTAGGCCCCCCGTGGCGTAATGATTCGGATGATGATTTCCTTCTATTAAAACATGAACTTGTTAGCCCTGAAAACTAGATAACCAGGTGTTTGTGAAGCCTCATGGTACTAACAGGTACTGAGCAGTACCGTGAATACCAACTGTGCTGCCGCTGCCCAAGAGTTTATGAAGATATCAAAAGAAACCCCTGGCAGCACAGGTTTGTTGCTGTGGAAACTTCTGAGGCATTTGCATATGTTTCAGAATTTCTTGAGTGTCCGGAATAATTTGCGCAGATGCAAAAGGGTTTTGTCAGGAAATGTGTAAAACAACTCTGCTAGTTGCACTTAACAGCGTAATACGCTCCAACGAGCCCTCTCAGTGTATATATAAATACGTGGCCTGCTAGTGTCAAATGCTTGAGATAATGGTTTCCACTTGAATACATGTAGTTATCACTAGCACAAATGTTTAACTACTATACCAGTTTACCTGCTAGCATTGTGAGGCTCCCTGGTGCCTCCAGGCCAAAATTGCGCAATCACGTGAGCTGTAACTAAAATGCTTGTTTCAAGTAATAACAGTGTGTATTGTAGGAACTTAATAGTTCGGTCATGTGCTCTCCGGCCCAGCAATGTGGCTTAAGACAAACAACAGCCCTATGGCTCGCGGCAGGAGGACAAACCTGCATGCCCCGCACACTGCTCCCGCTGTGCAGCCAAACTCATGACGCACCACCCATACCCTGACCTAGAGCGGGGCGGCGATAGTCTGGTCCAGGCCATCCAGTGCTAAGGTAATGTCTTGGGCATCAGCTGGGGTGTGAACTTGCAAGTGCCCCAGCACATATTGTGATTTCCACTTAATGCCCTACATTGATTACATAAAACCTCTGAGGAAGTACAAAGGAGGAAGGTTCTTCCCTACCTATTCCCCCTCTAGTGTGAGAAGTCTTGAACAATGCTGGAGTGTCCCGAACAGTGGGCACCTCTCAATCCCTATGTACTTCACATAAGTCCCCAGGCAACCCCACTTGTTACCCCTAACACCAATGGGAGCTTGTCCTGTGCGTGCTGTGTGTAAGGGAGAGAGACATGCATGGATGCATGACGATTAACACAAGTGCACTCATAAATCAATAGCAATGCGAGTGCCACTTAATTTGCGCTGGAAAGAGCAGTTGCTGCAGCGCCCAGCTTGCGTGATTTTATTATATTTTCCCCTTATCCAGAACAGAGATGAATGGACACTTCAATTCTACTGGCCTCCGGGGCCCGTGATTCGTAGGATGGGGAAACGCTGTAATAATTGGGTGAAGGATATCAGACCGTAGCCATAAGTACTTACAAAGCAAGCTCCAAGTCCCTCTCCTAGAGGCCTTCGCACTAAAAAGTGAACATAGCCTGGTGTATGGGCTCCAATGACCTTTCACCGCCCTCGGGTAGATATCCCCGGTGTTACTCTGTCGAAAGCCCCCGTTGCCTCAAGCCCAAACTAATTGCCCCGCTGCAGGCTCCCTGCGCAGAACTGCACATCACAACTACACAGACCGCACATACCTGTGGCCGAGACTAACCCCAACTTGGTGTATAGCGAAACAGACGTGTTTCCCCGAAACAAATAAATCTGGTTCTAACTGGGTGGCAGAGGAAGAGGGACCAACATATTGAACGTATCTGCCCACGTTTAGATTGTTATGTGCAGTGGTCGAAGTGGGGACAAAAAAGTAGGGGAACTGTGGGCGGAGACTCAGGGGGCGGGAATAAGCAGAGGATTGGATTAGTGGGCGGAGTCGGAGGTGTGGCTAAAATTAGCAAAACATACCAATTTTTTGTGCATTTGACATTTCACTGACCAGTTACAGCTTATAACGTTATTTAATTCAAACAATCAATACACATGTTTATTTGAGGTTTAATATATAAGTTGTTTATATTTAATTCATTTACAATGTGGGACATGTTTCCAATCACAGAATATTCCAAATACGCTTATAAGTGGAATCATAAGCCATTTGTCTCCGAGCCATGCAGTTTCTTTCATTGGCACTTCTCCTCCCTTTTTCTAACCATTTCTGAACATAAAATTCAGGTTTAAATTCTATGACAGGAGGCCCCACGATGTTTATGAACATTATAGAAGACAGACGATTTATTGATATTCTGTTCCACAGTGGTGTGAGCACATCATTCATTGCACTAAAGCTCCGTTCACATTCAGCAGTTGAGGTACAAAAGGTGTTTATAATGTTCACTAATGGTTTCAGGCTTCCAGGGATGCAATTTTTATTTTGTTTGTACTCTCTGAAACCAAGGATGTACTGCCTAGTACCAAATACATGCAACCTGCTACAAAGGTTTTGTAATTCTCCCTCACCATATAAGATGTTTACTGGATCTGGCCAATAAACTGGTTGTAGGAGTTTCATTCTGTGTACTAACTCTTTGTATTCGATTTGGTCATTGTTTGTGGTTGTGCATCTCGAAACATTTGATGCATTAGACATTGTCATCCCTTTTCGCAGGTTATTTGCTAAGCTCCGAATGAACTGTGCCCTATTGATGCTAACACAGCCTTTGTTCTGTTGCAGTCCTACACCATCAAATTGCATTCGTTCAGCAGCATTTAATGCAGTTGTAGCAAAGGGCCCAGGTGCATCAGCCATTGATTCAAACACTAAAATCTGCATCTGTGTTGAGCGATCGGCCTCATATGGTCATATCACGCCGCTGCAGCCTTCTGGATAGGTCACCCAATTCTGTGAGAGCATCATATAATATGCCCATATTTTCAACAAACACATCCTGGCCTCCCCTGGCTCCCCCTCACTTCCTGGCAACACTCATTACCCTGCTTCTAGCATACCCACATCCTGGTCTCCCCTAGCTCCCCCTCACTTCCGGTATTTCTCATTTCCCTGCTTCTAGTATACCCAGATCCAGCCCTCCCTCTCCACCCTCACTTCCTGGCATATCATTCATTACCCTGCTTCTAGTAAACACGGACCCATCCCTCCCTTGCCACCTTTACTTACTCCTATCAAGCATTACTCCTGCATCCAGCCCTCCCCTCGCCCACCTTGCTTCTTCTGGTATACCCGGCCCCGCCATCTCTACACTTCTGGAGACTTGCCGCAGATCACACGGGCAAGCAGAGCAGACTGCAAACTGCCCAGGGGGCACATAGGGCGAGCGGGCATAAAAAAGGCTTGAGGGGCATCAGCACAGCCTCTGCACTGTAATTGCAGGTTAAGCTGCACGGCTGGATTGAGATAGGCAGGGACAGCATTGCCGGGCCCCTACCAGCAGCACAGAGAGCAGTGGCAGATTGGGATAGATGCCCTTCGGTGGAGCAAAATGCCAACATTTTAGAAGAGTAAAGAGGGAGATTTGTTTAAAATAACCGGAAGAATGAATTTCCCCCATTGACTTCTGTTGAAAGCAGAGGCCGCAGGCAGCTGAAATCAGTGCTTAATTTGTCAAATAATATGTGCCGGGGCTCAAAGTTTTTCTCAAAAGCTCGTTAACAGTGCTGCCGAATGCAGGGTTGACAGTTGTGTCCGCTACCACCAAACACTCCCTGTGCCTTTATTTTACTTTTGCAGGTTCTTTTTCATCCCTGCTTTCTGCTCTTGTCTCTATTTTCCAGTCCTCTTTCTTTACACATATTCTGCCTTTCTCTGTTGTACTGTTTTAGTCCCCAAAAACGAGTGCTGGTGGCCACCACCTGCAACCACCTTGTCAAATTAAGCACCGGAAATGGGAGGCCTGATGACAGTGTGGGGCTTGACTTTGCCTCCTGCTTTGTTTTATTTTCAAAAGTAAGCAGCCCTCCATATAACTACAATCAGCAATTATGCAAGGAAAGCATCCACTTATTGATAATTTGTGACTAGAGCTAAGCTGGACATTACTTGGAGATAGTGCTAATTAAATCATGACTAAGTGATGTTTTTGGTTATGGCTGTTAGCGGCACTATTATGGAGTCAAGATCCCTGTATTGAAGTAAAATAAAAATGAGAAATATGAATGTGCATGCATCAGGAGAGTTGGAGTGAGCTCTCTAGGTCTCATACGGGATGGAAGTGACGTTACTAAATAAAAGAACGTATAATGCTACATTTGGGTTTCAAACTGTTACTAATGGGGAACAACTAATGCCCAGACAGTGTTGAAAAGCTTAAACAGGACAAAACAATGAAGTAATATCATCACAAAACGGGCCACGTAAAGCTGCGTAATTTCCTTTTCTTGTCGCATAATTTACTCAAACCTGCTGCATAATTTGACGCTCCCTTGCTGCATAATTCCAGTGGCACTGCTTATTGTGCCGCCTTAAAGAAATGAGGCCGGTCAGCCATTGCTTGGTGGCTGTCATAGCCACACCCACTTGAGATTGGACGGGAAATGCTTACAAATTGTGTACACCAAATAATCTCAATTCACGTATAAGAGTGCAGAGGAGAGGGGATTCCATATAACGTGCGTTTGAAGCAATCCAAACTCCAAGAAGTTCCGACCATATTAGAAACTGCCAATGCATCAGAAGGCTGTACCTGATATGAGACAGCTGTTTGGTCAAGGTCAAGGTAGAGGCTTGGTTAACGGCCACTGTGGCGTTTTATAAAAGCCAGAAAACCAGGACTACTGGAATTATGAGATTTTTTTGGCTGCTGCATTTTCTGCATAACTATGTATTTACTGCATTTGCTACATAATCCATCATCTGCTGATTCTAACAACAACAACAAATTCCAACTCAAACGGAAGAAAAGATACTAAAAATGCTGCAAAAGATGTTGCTGTACAGTGCAAGACCCTGTGCAAAGGTTCACTGGTCACCGCTCTGTGGTCAATTGCTGAATTTGGATGTTAAACTGGTACTAGTGAGGTGAAAACTTTGCCCAGTGTTAACATGTGAAAATGACAAAACATTGAAGTAATACTATCACGAAAAAAGTGGCACATTATGGTGCTTAATTTGGCTTTACTTTTCGCATAATTTAGTCAACTCTGCTGCATCAGTTGTTCCTCCCTTGCTGCATAATTCCAGTGGCCCTGCACACAACATAACATCCTTTCTCCATTCAACGGTGGGCTGCTGTAGACAACTCAGCTAATGTAGAATAACATAAAGAAGCTAACATATATAACAAGCATCACTCTCTCGTCTTTTGACAAACTTTCACCATCTGGAAGAAAAAACAAAATATTCAAAGACTTACTACAATCGTAAGCAAATCTTATGCCACAATTTACCTCAGCGAGGTACTTGTGGAATTTCAAAGGCCTTTCTTTGTTTTATTCAAATACAATCCATTTTCCCTTTCACTCTGGGGAATCCCCTTGTAAGCTTTTCCTTGTGTACATGATGCAAGCTATTTTTGGTTCAGGAGAGAAACAACAATCAATGCACACCTGCTGATTGGGAATAGCAAGAGACTCTGGAATAAATGGGGTTCTGAAGCCACGTAATTCTCTACATAAGCAGGTATAAACAAAACATGTGCCGCATAATCCATCATCTACTGCATAATGTGCTGATTCCAACAGCCAGAGAGATGCATCTTGCTCAAATGATCAAAGGTTACTTAAAAACCGAATAGCACCAGGCATCGTGCGGTTCAAAGGCAGACCCTTTGCAACAGTGTTCAGTAGCTACACCAATACTACTGAAAAATGGCATATGTGAGTGCTGAAAAGACAAGACACTGTAAAAAATACTGCAACAGATGGCGCCAAAGAATGCTGCGTAATATGCCTTTTCTTCGTGGATAGCTTACTCAATGCTGCCACATAATTTGGAACTGGATTAGTGCATAATTCTAGTGCGCTATATTGAAGAAACCTCTACCTTGCTAAATGTACACAATATATTTTTTTACTATACTGTTAAGGGCGTAATTGAACTATGTTTATGCTTTTTGACACGCTTTTTGCTGATGCTGTTCAGCATTGGCAAATGGAAAAAATATTATTTGCCAATGCTGCGATCGCCATAAAAAAAATGACCACAGATGCACGCAGGCCCTTCAAAAAAGAAAAATGCAAAATTAATGCAAGCATTCAATGATTGGCAAAGCCGATAGGCATCACCTATGACATCTAGCAGCTTTGTCAATGTTTCGCACCTATGTTGTAAACCAGTGTGTTTGGACAAAGACACAGGCGGGGGAGGAATTTTTTTAAAAAGTGCTATGACGCTCCCAGCGCTGGCTGTGTATCATAACGCTTTTTTGTTTGCACCAACGAACCAATACAGAGGGATGCTGAGAGGCAACACGGAGGAAGAGCAGTAACATGGAGGGAAGGAGAGAGGTCAGGACTGGTGGACAACCGAGGATAGTGAAGAATTGTGAGGTGTGAATCACGGGCTTACAGCAGCCGCAGGGCTATCAGAGTAGCCGTTTTCGCACCATGCTACACTGATGGCCCTTTCAGTCTCACTTTGCAGGCCCATTAGACACAGCGGGGAAGGGGAGGAGGTCGGGCGCACTGCAGAGGCCTTCTGAATATTCACGTTGCACCACTCATGCAGGGGGAAAAAAAAGGGTGTACTTTTAAAGTATGGCAATTTTACAGTCCCCGGTACGCTCTTTCAAAAGTAAGAAGTAGGGGAACGGACTAACATAATTTTAAGAAGTAGGGGCACGCCGTGCCCTTCCGTCCCCGCCCACTTCTAACGCTGGTTAGCAGTAAACTTCCCCGATGGAGTACATAGAGAGCGGAAGGCTCTGGGACTCGGATATAATCGATAACCCCAAACCCTGCATAATTAAGTTCTCTGTTTTTAAAAGCAGGGAGGAAAACTGTTGGATTACGGAGGGGTTCCTCCCGATATAAACGGGGGCCTAAGGCAACCAAGGACATACCTGAAGAAAGCCGATTCGATTCTCGCTGTAACGATAGTCCATCCGGGCGTGGACACGGATTCAGCTGTTTGCCAAGTTCGAGTCAAAACCCCGCGTTTTGAAGGGAGAGCATCGGAGGCCACACCCCTCCTCTTAGCAGCAGTGGAGTCCGGGGCCGAGTCAAGCAAAAGCAAAAACCCGAAGTGGATGCAGGGCCACATATCCGCATCGATACATAAAGATTTGAAATTG
The DNA here is from genome assembly GCF_964261635.1 of Lissotriton helveticus. Lineage (NCBI taxonomy): Eukaryota > Metazoa > Chordata > Amphibia > Caudata > Salamandridae > Lissotriton > Lissotriton helveticus. The sequence continues at coordinate 750,989,215 of NC_136061.1, forward strand.
CTAAAATAGCCTATCTGTACGAAAGGGGTCTAGTTGGACAGACACAAGCGCCAAGACGCGGTGAAATGCTTCCTATCCCGTTCTGATCCGAGAATTGCCGAGACAACTCGGATACAGTCGGGAGTCTCAGAGCCCATCGCTCAGAATAGTCAACCCTTTATAAGTCCAAGAGAGAGATGAAAGAAAACAACAAAACATTTTTGGAAACAATATATCGATAAAACTAAAATAGTAAAAAAGTAACAAACAGAGGTAAGAAATGTTGCAGGAGCAAACAAGAAATCAGGGGCCAATAGGCATCCGAATGCTAGATGGCCCTCCAGATGGTTTATACCACAGTGACCCGAGGCCAAAAGCATTCAGGACAATCATCCTGCAGATGTTCTCAGATTTTCTATAGGATAGCATTCTCCCAAGGGCACCAGTCATTTAGGCCGCGTCAAGGAGAAAAATCCAATAAACCTCACGTTTTTTTCTCAATGAGGTGGCATCCTTCCCTGGAACATGGCGAACCCTTTCCAGAATAGACCACTTGAGATCTGCCTCAGAGTGTTTGGCCATTGTCCAATGAGCCACAAGTGGAGCCCCACTCCTCTGTTTGCGGATATTCGATTTATGTTTGCCAATTCGAGTTCGACACTCGCGCCCGGTTTCACCGACATAAGGAAGTCCACATGGGCATATGATTACATAGACAATATTCGTTGTTCGACAGTTGCTCATATTCCTGAGCAAAACATTGCGTTTCCCGATCATCAAGGCATTGCCAGTGATGGCATGTGGGCATGCCTGGCATGTTCCACAGCGATGGTTCCCTTCAATCACTGGTAGACCAAACATTTCAACCTGTTTAGGTTCTTTTGGGGTCAGGACTCGCCCCTGCACCAAATAATTACGGAGATTTTTATTACGACGAAACGCAAAAATGGGTTTCGTTATTTGGTTTTCAGAGTCGTTAGTGTTCAGAATATGCCATTGGGAGTTAACCACTTGCCGAAGTTTATGATCAATCATTGAATGTTTGGTGACACATACCAAGCGCTCTTGTTTTTTGTCTCTTTGATTATGAAACATGCTGTCCCTGTCATAGTACCTCGCACGTTTGAAAGAGTCTTGAATGAGACGGTGTAGAGAAGCTGAAAGAACGCAGTGGTACCCGATGATGAGAAGCTGATGAGAAGCTGAAAGAGCCCGGTGGTACCCAATGATGGATCCAGGATGAGAGGTACCTGCAAGCAGAGGGGACAGAGTTCATGCCACTCAGGAGTGACCCGGACACACGGAAGATGAATGCCCACCGATGTCGGAAGATGCAGGAGAGTTGATGGTGATCTTGGTGCTGTAGCTGTGCGGACCATGCGGTGCTGTGAAAGAACAGTTGCCATTTACGAACTGACCCGCGTTGGATGTCTAGAGGCAGGGGGTCGGTGTCCGGCGGGAGCACCAACAAGCCTTGGTAGCGGCAACAAATGTGACAGAAGAAAAAGGTGCAGTGTCGGGACCAACAAGAGACTCACCAAGTGTAGGTGAGTCAAGGTAGGCCTCAGCAAACAGAGGAGCCCACATGAACAAAAGAAGACCCTCAAGGGGACCCACCGGCCGAAGGCACAGGAGTCGCAAGAGGACCTTGTGCAGATCACCAAGAATACAGTCCCAGGGTGCAGAGAATGTGATGAGGATGAAGATCTTGGTAGCAAGAGATGCTGGAGACTGGAGCTTCTTGGAGCTTGAAGATCTCTGGAGAAGAGAGTTAACAAGCTTTGGCAATGGCAAGTCGGCACGTTGCACAGGGGTCCTGCTCCACCTGTTCAGATGAGGGCTACTAGTTTCATACTTGCTAAGAAGATGCTGCAGACCTCAAGGGAGTTGCAGATCCACCACCTGTGTTGCTGAACCTCTTCGAGTCCATGGGAGCTCAGGAACAGCGGACCGGTCGGCTTCGTCATGATGCCTGCACGTGCAGGGGAGTGACTCCTTCACTCCAAGGGAGATTACTTTGGGTAACCATGATGCCAACAGGTCTATTGAAGATCCTGGAAGAAACACAGACAACAAAGAAGTCTTACTGAACAGCGAGACCGGGAGTAGCAGGAGTCTTTCTGGTGCAGTCTTGGTTCCCAAAGCGAAGTCCAACGAAGTCCAAAGTGCCCAGATGGTTGAAGATGAAGTGGTTTGGGATCTGAATCTTGTCCCACAAGGAATCTAAAGGACCACCCACAGGTAAGCCCTTAGGTACCCTAAATAAAGGGTTGGTACGATTCAGGGGTCCTTCCCAGAGGAGGGGCTGGACAGTGGGGAGGATACTCCCATGTCCTTTGCCAGTTTTACACCAGAGCAGGAGCCAACTGCTCCCTGAACTGGTACCAACTGGAGTATGCAAGGAGGGCACCAAATGTGCCCTTCAAAGCATTCTAGTGGCACTGGGAAGTGCCTCCAACCCTGGCTCAGTACATGAAGTCCTGTCTGGGAGGTGATCACAACTCCCTGTGACTGGAAACCTATTGGCCTGCCTTCTCCTGCTTGAACTTGGCTCAGCAGCAGGAGGGCAGAATTGTGTCTGTGGTCGGCAGCAGCCAAAGCTTGCTGTCAGGCTCTGGAAGACTGGTACCAGGAGACCTGAGGGCTTCCCAGAGGGGCCCCACAGTGCATGGAATCATACCTTCAACACCGTTGTTGGGGTAGAATTCCAACATGTTTGATACCAAACACACCAGTGTTCTTTAAAGCCAGTTTAGAGTTAGCCAGCACGTAAGGACACATGACCACTCTATGATCGCCATGGCTGATGCACTTACAACCTGTGAAAATGGACTCCGAGGATTGTAGGGGTGCCCTGCTCATGAAGTGGCACCCTCACACTTACAACCAAACACTCTGCCTTTAGGATTAAAGCCCTGCCTTAGGGGTGACTTACAGGTTTTAAGTGTAGTGACCTCAGATATGTCGTAAGTGGTGCTAGCACCAGCTTACACAGGGTGCCTGTAGCCACAATTTGAGTTGCCTCTCATGGGTGGAATAAAACATACTTCAGCCCATGGGGACCCCTGGTGTACCTATGTCCTGGAGGAGACCTTAGTACCATATACTGGGACTTACAAGGGTACACCAGTAGCCAATCTGGGGTGTCCCTAAGTACTCACCAAGGTCCAATTTAGGGAGGAAGCACCGATACTGGGGTCCTGATTAGCAGGATCCCAGTCAGACTAGTCAGAATAAAGGGATGAGTAGTAGGTCGGTAAACACATGGAACAACCATCCGCTGAGGTAGAGGTGGAAGTGACTGCACACCCACTTGATAGCTAGTGCTTCTCGTTCTATCTGGGAATATCAAGCCTCTGTTGGTGTGAGGGCTTTGCTGGCGAACGAGAGTCACACCCACTTGCCCGATTCCACTTCTTGGGTGAGCACAGCTCCCAGGCCTATGGGGCTGGTGTCTACCAACAGCTCAGTGTGTCTCTTGGCGTCGAGCCTTGGTTGTCTTATTGAGTAGAGCCTCCTTGATATTCTGGAAAGCCTCCTCTTCACTGCATCTCCACTTCCAGGGTGTGTCCTTCTTGGTAAGAGATCGTAGAGGCTCGGTCACAGTCGCTAGGTTTGGAATGAAAATGCCACAGTATGTGGTCATTCCCAGGAAGCTGTGCACTTCTGGCATGGTGGTTGGAGCCGGTGCTTGCTTGATGGTGTGGGACTTACAAGGGTCTATTTGAACTCCTTCCTGGTTGAACACGTAGACAAAAAACTCGATTGAGTTCTGGAAGAAGGAGTACCGGTCTTTATGGAGGGTGACTCCAGGATCAGATAGCAGTTTCAACAATACTCGGAGGTGCCGGTGATGTTCTTCAGCGGTCATTGAGTGAAACAAGATGTCACTCCTTACATTCATAATACCATGTAAGCTGGACAGTGTTTCCCAGATTGCATCTTGAAACGCCGCTGCGGAGATTCCAAAGTTCTGCCGATTGTACCGGCGTAGCCCTAGGTGCATGGAAAATGTAGTTATATAGTGGCTCTCCTCCGCTAGCATCAGATGGTGGTACTTGGCATTAAGGTCCAACTTGAAGAAACACCATGAGCCATTAAGGTCTGCGATGATGTCATCCGTCATGGGAGTTATGTGCCTCTTGTGTTTGATGGCTTGATTGGGGGGCGCATATCTACACATAGTCGTATCTTTCCTGGTTGCTTCACTTGTTGGCGATCACCATGGGGAACACCCATGGCATCAGACCAGAGAATCGCTCCTTGTTTTTCGAGTTTGCTGAGTTCTTGCTGTACCAGTGGTCTCAGGTGGAACCGTGCCGGCCGGTGCAGAAGGGATACGGCTTGATGGGTTTGTCGATGTGTAGTTTGATGGGAGGAACTTTCAGACACCCAAGTCCTGCGAAGAGCTCTAGGAACTAGCTAAGGATCTCTTCTGTCTAGAAGGCCTTTACTGTGTGTGCAAAAACTACTGGACTCAGGTCCTCCACGGTGTGGCTTCCAACAAGGGTATCTGCTTCCTTGTCGATGATGTGGAAAGTGGTTGTGATCTCTTGGCCCTTTGCTATTATTTGGTTGGTCATCCACCCTTTCAAGGGTAACAGTGGCTGGCTGCCATATGTAAGAATCTTGATATTAGTCTGAGACAGAGGTCATTGAGGCTGGAGGCTTATGTACTACTGGATCCCTATTAGGTTTACATGAGCCCCAGTTCGGGTTCGACTGTTCTCAATGAGCACAGGGTCAAGACTGATTTGCATATGGTTGGGTCCAAACTGGAATCACATGGTGAGCAAAAAATTGGAGATAGTGCTAATTAAATCATGACTAAGTGATGTTTTTGGTTATGGCTGTTAGCGGCACTATTATGGAGTCAAGATCCCTGTATTGAAGTAAAATAAAAATGAGAAATATGAATGTGCATGCATCAGGAGAGTTGGAGTGAGCTCTCTAGGTCTCATACGGGATGGAAGTGACGTTACTAAATAAAAGAACGTATAATGCTACATTTGGGTTTCAAACTGTTACTAATGGGGAACAACTAATGCCCAGACAGTGTTGAAAAGCTTAAACAGGACAAAACAATGAAGTAATATCATCACAAAACGGGCCACGTAAAGCTGCGTAATTTCCTTTTCTTGTCGCATAATTTACTCAAACCTGCTGCATAATTTGACGCTCCCTTGCTGCATAATTCCAGTGGCACTGCTTATTGCGCCGCCTTAAAGAAATGAGGCCGGTCAGCCATTGCTTGGTGGCTGTCATAGCCACACCCACTTGAGATTGGACGGGAAATGCTTACAAATTGTGTACACCAAATAATCTCAATTCACGTATAAGAGTGCAGAGGAGAGGGGATTCCATATAACGTGCGTTTGAAGCAATCCAAACTCCAAGAAGTTCCGACCATATTAGAAACTGCCAATGCATCAGAAGGCTGTACCTGATATGAGACAGTTGTTTGGTCAAGGTCAAGGTAGAGGCTTGGTTAACGGCCACTGTGGCGTTTTATAAAAGCCAGAAAACCAGGACTACTGGAATTATGAGATTTTTTTGGCTGCTGCATTTTCTGCATAACTATGTATTTACTGCATTTGCTACATAATCCATCATAATCCATCATCTGCTGATTCTAACAACAACAACAAATTCCAACTCAAACGGAAGAAAAGATACTAAAAATGCTGCAAAAGATGTTGCTGTACAGTGCAAGACCCTGTGCAAAGGTTCACTGGTCACCGCTCTGTGGTCAATTGCTGAATTTGGATGTTAAACTGGTACTAGTGAGGTGAAAACTTTGCCCAGTGTTAACATGTGAAAATGACAAAACATTGAAGTAATACTATCACGAAAAAAGTGGCACATTATGGTGCTTAATTTGGCTTTACTTTTCGCATAATTTAGTCAACTCTGCTGCATCAGTTGTTCCTCCCCTGCTGCATAATTCCAGTGGCCCTGCACACAACATAACATCCTTTCTCCATTCAACGGTGGGCTGCTGTAGACAACTCAGCTAATGTAGAATAACATAAAGAAGCTAACATATATAACAAGCATCACTCTCTCGTCTTTTGACAAACTTTCACCATTTGGAAGAAAAAACAAAATATTCAAAGACTTACTACAATCGTAAGCAAATCTTATGCCACAATTTACCTCAGCGAGGTACTTGTGGAATTTCAAAGGCCTTTCTTTGTTTTATTCAAAATACAATCCATTTTCCCTTTCACTCTGGGGAATCCCCTTGTAAGCTTTTCCTTGTGTACATGATGCAAGCTACTTTTGGTTCAGGAGAGAAACAACAATCAATGCACACCTGCTGATTGGGAATAGCAAGAGACTCTGGAATAAATGGGGTTCTGAAGCCACGTAATTCTCTACATAAGCAGGTATAAACAAAACATGTGCCGCATAATCCATCATCTACTGCATAATGTGCTGATTCCAACAGCCAGAGAGATGCATCTTGCTCAAATGATCAAAGGTTACTTAAAAACCGAATAGCACCAGGCATCGTGCGGTTCAAAGGCAGACCCTTTGCAACAGTGTTCAGTAGCTACACCAATACTACTGAAAAATGGCATATGTGAGTGCTGAAAAGACAAGACACTGTAAAAAATACTGCAACAGATGGCGCCAAAGAATGCTGCGTAATATGCCTTTTCTTCGTGGATAGCTTACTCAATGCTGCCACATAATTTGGAACTGGATTAGTGCATAATTCTAGTGCGCTATATTGAAGAAACCTCTACCTTGCTAAATGTACACAATATATTTCTTTACTATACTGTTAAGGGAGTAATTGAACTATGTTTATGCTTTTTGACACGCTTTTTGCTGATGCTGTTCAGCATTGGCAAATGGAAAAAATATTATTTGCCAATGCTGCGATCGCCATAAAAAAAATGACCACAGATGCACGCAGGCCCTTCAAAAAAGAAAAATGCAAAATTAATGCAAGCATTCAATGATTGGCAAAGCCGATAGGCATCACCTATGACATCTAGCAGCTTTGTCAATGTTTCGCACCTATGTTGTAAACCAGTGTGTTTGGACAAAGACACAGGCGGGGGAGGAATTTTTTTAAAAAGTGCTATGACGCTCCCAGCGCTGGCTGTGTATCATAACGCTTTTTTGTTTGCACCAACGAACCAATACAGAGGGATGCTGAGAGGCAACACGGAGGAAGAGCAGTAACATGGAGGGAAGGAGAGAGGTCAGGACTGGTGGACAACCGAGGATAGTGAAGAATTGTGAGGTGTGAATCACGGGCTTACAGCAGCCGCAGGGCTATCAGAGTAGCCGTTTTCGCACCATGCTACACTGATGGCCCTTTCAGTCTCACTTTGCAGGCCCATTAGACACAGCGGGGAAGGGGAGGAGGTCGGGCGCACTGCAGAGGCCTTCTGAATATTCACGTTGCACCACTCATGCAGGGGAAAAAAAAGGGTGTACTTTTAAAGTATGGCAATTTTACAGTCCCCGGTACGCTCTTTCAAAAGTAAGAAGTAGGGGAACGGACTAACATAATTTTAAGAAGTAGGGGCACGCCGTGCCCTTCCGTCCCCGCCCACTTCTAACGCTGGTTATGTGTGACATTCTCATCATTCCCGTGGAATGAGCGATACTTCCTTGCTAGAAGTGACCCCTTTGCGAGCATGATCCAGACAATGAAGACGATAAAACAAGTTATCAGAATTTGGCATCAATTCAAAGAAACAACCCTTAAGTAGATCGTGCTACTGCTACCAAGCACCAGAAATGGGCGGACCCTGCATGCTGCAGATTTGCCGTTGAGAAAATAATGGAAGGCAGATAATGGACTCTCCCGTAGCGCCCACATCCAGGCTCACCCCCCCCCCCCCACCACACACACAAGTTCCAGCGTCACCCGAAGAGCTACACCCTTACTCCAAGCTTCTCCCAAACTTGACCCAGCGTCGCAGCACATCCTAACACTCGGAGTTGGGCAGAACTTCCTTCGCGTCAGCAATACCCGTTTCTTAAAATCGACCAAAAGCTACACTCTGCGGCAGGGGGTTGTGCCAACTATTATTCCGGGGATGCGTAGCTCTCCGCCACCCGGCACCAGCTGAACAGTCATGGTTCGGGTCTGGGCAAGCTTGTGCCACCCCACCCATCTGTGTGGTGAGATGCGATGCAGCTGGAACAACTGCTAAGATATAACAACTAAACATTTACAGGTGAGAAAGATGATATTCCTCTAACCCCTTTCGCTTTCCAAACCTTAACCCCTTACTGTCCGCCGTGCAGCCCCCCTCCACCCCCCACTCCTCATTGCGCTGCAGCCTGAGCCCCAGCACCAGGGTCAGCAGCGGGAAATACAAGGGGGGGCCAATAGGCCCCCACGCAAGCATGGCGGGGCCCGGTCCCTCCCATAACCCGTCCCCTTCGGGGCCGCGTTCCCCGCCCCCCTCGCCCCGGAGGTACTGGTGTGCTTCCGGGGCGAGGGGGCGGGGTCGCGTCGGCGAAGGGGTTAAGAGCCTGGGGAGCGCGGGAAGCGGCCTCTTTGTGCCCGCGCTCCCCAGGCTCGCTCCTCGCCCCACCGTGGGGCCGTTTAATTTTCTCTCTTTGTAATTTTCAGGTGCGTGCTTTGTAGCGGCGGACGACTGCGAGGAACGAAGCATTTCCGAGGCGGAGCGGGGTAAATTGCCGGAACCGAGCGGAGAATAGTAGACAACGGAGGACGCCGGTGTGGGTGTTCACGGAGGACGCCGGTGTGGGAGTTCGAGGTCGTCACGTTCGCTTCGTGGTTTGCGGAGGGGTGCAGTGTCGGAGCTCAGGCCGGGAAACCATCGTGACACAAGGTATTTTGCGGGGCGGGCGGGGGTTAGTCAAGCGATCCTGCGAACGGGCAGAGAAGAGCTGGCCTGATCGCGTAAGTCCTGTTTACAGTAACAAGCTGAACGCCAGGGTAAGCGGGGCATCTGAGGGCGGGCGTGTGTTGAGGACTCGTTTTCCAGGCACAGCTCGGGGTTACATCACGCCGATTGGCATTGCGTGTAGCGAAAAACAATTTTATAAGCACAGGAGTGTCTGGGGAACGGTGGCCGGGTGAGGGGGTTTGTTTTACATCCCACAAGCGCGGGCCGGGCTCGGCTCCAGGTGTTATACGCGATCATTTGAACAGAAACGAAGTTAAGCAGGGACAGCTAGGGCAGGAGCCGGAGGGGAGACCAAAGTACCTTTGTTAGTAAAAAGAACGGATATAAAGTGCTAGAGTCGGCTGTGGTTTTTATAATTTAACTGTATGCTGGGAATTATTGCCTCTTTTCACTGTCTTATATTTTAACAGACCAAGTATACCTATTTAGTGAGGAATAACTAATATAAATCGCAATAGTCGACTGTGTGTTATTATTTCACTGAATTAGCACGCTAAAGGTACATCTGCCGGGTTAGGCTGTTATTTTATTGCCTGTTTTCACTGTTTTATATTTTAACTGAATTGGCCGGTTTACGTGGTGATTTATTACTCATTTTGCGTGTTTATGTACAGCAGCGGGAATAAGATAAAGATAAAGTTTTGAAAAGGTTTACCGTGGGTTGTACCGCTGGGAAAGGGGATCTGAGGGTATGTTTTGCTTGCCTGACGAGGTTATAACGTTCTTTCTAATTTCAGGGGGACAAGCTTAGGACCTAGGTCCGTGTGATCCAGCTCGTGCACCTTCAACTGGGTCAGGTACGGAGCACGGTGTGCTCATAAATATGTCTCAAAGAAGGGGGCGTGGCAATCCAAATGTGGGTTTAGTGTTACAAAAAATGATGCGCAGAATGTCTGCAATGGATAAGAGACTGGGGAAGGTTGATAAAATGGATAAGGCTTTAGCGGTTCTGGGGGCCAAAGTAGATGCCCAGGCCGGTCCATCTGGTAGACCCAAGCGGACGATAGTACCGCCCAAGCCAAGGGGCGTCTTTGTGTCACCACCCAGGCGAGCAAGAAATAAGAGGGTGGGGGGGCAGCCACAGAATATTAGTCCCATCCTACCTCCTGCTGGACCAATTCTGCCACCACAGGTACCCCCTGCTGCCCCACTCCCGCCATTTCAGGTCCCGGTGCCCGTTCCAGCCCCGGTGCCCCAGTTGCCAGTGGCAGTACCAAATGTGCCAGTAATACCGGCGGCGGCACCAGTGCCACCCGTCGCGCCACCACAGGCTCCGGTGCCCCTAGGTGCGGGCCCTACTCCCACTCCCGCGCCAGGGCCCGTGCCGATAGACCTGGCAGCTCAGGTGGCGGCTATTCTCCCTTGGTTAGGGGGGGGGTGCGTTGCCGGTCAATACTGCTTTGACAACGGAGCAACAAACATTGGTGACTCAGATATTGTTGGCTAGTGGTAGGGGCGCAACGCCGCCTACACCGGTTTCTCCCCAAACAGGTCCAGCGAATGATGGAGGCGGTGCCAAGACCGCGGAAGCAATGTTACCCAACGACAATGGGAATGGTAAGGAGATTGCCCTGCCTTTGCTGGGCGTAGGAACATTGCCCTCTAGGGGGGAGTGCTTAGCACAGCATGTGTCACAGAGTGTAAAGGAATTGATCTGGGCCGACAAGTATGTGAACATGTTTTCATTACTGATAGATAACAGGGAATGGGAATATGCAAAATCGCAGAAAGAAATGTTGTTGCCCAGTGAATGGAGAGCGAAGTTGTACAAGTTTAGGGTGGAAGAAAACCTCATCAACTGGCTGAGGGCTTTTGCAGTGTTCGGCGCAGTAATGGGCGAACGTTTTAAGGGGATGCAACCAGCCATGAACTGCTACCAAAGTAGGATAACAATGTTCCATGAGAATCATGCAGGGGATGTATGGAAGGAATATGATGTCGCTTTCAGAAAGTCCAAAGAATTTGATAAAACTTTATCATGGGACAAGGTAGACTCTATCTCATGGCACAATCAATTCGAGAAGGGTCAGGGGGCAAGCACAAGCACAAATGCGGGTAGAGGTTATTTCCCCAGGCCGCAGCAGGCGTTTCAACAGCCCTTTCGATCAGCACCGGGAGGGGAGACGGCCCAAAAGCAGAGAGCGAATGGAGGGGCAAAGGGGGTATGTTGGGACTTCAATAGGCGGACATGCAACAGGGCACCAGGTACCTGTAAGTTCAGGCACGCATGTAGCGTATGTGGCCACACGTCCCACCCCGAAACAACATGCCGAAATAAAAATGGTGGTGCAGGAAGCAGGGGTAGGAGGAAACCTGAATAGTAAGATCCACCCGCTAATAGCACATTCACCCATCCAGCTGTCAGCATTGATCCCCTGGTTGAACAGGTACCCGAGTCACACGTCTGCTAGATTATTACAAGAGGGTTTCACACATGGTTTTCGAATTCCTGCTGGGGGGTATGTCGGGAGACCACAGTGTAGGAATCAGCTATCAGTCCTTGCCAATCCAACAGTGGTGTCAACAAAAATAGCTAAAGAAGTGCGTTTGGGGAGGGTAGCAGGACCATTTCACGTCATTCCCACGCAGAATTTTGTGTGCTCTCCTCTGGGGGTGGTGCCTAAGAAAGAACTAGGGGAATTTAGGCTCATCCACAACTTATCCGCACCAAGGGGGGCGTCATTGAATGATGCTATTGATGATACAATTTGCTCTGTGAAGTATGCGTCCTTCGATCAGGCAGCGGGCATGCTGAGGAGTTTGGGCGCAGGTACACTGATGGCTAAGTCAGACATTGAGTCAGCCTTTAGACTACTCCCGGTTCACCCAGAGGACCAGCACCTGCTGGGTTTCTCCTTTAAGGGAAAGTACTACATGGATAAGTGTATGCCCATGGGTTGCTCTATTTCATGTGCTTATTTTGAACAGTTTAGCTCCTTTTTGGAATGGGCATTAAGACAACATACGGGTCACCAATGGGTGATGCACTACCTGGATGACTTTCTTTTTCTGGGCCCGGCGGGTTCACGGGAGTGTGCGTCGGCATTGCAGGAATTTTGCGTGCTCATGCGCTCTTTCGGGGTCCCGTTGGCGCAGGGGAAGACAGTTGGACCAGTGACATGCCTGGAATTTTTAGGCATCGAACTGGATTCTGTTGAGGGGTGTTTTAGATTACCAGCAGAAAAGATCCAAAAATTCAAACAGACTCTAGGACTGTGCTTACAAGCGAAGAAGGTGAATTTAGGGCTGTTGCAGCAGACAGTGGGACAGTTGAATTTTGCGTTGAGAGTAATTCCTATGGCTCGCCCATTTTCACGCTCAATTGCACAGGCCATGAGGGGTCTTCGTGAAAAACATCACCGGACACGGCTGTCTGCTGAGGTGCGCCAGGACATGCGGATATGGATGGCATTCCTGGCGGATTTCAATGGAAGAGTGCTGTGGGGTGCACCCACGGTGTCTTCGGAGGACATTGGTTTATGGACCGATGCGGCGGGCAGTGTTGGGTTTGGTGCCATCCTTGGCAAGAAATGGGTGGCGCAGAAGTGGCCCGCCTGGTGGGAGGAGAGCGGGCTGACGGTGAACATTGGTTTCCTCGAGCTCTTCCCAATCTGGGTGGCACTGAAAGTCTGGCCCGAGGAACTGGCCAACAGATCGGTAATATTCTGGTCAGACAATATGTCGGTGGTTGAATGCATCAACCAACAAGCTGCAAGGTGTCCACTCATTTTACGCTTGATAAAAGAGATTGTACTGTGTTGCATGACAAGGAATGTACTTTTCAGAGCAAAACATGTCCCAGGGGTGTTAAACAATGCAGCTGATGCCCTTTCTCGCTTTAAGATGCAGGTGTTCAGGGATCACTTGCCGGAGGCAGAGACAGCGCCAGCCCAATTCCCGGCGATTCTTTGGCAAATTGGTGCCCCCAACTACATGACCTCGTGGCAGCCAGCCTAGCACCCAAGACCAGGACGGCATACGAAGGGGAGTTCAGGTCTTACTGTCACTTTCTGGGACAGGGCTGGGAGAGTAGCTGGACTATGGAGGCTAGCTTCAATGAGTATTTAGGCAGCCTACACAAGGAAGGGCGCACGGTGGCAACAGCCAACAGGCACAAGGCCGCTATCTCCTTTTTCGCACGGGCACGGGGGGGCAGGGACCCTACACACAGCTTCCAGGCCCATAGGGCATTAAAAGGATGGCGGCGCATGCAGCCCCCCTCCGTAGATTCCAGGAAACCCATAGGTTTTGAACGTCTGTCAGCTGTTCTCCTCGCGCTGCCGGACACATGTAGCTCTACATCTGAGGTGGGCCTATTTAAAGCGGCTTTCTCTTTAGCCTTCTATGGGGCATTCAGGGTAGGTGAACTCGTGGCGGCCAACAAAGGTGATAAGATAGGCGGCCTTCAGCTGCAGGATATCAGCATAAGGGGCGACACTATGTGGATCAGCATCAGGAAATCTAAAACTGATCAGGACGCTAGGGGCCAAAGTTTGGCGTTACATCGGGCAAGGAACAATCCCTGCTGCCCGGTGACACATGTGGAGGAACTAATAAGACAGCGGGCACAGGAGTGTGTGGGGTCACTGCTGATGCATGGGGATGGGACTCCTCTTACCAGGTTTCAGTTCCAGAGGGTACTATCCATGAGCATGGCAAAAGCGGGTTATAATCACAAAGAGTTTGGGACACACTCCTTCCGGATAGGGGCAGCCACAGAAGCAACAGCTAGGGGTTTGACCACAAAGAGTGTGCAAAGAATTGGGAGATGGTCCTCAAGCGCTTATAAACGCTACGTGCGGTTGCACATGTTGTGAGAGCTGCCGCCATGTGGAGTATTGCTAATACCTGCTGTTTTTCTGGTTATTTACAGTTTCACGGGCCTGTGACGCAGGACGGAAACTACCCATGGAGCATCAAGGCAACTTTACTACAGCATGGAGGGACCAGGAGGACAGACAGAAGACCGTAGTCATTTGGGTAGTGGGGCATTCATATGTCAAACGTGCTAACAAAATTTTTCTTGCAGGTTCAGGCAAACAAAGGGTGGAAAGTAGGGGGTGCAGGGTCTCCTTCCATGGCAGGGGGGGGCTCCGCCTCAATCAGTTCAGGGACTATATGTCGGACTTATTAGCGCGACATACTACACCACCCTCGGCGGTAATACTTCACTTAGGGGGGAATGATCTGGCAGGTCTGGGCAGAAGGGTCCTCCTGGAAGAAATTATATCTGCAGCGGGTTGGCTAGCAAAGCGGTTACCAGGTAGTGTTGTAGTATGGTCACAACTGATACCAAGGATGCAATGGAGGGGGGGAAACTCAGTCAGCGCGTTGAACAGCTCGTTAAAGAGGGTCAACAACAAGCTGGACAGGTTATTTAGGACTCCGGTCTTACAGACCATCCCTCACGGTTGCATTTGGGGGGAACACTTCTACTTGCGGGATGGGGTGCACTTAACAGAGGAAGGGAATGCCCTTTTTATAAGAAACATCCTGGCATGGGTGGAAATTTTTGCAGGAGGAGTATGACCTTTCTAGAAGGGGGGAGTTCTGGGGGGGGGCCAGATAGTCGGTTAACTACCTGGCCTGTGGCGGTAAGGTCATTAATCGGTGAGCAGCATTTTAAGGTCCTTACGGGGGGGGCGGACCCATACACGAAAGGGGCCGCCCGCGGGAGGGGCCATTTGGTCTCTCTCAGAACTTCAGGGGCAGGAGATGGTCTCCATTAATTTAAAGGGTGCGGGGGAGGGAGTCTACGCTTTCCTCAGGCTGGTAGCCACCCCTCATAACACTATGACGTCACTAAGGTGCGCGAGTGTCTGGGCCCTCCTGTTATGGTTAAATGGAGTTCGGGGAGCGCACGTGGGTGTAACGTGCCCTGGGTTGCGCATGCGCATCTTCAACGCGAGAGCGCAGCTGTAAAAGGATCTGACACCGGTTGGCGACCTTGCCGTAGGCCTTTATTAAAGTTATTAAAAAGTTATTAAAAAGTATTGGAAATATTAGAATGCAGTTTAATTTTCAGGATGATTAGATTACGTTAGGAGACACGCTGTATTAGCTATTTGTTAAGGTTAGCCCATCATACCATGTCGAAACGGATGTCAATCTAATATTCTGAAAAGTGTGCATTTTAATAATTGTCAGAAATGTTTATTTGATTAAAATTTTTGATTTGTTTTTATATTTTAATAAATACGGCCAGGGGGGGGGGCCCCGTACCCCCCCCTTGACTTCCAAAGACCCACATGTGTTGACTGGTTGAATTGGGTAATTCAGTCGGTGTTCAAGGGGGGAGGTGGCCGGCAGTCCAAGACCATGATACAAGGGGGGGCCAATAGGCCCCCACGCAAGCATGGCGGGGCCCGGTCCCTCCCATAACCCGTCCCCTTCGGGGCCGCGTTCCCCGCCCCCCTCGCCCCGGAGGTACTGGTGTGCTTCCGGGGCGAGGGGGCGGGGTCGCGGCGGCGAAGGGGTTAAGAGCCTGGGGAGCGCGGGAAGCGGCCTCTTTGTGCCCGCGCTCCCCAGGCTCGCTCCTCGCCCCACCGTGGGGCCGTTTAATTTTCCCCACCCTCCATCCCTTATTAGCAGACCTTGGGGCTTGGCAAATGGTGAGTATCAGGTTTTGTCAATGTGCCGGAACATAGATGTAAGGGGGACTTGATCCAGTAGGCCTTGAATTTCCTGTTTACTGGAAGGAAGTACAGAAGTTAAACGTGGGTGCAGTGCCGTGATTTTAACCAATTCTTTCCTTAGGCCCCTTTTTTCCCGCTTACAGGAGTAACTATATATGTAGATGTTTATGCTTTGCTGTGTGTTAACAATTTTATCCTTAGGCCTTTTTTCCTTTTAGAATAGCATTGTCGTATTTATTATGTGTGTCTGGCGGTAAGGTCATTAATCGGTGAGCAGCATTTTAAGGTCCTTACGGGGGGGGCGGACCCATTCACGAAAGGGGCCGCCCGCGGGAGGGGCCATTTGGTCTCTCTCAGAACTTCAGGGGCAGGAGATGGTCTCCATTAATTTAAAGGGTGCGGGGGAGGGAGTCTACGCTTTCCTCAGGCTGGTAGCCACCCCTCACAACACTATGACGTCACTAAGGTGCGCGAGTGTCTGGGCCCTCCTGTTATGGTTAAATGGAGTTCGGGGAGCGCACGTGGGTGTAACGTGCCCTGGGTTGCGCATGCGCATCTTCAACGCGAGAGCGCAGCTGTAAAAGGATCTGACACCGGTTGGCGACCTTGCCGTAGGCCTTTATTAAAGTTATTAAAAAGTTATTAAAAAGTATTGGAAATATTAGAATGCAGTTTAATTTTCAGGATGATTAGATTACGTTAGGAGACACGCTGTATTAGCTATTTGTTAAGGTTAGCCCATCATACCATGTCGAAACGGATGTCAATCTAATATTCTGAAAAGTGTGCATTTTAATAATTGTCAGAAATGTTTATTTGATTAAAATTTTTGATTTGTTTTTATATTTTAATAAATACGGCCAGGGGGGGGGCCCCGTACCCCCCCCTTGACTTCCAAAGACCCACATGTGTTGACTGGTTGAATTGGGTAATTCAGTCGGTGTTCAAGGGGGGAGGTGGCCGGCAGTCCAAGACCATGCTCCACGCAAGGGTATGAAGTGCTTTTGTGACACAGGGATCACAACACATACTGGCACGATAGCACATACGGGCCAGTGAAAGATAATTAAATAGATAGTAGCTTGGGCTCGCGTAAAATAACTCTATTGATCCCGGGGATCGAACCCTGCCTGCCTATGTAGGTTCAGGGGCCTCAAAGTGCAGCACTACTCCGACTCGTCGATCTGCCTAGGATCCCCGCATAAGACGCGATCCCGAGGTTCGGACCCTGGTAACAGCATCAAGGTCGGAAAGGCAACTCCATTCTAAAACCTGACCTTCTGTTATACATAAAAGGGGGGTTCCCTCCGGGGGGTCCCTCCCCCGCAATCCCGATGACTGCCGCGGGTAGGGGGGGGTGCAGAATGTGCCTCAGATGCCCGGGCGCAGGTAGTGCCTAGTCCCGGGCTACAGCCTCATGAACCTAGCCTAAACGTGTCCGTTTAGGCTAGGTTCCCCCCTGGGGGCAGGGGCGTGCAGGAGGCCAAGACCATCTCGCAGCGGGGGTAGGCACAGCCCCCGACGGATTGCCGCTGAATGGAGGCTGACCATAAAACATTGCTTCACATGCACGCCCATTTTTGCCGTAGTGAAACACTGCCCTTCCGATACTAGTATTGCTATAAGGGCCGCAACATGGCCGCCGATAAGGTCATACTAAATAATGGCTAATCCTAACATCAAACGCTACCTTACGGGCCACAAGGCGCCGTAGCACGATGTCTGGACCCCCGGCGACGGCCCGACATAGCCTCCTAGGTAGAGGTGAGGGGATCTGGGTTCGAGTCTCGGTTACGACGCCAAAAACCTCCTGTGATTCTGGGCAAATCACTTAATCTCCCCGTGCCTAAAAAAGAAAATGAAAGTGTGTCCTCATGTAACGTAACTGGTGCTATGTAAAGCGCTCTGATACCTGATTCGGTTCGGGTCTAGTTCGCGCTATATAAAACTCTGCAAAAAAAAAGGTGAGACCTATAAGCTAAGAACATAACAAAGCGCCGCACAGATGAACGGAAAGCTCTATCATGCGGGCTTCCAAGCGCTGTAAAGCGACTTAGCTTATGTTTCACCGATCGTTGCACCCCGCGGTACATAGCCAATAGGAAAGACTGCCTAGAGGCAACAATCGATGGAAGACTAGTGGCGCGCTGCACAGAAGACCGTGGGATGGGGAAGGCGGGGGCCTCACTAAATCACCCTTTCATAAGATGCGGCTGCGGTATCGAATGTCTATCCATGCCCCCAGCACACCCGGGCATCCCAACGCCCGCAAGTCACCAGACACGGCAGGCACCATTTGTCACGCGACAGCTAATGGCCACCCGGAGAGGCCACCCTCTCACTACTCGTGGGCGGACCCAGTCCAGTTCCGGAATAAGACCTGCTCAGCCGCCTGGCGGGATACGGGTCGTGCAGCGGCCCTGGCACCCCATAAGCCTCGGACTGGTGCAGCACCTGGGGAAGCAATGCAGCTGCCCTCCCTCCCCCCACGCAACAAACAAACCTGCGCGGGCCGTCAGCCTCGGGAAAGCACCGTTGGCCCAACCGCGAATCGACGGGGTAGGCCAGCATTGCTGCCAGGGACGTGGAACAGGTCCCATGGGGACAGGCAACACGAGCCCTGGCTCCGAAACTACCGGGGGGAGGGAACAGAACTGTGCGCATTGGGCTCCACACCCCACCTGCGCTAAGTGCCCCTGCCCCCACACCGCTCTGGGGTGAGCCAGCTGCGTGGCAAACCGTGCCATACCACTGAGGGATAGCTGGGGGGGCTGCTGAATAGAAGAAAGCCACAGGAAAAGCCTCGGGCGAAAGAGGGAGCCTCTCGGAACTTTCTGCCGTCACTCTGCCCCCACACGAATGCCCTCTCGGGTATAAGCACCGTAACCCACGTGGGCAGAGGCCCCGTAGCCGCACCAGCTAAGGGACCTAACTAGCCCCTCCCATCAAAATGAGGGTCGGAGCGACTTAAATGCCACCACGCAACTACGGGCGAACGGAAGGCGGGGGGTACCCGCTCCTACAGCTGGCTCCCCCCCCCAGACTAGCACCATGCTACTGGGTAAAGGGCCTTATGAACCATACAAAGGGCCTTGCACCGTCATCTGATATGAACAGGGAGCCAATGTAACTTATCAAGTAAAAACAAGACGATGTCAAACCTACTCCTCCCAAAAATTAACCTAGCTGCTGCATTCTGTATAAATTGTATAAATTGTAACCTCTTCATAAGGAAATCTGCCATAAGTACTTACAAAGCAAGCTCCAAGTCCCTCTCCTGGAGGCCCAACATAGTGAGTATTGCAATAGTTCAGTCTGCCTAAAATCAAGGCTTGCACCAATAAGTGTTGAAAATTTGAGGAGTAAATGGAAAGATCTTATTTAGTTGTTTTATTAGCATAAATATTGTAGATATTAAGTTATTAATATGGCAAACCCAGATTGCGGGCAGTGGATGCTGGTTCCAGACATTCTCCTTAAAACTGGGGCCACCACATAGAGAACCAGATCAAAGGATTACCAAATATCAAAACCTCAGTTCTATCTGAATTTAGACTGATAGAACTGGTATTCATCTAGCTGGCTACTTTGATCAAACAGTCTTTAAACTTCTCCTGAAGTTGGAAAATGAAGCCCTCCATGTGGATGATTCTTTGGGCATTATCTGCATAGGGATAAAATTGAGAGCCAAAAAAGGAATTAAATCTGCCAGAGGAGCAACACATGTATTAATAAAAAGAGCGGGACCTTGTTCTCATAGCTATTGAAACATTTGCCCCCCTATGTTAAAATACGACAGTCTTGCTGAACACTGGTGCAATAAGGCCAAAATATTGACGGCATGTTCCCAGGGCTTTATTATATTTCAGGGCATAATGGAGGTGTATACTGTATAGACCAATTCTTTATGTCTAACCATTAGTTTTTCACTCTTGTAGTTTTCATGCCCAGATTTTAGGTGGTTTATTTGACCTCTTTCCATTGTGTAAAACATTTTTTTGTTATGAATTGTATCAATTATTGTCTTTTTTAATCGTAATATTACATGTATATATAAAGAATAAAATATATGAGATATCATTTTCAAAACTTGTGTATATGCTGCTTTCCCTATTACATATGGTCTATTGAAAGGTGATATGAATTTGAAACTCATGTGTGAGAGGTGTGTGATGTATGTATATCAAGGTCGTTGCTTGAAAAAGTTATTTCCCAAGGAACTCATTTCTTTACATCAAATGAAATATTTGCCATTACAAAGCATAGAGAGATAGGGAGCAGGCATTATCACTTAATTTTTGTATGTTTTGGCCTCATTTCCGGTGATAAGTAATAGGTACCTTTGGCTTCCCATATAGTTGGAAGCAAGGATAAGTCTGGATAAAATGTTGAGAATCCCTACATTTCTACCTACATTTACCTCTGTCAACCTCATTCCCAGTGCCAGTATCTTTGCTCATTGCTAGTCTCTGCTCTCTTGTTTGGGTGGGAGTGGCTTGAGGATTTGCTTTAACACTCTAAGGGGGATATTCACAAGGACTTAGCTCCAATGTATCCCCACCTTAACGCATCAAAAGTGGAGATAGATCTAACACCCATTCACAAGCTGGTGCAGACCTTGCCAGTATTCCCGCGATAATGGCCCCAAGATTTATCTCCACGGTGGATACCACCAACTAACCCTAATGAGATGCAGAGTATGCGTTCCCGTGCAAAAACACACGAAAAAACCACAACACAACTTTCACAATAAACTGCCAGATCCACGATGCGATTTAAAACCATGCGATGAGCTGTGGTAGCAGCAGGTATTTAACACTATAAGTGCTCCCGGTAGTTGTAGGTCGTAGCACGCCGCTAGAGGGGTGCGAAGATCCCTATGATGAAGCATGACACCAAGGGGCCTTTTGGTGTGTGAGGAGTATTTTACAAAACACTAAGTGCTCCCATACCACTGTGGCGAACACTTCCCAGAAACATTTAGTAGGATTCCTTTTGTTTATGCAGGTATATAACACCTGCCTTCTGCAGGTGTAAAGCCGGTCAACTACCTGCAGTAGGCAACGGAGCCCCGCACACAGCCACACCCGAAGAACAAACAATGCCATGGAGCTACTCATCATGCAGCTCGGAGCCTCAACAGGGCCACAACACCCACTGCCACCACTGCCAGTACCCCGGACCCGCCCCCCCGGACCACCACTTAGTCAGCGCAGAGTAACACAGAGGACCTACCGAAAACGCACCAGTCTCAGGGACCTAACGCCCGAGGAAGTAATTGTCCACTACAGGTTCAAAAGGACAACCATCATCCTCATCATGACCCACATCGCCCACAGGTTGATGGTCCCAACACAGCGGAGAACCAACATCCCTCCGCAGACAAAGCTGCTGGCTGTGCTGCACTTGTTGGCCTCTGGTACCTTCCAACCAACAACTGCCAGAGTTGGAGGGGTCTCACAGCCAGCCCTATCAAAGTTCATCACACCTCTCCTGGATGCCATCCTCATCTGCATACCCCAGTACCTTCATTTCCCCCACACTGCGCAGGAACAGCAGGATCCAATCAATGCTGCTATGCCATAGCTGGATTCCAGGCCGTGTTGGAGGGAAAGAGACTGCACATATGCCCCATTTGTGCCCCCTGCGGATACTGCACACCACTACCTCAACAGAAAACACATGCATTCCATCAATGTGCAGGCAATAGTGGACCACCGGGGACTCTTCACCAATGTTTCGCAAACTACCCAGGCTGTGTGCATGATTCCTACATCTTTCGACAGTTCATCATCAACCAGCGCTTCCAGGATGGCACAAATGGAACTGGACTGCTTGTTAATAAGTGCTAAATCAACACACCACACACCTTCAAGCCACCATCACACAATGCACAATTGTGGAAATGTACACGTGACCAAACCACATACAACATGTCAATCAACATGCCCACCTACCAGCCATGACAACACAACTCCATGGAGAACCTGGGCTGCCACTGCACACAATACAGCTACATCATGGCACCACAGCCACACAACAGCTGAACGTGTATAGATGCGGATTGCTGCCATGTACGAAGGATGCAAGTGACCCCTGAATGGGAATGGACACAACGACAAGTGAGGCGTGGATGTGCAGGACAGACATGGGTATGCAAGCCACAGATATGTCCATGCAGATCATAACTGCTGGTGACTGGAGAGTAGTGAACTGTGGACGCAACCATGTCACCCCAGGCCGTGGCTCAGATAGCGGAAATGTCGCTTGCTGCGTCCCCCCCTGTGTGAGTGAGCGTAGTGAGCATGCCAAGGCTGTGCAGGGATGTGGACAAAATCCCCGTGGCGCAGAGCATGGTCCTCTCCTGGAAAGGTCAACGCCTCTGACAGGGCGGCGCCTCGCAGTCAGCCATGAGCCCGACGCCGTTAGCAGTGGGGCCTGTGAGCCTGTGCTCCTGCTGCACCCCAGGACGCTGATACCCAGACCAGGCCTGCCCGCTCCAGCGCCCCAAGGCTGCACTGCTCACCTGCTGACACCATTGTGTGTCAAAAAGGGCTCACCAAATGCCGGTACAAGCTGCAAGCCCAAGTCCTGCGACCTCTGCAGCCTCCACAGACCATTGCTGGCCCGCACTATGCTGGCCCACATTACTCCTGTTTCATTGACATACCCGACCGGTGTCCTCTTTGTCCCTGTAGGACACACATGTGGGACTGTGTCGTGAGTCCTGAATGGAAGTGACCCCAAGTCTGTGGCAGCGGGCACAGCACCAGACTCCCTTAAATCAGTGAGGCATAATTCCATATCGCAGCCCGGCGACACATGGTGCCACTAACCCTGTTCAATGCAAGCCGGCGACACGTGGTGCCACTAACCCAGTTCAACGCAAGCTGGTGACACCTGGTGCCACTAACCCTGTACAACGCAAGTCGGCGACACGTGTTGCCACTAACCCTGTTCAACGCAAGCCCGCGACATGTGGTGCAACTAACCCTGTTCAATGCAAGCCATCGACACGTGGTGCCACTAACCCTGTGCACCGTGAGTGACCGTCAGCCTCCGGCGGAACATCATTGGTGTCTGAGCCTGTGACCTGGGGGTAGTCATCAGCAAAAGGCAGGTATGGATTTGGTGTCTGGCATGAGAGTGTGGCATTCATATCTGCCATGTTGCCGGACACAGCTGACATGTGCCCTCTGTACCATGCCCTGGGGGTAGACTTCCCATTCTCCCCCGAGACACTCCGCTGAAGGCACCTATGACACATACAAGACCCTACACTTCCCTCATGACCCTACCCCAGTCTCCCACAGGTCAGCGTCCCGTGTTGACCGCTGTGCATCCGGGCCACTAACCCTGTGCGACTCAAGTCATCCCCCTTGTTGTTCTGACATTGCATTTATGAGTGCCTGATGACTGCTGGAGTTGTTTACAGCACCAGCTACTCCCTGAGGGCTGGCTTACACTCACCACACACACAGCCAGCACAGGCATCACTGGATAAGAGGGCCTGCCATCACATCCTGCCGAACCAAGCATTGACTCTTTTCTTCCTGCACTGTCACAGGGGATCACTCTGCCTTTGGATGTTGACACCCCTCCGAGACCCGAACACACCCGCCCAGAGGCAGTACAATGCATCCCACATACGCATCAGGGACATCGTTGAACGCACACTTGGCATGTTGAAGTCCCGTTTCAGGTGCCTGGATGACACAAGTGGAAAGCTCCTGTACAGCCCAGACATCATGTGCAAGATGATCATTGCATGTAGTGCATTGCACAACATCTGTGTACGTACCAATGCACCATGGATCCCAGTTCCATAAGTACCGGAAGATGATGGGGACGATGGGGCAGGTGGCCCACATCCCATTGCAGCTGCGGCGGGAATGGCCCGTAGGAACACCATCATTGGCAATTACTTCTCATGAGCATGTGACATTGCAATCATGGGACAGTATATAGAGTGAATTAAACATATTTGCAGGTTACAGGTTGTACTTGTACATTGTCATGTCACAGTTTCCTGCTGTGCCAGATGTGATTTGCCATGTTGTGCACATTTGCGGCACCAGTTGTGGCCTGTGTTCTGTTGTGGAGGTGTTGCTGTTCGTGCCGGGATGTTGTCAATGTCGAGGTGCACTTATACTTCTGTGCGTATTCTGCACGGTGGGTGATTCACTCCTGCGGCTCTGATTTGTCTGTCACTGGTCCCTTTCATGCAGCGTACATGTCAGTTCTGTGCTTCCACGGTGCTGAGATGGTGCATTCTTGGATAACTTGTGCTCTTTGTCGAGTTGTGACTCTTGGGCATGGTTACCCACAGATGTGTTGTTGATGTCAGAGGTTGTTTGTGCAGGTGGTTGTGTCCAAGTGTGACCTGCTCATTTCCGGTTGTGGCCCGCACTCAGCCATCTCAGTGTCGGGCCGTGTACAATGTCATGGCGATTGGACTGCAGCCATGCTCCTCATCATGTTGTGTCTCTTGCATTGTCAGTGTCTCTGACGTATATGCATGTTTGCTGTGTTTCACACGTGTGCATGTGTTGTTTGTGTGCTTGTTGATGTGTTGTGGTGGTGCCCCTTTGGGCACATGGTGTACGTAGGACTACTTTGTGTTTGTGTATGTGCTGAAGTGTTCCTATGGGATCAGGGACATGATCCTGACTCATTGTGGGTGGGCAGTGTGCTCTGCTTAATTGTGCATGTGTGCCATTGTACCCATCTCCCCCGTCCACCCACTCCCTGGTCGGTACGCACCCTGTTGATATGGTGTCGGGTCACGTTGGATGGTGTCCGGATCCCCGACTCCTGTCACCATCTCACGACTGGTAACTGTGGCCACCATCTTCTCCATGTCATTCAGCTTCTAGTGTTCTGCTGGCCCCCCTCCTCCGGGGTGCGTTGCTGCTTTCATGTGGGCAGCGAGTTTCTGCTTGGTTTTGCCATTCACGTCAGTCCAGGGCCTCTTGTGCTCTTCCATTGTCCTCCTCTGCCATGCGACTGCATTCACAAGGTCCGAGGTGGTGTGCCATCTTTGCCTTTTTGTTGCCAATGACACGTTGGAGGTGACGTACAGTTGGTGGTGGTGTTCTGGCTCATCAGTGGCGATAATCAGGTTTTCCTGGTGACTGTACTGATCCAGTGGCCTATAGAAAATATGCCATAAGCAACGCTACCCAACTCCACAAATACCTACCTTTTACCACAAATTATTCATAAAGCCCATAAACTAACATGACATATTATGACCAACTGAATCATGTGACCTAATTAACCTATTCACAAAAAATATACATTTATATACAACTGCAGTAATACGAATTCATCACACCTTAACAAACCTTATGATTAATTAAGCCACTGAGGTGATTAAATCTACTAATGGTAACCTAAACTCATGAAATAACAAGGCCAGCTTGAATTTCAAAGTATGTTTTATTAACTAATAGTTATAAAATGCATTAGGATTTTTATTAAAGCGTTTTTATTAAAACTTTGCAAATTGGTAACGACAGTTTCAAATAAGTTTTAAAGGTAAAATTTTAATAGAAAATAGCAGTTTGGCATCATTAAAATTCTAGGTTTCTGACTACTCTTGCTGTATAAAAGAATAAAAGGTAAAATTCTTTAGGGTTCTAAAAATCTCTTACGTGCTCCAAGAGAAGTCCGTCAGCATGACACTCCCATCTAAAGGTCAGCAAGAAGCAGCAGTCTCTTCTTCTGGGGAAGAGTTTTTATACCTTTCTACGCTAAACTAATCTATGAAAACTTATATTTTTCTGTTCAAGTTGGAGTCCGATTGGCTGTCAAGTGACAGGCCATCATGTCATCACATTTTCTGAACCTTAGTTCCGTCTCTTTCTTAGAGTCCATTGTCCTTTGCTTTTCGAATTACGAGGCTTCCTCCAGTTTGCAACATTATAGTTCATAGCTTCCTCAGCTTGTCCTACTCCGCTGCCGGTTCCTGGCCTTGGCCTTGTTTGACCAAAGAACAGTCAGCTCATCACGTTTCACTTTTCGTTGTAATAATAATTTTTGGCAGGGGATTCAACCACATTTGGACTCTTGCTTTTCTCCAAGCAGAATTTTTCTCAATCACGAATGCACTAGGCCTCAAAAACGTTTTCACGTTAACTAGTATATAAACAAACATAAAAGAATAATTAATGTAAGAAATGAAATTTGTTCTGTTACCCACCCATCACCACTAATAATTAACACATTTAGTCTATATTACCTAGCAGAAGCAAACAAATAAAGCAGCATTTATATCTACCATTCTTCACTTAGTCCAGCAGGATTCTCCGCATACCTGTATAGAATAAAAGACACATCACATAGACAAAAGCATACATAAAATAACCACATGCCATTAATTAAATAACCGCTATTAATAAGACAAATAGACAAACAAACAAGGTTAATTAGTTAGCTTCCAAAAAAACATACTTGATGCAACATAGAGCACATAATGTTATACCCATGTATTCGTGTGTGAATAAACATATGACATACATCTTTGTTAATATTATTAATCATTTATGGAAGTGTAACTTCACGAGCTGAAATGAATGCATTTCTGAAACTCGCTCCATCAGTACCACCTCTTCCTCTTCTCATTGGCCTTCCACGGGCCCTGTATTCTCGTGGAGAAGTGTGGCTCAGGGGTTAGAGGCAGCAGACCCGGAAGCTGAGATCGGTCCTGGACCAGGGTTCAATTCCCCGCCTCGGCGGGGTCTTGGGCTAAAAATTCCACGGACTCGATAATTCTCGCCCCGGTGCCTCCTTGACTCACGGGTTCACACTCTGCGACTCTGGGCAATAGCTTGCTTAATCTCCACAACAGCCCCTCGCGGCGGGATGCCTGACTTTCACCTTGTGGATACCCTGCTATCTCACAGGGGAATACCAGGAAGGGTTCCCTAAGCAAGCGCCGGGACACCCACTGCGGGTAGCTGTGCGCTATATAAGCTCAACTACATTTACATTTACATATTCTTGGGTATTCCTCCGTGGGGATTGTAGGGTTCATGTTGTCCTCTTCAGTCGGTCAGGGTGCATCCGTGATACTCCGCAGTTGACATCGTTTTTTAGTGCTATTTCTTGGGCTTTTTCCTGCATTACGTGTAGGTATTGCTGGCCTCTCGTTGGTTTTCACTGTTTTCTTATTGCGTTGGGGCACATTGTGTCTTTACGCATTGGGGTTTGTGTTTTTATTACCGTCGTGGTGGTTGTATTGTGGACATTGGCCGCGTTTTCGGCGGACTATCACATGGTACCACTGTGTTGTGAATTCCACGTTGACACAGGGTTTTTTTCCCGCGATGTGTAAAGTTGTGTGAACATTTTTTGGAGATGTTCAGCACACGTTCTTGTGAATATACCCCTAAATTGGTCATGGGCACCCTGTGGGGTCAAAGCTCCTGATTTAGGACCGTAATGTTCTGCTGCTATATACAGCACATTTCCTTTTGCTTTAAAAAATAACATTACGTGTTCACATGTTCCACAGGAGAGGCTTCATTGTGGGGTAATCAGATGAGGGGTACACTCCCATTGCCGATCTTCAGGAACTGTTCAGATATGGGTTGTAACCTGGGAGCCACGAGTTTTAACCTCTGAAAGGCCACCTCAGATTTTCGTATCTCGGTGGAAAAGGAAATTTAGGTTCATTCATTTTGGTTGTAGTAAAACCAGTTACTTACAGCACTAACAGAGTAACAACTGTGGTATGTAATGCTATATAGGTTTTTCATCAACTTACTAAACTATAAGAAGCCTTTATATTTTCATTTTGATGAGACTAAAAGAAGGCTGCCAAATAAATTGTATTCAAACTGGGAAACCTGTTTTGGCTGGATCCTTAGTCCACAAACATATTTTGGATTTTTAGATTTCTTTGACCAACCTATTTTTAGACTCTGGAAAATTACAATGCTTCACTCCTCTCAAAGGGTGTTTCAAAAGTTCAGCAGCTTTGCTATTTATGAAGGTTATTCACTTTGTAGAAAGGAGAATGCTTTCCAAAGCAACCTTCACTTCTCTACTGATTTTAAAAATGGCTGTTGTTGCGTTTCTCCTCTGCCACTCAGGTGTCAACAGAGAAAGAATCATGTAGTCTGATATCTTAACTGTGTAGTCAATGACATGAGACTTCAGTGCATCGGTGACATCAGCACACCACTCTCAGGCTAATCTTTTGTGAAAAATATTTTTCCCGAAATGGCCCACCCCTTATTTTGTGGACATTAGGAGTGGTATTTTGGCTTCAATAAATAAAACATCGATTAATTAACTTTTGTGGCCTTATATAGTCCTTTCGTTTATCAAACAATGCTTGAGTTGATTCCCGCTACACATAATCAAATGAATGTTTATGACACAGCTACCGCCTTCCTTTTGGAGTTTGTCTTAATCTAGGACATTTATACATATGGATAGATTTTGCCACTTTCTTTTTAATTGTTTGAAACATTAAGGCTTTGTATGTCGGCCGCCTTAGCCGATATTCCGGGTCTACGATTAAGAAAGCCAATTCCACGTTTTCTACTTCGCTGTGCAAATGGCCTTATTTACGGGAGCATGCACTTCACAAAAGTTTAATTTGCACTCTTAAACAGATTTACACGTGTAATATACCCACATGAAGTAATATTACACAAGTGCAAATGTGACATGATGGGCTTGAAATCAGGATTTATGCGATGGTGTAATACTGCCGGTGAAGATTTTCAAACATTTGTGTCAGTCGTGTTCCGGGTGTTTACAATGAACTCAATTAAAAAAATATTTTTGCACTGGAAATGCATACTCAGTCAGTATTATGAACGAAATACACTTTGGGCTGTATTGCATAAAGTGTGCTCCGATGCAGGCAGTTGTGCACCAGTGTTAAAACATCATTTACACTGATAGAACAACCAATAAAGCTTCAATTTTTCTGATCACGCAAACAATGTTTTTTGTAGCAGGTGGTCATAGAAAATGTCTTTTATGCATCCCTCAGTATAAGAAAAAGTTGTTAAAAAAATCCACAATAATAGCGCAAATTACTGCCTAGACTCTAAATAAAAGCGAGTAAAGTCACTCGTACTGTCCAAGGAATTCACCCTTTGAGGCAAAGCAGCATGCTAAAAAAATGTTTAACGCGCAGGATAATCACAGCTATTTTTTCTTTCTTGTATGTAAATGCTAATTTATAATTAACTTCAGGTGCTCCTGTGATCTTGCTGACATAGTTTTCCTATTTTGTTATCAGGCATTTTCATGCAGTTTGTAATTATGCTACTTAGTATGACAGACACTTTTGCATACAGAGAGATATTAATAAAGACTTTGGGGAAAAGGGACCAGTACAAATTATTAGGAGCATGTGTGTTATACTATGTTAAACCGGCATTAATTTTTGAGACTCTTATATGTATAAACTACAGACATTTAGGCTGAGAACTGTACATTAAAGGATAAAAGAAGCCATCAGACAAATGCTTTCCTAGTTTTGCACAATCAAGGCCCTACAAGCGGTGAATAGAAAGTTCATATTGCACACGTTCTATTGAATGTGAAAGAGAACATTTATTCTTCTTCTAACCAGGACCAATTCCCCTCGTATGTGAAAATGATGGAAACAGTTCACCCCTGACAGTTATTCCAAAACAAAATCTCAGGTAAAATGCCGTTGTACAGTACATTCAATCTTTCTTTGATTACTTAGTTTTTTGGGGGTAAGTATATACAGATATGAGCAAAAGTGAGCACTGTCAGATATTAGTTAGGGCACACGTAAGATCGGATCACAAAACATTTTTTATTGACACTACTTTATGTCCTTGGTGGTAAGTAAGGCAGTGCTTGGTGCAAATACTTTTTTTTACCACTGTATTAAGAAAGCACATTTCTGAAAGGGGTAGTGTGTGTCAAGATTGCTTGTGCATATTTGTTCTGTCACATTTTGTTGTGGCGCGCTGTTTAGGAATGGTGAGTGTTTTTAGGGGTTTATGTGTCTTTTAAGGAGGGTTTGTATCGTGTGTGTCTTTTTAGGGCTTTTGTGTGATTGTGCTGCATTACTGCAATGTCATGTTGTGCTGTATTGTGATTGTCGTACTCTGCTCTGTTTCGACTGTTTTCATTCCCTGTTATGTTTTAATTTTGTTTATGTTGCGTTATTATTTTAGTGTGTTATATGATGTTGTTTACGTTAAAAGCATCAACAAATGCACCTCCTTTTCCAGCCGAAACCAGAGATGCTTTTAAAATTACCATGAGAAGCAAATACCCATTACTGTCTAAGTTGGCAAAACAGTGCTTCTTCATCTCTTTAGCTTTTTAAGGCACAAGGGGCCATATTATATAAAGTGAGCATCGAGAGCACTAAGTTAAGATACAGTCTCTTCCACAGTTTTCGAATGACAGGTATCTTAATTAGTTAAGAGCTGGAGCAGCGCTAATTTTACCAACGCAATCTTGGCAGGAAATGCAGCAGCATTTGCTCATATTTTTAAAGTAAACGCTGGAACAAACTGCAATAACATCCACAAAGCAACATAACACATGAACACAGACAAAAAGGAATGCAACAGAACAACTACAGTACAACACAACAAAATCTCATTGCATTATTGCAGCACAAAAACACAGTAGCACAAAAAACAACAGACCTCATCACAGCCCCAACAAGATACCACACAACATTTATGCACAAGAGTTCTTGCCACACATTTCCACATTCCAAATCCTGTGTTCATAATACAGTGGTAAAGGGTGGCAGAGCAAGCACTGCCTTAACATACCACTAAAGACATGAAATAGCACCAGTCATAAATGTTTTGTGATCCTGCCCAATCCAGTCCCAGTCAAACCTCAGGTTGAGACCCGTCTTAAATTAGCATCTGCAGTTCTCGCTTTATGGGATACAACTCACAGTTTCTGGCACAGTTTTGTCCTGACTGGTGTCTTAAGTATTTTAAGAGCTAGAGCACCATTATTTTACCTTTATCAGACAGTGGTAAAGGATTGCTTGTCATAGGAACTTTCAGGTTGTGGTGCTTTTGGGTGGAGCATTTGTTGAAATAGCTAAAGTAAGTATGTGAACATAGCACAATGGCATATTTATGTATTAACATATCTATGTAATTAAAACATAACAGAGCACATCACAACAAAACAGTCCAAAGTGTAGGCAACATTACAGCTTCAGTACAACACAAAAAGTGCATTGAAATAATGCATAACAGACACATAATAGTCCACAACAAAATGCTGCAGAACAAATATTCACAAAGTTTTGGTCACATTTTGGCACCTCTAGGAAACTGTTTTCATTATTGGTGGTAAAAGGTGTTTGTAGCAAGCACTGCCTTAATCAATGACATAGAATTGCGCAAGTCAAAAAAGCTTTGTGACCTGCCCCTACAGTGGTACAGTTCAATGATTGTTTCCATTAAGAAAGGAAAAGCGATAGAAATGGGTGAGGGATTAGGGAGAACACTGGTTTCTTCTGAGAACTAAAGCTTCAAGATTTAGTAATATATTAGGATTTAGTGAACACCAATGTTCCACTTGTGCTAAAACTATTGTAAAGCACAAACAGAATAACATAATAGCATTGACAATTTTCTCTGACTAAATAGTACAGGTTTTTAATTGATATTTACTTCCCAAAATAAATGCTGTGCCAATATCAGGGTATTTTCTAAAAGGAGAAAAACCAAAAAATATATATTCTATAATGAGATAGACCGTTTCAAACCATAAGTGCATTTACTTGTGCTATACCTAATTTCTACAGAGCCTGTCATACTCAGGATGGAACTAGATGTGGTTGCGTGTTTGGGGAACCATCACTTCACTCCGATGCTACCTTAAAACTATCTGAATCCTACTTATTCTAGAATTTGCATTTCCCATCGAACACCATAGAACTAGGATCCATGACTGGTGCTACACAGCACCTTGTTAATTTATCGTTTTAAGGAACGGGTTGATTTATCATATATTGTGCACAAAATAAACTAAAGTGGTAATTTATACACAGGCAGGTGGTCTATTGAGGAAGCCGGGACACCAGTGACAGACCATAATAACATCTTATCCTGAGCAAATGTCCATTCCAAAGTAAATCCAGCAGTCCATAGCTATGGTAATTTCTTTGTTGTTTTCCAAACGCCAGAATTCCAAATAGGTAATATCACAGCCAGTATGAACAGATTGCAAACAACACGTGTTTCATCTCATGGATAATTTCCACTGACTTCATCAGGGCTACAAAAAATATTTAATATAAAAAATATATAAGCAACAACAACCACTATCGCATTTGCCTACTCCCACCAAAGTTAGTGAAGTTGTGAAAAAGCGAAGATTGAAAGTGTTGGATTCAAAGATAATAAGGAATTAAGGAATTAAGTACTGAGATATGGGTATGGATTACTTTATAATAATACCTATGTCTGTTTTGTACACTACGGTTGTAAATGGTTGTATTGATAATGATTATCATACTTTAGGTGCCTGCAAAATCTACGTTTTACTACTGGGGACTGAACTCGATTATGATTTATAAGGTAAGTCATAACTGGATGAATTGGTGGCTGTGGCCGTTTATTGGAACGTGTTCAGTTCCCTCCTGCACACTCGCTTTTTTTGAATCGGACTTGGCACAACAACTCTAAGGTGTAGTAGGGGCTTAAAACCAGAAGCAAAATTTGGACCCTCTCTTTATAGATTATTCATACCTTTTTATTCTTTATAAAAAAGGAACCTTACACTGTCTTCGCATGTGATTAACCACAAATCACGATCCTTTGTGACTTTTCTTCACTTTTTCACAGCTTCACTAACTTTAGTGGGAGTAGGTGATGGAATAGAGGTCATTGTTGCTCATGTATTTTATTAATTTCATTATTTTATAGCCCTGATGAAGTCGGGGAAATTATCCACGAGACGAAAAACACGTTGGCTGCATTCTGTTCAGACTGGCTGTGATATTACCTATTTGGAATTCTGGTGTTTGGAATAAAACAAAGAAATTACCATAACTACAGACTGTTGGATTTACTTTGGAATGGACATTTGCTCAGGATAAGATTTTGTTTGTATTATAATTGGGATTCCATTTCCAAACCTTGGAATGTTGAGTGACCGTTCCACTTATCCTTGGAGAGAACTTTGGAATTGTGATTGTACTACATTGCACTGACTCAGCGCAGAGTTGCCCCTGCCACTTTTAGACTGTTGTATTAGACCATAATAAGAGTTTACTGCCTTTTTGGGTTTGCAGACAAAATATCAGAGAAATATCTTGTGGACAAAATATTGTGTCTAGAATATTGAGGACAAAAATATTGTTAAGGTAAGTTTCTATAGGTAAGCAAAGGTTTACTATATAAAGCTCCACATATATGTACACATATAATATATATATATATATATATATATATATATATATATATATATATATATATATATATATATATATATATATATATATATATATATATACAAACTTGGATGAACCAAAATCATCTAAAACTAAACCCTGGAAAAACCGAGCTGGTGCTCACAGGAGACAGTGCTAAACACTTGGGCCCACATTATT
The DNA here is from genome assembly GCF_964261635.1 of Lissotriton helveticus. Taxonomy (NCBI): domain Eukaryota; kingdom Metazoa; phylum Chordata; class Amphibia; order Caudata; family Salamandridae; genus Lissotriton; species Lissotriton helveticus. Next base: position 751,022,337 of record NC_136061.1, read on the forward strand.
GGCCATCAGACTTGGGTCAAGTCCCAACTCCCTCCTCCTCAGCAAAGACACTTGGTGTCACCTTGAATAGTGATCTCTCACTAAAAGCACAAGTGGGTCAAGTGGTCTCCAAGTGCTTTTTCCAGCTCAGGAAAATCCGGAAGGTGCGACGCTTCTTCACTCCAGAGGCCATCATCCAGGTGGTGATCGCCACGGTGCTCTCCCACCTGGATTATGCAAACTCCATATACCTAGGCCTGCCCCTCTATTTGCTGAAGCGCCTTCAGATGGTCCAAAATTACGCGGCCGGACTGATCACGGCACAACCTAGATGGCATTCAGCAACCCCCTTGCTTAGGAACCTTCATTGGCTCCCCATGGCCCAACGCTGCTCCTTCAAAACCGGATGCATGATTTTCAAATCCCTCCACTGCAAAAGCCCTAAATTTATTGATAAACTCATCATCAGGCATATTCCCTCCCGCAATCTGCGCTCTGCCCATCTGGCCCTCCTCCAAACACCTGCCTTCAATCGCAAGCGCACAGGAGGCTGCAGATTTGCTGTTCTGGCATCCCGTCTGTGGAACACCTTCCCCTTCGAGATCCGGTCCTGTCCGGACCTCATGTCATTTAGGAAAGCTTTAAAAACCTGGCTCTTCAGACAAACATATCAGTAATCCAAACATATTCATGACCTCAGGCTTCGTTTCTGTCTATATTCAGCGCCAGGAAACCAATCGGTGGCAGTGCGCTTAACAAATTATTTTTAACATAACATAACATATATCATCAAGGTACATAGATGTAGAGTTATGAATAGTAAATCTATACTTACCTCTTTGAACTTACCTTCTCAATATTTTGCTCCTCAGTATATGTTTGACACGATATTCTGTCCACACGATATATATGTTTCCGATATTCTGTCAGTGATCTGCCTTTTTGACTATTAATTTTTGACAAAAGTATTTCAAGACCTGGTTGTACTATTTTCACAAGTAGTTATGTTATGTTATGTTAGGTTATGTTATGCTATTGTACTTTATGGTCTGGTATACTATTTTATGATATGTTATGTTAAGGTTTGGGCCTGGCAAGTGTGTGCACTTGCCAGGTCAACATGGCAGTTCAAAACTACAGACACTGCAGTGGCAGGCCTGAGACATGTTTGTAGGGCTACTCATGTGAGTGGCACAATCAGTGCTGCCGGACCACTAGTAGCATTTGAATTACGGCCCTGGGCTCACACAGCACACTTTACTAGGGACTTACCAGTAAAGCAAGTATGCCAATCATGGATAACCAATCACAATTACAATTTACACAGGGAGCACTTGCAATTCAGCACTGATCATCAGTGGTAAAGTGTCCAGAATTCTAAAACCTGCAAAAACTAAATGGAGCACAAAGTCAAAATTAGGAGCTAAGAAACAAAAAAGACAGGGGAAAAAAGTGCCAAAAATGCCAGGTCTAACAAGTGCACCTCCCAGCTGGAAGTGGGTAGAACTACCCAACCTCATGGGAGTTCTCTTCACTAAGGTGGAAGAACCTGGATAGACCATCAGCATTGGCATTTTCTGTGTCAGGACGGTGTTCCACGATAAATTCCATTCCCTGTAGGCAGATGGACCACCTCAACAGTTTTGCGGTTCTCGCCCCTCATTTGCACTAACCATCTGAGGAGCCTGTGGTCTGTGTGAACCCATAAGTGTGCCCCAAACAAGTACGGTCTTTGCTTCTTCAGCGCCCGGGCCACAGTAAAATCTCCCCTTTCAATTGCACCACACCTTCTTTCCTGGGGAAGTACCTCCTACTAATGAAAGATACAGGTTGATATAGACCCTCTTCATTCAGCTGTGGAAACACAGCTCCCTCAGCAAACTGTGAGGCATCAGTCTGCACCACAAACTCCTTGGCGAAGTCAGGAGACTTGAGCAAGGGCGCTGTGCACATGACATCCTTCAGGCTATGAAAGGCGTCCTGGCATGCCCAAGTCCAGATCACCTGACTTGGCTGCTTCCTTGAAGTCAGTTAAGTCAAGGGGGCAATGACGGTGCCCTTGACAAATCTTTGGTAGTACCCGGTGAGACCTAAGAAGGCTCTTAATTCTGTCTGGATCTTGGGACATGTCCAACCAGAATGGTGTCAATCGTGGGCTGTAGGGGCTCCACCTGGCTTCTTCCTACCTAGTTTCCCAAGTAAAACCCAGACACTTGCCCTATATGGCACTTACTGACCTTGATGTGAGGCCTGCCTTTTGCAGGGCCTTCAACACTTTCCAGAGGTCATGCAAGTGGTCCTCCCAACTGGAGCCGAACAGTGCAATGTCATCCAGGTAGGCGGCACTGAAATCCTCTAGCCCATCCAGGACCAACCCCTAAAAGGTGGCAGGGGCGTTCTTCAACCCAGAAGGCTTGACCCAGAACTGGTAAGGCCCTTCTGGCATTGAGAATGCTGACCTCTCCTGTGCCCCTTTGGTCAAGGCAATCTGCCAGTATCCAGGTGTTAGATCAAACATACTGCGGAGCACGCCTGCTCCCAGCCAATCAATGAGTTCATCAGCTCAGGGGATGAGGTGGGCATTGACCTTAGTGACAGCATTGAGCCCAAGGTAGTCCACAGAGAACTGCAGCTCTGGGGTGGCACCGGGTGCAGCACTTTGGGAACCAAGACAACTGGGCTGGACCAATCAACCTGAAAGCTAACATCTTGGACACCTCCTCCTGGATGCTAGTTTTCACTCTGCCTGTCAACGAGCAAATCTTGTGCTTTGCAGGTGGACTGTCCCCAATGTCAATATCGTGAGTGCACCAATTGGTGACTCCTGGAGTGAGTAAGAACAAAGTGACAAACTGCCACAACAACTGGAGACAGTCACTCTGCAGCTCTACAGTCAGTTTAAGAGAACGGACCACACCTTCCACTGATCCATCCTGCTTCTTGACAGACAGGAGGTCGGTGAGAGGTTCACTCTCCTCTTCCATCCCATCATCACCAGTAGCCAAGAGCATGATCAACTCAAACTTCTCAAAGTGGGGCTTGAGACGGTTCACATGCAGTACCCTCAGGGGAATCCCGGGAGTCCACAAGTCCATCAGGTAGGTGACATTACTCTTGCGCTCCTTCACCTTGTATGGTAATGGTATGGTAATATTTTAAGAAAATACATTTTAAACATTTCTACTGTAATTTAGAGAAGTAAACATTCTTTTATTATTGTTACAATCATGTAATACATTTAAATTACTAATATTAATATATTAAATATTAATATGAATAAATATTACATATGTTTTACTTTGTAATTCTTTCAACAATGTATATTTTATAATAACATGAAAATTGTTGCGCAGTTAAAAACAATTGTATACATATTTTGCTGTTTATGGAATTATAATAATACATATTATATATGTTATAATATTTATTATTATAATTGTACAATGTTATAAAATAATGAAATGCATTAAAAAAAATATCTTATTATTTGTTGTTATTAAATAAAATATAATAACATTCATAATATGTAAAAACACATTTTTAATAAATTTAGGGGTCGATTCCGATGTCGGCAAAAATGCCGTCCAAATGATATCCGTAGGCTTACCTCACGATCGACTCATATCCATAGCTTTATTTCTATGACCCAGCAAGAACGATGCGTGTAACAGGCAAATATCTGAGTGAATCATCTGCTCTGATTCGTGCACTACGGCAGTAGCGAATATGCTCAGGAAACACGGAAATCGTGTCGTATGGAGGCTCATCCTGAACAATTTCCGGATATGCAAGTACGATGCATAATCAATACCACGTTGTACAGGGCACCAGCTCCAGCACGTCACAGCATTTTTGACAAGGTGTATGAAAACTCAGAGTATCGCCAGAACTCGATCAACATGTACGAGACGGAGAAGCCATGCATCCAAACGCGCATGTCTTCCCTATACTGTACACCCATCGTTACCGACGCGCAGGACGCAGAAGGTAAGTCAGACACCTACCACACATCCAAATGTCATGAGTACACGAAAGGAAACACCACCATAGGGGAGTGGATACCTATCACTAATTGCACATCCCACCCATAGGGGGGTGGATGCCTATCACTCCCAGCATTGTCCACACATGGGGGGTGGATGCCTATCACTTCCAGCATTGTCCATCCATAGGGGGGTGGATGCCTATCACTCCCAGTTTTGTCCACCCCATAGGTGGGTGGATGCCTACACTCACAGCATTGTCCACCCATAGTGGGCTGGATGCCTATCACTCACAGTCTTGTCCACCTATAGGCGGGTGGATGCCTATCACTCCCAGCATTGTCCACCCATAGGGGGATGGATGTCTATCACTCCCAGTCTTGTCAACACCATTGGGGGGTGAATGCCTATCACTCACAGCATTGTCCACCCAATAGGGGGGTGGATGCCTATCACTCACAGTCTTGTCCACCCCATAGGGGGTGGTGCCTATCACTCCCAGTCTTGTCCACCTCATTGGGGGGTGAATGCCTATCACTCACAGTCGTGTCCACCCCATAGTGGGGTGGATGACTATCACTCCTAGCATTGTCCACCCATACGGGGTGGATGCCTATCACTCCCAGTCATGTCCACCCCATGGGGGTGGATGCCTATCAATATCAGTATTGTCCACCCCATAGGGTCCTGCCACCTCTTCTGGTGGCTGCGGATGTGACACCTGTGGACCCATACAGATCAAACTGCCCGTGCAATGGTCAGCCAGATCTCCTGTTTCTGATGGGCATCAACGTGTGAGGATGACAAAGTTAAAGGACCATTAACAGACATACAACATGTTTGTGCATCACACAGTTGGATAAACATGCACTTTTTACAAGGACATCTGATGTACATAGGTAGTACAACTATGTGGATGGAGACTTGTGCTGCATCACCAACATGGAAACATTGCCTGGCTAGTATGCCCACCTCAAAATGTACTCTCACACCACAGTACCTGTTCACTGCAGGTACCTGCACACTTTGGGTGTGACAACTACTGAGTGAACATGCTCGCCATTGCTTCACACAATGCCATTAGTGCTAGTCAGACAAGATGCACAATGAGAGAGAATGTGGACTGCACACTCACCTGCTCCCCTGGTTTCCCATACAGCTTTCTGTACTGTGGTAGGAGGCTGTCCAGCAGGGCCTGGTTCTCCTCCTCTGTGAAGGCTGGGGCCCTCTCCACAGTATGTGCCATTCCTGGAGCCAGAGGATGCAGAGACAGCAGCTGTGATAGCAGAGATGTCTATATGGATCATTTAGTGCAGGCAAGTGAGCTCTCAGGGCAAGAGACAGCCTTGTATCTGTGCTGCAGAGGCAGAATCTGTCCCATGCATCCAAAGCGATAGGTCCGACTCATTCGCATCCTATGAATTAGTCCAATCCATGAGATAGGACGCTTCAGACACGCCTACCGCAATGTTCAAAATATCTGCATCGGATGTATGTCGATACATCGCGCGCCATTCCATTGCGTGCGTTTACCGCGCTTATTTTACATTGCAAAGCCCATAACATCGTCACCGTTTACATCGAACGTTGTTGCAACGCCAATGCGTTGATTGCTATTGGGCAGTACATAACTTCGTAGACCACGAAATCGCACGTCTTTACAACGCGTTTTTCGTGTCCTACCACACTGTTTGCATTCTTTTGGCCGAATGCGTGATCCCGCCTCTAGCCCCTGCCCCCCCCGTCCCTCCGACGCTAATTCTTCTGTTTTTATTTTTCCCAATTTGTTTTTGTTTTTGTGTTATTAGTCAATACATAGTGTAATACTTTTTTTTTATGTGACGCTGTTTACCAAGTGCCAGGTTGTCGCTATCACTAATGTTCTCAGCCTTCCCTCTGCTGAAAGTAAACAATGGCGGATCCGTTTGCTGCCTTATGCCTCAGTCCTGTCATTTTGTATTTCAAAATATGATTTGCATGCGGAAGTGCAACTGCTTTAGCAAATTAGACAGTAGAGCAGTGTGGCTTCAGCTGGAAATAGCATTTGCCAAGAAGTTTACAATACAAAAACATGTCTGTACTTCGTAGAGGAGGCAAAACCTGCACACGATTTCAATGCAGTGAAAAAGTGATTACAAATGTATTTACATGCCGTGTGCAAACGTGCGCACTGCATCTAATTCACACTCTGATATTTATTGACCAGGTTAGCACAGCTGTGGTGTGAATGTAGCTATCGGAAGTCTTTCGATGTAAATATGACCTGCCCGGTCTATTTAACTAGTTGCAAATGTGCATGCGTGCACGCACATAGAGACGCACTTTTCCCTACCCCCCTCGCTTTCATAGCTGGTAAAGAATACATCTTGTAATATTACTTCCCCCAAAGAGGTCAGTTCGGACCTAGTCTACAGACTCCCGCATCTCTGCATGTGAGCAGTATAAAACCATGGTAACAGCGCTGTAATTCGGCACCAGAGTGCCAATAAACCACTATTGTTGTGCGAAATAAGACGGGGGATTTACGAAAAATTCCATCTCTGGTTGCCTGATAAATGTGTCACGTAAGGTGTTTGTGTGACTCGTTTTTTATCTTTATCATCACATGTATCATATTCGAACAGTTGCAGAACTAATTGCTTTCTGTTAATGACCAAACATACCCATTTTCAGAATAATTTGACCTTTTGAGGCAATCCAATTCTATTACATCCGAGAACTAAACACTATTGTCCTTGCCGGGCAACCAAACGTTTGTAGTTATCGCAGATAGCGAAGTGGTTAGCGTTGGGTTCACTAGCTGTATTACGCATAGAAGTGGTATTTAGCTAACCCTAATAAAGTGTGCTAATTTTGAAAGTTAAAATGTGTGTCGTGCAAAAACTTCATGGGACTAGACAGCACAGTGCATATGATGGGCCGGTCATATATTATCAAACTGTCAAAACAAATTAATGCAATTGATGATGTCATTTTTGCTGATTAACGCATGTGATCAGTAAAACGGTATGTATGTGCAAATGTAAAGGTGATGTGAATTAAAAATGTGTTGTCAGTAATGGGTCTGGTGGCCTGTGTTTGACCTCATAGTCACAGGTTTAAATCATGGCGGGTCCACTCAGCCTTCCATCCATCTGAGGTCGATAAAATGAGTACCACAAAAAAGTTATACTGTAACTAATTTTTTGTACACCTGTAAATAACATTTCTAAAGAATTGAAACATTGTACTTGCATTTTCTGTAAAGACGTACATAAAGCAAATATTAGTAAGTATGTGTGTGTTAAGCCATCCTTCACCCATCAACGCTTTCATCCATCCATTCATCCACGTACCCTTTCATCGATCTTGCAAGCCATCCTTCACCCACCCACCCTTTCATCCATACATTCATCCACCCATCATTCATCCCCGCCTTCCATCATTCATCCATCATTCATCCATTCAACCATCATCCATCCACCCTTTCATCCATTCTTTCATCCAGCCAGCCTTTCACCTGTCCAACCATACACCCTTCATCCATCCACCCTCTCACCCATCCATCCATCCACCCATCATTCATCCCCGCCTTCCATCATTCATCCATCCAACCATCACCCATCCACCCTTTCATCCATCCATTCATCCAGCCAGCCTTTCAGCCGTCCAACCATACACCCTTTATCCATCCACCCTCTCACCCATCCATCCATCCACCCATCATTCATCCCCGCCTTCCATCATTCATCCATCATTCATCCATCCAACCATCACCCATCCAACCTTTCATCCATTCTTTCATCCAGCCAGCCTTTCACCCGTCTAACCATACACCCTTCATCCATCCACCCTCTCACCCATCCATCCACCCATCATTCATCCCGCCTTCCATGATTCATCCATCCAACCATCACCCATCCACCCTTTCATCCATCCATTCCTCCAGCCAGCCTTTCACCCGTCCAACCATACACCCTTCATCCATCCACCCTCTCACCCATCCATCCATCCACCCATCATTCATCCCCGCCTTCCATCATTCATCTATCATTCATCCATCCAACCATCACCCATCCACCCTTTCATCCATCCATTCATCCAGCCAGCCTTTCACCTGTCCAACCATACACCCTTCATACATCTACCCTCTCACCCATCTATCCTACCATCAGAAGCACATATTAGTATGTGTGTTAAGCCATCCTTCACTCACCAACGCTTTCATCCATCCATTCATCCACCTACCCTTTCATCCGTCTTGCAAGCCATCCTTCACCCACCCACCTTTTCATACATCCATTCATCCACCCACCCTTTTGTCCATTCATTCATCCAGCCAGCCTTTCACCCGTCCAACCATACACCCTTCATCCATCCACCCTCTCACGCATCTCTTCACCCATCATTCATACCCTCCTTCCATCATTCATCCATCCAGCCATCATCCATCCACCCTTTCATCCATCCATTCATCCAGCAAGCCTTTCTCATACACCCTTCATCCATCCACCCCACCCACCCACTTACCACACACACATCATCATCCCACCATACACCCACCCATGCATCCATACAGACACCCATCCATTCATCCACACTAGTGATAGGCACTGTCTTTTGAAAATTGTTATGATTGTGAATACATAAAAAGGTTTATGTAGCGGCCATCCATCCATCCATCCATCCACCCACCCACCCACTTACCACACACACACATCATCATCCACCCATACACCCATCCATGCATCCATCCAGACACCCCTCCATTCATTCACCATCCATCCATCCATCCATCCACCCCCCACCCAGCACCCACCCATGCATCCACCCACCCATACATCCATCCACCCCCCACCCAGCACCCACCCATCCATCCACCCACCCATACACCCATCCACCCACCCACCCAGGCCATCCATGCATCCATCCAGACACCCATCCATTCATCCACCCGCCCTCCACCCATCCATCCACCGCCCTTCCAGCACCCATCCATGCATCCACCATCCATCCATCCATCCATCCACCCACCCACCCACTTACCAAACACACATCATCATCCACCCATACACCCATCCATGCATCCATCCAGACACCCATCCATTCATCCACACTAGTGATAGGCACTGTCTTTTCAAAATTGTTATGATTGTGAATACATAAAAAGGTTCTGTAGCGGCCATCCATCCATCCATCCACCCACCCACTTACCACACACACATCATCATCCACCCATACACCCATCCATGCTTCCATCCAGACACCCATCCATTCATCCACCATCCATTCATCCATCCATCCACCCCCCACCCAGCACCCACCCATGCATCCACCCACCCAAACATCCATCCACCCCCACCCAGCACCCACCCATCCATCCACCCACCCATACACCCATACACCCCCCACCCAAGCCCCATCCATGCATCCATCCAGACACCCATCCATTCATTCACCCGCCATCCATTCATCCATCCATCCACCCAGCCACTCACCACATGACATAAAAAGTTAATAATATGTAGCGGTGCGCTTGAGGCTTGATAGGAGGCTCGAACCCTGGTTGACAGCACCAAAGTCGGCACAGCTATCCGTCAGACCACATCCTCTCACGGTCACCGCTTGTTCTTAAATCTTGCCTATATTGACATTTATCCTCCAAAAAGGCTGTTAGTAACATCCTCCCAATATATTTCTTTATTCCGTCCATCCTCCAATATAATTAATTGCTGGCACATCGTTAGTAACATCCTCCCAATATATTTCTTTATTGCCTTTTATCCTCCAATATAATTAATTGATGGCACATCCTCCCAACATCGGGTAACATCGCATGTGTTGTAATTGCATGCGCTGTTAACGGCATCGCGCCGTTGTAGCCTTCGATGTCAAGGATGATGCGATGTAAAAGTCGCGGTGCGATAGCACCGCGATGTATTAACATCGCTGTAATTGGTGTTTCCCATCTGCATCATGACAGTTTATATTTTGATTCATTTGTTTAAAAAGTAAACCGAATCACACCGTACGTGAATCATGCATGATGCAAAATACGTGTATATCACCATGACGACCAACTAGGCAATCAGTGCAACCGGCTCGGTCAGGATGTTACAGACACGTTTTGAAAACTCACCCGCTTCGAACAGCATTGAATCAAACATGCAATATGTCAGTCCAGGTCAGTCAGGATGTAGCAGACGTATTTTTAAAACTCACCGCATAGAACAGCATTGAATAAAACATGCAATCTGTTAGTCCTGCTCGGTCAGGATGTAGCAGACGCATTTTGAAAACTCACCCGCGTTGAACAGCATTGAATCAAACATTCAATCTGTCAGTCCGACTCGGTCAGGATGTAGCAGAAGCATTTTGAAAACTCACCTGCATCGAACAGGATTGAATCAAACATGCAATCTGTCAGTCCGGCTCGGTCAGGATGTAGCAAACACGTTTTAAAAACTCACCGGCGTTGAACAGCATTGAATCAAACATGCAATCTGTCAGTCCGGCTCGGTCAGGAAATGGAAGACGCGTCTATGCAATAGTCACCAGCATCGTACAACACTGTTCTGGGCATGCAATCTATCACTCCTGCTTCATCGAGAGTTGGCTCATGCGTACATGCAATACACACTCATCAACTCAGACAATGTATGTATGAATAATGGCATGCTGTATGCCCTGTGTGGCTGGAGTTCAGCACATGTCAAATGGGACAGAGACAAACGACAAGACTACTCACATTCTGATCCTAGCTGACAGTGCAACTATTGCAGTGTTTGTGACAGACATGACTAGTGTGAGTGACCACCTCACACATCATCCTCCTATGCTTGGCCACTGCCCCAGGGGATCATTGTGTTGTGTCGGTCATACATCACATCTTGGCAATGTCCACACCATGACAGTGTTGTGCATGGTGACAAGCTGTCTGTATGTAGTATTGTTGATAGGTTGTAATACCTTGTCTGTGTACATTAAATTCATGTGCTAGTTGACCTAAGAATCTATGGCTGATACTTAATTGTGTGTGTGTGTTGTGTCTGTTACAATTGATCACATGGGGAGTGACACTGAACTTAGAGTAGTCACAGTCCAACACTGTATTCTTTGGCACTATATGACATAATTGTGTGTATGTTCATGCTCACATTGCTGTAATTTTTGGATTCGGTCAACCTCAGACATCTGACTTCACTGTGTCATCATTGTAAGTGCGACGCAATCTGTTGATTCTGTATTACTTGATGTTCAATTTAGCGAGTAATATGTGTTTATACTTTGTCATGTGTTCCCCAGGGCATAAACTGTCCACAGACCCTTCCTGGATCTTGAAACCATGGTGGAGCGTGAGCGCATGAGGAAATACAGGTTCACAAGGGCATTAATTTCGGAATTGACCAACCAGCTGTCACCGCACTTGCTACCTGGACGTACATATCCCTTTGCCCTGACTCCCAAGGTGAAGGTGATGGCGGCACTAAATTTTTTTGGTTCCTTCCAGTTTGCTGTGCCTGATGCTGGTGGGATGTCTCAGACGATGTTCAGTCGAGTGCTCCGGGATGTGTGTGTGAAGGCGATGTTGAGGTTCCTCAACCTGTACGTACATTTTCCCACACTGTCACAGTTCGGTGCCATTAAGGGTGACCTTTATGCCCTGAGACACATGCCACATGTGATTGCATCGATTGATGGGATACATGTGGGTTTGGTTGCACCACGAGCACATGAACAGGTTTACAGGAGTTGCAAACACTTTCATTCAATTAATGCCCTTGTGGCATGTCTGGCGGACCAGATCATCTCCCATGTATGTGTGCATTTCCCGGGATCTGCCCACAACGCATATATAATGAGGATGAGTCAGATCCCCCAGCTGATGTCCCAGCTCAGGAATGAGCATGCCTGGCTTGTTGGTGAGTCAAGTTGTCAGTGTCAGTTGTTTGATCCTTGTCTGTCATGTTGTACCCTGTGGTTGCGCAAACGATCCTTTATATTTGATAAATGTAGGAGACTTTGGATACCCAAACATGCCCTGGTTGCTGACACCACTCAGGAACCCAGTCACACCTGCTGATGTCCGTTACAACGGGGCACATGGGCGGACCAGGCGTGTGATTGAGCACACATTTGGGCTGCTGAAGACCAGATTCTGCTGCCTAGACCGGACAGGAGGTGCCCTTCAATATTCCGCAGAGGTGTGCAGGATCATTACAGTGTGTTGCATGCTTCACAACAAGGCTGTGCGGAATAAGCTACCACTCATCCAGGATGACAGGGACCAACGTCCTCCATCACGGGAGGATCCAGGCCAGGGGCACGTTGCCAGTGATGAAGAGCAAGAGGAAGAGGAGGTGGATGTCAGGAGACAGGTCATTAACAACTTCTTTACTTGAGTGAAAGTATGCAATGATGTCTGATGATGGCTTTCCTAAGCATGATGTGTATATGTAGGACAATATGTAGTGATATGTGTGTGGGTATGCTAATTTACAGGGTCATTGCCGTTGTACAGTGTATGTTTAGTTCTGATGGTCTCCACTACCTTGTTGAAATTACTCCTAGCTTTTGATCAGAATTTACAATGGACAATAGTGATTCAATAATTGGATATGTCATTATGGTAAGTTGTATTTAAGACGGTACTATGTTTCTTCTTCACAAGCTCCTTTGGCTGTTGTGTGGGTACACACAACACTGTTCCATGATGGTTTTTCAATTTGGACCAGTACTTTCTGACAGACAATCTTTTTGGTTAGATTAGTCTTTTCTTTTTTTATTTGGCTACTTGCAACTGTGATCAGTTTGCTTTTGTGTTGAGCAGAGCTTCTGCCTGTGTTATAAACCATTTACACACATTGATGTTTGACTGTTTATATCATGTTTTTCTGCCATGGTGTTCAGTTCATTTGCCAATGGTCTTTGTGCGGTTAAATGGTTTAATTTGACAACAGTGTGTGCAATGTTAAAATGTTGCATGTGCTAGGTGTGTTGTGGTGATCTTGCGTGTCTATCCCTGGTATGTGTCATGTGACATATCTTCACAAGACGGGGGATGAATACTTAGCTGGTCCTTAGGATCATGCTGGACTACGCTAAATTAACCGTAGCCAAGCTAATATATTAGGTTTGTGTCTTACATTTTAGCGCACATTCTTTCTATGCTTATTGTTCAAGGTGCCTTTGAGTCCACATGAGATCAATTTGGTACTGTTGAAGCGTTGAGCCACAAGGTTGAAAAACAAGACTCTTGTAATGTAAGATCTAGTCAGCACGTATAGTTAGCCATGAAATGCTACACTTACTAACACATAAGTGGAATACTTGCATTACACTGACGCACAGGGGAATCATCTACACAGATGGAAGATGTACATCTGCGCACCAGAGCTTTGCTGTGCATATGCTGTAAACAGTACTCCTACTTTCTGAGGTGAGCGGTTAACACGTATTGCCACAGAATTCATCAATAGTTTGATGAATATGTCACTATCACAGGGAGGGTGCTGATTTCCACAACGATTAAATCACATTTCAGCTTTAGTATTCTATTTAATTATGAACATGTATATTGTTTGCGAATCATGTATTCTGCTGCATTTGCAAGTTCATATACTGCATTGTAGGACAACAGACAGAGATAGTTCTTTCTCAAATGTAAATTCTTGTACTTTACACACACTCTGAATCATAATTTTGTGGACAAGCATGGGTGAGTGAGCGTGAATGTGTGCATTGCTACCTTGCCTCAGAGATGTTGATAGTACTGGGTACTGGGTGGTAGAATCATTGTGTATCTTCTGTATGTTTACTTGAGCTACTGAGACACTAGAGGTAGTGGGTCTTTGAATTGTGTGTTCTGATGTACAACAAATGTCCAACTATCCTTCACTAACGGCTTATTATGTTGAGCATACTTCTGTATGAGAAGAATCCCTACCACAGTACTCATGCACCTCATTATCAGACAGTGCCAGGTGATACTGATCATGATTTAGAAAGTGACTGCAGTGTATAATTCACAGATGACACAGGGATTGTGTGAATTTGAATTTATTAATGTGCATGTGAAAAACAATCTAACAATTAAAGGTGAGTGCGTACCCAAATTAGCAATCCACAGTTCAATGAGGAGTTGAAAGTGATGTCAGATGAAAAATCTTCCGAGCAAAGTCCACTGTCAATTTGGCCTTTAGTCTTACTTATGATGCTCCATCCCACGTGGGAGAGTCAGGGACTGTCAGCAAAGTGAATGATTTGCACACAATGGAGGGTATCCAGAGCATTTCTTTAATTCCTGGGGGGTGGGCATGTCAATCAGCTTCTCACTTGCCATCCTTCCTTGGATGGCCCCGCCTCTTCTTTGGTGGGGTGGGACCCTCAGTATCAGGCTGCTGTGGTGGAGGGAACTCTACGCCAGACTCCTCATCCCTCCCTGTGGCAGTTGCCGATGTTGAGGAAACAGGTGTGGAGTGCATACGGGGAGGTTGGGTATTGTTGGTGCTTATCTAGCGTAGGCATGTGAGTATGTCCCTATGCACCGCAGTGAGATTGTCTATTTTCGACCAGTTGGACTTCATACGGTCCATGTGTCGGTCCATACTTTAGTTCACATGGTCCATATGGTTGTCCATCCGGTCGAAATGTGCAGCCTGCTGATGTTTCATGTCCCTGAGGAGCCCAACAATATGTGTAAAAAACAGGGGTACCCCTGACACAAGTTCCTAAATCAGGGAAAATAACTAGTGTGTGAATATCGCAATTTAGGAACAATGAAAATACTTATGAACCTAAACAATGTTTATCATAAACATATACAAGCAACCTCTGTTCAAGGGTATTAGAAATATTTTTTATTGTTTTTGCTTTTATAGATAAATTAGGCTATATACACAAACAAGGAATAAAACTTATAGGGCCAGATGTAGGTAGCCCAATACCGGTCGGTAACGGACGAATTTACCGAATTTCATCCGTTACCGACCGGTATTGGGCATTCGGGATGTAGGGGACACAAAAACATCCGAATCGGTAAATTTACCGAATCGGTAAATTTTCCGATTCGGAAACATTACCGAATCGGAAAATATACCGAATCTGTAAAGGTAACGAATTGGAAAATTTACCGAATCGGAAAAATTACCGATTCGGTATATTTTCCGATTCGGAAAGTTTACCGATTCGGTATATTTACCGATTCGGTAAATAAGAAATGGTAAAATTGAATTTTGAGATGTAGGTAGCCATTTAAATACCGAATTTGCATGAAATTCGGTATTTAAGAGTCGGTATTTACCATGGATTGAAATCAGGTGGTAACCAGGTGCAGGCTATAAAAAAGGCCCCAAAATGCAACAGTTTCACCAGAATGGCGGCATTCTATGTAATTGCGAGGCGGCTACGGCTACAGGCAGAAGGAGAGAGGGTCTGGAGGAGGGAGGAGCAGGTGTACAGGCAGAGGATCACTTTATTCCAGCTAACTGAACCAGAGATCCTACAAAGGTACAGATTGGCTCCCCAAACTATCCTGAACCTTATCAGGGACCTCCACCCACTGTTGGACCATCCAACCCCAAGGGCAGACGCCATCCCACCCCATGTGCAGGTGCTGTGCAGCCTACACCTGCTTGCATCTGGGAGTTACCAGAGTGTGGTTGCTGCAGTAGGTGGGGTGTCCCGGAGCTGTCTGTTCCATTTCTTTAAACAATTCCTTGATGCCATGTTGCAGAGAATGCATCACTACATCAGCTTCCCTGCAACGCATGCTGAACTGCTCAGGACAAAGACAGACTTTTATCAGATGGCGCATTTCCCAAACATCATTGGCTGTATTGATGGTACCCACATACCAATATGCCCCCCCTGCTGCCACAGAGTACATTTATCGGAACAGGAAGTCCACCCACACCATACATGTACAGGTGATCTGTGATTCCAAGTACATGATCACTAACATAGTAGCCAAATTTCCCGGGAGTACCCACGACTCCTACATCTTCCAAAACAGTGGGATCTACGCACGCCTGACAGTGGGGGAATTCGGCGAAGGATACTTGCTAGGTAACACACTGTGTGAAACTCCCTTGATACGTATTGCAGATGGATGTGTGTGTGTGTGCATGTGAGTAATGTTTTTTCTTCTTACAATAAGGGGACAGTGCATATGCCCTCCGGTCCTTCATCCTCACACCCTACCTCAACCCTACAACACAAAGCCAGAGGAGATACAACAGGGCACACAAAACAACCCAAAACATTGTGGAGCGCACCTTTGGTATGTGGAAGAGCAGGTTTTGCTGCCTCCATAAGAGTGGAGGTGCTCGCCAGTACACACCAATCACCTGCTGCAAGATGATTGCAGCCTGTGCAATGCTGCACAACCTTGCGGTTAAGAAGGGCACCGAAGTGGACATCTCTGATTTCGAGGACCATGAGGATTAGCAAGCACTGCCTGAACCACACACATCTGGAGTTGCAACACCAACTGATGGCAGACACAGACGGGAAGAGGTCACACGCAACTTCTTTTAAGTAAGTAAAGAGACACAGACAGGTGGAGTATGCACCCAATGTATTTTAATTGTGTCATGGAATAGGTTTTTAAAGCACAAATGTGCAACAACAAGTAGTTAACTTCAATGATGTCAGTCCTGGTTCACTTCACCATGAACTGTAATAGTCATTTACGTCCTTGCTTCCCAGTGCCACTTGTCTGGTGCTCACTCTGCTCACTCTCTTGCTGGCCTGTGGCCTCAGCTTGGCGCCTGCTGCTCCTCCTTGTCTCTGGGACATGGGAGCTTGCCATGCTGCTCCTGCTTGTGCTCTCCTCCCTCACAGGCACATCCAGAGCAGCTGTCTGTGCAGTTTGGGCATTTAACAGCGCCTCAAGAGCACTGGTCATCCTTCCCATGCCCATAGTGACCTCATTGGTGTTTTGGGTCATAGCCTCCTGCATGTTACTGCTCCTCCTGCATAGCAGGGATGTGGCTGTGGCCAGGCGGTTGATAGCTTTATTTTGGCTATGAGCACGGTGCCTTTCCTTGCGCCTTGCCACAGATTCAGTGTCCAGTTTGGTGCATAGCAGCTGCACCGATTGGCTCATTTCGTGCATCCCTGCTGCCATCTCTTTGTTCACTTCTACAAGCTCCCTTATGCCCTTTCCTATGTCTCCTATGTTACTGTTCAGGGACCTCATTTGGCGTTGGCATGCCTGTATGGCTCTTCCCTGCATCCTCTGGATTCTCACCATGCTCCCCTCCAGGCCACGGAACATACTTGGACCCTCCACAGGTGCATCTGCGGGCCTTTCTAGGACTATGCGGCGTCTTGCACCACTATGGCCCACCCCTGCACTGGAGTGCATTGTGCCAGAGCTGACATCCACAGGCAAGTTGTGCCTTTCTTCACCCTCCATGTCAGCTGCTGCTGACTCCATTTCTAGAAGTGGGGCCACAACATGCCTCCTGCTTGGTTGTGATGCAGGTGTTGTGTCATGCGGTTATGCTGGCATTTCTGGTGATGACAACAACAGAGGGGATTGAGATCTGTGAGGTAACGCCTGCAACTCTGGAGCCATTTCTGAGTCTTATGCTGGAGGCTGGCTACTTGGTGCACCTGTGTCCTGTTGTACGTCTTGGGTAGATGGACCTGGCTCCTGACTCTCCTCCCTCTCTGGTGGTGTGCCTTCAGTCTCCTGCGAACGCCTGCGAGACGTTTCACCTGTGGACATATGAGGATACATTAGCTAAGCGCTACTGTCTCACAGTCACTACAATTAAATATTTCTCACTTTAGCTTTATTCTCTCTGCAATTATTTCCCTAACTTGGTGGTTGCTGTGCTGTATGACATGTTCTTACATTTCCTGACTACATGTACCATGATGTATTGCTCCTGTATAGTGCTAGCAGTACTGGACTGGGGTTCACTGGGCCACAAAGGGTACAGGTAAGGATGATGGTATGGGGGAATGCTGTGCATGTCTCTTACCTTTTTTTCTTGCAGCTCTGGCTGAGCTGTCTACTTCTCTCAGTCCGCAGACGCTGTCTGGTTCAATGGTTGAGGCCACCATCTCCTCCAGGTCATAAGGGGGGGTGCTGGGTTCTTGCCTCCGCCAGTTTTTGTTGCCTGCTTGTGGTGTTCAGCCAATTTTTTCTTGGTTTGGCTCCTGAGGTCGTAGAATCGCTTTTTAAGGTCCTCTGTGTCTCTGGTAGTCACCCCCACTGCAATAACTTTGTCCAGTATGTCCAGCCAGATTTTCCTTTTGGCAGATTCTGCCACAGTGAGGGACTGCCTGCCAAACAGTTTTTGGTGCACCTTCACCACCTCCTCAACAAGGACCTGCAGCTCCATGCTGCTGAATTTGAGTTTCCTTTTCCACTCTGCCTGCTCTTTTTCTTTGCTGCTTGCCATTTTGCAGTTTTAAAAGTGCTAAACACCCTTTCTGCTGCTTAGGGACTCAGCTCAGCTCCAACTGCCTTTCCAGAAGCTTCTAATTAGTTGCAGCTGCCTCTGTAACCGCTTCCTGGTAGGGAGGGGGAGGGTGGTAGCACCTGATTGGCTGCCTACTTAAGTTTCACTTTTGTTTGCTTTCCGATTCTGATTTTACCGAATCGGTATTTACCGATTCGGTATTCCCCATTCATTCCTATGGGCCAAAAGGCCCATAGGAATGAATGGGGAATACCGAATCGGTAAATACCAATTCGGTAAATACCGATTCGGTAAAATCCGATTGTCCAATTCCGAATTTTACCGAATCGGTATTTTTTACCGATTTTTTATCTACATACCATTTTCCTATTCTAAAATACCGATTCGGTATTTTAGAATCGGTAAAATCGGATTACCTACATCTGGCCCATAGTCCTTTATATGTATGTTTACACTGGGTTCAAACAGTCAAGTTACAGAGATTAGATTCTTGTATTGACCAAATATCAGATACAGTATACACACTGTGTATCATTGATATATGAAGAACTGTTTAAAATAATACAATTTATATCAAGAACATACAGACTGAATAATCATATCAATGTGTTCAGAGGACAATCATTTCTGGCATGGCTCTTGGAAATCTGTGTCCTACGCGCGTTTTGGCTGTGTGCCTTCATCAGGAAGCCATGTACCAAGTAACTGAAACCTAGAGAGAGGGTGCATGTACAAACAAACCATCAATCAATGTTTTAAAAAAGGCGGTCCTACTGCATTATTAACTACCAAAAGATTTGGAGTAGATATAAACTCAGTCCAGGAAGACTAGCAAAGTTAAAAACACTAATTGCAAACCAATCATAGCTATCAAAGACACATATCAAATAGTTAAGCTTGAAATTGTACCATGTGTGCTAAGTATCCTTCACCAAGTGATACGGAGAAACCAACAATATCAGAGACACTTAAGAGTCAATAGTTAAATAAAAGAGTGGTATCCCAAGCAACACATGGATGGACAGAGAGGAAGTCTAGGAAAGAATTTTGACATTAGAAGTGAGTAGAAAAAAGGGAGGAGTGTTGTTAATCCGGTAACTCCATACTTCAAAGGAATTCTCAAGTAGGTAGTCGGTTAGTCATTATATCGACATGAGTGATGTTACCTCGTGGAATCCCACAGAGTTTATAGCTGAGGGTGGTATGGAGCCTCAGACTGGATAGACGATTCTGTGCGGGGACAACAAGGCAAGGAAAAGTTGGTACATGGGAGAGCTGTACCGGTACTAGAGATATGGAGGTAAAGGGATAATATTCATGCAGGGTACATTACCTATCATAAATAGATTTAATGAAGCCTAAATAATATGAGATCCTCTATTCCAGGTAGGATGACCAAAAGATGGATGATGCTACTATCACGTTGAAGATGGCTCTGATCCCCTGTAATGTAAAGCAATAATCTAAATGACGTGGAATACTTAAGAATACACGCTAGGCTGGAAAAGAGTTAATATGACTTTATTTACCTAGTCTCTATCTAACCATGTTATTCAAAGGTTAAAAGAATTATGCCTTAATATATGCATGGTAAAGTGATGGTATAGCTGAAAAATGTATATATTCTCAAAGTGACCGCAAATATTATGAAGATACTTGACATAATATGGCAGTAAAGCGATGGATAAATAATATATTCCCAGTGTTCAACGTGAAAAACGATCTCATAAATAGAGTGAGAGGCATACAAGTCCTAATAATATAGACATGCATCAGAAAGATTCATGCAAATAATGCCCGCTAGATATAATAAGAAGCCTACAACTGGCGTGCTGCGCACTCAAAGTAAAATCAAAAAGGTTCTGGGTGTCACTGTCCGAAAAATTATGGCTTCTGTTAGCTCACTACAATGTTATGACAGGAGACCTAATAAAGATGCAATAAGAAAAAGAACAGTGTGGGCTTGTTCTTACCTATAGGTAAAAAAAGGTGTCTACACAGATGAGTATACAGCTGGCGTCTGCAAGCTCAAACAGCAACCAGGAACGCAGGATATTGCTGCAGACAGAATGGGGCTGGTTGTTAGCATACTACCAAGATGTGGCGTGGGGGCCTAACAATGGTGCAGAGAGGAAAAGGGGACTTGTGCGGCCTTGTTCTTACCGTCTGTATTGATATAATTGAAGAGGTTGGCGGGAGGCAGAGCGCGCTCAAATAGCAACCAGGGGTTCAGGATATTACTGCAAACAAAAGTAGCTGGTTATTAGCATACTATCATAATATGGTGGTGGGCCTAACAATGGTGCAGAGGGGAAAAGGACTCAAGCGGGCTTGTTCTAACCTTCGGTATCGATAGTTAGAAAGACAGGAGGGAAGCAGATCAAGCGGGCGTGCCCAAGATGTTAGACGCCATAGCTACTGGTTTCCCGGTCTCTCGCTCACGCTCCTGTTCGTCTGGATGGCTCCTTAATCAGTGTCTGCGGTTGAACTGAAGCAACGTGAGCTACATGCTGGTAGGTCCTAGCTATTTAAATCGTACCAGTGTGTGATATGCGGGCCAAAACGGGATGGCGCATACGTAATCAGTTAAAAAGTGAAGAATAGAAAGAGGACAGCGCGGTATGCACTCAGTTGAAAAGATATTATCGCCATCTAGGCGTAAACTGTATGGTGCTGATAAACCGAGTGTAGCAGAGCAGGCTGGAAGGAATACAGCACAAATATTGCTGTATGAAACTTGCATACCTGAGAAAAATTAGTAAAATTTGAAAAACAATGTGATGCAGAAAAAAATGAGTTTAAAAGCAAAGGGCTCCATGTGTGAGGTAGTAAATAGCTCTTCACAGGAAAATCGGCCAGCAGCTGATGAAACTATGTGACAGGTTCAGAGGTGCCAATGTCAGGGCACTATATAGACTAGAGTCAATAAAATTGGCCCTACAAGGCATGAATGTAATGTAAGGAGATACAGATCAACCAGGATTATGTTTAAGAACCTGGTCACAAGAAATGTCATTGTTCATCCCATTCAAGTACGTGTTCAATGAGAATATCCAATATACATCTCTGCATTTTCTTATATTGGTACTGAGGGTACCGGTATTCGTGTGGATTTTCTCTAGTATTAGCCAGCGTATCTCATCCGAAGTATGTTGTTGGGCCATATAGTGTTGCACTAGTGGAGCCTGCATTTTTTGGGTACAAATAGCTGATCTATGTTCCGTAAACCTGGTGGACAAGGTGTGTGCTGTTTCAACCACATAGCCTTTGCGCATGGGCACTTAATCAGATAAATGATGTTTGAGGTTTTGCAGTTTGTCAAGGATCCCAACAACCTGGCCAAAGTCTCCGGTGCATTGGCGATAGACATCAAAAATGCGTTCTAAGTCAGGGTCAGCTTGATCTCCGAAACCAGCTGTGGGACGTGTCCTCCCACCATGCACCCTCACACCACTACTTACCCTACCCGCATGGACATTGCCTGGCGTTGCACGCACTGACAGCTCCTGTCCTCCTTCATTGTTGGCAGGGTAGGTATTTTTTGCCAACAGCTGTCTTGCTGTGCTCCCAGGGTTTTCTTGTCTTGCTGTGTCCGTGGGGATCCGGGGCTCTGGATGACAATGGATGTTGCAGGAGTGGTTGTTGGTGCTGCTGATTGTACTGGTGCCGCATGCTGACTCACACTGGAGGTGCCAGGTTGGTTCCCATCGCCCGAGGAG
The DNA here is from genome assembly GCF_964261635.1 of Lissotriton helveticus. Classification (NCBI taxonomy): domain Eukaryota; kingdom Metazoa; phylum Chordata; class Amphibia; order Caudata; family Salamandridae; genus Lissotriton; species Lissotriton helveticus. Next base: position 751,044,435 of record NC_136061.1, read on the forward strand.
GTGTGAGAGTCATCCCCACTGGAGGTCTCAGTGTCCGAGGTTGTGCTGGATCTGCTGGTGGACTCGGAATCTTCTCCAGATGATGTCCTTAGTTCTAGAGTGCCTGTGGGTAGTAGAGAGATGTGGTGTCATACACAGACAAATGTTTAGATGTTGTGGATAATGTAGCATTTCATTCTTATTTCTATTTATCATTCGTAACAGACATGGAGATATTTGTTAATCGAACACTGAGATTTTGAAAACATGTGCTTTACTGAGCATGCCCAGCTCTATGCATCAGTGTGCAAGTATTTTTAACCTTGACTGTTTGTTGTAATTGTTTGTCAATGATCACACTGTATATGAGCCAGTTGTGTTGTTATTTAACACATTAGTGTTTTCACTATGACATACATACTGTAACAAATCTGATGTTTAGCAGGAATTGTGCATTTGTGCTTGCCTTTATGAATCATTGTCACTGTTACATTGTAGATGTGACATGCAAACTCACTCTCCTGAATATCAGCATTTGCAGATTTTGCTTGGATAAATGTGTTAATGTGAACAATCAATGAGATCACATGTGTAACCTCGAATGCAAAAGCAACACGTTTCTTCTGACAAATACATTGTTACATGGCAGTCCATTGCAACACAGATAATTACATTGATATGCTGTAGGGAGTCACTAACATGAGTTGTTGTATTATGTGATCAAAGTATGATCTTACATTCCCTAATGTTACCCACACTGGACTTGTCATGGTAAATAATATAGGTTTGTACTCCTGCGCAGATCCAACAGTAAGTTTGTGTGATGTTGTGCTCTGTGATGTACTGCTATGTCAAAACTTGGTTGTTTTTATGCCTGTGTAGGTTTAGCAATGTTTGTAAACGTATGCAATGTGAGGAGACATATGTGTGTTGATATTTCTCATATCTTTGCACACAGGTGATAATCTTGCTGTAGTACATTTTGTTGATGCATACTTTTGCACATGATCTCTTCATTTACATTCTACTTACTCCATGGACAGAGAAGTTTCCCAAGGATGGTCATTTGCCTTTTCATGGTCAGAGCTGTGAGGTACAGTGTGTTGAGTGCTTGAGTTAGGCTGTGTTGACTTCTACCCCACTTTCCAATGGCAAACAGACCAGCTTACTCATCATTGTCAAAGGATCAATCACAGGGAGTGTGGTACTTTTCAAGGATGCTGACCAGTGGCGGTTCGTCCATGGGGGGCGTTGGGGCGTTGCCCCACTAGCCATGGACGACCGCACTGCCAAAATGATTGTAATAACTTTTTTTTTAAATAAATGTGTGAACTGTGAGCCGAGCGCGCAGGCACCCGAGCACTGCGCGCTACCGGCCCGGGACAATCCCGACTGAATCGGGCATCAAGGAAGTGGGCCGGGGGCCGGGCTGAGGCAGAGAGTGACAGGCAGAGGCAGGCAGCACACAGTTACAATAATACAGACAGCTCGCATACTGCGCATATAAAATCCCGGAGTCTTCAATATTTTGCCTGGTCCGCGCATGCGTAGACTGTAGCCCGTCCCCCCCCCCCCCCTCTCTAGCACTCAGAGACATTAGGAGGACCCAGGCCCCCGGTCTCATTTAGGGCAAATATTGTCCTGCTCGTGTGCCAATCCTGGCGCATTGGCGCTGTTAACGCTGCGCCAGGATTGGCTGCTGCAGCAGGATGGATGGATGGTGCCGCTGCTATGCTGAGGGCCGCACACTATGGCCAATCACATATGGCTATATCCAGCCATGTCGTTTGTGATTGGCCATTTGTCTAAGCTGTGGGGACGTCACAGCGCGTGGCACACCAGTGCTGCACTGCTGTCCACCACAGTAAACAACAGACTACAGTAAGTAAAACTGAAAGTAGAACTAGTCTAAATAAATTAAGTAGTTGAGGATGAGTGAGTCATAGTGATCAGTCGACTGGTCGTGACTACTCATCTTCGTCGTGAGACTCCTCTCGTCGTGACCAGCCAGCCCAGCAGTGAAGCCGTCGTCGTTGCGTTGTGTGTGAGTGGCGTGCTGCAGAGTGCAGCCTAGGAGGAGTAACGCCTGCCTGGACGACCTTTGCTTTGTGTGCAGCAGTCAGTAGTAGTGTGCACTGTGCAGTCTGAGTGAGTGCCAACGCGTCCTCCAGTGAGACCAGTCGTCCGGTCCAGTCGTCTGGTCCAGCAACATCCACCCACGTAAGTTAAACTGCTTGTCAGTGTAGTGAAGAGTTGTGTGTTCTCAGCGGCCCCTGACCCGACTTGGATTAGTAGCTTCCTAAACTCTGCTCAGCGCTCCATCTCGTCCTGTGTCGGCGTGTCGCCCATGTTATCACGCGCTCCTTGTCCAAACCCTCTGTCTGGTCTGGTGGTTCCAATTGGAATTGGTAATGGTAAAGAAGCTCTGCCATGAGGCCGCATACACATATTTTATAGTCTAGACTAGAGGCCGGTTGCATTCGGTGAAGGGGGCAGGTAAGCAGCAGCGTGTGAGCACACGTGCTGCAGTGCATACACATGTAGGCCGCCGCCAGAGGCCTCGAGTACGCTGGTGAAGGGCCAGGGGGCAGTTAAGCAGCGTGTGGTTGTGAGCTCCCACAGGCCGCATTGTCATGTAGAGGCCGGGAGCATTCGGTGAAGGGGGCATGTAAAAGCAGCGTGTGAGTGAGCACACAGGCTGCACACACATGTGCATGCGGTGAAGAGGACAGCCGGTAAGCAGCGTGAAAGCAGTGCACACAGGCCGCATACACATATAGAGGCCTCGAGTATGGTGAAGGGTGCAGGTGAGCAGCGTGTGTGAGCAGTGAGCACTGCTCACACGCTGCTGAGCAGTGACTTTCTTGCAAGTTGCATCCACCCCCCCCCCACAGGTGGACCCACAAAGTTAACACTAGAGGGCCATGTCCTCCCCCCATCCCCCTCCCCCCGAAGCCACCTGCTCTGTCCAGCTGTTAGAAACCATTAGCAGCGCTTCCTAAAAATGAGAATTTCGGAGGATATTGTACTGCGAACCCCCTGATTATGTGAAGCTCGCCTTAATGTTTTGATTGCTTTGTTGATAAATCGAGTGATTTCTCAATCTCACCTCTTTTGTAGACAAATATTCTCTCCTGCAGACCAGTTTGGTATACACAGCGTCAATCACGGCAGTTTTGGCCTTCTGTATGTTATGCTATTTTACCGGGTATTTCTATAGCGCAATATTCGGCAATTATTTGGCCTCCAGGCGCTTTACGTGAATGTTCCTAAACATTGCTATGGGTTGGTGGCTTTGGGGTGTGAGATATTCTCGTGGAGGTGTCCTGTGTGACCTTTCGACCTGACCCCTGTGAATGGTGTGAGTGCCAGTGGTCGGTTGTCTCTCCACGGAGGCCCCCAATAGGAGCTTGGATTTAGGGGTAATTTGTGTCATATAGGGCAGTGTTGTGTGTGGGTGAAATATGTCTCGTGTCTTCTGAGGCCAGTTAAGCAGCGTGTGATTGTGAGCTCCCACAGGCCGCATTGTCATATAGAGGCCGGGAGCATTCGGTGAAGGGGGCATGTAAAAGCAGCGTGTGAGTGAGCACACAGGCTGCACACACATGTGCATGCGGTGAAAACCTCAGCCGGTAAGCAGCGTGTAAGCAGTGCACACAGGCCGCATACACATATAGAGGCCTCGAGTATGGTGAAGGGTGCAGGTGAGCAGCGTGTGTGAGCAGTGAGCACTGCTCACACGCTGCTGAGCACACAGGCTGCATGAACACATCTGTAGTGTAGTGTAGACTAGAGGCCGGGAGCATGCATTCCTTCAGGTGCTGCTGCTGGCCTGCAGCTCGGAAGAGAAGCCAGTGCTGCAGGCCAGCAGCAGCACCTGAAGGAAAGGCGGAGTCGTCTGCTCATTGTTCAAATGTGTTCAGCTGGCTTGGCATCTGCGTCTGCTGCTGTACAGTGAGCCTGGGAATAACTGACGGTGATGAGGTTAAAATAGGGTTTCCTTTTCATCGGTCCTGCCCGGGCGAGAAGGTGACAAACTGGGATGGAGATTAGCCATGCAGCCCGTACTGAAACTCTGAGAGACCTTGTCCATAATTAGCACCAGACCCTCGGCTCCCGTTTTTAACATCAGTCCAGAGTCCAGTCCAGAGGTGGAGAAGTGTGGCTCACTGGTTAGAGGAGGCAGACCTGGAAGCAGACGTCAGCCTGGGACCAGGGTTCATTTCCCGGCTCGGTGGGGTCTTGAGTCCTAAAATGTCCATGGACTCGACAATTCTCGCTCCGGTGCCTACTCGATTCACAGGTTCACACTCTGCGACTCTGGGCAATAGCTTGCTTAATCTCCACAACGGCCCCTCGCGGCGGGATGCCTGGCTTTCACCTTGCAGATACCCTGCCGGGGTTATCTCACAGGGGAATACCAGGACGGGTTCCCTAAGCAAGCGCTTAGAAACCGCTTGGTGATTTGCGCTATATAAATTTGTGTACATTTACATTACAGTCCGTCTCATGAAATTATCAGCAATTAATTTTTTCCTTTTCGTTTTTACAGTATTGGTTTGTAAACACCCTGTCCTCCAATTATATTTCTTTTGTGGTGTTGTTTTCTATAAGTATTATTCTCCTCCTGTCTTTCTTGCAGTCCTACACATTCCATTTATTTTTGCAGCTGGCATGGCAACGTGCATCCCGACTTTGAATGAATGCTTGCCGCTGTCACAGGGCTTCTCTTTTTGGTGGCCCTTCAGTTTTAAAAGCAGATGCCTGAAAACACCTTTTCTGTTTAGTTCCCAAACATTTGCTTTTAGTTTTCATCCACCCACTGGAAGTCTTAGCAAGAGCATTGTAATGGCTAGAGGGAGGACTGGTCATCTTGTTAGACTCGGACATGGAAAGAGGTCAAGACTGCCTGGGGATGGAAGGACCTCAGGCTGTGTTTTCTACGCGGGGCAAGAACCCAAAACAAATCCAGTATAATTTTATACTGTACACAGTGGCCAGTGCCTTTTCCTCATACATGGGGACAAAAAAGCAATGTATGGTTTAAGATACCCTTTACCGTTCTTTGTAGTTCTCTGTTTTTTCTTGCAGGGAGAGATAGTACGAACTTAAAACTGGTTTTGGTTTCGAGTTCTCATTTCCCATTGAGTTGGAATGTTCCCAAAATACTTTTGTTGTTCTACCTCTAGAGAACCATCGAATGGCTAGGGTGCTAACATTTTGGGACAGCAAATATGGTATATATATCCGAATGGATAGAAAGACTATACATTAGGTGTTCCCTTCTGGAGGATTCAATGATCCCTTTATAGGTAATGCATTTATTTCCACTGAGCAGGTTCGTATACATCCCTCTTGAGTGAAGTGTCTCAGAAGGATCATCTTATTACAGATAGTGGAGCCCTGCAGGAAACAATCTCACTCCCTCAAATCTTCTACACACTGCGAAATTACTGCTTTACAATACCTTCCCACGTCTTTAAAAAGTTTACAGCTAATCTGAGTTCCTTCCTGTTGAATCCCCCCACACCCAGTGCTTTAAATGTGGAAAAATAAGTGCAGGTACTAATCAAATTGAGCTAGGGGGCGGGGCAAGGGGCAGAGCTGAGGGTGGGGCATAATTATATATAGACACTACTGCCATCTTTCAAGTAATCATTTTGCCCTTAAATTACGCTTATCAACAGTCTCAAACTGCCTGCATGTGCAAATTACCTCTGCACATGTGGGCATGGCATATGTAGACAATTGATAACCTGTCTCCTTATATGCCCCTTTCAACTGAGTAAGCTGCTCATTGCATTTAAAGGAACATGTTAGTTACAGCAGTTTCAGCACACACCCAAAAACATGATAAGTGTATGAACAGAAAGTGGGTATTTCCTCACAAAAAATTACATCAAGGCCAAACAATGTGTTATGCTTTAGTTTCTGCGTTTTTTTATATTTGCAGGTTCAGTTCTTTCGAAGCCAACACATTAAAAAAATTGTAATGTACAATACCAATAGCTCACACTTCCCTAATGCGAGACCTATTGCATTGCAAATGCTTGTATTTGCAGGTTCAGTTCTTATTTGTTGTATTACATACAGCATTTATACATTCTCTTGCCCATGAGTATGCACTCACACACAGGCCCAAGAACAAGCAGACATGCACACACAAAACATTCCTCTCATTTTCGGTTAAAATACCTCCACATAATGTCCCAATGCTCTCTCTGTCACTTACAATGCTCTCTCTGTTGCTTATGCTCTCTCACACAAACGCAGACATTCACTGACACAAAGGCTCACGAGTCGACCCACTTGGATTTGAACCGTCCGTCCAGTCGCCATGAGGTCGAGCTCAGCCTCAGATTCCTAAAGTGTATAATCATTAATTAATACACTCAGTGCCATGGCGGCTGGCAGTTGGTACATCCAACCAAGTTAATTTTGTTTGTAAAGCGCACACTGTTACTAATAGTTAAATTGCTTCTAGGAGGTGCTTTTGAGAGCAGCACCAGTATGTGGTGACGTGTGAGAGAGGTTTGCACTCAGCGCTTGTGATTGTATGCTGCATTCATTGCAGGCAGGCATTAGCTCAACTCTAGCTTTTCATGATGTGTGAGTAGTGAGACAGACCGACCCTCTGTTATAATCCATGTCAATGTTGTTTGTAAGGCGCACGCAACATAATTGAACTGCTTCTAGGTGCTTTTCTGAACAGAAACAGTATTAAGTGTGAGGGTGGTTTGCATAGAGGGGGCTTGTGGGATTTTAAGGCAGGCAGGCAAGCATTGCTGGCGGGGTTAGGTGGATCGACTCTAGCTTTTTATGGTGTGTGACGAAGGGACTTCACTGCCCACAGGGCCACTGCTGCTGTAGGGTTACTTGGCGATCTGCTTTGGGTCCAACACTTAGGGTTGAGCCTCTGGACATCAACAGCAAAAAGGGGTCTGGTTGTCAGAGGACAGTAGTCGCTGACTGCCCGGGCGCCCCTAAAAGGACAGGCGCTACCGAGGTCTATTTGGTGCTGCTGACACTGCTGAGTGCTGGGCTCATGGTAAGGGGGGCCGAACTATAGAGGTGAAGAACTGAATAGAATTCACTCAGTTGGAGCCCATGACTCCTCATTGCCATGGGACGCCCTAAAACACTCCCCGCATTGCTCTGCCATAAATTGTGGCCCCAGGTCATGTTTATCCTAGAGAGAGATCAGAGTTTTCTCTAATGGAGGTTTTGACTCATGGAAAGGTAGCAGAGAAGGTTAATATGCCTGCAGCAAGGAACATGTACCTGATGCAGATCACAAAATGCTGTAAATAGGTCAGTGAGTCACTGCATTTGTCAGAGAAATCATGTTGTCACTTGCAGTTCGTAAGTAAAAATCCTAACATACAACAGTGAACTGCAAGGTAAAAATTGTACCGTTATGTTCCCACCCCCCCTTCCCCCCACCTAGTGTTTGTTTGATAACCCCAATGTTTCAAAATTAAATTGTTATATTTTTATTTCCAGCACCTGGTAAAGCCTGACAACCTGAACCTTTACCTAACTTTTTGGGCAATTTTTGGAGAAAGAACAAGAGGCCCCAACCTCCTTGCTGCTCTTTCATCCCGGCTACCCCATTTTTTTGCTTTTTGCTTTACTGGTTTCGGATTTAGAAAGGCTGTGGTCCTGCTAATCAGACCCACAGCCCAGCTGTTCTCTCTCTGAATTCACACAATGTACTTTAGGTGCATTGCCAATTGGGTATTGGGTCACTCTCGTGAGTCCCTGTATAGTGTACTAGGGCATAGGTGCACCCAAGGCCTACCAGGGGCTGCAGCATGTATTATGCCACCCCTGCCTGGCCATTCAAATGAGCTGTTGCAGCTATATTGCTGTCATGCACAAGATATATGTATTTGTACTGAAATTTGATATTATTGCACCAAATCTTATACGTTGTACTTTAAAAAATGAACTCCTGGAGTGTATGCTAGAAATTATGAGAAGCCATATTGTCCAAGAGTTGCAAAACACAGACTTTGTGGCTATTCAGGCTGATGACACCACTGATGTGGCCACACAAACGCAGTCCGTATTAGTCTTTCAGTACCTGGACAATGGCTATAATGTTGTGGAAAGGTTCTATGGTTTCACTCATTTAAAAAACTCCACTGCAGAAACCATTACTGCAGCTATACTGCGTCAACTCAACTTCATTTTTCCAGAGGTGCATCAAAGAAAAAACGTATTGCCCAAAGCTATGATGGTGCGTCTGTAATGAGTGGAATCCATGGTGGCGTTCAGAAAAGAATTAGAGATGTCTACCCGTATGCTCATTATGTGCACTGTCACGCCCACCAACTTAATCTTATTATGCAACAGGCAGTATCAAAGATCTCAGAGACACAAATTTTCTTTCAGGATGTAGGAGGCATGGCAGCATTCTTCTCACGTTCCCCAAAAAGAATGGAAGCACTTCAGGAGATTGTGGACAAAAGGGTTCCGAGGGGAGCCTCAACTCGCTGGAACTATAACATACGTACAGTCCAACTAATATTTCAATATAGGGAGGACCTTGTGCAATGTTTTGAAGCCATAGAAGCCAATGAAACCTTTGATTTCAAAAGTCACAGTGAAGCCCGTGGCTTTGCTAGAACACTAAAAGATAGAGAGTTTCAGTTCTTTCTGTTTTTATTTGAAAAGATAATGACAAAGATCGAGACTTTATACAATCAGTTACAAGGACGAGACATAGATACTGTCTCTGTGAAAAGATATACCAAGGAGTTTGTCGCAAGCATAAACAAAGTGAGAGATGAGGTTGACAATCTAGACAGCCAACTGCCAGCGGCTTCAACTTTTTCAAACCACAGGAAAAACATCACCACTCTGGTCCGAAGTGCAAAAGAGATATGTGACATTGTAATTGTGCATGCACAAGAGCGTTTTGCTTTCACAAAACATTTGGAGAGTGCCGCATTATTGGAAAGTAAATACTTTGATAAATATAATGAATCCTTCCCTGAGCATGCTCTGCATGAGGCTGTGGAAGCTTATCCGATGCTCAACCAAGAGGACCTGAAAAGTGAGTTGACAGTTATGTACTCAATGCCTGTGTACCAGAAGGCCAAAGATGCCAGCTCTTTGCTGTCTTTAATTCATGAACTTAATATGGAAAAGACATTTACAGAGACAGTAGCTTTAACTAAAATTGTCATTACCACTCCTATGACAACCTCAGAGGCAGAACGATCTTTTTCCGCCCTAAAGAGGATTAAGACATTCCTGAGGAACACCATGCTTCAGGACAGACTCAATGCGTTGGCAATACTTTCTATAGAGAGCAAGCTTGTTCAAAATATTGCTGGCTTTAACGTTCAAGTAATTGAAAAATTTGCTGCGCTTAAAGACAGACGTGCTGAATTTAGATACAAAAAGTAAATATGTTGATTGGTGATAGTTTGTGACCTGTTTAGTTGGTTCTTTTGTTGTTTGCAGTTTAAATCAAAAAATGTGTTTGTTTTGTTGTTTGCAGTTTAAATAAAAACAATCTGTGAGGTTCTCAGCATTGTATCTTGAAGTCTGTGATGAAGCTCTGTGGTTATACTGAATAAGCAGCTACCTATGTTATATGACAGCCCTTTAATAATGTAATACCTGCACTTTCACAATTGCTTTATTAACATTCCTGCTTTCTCAAATTTGCTTGAAAATGCACCATTTTTCCACTATTTTTTAAAAAAATTCTCAGGGGGAAATCCCCCCGAACCCTCCTTAGGGGGTTCGGGCTCGCTCGCTACGCGCGCTCGCTACCGTGCAGTTTGATTATCAGTTTCCGCCCCACCACTTTCAAATGTCACCAGCCGCCACTGATGCTGACACCGCTGACTGATGTTGAGTTACAATGCAAAACACAACAATGCCTTGTGCCCATGACACAACGCAAGAGTGTCAGCCATCTTGCATTACACCTTACATCTACTGTCCGTGGGCATTGTCCTTGACGTGTGTTTATCTGTGTGTGTTTTGTGTTATATGGTGTGACTTCTAATTAGAGTGTGTCCTGTCCTCCACACACATTTGTAGTATGCACATTGAGGGCACATGTGACTGTCCTTTACCTGTCAGTGTGTGGAATGTACAGTTAAGGTTATGCTCTGTAGTTGTGTGAGTAGGCCAAGGACTGGCAGTTAATTTTTACAAAATTCAAACATGTAGGCCCTGTGTAGCCATCTTGACAGGGCATTTGCATTCACTCTCCGGGACAGCATAGTGACAGGTTTGTTCTTGTGGGACAGGAGGTGGGTGAGATTAGTGTCTGCTGGTGGCAGTAGTCTTTGCTTCCACTCCTCCACCCACCCTGGACAAATGGGTCAGCAGGTTCCAGGGTTCCATGACAGTGTGTACAGTGTCACATTCAAGAGGTCTGACAGTGGTGCCTGCAGTCATGCTGTACACAACTGCCAGCAGGGCCTTGTGTTCCCCACACCGATGGCCAGTATCAGCCATTTTCACAGGGCATTTGCATTCACTCTCCGGGACAGCATAGTGACAGGCGTGTTCTTATGGGACAGGGGGTGGGACTAGTGTGTGCTGGTGGCAGTAGTCTTTGCCTCCACTCCTCCTCCCACCCAGGACAAATGGGCCAGCATGTTCCAGGGTTCCATGACAGTGTGTACAAAGTTACATTCAAGATGGAATGCTGTGGGGTCTGTGGCTGTGTATTTGTGGTGAACTTAGACTATTTTCACATCTACTCACCTGGGTCTGGGATTCCAGCTAGTCCAGTTATGACCTCCTGCGGGAGGAGGTCCCGCACCTTCACCTCCCAGGTGGTGAAATGCACCGGTTTATGACGCCCACCGCCAGTCTTGGTGCTCAGGGCATATTCTCTGGCAATGAGCTTCTTTACCCTCCTGTGAACGCCATAATACTGGTTCCGGATATCTTCCTGAGTGCACAAGGTAGGTGAATGGGCATTAACCTTGTTGACAGTCCTTTCCCACATCTTGGTTCTCTGGGACTGGGAGGTCTGTTGGATCAAGCTGCCAAATAACTGTGGCTCTACTCGGATGTTTTCATCTATCATCACTTCCAAGTCAGCAGCTAAGAACTGTGGATTCTTCTTGGGGGGCATGGTGATGGGTGTTGGTGGAGATGTGTGTGTGTGAAGGTGAGGGGGAGTGTGTGTGAGTGGAGGTGTGTAGTATCTTTGGGGCTAGCTGTGTGGAGGTTGTTTGGTGGATGAGATGTGTGTGTTTGTAGTGGCTAGATGAGTTCTCTGTCTAGTGGTGTGGTCTGCTTGCATGTCTGTGGAAGTAGCACATCGTGTTGGGAAGTTTTGGCTCCCTTTATATAGATTGGGTTGTGGGTGTGTCTAATTAATTGAAATTGTTTTTTTTGGAGTTGACAGTGCGTTTTTTGGTAGTCTTTTTTGTGTTTCCATTGTATCATTTGTTTTTTCACTTTTTGTAAGTTGTTACGACAGCACCTGATGCTTGTTCTTGTCTAAATTGTTTTGGACGAGTCTGTTCCATTCATACTGGGCTATGTACATCGTTCGCATCCGAGTCTGTCGGGTCGTGTTGATGCTTGGCTATGTGACATCGCTCGCGTCCGAGTCTGTCGGGTCGTGTTGATGCTTGGCTATGTGGCATCGTTCGCATCGAGTCTGTCGGGTCGTGTAGAAGCTTGGCTATGTGGCATCGTTCGCATACATGCCTTTGGTGTTGGGTTGACGCTTGGCTATCTCGAATTTTGCGCGTATGAGTCTATCACGTCAGACTCCTTTCCTGCTGACTCGGACCTATAATTACATTTCCGGCCGAGTTGGTTGTAAATTTCAGGCAACGCATCGTACTCAGCTATCTGTAAGGCGTGTGTACAGTTTGGTCGGAAAAATTGACGGGTCCGTGTTGGGTAGTACATTTTCCAGCCGAAATCGGAATCGAACTCATAGAGTAGTAATTTTCTATGTTTAAAGTTGCCATATTTGTTTTGGTCTTCTATTTTGTAACTGCATGCTGTTGTTTTGGGTCATTTGGAAGGGGAGAAGCTCACGGTTGGAAGCTGCTTCACGTCAAGCAAGGTATGATTTATTTTCTTTAATCTAACTATTGTTATAGTTATTTTGAAGGTGGTTAGAGTTTATCTAGAGTGTTTAGATATTTGTTACTGATGTTATGATCTTTTATACGCAATAGTTAGATATAGACTGTTTATCGCAATTTATGTAATAGAGGCCTAATTAGAAAGGTTTAAGTTAGAGTGTTTAATGTGTTTATTTTTATAGTACAGTGTTAGAAGTAATGTTATTTAGTAATTTATTTGATGTTTTGTGTCGGTGGGAATGTTTGTATGTTTATTTCCTAGGTTTTAATTTAAAGAAGTTTCGGCTGCTGGAATGTTGCGTTTTTTAAATTATGGAAGTGTATATTAGTTTTACAAGCTATTATTTTGTATACACTTACATCATTTTCCGGTGTTGTTGGAGCGTTTCTTTTTTTAAAAATATTTGCGGGTTTTTGATGGTTTCAAGATTGTGGATTTATCGAAAGAGGATTACATTTGTACTACGGCTGTATTTTTCCATTTTTGTGGGGGGAAACTTTTTAAGGATATTTTATTCAAACCTCTCTGGATTATTTTACAAGATGTGGAATTTTGAATCAGTAACAACAAACACGGTAAGTTTAAGAAAATTATTTAATTGTGGGAGGTAAATAATGTTATGTTTTATTGTTGTTGTGTTTTATTTTCTCACTTATATCATTAATGTATGTAAAGATATTTAATTTTACTATTACATAAATATTGGACAAACTAATTAAAATGTGAGATAATAACTAATAATTTTTATATATTGCTATGAAGTAAAAAAGAAATGTGTTATTAATTAGATTTTTATGGATATTTTATAGTAGACTTTTTGCAATCATTTCTAGGTACTCTAGGCCTCTTGTACTAGGATATAGTTTAACTTGCTCTTGACGGTATTGGTAAATTTGTTTTGTTTGTTTAGAGGTTTTTCATTTTAGTTGCGTGATAGATTGCTGCATTCGGAGTTCCTGATAGCTTTGCTCTTTTGGTAGGAAGGTTATTAGTTTGTGTAGTGTTGGTCTGACTCTTCCTGTGGTTAGTTGAAAGGCATTATGCCGTCCTTTAACAGGGTTATTAGGTTTAGATTGTTGGTTAAGTGTGCTAGTATATACATTCCACCAGGGAATTTGAAATTTGGGTTGTCACCTATGGCCAGATCTATGTAATCTGCCAACCCAGGTGTCTTCAAAGTAGTCCAGTAGTGGACTTAATTGTTGCTCATGTTGTTGATAAAAAGGGATTTCTAGTAGTAAATTGTAATGTTCAGCAACATCTTTTACTGGAACATAGGCTAAAGAAATTAGTTTTCTAATTTTAAATTGAAAAGTTGTGTTAGTTGCATACTCTATACTGAGGGTAGATTTTTGGAGGTGCCTCCATAAGCATTGATTAAAATGGTAATAACACCCTTGATTAGAGATATATGGTTATGTTTTGAGTATAGCATTTATCATAGATTGTTCGAAATCTATAATAATGTTTTATGGGGAATAATCATTGGTCTCCTGTTTAATTTTATTTAGGTTTCTATATAGGTTGCATTGTGTTTGTTAGGCAGCAAGGCATAAATAAAGGGAATGTTGCAATTTTGATGTAGTCCATGGATAGTATAGAGTTGGAAGAAGGATTTGGGACATTTTGAGAAAGTACCATCCATCATCCATACTTCAGCTTGCTGAAGCTTTACTAAATTGAGTGGTGTGCCAAACATTATTATTCTCTTTTCATTTCTTTTATTATCATAGAGAATAAATGGTTCCTTATTGAAAGTAATGACAGTTCTGGGGTAATTATTACTTCGTCATAAGTTTTAGGACTTGGAGTGGGAGTTGTTGTTACCCTATTTGTACATATTATGGTCCTTTTTAATGTAGCAATTGATGGCATTTGTCCAGTTGCTTCTTTGGGAATTGTAGGTATGGGGTTCTTTTCGAATTGCACTTGTTGGTCTTTGAGAACCCGCGCTAGCCTCTTGAATAGTTTCTAGTGCACCCCTAGCTTCAATCTTAGTAACATTAGGAGGGTGAATATGTTCCCCGGGGTACAGTACAGTTGCTTCTCTGGTAGTAGCACCCCCATAACATTTATTGGAATAATATTTAGAACATTTCCAATCCATTTTAAGCCCAGTTTGTTTCTCCTGAGTGTACACATATCCCATCTAACACAATAACATTTTGCCTTTTTGTGATGTAATGAATTGTTCACCTTCTGTCATTGTGGTGTTGAGAAATCTATACTAAATGCATATAAGAAATATTAAAATTATGGTTTTAGATGATAATGTTTAGAAATAAAACATTTTTAATTATATACTTCGTAACTAGATGTTTGAAAATTATGATTTCTATTCTTTCTGTTTTAAATATTCTTAATTTGTTTTTTATTCTGGGGGAAAAAAAGCAGATATTACTATTTGATACACAACATTTTAGAATGGGGTGGGGTGTGTGTTTTTGGGGTGGATATTAGGTTTGGGTGGTTGTTTTACTGGTTTAATTAATGCATTTTAAAAACAGGGTTCGGTCGCACTCGTATATTCACAATGCAAGCAAGCATTCTGAGCGGAATGCATGCTTGCATTGTGAAAAGCAGGGGTGCAGTTCATCCCTACACCCTGTGGCCGGCCCCCCAATGTGCCTGCCACCGGGTCAGGGATCCACAGGGGGGCACCATTGGTGCCTCCAGGCCGACATTCGGCAGCCTCGCACCCATAGGGGCCCTACTGGGGGCCCCCAAAGACAGTTTCCGACTGCCTTTTCGTGCCGGAAAAACCGGCACGAAAAGACAGGGAAAAACTGACACCATACTCCCTCGGTCGCAAAGAGGCAGCCGGGGGAGTACTGAGGGATTTCCGGACGGCGGACGAGCTCTCCGAGCCTGTCGTCCGCAATCCAGAAATCCGAGTCGGATTCCTTTCAGACCAAGCCCATCAGAATGTCTTGGTTAGATTTTTTTTAATACTTTAATAATGTGTACGATATTTTTGATGTAGATATTTTTGTAGAATGATATTATGGTTTTGATGTTATTGTTGTTTTTTAAATAAGTATGTGGTATAGATACTGTTGTTGTCAATAATTGTGAGTCGATAAGAATGTAGGTCGATATTGTGTCTGTCGATATTATGTCAGTGATTCGTTTTAAGGCAATGCTTAAGTGAATGGCACAATAAATGCTGCAGGACCATTACTAGCATTTATTTATCTGCCCTGGATATATGGTATACCACTTTACTAGGTACTTACAAGTAAATTAAATGTGCCAATCAGGTGTAATACACTTTTACAATGTATTAAGTGAGAATGAGCCCTTTATCACTGGTTAGCAGTGGTAAAGTGCACAGAGTCCTAAGGCCAACAAAAACAAATTCAGAAAAACAGGAGCAGAGAAGGCAAAATGTTTGGAGATGACCCTGCTGAGATGGCCAAATCCAACTGCTATCATCTTGGATATTTGGGTATAATTGTCTCCATGGCATCTTTGCTAGGCAATCATGAAATAATGTTGCCAGAGCCGTCACCTGGTACATGGATATTAGATAATCTTCCCAAAACACATTACATTCAATTTGTACTAAAGGACATTGGGAATACAGAGAAGAATGGAGAACCTCATGGTATTGGTGACAGTTAATTTGAACTATTTTTTATTCAGTTATACAAACTCTTCTAAGAATATGAGGCCAATTATGATGACGGTTTGAAAGGCTCCGAATGACATTCGGAATCTCTTAAACCGTTTTGGAATCTATGTTTCATACCGACTCAGAAACCTTTTCTACTGACCGATTATGATAGAAGGTAACCGTTCAGGCTGTCTGAATCATTTCTGATCAGTACTCTGAGCCCCCAAGACTGTCAGAGCAGATTCGTACAGCTCTATGGACACCATTTCCGACCGAGCAATTACGATGTCAGAGTCTGACAGCCGTTCCGAGAAGGCCTGCAAGTCATGAAACGGCTGTCGGAAATTGACTTTGGGGGCATGTCACAGGTTCCCCTTCATCCTGAGGTGCCCAGTTGGGGTCCGTGGGGATCCCCTTTTAAAACCATGCACAGTGTGGAAGGCACCATTGAGTGCCTGCGACAGGGTGCAAGGTTTACTGCAGCCACCCCTTTTTTTCAATGGGAGCCTGTGTTCTCGTTCAGAACACAGGCTTCCATTGAAGTTAATGGGAGTCCGACCGAACGGTGCTCGGAAACATCGTAATCAGTTGGTCGGACTCGCCTAACCCAACTCGGTCTGAACCGATTCTGAAACCGAGTCGGTCGGAAGAGTTTCTGACCGACATCGTAATTGGCCCCTAGGTGTTGTTACATTAGTTAAATGCTATCATGTGGCAGAATAGGAATGATTCTTAGATTGGATGAGGTTGTGCATGTCATGTATGAATGTCAAAGTACAAGCTATCAGACGTATTGCCAAAACTAGGGACAGCAAAATGTTAACACTGTTGATTACTCTGCAGTTCTCCAAGAGTCAAGTAGAATATGTGACTTTTTCTGAGTGCACAGTGACAACTCTTCAGGTATTCAAATCAAAAGGAGAAGTGTTGGGGAGCATGCATTAAGCGTACTCACTCTAGGTGTGTTGAGTTTTCAGAATTTAGAAGTTCCACCGTGTAGAGTCAATTACACAGAGATATTGGTAAGGTATATTGATTCACCATCACAGTTAAGAGTACATCCTTCTCTGGCAAAATACTTAAGATCTCTCTTTGGCACAAAGGTATCCACTGCATCCTGCTGACATTCCTGATCATCAGGATAATAGAAAGTGTTATATGTTTAAACCGTGCCTAAACTGAGCAACAAATGGAAGTCGAAGTCTAAGCAGGCTTGACACAGGTGTTCTGCTATTTAAGTGGCCTCAGTAACTAATGCTTGCTCTTTCCACCTCTCAGGAAAATAAGAATGTTATGATCTTATTTAATTGAAATCTATCATTCACCTCACAAATCTGTGATAAGGGTAAGAGTGTCAAATAGCAATTCTTCATACTTTGACACATTTTCCATCTTCCGCAAACATCCAGTCTGATTGACCTAACTGGATGTCTTGTTGTAGGATGACTGGACTTTTGCAACACAATCCACGGAGGACTTATAAAAAATCTTATAGGTAGACTTCAAAGTCTCCCATATCATCTCAGAAAAATGTCCCTTACTTCCTTGAGCTTAAGTGAGGTATGGATCAAATTGAAGACATTCTGTGTCATCTGCAACATAGTACCTGCATACCTACAATTGTTTGTACTCTTTCTATCATACCAAGCTCCTCTAATAGACATCCTTGCATTTCATCATACAGCACCACTTCATTTGACAGAAGTATGGTGGATGAATTTTGATGGAACCGCATACAAAATTTTAAAATGTCCTGAATCACAAAATCAGAGTTAACCCAAGCAACCACTATTTGATGAAACTCGTTCAAATGTAGCTATTCAAAAGGTCATGCAGTTATAACCTTTTTCTTGGGTCTGAAATTGATATGCCATCCTCCTACTGAAGACTTTTGATTGGGATGGATTTTATTGTGATTGTTTATGTATCACTAACCTAGCACTGGGGTTAATGAGAGTTCTATAGTTGGAAGAAGATTTACATGCCATTATATGGTGATTGCAGAATTCTGTACCTATATAGTTATAGCTAGGTCAGAGCTTCAATAGGATGAGTGTTTTTATTTTTTTTTAACTTTGGCGTCATTTGTAATATCTTCATGAAACTTCTCAAAACCCGCCTCAGCTTCTTCCTTGAAAGTATTGGAGTGATCCGTCAAGTGGGTGCCAAGAAAAATTGAGTGTCCCTAAATGTCATTTTCTAATGTTAATTTCCATAGGAAATATTCGGAAGTGATATGGTAAAAATGGCGCTACACCAGATTGAACAGAAAGTATGAAATTTTCATTATTTAGTATAAATCCGTTCAGTAATTTTTGAGAAATTTGTGTTTGAAGACTTGCTTGAGTTTACCTGAAATGGTTGGTCTTGAGGGTATCCCACACGACTCCAGCAGAAATGAAAATTAAAAAATAGGATGACCTGATTGGCAGAGAAAACTTTCTCCTGTCAGTCATTTAAAGCACGTGGGATCAGTACCATTCCTGAAGGACAGAGAGATCTGATCTGCTGGCTGTATCTTGAACAGAAATGCTACAGCCACAATTACATATCATAGAGACTCGGTCCCATAGGATTTGGAAGTAGGGATGCCCTGGCCCCCTGGTGCTTCTGGGGAAGATCCAAAATATTTGGCTCCAAGGTACTTCTGTTGAACCCAGTATGGCTCACCCATGAGGTACTGTGGTAGGAGCCATACAACAGGACCAGGCAAGATTTATTGGGTGAAGTTTGCACAATCTTACAGTACAATTGAGGTAAGGCATGTTAGCCATACAATGAGAGTACCACCATACAGCAGAATTATTTAAATATTAATAAATGGAACAAATACAGGGTGGGGGGCCAAAAACGTGTACGCTGCACACAAGGAAGCGGTGTGACCATCCCTGGGAGATTGGTCACATGGCTGTCCACAGGCCCACCCCACGATGCGCTCAGCTGAAGGCTGTGCACAGCATTGAGTTGCTACCCAGGGAGGTTGGGCACAGGAGTGGCTGTAGGCCTGGCCCTGTGGTCAACCCACACCATGCAGAGGCAAAAGCAGTATTGTGAGGGTATTGGCCAATTGGACTCAGTGTCTGGCCACAGACCAGGCCCTGAGGTCAAACACCCACGGTATAGAGATTAATGAAAAAATAGGAGTTGGGGTCAGTGGGGTTTGGCCAACCAAGGGAGATTGGCTGCCTGCAGGGGTTGGGTGTAGGGCTTGGACTGTGGCCAGGCCCTGCAGCCAACCCCCTGCAGTGCATGATTGAAACTCATACTCAGCAGTGGGTTGGCTGTCTCGGGGCGTTGGGAGCAGGGCTTGGCTGGCATGCATCACAGGGGTGTTGCTCGATCATGGGGGTGCATGGTCTGTGGCCAAGTCCCTGCAGCAAAAGGAAAAATTGAAAAATGGGGGTTGGCCGCATGCAGAATATCGCCCACCTGAACGCCATGAGTGGCAGGGACTTGGGTGCAGGAACTGTTTGCATGTGTAAAAATCCCTGAAATTCCCCAATTTGAAATGTTTAGTCAACTAACGATAACGTGCAACCCCACAATGGACTGCCTGTAACCTCTCATTATACACAGCAGGTTAAATGACATTATTGATAACATCTGTGATGACATCTCAAATTACATCATTGATGACTTCACTGAGGACATTACTGATGACATGATACAAGCTACTGCTCCTCAAGTATCTCTCTATCCTGTTTGATAATTTTAAAAAACAAAGTAGGTAGTAAACATTCCATAAATATATATAGCATCGATTTACTTTATATACCAAAATAGAAACAGTGTTGTACTTGAAACAAGTTTAATTCAGCATGGTAATAGTTAAATAGTTAAACACAGACTGTTTTTTGAGGTCTTTAATCTCAATAAGTAAAATTCATACATCGAAGGTTGATAATTGGATCAAAAAGGTTTTTGTTGTTCTTTACTCAAGGTATTCTTCATGGACCAACACAAGTTTCATGACAACATGTCATTTTATCAAGGCCAATAGATATCAATTTATTACTTGCTGTTATTAAGGCACAGCAATATAGGAATAAATTGCAAGACTATCAAGAAAATTAGATCAAGGGTGGAAGAAAAAAGTTAACAGATAACAAGAACCAAAAAGGAAAAACAGACAAAAAATAATCATATGTTTAAATGAACTGAAATAACACAATATATCACACAAAAAACAGAACTTATCCAAACAAACGGTGTTTTTTAACAGAACGTCACTCTGAGTGAAAAAACACAAGGTAAAATATGCTGACAATACAAGACAATTTTTTTTAATGGACACAGTCTTATTTTATAATCAAGCAGACACATATTTTGTACAACAGCATTGTTCATATGATCATACAATTTAACTTGATGTGAAACATGGGTATTGACAGTCTTGTGCATCATGAAAAAGAGATAGACCAACCACCCTTTTGACCTTTGTGTGCAACATAATTCATGCGACTCATAATTTTTAAAAATTAAGGTGCAAGCTTGGTGACTTGAACAATTAAAAAAGAGTAAACAGTATTTAGAGAGAACGTAACTAATTTGGGGATTTTAGTAGTGTTACAATCGGTAAAAATTATGTGGTATTCTTGATCTGTATAATGCTGATTCTGTAAATATAATCAAAATACCAGGCCGTAAGTATTTTTTAAAACTGAGAGAAAACCATGGATCGACACTCATTTTGCAATTTATCTAGAGGGATATAGAAAGGAAGACAAAAAAAATATTAGTTTTATTGGTGTGACAAAACTAAGATAAGGATTAACAATCGGCTCAACCTCAATGTACATTCTCCAGAAGGTGATGGGCGAGCCACTCACTATGTTTAATAAGTTTAAAAAAAGTCACAAACATCAGTCTGACCATTTTAAAAGCCAGCTGTAGTTTCCATTGAATTAGTGTTTTTCCAAGTATGAGGTCTTTCCTTAAAAGTATACCGGACCAATTCTTCACAGAGTAACAGTCAAATTATGAAACACATTTGAGGAGACAATTTGAACTTCATAAAAATGCAATGCATCACAATTCAGAGAGGAGTCAAACACTTGGTTCAACAAATGATATAGTCGACTGCAGTTTATATGTTGCCCATATCCCTCAGGGTGAGAAGCCTACAAATCACTTAATTTCACAACTGTTTTCAAAAGTCAGTGCTCGTTAAATGAGTGCAACAATATGGTCGCTTTACACCAATGCCATTCAAAGACATCTTCTACGTACTCCAAGCAAATAATACACACCCTTCACTCCCAGAATCACAATGCACTTCATCTTTATGAAGGGAGTTATGCACTCCTTACAATACCATCCACTCACCATCTCATACATGCCAGTTGCCAAACTCTTACTGGTACGATGGGCAAATGCTGGATAGGAAATGCGGGTCTGTGAACACAGAGTTCATGCTACTCAGCGCTTTTATAATGGCTATGTAAAAATTACCAGTGAATAAAAAACTAAAGCGGTTTCATAGAAAATACCTGTAATTACGGCAACTAGAGCGCACAGCTCCTGCCTTGTTAGACCTACTACCAGTTTCGTAAGTAACTCTTTGCATCCCTTTACGTGATTGTTGCGGCCAAATGGAAGCACTGATTTTAGGATATTACTGAGGTCAATATCTATGGTCCCTCACACCCATCAAATTAAGTCAAAACGCATGCTTTTTAAAAACCTCTGGGTAATGATAATGTGGTCTTTTACATCAATTCAAATAAACATGAATGAATAATTTGTAATTATCACCAATGTTCAAAGCTTACTTCAAGTTAACTCTAGGGTCTGAATTTAGAGCAAGTAGAATTGCCAAAATACAACATTACTAATCGAATAAAACATGACATAACACAGTCATATTCAGAGGGTGTGTAAATTACTTGCGACAAAAGCATTGATTATGCTGATCATGTAAGAAAAATTGCTTATTCAATGTATGTGGACATATCTCAATTACAATTGTACGATCCCATTGAACGAAAATGGCATAGACATTCATCAGGAGGTCAAGAGGAAAGACTCCTATTTTGGGTACCAGACAATGTAAGTGAAATGCCTTAGTGTTGGGCTTTTTTTTCTGCAGTGCTAACACTTAGACACTGTAAAAAATCTTTTTTTGATTCATAATTTCAGACAATTGCACTCAGGAAACCTTTAAGCAAAGACTCTTCTCACACATTGTTTTAAAATGATAATTGTCAAATTTCATTTGCTAAGGGCCTGATGATGATGTCGGCGGATCATCCGACATCTGAGTCTCCATTCCGACCACAACATAATGATGCCGTAGGTCTGAGCACAGTGTGTGGAGGGATCAGCCAATGCCTCTAACAGGCTGAAGGAGCACGTCAAAGCGTCGGTCGGAGCATAATCCCAACAATGAGGGTGGTGCTTGTGGAAGCACTTCTGTAGGGATTATGATGTTCTATTTCCCTTTGCCTTTATATGGGGATCCAACCGCCATGTAAACGCAGATTGGGACTTTGGGGGTCCCTTGAAGGGCCCATGTCCCCGTGGGACTCCACTATGGGATCAAAGGGGCATATGTGGTGCCCCCCAACACATTTATGCACCGTGCACCAGGCATCACATGTGCCTAAAGAAGAGTCCTCACCACTTAAGGAGAGTCCTCACCACAAGATACGAAATGTACTCAGTTAAATGGTTTATTAGGAATGGTATGTCTAAATGGGAGAATGCAGGGGGATCGGCCAGCAAGTCACACCTTTATGAAGGGCCAGCAATTATGCCCAATAGATTATGTGTTTGCTCATGCTTGGCATTTTGGGCTAATCAAAATTTTGAGGTGGTGGAAATGGTAGGTAGCGATCATTACCCCTTGAGAACTGTATTATATTTACCAAGCAGTAATAAGAGAGAAAGAGTTCTACAGGTTGATGTGCATTAACCTAAACGGCTGACAACCAGGATACCAGAGGAACACATTGAGAAATTACAAGAAACCCAGCTGGCAATCCCAGTAGAAGAAATTCATTCTAGGAATGGAAGTATCTGGTTTGAAACCACCATAATTAAGCTAGTGGATACCCTAAGGGTAAAATTTAAATCAAGTAAACCAGAGCCTGGAAGCCAGAGAGTTAATAAAAATATGCATGCATGGTTTGATGATGAATGCCGGGTAGCAAAGGCACAGATCAGGCAAAAGGAAAGAAGGTTAGGGGCCAGGTTTAAAGTGGAATTGTCTGAGTCCCTTCAATCACTTAGAGTAAAATATAAAACATTAATCAGGAATAAAAAAAGAATTTATAAAGATAGGTTCTGGGCAAATATGTTGGAGGTAATTGAAACCAGAGATTTAAAAGGTTTTTGGAGATTGGTCCAAAGAAGCGAGAGTAGGAAAGTAGCATCCCTAGACTGTATGGTCCCTGAGGACGATTGGGTGGGTTACCTGGAAGAGATATATGGGAACTGGCCGGTATAAGAAAAGGCCGGGGTGACAGGGTGGTCACTGGTGAGGGACGGTTTTAAAGATTGTTTTGCCCCAGATATATAAAGAAAATTATAGCAAATTTGAACCTCACTCGTGCTGCTGGCCCAGACAATCTTCCAGCAGTATTAATAAAGACTAGACCAAAATGGTGGGCAGAGTGTTTTGCAAAGATGTACCAAGTGATTTTGATGACAGGAATTGTACCAGAAAGTTGGAGGGGTGCAATTATAAGACCAATTCATAAGAAGGCTGATCGAAATCTACCGAAGAACTATAGGTTAATAAATCTCCTAGATATAGGGGAGAAAGTCTTTGCAAAAGTCCTTTTGGGACTGCTTCCAGAGTCGGCCGAAGAAAATCCGATTATACCCCCAGAACAGAGGGGGTTTTAAAGCGGGCCTTTCCACAATTGACCATTGGGGAATTTATTTTGTTGTTTTGTAGACTTCTGCGCAGCTTTCGATCTGGTGGACCTGGAGCTATTGTGGGAGGCCCTAATCAGTTATGGTATTCCAAAAGATTTGCTAAGTCTGATCCAAATGCTCCACCTAAAGAAGAGTCCTCACAGCTAAAGGAGAGTCCTCACCACAAGATACGAAATGTACTCAGTTAAATGGTTTATTAGGAATGGTATGTCTAAATGGGAGAATGCAGGGGGATCGGCCAGCAAGTCACACCTTTATGAAGGGCCAGCAATTATGCCCAATAGATTATGTGTTTGCTCATGCTTGGCATTTTGGGCTAATCAAAATTTTGAGGTGGTGGAAATGGTAGGTAGCGATCATTACCCCTTGAGAACTGTATTATATTTACCAAGCAGTAATAAGAGAGAAAGAGTTCTACAGGTTGATGTGCATTAACCTAAACGGCTGACAACCAGGATACCAGAGGAACACATTGAGAAATTACAAGAAACCCAGCTGGCAATCCCAGTAGAAGAAATTCATTCTAGGAATGGAAGTATCTGGTTTGAAACCACCATAATTAAGCTAGTGGATACCCTAAGGGTAAAATTTAAATCAAGTAAACCAGAGCCTGGAAGCCAGAGAGTTAATAAAAATATGCATGCATGGTTTGATGATGAATGCCGGGTAGCAAAGGCACAGATCAGGCAAAAGGAAAGAAGGTTAGGGGCCAGGTTTAAAGTGGAATTGTCTGAGTCCCTTCAATCACTTAGGGTAAAATATAAAACATTAATCAGGAATAAAAAAAGAATTTATAAAGATAGGTTCTGGGCAAATATGTTGGAGGTAATTGAAACCAGAGATTTAAAAGGTTTTTGGAGATTGGTCCAAAGAAGCGAGAGTAGGAAAGTAGGATCCCTAAACTGTATGGTCCCTGAGGACGATTGGGTGGGTTACCTGGAAGAGATATATGGGAACTGGCCGGTATAAGAAAAGGCCGGGGTGACAGGGTGGTCACTGGTGAGGGACGGTTTTAAAGATTGTTTTGCCCCAGATATATAAAGAAAATTATAGCAAATTTGAACCTCACTCGTGCTGCTGGCCCAGACAATCTTCCAGCAGTAATAATAAAGACTAGACCAAAATGGTGGGCAGAGTGTTTTGCAAAGATGTACCAAGTGATTTTGATGACAGGAATTGTACCAGAAAGTTGGAGGGGTGCAATTATAAGACCAATTCATAAGAAGGCTGATCGAAATCTACCGAAGAACTATAGGTTAATAAATCTCCTAGATATAGGGGAGAAAGTCTTTGCAAAAGTCCTTTTGGGACTGCTTCCAGAGTCGGCCGAAGAAAATCCGATTATACCCCCAGAACAGAGGGGGTTTTAAAGCGGGCCTTTCCACAATTGACCATTGGGGAATTTATTTTGTTGTTTTGTAGACTTCTGCGCAGCTTTCGATCTGGTGGACCTGGAGCTATTGTGGGAGGCCCTAATCAGTTATGGTATTCCAAAAGATTTGCTAAGTCTGATCCAAATGCTCCACATAAAGAACTGGGCTCAGATAATTTTAGATGTAGATGGAAGTTTAACCAGGAAGATTGAGATTGGAAATGGGTTGCGGCAGGGATGTGTATTGGCTCCCCTGCTGTATTCCTTGTTCTTGGCAGATTTACCACTGACCTTAGGAAACGCCAATGGGGCTAGCCCAAAACAAGATGGTAAGCATATTGCATGTTTGCTCTATGCGGACGACCTGGTGATCATGGATCAGACCGAAATCGGCCTGCAAAGTAAATGAAGTAAATTTCACAATTATTGCTCCAAAAAAACTGGAGGTCAATATGCCCTGAGCTTTGGCCAGAGGAAAGTTGGGTTTGCATGGTTTTTGGGGACTGAGAAATTAGAAACCGTCACAGAATACAGGTATTTGGGAATGTGGATCGAAAGACGTTTGAAATGGCATACCCATCTAGATGTGTTAAAATTAAGAACAGCAGCATCGATTAGCGGACTGAAATTGTTTAACAAAACCTGTGGTGCGATGTCAGATAGACCAGTGCTAAAAGCTTACTCTGCCATGGTTCCTCCGCAGTTTCTGTATAGGGCAGAACTTTTATGCTTGAGTGGCAAAAAGGGTTGGGATATTGAGGAAGGTAAAAATCTAAAAAATCTATTCTCACTCCCTTCGTCGGCAATGGTACAGGCAACAAGACTTGAACTAGGACTGACCCCATGGGGCATCTTAGCCAGTATGGCCCTTCTTCGTTTTTGGCAACGCCTAGGAGTAGGTGAGAACACCAAAATAGCACAATGGTGTAAAAACGAAATTCAGAACAGCAAATTAAAATGGGCAAAAGAGACTAGAGCTATCGTGACAAAGCTGTTTACCACGATGAAGGTTAAATTGTGTCCCATTACTTGCATGATTAATTGTGATAAGAAGGTTTTGAGGACATTGGGAAAAGAAATATCGCAGGCACAGGATCAAAAGTGCTTGGCAAATAAAATCTCAGTACACTTTATGACTGTGGCATGGAAAAATGAACAATGCTTTCCCTATGTTGACAGGTTACCCGGTGGTTGGTTGCGAAGAGAGGTTCTAAGGGCAAGAATTGGGGTAAACCTGTGTTATGTACCTAATGTTGTACAAAGCTCAATGATTGACAAGATGGGAAGATGTATTTTCACTCTGGGCACATCATGTGATTTGTTACATATTTTAATAGATTGCCAGAAGTTTCTTGATATTCGAATCATGTTTTTAAGACAGGTTTTTAGCAAATATGAGATTAAGTCTAGGGCCCAGGCTGTAATTTTGTTGACTGAAATGTGGAACCTAGATATTGCCGTTGCTATTGGGAAGTTCATGCAAAGAGTAAAGGCACTTCTTCTTAATGGTTTTAAATGAGTTCTTAACCCAGATTTAATTAATTAATGGAGGGTGTATTAACTGTATCGTATTTTAAGATCTGTTTAGTGTATTTAAGATTATGCAATTTTAGATGTATTTTAATATATGTAATTTTTGAGGACCAACGGTCCAAATAAACGTAAATTAAACTTGAACTTGATTCAAAACCTGCCTTTTTCAATTGTGGCTTGTACTTTGGCCTTTTTCGAGCCCACAACACAAGCCCCAATTGTAAAATGCATGTTACCTGCCACATTCACGGCAGTTTACAATGTAATAGGGTGAGTGGAGCCGCCCACCACATCCTGATACGATAGCAGTCTGACCCTCATCTGACCGCCATCATAATGAGGGCCTTAGAAACAATGTAATAATCATTGTAATGTTTACAGAAAGGTAAAGCAGTTTATTTATCACAATAAGTAATGTAGTTCCTCGTCCTCGTAATATTGAATTATCAATTGAATGTAGTGCAGGAACTATTAATTTTCTAGATTGCACCATATACATTGAAGATAAAAAACTTTTGAGTACAATTCATAGGAAGTTCACCTCTGTGAAAAGCATTTTGTATTCCATTTCAGCACATCCATCTTATCAGAAATATAACATTGCTTTTGGAGAATTACTCAGAGCAAGACAGATTTGTAGTAAAGATTCAGATTTTCAGAATGAAGCCACTAAGATCAAAACACATTTCATTCAACGAGGCTATCATCCTCAAGTTATACTGAAAGCTTTCAATAAGATTAAATATGTCAAGAGGGCTGATCTGTTATATGAAAATGTTAAGAAACCTGAAAGGACCTCTTTAAAGAGCTCTAAATCAAGCAATACTAACAGATTTATCATTAAATATAATCAAGAAAGTCCAATGATATGAAATCTTTTTGATAATCATTAGCATTGATCTTTTACATTTAGATAATGGAATAGGCAAGCATCTCAATACATGCCCCCAGATTACCTTCCAAAGAGGTATATCTTTTAAGAATATCCTGCATCCAAGTGACACAGTTTGCTATTCTAAGCAAACACTCAGGAGAGAAACCATTATAAATACACCTGGTTTTTCAAATGTGGAAATAACATTTGCTGTGAATAGACTTGCAGGAAACTGACACAATTTTGTGTTTCAGATAAGGAGAATTATTTTTTCATTATGTATTCTAAAAATTGTCATACCCAGTTCTGTGCCTATGTGATTACCTGCGCCTGTTAGAAAATGTAGGTAGACTCTACCATTCTGCCTGTGAAAGAACACTGTGAAGAACATTTGAGAGCCTTTAAAAATCCTAATGAGAAGTATCTAATTATTTTACACCTTCGGGACACTTTATGTGGTCCTAACTTGAATAGTATCTGCTTTGCAGCAATAGAAACCATTAAACCCCATAGAAGAGGTGGAGATCGTGAGAAACAGTTAAATGAAAGAGAGAGTTTCTGGATACTCAAACTTAAAGCTTTTAATTTAGGCTTCAATAAGGAATAAAAACTACATTGCTTAGTGTGATAACTAACCTGTTTATTTCTGTAGGTTTTAAAAAAATCATTAGTTTTGACTTGATTTGATGGGTGTGAGGGACCGAAGGTATTGACCTCAGTATCGTCCTAGGATCAGTATTTCCATTTGGCCGCATCAATCACATGAAGGGATGCAAAGAGTTACTAATGAAACCGGAAGTAGGTATAACAAGGCAGTAGCAGTGTGCTCTAGTTGTTTCATCACAGGTATTTTCCATGAAGCCATCATAAAGTATTACGTAGTGTGAACTCAGTGTTCACAGACCCACACTACATATCCAGAATTCGGACATTTTACCGGTAAGAATTTGCCAACTGGCATGTATAAGATAGTGAGTGGGTGGTATTGTAAGGAGAGCATAACTCCCATAACGTAAATGAGGTGCATTGTGATTTTAGGGTTGAAGGGTGTGTATTAATTGTTTGGAGTACCGATAAGACATCTTTGAATGGCACTGGGGCTAAGCAACCATATTGTTACACTCGTTTAATGAGTGCTGGAATTTCAAAACAGTTGTGATACGAAGTGACATGAGACGACTCGTAGGCTTTATTCCTGAGGGATAGAAGTGGGATATGAACTGCAGGTGACTATAATATTTGTTGAACCGAGTGTGTGACTCCTCTCTTAATTGTGGTACATTGTAATTTTAGTTAGTCAGTCAAAGTACTTTATTCGATTTTGGATAAAATCATAAAAAGACATACATTCCATACACAAAGTGCCAAGATACAATTGCAAAAGTTGTTTCAACTACAATCATGTTTTAAAAGTTTAAAATAAATATCCAAGAGTATTACGATTACAATCCATAAAAACAGTTAATAAGGGAATATGTGCAAAAAGCAAAGGGCTGTGCAAAATGTCAATGTAAGCAGCAGTGATGAAAAGTCATTAAGTGCTATCGGTGATTAAATGGCTGGCTTTAATGCGCGCTGCTGCTGCCAAAAAACTTCCCATACAGAATATTATGTGGGTAGTACTCATAGACTGTAGGTAAAGGAGTGCCGGTCTGACTTGTGTAAAGCCAGCCTCCCTTAAAATTGGCAGCAAATATTTCTTTCGGGGCACTAAAAACAATGAACAAAACATGACAGAGTGCATAGTGTCCTGAGTTGAGGAGTTGTCACAGGAACGGGGAGGGGCTAATTCTGGCTTAGCCCAGGATTGATAGTTTCCCAGATGGTAGTGAATCAAATTGAATCTGAATGTAGTCAAGAGGAACCTATGAAAATGTCTAGTAACAATACTAAGATAGGGTTCCATGGCAGTAGAGCTTGTTGATATATAATGAGACCTCACCGAGGGCTTCTGGAGTTCTTTTTCCTCTCGGGTTGATCTTGCGAGAGTCGAGAACTGCCTCTTGACCAAAACTACATCTGTGTTTCTTATACATAGAGGAAATTCAAAAAGTTCCGGTCTCCCCAGTCGGTCAAAAGACTTCCTCAAATAATCCAACCAGGGGATCTTTTTGTAGTGCTCCAATGTCATGACATCCTCCATTATAGAGTGGTTCAGGGTTAACTCCTTGTTAAGCCACATCCTTAACCAAAAGATCAGCGGAGCCAAATTAAGCCTATCTGTTATGTGGTCCATGCCCACCTCTGAGTGGATAGAGTAGGTTGGGGTCGATGGTGGGACTCACAATAAGGAGCGTAGGAACCTGTTTTCTGCTCTCTATATAGGCTCGAGCTGTGCGTAACCCCAGATTGGGGCACCATACATGGCGATTGAGATACATTTAGAACTATAGACCTTCAATAGGGCCTCCATTGGCCAGGCCCTCAATCTTTTTGAGAAGTCCATAAGGGCTGCTGATGACCTGGACACTGATAGGCTTTTTACCCAAACCTGTGGGCCCCACGACCCCCTCTTGTCGAAGAGCACCCCCAGGTAGGGGAAAGTAGCCGTTCTAGAGACCTCTTGACCCTTACATCTAAAGGTTTTGGTCATCCCTATGCGCCTATGTGCTCCAACTATCATTGTGTGGGATTTACCAGCATTGACCTTCATATCCAAGTCATCCATGAAGGTACCGAATGCATGCAGCAAGCTCTGCAGGGCATTACCGGTACGGGCTATAAGGACTGCATCGTCCGCGTATAGGAGAGCAGGGATCTTAGCTTCTCCTACACGCGGAACATCCCCCCCTGTCTCCTCCAAGAACCTCCCCAGACTGTTGATATATATGGCGAACAGTAGGGGGGCTAATATACAGCCCTGCCGTACCCCACGCATGGACTTAAAATGAGGACTGCATCTTCCCTCCCTGGTGACCCTGACCTTGGCGGACAAATCCTGGTTTAAAGAGGCCATGAATCTAACCAGGGCCCCATCTATCCCAATCCTCAATAGCATGGCCCAAAGCTTAGATCTGTTGACCAGATCGAAGGCCGAGGAGAGGTCCATAAATGCTAGAAATAAAGACCCCTCCTTGGCCACCGTATACTTAGCGATCAGAAGGTGCAAATTGGAACACTGTTCCATTGTTCCCCTCTTCTCCCTGAACCCGTATTGAATATTGGCCAGCCCACCGCAATTCTCAATACTCTCCCTCAGCTTAGTTAACAAGACTCTGCCTAAGATCTTAACGGCAGAGTCCAGGAGGGATATAGGCCTATAACAACCTGGGTCATCACGGTGGCCTTTCTTGAAGATTAGGACAATGATGGAAATTGCCCAGGAAGTTGGGTTGGAGCTACAGATGGCCGCATTAAATACATTGGTCAAAACACCTGCCCAAAGACCAGGGGAATGTTTATAGAGATCGGCCGGCACCCCGTCAGGACCTGGTGCTTTATTCTTTGATGTTTCGTGGATGGCTTTTTCCACCTCTCCTTTGTTGAAACTCAGGGGGATAGTCTCAGAGGCAGCAGACGAACTGAGGGTACAGTCCGCGCACTCCCCGTCGTATACTGCGCTGAAGTGACTAATCCATTTTTCGTCCGAAATCACACAGTCCATATCTGAGTTCGGCGTTTCGGGGAAAAAGGGCTGGTTTATTATAGTCCAGAATTGTTTACTATCCCTTAAGACATCTACATTAGGTAGGTTATCCCAGGCTAGTTTCTTAATCGTCTCTTTCCTAGAGTACATGTACAGGAATTTATATAGCGCAAATCACCGAGCGGTTTCTAAGCGCTTGCTTAGGGAACCCGTCCTGGTATTCCCCTGTGAGATAACCCCGGCAGGGTATCCGCAAGGTGAAAGCCAGGCATCCCTCCGCGAGGGGCCGTTGTGGAGATTAAGCAAGCTATTGCCCAGAGTCGCAGAGTGTGAACCCGTGAATCGAGTAGGCACCGGAGCGAGAATTGTCGAGTCCATGGACATTTTTTTAGGACTCAAGACCCCGCCAAGCCGGGAATTGAACCCTGGTCCCGGGCTGACCTCTGCTTCCAGGTCTGCCTCCTCTAACCAGTGAGCCACACTTCTCCAATTAATGGACAACTTGTATTGCTTCCTTAGATACGCTATATTCTTCTTGTCCCTTGGTAAATGCTTGAGTGCAAGCATCAACGATCTGTGAGCTTTGGAGCAATTTGCATCAAACCAGCGATGGTGCTTGCTGGCTCCGTTCCTCGTACTGGCCGAAAGGTCAGTCACAATTTGGTTACAGATTGCTTCAAAAGCCCCTTTATTTCATTGGCCGGGGCCATGGAGTTTTGACAGACCTCTAAATGGCTATTAATTTTGGGTAGAAGCTCTGCGTAAAAAGTATCAGGCACCACATTCGCCCATTTAAGCCTTCTCCCCTGGTCCACTGAGCGTACTGTGTTGTGGGCCTCTTGTGGTTGCGGCTTAGGCCCCATATGCTGCCCCCGGGCTACCGCCACTACTACCGGATTATGGTCACTATGTACAGACACCAACGTGTTAAATGACATTACCCTATTCAAGATCCCTGGGGTCATAAATATGTAGTCAATAATGGACCCCGGGATGGTGCCTTTATAAGTATGGGTTCTGGTAATGCCTTCAGGTGAATTGGGTTCATGAAGATTATAGTTGGCCAGCAGGTCTTCCAACTCTACTCCCGCAGTAGAGTGCTCAAAGTGTGGGCCTTCTAACCTTGCAAAGACCTCACCATTCGTTATGCCACAGAGACCATTGCATGGGTGAATATTAAAATCCCCAAGGAGAATGAATTCATGGCTAAAACGTGTATTTCGACTGACAGAAGATAAAAAGGAATCTAAACTGGCTATACTATTATTTCCAGTGTCCTTATTCATTGAATTATAAAAATTAATATAAAAAGTACTCTTTGAAGGAGAGACTAACCTTTCAACTATTAGCAGATTTGGGCAGGGATTATTGACCAGTTTCAAGGACCCTTTAAGTTTTAAACAAAAAAGGGTTATGAGGCCTCCCCTAGCTCTGCCTGATCTACTTGGGGTGGCAGCAATGACAAAACTGGTAAAGCCATCCAGCCAAAAACTGTCTGCAGTATCCCATGTCTCTTGGAGGGCAATAACTTCGTATCCGCAGACCAGACCCACCCAATCCTCATTTGTTACCTTGCTTTTGATACCTGCCACATTCCAACTCAGGAGTTTACATACCGCAGCCTCCTCCCGCTTGCGGGGTCCTATTGGGGGGCGCCTCACACAAGCTAGTGGTCAATCAACATCCTCCATGCCCTCCTGGCCTGATAGGGGTGCAAAGCGGTTACTAATAGCTAACCCGCTGCCTGAAGGTGCAACACCCACCCCTTGGTCATGAGATGACAGCAGTGTGAGCTGTGGCCTTTGAACACGGCATTGGGAGGAACCCATGGAGGTACCCACAGAGGTGTCCACCCTTAGGCGTGGAATCAAGGTTGAACTCGTAATGGGCTGACGATGTCCAGCATAGTCTCTCTCCGGAGGAGGATAGAAAAACCCCAAGGGTACAGGTCCCACATGGTCTTTTGCGGTTATAACAGAGCCGTCCCAGAAGAGTTTGTCTGCCACGTTGGGCCTGTTGACGTTTATTACCACGCAATCCCCCTTGGCGATCTTGGCTTTTTTTCCAACCCACCCAACCCTCCTTGCGAAGATGAGCGAGTCTGAAGGATCCTCCCCACTGGAAGAGTCACCGCACCAAATTTTCGCTTTATGTAAAAGATCAGTGGTGGATTCGCGCTCGCCCTCTTTAAGCGGTGGCACTCCTATAAACACTGCGACAAGAGGGGCAGCGGCCGGAGGCAAGCTTAGGTTGAACTTGCGTGGTAGTAATTTCCTGCTTAGAGACGTGGCTGATTGCATCCGTGGGGGAGTAATGGATGTATGGCCCTCCTGGCTTGCGGGAAGAGCGTCTTGAGGGCACTGCCCTTTGGAGGCTATACCATCTCCCCCCTGGGGGGGCTATGGTACTGAGACTTGCCCCTACTGACCTACCAAGACCTTGAGGCAATGTGCCCTTCTTAAGCAGCTCCATGGGCGGGGAATAGGAGTTGCTAATTGTGTCCAGAAATGAGCATTTCTTAAGGAGATCGGACAAGCATGTATTCAATGTGTCAACGATGTCTTTAGCGATCCCTACTAGCAATGGCTCAATTCTGGCAACGAAAAGGGCCTCCAGTTGGTCCCCAAAAGGGTCAGAAGGTTTGGTTTCTGTGCACGCAGCTTTACATTTTTTGCCTCTGTCCCGCTTTGAAGGTTGAGCTGCCACCTGGAGATACTGCCGTGAATCAACAGGAGCACTAAGCTGGGTGGCTGATGTGACCAGGGGGATGGGGTTAGTTGTAATAGTTACCACAGGTTCCAGACGTATGGGGGGTGCAACGCTCGATGGGCCCACTGTACTAATGGGATGGACCTCAGAAATGGGTGACTCCACCAACCCAGGCGGTGTCAAACCCAGCTCTTGTTCAGAATTGGCGATTTCTTTGGTAAGGGCCCCCACTGCAGATGAGAGGTATGACAGTATAGACTTAGAATGTCTGGGCATTTTAGCGTTTTTCCCCTCATCGTCACAGTTCGGAGTTTTCTTGCGCTTACCCATTTATCGTGGATGATGTGATGTTAAGGGGGTGGCCCCGCCCCGCCTCCTCCTGCCTCGGACGGCCTCAGATGGCCCGCCCTTTGCCCGGGCTTAGCCCGGCACGGTCCCGTGCGCGTCCCGCGACGCGGAGGGAGCCTCCTCTCTTTCAGCGCCTCCGGGTGCGCAGAAACCGGAAGTGTGCCGCTCGGCCTGCTGGGAGTTGTAGTTCACCTCCCCGGCGGCCGTGCAGGTGGATGGCAACGGCGGCGGGAGGAACTGTCAGCGTATGGGCCCCAGCAGCGGCGTGTGCACGGTGAGTGTGTCCGCCTCTCACCAGCACCCTGGTGTCAGGTGCTATGGTCCCCCGCTCCTCAGTGGGAGCCTCCTCTCTTTCAGCGCCTCCGGGCACGCAGAAACCGGAAGTGTGCCGCTCGGCCTGCTGGGAGCTGTAGTTCACCTCCCCGGCGGCCGTGCAGGTGGATGGCAACGGCGGCGGGAAGAACAGTCAGCGTATGGGCCCCAGCAGCGGCGTGTGCACGGTGAGTGTGTCCGCCTCTCACCAGCACCCTGGTGTCAGGTGCTATGGTCCCCCGCTCCTCAGTGGGAGCCTCCTCTCTTTCAGCGCCTCCGGGCGCGCAGAAACCGGAAGTGTGCCGCTCGGCCTGCTGGGAGCTGTAGTTCACCTCCCCGGCGACCGGGCAGGTGGATGGCAACGGCGGCGGGAGGAACAGTCAGCGTATGGGCCCCAGCAGCGGCATGTGCACGGTGAGTGTGTCTGCCTCTTACCAGCACCCTGGTGTCAGGTGCTATGGTCTCCCGCTCCTCAGTGGGAGCCTCCTCTCTTTCAGTGCCTCAGGGCGTGCAGAAACCGGAAGTGTGCCGCTCGGCCTGCTGGGAGCTGTAGTTCACCTCCCCGGCGGCCGTGCAGTTTGATGGCAACGGCGGCGGGAGGAACAGTCAGCGTATGGGCCCCAGCAGCGGCGTGTGCATGGTGAGTGTGTCCGCCTCTCACCAGCACCCTGGTGTCAGGTGCTATGGTCCCCCGCTCCTCAGTGGGAGCCTCCTCTCTTTCAGCGCCTCCGGGCGTGCAGCAACCGGAAGTGTGCCGCTCGGCCTGCTGGGAGCTGTAGTTCACCTCCCCGGCGGCCGTACAGGTGGATGGCAAAGGCGGCGGGAGGAACAGTCAGTGTATGGGCCCCAGCAGCGGCGTGTGCACGGTGAGTGTGTCCGTCTCTCACCAGCACCCTGGTGTCAGGTGCTATGGTCCCCCGCTCCTCAGTGGGAGCCTCCTCTCTTTCAGCGCCTCCGGGCGCGCAGAAACCGGAAGTGTGCCGCTCGGCCTGCTGGGAGCTGTAGTTCACCTCCCCGGCGGCCGTGCAGGTGGATGGCAACGGCGGCGGGAGGAACAGTCAGCGTATGGGCCCCAGCAGCGGCGTGTGCACGGTGAGTGTGTCCGCCTCTCACCAGCACCCTAGTGTCAGGTGCTATGGTCCCCCCACAAAATGTAGTTGTCAAGTTTAAATTGTCCCCTTAAGGGTGCCTTCATTATTTGATTGTTACTCTGTGAAGAAACGCACTGATATACTTAGTATATTGCCATTAGCTTTGAAACATAGTGGTGTTATGGAAAGACCTTAAACTTGGAAAAACACTAGTCCAATGGAAACTGCAGTTAGCATTTAAAATGGTCAGACTGATGTCGGTGACTTTTTGCACTTATTAAACATAAAGTCCACATTTGTAAAGCGCACAATCACCCGTAAGGGTCTCTAGGCGCTGGGGGCCGTCGGGAAGATTAAGCGAGCTATTGCCAGAGTCACATGGTGCTGGGCTAACCTGCCGCCGGAGCCGGGGATCGAACCGTGGTCCCCAGATTCCAGCGTCAGTCGCCCTGGCCGCGGTGCACACCTCTCCCCTATACATAGTCAGTAGTGTCCCGTTACAGGAGTTCCGTGGGGCGTAAAGGCAGGGCGGGTGAGGGGCAGGATAGGGGTCAGTAAACACCGGATTATGGATGATTGGAGGTAAGTAAACAATTAAATAAATAAATGAATTTCGTAGCATGCACTGTATCGCATTTTGCAATGCAGGGCACGCAATGAATTTTTAAAAATGTATTTAATTGTTTACTTATCGCCACTCATCCATAATCCGGTGTTTACTACCCCTCACTCCGCCTTTCCGCCCCACGGAATTCCCATAACGGGGCCGCTACTGAACATTATTGGTGGCTCGCCCGTCACCTTCTGGAGAATGTACATTGAGGTTGAGCTGATTGTTAATCCTTATCTTCATTTCACCACATCATCAAAACTAATAATTGTCTTTGTCTTTCATTCTATATCCTCTACATAAATTTCAAAATTTGCATTGCATCGTATTTACAATCCTGATGGAGCGCTACATAGAACAAATCACACACTGTAGTAGTATCATTTTTAATGAGTGTCGATCCATGGCTTCTTCTCTGTGCACCAGCACTAAAAATAGATTGGATAAGATCTGTCATTTCGATTATATTTACACATTTAGCATTATGCAAATCAAGAATACCACATAATTTGTACCGATTGTAACACTATTAAAATCCATGAATTAGGTACGGTCTCTCTAAATACTGTTTAGTCTTTTTAACTGTTCAAGACACCAAGGTTGCACCTAAATGTAAAAAAAAATAATGAGTCGCATGAATCATGTTGCACACAAACCTCGAAAGGGTGATTACCCATGTTTCATATTAGGTTATATTTTATGATCATATGTACGCTGTTGTTGTACTAAATATGGCATATGAACCAACAGTTTAAAGAGAGTGTCTCAGGGCATATTTAGAGACCACTACATAGACATAGCCCCCGATTAATCTAACACGTAACAACAAAATAAATGTCTATGGGTCTGTGGGGACATCCTTTTAAGACCTGATATAAGTGTGACCGTCTAGTCAAGAGAGAGGGAAACTTAGGAAGCCTGAGAGACTCTCAAAACAATATTTTTTCTCTCCTCTCTCTAATTTTACACATGCACTGCACTCTATTCACGCAATGCACACTAGTTATCCTGTCACAAATTGGCTCTTTGTACCTTCCTTACCATATCTGACCGATCTCAAAAGATTGACATTGATCACTTATAACTCCTAGTGGTCGCCAACATACTCTCCCCAGTTTTGGGATAACCTAAATGATGAAAAGGGCGGTACAGGACGGGTACTGATGGGTACTTTTTACACCCTGGTGATACCATGTTGTGCTTACAGTATACACAGGTATGATTTTTCCCTCTCTCTTGACTAGACGGTCACACTTATATCAGGTCTTAAAAGGATGTCCCCACAGACCCATAGACATTTATTTTGTTGTTAGGTACTAAATATGTCACCTTGATTATAAAATAGGACTGTTTCATTTCTTTTAACTTTGTCTTGCATTCTCAACATATTTTTCATTGTGTTTTTCACTCAGAGTGACATCTGTTAAAAATTAGTATGTGTAAATCCGTTTTTTTTCCCAAAAATGTGTTATTCCAACACATTTTAGGATATGACTATGATTTGTTTGTTTAATACTTTCATTTTTTGTTATCTGTTAATTATTTTCGTACAACTTTGACCTAATTTTCTTGATGGTCATGTAATTTATTCTTATAATTGCTATGGATTTATAACAGCATTCAATATATTGATATATTTTGGCCCTGAAGAAACAACATGATGTCATGAAAAACTTCTTGGCCCATGAAGAATACCCTAAGTAAAGAACAATAAAAACTTTTTTGATTCATTTATCTACCGCTGATCTTTGAATTTTACGCTTAAAGTCCTCAAAACAGCCGTGTTTAACTATATGTGTATACAGGAATGGAAGGCATGGACCTGTGATCTCATTTTGAGGTCAATGTCTATCTCGTTAGAGACCCTCCGGTCCCCACCTCCTCTCGCTGAAGTAAATAGTTAAATACTGCACACATTAGCTACCAGTAAAGTTCTAAGTGTGAGCAATACTGTATTTCACTTTTTTTTAATGATTTTTCTCAATTTATCAATGAGTTTATGAGTAGTATCTTTACGACTTCGGAGTCTCCACACTCGTGGCAGAGACTCTGCACGTAAAAGGATAAGCAGTCTTGAAGATACTGCTTGTAAAATTGGTAAACATACACAAAAGTATACATTTACATTTGATAATCAGACCTCAGCATCCTGCAACTTCTGTGACTTTTGGAGCATGAGTGAACCATCGGTATAAATGAAGGAACTGGACTAATGTGATGGAAAGAATAAAATCAAATGTTCTGGGTTAACAAAAGGAGAGTGATTGAAAAGTGAAATTAAGTGTAAACTGATATAGAGAAATGGGATGATCAATTTAGCTAAGGGCAGTAGACATGATGAAAGAGTGGTAGAAAGGATATATGGAAAAAGAGAACAGATGTCAAAGGCCAAAATTATGATCTTTATATTAATTTAATGGAGATAGAAGAATTTAAAATGTAAAGAGAAATATAAAAATGTAGCAAAATAACATTGAGGAAGACATGTAGAGAGAATCAGCACACAATAATGACAGTGAATAGGTGTACAGAAAATGATCAGGTGTAAAGAAAATGAAAGAGTTAAGTATAAAATGAGATAATTAAGTGTAAAAGGAGAATGATTGGGGTAGTAAGGCATATGGGATAAATAAATAAAATATATCAATTCCAGTAATGGTTTTATGGTTGAGACATTAGACAACTCTGTTGTAACAGTTGTTGTATCACTTGGTAACCACTCTCTTCATTAAAGTGAAAATTTGGGCAATTCCTGTATACAGTCATGGGTCTTGATTAATGTATAGATGGATGACAGCAAAACATATCGCTTGCTTAAAACAAATACAAATATTGCCGTATTAGCAGAACAGTAGATGCAAAGTTACATGTTTCAGGAAAAGTAGCTGTGTGCCTTGCAAATTTTTCATTTATATTTATGTTTCCTGAAAAGCAGTGGTAGGAAATGTTTAATTGTAATCTTCTTCCAGATAAATCATATACCCCTGGGGCCCTATTGTCACGAGGACACATTTTTCCTGTTTGCCCCACAATGCACCATAAGGCAGGTGCATCAGGTGCAAACAGGAAAAGTGTGCCCTGTTATGTAGAATGTGCTGCCCTAGGGAAAACGCATTCTAGAGAAATATGGACCCACTGTTTAAAATCTGCACTTTAATGAGAGATTTGAGATCTCCTTGCAGGAAGGTGCAGTGAGTGACTGCATTCACTTGCAAGGTTATGTTCGGGGGGGGCATAGGACCACCTTTTCCATGCAAAGGAGGGAATACCCTCTTGAGAATGGCGCTACATGTGTGCCGGCACTTTCAGCATCACAGAATGGGCTACACAAGTGTCTGTGAGGAAACTATCCAATTAGGGTCAGGGTAGAGACCCTTCCCAGGGGAAGTGGTCACTGAGAGGGTGTAGACACCCTAAAGGCAGGTAGCCCATTGGCTACTACCTGTCATTCCCTTTAACGCCCCTAACTTTAGTATTTAGGTGGCATCCCTGGACCCTGAACTTGAATTTGATGGACACAGAGAAGAAGAGGACAAAGAAGAGCTCCTGACCCAAGGACTGAAGCCCTACTGCAGAATACTGGCACCAAATCCTGCTTGCTGCCTATTGTGGTGTCCTGCAACTGTGAGACCTCCAAGAACACCGGAGCTCACCAGCATTCTACAAATCGCCAAATAGCCCCCTTGGAGTGGAGGAGCCACATGCAATGAACTGCAGAGTCTGGTTTTACCGACTTGCTGCAGCTTCAGATAATCCAATCTGTCTCCCCACCAAGTCTGGAGACATTAGGATCTCCCTTTGTGCAGTGTGTTTTCAAGTGGCCCCCTTCTACATAGCGCACACACCAGCTATCAATGACCTCAGCACCCTGCTCCTGGCCAAATCCAGAAGGCTCCTGAGAATCTGCCGATTGAACATCAGGCCTGGCCTTGCTATTTAACTAAATCCCAAAGGTGAACGTTGAAATCCAACTGTGTGATTTGATATGCATTTTTCTATTTTCTCCCATTGACCTCAATGGTGCTTAATTGTGCACAGAAGTAATTATTTTGCGATCTTTGAAAATTACTAATTGAAAAAGTAGTTACTGTAGAACTACTGTTACTGTTGATCTTAAAAATTACATAAAAATTGGTGTTAGTTTTACAAATTGGTCTCGGATTTATTGTC
Source organism: Lissotriton helveticus (assembly GCF_964261635.1). Taxonomy (NCBI): domain Eukaryota; kingdom Metazoa; phylum Chordata; class Amphibia; order Caudata; family Salamandridae; genus Lissotriton; species Lissotriton helveticus. Next base: position 751,084,603 of record NC_136061.1, read on the forward strand.
GATTGTGTGTCTCATTTTTTGCCTTCGTGAGTACAACACATGCTTAGCACTACCCTCTGATAAACCTAACTCCTTGCCCATACCACCACAAACAGGGCATTAGTATTGTCTACTTTTGCCTCTGTATAACAATCTGGGTCTTGCTGGACTCTCTGCAGTGTACTTCATTTTAGTGCAGAACCAGCGTCCTCCAACTACATTGCCCTTAAGCCATTTGAGAGAAGGAGGGGCCACAGATTTGCAGAAGTTGGGTGCTATTCCTTCTGCCCTTCCTACCCCTGCACAGGTCACACATGGGAAAACCCCTAGGTGCAGCCCTTGCCAAGACTAGGCCAAGAGCAGGCCCATTTGCGCCCATATATGGCCTTTTGAAGCTGAGCTGGGCCTGATCATTTTCTGTCTTTTTTCTGTGTTTCGTTCCTTCTGTGTTTAAATGATACCCGTGGACTAGCGAATACAGAAGCTCCGCTGCCCACTGGATATAGGGGGATTGTTGTGTATCATGTTCTTATGAACTCAATAAAATAGATTTCAAACCTAAAGCTGGGCTAGGCCTAATCTCTCGGCTTCTCCAACAGATCTATCATCTTTAGCCTAATATTAAGTAAGGCATTTATGTTTTCGTTCCCTCGTTTGCCCTAAAATTCAATTTCTTACAGTGAGCTTTGGTTCTTTGTAATAGATATGGGGCAAAGAAAGCCTTCTCTGCCCCCCAGATGTGTGACTATTAACGATTTTTGGGCCAGAGCTGTGGGGGTTATGACTAAGGAAACCAACTTCGTTTGGATCTTGTTGGCTCACCAAAGGCATCCCGGCAGTTCCTCCTAACCCAGATCATGATGAGCAGGGGAAGCCTATGGATTCTCTGACTGTAGCAGATACACAGTCTTTTTGGACAGTTCTGCGTGCATTGCCGCAAATGTCACCCCATAATCAAAGCCTAGCATCTAAGCCCAAGAGAAAGCTAGAACATGTTACGTCCGGCCAGAAGGGAGTGTTGTATGGCGTTTTAGTTTCCAAATGTATTTTCCCGATTCATGCCCTTATGTAGGTACAATTCACGTTACCCTTATATAGGCATAGAAATTAAGCCCTTATTTAGGCATAGCCAATGCAACCCAAATACAGGCATGGCTACTTCCATCCGTTCACCAAACGTCACAGCGATTTCTTGGAAAACCAGCTTAAGGCGGGAGGGACTTCCCCTTGCTTGAATATTGATTTCTCCAAGAACTCGGCTAGTTTTACAATTGACATATCTTCCTTAGGGGTTCATTCATGACGTACATAAGCCCGACTTTACATCAAACATGGCATTCCTAAACACCTTCAAGGTATAAATATACCTTCACTTCACAGTTCGACGACCTACTTGCCCGACACAGCTCGCTTCAGCAAGTGCCAAAGGAAGCCGACTCTCAAGCTGACACACTGATCAGAAAGCTGCCCTCCTCTGCTGAGAAATCCAGCTCCAGTGTTTCCGACTCCCCTTGCGGGGTGTTGGGAAATCGAGTCCCGAAACAGAGATACCAACCTCCTTCATTCTAAGGTATGGAGCTGATTAGAACCTAGAGAAACCTTTGGTAGATTCTTGGCAAAAACTAAACCTATGCTAAAGACCATACTTACTGCTTCCCTCGTACTAGACCTTGGTTAGGTACATTGGGGTAGGCGTATTTCAAAAGCACCAGTTGAGTATTTTAGTCTATGTTATTTATGTATGTATTTTTATATGGCTTAGAAACATACAATGCTATTACAGTATTATTTTATAATACTATTCTCGCTGTATGCATTATACTTTGCATTCTGTCTAACGATTGTAGCAGTTCACCTCTCTTGCATGCGAAAGAAGACTGTTCAATAAACCTTTTATTGAACACGGCCGTCTCTCTATTTCTCTGTAACTCTGTAGAAACGAAGCATCTACGATTGACTGAGTAAAATACTTATCTATTGTTTCTACGACTCTGAAGATATTTTCCAGTCCTAGGCAAACAAAGTTGTCATGTTTATGCGGTTGTCAGAAACTAATCCCTTCTTGTAAATTCGAGAAAGTTTCTATTGACCTCTGAGCTAGCTGGCACTCACAATTAAGTTTAGTATATTCAATAGAGACCTACTGACATAAGTCCTACGCCAAATCTATAGGATATATTATTCCAATGCACAGAGCCTATTGGGAATATAGGAACTACACTACATGGCGCCCAACGTTTGGTAAGGTACTAATTTAACGCTAGATACTAAAGTAACTCAGTCATACTTTTCTCAGAGACCCCTTTTTCCGTGATACTCCAATGGACGTCTGGAGTCGTTAAAGGGATAATATCCGCCATAGCTGAGTAGGACGTAAATCCTATGTATTAGCTTTTTGGTTTGTTCAACGTTGAAGGATACAGTGTTCCAAAATATTGCACACCTTATCTTTGTTTCCTTGAAACTTGTTCTGCAAACTTTCCGTCAACAAAATGTCGAACAACGGCAACAAAACTGAGAACGGAGGAGCTGCGGCTGATCCATCTGATGCAGCTTTTAACTTTTCAGGTTTCCAAGAAACCGACAATGATGCTATAATCACTCCTCAAAATTTAAGGAGAGCCATCACTATAAAACATATAAAAATGGCCTTACATCAAGAGGTGGTAGGGCAGTTTTTGTGATAGAGGCACATGAATATCACCAGACAGAGGTATTCTATTCATGGATTATCTTCCCTGAAGCAAATCCAGTAACAAATGTGTTTCACTTCTACAAAGAAGATGAACCACCAACGGAATACATTCCTTTTGAGGATATATAAATTCCACTAACTTTAACAGGGGCATGCGCTCTGGTTTAAAGGCGCCCTAAAACATATAAATCACATTCCCAGGCTTGGTCCACTAGGTAGACCAGGAGCAACATGGCCGGTATTAGCCAGCTACCCTCCACATCCTGAAATTAATGAAATGACAGATGTGGAACTACGAGCTCAACTCAAAGAGCTAATCAAAATCTATAGACACTTGGTTTAATATGTCATGAGGACTTTTACAGTCCAACCGGCAATAATAATTCCACAGCATCTCCCCCACCAGGGGAACACAAATAAAATTACACCATAGACTCTACATTTAGCCGTTGGTAAATTACCCACAAAACGGCAACAAATTCCATTCTAGATAGCTCAAAAAATGACTCAAATCGAGGCAGTATTTCCTAATACTACCCCTCATGAGAAACACAGAATTTTAACAATCTGTTTACCAATGAGGATTGCACCACATCTGGAGGACTGCGACACTTGGGGTACAGTCTTTGCTGCAATTTTGCACTAAAACACATGGTGTTCCGTCTATGGCAGTAATACCTGACATCCTGAAACAGATTCAAAACGAATACGGGGCAGAGCCTACTTTAAATCTAGGTATGAAATTACTGAAAGATTTCAAACAGGTCTCAACAACAATATTAGCTAATATTAAAGGAGAAGCAGCATCCGTGGCAATCAGCCAAAAGTTAAGGGAATTTGATGTAACTTAGCAACCACAAGAATTGGCCAGAATAATTGAAAAATCCTATGAAGAATTAGGCAGAGACAGTTTGGGTGGGAAACCAGTTAAACCCCAACTGCCTAAAAGTCCTGAAAAGGTCTTTACTAAAAACACTCCTACTCCTAATAACCCTTTTGTTGCTGCCGTAGGCCAACGGCCATCGCGAGCACTACCTTTGCAGCGCTGTGCATGTCCGTTGGCCGACGTGGCCCCGCTCACTCTTCAGAACACCCGCACCGCGGCGGCAATCCCGCCACGGGTGTTAAAAAGAAGTGGGAATACACTAAACAAACTTCTAAAGAGAAGGGTTCTCAATCCCGAGGTAGGTCTCCTCAAAACGAGCCAAGTGAAAGGATGTATAACCTCAGGAATAGGGATAATTTGAGAAAACCTGATAGATATCAAGATACTGATACATGTTTCTCTCGTACCTTTCAGACTTCGTCACAGAAATCTGAAAGGACGGTCAGAAAACAAGGAAGAGCGCGTGAAGTCCAAAGATGATCAACACGTTCAGAAAAACAAGAAATCTCAAATCACCAAAAAGAAGGTAGCAGGTCTAAAAATCAGACATGCTGAGTACCTTGAGGACACAACTCAAGAATGGGGAATGGGCTCAGACAATGTCGGACAGCACAGCAGAAGTCACCATAGCTCGCAAAAACTTGAAGGATCATCTGGAGACAGTGGACTTGAATGAACACATTCAAGTTCAAACTGCAGATACTAGGGTTAGTTGTCCACATAAGTTATATGAGATAACACTCCGGATGGAGGTGGATATACCAAGAAAAGTGAGAGCACTCTTTTGGGAGCGACATTCAAAGGTTTATGACATTCTTTTAGCTGAACAAGACTGGCCACCACAATTTGTCAGGGAGTGCCATCATTATGCCAGTCCTCTCCAACCACATTCCAATTCATTTTAAATATACCCATGCCAGGAAATGGGCAATAGCCCAAGCTCCTGCATTATATAAAAATCATTTAGGATGGGATGAGGATTCTCCTCACCATAAAATCCAACTGAAAAATCGACCAACTGCACAAAGGCAGTACCCAGTTAAGAAAGAAGCTCAAAAACAGGTCAGGGAGATATTAGATCAACTTGAATACCAAAGGGTGATTGAAACATGCACCTCGTCAATGAACAATCCTTTGTTGCCTGTCACCAAACCAGAAAATACATATTGTCTAGTATTGGATTACAGACATTTAAACTCTTGTTGCAAAACATTTGCAGTACAAATTGCACACAGTGCAGCATTAGTGAATAACATTGTGCGTAAAAAGTACAAAACCACTTTAGATATTTCTAACGGTTTCTTCTGTCAAAACATTGCACCAGAAAGTAGGTATTTGACCGCTTTCTCAATTATGGGGACACAGCGTCAATTTTGTCATCTCCCTCAGGGATTCAAGAATAGTCCTGGGTTATTCTCAGTAAGGGTAACAGAGTTACTACAAACTTATGATGATGAATCATTATCATACGTAGATGACATCTATCTAACAGATGATGACTTGGATAGGCACTTGAATAGGGTGAATACAATTATATTGGGATTCGCCTCTGGAGGGTACAAATTCAATTAAAAAAAATCTAGAATTGCCCATTTAAACTTCCTTTCTAGGATACAAATTATCAAATGAAGGCAAAAGTCTGGCAGCAAATTTTCTAGAGAAATGTGCGCTGCTCCAACCTCCAAAAATGCTGAAAAACTTACAGTCGATTCTAGGTTTCCTGAATTTTGGAAGAGCATACATTCTAAATTATGCAGAAAGGGTCAAACCTCTCTACGAATTAATCAAACCTGAGTTTAAAACAGTTAATTAGACACAAAAACACACAGAAATGTTGTGTTCATTGCAAACAGAGATGTTAGCAACAAAACATTTGCAAACACGCATAAACGTACGCAACTTAGTGTTCGTATCATTCCAGGACAATGCAGATTCACGTGCTTAACTTTTAATGAAGGTAAAAAAGTACCAATAGCTTATCACATTTGTACACACAAGCAGAAATGAGATTCACTTCAACAGAAAAAATTCTGACAGCGGTTCAAACCTTAGTAGCAAAAGAGAGAGCCCTCGCACAGGGTAAACGCATTATGGTCGGTATACCTGTAGCTGCCTTCGAAGCAGTAACAAAAGCGAGCATTCCAACTTCTAAAGCTTTACATCCAAGATGGCTACAATGGGTTAATTCTCTTTTTCGACCCATATTTGAAAAAATAAGCATTTCTTCAATACGAACAAGAATGTCCTCTGCCTACTGAAATTCTGCCTCTAGAGCAGTATGAATGTATAATTTATACTGACGGATCAGCTCAACCCGCTACGGTGGGTGAACAAACCTATAGTGCGGCGTGCGCGATCATTAAAGGTCGTTGGCGCGATGGCAAATTCGGCCAATGGGAACTAAAACACAATCTCTAGGAAATTGTACAGCTCAGCAAGCTGAACTACAAGCATTCAAGATGGTGCTTGAAAATACAGATCGCGAATTCTCCACACTCATAATGTGGGATTCGTATTATTGTGTTCAATCTTACAATGAATACTTGCAGAACTGGTTTAAAAACGGGTACAAAGATGCAAAAGGTGGCACAATCAAGCATAAATTGCTTTGGGAACAAGTAGTTCAGTAACGACAAGGACTACAAAACACTCACGTGAGACATACGCTGAGTCATCAACGTGATGGCAAACCCACATTTTGTGTATACGTGATGGCGATCACATAGTAGGGAATTCATTGGCTGATAAAGCCATGAAGGCAGCTGTGCAAACGACTTCTGTAGCTGCAATCACTTGTTCAAAAACTAAAATAGACAGCAAAATAATGCTAGCTGTCAATGCCACAAGCAAAGGCAGTGGTAAAACATTACCGAAAGCCTTTCCACTCAAATACTCATACATAAATGATGCAAATAATATTCTGTTTGCTCGAATCCCTAGAGTGGGGGATAGGGTAATTCCAAACATGGAACATAGATTAGGACTAATCTTAGCAGCACATGAAGGGCTTGCCTCTGCACATCCAGGTGTTTCCGCCACAGTGTCATTATTAAAACAGAGATACTGGTGGCCGCGCATGAGGAAACAAACCAGAAACTATGTTTTGGAATGTGAAATCTGCCAAAATTTGAAAGTGTCTACAGTGAAACGTCCTGCGCAGACATCCCTGTTAATTTCAGATAAAACCATTAGCTTGCATTTACCTGGACCACTGCGGTCCCTTACAGAGGGATGGTAACTATAAATATATCATGGTCACAGTGGATTTGTGTTCAAGATTCATTTGGATGTGGCCTCAGCGCTCGGCTGACGCTCGAACAGTTATAAAAGATGTACTAGTCTTTATCGGCACATACGCAGTCGGCACGCTTCATTCTGACCAGGGTCCTACGTTTAGCTCTCGAGCTTACAAGGAGGCCATGGCCAAATTGGGCATTGCATTGTGGTACTCTAGTCCATTCCATCCTGAGGGAAATTCGGTAGTGGAGAGAAAAAACCGGGACTTAAAGCAATCTATAACAGCTAGGGTATTAGGCTCGGGTGACGGGTGGGTCAAACATCTAATAAGTGTCCAATGTAATCTTAATAATCTGCCGAGAAGTTCTCTAGGGGATGTCACTCCATATAAAGTAATTTTTGGGACCAGAATGTTCGTGGCGGACCTCGATTGTCAGACTTTAGTGGTAGACCAAAAACCCTTTGATATCAAAGACCGTTTGGCTGTTTTACAGGACTTAAGTGAAATAAGAACAAAGCAAAGTAACGTGTTCATGAAGCCAACCACCACTTAAGACTAACCGATGTCCTAGAAAGGCCTGTCTGGATTCCTAAGCTTGGGGATCTAGTCAGAGAGAAGATCGCAGACAAGAAGGAATGTGGGCCTTCTTACAGACAACCAGTACCTGTCCTAGCAAACCACAGATCAAGAACAGTATTACTGCTGCCCCTTGCTGGTAAAAAGGAGAACAGGTTTGTGTCCATCAACCTGGTCAAACCACATCATGTGGCCGATCACAAGCAGTAGGCCAAGTGGACTCCACCAATGTAGCAGATTCCCTAATCTGGCTATTATCCAAGAGGTTCAAACTGAGAGACTCGTCACCTTTGAAGAATCTACAGTGCGAAAAGAAGGACTATGCAACAAAGCTATGGAACTTGTACCTCTTGAAACCCAAATAACAATTCGTCAAGAAACACCTGTCTACAACAAAGTAACAAGTGATCAAGTGGTTCGAGAGATTTCAATGAATCCTGATGCAATCCCTACATTTGACAGAACTGCCTCTGGCTATTACATTAACTTTGATAGGTTTTCCGAGGATCCCAGCGAACCTGAAACGACGCCAGTACAAAGAACTTTGAAAGAACAAGCAACAGACATTTTTCATCACCTGGAAAAGACTTATCTGGTTTCACCATGGATTGAACTTTGGATTGTGTTGGGTGTGCTTTTTCTTCTACTTTGGTTGACTCTGGTAATAACTTTGGGAATGATATCTTAAAAAGGACACATCAAGTAAGAACATCAACTTACTACTCAAGCCACACAAATCATGTCATCGTGATCAAAGAGACTTGTCATTAAGCATGGGCGGATTTTACGAATTGGCAATCCGCGAACTTGCGTATTTACGGATTCGCAATCCGCAAAATCCGCGAACTCTCGCGAAGTTGTTTTTTTTGTGTTCGCAAGGATTTCTGCCAGTTTGCGAGGGTTCTGTACCAGTTCGCAATTGCGAACTTACTTGTCGGCTCGCAACGGCCGCGACTATGTTGTTTCTACATCTGGTTCATCATCACAGGTTCACAGCACCCTCTGTTTCACCACTGCCACCCTCTGGTACACCCACGCCACCCTCTGGTACATCACTGCCACCCTCTGGTTGGTTTATCACTGTAGATTATGGGGGTGAAAAAAAGCAAGCACACCTGCCCTGCTTCAACTGACATGAATTAATTTGGGGTTGATTAATATGTCACTGAATTTAAACTTCCAGTCTGGCTGGCACCTGTTATGTTATGTTATGTTATTTATTCTTTTGTATAGCGCAACGGTTACTCAAAAAGAGTGTCCCGGCGCTTTAGGTAAGGAGAACTACTTCACCATAACATAACACAGTAAAAGAAGGGAATACAGAAACAAACACAGTAAAAAGGGGCAACAGAGAGGCCTACTGGGTGAACAGCCAGGTTTTAAGACCTCTCCTAAAATCAAGAAGACTAGTGGCCCCCCGGAGTGGGAGCGGAAGCGAGTTCCACATCTGTGGAGCCAACAAGCCGAAGGAACGGCCACCCAGGCGCGCTCTCTTCACACGGGGAACAACCGCCAGGAATAAAGATTCTGACCTCAAAGAGCGAGCCGGATGGAAAAAGGCAAGTCTCTTTTGGAGGTACTTTGCTCCCTCCGAATGGAGAGCCTTATAGGCCAGAGTCAAAGCCTTAAAGGCGATCCGTTTACAGATGGGTAGCCAGTGCAGCGTCAGCAATAGACCCGAAGCGCTGGCCCGTCTATTTAGACCAAAGATGGCCCTGGCCGCCGCATTCTGCGCGACTTGGAGCCGCTGCAGCAGGTACTCTGGTAAGCCCAGGTAAAGAATGTTGGCGTAATCTAACCTGGAGCCTATCAGAGCCTGCACGGTCAGCTTCCTGTGTTCCTCCGACAACAGAGGTAAGAACCTCCGCAGCATCTTTAATAAACCGAAACAGGTACCAGTCACCCCAAGGATCTGGGCTTTCATCGTCAGCCCCTTGTCCATCTTGACCCCCAAGTTTTTAGCCATTGGGGAAGAGCTATGTTCCGAGGGAACATATCGATGGGCCACCAGGCCTGCCAGCTGGGCTCCGTGTCGCACCCAAAGAAGAGTACCTCGGACTTATCGGAATTGCACTTGAGGCTGTTCAGTTGGAACCATTTATAAACAGCCCCAAGGCAATCCCGGATACTCTCCCCGTCAAAGTCTGCCCCTCTCTTACAAGAAAAGAGGAGCTGGGTGTCGTCGGCGTAAGATACGATCCGGGCACCAAACGACTCCGCCACCGCCGCCAAGGGGGTCATGAAGATGTTAAAGAGGGTCGGGCTCAATATAGAGCCCTGAGGGACCCCCACTCCCAAAGGCGGCATCACGGCGGTGTCAGGCGATGTCCAGACCGTTTGCCGGCGGCCAGCTAGAAAGGAAGAAAACCAGCTGAGCAACGTCCCCCGAAGGCCAATCTCATAGAGTCTTGCGAGAAGGCCATCATGGGGGACGGTGTCGAAAGCCGCCGACAAGTCCAACAACACCAGCATGACTTTGCCCCCGGTATCCAACACCCCTTTGATGGTTTCAGAAACCTCAAGGAGCGCGGTCTCGGTGCTAAGATTTGAACGGAAGCCAGACTGGGTGTCATGCAGGATCTCGTGGGTCTCCAAAAAGTTGGAGAGCACCGACTGAACGTGCTTCTCCAACATTTTTACGAGAGCCGGCAGCAAAGAAATCGGCCTGTAGTTGGCTGGGACCTTCGGGTCAAGACCCGGTTTTTTAAGCAGCGGGATGACCATTGCCTGCTTCCAAGCTGGCGGAACCACTCCCTGACTCAACGAGAGATTCAGAAGAGGGTTCGCCAGTGGATTGATCACTTCCGCGATCTTACCCAACAGCTTGGCTGGGCAGGGGTCCAGTGGCGACCCCGATTTCAAATTGCCCATAAGCACTAAGGAGGCAGGGGCTGACAAGGATGGAAACTCAGTCACCTGCTTCCTTATCTGTAATTTGCTGAACTCTGAAGGGGCCCCTCAGGAAGCACTACAGGGAATGGTTACTAATGATAAGATTGAACTTTTGCACCTGCTGAGTGCTTTCAGTTTTGTCTGTAATTGCTTTCTGTTGCAGTGTAATTTTTTTAACAGGACCTTTGTTGTATACTTGTAGCTATTCTCTGAGCCTGCTGTGAGGGTCAGAGCAGGGTCATAGAATAGTTGCAAGTAGGCAAATGAACTCTGAAGGGGCCCCTCAGGAAGCACTACAGGGAATGGTTACAAATGATAAGATTGAACTTTTGCACCTGCTGAGTGCTTTCAGTTTTGCAAAAATCCAAATATCCAGCAGCATCCACAAAAGTAATCCTTCCAGGTCAAGATCCAAATCAAAGTGACCAGCACATGAAGAAAGCACTGGGAGGAGCCTGGTGGACAGGAACAGGAAGTTGGAGACTGTGGGGCACTTCCTTCCTCCCACCCACACCCCCCAAAATGGACTCCTTGCAAAGAAAAAGTGCAGGCAAATGTCAACCTGAGGAGTTATTCTGATAAAAATCATAATTTTCAAGGTTTATGCTGCCTGCTGGTGTATTTCTTGTGCGAAATTGCAAATTTTGCAATCTCGCAATTGCGAGATTGTCGCTGCCCGCCGCATCTACGTGTTCGCAAGTATTTACTCCCGCGAAATTGTATAGTATTCTAGTTGGCAAGTGCGACCAAGCAAAAAATCCACTTCGCACGGATTTTACGAATTTTCGGCAAGTTCGCGAGAGTTCGCGGATTGCGAATTTACCGAAAATCCGCAAAATCCGCGAGCGGAACGAATTTTACGCCCATGCTTACTTGTCATCAGTGAACATCACAGCCGTTCCTATACCTGGTGGTATAGCTTAGGATAGAACTGACTATGACATTTTTGGCCCATCGGAGCTGTTGAAGATTCCACACCAGTTCAAGATTTCCTTGAATTACTTTGTTTCATCTAGTACCTTTTCTGATGATTGGGACTTTGAGACTGTTAATAATATGATATCAGACCTAGAAATGTCTTCTGTATTTACAAATCATGAATACTTAAAAGGTTCATTAGATTATGAACAAATGTATTGTTACAATCACTATGGTCATCATTTCTTGCACAACTCTCTAATCCTTAGAAATGTATTGATGTATAACCAATGGGAACATTGTCCTAAGCCACCAAAGGGTAGCTCGAAAACATTTTTGGGAAAATTTCCATATTTTTCAGGGTTCAATATATCCAATGCTGAATCATTTTACTTTAAAAATGTTAATAAGACAGGAATGAAAAGTATGTTGACAAATACCAAGCACGTTTATTCTGCAGCCTTTTATGCTCAGATGTCTTCACTAAGTTTCGATTTTTGGAAAGACAACATTGAGACAAAAAGTGTCTGGGGCACGAAAGATTGGCAAGTGCAGGGGATAGAAGCTTTATTTAGAGCCTGCTTCATCCCAGAGCAAATTATGTTTTTGAATGACACTGTCCAACAGACATCTTGTCTTGGGTTAGCCAAGATAAAATACCTAAACAATCCGTCCATACCTACACCTACACCTGATAGCAATAACACTTCAGAGGGGGAGGTCGACGTACATACTATTTTGCATCACAACAGAACAGATACAGATTGGAAAAAATGGTTAATCTGACCCACAGACACAAACACCTGTCAAGATATATTCCTGAATAAAACACAGGGGTTCACTTCACTAGGCCAGATGCAAGATATGTGCAGAGACAGCATCCAGGAATAGTAACAACATACAGTGTACTGAAACTGTGCCTTGAATGGTTACATAGATCTACACTCTAGGATGTAAAACAACACTTATCTTTATTCCCTTTAGTGCTAAGGCACCTCAGGGATTTCCATTGAATTTCCATTGAAATGAATGGGCACTCCATGACGAGTTACCCTTGTCAGTAGCATCCAAGTGGGTAAGATGGCGCTGATCTTCGGGAATTCTTGCTAGGACTAAGAACACTGTATCAAAAACATTTTATACATGCCGGTATCTATGCTGCTTATAATGAAGCATGGTAGATTAAGCAAGAAGAAACTGCAGAAAGAATACAAGAAATGGATCGTATTAACTTGGAGAAACCTCTCTCTGTAGTTGACAATGGGTTAACGACTCTGTCATACAGGATATATTCTTTGGACAGCATAGTATCCTCTGCCATAGACATCATGGAACAGGATTTGGTCATGTTGCAACATGGTCAGTCGCAAATACGTTCTATCATGCTATTAGGCTGGACGTTACAAAACCTATGTTCAGGCTATGTGCCTTGGCGTTTAATCACAGGGGTGTGGAATTATTTAAAAAATGTACTTGTCCAGTGGGTAAAATTGTGCACAAAACTACTTGTCCTGCAAAGAAATCTGCTTGTCTTACTTATTCCCTAAATCAATTAAACTGAGAGCCAAAAGTGTAAGTTTGGTCTTAGAGAGAGCATTTTAGACATCCTAGTGCTTGAAGCAGTGAAGCTGCCTCTTGGGAGAACAATGTAAACAAAGAGAAAGCATACAGGAATCAGAAATTACACTTTACCCGGTGCACAAATAAGCCGGAACCAAACCGGTATCTACAAAATATCTGAGACCCAGGCAGGAGTCAGAGGTGGGTATGAATGTGATCTGAGACAATGTCTATATATGAGTGCCCTGCACAGTGAACAACGATTTTCCTAGCTCTCCTGGGAAGGGCAGAAGACAACTTCCTTATTCAGGGGATGGTTCTGCAGATTTCAGCCCACATCGATCAAAATGTGTGAGCTTTTCACTTGTACAAATTGGACACTATGGCATTATGTTATGTAAACTACTGCAAGCCAATTTGGGGCGGAGGTACATTTAGGCCTGTGCTGTAGAAATTATCTCAACATTCCCAAAGGGAACACAGACCGTTCTAGAGGTATTATTGAGTTGTGCATGAGAGTCAATTGCGATACTGGTTGGCTGGTCAGTAAAATCTTCAACAAGCCCAAACTCCAATTTATGTTAAAGAGTATTATTAGATTATCAAGCACTCTTGAAAGAGATCACAGACCGACAATCCAAGAGGTCTTCAGTAGAGGCCAGGGGCTAACTGCCCTGCACCTGCTAGTTCAATGGAACTGGTACAAAAGGGGGTGGTTCAAAAGGGGGTGGTGATGGATGGAGCATCTGAACCAATCAAACACTCACACCCAGTCAAAAGATCTGGGTTTAATCCATCACCGTTCTTTAACCCACTCTGCCACCCCAGTTCAAACATGGCCATATGCAAATCAGTCTGACCATGTACCGCTTTTGGCCGCCATAAGTGTGGCAGGGTATGCTCAGACGTGAGTCCCTTGCTCACTTTGCCACTGGATTCAAGCAAGCCGGGCTGAAGACGGCTAGAATGCCAGAAACCGGTCCTCAGAAGCTTGTTTCAGGTCCAGGGAAGACATGGCCTGGCAGTTCGGGCTGGACTGTTCCCATGAGGCACAGGGTCAGACTGATTTGCATATAGCCATGTCTGAACTGGGGTGGCAGAGTGGGCTAAAGAACGGTGATGGATTAAACCCAGATCTTTAATAATAATGTAAAAATAATTATAAAATACATATAATGTTACAAATATTAAATAAAAATATTAAAACATAATTAAAAAATTAAAACTAATACATATACATTTAAAATAAATTAAAAACTTAATAATTTAATGTAATTTTATATTTTTTAATTTCATTTAATTGATTTAATTTAAATTTATTTTATTTTTACCCTGTACGACTGTACCCCAAAACCCCAAAACTGACCCTGAACCCTAAAAATACCCCTTTACCCAAAAACCCAAAACTGACCCTGAACCCTAAAAATACCCCTTCACCCATGAACTGAAAACTGACCCTGAACCCTAAAAATACCCCTTTACCCAAAAACTGAAAACTGACCCTGAACCCTAAAAATACCCCTTTACCCATGAACTGAAAACTGACCCATAACCCTAAAAATACCCCTTTACCCAAAAACTGAAAACTGACCCTGAACCCTAAAAATACCCCTTTACCCAAAAACTGAAAACTGACCCTAAACCCTAAAAATACACCTTTACCCAAAAACTGAAAACTGACCCTGAACCCTAAAAATACCCCTTTACCCATGAACTGAAAACTGACCCAGAACCCTAAAAATACCCCTTTACCCAAAAACTGAAAACTGACCCTGAACCCTAAAAATACCCCTTTACCCAAAAACTGAAAACTGACCCTGAACCCTAAAAATACCCCTTTACCCATGAACTGAAAACTGACCCTGAACCCTAAAAATACCCCTTTACCCAAAAACTGAAAACTGATCCTGAACCCTAAAAATACCCCTTTACCCAAAAACTGAAAACTGACCCTGAACCCTAAAAATACCCCTTTACCCATGAACTGAAAACTGACCCTGAACCCTAAAAATACCCCTGTACCCATGAACTGAAAACTGACCCTGAACCCTAAAAATACCCCTGTACCCAAAATTAATTAATATTATTTAATTACCAATTAATTATTAATTAACAATAACAATAAAGTAAATATGTTAGCACATTTGCTGTAATTAATTTAATTTAATAATTAATATTATTTTGCACAATTAATTAATTAAGAATAACAATAAATTATATATAAAAAAATTACTATAATTAATGTAATTAAATAATTAATAATAATTAATTACCAACTAATTAATAATTATAAATATGTAAAAAATTATAATATTTAATTAACTAATGAATAGAAATTAATTACCAATTAATTATTAATTAAAATATGTACAAACATATATCAATTAATTAATTATTATTAAATTACTTCCCACCCTATTCCCCTATAAACCCATAACCCGCTACAGAACATATTTATCTATTAATAAATTAATTAAAAATAATTAAAAATTAATTCTCAATTAATTAATTAATAATTCCTACTAATTAATAATTAATTTAACATAATTAAATTACTTCCCACCCTATTCCCCTATAAACCCACAACCCGCTACAGTAGTAAAAGACAATATTTAATAAAATAACATTAAAAATAAATAATAAAACATAATAAATACAATATAATATACACTAAATTTATTTAAAAATTGATATTAGTAACATCAAAGTTATTAATTTCGATATTATTAACATCGATATTTACAACTTCGATATTACTGATATCATGCCAATATCGATATTTAGACTGTCGATATTACTTACCTTCGATATTTTTGTATATCGATATTTAAACTTTGATATTTTTGCATATCGATATTTAAAAATCGATATTTTGTCTGTGTACCGGGTGTGAGTGTTTGATTGATTCAGATGCTCTGTCCATCACCACCCCCTTTTGTACCGCGAGTTCAATGGAACTGGCACACAGAAAGTTCATGTTCTGAATTGCCTATCTAAAATAACTTGTCGGTGGATGATATTGAGACCAAGGAATTACCATTGCTTCTATTATGGATATGGTTAGTTTAGCACACTAAGGCACAAGCTGCAGAAATGTGTGCCAGTGAAAGTAAGCTGGTATGTGTATCCTGTGACAGTTATTGACCGCAGTGATTGAAACCTTAATGTTTCCATTAGATTGTGGCATGCTTCTACAGCAGACTTGGGACAGAAATCTAACCATGAGACAAGATGTGGTGTTAGGCTTTATGGACAACTCAGAGCTGCTTTCAGTAGGCCAGGAAAATAAGTGGTTAGCACTAGCTGAAACAGTAATTTAGTAACTTTCCTGTCATGACAGTCTGTCCTTAAATAATGATTGTATGAAAGAGTATTGTTGACATAAATATTATGTTCTAAAGATATTTAAAAAAAATATTGCTCCATTGGGTCAATAATATTCAGGTCACTCTCTGTGGGGACAGAGAGTGGAAGGTTACTTACATTTTGCTTCCATGTGGCAAAGTCTTGGAATTCCCATTTCAGAGTTACATGTGTCCATTGATAAAGTAGGATCTGGCTTGATCTACTAGTAAAGATCATGTATGCAGTGTTATCGGGCCCCAGATGTGTTGTTAATCTGGAAAGGTCCGCTTTGAAGATCTGGAACCCCCAAGACTTGCATTTTTCTAACAAATTACACTATGGTATAGGCAGACACCCAGGAAGAAACAAGAATAAGGTGATTGACAGAACAAATCTTAACTTGTTTGTTTTCAAAACATTTCCTTTTCAAATGGAGGTTTGACAGTACTCTAGCAAATTGTGGGGGCATTTTGAAAGGGGCTTTGGTGCAGACACAGAGGATTTTGACCAGAAACATAAACCTATGAATAGTTTTTACTTTGTGCTATCCAGATGTGCTCAACCATCATTTTGTTTCAGAAAGCCATCGCACAAGTCTGCAGATAGACAGAAAGGAAAGAGAGGTTTTGAAATAGGATAAAAAAATCAATGGCAACTTAAAGAAGGAGTGAAATAGGTGGGTGTTAAAAAGACAACATAAAAAGTCAGAGAGAGCTGGGAAAAGTGGAAATTTGAGGACATTTGCAAAAAAAAAAAAAGAGGAATGAAAAAATAGGATGAAAATAATGAACTTACAATAGACATGACAGTCGCCTTGGTCATGAGGTTAATGTGGAGGTGGCTGCACCAATATTCAGCCTCTGAAAATGGATAATGTCCCCAGTATTTGATTATTACTTCACAAATCTGTAGGTGTCTCCGTCTGGACGGCAGACAGAGAACAAGTCAATAGAGACTACAGAGGCAACTGTTGCACCTGTGCACTGTCCACAAGAAGTGTAGAAGGACGCACCTATCAGTATCCTCCAGGTGACAACACTTACAAACATTCACATCAACATTACTTGGGCTCTAGAGATGGAAAAGCTGTTATAATGGGAGTCAGTGATGACAAAGAGGTTACATGGAGAACCAAAGATGTATCCGGGTGTGCAGGGTGAGTTACAGAGGGAAGCTGTGATGTCCTGAGGTAGGAGAGATGTAACAGGATGAGCAGGAGGCAGTGATGTAACTGGATGAGCAGGAGGAGTTGCAGAGATAGGCAATGACCCCCATAGTCGGGGGTTACAGTGGAACCACTGATGGCCCATTAGTTCACAGCTAAAAATGGGAGAGGTGTTAAAGAAGGAACCACTTATGGCTTAAGGTGATGGAATACCACAAAGCTAGGGTTATGCTGATTTTTAAAGAAGAGAGATGGTTTGGGGTTTAACAGAAAGGGGAGATAAGAAACTCAGAGACCTATATGGATGGTAGAGGGCAGAAAGAGATAGGAGAGCAGTAGGGCAGGGAAATGGAGGGATAGTGGTTTTACCCTGGTAGTTTTAGAGCAAAGGAAGGGAGCAAAAGTTAGCTAGAGATGTATAAGGATTTACATAAAAAGCAAGACAAGAAAGGGGACATTGATGGGGTAAGAAATACAGCATGGGGCAAGACTAGGTCACAGTGGGAAACTGGACCAGGGGCAGAGACTTTAGACACAGCAAGGGAAAAGAGATGGGTTGAACAGGGAATTAGAAAAATGACCGAGTTGCAAACAGGAGAAGGAAAGGGTGGTAGACATAGCTTGTGTTGGTTGGGGTGTTACATAGCGAGCAGAGGAGGTTCTATAGTTGGTACTTTTGTCATTTTCCTCTACTCGCTATGTAACACCCCAACCAAGTCAAGTCAAGTCAAGTCATAAAATTTGTATAGCGCACTACATACCCAGAGGGTTTCAAGGCGCTTAGGAAGGGGGGGGGGATTATTTGTCAAATATCCACGTTTTAAGCTGCTTTCTGAACGCTAGGTGGTTCTGGGTGAGGCGAAGGTAAGCGGGGAGTGAGTTCCATGTTTTAGCAGCCAGGTATGAAAAGGATCTGCCTCCCATGGTGGTCTTGTTGATGCGAGGTACAGTGGCGAAGGCTTGGCTGGAAGAACGTAGTTGGCGGGAGGGGGTGTAGAAGGACAGTCGAGAGTTGAGGCAATCTGGTCCGATGTCGTAGAGTGATTTGTGTGCGTGGGTAAGCAGTCGGAAAGTGATCCTCTTATTGACGGGTAGCCAGTGGAGGTCTTTAAGGTGACCAGAGATGTGTTCGTTGCGTGGGATGTCTAATATGAGCCTGGCTGAGGCGTTTTGGATTCGTTGGAGTTTCTTCTGGAGTTTAGCGGTGGTACCTGCTTAGAGGGTGTTTCCGTAGTCCAGTCGGCTCGTGACCAGAGCGTGGGTGACTGTTTTCCTTGTTTCGGAGGGGATCCAGCGAAATGTTTTTCTGAGCATGCGAAGAATGTTGAAGCAGGAAGAGGATACGGCGCTGACTTGTCTGTTCATTGAGAGTGAAGAATCCAGGATGACGCCTAGGTTCCGTGCGTGGTCTGTCGGGATGGGTGCTTTTCCGAGGGCTTCCGGCCACCAGGAGTCGTCCCAGGCAGAGGGGGATGTACCTAAGATGAGGACTTCTGTTTTGTCTGAGTTCAGTTTCAGACGGCTTTGTTTCATCCATTCGGCGACTTCTTTCATTCCTTCGTGTAGGTTAGTTTTGGCGGTGCTGGGGTCCTTGGTGAGAGAAAGGATCAGTTGGGTGTCATCCGCGTAAGAGATGATGTTGAGGTTGTGTTGGCGGGCGATGGCCGCGAGGGGGCTCATGTATACGTTAAAGAGGGTGGGACTGAGTGAGGATCCTTGAGGTACGCCGCAGATGACTTCAGAGGCCTCGGACTTGAATGGAGGAAGGCGGACTCTCTGGGTTCTTCCGGTGAGGAACGAGGTGATCCATTCAAGTGCTTTTCCTTGGATTCCGATGTTATTGAGGCGTTGTAGAAGGGTGCTGTGGCAGACTGTGTCGAATGCTGCAGAGAGGTCGAGGAGGATGAGGGCGACTGTGTCTCCATTGTCCAGTAGAGTTCGAATGTCGTCTGTTGCTGCGATGAGGGCGGTCTCAGTGCTGTGTTTTGCTCGGAAGCCAGATTGTGAGGGGTCGAGGGATTTGTTGGCTTCGAGGAAGGCGGCGAGCTGGTTGTTGACGGCTTTCTCGATGACTTTGGCCGGGAAAGGAAGAAGCGAGATGGGGCGGTAGTTTTTGAGTTCGGTGGGGTCCGCTGTTGGTTTTTTCAGAAGGGCGGTGAGTTCAGCGTGTTTCCAGTCTTCTGGGAAGGTAGCGGAGTTGAAGGAGCAGTTGATGACGTCTCGGAGGTGCGGTGCTATGGCGGAGTCTGCTTTGTTAAAGATGAGGTGAGGGCATGGGTCTGTGGGGGATCCAGAATGGATGGAATTCATCAGGCGGATGGTTTCCTCAGTGGAGATTGGGTTCCAGGCGTTAAGGGTGTTTACGGGGGGAAGATGGTCAGCAGATGGTAGGGTGGGTTGGTTGTCAAAGCTGTTGTGGATGTCTGCAATTTTGTTGTGGAAGAATGAGGCTAGGGAGTCGCAGAGGGCTTGAGAGGGGGTGATGTCGTTGGAGTTGGCCGAGGGGTTGGAAAATTCCTTGACGATGTTGAAAAGTTCCTTGCTGTTGTGGGCGTTGTTGTCAAGTCGATCCTTGAATGCTATTTTCTTGGCTTTTCGGATCAGTTGGTGGTGAGTGCGGGTGGCGCTTTTGAAGGCGTCCTTGGTGCTGGTGGATGGGTCTTTTTTCCAGGCCTTTTCAAGGGAGCGGCAGAGTTTCTTGGATTTCTTAAGATCATCGTTGAACCATGAGGCCTTCTTTCTGCCAGGTTTGCTTTGACGTTTTTTCAGTGGTGCTAAGGTGTCGGCGGTGTTGGATAACCATAGGGTGAGGTTGGCGGCGGCTTCGTTGGCGTTAGAAGAGAGGGCTGGGGAGTTTCGAAGGAGCGATGCGGAGATTTGGTCCGTGGTGATTTTGTTCCAGTTTCTTTGCAGGGTAGGTTGGAGGTGGATGTTGGGTTTTGGTTTGTTGTAGGTGAAGTGAACGCAGCTGTGGTTAGTCCAGAGGAGGTCCGTGGTGTGGCTGAAGGAGACATGATTGCTGGATGTGAAGATGGGGTCGAGTGTGTGACCTGCGATGTGGGTGGGGGAAGTGACTAGTTGTTTAAGTCCGAGGTTGCCGAGGTTGTCCACGAGGGTGGCGGTGTTGTGGTCGTTGATCCTTTCAAGGTGAAAGTTGAGGTCTCCCAGAAGGATGTATTCTTTGGAGGCGAGCGCGTGTGGAGTGATGAAGTCCGTGATGTCTTCACTGAATTTTGCGCGGGGTCCTGGTGGTCTGTAGAGGAGAGTGCCTCTGAGTGTGGTCTTGGGGTCGATGTGGATCTGGAAGTGAAGGTGTTCGGAGTTAGCGAGGTTGGCGTCAGAGCTGGTTGAGATGCGGATTGATTTCTTATGGACGATAGCGAGTCCTCCTCCTGTGTGGCTGGTACGGTCTTTGCGAGTAATCTTATAGTCTTCAGGGATGGCAATGGTGATGTCTGGTGCGGAGGAAGCGTTCATCCATGTTTCCGTAAGGAAGGCGATGTCTGGAGATATGGTGTCTAGTAGATTCCATAGGTCAATGGCGTGCCTGTGGACCGATCGGGTGTTGAGAAGGATGCATTGTAGGTGGTTGGGGTCGGGAATCTGTGGTGTGGTCGTAGCGGAGATGTTGTCGGTGCCGATGAATTTGCAGGAGTAGCAAGAGAAAGGTCCATGGGTGCGTCCAGGAGCGGCTTGGACGCAGTTGGGGGCGCGACCGGGGTTAAGGGCTAGGAGGGAGGCGGCATCGTAGGTAATGCGGGAAGGCTGGGAGACGTGAGGGGCAGGGGGTCTGGCGCTGGGCGCGGACTTGGCGCGGACGGGCGTAGACGGGCTTACCTTTGGCGCACCTTCGGCACGGCCGAAGCGCGTGGACGCTGCGCGTGGGTGCATCTGTCCATAAATGGAGAGGGGATGGGGCGGAGCGTGGGAGGGGCAGCAGCTGGGAGGCGGTAGCAGGGAGGAGGGGCGGGCCAGGGGACACACAACAAGATGGAGGGTCAAAGGGCACCGGGGGCTAAAGGCTAAATTTATTAAACAAACACAGTGCGAGGCTGAATTAATTAAATAAATGCAGCGCGAGGCGGAATTAAATAAATAAATGCAGCGCGAGGCGGAATTAAATAAATAAATGCAGCGCGAGGCGGAATTAAATAAATAAGCAGTTACAGCTCTGTAGTCTTGAAGCGGTACCAACAGCCGGCCAGATCGTCAACAGGAGCTGGGATCAGGGAGCATGGGGGGAGCGACCGTGCTGGATGAGGTCCAGGTGATCACAGCGCGTCAGAGGAGGTAGGGAGCACTCTGTTCGTGGGTGGGAGGGGCAGCAGCTGGGAGGCGGTAGCAGGGAGGAGGGGCGGGCCAGGGGACACACAACAAGATGGAGGGTCAAAGGGCACCGGGGGCTAAAGGCTAAATTTATTAAACAAACACAGTGCGAGGCTGAATTAATTAAATAAATGCAGCGCGAGGCGGAATTAAATAAATAAATGCAGCGCGAGGCGGAATTAAATAAATAAATGCAGCGCGAGGCGGAATTAAATAAACCAACACAAGCTATGTTCTATAGTTGGTACTTTTGTCATTTATGCTGGCTGACAAACAGGATAAGTACACATTCAATTGCTGTACTTCCTCTCCTGAGAGGTTTGCAAAGTTAGCTGTTTCTGCTTTAAGCAGCTAATAACTGGTACTTTTCCATGTAGTGTATTTACTTGTTTTGCATGTGATTACTTTCCAGCGGAATAAAACGTCCTTCCTGACTGCCTGGGATTAAGAGCCTTGGATCTGTGGTGGCATTTCGTGTTTAGCTCCATTGCAAGATGTAGCTGAGAAAGAGAATCTTGGGCGCTAGAGGCAGATTTCTTTGGACACAGTTACATTACCTTCTCAACAGAGTTTACTTTCAATCTATTTTTAAGAAGCGCTTTTCTGTGCACTGCATAAACACACTGTCCTACTATACATGCTGCTTTAACTATTTACCCCTCCCAGTACATTTGAAGTACATTTCTGGCTCATGTAGGCACACAATGCACCAGGCTCTTATTTAAATGTGGCTTAATTATCGGCTGCCATGCGAGGGAGCGGAGCCTCTAACCTCTAACCACAACCACTTAACCACATTGCGTGATCCTGGGCAAGTGTTAAGTTTTCATGTTCCTCCTGTCCTAATCTTCCAGGATTGGTTGTGCTTAGATATTGGTTAACCACTTGTACTAAGTGCTCCCTAAAATAACTAAATCTTTCTAAACAGCATAGGAGCAAGGGGTTTGACCAGAACTTGAATGGCGTTTGCAGGGACAGCGAGGTCAAGAAGAGCTTTCAGAGACTTGCTTGCAATAAATTAGATAAAATATGTGTTATTGGGATGCCTGTGGACATGTCTGTCTTAAGTGAGACTAGAGCTTTAGTCCCTGTGAGGGCCTGAGGTCACCTATCCCGCAGCAGAAATGTAAATGGATGCCTTCGTCCTGGCAATAGCAAAGGTCACCCTTAGTCTAGCGCCCCAGTGCTTCCCTAAAGTCATGATTACTGCTGCACAAAAAAAGCATGTAAAGTCCCTGACCATTTTAAGTGCAAGATTTTGGTAACATTATTTAATTGAAATTAAGGCTCAGGGCTTTTACTTTGTGGTAAATATATTACTTGAAAACCTGCCTGCAAAGGCAAACTATGGGGCCGATTAGGATGGCGGTTTTTCCGCATCCTCCGGGCCGGCGGAAGTGTCCGCCGGCCTGGAGGATGCGGAAAAACCGCTGCGGAGCCTCCAAAGACCCACCGCCAAATTAGGATGGCTGGTGGGTCTGGAATTCCGTCCGCCGCTTTTCCGCCGCGGTCGGCTTCCGACCGCGGCGGAAAAGCCATAACATGGCAGGCGGTGTCTATGAGACACCGTCCGCCATATTAGGATGTTCGTAAATACATGCTTTTCCACGGCGGCTTTTCCGCCATGGAAAAGCATACGGACATTCACTTTGGGGGCCCGTTGCGGGCCCCCTGGGTGAATGGGGGGTGGGGGGTGCACATGGGGGGTACCTATGGTACCCCCCTGCATTTGCGTGCACAAAGCAGCAGGCACCGTGCGGTGCCGGCCGCTTTGTGCATGTAAATGTAAAACATGCTTTTTTAACATTGCGGCGGGTGCAGCTTGAAGCTGCACCCGCCGCAATGTTAAATATAGAGGATGTGACCGCCACCCTGGCGGTCACATCCTAATCAGCACGGAGGGAACGCCGCAGCCCCTGCGGACGTTCCCTCCTCCTCAAGGGTGGCGGACGGACGCAAGTCCGTCCGCCATCCTAATCGGCCCCTATGTTTTTCACCTTCTAATTATTTTTTTCGGCCTCTCATTCCCAGATGTTGAAGGGACAAGTGAAAAACCCCTAATTTTCTAGGTGGAAGGCACTGGCAAAAGGCTGTAGCAGATAAGCCACGAGGTGAAAAAAAAGCATAGTGCAGGCACCGAGAGGCTCATGGAAAGGAAATTAACGGTCGGTGGGCCAGGAGACTGCATGAGAGCCATAGGGAAAGTAAGGAGTTTTAATGTAGACACTGTCTGAAACATGGGATGCCCAGGTTGGGGAGCAGGGCTGCAGGTGAGGCCAGTGGAGAGCACAAGCACTAGATAAGTGCAGAGGGAAAACAATGTGCGAAGGGAGTGGCTGGTGAATTACTTCACTGCAGGCCTCAAATGCGAGTGAGTGGGGAGCATCCTGGGGGCTGTATCTGATATCCCCAGGGGCAGCACATCCGAAGGGTGAGCAAAGAGCCCAGGAGAGAGAAGGGTCCGCCAGGCTTTTACCCGTAGATGCTGTGGCTGTTCTCAGACTGCAGAAGCTGCATCATCTTTCCCTCTTGCTCTGAGGACTGAAAGGGCCCGAAGCCACAAAAAATCTTTTTGGGAAAGACAACCTCTTAGCTGATAACGCAGTGCAATTTCTGTATGGATCTCGGTGTCTGTTCAACAGCCTGTGAGTCCGGACAAATCTTTTAATCTCCCCTTGCCTACAGCAATAAAATAAGAATGTGTCCTTGTGCAATGTGACTCGCTCTTCTATAAAGCACTTTGATTCCGTCAGGTGTCTCAATTTACTATATTGCTTGGTCCACTTGTCCTTGGGACAAAACAGACATTAAAACTTCTTGCCCTTGCAAGAAATCTAGATGTCTCGGGCGTCGGGCGATACGAATTCCCCTCCCCTGAATCAATACTAGGTCACTGTTTTCAGAATTCAATCTCACTTATAAACAGATTAAACTGGCACAGAGGGGAGCAGACTATACGGTGCTGAGCATTGAAAAACTGGAAAGACTGCCATTAACTGTTGCTGAAAAGCAAGTCATGGAATGGATTATACACGGAAAAAACACTCTGCCTGTTACAATTTTCCGTTTTCAATATTGCCTAAAACACATACCAGCACATATGGAAGGTTGGGTAAAGAATACATCAAGATATCCTGGGAAGTACCATACACACACAGATGTTGGAGTGGGGGAAAAGAACTGTTTCTTAGTGGTAGAAATTGTGAAAATGCATTAAGCGGTTCTCTCCTTTGTCAGGGTATTAATTTACAAGGGGCCTGCGATGGTTCCTCTAACAACTTATCCTGCCACCTGCAAGGTTCACCAACTGCGGTGATTGATCCAATTTTGGGACAGCTTTCTAATGGAAGTTATCTCATGTTGAACGATCACAGCTGCTGTGGCATGTTGCTAGGTTTACCCTATCTAGTCACTGTGTCAGCCAGGGTCACTTGCTGTTTGTAAGTATTGTTTGCTAAAACAAAGACAGACCGGGAGTCGCCGTTATGGCATTCACTCAACATCTCTTCTATACGAATGGATACTTTAAGCAGAATGAAAGCCCTTCTTTTACAGAAAACTGTGCCACTGACCTCGGCCAAAGAGACCTATGATCTGCAAGTCGCAAGGACTCCTGCAGAGATACATGCCCTCTTAACTATAAATAGCCCTATACATTTCTCAGAAATGTTGAGTCGTATCTTAAACATGTCTGACACGGGTGGTAATGTACATGTATTTAAGACAGTTTTTTCTGGACTGTTAACACACTTTGAAGCAGTCCTAAGAATATTTCCAAACTTCGTTCACTCTGTGTTTGGCGGATTGCCTCTCATTTTGGGACTCGCTGCAGGGATAATATTTTTGCTCCTACTACTGCGATATGGCAAGTCATTCCACAAGCAACACCCAGTTCACCGTGGAGACAACTCTAGTGGCGATGAAGTTTGGTGAGCGCAGCGTCCAAATTTTGAGACTTCCTCGTTTAAGAGAATTGAATACCACATGGTTTCTGTCATTCATAACAATTTGGCAAGATTACATCTTACCTGTTCTACGCTGCCTGCTATGCGTGCTAGACACATGTCTGGCACTCCCGTCAGTCATGCCAACGGATGTTTATACTTTGCTTGAACCAGTAATGGCCCATGCACTGTGTTGTCCCCAGCAGCTACCAATTCTGATGACGGCATTCATTGAGATCTCTCAGACGCAAAATGCTGACGGTGAGGTACGAGAGGAAACAGGTACACAGGTATCATCCACTACGAACATTGCTAATGCTACCAATGCTGACGGCGATGCATCACATCTATGTGTGGTTGATCTTCTTAACGAGGTAATCCAACTCTCACCTTCAATGGTAGAAAAATTATTTACAGACTTAGAAGATTTGATGTTTTTTCCAAACAATAACACTGACTTTTGATTTGGCACACAGTGTTCTGAGAGACTCTGAATTCGACCTTCATTTTTTCAAAACAAAGTTCTAACTTTGGGACTTTTTTTTCTATGATAACTTTTTCTTTTTCCAAATTTGTATTTTCAAGTTTTTTGGCACAAAGTAATCTGCTTAAAGTAGAACTATTCATAGATAACTAGAATTCTTTGAAAACAGTTATATGTAATATGACATGAAATGGTTTCGGCACCTTTGTTTCTGTATTCACGAGCCATTTCATAAATGTATTTTCATGATTTATTTGGAAAGCATTTACTAATGTCAACTATATGCTTGAAATGAAACATTGCTTTAAATGCGTACAGCACAAAGGCTCTTTTTGTGTACAACCAGTGCCATTGCATTTTTATGTATTTTGGGTGGGTTTTAACATATTATGTTTGGATATGTTTAACGTGTTTAGAACTTAGTAGAAGTCGTACATAAGAAAGTGGAGTGGGTGTTGTATGGCATTTAGATTCCGAATGGATTTTCCATTCGGAATCTAAAACGCCATACAACAATACATGCCCTTATATAGGTACAATTCACATTGCCCTTACATAGGCAAAGGACTAAAGCCCTTATTTAGGCATAGAACATGCAACCCAAATACAGGCATGTCTACTTACATCCAAACACCAAACATCACAACGATTTCTTGGAAAACCAGCTTAAGTCGTTAGGGACTTCCCCTTGCTTGAATATTAATTTCTCGAGGAACTCAGTTAGTTTTACAATGAACATTTATTCCTTAGGGGTTCATTCATGACGTTCATATGCCCGACTTTACGTCACACATGGAATTCCTAAACACCTTCAAGGTGTAAATATACTATCATTTGCTATGGCAAAACACTGTGGTTCGGAGCAGTTTGACGACCTACTCGCGCGATGCAGCTCGCTACTGCAAGTGCCGAAGAAAGCCGACTCTCAAGCTGACGCACTGATCAGAAAGTTGCCCTCCTCTGCTTAGTAATCCAACTCCAGTGTTTCTGACTCCCCTTGCGGGGTGTTGGGAAATCGAGTCCAGAAACAGAGATACCAACCTCCTTGAATCTAAGGTATGGAGCTGATTAGAACCTAGAGAAACCTTTGGTAGATTCTTGGCAAAAACTAAACCTATGCTAAAGACCATACTTACTTCTTCCCTCGTATTAGACCTAGGTTTGATACATTGAGGTAGACGTATTTTAGAAGCACCAGTTGAATATTTTAGTCTATGTTATTTATGTATGTATTTTTATATGGCTTAGAAACCATACAATGCTATTACAGTATTATTGTAGCAGTTCACCTTTCTTGCATGCGAAAGAAGACTGTTCAATAAACCTTTGATTGAAAACGCTCGTCTCTCTATTTCTCTGCATCTCTGTAGAAACGAAGCATGCACGATTGACTGAGTGAAATACTTATCTATTGTTTCTATGACTCTGAAAATATTTTCCAGTCCTAGGGAAAACAAAGTTGTCATGTTTATGCGGTTGTCAGAAACTAATCCCTTCTTGTGAATTCAAGAAAGTGTCTAGTGACCTCTGAGCTAGCTGGCACTCACAATTAAGTTTAATATATTTGATAGAGACCTACTGACATAAGTCCTAAGTCTAATGTATAGGATATATTATTCCAATGCGCGGAGCCTATTGGGAATATAGGAACTACACTACAGGAGCTGACAAAAGCCTTAATCCTGGTTTTCCCATTGTTTTGGATAATAGACCCTTGAGTTCCCTGGATGTGTCTTCTAGGGCCCCTTGTTTTACTCAAATTGCAGATACCCTTAAAAATTGTTTGCCACCACTGGTTGATAGACTTGGTAAGACTGAAGCTGAAGTTGCTAAGATTTCTAGTTTCTGGCAGTCTTCTCCCAGGACCTCAGGTTTTGTGATTTCTTCTGCCACTCATCTGGCAGCCGCCCCTATGCTTAATGCCAGAATAGCCAGGGTCATTTCAGCTTCAGCCAAGAATATCACCAAAATAGTTGCTTGTGGGGCTCCCAAGAGACACTCTACCACTAACCTCATGAGACTTGCCATTAATGGACTGGACTGCAATGTTCTTTTATTTCTATCTGATTCCAATCCCTGTCAAAGACAATTTCTTTTGCACATTAAGTTACCCCCTGAAATTTGTCCTTTTGTGGCTGTTTTGGTGAATGTCTCAAAATTGGAGAAGCCTATGATCAAGTTAAGAATAAAGTGTGCCACCGGATCAACTAGTGGACTGGATTGGGCCTTTTGTAAAGACTGCCTGTGAAGATTGTGTCATTATATATGTTATATGCTCATTACTTGCTAGGTGTATCCTTTTCAGCAACTTCCTGTAGAAGGAAACATAAGTTTCATTCCGTTAGTTTGTTTTTACAGGCATTTACAAGTCCGACTCAAAATATGATTTCTCAAATCCCACCTCAGGGAGTTGATTCCAGTTTACTCTGTAACAACCGATTTATGCCCCTGCCAAATCTAAATGATATGGATTGACCACAACAGTGGTGTACCCTTATGGGATGTTTCCAATTCTGGTCTTTTGGCTTAAAACGGGACTGATGTTTAATCCTTTTCATGCAGTGAGCCCAAGGAGGCATTAGAGGGAGGCAACTTACCCGTAATTTCATCCAGACTCACCCTGCTCCTGAGATTAGCCTCTGTTGGTGTTGGTGGTCCTGTGCCAAAATGGTTGAAATCATACTTACAAGACTGCTGCCATGCCTTGGCTCTACCTCCCTACTGTTCTCGTTTCTGAAATTTTATACATGGAGTTCCACATGGTTCCGCCCCCTGTCCAATTTTGATCTCACTTATTAAAACTCACAAGATCACTGTAATCAACTATGCAGACAATACTTAGCTGATTCTATTAGCTAACAACCATCAGTCTGATACCATCAGTCGTTTTCAGGCATGTATAATGGACATCTCAAATTGAATGAGTGTAATAAATAAGCTGAAATAAACAGAGCTCCTTTGTTTCACTCCTAGTAAGGGTCCGGTGCTTCTGCCTTTTAATTTCGGGTCTCTCTTGACGGAGACTCCTCTTGGTTTCTCAGAGAAGGTCCCGAACCTTTGAGTTACTTTAGACGAGCATCTTTCGCTAGAAATGCATGTCAATGGAGTTCTAGGGGTGTGCTTTGCACTTCTTCGTAGTCTTAGCAAACTCTTTCCAATGTTACCTGCTCAAGATAAATCTCAAATTCCTAGGTGTGTAATACTGAGCAGACTAGAGTACTGTAATCTAACCCTGGGTGAAGCACTACGCTACGCTCGTGTAGTTTGCGAAGTTTGCGCTACTTTGCACTAGGCAAATTGCACTTAGCACAGTGCAAACACGCGTAGCATAGTGCAGCGGTCATTTTTTGCTTGCTCGTGGTCCTCAAAATCAAGTTGGTGACCACGAGCAAGCTAAATGACATCCCGACGAGACTTTTGCCTTGTTCGCGATCAGCAACATCAAGTTGCTGATCACGAGCGTGGAGAAAAAACCTCCCAGCAAGATTCTCAACGCAGGGAGGTCAGGTTTCTCATTGCAAGTGGTCGCATATGCTCGAGACCGCTCGCAATGAGGAACTACCAGTACGCATTGAGAAAGCTGCCGCTCAATTAGAAATCTACTTGAGCGGCAGAAAATGACTGCTTGCACTGTGCAAGATGCAGTTTGCACTGATTGCACAGTGCAGACAAGCATCCGGCACTGTGCAATCAGTGTGAACAGCATTTTGCACAGTGCACTACGCTGTTTGCGTAGCTACACATAGCTCGCGGAGTGCGAAGTGCACTACGCGTAGCAATGCGTTGCGCTACTTCGGGAACTACTCCCAGGGTTACTGTAATCCCCTCCTCTTAAGAGCCCCTAACTATCTGATTAAGAGACTGGACAGAGTTCAGATTGCCATGGGCAAACTGACTGAATAGATCACAAAATTATTCTGCCTCGAGTGCTCTTAGGGACCTTTACTGGTCCACTCATCAAACAAAGAATCCTCTTAAAATCACTCTGTATTGTATTCAAAGCCCTCCAGGGCAAAGGTTCAAAGCTATTACAGACCAGACTGAGGAAATATGTTCCAGGAAGCTACCTTCTGCTACAGCCAATCTCGCTCAAGAATACAGATTTAGCAGAAAGTGTCAAAGGGGCGAACCTTCTCTATTAAAGCCGCTCAGGTCTGGAATAAACTTCCACCTCAACTGAGATCTCAGGCCGATTAGCTTAAGTTCAGGACAGCCCTTATGACCTAACTTTTCCCAACACAATGCTGATCTGATGATAATTACCCCTTTCCCTCTATTTCTCTTCCCCCTAGCTTCCCATCATGACAGTAGCGACTCTGAGCGCCAGGATGCCAGTCTGGTCACAGTGCACTTTATAAATACACCTTACATACATGCATACAGACTTGTTGAGGATGTTTGCTTAGATCTTATGTAGGCCTGTACAGTGAACTCCACTCTGTTTGTGGAGTTTGCAGAGTTTTCCTCACTCTGTGGAGCACGCAGGGTTCCGAAAAACTTGGCTCCATGAAGTGGAGGAAGTTTTTTCCTTGCTTGCCAATGTTAAGTTGGTAAGCGTGAGTGAGAAAAATCCAACACTAGAACACCTGCCAGTGAGATTTTCCAGCCCGGGACACACATCTGGTGCTAAAAATCAGTGCAAACGGCATGGCATAATGCACTCGTGTGCTTGTGAAATTTTGCGTAGCGCAACAGAGTTTTATGGTCACTTTGTGGACTTTCACAGTGCAGAACTCTGCAAACTCCTCCCATGCCTAATCTTCTGGTGAAACTGGTCTGTTGGAATGTGGCTGGTTTAACTTCTAAATTGGCAGATGCAGCTTCACTTTCTTACATTGCTAGTTTTGGCCTTATCCTGCCTCAAGAAACCTGGTGTCTGGACCACCCAAAGTGGGATTTGTCTAGAGCTTTTGTGTGCCTGCCCATAGATCTCTGAGAGGCAGGGTCAATGGGGGCATGATGGTCTTAGCTTTCACAGCTTGTAGTTTCAAGATATACTCAGAGCTCAGTCTCTATAAAACATGCAGGGAGTTCTGGTCTTGAGTGTGGTACTCCCTAGTCAATTTCATTTTTGTCTTATTCATTTTTTCACAATGCTGTGGAGCCAAATGATTCCTCATATAACTTAGATAATTTTTATTTGTTACTGTATATTGTCTTCGAAAAAGGCTTTTTTATGTTCCTAATTATTTTAATATTATAGTGGGGGGATTTTAACGCCAAACTAGGCTCTAATTTCACTGTACTTAAGCCCTTCCAGGTGTTTCAGGAGGTTTGCGCTCAAGGGAACCTGGAAAGCAAGGGTGAAAACTGTATAAGATTTTACTCAACCTTGGTCTATATAAGGGAATGGAATTAATTTGAGATCCTGATTCTGATATTCCTATTTTTACTGGGTGGGGACAAGGTTCTGTTACTGATTATGTTTTGTTCCCCCACCCATTGGTAAGCTAACTGATTCTATTGTTATCTCAGATAGTGCCTTAAGGGACCACATTCCCATTGAGATTTCTTTAGTTTTTCCTAGGCTAGTTATTTCTTCAGCTGTGATCAGCCCTTCACTGTTTCTCCACATGATCAAGGGTTGCAGCTTCGATGGCGGGGTGTTAATTTTGTTTAATTTTTCACTTTTGTGATAAAATCCAATTTATATCCACAATCATGGAACCTGCTGTCAGAATTCCAGTCCAGCGAGGCCTTTCCAACCCAATTCGATTTGTAATCATCCATGAGGGTATCAAGGTGTTGTGAGTGCTGCTGCTGGGGCTCATTCGAAAAACCAGGTCTTAAGTCCGTTTCTGAATTCCAGCAAGGATGATGTGGTCAATAGGTAAAGTGGGAGGTCTTTTCAGTACTGCATGGCGAGGTGGGAGAAAAAGCATCCCCCAAGGTTACTGCAGCTGATACAGAGAGGTGTGGGCAAGGAAGAGGGAGGTGGAGCACACATGTCTTGACAAGAGGTGGAAATTCAATCAGTGGTTGGCATACACTAGTCCTAAGTTGTAGAGGGCTTTGAAGGCGTGGATCAGCATCTTAAACTGACATCTCTTCTAGATGGGAAGCAAGTAGAGTTTCTTGAGGTGGAGTGATGTGGGTCACTTGGGGTGGTCAAGGATGAGTCTGGCAGTTAAGTTCTGTATTGTCTGCAATCTTTTGAGGAGTTGCATGGTGATTCCTGAAATCAGTGAGTTGCCATAGTCCAGTTAACTAGTGGCCATGGCTAGAGTGAAGGTGTGTGACTGATGTCGATGAAGAGCCACTTGAAATTCTTGCGGAGCATGCAGAGGGTGAGGAAGTAGGCAGGTGAGACTGCGTTGACCTGTTTTTCTAATGGTAAGCTCACTGCCCAGGATGATGCCGCGGTTGCAGGCGTGGTTGATTGAAGTCAACGAAGGTCCTAATTTGGGTGGTCCCCATATGTCACTCCAAGGGGATAAGTTTCTGAAGATCAGCAACTCTGCCTTGTCTTAGTTGAGTTGTAGGTATGTGGTTCTCATCCAGTTGACAATGTTTGTTATGCACTTGCAGAAGTTTGTATGTGTGGTGGCGGTGTTTTCTGATAATGAGAGAATGAGCTGGGTATCATTGACGATGTTTATTCCTTGCGATCTTGCAATGTTGGCCAGGGGAGTCATGTAGTTGTTGAAAAGTGTGAGGTGGGTGGACAATTTTGAGGGACACCGCTGATTTTGTTCTTGGGTTCTGATGTAAAGGGCAGGATGTGGATTTTCTGGGTTGTACCTGTGAGGTAGGAAGCAATCCACCTGAGAACATTTCCTTTGATTCTGATTTTGTGCAGACTTTTGATTAGGGTGTTGTGTGATACTGTATTGAACACTGCTGAGAGGTCAAGTAGGATCAGGGACGCTGGTTTCCTTGGTTGAGGAGGAATCTGATGTCGTCTACGGCTGCCAGCTGCACTGCATAACGGTTCTTGGGACTGACCTTTTACCTAGTTGCAGTACTTGGGGTGTTTCCTGCAAACTAGCCTCATTCGTTATGCATGAGGATTCTTGGAAACTCAGCAGGACTACCGTCTCCTGGATAATAGCTAGTTATAAGGGTCCATCCTTCCGTCATTCTAAGTCTGACACGTCACAGCAAGGTAGATCCCCTGAGGGTATCACTTTGTTTATATAAACACCATATCTCTGGTGAGGAAAGGGAGAGGAGAAAAAGGTGTTCCATGCTGACATAGTGACGCAAGATGCTGAGGTTCCTGCATGCAGACACTCGAGCTCGCAGTGGTCTGACATCACTTGTGGGCAGTCCATCTCGAGACCAAAATGGGGTCCCACAGTCTCTTACTTCAGGTAACGAGGTTGACTTTATCCTAGAGAGATTATTGGCTCCACACCTACAAACATGCTAGGTACACTTAGGTATATCTTCTTAGGGTTGCATCGTAGGAGTATGCATTATTACCGCCACACATTTTTATACCTGCTTGTTAGAAATGGGGATCTCTAGTTGGCAGAAGTAGGTACCATTGTCCAAGTAGGAACCCTTCTTCCTAGTCAGGGTACGGGGATACACTCCTAAAATAACTTCTGCTCACCCCCTCATTAGATTGACACGAGCAGACAGGATTATCTCAGAGGCAGTGTGTAAAGCATTTGTGAACACATACAGTAATATAGTGAAAACACTACAAATTAGAAAAATAAGTAATCTTTATCTAAACCATACAAAACTAAAACAACAGAAATTCACAATACAGTAATAAAATTATGACTTTCAAATGGTAGAAATAGTTCAGTTCAAAGCAAATTGCAGATGCAACACTTTTCACACGAAGTTCCTTGGATGAGTTGCGCATGCAAACAAAAAGGGTTGCAGGGATTGTGATGCGTCGGTTCCTTACACTCAGGTAAATTGATGTGTTGGTTCCTTGCTCCAGGGAAGGTGATGCATTGGTTCCTTACTGCTGCACAGGGGAGGTGATGCGTCGGTTCCTTACCTGAGAGGAGGTGATGCGTCGGTTTCTTACTGCGTGAAGAGGTGATGCCTTGGTTTCTTACTGAATCCCCCAACGATGCAACAGACTTGGCACCTCGATTAATTGCAACGAACCGTGATGATACATGGGTTCTTGCAGCTGCACAGCAGGCCTTGCATTGGAATCGGTGTGTTCATCCAGGACTTTGGAGATTGGTGCACTTGATGCGGCTTGCAGCGATTTCTCGAGTGCGATTTCTTCGGCGATGCATCGGAAACTGGTGTGGATGCGTCCCGCTTCTCAAAGTTGTATTACTTTTCCTGGCTCGCAGCGGCAAACCGCCTAGAGATGTCCAAAACAACAGCAGGTCCCTCTTAGCAGGTCAGAACTCCCAGCAAGGAAGTTCAGTGGAGCTGATGGTGAACTTTTTGTGTCCCTGAGACTTCAGAACAGGAGGCAAGCTCAGTTTCAAGCCTGTGGAGGTCTTCTTCAAGCAGGGAACATTGCCAACAGCAAAGTCTTTTCTCCTTTCCTTAGCAGCAAGTAGCCACTGCAGGCCAATCCAAGACAGCAAGGAGCGCAGGGGCAGTATTCGTTCTAAGCTTCACCGGCTCCTCTTCTTGGCAAAGGTTCCTCATGATTCCCAGAAGTGATCTAAAAGTCGGGGTCTGGACCCCACTTTTTACAGTTAATCTCTTTGCTTTCTTCTCACCAAGGGCTCCGAGCCCAGTCCAAACCACTTCTGGGGGGCACTTGCAAGTGCACAACAACCTCCATTGTCAGTGGGAACCCTGGCGTGGTGCAGCGGCCAGGGCAGCTGACTTCAGAGCACAGTGCTCATGGTTCGATCCCCGGCTCTGGCAGAAGCTCAGCTCAGCACCCTGTGGCTCTGGGAATAGCTCACTTAATTTCCACTACAGCTCCTAGCGCCTTGAGACCCGTAAGGGTAAGTATTTCACACTTTACAAACACGGATTTACATTTTAAAAATCACCCTCACTATTAGATGCATTTTAACATTTTGAGTATAGGCATACTAAATTTTATTTTGCTACATTGTTCCCAGGGGTAGTTATGTTTATAAGATGTTATAAGTAAACTCCCCATTCTATCCTATGGGAATAGGTAGCCTTGCAATAGTGAAAAAAGAAGATGGCAGTACTTCACTATCTGGACATGCCACACACACCAGGCCATGTCCTACCTTTCATATATATTGCACGCTGCCCACAGGGGTACCTTGGGCCTACCTTAGAGGTGACTAACATGTAAGAAAAGGGAAGGTTAGGGACTGGCAAGTTTGTGCACTTGCCAAGTCGACATGGCAGTACCAGACTGCACACAGGCTCTGCAATGGCAGGCCTGAGTTACATTTACAGGCTGCTTATGTGGGTGGCACAATCAGTGGTGCAGGCCCACCTGCAGCATTTGATTTATAGGTGCTGGGCAGACACAGTGCACTGTACTAGGGACAACCTAGTGAATCAAATTTGCCAATTATCGAAACACCAATCCATACATACAATTTACAAGGAGAGCAAATGCACTTTGCACAGATAAGCAATGGTAAAGTGCCCAGAGTTATAAAACCAAAAAAAACAGGTCAGAAACTGAAGGCCACAAAGCAAAAAATCTGGAGATAAACCTGCTGTAAAAGCCATGTCCAACACCACCTGTATTAATTGTTTTAGCACTATGATAGAGATCTACCATCCATTTACTGTTGCTGCTTATAATCGTTTACCTCTGTTTCTGGCTTCTGGTTGTCTCAGTTGAGAAAATAGGGCCCCCTACAAAGAATACTAAATCCTAGGGCAGGGAAAATGCATTTGAGAAAAGGAGACCTAGGCAAATAACTAGCCATATATAGACCTATACTTAGCAAATTAATATAAACATTGACTCAATGTACTCAACATTTACATTAAAATCTTCATTTTATTAATATGAACTCATGATAGAAAGTTATTGATATCAGATATAGAGTGTCTGAAAACTGTAAGGCAAATAGGACATACGATACTTAACAACATAACATAGACGTATATATATTATACAGACAGATATAAAACAATTCAAACAAGGTGTTTCAAACGTTAATACAAAAACCAAACATGAATATAAAAGTTTGATTCATGTTGAAACATAGTGGCTTAATGATGGAAAAACTCTTTTTTTCTACGCTCGTTTTGGCGTGCTAAACGCCTTCTTCAGGACAGCCACAGAAATTCCTAAACAGACAATAGAATAAACATACGCCTAACGGATTACAAACACACAGTGTACACTGAGCCTTGATTACAAAATATTTTTTGTTAATTGCTATATAGACTGCAATGATAAAAAACAACTTAATCTCTGTGTGGAAATTTAAAGAAGAGAACAAGTAATAGAAAAGATGTGTGCAGAAAGAATCAAATAAAAGTGAATGAGATAACATAAGTGTGTATCATTTAATTCTTTGATAAAAGTATAGACCCTTCATCACCACCAGAAATAAGTGAGAGCTGGAAGCCAAGAAGGTCTTGATACCGAATTTCTTAGAGCCCTGTGTTAACTATGGGCAATAAAGTAATGTGGCAAAACTGGGTCCAACAGATATTAGGAGGAGCTTACTTAAATTAGTTTATAAATGTAACCAAAATAGATGTTTGGAACCAATGAAGGTATTCGGGTTACCTGTTCTAACAAGGGAGAGTGACAATAATGAATTACCAATTGAAACTAGGATAATTAAAGACAAAATTTAGCAATGAATAGGTATTTAGTCTAATCTGATGGATGATATTACCTACATTTCAAAGCAGATGAAAAGCTTGATAATAGATGAATAGGGGCTTCTTTATAATATAATATAATATATATCAAACTTCACCTCCTTGGAATTGCTGGGACAACAGCGTGGCGGTGCACATAGGGTCCAAGGCCCTATTATATATAAAGTTCCGCCATGCCACGAAGCAGCACGCGTGCACTTCTTTTAAGGAAACACCGTCACTCAAAGTCTGCTTTAAAACGATTTATTCCGCATCAGC
Source organism: Lissotriton helveticus (assembly GCF_964261635.1). Classification (NCBI taxonomy): domain Eukaryota; kingdom Metazoa; phylum Chordata; class Amphibia; order Caudata; family Salamandridae; genus Lissotriton; species Lissotriton helveticus. The sequence goes on from NC_136061.1 coordinate 751,121,585, forward strand.
CAAGAAATACCCTACGCGTTTCGGCAGGAACCGCCTTGCTCATGGGTAACATTATCGACATATGCATTTGAATATAAACTAACAATACAGATTACGTGCAACGTGAAAAATAAACATAGAAAGTGGATTATTGACATGGGAAACTGTTGGCCATCTTGGAGTGGTAGACACACAATCATTTTGACAAAGACAGCCTTTTGGATAATGAGGGTTATGAAGCCCACATGGGCAATAGGACTGTTAGTACCTGATCTACATCAGTAAGGTTATGCTGATGTGGGAGAGAGGTGAACTGGCTAGAAGCTAGTATAAATAATTCAAGCAACATCTGATTAGCAGAGACAGTATATGTGATACCCTCAACAATTGCTGAAGTATATAAATGCAAATGCTAGCATACGTTGATTATTGAAATGAAATGTTTTCAGACTGAACGAGCAAATAGAGTTATGAGGTTATGCCCACTAGGGCAGAATAACTCAGTGGTACACAATAAAGGAAATGCCAAGTGAACTAGCTAATAGCGAGCAATAATACAGTAAATCGTTAATAATGATTTATTAAGCATTTCCTATGGGTGATTATGTAATTACAAGTATGCATATGCACGTGCTGAAATTTGTCAGAATGCTTTTTTACAACATGAATAACAAGAGGCTGTTGAACTAATTGTACTCGGTTAATTATCAGCATTAGTAGCTATTCACTTGTTATGTTGCAGCGCTAGTCTGCTTTCTATGATTATTCACTACAATGTCACATGTTAGTTTAAAAACCTATCGTGATCACAACACTTTTACTCGTGAGCAAGGGAGGTGAGCTCCTGAAACGCGTAGATTTTTTGTTGCTTTGAACCTGCATTAAAAAGCGGTTCTTCAGCAAGAAGTTGTTCGTGTGTTTTCTGACCTAAATGGGGAAGTCAGAAGTCGAATTTATATGAAGGCTCGCTACCTACACACACACCGCCTTCGCTAAGTGGCTCGAGGAGAGCGGAGCTTGGCGGCTGCCAGGCAACTTCGAATTTATATTGAGAAATCTGCTCGATCCCCCGGCTGTGTTTATGAATGTTTTATGGGACCGTGGAGGAGACATGCAAGAACGCTAAACGCCGAACTAAAACGTAAGACAAGAACGGCAGTGAGGCAGCATAATATCCGAGACGCGGCTACCGTGTGAAGAGCAAACAAAAAGCTGACAGCCGGAGAAGGAGTGCGTTACGTCGTAAATCATAAACAAAGACGGAAGGCACAGCGGGAGAACAGCGGCACGAAACAGTGCAATAATACCAGCAGGAAAATGGCATCTGGAAGGAGAGATAAAAGAATGCAAGACGCAAACGAAATGTTTGACCAATGTCAAGGGAATATGGTGGCCTCGACTTCCACCAATGAGGCACAAACAACTGGGAAGTCCGAAAAAAGACTGTTGTGGGACAAGCTGTGGAGAGCATTAAAGGGCGAACAAAATAAGTGGTGGGAAGCCACCACGTTGCAGAAATACATTGATGTATCACGAGTCCCAAGAGGTTTGAGAATTTTCGTCATGCCGACTTTCCACAACCCAGACCCGGAGTTGATAAATAAATGGGCGGAAAATAACCACCAATGTTCAACAAATATGCTGAAAATGCTAGTATGTTTCGCAACGAAGGATGTGGAAAGGCTAAATAAAGAGATTGAAGACCTCAGTAATGAATTAAAAAACTTATGCAGTGAAGATGAATTCAAGAGGGAGATGGAACGAATGGAAACCAGCCTGAATAAAATTGAGAAAGATATAAAAATGAGGAAACAACGCAAATTTCAAAGGGACTTGGTAGATTACCAAAAAGGTCAAATAATAACATTTGCCAAAAAATATGATAAAATGAGAGGAGCGTTACAAACAACAAGCCCGGGCAATTTAACAACGGTGGCACAGCCAGAGGAAAGTGAATTACAGGCCAGTAATGAAACGTCAACAGAAGGGAGTCTAATGAGTGGAAGTGAATCATCCAGCATACAAGGTTTTTCGGAAGTAAAAACCAACATTTTAATGGAGTTCAATATGGTCATGAAGGGAAGAGAAGCCAACAACAGGCAATCCTTTCAAAGTCGAGGAAAAGGAAACAGAGGAGGCAGAAGCAGGAATACCTCAGCTATGGGAGATCTAGGAAGCCCCGTGGGACGACGAACAAAGGGCCAACTAAAGGCGAAATAATGGAGAGACAGACGGTTATCAACCTTTCGCAGAGAAAACTCACCACATACGAGGTAGAACTTTTATCTTTGGGGTTAAGTTTCTGTCCCTCTAGAACTTTTAACTTTACACAAAGCCGTATAGACCTATTTTTCTTCACTAGGAAGAATAAGAGGAGAATAAGAAAATGGTTTGCCTGTAAGGTAACAGATAAATCTATAACACCTAGAGAGAAACCTGACAGTATGAGTATGGCAGAGGCAGAACTAGTACACTCATTAAAAGTTCTAGCAGAAGAAGTAGAGGACACAAGTTGCCTTATGAAAGATTTCGAACTGAAAATATACCCTTAGACATGAGCACGAACAGTGGCTTTAGGACAAAATCCACTTTTCTCCCCCAGTTGAAGAACGATGTCATAGACGTTTTTGAAAGGGGTATGAGTAAGGAGCTGCAACACATTTCGAATAAAAAAATTAAAGTGTTGGAGTAACATAAACAATCAACAGCGCAAGGCACTGCTAAACTTAAAGAACGACTCCAGTATAGTGATAAAAAAATCCGATAAGGGAGGCAACGTAGTGGTGCAGTCAAGAACTGACTACGTACAAGAAGGACTAAGGCAATTGTCAGACCAAACAAAATATTGTAGAAGCAACCGTATGGAATATGAGGCATCACTAAGGTTATTCCATACGTTGCTCCAGGAGTGGAAAGGGAAGGGACTCATAGAAACAGAAGAATTCAGATTTCTAGAATGCAAGTCCCCTAGAATCCCAGCCTTGTATCTTCTACCGAAGATTCATAAGGACCAAAACCACCCACCAGGGAGATCAATAGTCTCGTCAATTGTAAGCTGTCTCGAAAATGCCTCACATTATGTATACTTTTTCCTACAATGCTGGGTACAGAATTTGCCATCTTATATAAAAGACTCAGGAGCTTTTTTGAAGTTCATAGAGACATCGAAATGGGAAGAGAGCTACACATTACTATCACTGGATGTAGTCGGACTATATACTTGTATCCCCCACACACTGGGATTGGCAGTCTTTAAGTATTTCCTATCCAGGAGATCGGTCTCCTACCTCTACCATACACAAATGCTTCTAAAGATAATGGAACTGTGTCTGACACAAAACTACTTCCTCTTCGACTCTAAGATCTATAGGCAAGTCCTCGGTACTTCCACGGGGACTTGCTTTGCGCCGAGCTTTGCCGGTCTCTTCATGGGGTACTGGGAAGAGGAGGTGGTGTATAGATCATCGATGTATAAGGAGAGAGTCATCAAATGGGTTAGATACATCGATGACATTTTTGTGGTTTGGTCAGGCTCAGAAATGGAAGCTAAGAACTTTGTGGAAGAGCTAAACTCCAATGAATGTAATCTAAAATTTACTAGCCAGTGGGCCGAGAAGAGTCTGGACTTCCTTGATTTAAGGTTGAAAGTGGAGAACAACAGATTAGAAAGTATTCTCTACAGGAAGACGACAGCAGGCAATAGCCTGCTACATGCACGCAGTTGCCATCAGAGCTCATTAATACAAAGCATACCGATAGGAGATCTCCAAAGAGCAAAAAGAAATTGCAGCACATCAGCAAGTTTCAATGAGGAAGAAACTAATATGGTTGAAAGATTTAGAGCGAGAGGATACACAGAGAAAACAATTGACAGAGCAAAAAGGATAGTGGCAGAAAGAGGCAGAGAATCACTTTTAACAGAAAAAGACAAAAAGGTGGAGGACAGCGAGAACATGAAAACACGCTTCATCACCACGTACAGCAGTCAAGCGTTTATGATTAAACGTAGCCTAAAAAAATTCCGGCCTGTCTTGCAAACAGATCCTGAGATCGCAGGGTATGTGGAACCATATCCTCAGATAACTTTCAAGAAAACCAAATCATTGAATGATGAGCTATGTAGCGCTTTAATAACGGGCAAAGACAAACTAAGGGGAATACAAGGATTTTTCCCTTGTAGAAACTGTAAAGTGTGCAAGCATAGTAAGAACTGCAAAGAAGTAAGACTCTCACCGCACACTGAACCCTTCGTGATACAAGAATACACATTGTGTAATACAGAGTTCGCCGTATATGCTTTATTCTGTCCGTGATAAAGCCTATATAGGCAGCACGATACATAAAGCCAAAATTAGAATTTTGGAACACTTAAGGGACATAAAGAACTGTGATAAGGCTTATCCAATGGCAAGGCATTTTCAGACAGAACATAACCAGAACACCAATCTATTGAGATTTTGTGTCCTGGGCATGGTAAAACACGATGAAAGAGGGGGTAATAAAATCCCAAAACTTCGAAGATTGGAGTCCAGGTTGATCATTAAATATCAAACAACAGTACCGATTGGACATAACTGCGATGAGGAATTAGAAACTCATCTAGGCTAAGAGACTAAAACTATGTGAATTCAAGTAGTACAGTCCATGATTGTTGTTTTACAATTTAGGTTAAAAACTTTGGAGGATTTTTGCAGTATATAAGAGAAACACAATGGGTAGAAAATAGAAATCGGTTTGGTAGACCCAATGTATAACTGAAAGAAATTGTTTAAATAGCATCGAAAATATAACCACAACTTATGAACCACACCGGTCTTTAGGACATGAAGGATGACATCTTATAGTCTTGCATTCCTTAATAACAAGAAAATGTTTTTAAATCACAGGGTTATGGTTTAATATGTGTAGTTAATATATTTTTTGTCTATGTATTTTCATAGATACTAATGAAGAATGGAAGAGGAGGAAAATATGGATGTATGTCAGCCGTGTTATAAGAGGATGGAGAAAGAGAAACATTTTGAAAAAGACAGCCTTTTGGATAATGAGGGTTATGAAGCCCACTGGGGCAATAGGACTGTTAGTACCTGATCTACATCAGTAGGGTTATGCTGATGTGGGAGAGAGGTGAACTGGCTAGAAGCTAGTATAAATAATTCAAGCAACATCTGATTAGCAGAGACAGTATATGTGATACCCTCAACAATTGCTGAAGTATATAAATGCAAATGCTAGCATACGTTGATTATTGAAATGAAATGTTTTCAGACTGAACGAGCAAATAGAGTTATGAGGTTATGCCCACTAGGGCAGAATAACTCAGTGGTACACAATAAAGGAAATGCCAAGTGAACTAGCTAATAGCGAGCAATAATACAGTAAATCGTTAATAATGATTTATTAAGCATTTCCTTATGGGTGATTATGTAATTACAAGTATGCATATGCACGTGCTGAAATTTGTCAGAATGCTTTTTTACAACATGAGGCTGTTGAACTAATTGTACTCGGTTAATTATCAGCATTAGTAGCTATTCACTTGTTATGTTGCAGCGCTAGTCTGCTTTCTATGATTATTCACTACAATGTCACATGTTAGTTTAAAAACCTATCGTGATCACAACACTTTTACTCGTGAGCAAGGGAGGTGAGCTCCTGAAACGCGTAGAGTTTTTGTTGCTTTGAACCTGCATTAAAAAGCGTTTCTTCAGCAAGACGTTGTTCGTGTGTTTTCTGACCTAAATGGGGAAGTCAGAAGTCGAATTTATATGAAGGCTCGCTACCTACACACGAACCGCCTTCGCTAAGTGGCTCGAGGAGAGCGGAGCTTGGCGGCTGCCAGACAACTTCGAATTTATATATATATTATATATATATATATATATATATATATATATATATATTACCTACTGGCGGTCGCCAGTAGGTATATATAGTTAGGATTTTTTCTCTATGGGTTTTTTGAAAATTCTATGTCTAATAACTTTGGCGTTTGTGGACGGAATTGGCTGAAATTTTCAGGAAAATGGCACATTTTGTTTCTGAGCAGCCCTTGAAAATTTGGGGGGGGTTCGTCCAGTGGGGGCCGAGAAAAAAGGGGGGTCCCAAAACGTGTTTTTAACATTGAGTTTTCCATAGGGCGGTTGGCCTCACTTTTAGCCCGAACGGCTGAATGGATTTGCACGAAACTTGGCAAAATTGTAGGGACTGGTAGCCCGATGTGCCTTTTGTAGGTCTCAATATATGTGCTCCAGTGGATTTTGAGAAATTAACGTTTAAAAAAAGATATATATCTGTAACAGCGGACCGGGCAGCGCACTGGTTCGCGGACTTTTCGCGCAACGGAGCTTTGTGAAGCGAAGCTGATTGGTTCTCCGGCGTCTGTCAACATTCCAAACAGTCCGTAGCGGCCGCCATCTTGTCTCTCGGTAGGATCGAGAGACAAGAGGAGGTCAAAACAAAGGGGGAAATAACTATAAGGGGGCATAGTAGATCCTCGCTGACCCCCTAGGTTTGATGTGGAGGTTTTAAAAGGGCCCCGCGGGGCAAAAAAAAATAATAATAATAATAATTGAACGGCTGAATGGATTTGCACGAAACTTGGCAAAATATTAGGGACTGGTAGCCCGATGTGCCTTTGCTAGGTCTCAATATATGTGCTCCAGTGGATTTTGAGAAATTAACGTTCAAAAAAAGATATATATCTGTAACAGCGCTCCGCTTCGCGTAACGGAGGTTTGCGAAGCTGATTGGTCATTCTGTCACTGGGCTATAGTTGGGCTACATCTGGCTGATATTTGGGCTACATTTGTTTTTTTGTGTGTCTGGCGGCCATCTTTGGGCTACATTGGGCTACATTGGGCTTCATTGGGCTACATTCGGCTAATTAGCAAATAGCTCATCGCAAACTAGGAATGGTAAAGAATCGCTATTTATTCCTTAAAGTTCGCTATTTAGGAAATGCAAATAACTTTGATGATACATATGGCGGTTCATCTCTAACAAGATAAGAAGCATAGGGATACATTTATGATGACTGGCGCATCACCAGGGATGTGTTAGTCATTTTGTGCCGCTGTTCCGTCACCTATGGTGTGCTGCATTTACAATGCGGCGCATCATGGGGCAAAAACAGCACAGATGCGTGATGTATCTGTGCCGTAAAGGTGGCGCATTGCTGGAGTTGTATCGCAAGTGTGATGAAGCTCCAGCAAGGGTCGGGGGTGCCCCTGTCGCAGGGTTTCTGTTCTCACACAGAACTGTGGACAGAGGATTGGAACCTCGGCGAATGCATTGCTGGAGTTGTATCGCAAGTGTGATGAAGCTCCAGCAAGGGTCGGGGGTGCCCCTGTCGCAGGGTTTCTGTTCTCACACAGAACTGTGGACAGAGGATTGGAACCTCGGCGAATTAGGGTGTCCCAAAACTCACGTTAGTAATCAAAAACTCCTTAGCAAGCTAGGTACAGTGTCACATTGGATATAACACACTCTCAATGTTTAGACAATCCAGAATATGAACTTATAGTACCTCAGGATACGTGGAACTCATGAACAGTCGGTCGTTATAGATTTCTTAGAAACCAGAACATGGAGTTAAGAAGAACAGATGTGTATTTGAAATGTTTATTTACTAATGCCGTCTTCTCAGGCGTAGTACCTTAGATAATAAAAGTACACATATTATCAGTAGCAAAATTACCAGCATAGTTACTAGTACATAAAAAGTGAATGGTGATAGTATGTTAACATGCTGTAAATGAATAAGAGTTAGCAACACTTATAAGCAGCCGCGGGCCGTGGAGGGAGTTACGGTGAGGCAGGGAGGCGGGGAGGGGGAGAAGCAGGGTGGAGAATACAAGTACACATATTATCAGTAGCAAAATTACCAGCATAGTTACTAGTACATAAAAAGCGAATGGTGACAGTATGTTAACATGCTGTAAATGAATAAGAGTTAGCAACACTTATAAGCAGCCGCGGGCCGTGGAGGGAGTTACGGTGGGGCAGGGAGGCGGGGAGGGGGAGGGGCAAGGTAGAGAGGGCTCCACCCTGCTTCTCCCCCTCCCCGCCTCCCTGCCCCATCGTAACTCCCTCCACGGCCCGCGGCTGCTTATATCTCACCCTCCCTAATACACATATTATATTATTTGCTAAGAAGGTCTCTTTGTGTTGGTTTAGGGCGTGCCCATACTTTAGTGTCTTAGATTTGAAGGAATCACATCAGCATACACCAGCTCTCTCTTCATGTGAACCGCATCAACTGTTGTGTATGTGTGTTCGGCAAAGCAATATAAAACCCGCCTCATGCCCAGAATTGGCAGAAGTTGCACTTATGTTATGAGTATGAAGTCGTGGAGATCAGACCTCATAACAATTCTGTATCGTGTTGTTCTTGAAACTTTAGCACTCGCTGTACAGATATAGTTTAACAAGTAAAGCAGATAGTAGACCAATAACATATTATTCTCATGTAAACCACGAGGAACTACTAGGTGGAAAGCTAAAGCAACAACTAAGTGTCGTGTGCAGAAGTTGCAAAAAAGGAAAAATGGCGTTTAAACCGGTAATGAGCCCATGCTAACTTAACACGGTGTAAAGATATCCAGGACCTAGATGACACCTCCTCATGATCCGGAAACGAACTGAATAAGATAATAGAAGTGCCATCTCATGAGAGCAGATTGCAAGTTTATATGTGGACGGTCCGCAAGGTAAAGCATTAAAAACTAGGAAAATGTAATGCTAAAGAAAAATAAAACAGCCAAGTACTTTATCGAGTCTTAAGCCAATAGGCAAGGTAAATAATAAAAACTTGACAAATAAGTCAATGAATTGTCAATGAAATGCTAGTACTCAGCATATCAAACATGAAAAAGGTCTATGACATAACTGTGTATGCAAAATAAGCTGCAACAGCCTCCAATAGGAAGTCACCGTCTTCATCCGAAAACAGTTCAGCCATCCAATTTAAAAGCGGAAAAGAACATACGTGCTCTCCCAGCACCGGATCCTCTATCACCATCAGAGGACAGCTCGGTGGGTTTTCAAGAAAGCTCTGTTCCAAGAAAGACTGTGCTGCCGCCAGTAAATTCCAGGGACCAAGTAGTCCATGCATCAATGCCACAGCCATAATCCTTTCGCCAGGACAAACCAACTCGTGAGTAATGATAGGAGTCATCAGCTGATTAAAGTCGACGTCAGGAGAAACCGGTCCGCAGAGACACAAATCAATGGCCCAATCGAAATCACAGGTCAGGCAGTGAAATACAGGCTGGACACAGGTGAAGTAGGAGAACCGAAAAGATAATCCATATGCCGTGCTTAATATCGCCAACGGCATTGTGCCATAATATTCTAGCATGCGATTGCGGAACAGTGTCAGCAGCTGCATGGTCGGAGGTTGCATAGGAGGGACATCCATATTTAAAAATGTAAAAAAGCACAAGAGCGTCCGCTGGTAATGCAAGTAAAAATGCCAATCTACGAACCAGAGTGCAGAAAATACAATGAAAGGAAGCAGGGATGACTCCAAAGATTTTCTCAAATGAAGTCACGAGACCACTGGTAACAACTTTAAAAAAGTGTGCCAGGGACTTTGTGGAGGATGCGTTAAAGATAGTCGGAAACATGTTGCTGAAATTGAAAGGCAAATCTTAATTGAAAAGGGTGTGCACCTCTGTATGGGTGTTCGCTATGTGAAGTACGAAAGTTTCACGGGCCGAACTCAAGGCCACCTCTCTCTGAGACAAAAGAGCTCTTATTCTTGCCATGCCGTTGAAACGTGTCCCAAGGTTGGTATTTGTGGCCAGATTGAAAACTCCCTATGTTCATGTGTGGGAGGAAATAGAACATTTCTGCAGCAAATAACCCGTTCACTTACTGTTACGATAAAAGGAATACTTTTAATTAACTCAGAACAATCTTCATTATTGAGCATCAAATAACTACCATTTTCCAACAACTTGAACGTGGGGATGATAGCAGGAACTGGCGTGCCTTGCAACACGCAAGCCATATTTGGTCGGTGTTTGTTGCATGAACCGTGTAACTGTATGTGCCTACACATTAGTGAATGATCTGGCGTCTCAGTGCATTCCTCTCCATTCAGATAAACTTCTTGATCATCTTTGAAACATCTGTATGTGTATGGAAGCGACCAGACCTCATGAAGAAAAGCACTACCTAAAGGTTCATAACGACCTATTGGTATATATTTCATACAATTTGAAAACTTATATAAAGCAAAAGGCAGCGTTATTAAACCGTGGATAAGGCATGTTGCCAAAAAACCCGCAATCCTCTGCTGATGATGTCACTGAGCATGTCATGAATGATGTAATATGTGACATCATCAGCAGTGGATTACGGGTAATGGTATCTCTAGTTTACTCCCTTATAGCTGTGTTTCTTTTAACATAAGTGTCTGTTTCCTTCCCTTATACTTACTGTTTTTGGTTCGCTTCCGGTTCGCGTACCAGCGAGCGAACTAGGAAGCGAACTAAGAGAAATAGAGGTTGGCACAATTCCAAATATTGTACCAATTTTTTAATAACGGGGAGGTAGTTCTGAAAAGAACTTTTTTTTTTATTTTTCTGAACATTTTTTTACTGTTTTTGAATTTTTCGGAACAGTTTTATATTTTTTGGGGTTTTTCTTGGAGGGGGCAATGAAAACGATTCATTGTAAAGGGCTCAACAGGAGCAACAAAACAAAAAAAAGAAGTATTTATTATTTTGGGCGTTTCGGACAAACTTGCATATGATAGTCAATAGCTCTGTTGATCAGAGTGATGCTTTTTTCTCCGTAGGAAATGAATCCATCGCAAAATGCGCAGATGTGTTTTACATCACCAAATCTCATTTGTATATTTGGCACCATCTCCCTGCCCTCTGGTCCCGTTACTTCCGGTACAACAGATCTTCTGGCCATAATAGGGAGATTATCTAGGTCGTTCCGAAACTGTGCAGCACTGTAGTTGTTAGGATGCCACCTAGTCATATGGCGATGCATTGTGTAGTTTCCGAAACTGTATTTTTTGTCGGTCCCTCTGGACAGTCTATCTTGACATATAAGGCAAGTTACGTATCTTGCATTTACTTTTTTCTGACCTTTGGGAATTTTAAAAAATTGCCAAATGAAGTTTTCTTTCCGGTGAGACGTCCTGGGCTGCTCAGGCAAAAACTGCCTCTCTTCGTGCTCGTCCTCCTGTTCCTCTTCTTCTTCTTCTTGTTGAATTAGAACTTGAGCAGGTGGTCCACTCTTCCTTGGATGTGGTGGAGGTGGTGGGGAAGCACCAGCTGAAGCTACTAAAGAAGCCATTGCTCAGTGATCACAAAGGGTCTTTCTCTCACAATGATGAAAGTCAGAGTGAGGAAAGAAGGAGGGATTTTCATCATTTGGGAAAAACAAGAGTTCTCAACCAATCAAAAGTGTTCATTTTAGATTATATGACCTAGTCTTACATCATTAGGAAACCAAAAGTGAAATGAACCAATGAAAAGTGTTATTACCAAGTCACATGACTTGCTGTGTTTACGTTAAGCGCTTTGCAGGGCCTCCCGGTTTGCTTCCAGAAACCTGCGCTTTGCGACTCGCTTCGCGTACCAGTTCGCTAACGTAGCACGTCATATGACGTATCACGCGACAACGTGAAACGTCATGCGGACGGGAGCGTCACGATGTTGTTTTCTAACGCGGCACTTGCGGTAAAGAAACGTTTACCGGCTCGCGGTCTATTTCGCGGCATCAAGGTCAGCTAACGGGAAGCTTCCCGATTCGCGAAGCGGGAACGAAGAAAAAAAATATTTTAAAAAAAAATTATTCATAAACATATAAAATATATTTTTGGATTTAAAGAAGAATACATTTTACAGCTACAGATATTAGCTGTTAAAAAACCAATGAAATTCACAGAAAAAACCATAGGTTATAGACCATATATAGTTAGGAATTAGCATTTACAAAACCTTGAAAATTCACTGAAAAAACCATAGGTTATAGACCATATATAGTTAGGAATTAGCATTTAGAAAACCTTATTTTACTCACACAAAACCATTGAAATTCCATATATAGTTAGTTGCACTAACTATATATCGCGCACCCGCAATCCACTGCTGATGATGTCACATATTACATCATTCATGACATGGTCAGTGACATCACTGATGACATCACTGATGACATCTCAAATGACATCACTGATGACATCACTGATGACGTCTCATTTGGCATCATTCTTGTGCTAATACGATAAACTTCTTCAGACTCTAATATAACCTTAGATACACTCAGTGTATACAGACACTCACACACTGCCACTCATCCATGGAGTTACTCACACACCCAGTCAGTCATGCAAAGAAACAATCTCACCTCCATTTCTTCAACTATACAGTTATACACACCTTACTTATTGAAACATATACTAACACATATTTACTCTCTTATACAATCCCTGATACAAGTTCACAATGATCGATACAACCACTCACTCAGTGGCTCTCATGCACAGTTATTTATATATGCCAACTCTCACATGTACTGTGTTTTACATATGTACTTACTATGACATGTAGCATTGAGATATCCATTCACTCATCAATACACTCATGCACACAGTCAACTGCCCATGTAGCTGTTTCCACATGCACTCTTGAACTCATACACCTAGTGAATAAACTGCTCACACATCTATGCACAGAGTCACACACCTTCCAGCCACCCCCACACAAACTCAATCTCCCATAGAAATACTTGGGCAACCAATTAATAACACATATAGCCTCTCGTATAGCTAATGATCAACACATGCAGCAGTTTACATCACAACAGACATAATGATGCACAAATTAAGACAGTTTAGTCACTAACCCGTGCATTCAGTAAGACGCATTTAATCACTCACTCATACAGTCAATCACGCACCTACTAAAACCTTCATTCAGACACTTATACATCCACTCATTCTTCAATATGTAAAACATATTTAAACTTTACAGAAACACATAATCACTGGATGTTGTCATCAGTGATGTCATCAGTGATGTCACTGACCATGTCATGAATGATGTAATATGTGACATCATCAGCAGTGGATTGCGGGTGCGCGATATATAGTTAGTGCAACTAACTATATATGGAATTTCAATGGTTTTGTGTGAGTAAAATAAGGTTTTCTAAATGCTAATTCCTAACTATATATGGTCTATAACCTATGGTTTTTTCAGTGAATTTTCAAGGTTTTGTAAATGCTAATTCCTAACTATATATGGTCTATAACCTATGGTTTTTTCTGTGAATATATATATATATATATCCGCTCAGCAGTCCCTCCCCGCAATTCCGGGAATTGGGTAGCAGCACTCCGGGGTAAAGTCACAGTTAGGTTTTATTAATCAAAACGCGCTTTCGGCACTCGGCCTTCGTCAGTGTTCAATGTAACGGTACCGCGCAAGGTCTCAAATGCTTTACAATCAACACGTGATATTTCCTAGACACAAAGATAGGACCCGCAAGTAAACATGGTCGCCATCTTAGAATGGGTAAAATCAATTCAATGTTGCTTACCGCTCTCTATTACCAGCAGTGTGCAGCAGCTCATATGCAAATAAATCAATAATAAAGCATATAAAGAGTCAAGATTCATCACTCAATATCTGCCATTGACATAATGCCCACAAATGGGCTATATACATTAGATGTTCATTACACACCCCATTCGCATCCAATGAAATCACGCCCAAGATGGGCTATACAAAGTTCTAAGTGTAAATAAAATAACGTGTTAAAAAGCATTCCATCAAGGCAATACATTATTAGCGCAGAAAAACAAATTGAAGCAATTACAGGACAACCAAGCAATATTTACAACTGTACAGATAAGCCCTATTTCTGCTTTTTCAAATCAGATGGACTGCCAAGTCCTCATGTACATTCAATCCTGTTGGCATCTTACTTTGTAGGTCGATAATATAGCGCGACTCTAGTCGTCTAAGTTTATGTAACCTGTCACCTCCTCTTACATGGGCAGAGACGGAATCCAGACAAAAATACGTCAACAGGTCCCTGTTGCGTTTATGTTCTTTATCAAAATGTCTGGCCACAGGGTAATTCACGTCTGCATTTTGTATTGCCCTCTGATGCTCTAAAATCCTTAGTTTGACAGGATTCGTTGTACTGCCAACATACCTTCTGCCACAAGGACATGTTAGACAGTACACGACATAGGGTGTAGAACAGGTGAGGAATTTTCCTATTTTTTTAGGTTGTTTAACCCCGGGTACAGTGTACTGTGTCACGCGCCTACTGCCTTTGCAGGCCTTACATTTCCCACATGGGAAAAACCCTTTCAAAGGTTCTGACTTGGATTTGGATGCAGTGCCTTCATGATGACTATGCACTAGATAGTCCTTAAGTGCTCGTGCCTTTCTAAAAGTTACTAGAGGGTAAGATGGTAAGTCTTGCTTAATTATGTTATCAGTAAGCAAAATGCTCCAATGCTTCCGCATGATGCGTTTTAATTCAGAGGCATTGCGTGAAAAGGTGGTGATCATTCTAAACGTACCCCCACCAGACTTGGTACTCCCAGCGTTTACAATTTTTTCTTTTTTTAGGAGTTCGCTGCGGTCCAGGTCACAAACTTTCTTCATGGCCTGTGTGAGTACTCCCTCTTTGTAGCCTCTAGTCCTGAATCTCTGGATGCTACTCTTGGCTGCCCTTTTGAAATCTTGTTCCTTTGTGTTGTTTCTTCGTATCCTTAATAGTTCCCCGTAGGGTATACTATTCACTAGGCTTTTTGGGTGACTGCTGGTCGCGTACAAAGTCGAGTTCCCAGCAGTCTCCTTACGATAAAGCTTCGTGTGTAGTCTGCCTCCCTCCACAAAGACTGTCAAGTCCAAGTAGTTGACCTCAGTTTGGCTGCAAGTCCCGGAGAACTTCAGGTTGTTACTGTTGTCATTGAGCACCGCAATATAATCTTTCGCTAACTCGACAGACCCCCTTATGATAATAAAGAGGTCGTCAATGTAGCGGTGCCAACATTTGACGAGTTCATTCCACTTACTATTGACTGGAGACCAGGCCACCTGCTCCTCCCACCACCCCACGAATAAATTCGCGAAGCTGGGGGCGGAGCAGGTACCCATCGCCACGCCAGTGAGCTGTTTATATAAATCCTGGCCAAAGAGGAAAATGTTGTTGTTTAGGCAGAAACCTAGGAAATCAAGTAACATTTTATTGTGTTCAAAGAATTTGACCGGTCGTGTTTCCAGGAACCAAGAGATGGCCAAAAGACCCTCCTCATGCCCTATGCACGTGTATAGGCTGGTGATATCTATCACCAACATTGTGTCTCCATCATTCCAGCATACATCTTCAATTAGATTCAAAAAGTGCTTGGTGTCCTTCAAATACGATCTCAGCCCCATAACGTGGGTTGAAAGGAAAGAGTCAACATAAATAGATAAGTGTTCTGTCAGACTGCCCTGAGAGGCCACAATTGGCCTGCCAGGGGGATTCAATGGGTCCTTGTGGATTTTGGGTAAATAATAAAATGTCGGGGTAACTGGGTTGGGGCATCTCAAGAATAGATTTTCATCACTGTTCAGCATACCCTTATTGTACCACCTTAAGATCATATCGTGGTAGTCGATAATGCTGGTGTTGTATACCGATATACTCACTTTTGTGTAAGTGCTTTGGTCATTTAATTGGCGTAAGGCCTCCTGCTCAAAGCACCAGCATTATCGACTACCACGATATGATCTTAAGGTGGTACAATAAGGGTATGCTGAACAGTGCAGTCTGACAGAACACTTATCTATTTATGTTGACTCTTTCCTTTCAACCCACGTTATGGGGCTGAGATCGTATTTGAAGGACACCAAGCACTTTTTGAATCTAATTGAAGATGTATGCTGGAATGATGGAGACACAATGTTGGTGATAGATATCACCAGCCTATACACGTGCATAGGGCATGAGGAGGGTCTTTTGGCCATCTCTTGGTTCCTGGAAACACGACCGGTCAAATTCTTTGAACACAATAAAATGTTACTTGATTTCCTAGGTTTCTGCCTAAACAACAACATTTTCCTCTTTGGCCAGGATTTATATAAACAGCTCACTGGCGTGGCGATGGGTACCTGCTCCGCCCCCAGCTTCGCGAATTTATTCGTGGGGTGGTGGGAGGAGCAGGTGGCCTGGTCTCCAGTCAATAGTAAGTGGAATGAACTCGTCAAATGTTGGCACCGCTACATTGACGACCTCTTTATTATCATAAGGGGGTCTGTCGAGTTAGCGAAAGATTATATTGCGGTGCTCAATGACAACAGTAACAACCTGAAGTTCTCCGGGACTTGCAGCCAAACTGAGGTCAACTACTTGGACTTGACAGTCTTTGTGGAGGGAGGCAGACTACACACGAAGCTTTATCGTAAGGAGACTGCTGGGAACTCGACTTTGTACGCGACCAGCAGTCACCCAAAAAGCCTAGTGAATAGTATACCCTACGGGGAACTATTAAGGATACGAAGAAACAACACAAAGGAACAAGATTTCAAAAGGGCAGCCAAGAGTAGCATCCAGAGATTCAGGACTAGAGGCTACAAAGAGGGAGTACTCACACAGGCCATGAAGAAAGTTTGTGACCTGGACCGCAGCGAACTCCTAAAAAAAGAAAAAATTGTAAACGCTGGGAGTACCAAGTCTGGTGGGGGTACGTTTAGAATGATCACCACCTTTTCACGCAATGCCTCTGAATTAAAACGCATCATGCGGAAGCATTGGAGCATTTTGCTTACTGATAACATAATTAAGCAAGACTTACCATCTTACCCTCTAGTAACTTTTAGAAAGGCACGAGCACTTAAGGACTATCTAGTGCATAGTCATCATGAAGGCACTGCATCCAAATCCAAGTCAGAACCTTTGAAAGGGTTTTTCCCATGTGGGAAATGTAAGGCCTGCAAAGGCAGTAGGCGCGTGACACAGTACACTGTACCCGGGGTTAAACAACCTAAAAAAATAGGAAAATTCCTCACCTGTTCTACACCCTATGTCGTGTACTGTCTAACATGTCCTTGTGGCAGAAGGTATGTTGGCAGTACAACGAATCCTGTCAAACTAAGGATTTTAGAGCATCAGAGGGCAATACAAAATGCAGACGTGAATTACCCTGTGGCCAGACATTTTGATAAAGAACATAAACGCAACAGGGACCTGTTGACGTATTTTTGTCTGGATTCCGTCTCTGCCCATGTAAGAGGAGGTGACAGGTTACATAAACTTAGACGACTAGAGTCGCGCTATATTATCGACCTACAAAGTAAGATGCCAACAGGATTGAATGTACATGAGGACTTGGCAGTCCATCTGATTTGAAAAAGCAGAAATAGGGCTTATCTGTACAGTTGTAAATATTGCTTGGTTGTCCTGTAATTGCTTCAATTTGTTTTTCTGCGCTAATAATGTATTGCCTTGATGGAATGCTTTTTAACACGTTATTTTATTTACACTTAGAACTTTGTATAGCCCATCTTGGGCGTGATTTCATTGGATGCGAATGGGGTGTGTAATGAACATCTAATGTATATAGCCCATTTGTGGGCATTATGTCAATGGCAGATATTGAGTGATGAATCTTGACTCTTTATATGCTTTATTATTGATTTATTTGCATATGAGCTGCTGCACACTGCTGGTAATAGAGAGCGGTAAGCAACATTGAATTGATTTTACCCATTCTAAGATGGCGACCATGTTTACTTGCGGGTCCTATCTTTGTGTCTAGGAAATATCACGTGTTGATTGTAAAGCATTTGAGACCTTGCGCGGTACCGTTACATTGAACACTGACGAAGGCCGAGTGCTGAAAGCGCGTTTTGATTAATAAAACCTAACTGTGACTTTACCCCGGAGTGCTGCTACCCAATTCCCGGAATTGCGGGGAGGGACTGCTGAGCGGATATTATGGTCGGGTGCACCCCCGACGAGCAGGCACCAGCCGGAGAGTGCGTCGGGCAGGTGCAAGTGGAGCGTTGATATATATATATATATATATATATATATATATATATATATATATATATATATATATATATATATATATATAGCGCTCACAATCCTCCCCCTTGAAGAAAGGAAACAGCACTCCGGCGGTGGCAATCACAGTGGTTTATTCAGCCAACAAACGTTTCGGCGTTAGCCTTCTTCGGTGTTTCTCACCGTTAACAAGCAGTTCCGGTTAAATAAAAAAAAAATATATATATATATATGGGGTCCTTATGTGAATCATTCAATGAAGTACTGGTACTTGAGCCCAAGTTTCCAGAAAAAGGAACAACCAAGCTGGTATGTCTGTTGTGTTCATAAATAACGAAACTACAATAAAAACAGCATCACATTATATTGCTGTTAAGAAAAAGTGTATAGAAATATGCTTAGTGATTTAAATCTGTATAGATGTTTACCTTACTTTATTTGATTTTTCAAATAATCCTATATATAACTGCAATTTTCAAACCCGTAGGATCTTCTCAAGATCTAGCAAAGGTTAATTACTGTAGGAAAATGACACATATAAATGAAAGAACAAATTGAGTAAATGCGAAAATAGCCAATGCATATGTAGAGTAGAACAATGTATTGTCGATGATATTAAGCACTTTTTTGAAACGCATAGACATTATGAATATCAAAAGAATATCAGTACGTGCCAATACTGTGGTTGCTTCCAAACATGATATAATGATGTGGCATTAAGAGTTTATAGTACATAAGGACCAGTGAAAAAATTACGTGCGTCTTATATCGCACCATATTTTGAAAGATTTTTTGCTAATAACGAGCCTTGAGTGTTATGTCTTAACCAAAATGCTTCAGGCTTGTAATGTGTCCAATACGCAATACCTCAAGCTGGTAATTTGTTTACCGCACTGGTGCATCATAAAGATTAACCGGCTAATCTGCTTGCCTGCATGCCGTAGGTAAACGAATGTGTTTAAACGCTGAACATATCACTTAAATATCGGTTACTATCAGTGATAGAAACTTAAACCACTGTTGATACAAGGATGTAACATTTGCTGACTGTGGCACGATAAATAAAGCCAGTATATAACGTAGGTCTGAATATGGCAATTATCTTACTGCGCTGATTAAGTCATCTTAAAGAAAAGATATGCCAAAAAACTGTATCTATCAGAACCAGCGGTAAATATGTGAGCGGCAAACACTGCAGCCAGTTACTTACTTGGAGTCATCGCTTCAAACCGAGCAGCAGTACTTGAGATGGTCCTGTGTTTAGAAAATGAAAAATAGGCATTTAAGGAGGCGGATTTGCGTCCAAACCGGACGTGTCTTGCAATTCAAAAAAATGGGGTGACGTCATATGCACGATAGTCGTCAACAAACAATGGAAGTTGAAGACAGACTGTGTTGTCGTCTAGAGCACAACATGACTATGGCAATGGATATCTTTAAAAGCAAATATACCACAATATAAAACAATGAGAGATGCAGACATACTTTGTTGTTGTCTAGAGCATAAAAACGGCAACGGATATTTTGAAAAGCAAATAAACCACGATATAAAACAGATTACATTTAAACATGTAAATATTTTAAAGAAAACTTTTTATGAGTAAATTGAATTAAACAAAGATATGCTAATGTCAGATAATACAACAGGATTTATACTATAAAGAACCAAATCACTAAATGTTGATTTACAAGATCAAACGAATCCTCTTAAGGATAAAAGTGTAGCTGGATTTGTATCTAAAAATTTGAAATATAAAAAGATAATATACATAAACCAAATGAACCAGGAACTAGTTTGAAGCTAGAAGTATGATATAATGCATGTGGTGTTATTGACAATTATATCGGATTGTATTTTCCCACAGTATTTCACTGTTTAGACCACGTTTGTATGTGTCCAAAACAAAAATCCAAAAAACTTCAAGTTTTTTTCGAACTTCGTTACTTCTTTCTCCTTGGGGGATTTATTCAATGAAGCCATTGTTTGTCATTTGAAGTGTGTTTAAAGTGTGGTTTTGCTTAAAAAATGTTTGACTAGTGGTGCATTGAGTTTGGATGTGTGTATTGCTGAACAATGTTCCGTATGACAGAGGTTAAACACCCACAAAGTCTCTCCCATGTAGCCCATGCCACATAGGCATAGTAGGAGATATATCACGTTTTGGTTTTGCAATTGAACATTTTCCTCACTGTAATCGTGTAACCATTGAGGGTGAAAGTATCTCCCTCTGCGGCATTTTCAAAAGACTTACATTTTGAACATTTAAAAGTTCCTTTTATCGGAAGTGTTCCATCAATGTTTTTTTGAATGAATGCAGTGCCTTCCACATATCTAGATCTTGTGACAATATCTTTTATGTTTTTGTTATGGTGATGGGCAAACAAGATGGCACTGTTTAAAATGTGCCAGCTTAAGTTGATGATCTGTCTAACCTTTTCATTTAGTGTTGAATGTTTTGTAACACAGACCAATTGATTAGTGGTTGAGGGTGTCTTACCTGTCAATAGTGAATCCCTATCATAAAATCTAGCTCTTTTGTAGGATTCATGGATCAGTCTATGAGGATAACCTCTTAATGTAAATTTCTCCTTCATAGCGATGGCTTGTCTGTCAAATTGATTTGAACAATTTCAGCACAAAAGCAGAAACTGCCCAAAGGGTATGCTTTTGTTTCTGTGCACATGGATGGTAACTGTTAAATTCTAACAGCGTGTTCCATGAAGTATGACAAGTCTACTTCCAAAACACCTTGATTGTGATGAATAATGATGTCCAAAAACTCAACTTGATTATGACTGTGATGAGAGGTGGACCTAAGGTTCTGGTCACTAAATTAAGCCATGCTAGAAATTCGATCAGGTTTTCTTCTGTATCCGTCCAGATAAAAAAAATGTAATCAATGTACCTGGAACAATAGGTTACAGATTCAAAAATGGTGCCATTTCATGGTGGATATTTTTCTTCTCAAAGAATGCCACGTAAATATTAGCAATGGAGGGGGCAACAGATGCCCCATACATACGGCTTTAATCTGTTTGTATAGGGCGTTCCCAAACTCAAACGTGTTTTCAGTAAATACTATTTCTAAACTTTTCAGAAGGAAAATTTTCAGACAGGGTATATTGAATTCTTCAATAAACCATGTGACCGCGGCAAGGGCTTCACGCTGAGGGATATTGCTATACAATGACTCAATGTCAAGGGTCACTAAAGTATGTTGACAGTGATTAAAGGTAATATTTTCCACTTTATTAATTATGGCCCAGCTGTCCATAATGTAAGATGGAATTTAAGCGACATGAGGTCTTAATATTTTGTCAGTAATAAATCCGATAGTGGAAACAATCGAACCTAAGACATCTTTGTGAATTTTAGAAATCCCATAGAAGCAAGGCATCTTGGGTTCCTTACGATTCAGAAAATCAAACTCTATATCACAAATATCCCCCTGATATGAAGCGTGGGTGGTAATTAGGTGAATTTTGGATGAAACTTTGTTCATAGGGTCACGTATAACTTTAGTATAAAAGTTTAGATCACTTAAAAGCAACTTAATTTTTTGTTCATACATGGAAGTATCGAGCACCACAATGCCTCCACCTTTGTCACAACATTTTATGGTGAGTGTTTTCTCTTGCGAGATCTTTTGTAAAGAGAAATGTTCTTCTTTATTCAGATTGTAAACTGGTTTAGGTATATATTAGAATAAATAAAACCCACTTATGTTATCTGATTCACTTTTGTTTGATTCTTTCTGTACACATCGTTTCTACCTTTTTTCACTTCTTTAAATTTACACAGACAGAGATTAAGTTGTTTTTTTATCATTGTTTGCTATACAGCAAATAACAAAAAAATATATGTGTTATCTAGACTCAGTGTACACTGTATGTTTATAATCCATTATGTATATGTATGTTCTATTGTCTATTGTAGGAATTTCGGTGGCTGTACTGAAGAAGGCGCTTAGCATACCGATATGCACGTAGAAAAAAAAGAATTTTTCCATCATTAAGCCACTATGTTTTACCATGAAACCAACTTTTATCTTCATGTTTGGTTTTTGTATTAACGTTTGAAACACCTTGATTGAATTGTTTTATATCTGTCTGCATAATATATATACGTCTATGTTATGTTGTTAAGTATAGTATGTCCTATTTGTCTTACAGTTTTCAGACACTCTATGTCTGGTATCAATAACTTCCTACCATGAGTTCATATTAATAAAATGAAGTTTTTTATGTAAATGTTGAGTACACCGAGTCAATGTCTATATCAATGTGCTTAGTATAGGTGTATATATGACAAGTTAATTGCCTAGGTCTCCTTTTCTCTTATGGTTGTCTAACACATCTATTTTACACTAGAATGACGCTGGATCAATAAATGCTTATTGAAAACGTCGCCACCATTTATTCTGTGTATCTCTCTGAGACAACGTGAGCACGAGTGACTGAGCGAACAGTACTGTACTGTTTTTATGATCCCTGATGGGACAGAGTTTTCATGTTCGATATTTGCCAAGAATTATTCTCTCCTTGGTAAGAGGGGCTTCTAGTGACACAGTGAGCTAGCTGGTGTACAAGCGAACATACCCGGTGGTGGTGTCTGGACACCACTCCCACAGTCTTTGTTGTCTAAACAGGCATATCCTATATAGGTTTATAGGAACTACACAACATGGCACCGCCAACATTGGTTTGGTACTTATTTAACTGTCAACACTGACCAGGCCAATCATGCTATTCTCAGAGACCCCTTCTCACAATTCTCCAGAGACTTCAGGAGTGGATAGGGAACTATCTGACACATCTGAGTAGGCATTTCCTATGTATTGACTCTAGGTTTATCGAGCTCGAAGGACAAACAGTTCCTATTGTGAATAAAACCTTATTTCAATTTCCTTGAAACTTTTTCCTTCTTCAAAATAATGGCTGATGAAGATGCCGCTGTGCCAGCACAATGTGCGGCTGTAGCAAGGGAGGAAGAAGAAGAAATAAACATATCAGAAATGTCAGAACTGCCCTTACTTTAAAATTGGCAGACTATAGAGTCACAGCTAGGGGTGGGACAGTAACATTCGTGATTGAGGCACACAAATCATATAGAACAGAGGTATTATATTAATGGGTTAAATTCCCACAAGCAGATGCGCAAACACATACATTTCATTCAAATACTAAAGATGAAAACCAGGTGAAAACTGTCAATATTAGGGCATTAAAATTGCGCACACCTACCAGGAGCACATAAACTGGTTTAAAGGTGCCCTCCTACACACAAAAGAAAAAGTGCGACTCAGTCCGCTCTGAAGAGATGGAGCAGCTTGGACAGTCCTAGCGGCTTACACACCGCAGCCATTGAAGAATGCCAGTAGCAGACTTTTTTCCACTTCATAAAGAAATAATAAAACTTTACAGAACCTCACAAAATTTGTGATGAGAACACTCACACTTCAGCCAGCAAGGGCTACGCCAGCAGGACAAATTCAGGTATCTACAACTAAAATAACACCACAGAAGCTACACGCAATTATTGGTAAAATGCCCACTAGACATGAGCATGGATAGCTCACAAAATAACACAGCTAGAAGCAGTATTTCCACACTCGAGCACCCAAGAAAAACACAGAACACTAACAATCTGCTTGCCAATGGGGATAGCTCCCCAGATAGAGGATTGTACCTATTCCGGTACAGTTTTTGCTGTCATATATACCAGAACTCATTGTATCCCTTCAATAGCAGTAATAACAGATGTATTAAGACAAATACAGAATGAGTATGGAGCAGAACCTGCTCTGAACTTAGGGAAGAAATTGTTAGGAAATGTTGCCTAGGTATCGGCTATTATATTAGCAAACATAAAAGGGGAGGCAGCAGCAGTGGGAATATGCCAAGGAGAGAGGGATTTCACTCCTTTACAGCAGGAACGTGCATTACCTAAAATTATCGAAGACACCTTTGCTGAATTAGGTAGAGATAGTTTGAGAGCTAGAGCAACAAAACCTCAACTGATGGGTGGTCCTGAAAAAGAGAACACCAAACAAGCAAGCACCTGATTCTTCTAAGAAGAAATGGGATAACAATAAAAAACTAAAGAATGAAGAGAGTAGATCACAATCCATGGGTGGGCCACCTCAACAGGAGCCCTCCGAAAGAAGGTACAACCTTAGGAATCGTGATAATATTACAAAACCTGACATGTATCAGGATGCTGATATACGTTCCTCTCGTTCATTTCAGGTTTCTTCAAAAACCTCAGAGAGGTAAGGATGGTCAGAACACAGACAAGAAGAGTGTACAAAGTCCAGAGACAGGCAACGCGCTTCAGACTATACTTCCAAAAAAGCAGAGAAACTAAAATTAAAACCTCAATTTAAAAAGAAGGAAGTAGCAGGTCTTAAAGTTAGACATGCCCAGAATTCTGAGGACTTAACTTCTGAACGGGGAATGGGCTCTAACGATGCTAGGCAGCAACAGCAGAAGTAACAATAGCTCACTAGAACCTGATGGAATTTCTGGTGACAGCGGAGTTAAATGAACATATCACAGTGGAGACACCTGATACGAGGGTAAGTGTCCCGCATACCTTACATGAAATAACACTCCAAATGGAGGGGGACAAACCCAGAAAAATTAAAGGTCTCTTTTGGGAGAACCTGACTCACGGATATGACATCATTTTGGCTGAAAAAGATTGGCCACCTAAAATTATTATGGATTGCCCAAAGGGAGAAACTGTATTTAAACCGGCCTTTTCCGACCTCGTTCCAATATACTTAAAGCATACATACGAGCAGGAGTGGGCAATAGCACTTGCTCCAGCATTTTATAGCAACCATGTTGCATGGGGTACCTCACCATGAAATCCCAATAAAAACTGCTCCAACTCCACAGAGACAGCGCCCTAATTATACCAGAAGAGAAAAAACAGGTCAGGGTGATCTTAGATCAACTTAAATACGAGGGTGTAATTGAAACTTGCACCTCTTCGATGAAAAATCCTTTGTTTCTCGTAATGAAACCTGATAATTCATACTGTCTAGTTTTAGACTACAGACATATGAGCACATGCACTAAAACATTTGCATTACAATATGAACACAGTGCTGCATTAATGAATAACATTGTGCAGAAAAAATACAAAACAACACTAGATATCTCAAATGGATTTTTCTGCCAAAATGTAGTGCCTGAGAGCAGGTAGTTGACAGCATTCTCAGCGCTCGGTTCCTAGCGTCAATTCTGTTGACTCCCCCAAGGGTATAGGAATAGCCCTGGGTTGATCTCTGCTAGCGTAACAGAGTTACTTCAGAATTTGGATGAAGAAGCATTGTCCTATGTAGATGATATCTATCTGATGGATGATGATTTAAAGGATCACTTGACCAGGGTGAGCAACATAATTTTGAGGTTTGCCTCTGAGGGTTACAAATTCAACTTTAAAAGATCATAAATAACCCACGTCAATGCCCTATTTTTGGAATATGAGCTTTCAAGTAAAGGGAAAAGCCTGACAGCTAACTTTTTTGAAAAGTGTATGCTGCTCTAACCTCATAACTCATTGAAAAACGTACAATCCATATTGGGATTCTTGAATTTAGGCAGAACATACATTTTAGATTACTCAGGAAAAGTGAAACCTTTCTACGACCTAATAAGGGACCTGATTTTTCAGTTAGGCGTTGGACACAAGAACACAGTTATCCTTTGTTCCATACAAGCTGACATGATAGCTTCAAAACACCTACACACACGTATAAAAAACACAAATGTGGGGATCTGTGTTATAGAGGGTCAATCAGGATATACTTACCTAATCTTCAGTGAAGGAGAAACAGTACCCATAGCATACAAATCACACTTGTATACAAACACTGAAATGCATTTTGCCTCTACAGAAAAAATGTTGACACCAGTACAGACTGCTGTGGTGAGAGAAAGAGCACTGGCTCAGGGTAAAACAAATAATTGTCGTAACTCCAGTACCGGCCTTAGAGGCTGTTATAAATGCAAGCATTACAAATGTCAAAGCTTTACATCCAAGATGGATACAATGGGCTAACGTTCTCACTGTGACAGATGTAGATTACAGATTTGACACTACACTTAAGAAGCAAGCATTTCTGCAATATGAACAAGAATATCCTCTCCAGAATGAAATAATGCCTCTAGATCAGTATGAATACATTATTTACACTGACGGTTCTGCTCAGGAAGTAACCAACAATACAGTGCCACGTGTGCGATTGTAAAGGGTCATATGTAGGAAGGCAAATTCCATCCTAGCAGTACAAAGACATAATCTCTAGGAGACTGCACAGCCCAGCTGGCAGAATTAAAAGCCCTGTTACTGGTACTAATAAATATTGATCAAGAATTCCCCACACTGATTGTGTGCGATTCTTTTTACTATGTCCAGTCATACAATGAATATCTTCACTACTGGGGTCAGAATGGGTTTGAAGACTCAAAAGGTGGCACAATTAAGCATACATTTCTATGGGAACATGGAGCTGAGTTGAAAAACGAACTACGAAGAGCTCACATGATACACACGCTGAGTCATCAACATGGTGTTGTTCACGTTGAAGGGAATTCCTTGGCTGATGAAGCCGCAAAAGGGGCAGTATGAACTGCTGCCATAGCTGCAATCACTCATTCTAATACCAGAATAGACGGACAGATAATGGTAGCTGTCATTGCTTCAATCAAAAACAGCGCAGCTGTTGGGGTTCAAGGGGGCCTGGTTCCCTCTGTCTAGTTCCCCGTTAGCGTTTTTTTCTTAAAAGTGCCAAGTGCATATGCGAATTTAATGACGCTCCCTAGGGCTCGCATTAAAAGGGGGCTGCCAACAGGAAACAGGTGCTTGGTTTCTTTATTGGTCCCTTGCCGTGTGATTCCTGTTCCTGTGGTTCTACCTTGTTTCCCTTCCTTCGAGCTCCGTTCCAGCGGTCTTTTCTAGTGTTGGGTTTTGATCCTTTTTTTTCCCCTGCTCCCTTGTTTTCCTATTCCCTTGGGCATTTCTGAACCCTTTATTGGGGACCTGTTTTTGATCATCGGTGACGTTCTGGGATTCGCGGCTGCGTTTCCTTTGAGTTCTAACGTCCTGTTAGTATCCCTTTTTGTATCCAAACGATCTTGTTATACGCTGTGTTTGGGTGTTTTCACGAAGGAGCTGAATAACGGCCGTTTTTTGCGCTACCTTCGTGTTCTTTTTTAGATTCCAGGGTTTTTTTGGGTGTCTTTCGTATTCCCTTGATACCATTTTTCCCCTGTCCCTTTTTTGTCCGAAGAATTGGGATTTCCACCCCCTTTGTCATTCTCGGTGTTTCCCGAGGGGGCGTGGTTGGTCTGGGGTAACGTAAGAAACAACCAATACGATTGCAGTGGAAGAATTCCTGTTTCGTATCAAGCCACTCCCGTTTGTTATCTGGGGTAAGCAGGGAGGTCGGTGGTTTGTGTGTGTACTTGGCACTGGTAATAGTAGTAGGGGTGTGTCTAATCTTGTCCCGTCTGTGTCAAGCTGTCAGCTGCCAAGAAGCCAGAGGAGACGAGTTGTGTTCCCCAAGACCTTGGGTTCCCTTGTTTTGTTACCCACCTTCTCCCGGTGTCGTGTTCTCCACCATCCGTTTTGATTTCGGGTGTTGGGGGTCACGGTGAGGGCAGAGGATTGGGACGTTCTTCACTCCTGCGGTGTTGGGCCGGTCGACATCGGAACAGAAAACCAAGCCCACAAATTAACACACCGCCCAAGTGAAGAATGGTTGAGGAGGCAGCAGGGGGGGCTTCTTCGATGCAGGAAATCGTGCAGGCTTTAGCGCACATACAGGGTGAAGTCCAATCCCTGCGTCAGGAGAATCAGGAGTTACGGGGGACACTGAGTGAGGTGAAGGAAAGCACTAAGAAAACAGGGGGGATCCCTCAGTTAAGGCTAAGCCCCCATTGATTCAACCAGCCACATTTAAATATGAGAGGAGTGGGGGGCAGAGTGAGTCTCCTTCTCCTTTGTCCGTTACAGTGAACACTCCCGTGCCGGTGCCTCTAGCAGCTCCAGAGAGGTTTTCCGGGGATAGTAGCAGATATGCTATATTTATGAACCAGTGCCATTTGCACTTCATGTGTCGACCTACCGCTTTTCCTGACGACACTACTAAAGTAGCGTTTGTGATCTCATATCTTTCGGGTACTGCAGCTAGTTGGGCGGTCCCCTTAGTGGAAAACAATGACGCTGTGTTGAATAGTTTCCCGGCCTTTAAGAACCAGATGCATAGTCTGTTTGCTAAGCATGCTTTTATGCAGGCAAGCGATGTTGAATTGTTAAAGCTACGGCAGGGTGAGCAGGATCTTTTGGGTTATGTGGCTACTTTCAATCGCCTAGTAGCAGAGACACAATGGCCCATGGCAAAAAGAACCTCTTTGTTTTATCAGGGCTTGTGCGAGGACTTAAAAGACATAGTCTCTCAGGTTGTAGACCCCCCTGAAGATTGTGTTGAGTTCGTCGATTTGGTTGTTAAACTCAACCATCGAATGAGTGAAAGAAAAGGGGAAAAGATCAGGTTTCAACCCCCAAGGACAACTGTAACCAAGAGAGAAACATCTGAGAATGGGGGCGTGAAAACAAATCCTGAACCTATACCTTTGGGTGGGGTGCGGGGTCCCTTATCCAAGGAGGAAAAGGAGCGAAGGCGCTTGTTGCAGAGGACAGAGGAGTTCTGTTTTATGATTCCTGGTGATAAGATAGTTGGTTGTGCTTCCATGGACGATTTCATGGTTAAAGTGCAGGATGAAATGAAGCAGTTAGATCTGGCTCCGTGGCTGTCGGAACCTAGAATCACGTTAAAGGATGGGTTATTGTATCAGGCAAATAAGTTGTTTGTGCCCCCCGAATTGCGTACACTGGTTCTTACATATTGTCATTCATCGCCCTTGGTTGGGCATCCGGGGGTCAATAAGACCAAAGAGCTGTGTATGCGTTGGTTTTGGTGGAAGTCTCTGGCCCATGATGTACAGGTATTTGTGGCCTCATGCCCGGTGTGTGCTGTTAGTAAGTCCTCGCACATGTCTCCGTCTGGGTTGTTGCACCCAATGCCAGTGCCTCCTTCCCCCTGGCATACGGTCAGTATGGACTTTGTGACCGATTTGCCGCTTGATTCAGGGTTTACGGCCATTTTAGTTGTTGTGGATTTATTCACAAAAATGGCTCACTTCGTTCCCTTGCCAGGGTTACCTACATCTAGAGAATTGGCTGATGTGTTTATGGCCCAAGTGATCCGACTGCATGGGGTTCCTACTGCCATCGTTTCAGATAGAGGGGCACAGTTTGTTTCACATTTTTGGACTGCCCTGTGTCGATAATTAAAGATGGAAGTACGTTTGTCAACACCATACCATCCACAAAGCGACGGGCAAACAGAACGTACCAATCAAACCATGGAGCAGTATTTGCGCTGTTTGCTAACGTCACTGACGGGCAGTTGGGTACAGGCCCTTCCTGTGGCTGAGTTTGCATATAATAACAGCATGCACTCAGCTTTAGGCATGTCACCGTTTTATTGTTCAATGGGGTTCCATCCCAAGACAATTCCTATTCAGCCATCTGAGAGGGTACCAGCAGTGGATTCCCTGAGTAGGGGTTTGATTGAAATCTGGAAGAAAGCCCAACAGCATTTATTTGAGTCCAAGAAAGCCATGAAAGTACAGGCAGATAGGCATAGACGGCCACTACTCTGTATGCAGTTGGGGATAGGGTTTGGCTATCAACGAAGAATCTGAAGTTGCCAGGACCAAGAAAATTACAGCCTCGGTTTGTAGGTCCCTTTCCTGTCCAGAAGGTGGTGAATCCAGTTGCGATCAGGTTGGCTCTACCGGCTGAGTATGGTATTCATCCTGTATTTCACACCTCTTTGTTGAAGCCATACGTCACCACTTCTCAAGAGTTGCCACCTCCTCCTCCCGTTTTATTAGATGATAACGTGGAATATGAGGTTAAAACTGTTTTGAATTCCAAGCGGATGAAGGGACGGCTGTATTACCTAATTGACTGGAAGGGTTATCCCCCAGAGGACCGTTTTTGGGTTCCGGCAAGTAGGGTTCATGCTGCCCGGTTAGTTCGTCTGTTTCATCGCCTGCACCCTGGGAAGCCAAGGCCTGTAGGGAGCCTTTCGGGAGGGGGTACTGTTGGGGTTCAAGGGGGCCTGGTTCCCTCTGTCTAGTTCCCCGTTAGCGTTTTTTTCTTAAAAGTGCCAAGTGCATATGCAAATTTAATGACTCTCCCTAGTGCTCGCTTTAAAAGGGGGCTGCCAACAGGAAACAGGTGCTTGGTTTCTTTATTGGTCCCTTGCCGTGTGATTCCTGTTCCTGTGGTTCTACCTTGTTTCCCTTCCTTCGAGCTCCGTTCCAGCGGTCTTTTCTAGTGCTGGGTTTTGATCCTTTTTTTTCCCCTGCTCCCTTGTTTTCCTATTCCCTTGGGCATTTCTGAACCCTTTATTGGGGACCTGTTTTTGATCATCGGTGACGTTCTGGGATTCGCGGCTGCGTTTCCTTTGAGTTCTAACGTCCCTTTATTATCCCTTTTTGTATCCAAACCATCTTGTTATACGCTGTGTTTGGGTGTTTTCACGAAGGAGCTGAATAACGGCCGTTTTTTGCGCTACCTTCGTGTTCTTTTTTAGATTCCAGGGTTTTTTTGGGTGTCTTTCGTATTCCCTTGATACCATTTTCCCCTGTCCCTTTTTTGTCCTAAGAATTGTGATTTCCACCCCCTTTGTCATTCTCGGTGCTTCCCGAGTGGGCGTGGTTGGTCTGGGGTAATGTAAGAAACAACCAATACGATTGCAGTGGAAGAATTCCTGTTTCGTATCAAGCCACTCCCGTTTGTTATCTGGGGTAAGCAGGGAGGTCGGTGGTTCGTGTGTGTACTTGGCACTGGTAATAGTAGTAGGGGTGTGTCTAATCTTGTCCCCTTCTTTCATTTTAGCGGTCTCGTCTGTGTCAAGCTGTCAGCTGCCAAGAAGCCAGAGGAGACGAGTTGTGTTCCCCAAGACCTTGGGTTCCCTTATTTTGTTACCCACCTTCTCCCGGTGTCATGTTCTCCACCATCCGTTTTGATTTCGGGTGTTGCGGGTCACGGTGAGGGCAGAGGATTGGGACGTTCTTCACTCCTGCGGTGTTGGGCCGGTCGGCATCGGAACAGAAAACCAAGCCCACGAATTAATACACCACCCGAGTGAAGAATGGTTGAGGAGGCAGCAGGGGGGGCTTCTTCGATGCAGGAAATCGTGCAGGCTTTAGCGCACATACAGGGTGAAGTCCAATCCCTGCGTCAGGAGAATCAGGAGTTACGGGGGACACTGAGTGAGGTGAAGGAAAGCACTAAGAGAACAGGGGGGATCCCTCAGTTAAGGCTAAGCCCCCATTGATTCAACCAGCCACATTTAAATATGAGAGGAGTGGGGGGCAGAGTGGGTCTCCTTCTCCTTTGTCCGTTACAGTGAACACTCCCGTGCCGGTGCCTCTAGCAGCTCCAGAGAGGTTTTCCGGGGATAGTAGCAGATATGCCATATTTATGAACCAGTGCCATTTGCACTTCATGTGTCGACCAACCGCTTTTCCTGACGACACTACTAAAGTAGCGTTTGTGATCTCATATCTTTCGGGTACTGCAGCTAGTTGGGCGGTCCCCTTAGTGGAAAACAATGACGCTGTGTTGAATAGTTTCCCGGCCTTTAAGAACCAGATGCATAGTCTGTTTGCTAAGCATGCTTTTATGCAGGCAAGCGATGTTGAATTGCTAAAGCTACGGCAGGGTAAGCAGGATCTTTTGGGTTATGTGGCTACTTTCAATCGCCTAGTAGCAGAGACACAATGGCCCATGGCAAAAAGAACCTCTTTGTTTTATCAGGGCTTGTGCGAGGACTTAAAAGACATAGTTTCTCAGGTTGTAGACCCCCCTGAAGATTGTGTTGAGTTCGTCGATTTGGTTGTTAAACTCAACCATCGAATGAGTGAAAGAAAAGGGGAAAAGATCAGGTTTCAACCCCCAAGGACAACTGTAACCAAGAGAGAAACATCTGAGAATGGGGGCGTGAAAACAGATCCTGAACCTATGCCTTTGGGTGGGGTGCGGGGTCCCTTATCCAAGGAGGAAAAGGAGCGAAGGCGCTTGTTGCAGTTGTGTTTGTATTGTCGGAGGGGTGGACACTTTGCTCAAGAGTGTCCATTAAAACCGTCCCGGATCCCAGGGAATAAGGTTGTGGCTTTCGTGGGAAGCTTTCGTTCACAAAACTACAAGTCGTACAGAACGCTGCAGCAAAGGCAATTTGCAATAAAAGGAAGTACGACCCAGCCAAAAGCTGCCTGCGTGAGCTTCACTGGCTACCAATGAGACAGAGAGCTATCTTCAAGCTAATGTGCATAACACATAAAGCATTGCACAATACGGGCCCTTGCATCCTAAAAAATAAAATCAGATTCTATGCTCCAACGAGGAACCTGCGTTCCTGTACGGCTGCTAGAGCAAGCAACACTCGTGTGAAAACAGCTAGGATGGGTGGACGGGCGTTCTCCCACCTGGCGCCAAATAACTGGAACAAGCTGCCGCAGGAACTCAGACTAACAGTCTGTTATTTGTCCTTCAGGAAGCAACTAAAAACATTTCTTTTTCCAAAATCTGACTAAACACAATCCACACTCTGTTATCTGTTAACTATTCACTACTGTCAGGATAGCGCCGTGATATCCCATTGGGGATGATTGTTTGCGCTCTATAAATACCATAAATACAAATACAAAAATTGTGAGAGTCCTTTAGTCCATGAAAGAGGTTTTTGTAACCCATATGACGTACAAGGGGCGGTTTAAAGAGTCCCGCATCATTTCACGGTATCGGCTTGCTTCGCTTACTCATCTTGTGGTAGAGCTTCCTTGTCGGTATTATTGGATTGTGGGGCCACAGGGAACTTTATGGACATTGGGTTGGCCGAGTCGTTGATGGTTCCCTGTGTGATGAAGAAACAACCTGAACCCGTGAGGGCTATTGACGGCACGGAGCTAACCTCTGGGTCGATTGTACGACAACCTGAACCTTTGTTGATGACATTTGATAATGGGCATTCTTAGACGGTCTGTTTCGATCTGATTGCCGCACCAGCATTTGGGGCGGTACTCGGGGTACCCTGGTTACAGGCCCATAATCCCAGAATCGATTGGGCGCAGAGGCTGGTTACGCTTGATTCGGAGTATTGTCTTCTTCACTGTTATTGTAAGGCGACTGATTGGTTGTCTCCGTTGTCTTGTGCAGCGAGTGGTTGCGATCAGAACGGTTTGCCTCCTTCGTTTGTGGCATTTAAGGAGGTGTTTGATAAGGATCAGGCGTGTGTATTGCCACCACACAGGGCTTTTGATTGCCGTATTGATTTGGTTCCGGGGGCCATTTTGCCCTGTAGTAGGGTTTATGGGTTGTCGGAGCCGGAGGAGAAACATCTACGGCAGTATTTGGATGAGATGTTAAAGAATGGGTTTATTCGGCCTTCTTCTTCACCTGTGTCTTCCTCCATATTTTTTATACCGAAGAAGGAGGGTGATCTCTGCGCTTGCGTGGACTACAGAGCGTTGAATAAGGTCACAATAAAGAACAAGTACCCATTACCTCTTATACCGGTGTTGTTAGACCAGCTGCAACATGCCAAGGTGTTCACAAAGCTTGATTTGAGAGGCGCTTACCATCTTGTTCGCGTCCGCGAGGACGACGAATGGAAAACGGAGTTCCGTACTAAGTTTGGTTTGTTTGAATATTGTGTTATGCCTTTTGGTTTGTGTAACGCCCCTGCCACTTTTCAGTTTTTTATAAATGAGGTTTTGTGTGAGTTTTTGGATGTCAGTGTGATTGTTTACATTGATGATATGTTGGTTTTTTTTCCCCGTCCTTTGAGGAACATGATGCTCATGTTTCGCAGGTTTTGTCTAAGTTGTTGGCACACCGTTTATTTGTCAAGCTGGATAAATGTACTTTCGGTGCGACACGTTGAGTTTTTGGGATTCCTGATATCTGGGGATGGTATAAAGATGGATCCCCGGAAGATCGAAGCTATAGTT
The DNA here is from genome assembly GCF_964261635.1 of Lissotriton helveticus. Lineage (NCBI taxonomy): Eukaryota > Metazoa > Chordata > Amphibia > Caudata > Salamandridae > Lissotriton > Lissotriton helveticus. The sequence goes on from NC_136061.1 coordinate 751,155,707, forward strand.
AACTGGCCCATACCCACATGTGTTAAGGATATACAGGTACTACTTGGTTTCGCCAACTTCTACAGGCGTTTTATCAGTCATTTCTCTGACATTGTTTCGCCTATGACTTCATTGTTGAAGAAGGGAGTGGTGTTTGAGTGGACGCCGGCGGCACAGTTGGCTTTGGAAAGATTGATTGGGCTTTTTACATCTGCTCCTGTGTTGATGCATCCTGATCCTGCTCTTCCATTTTATGTAGAGGCGGATGCGTCCCAGCTAGCCGTTGGGGGCGTGTTGTCTCAGCGTGACAATGAATCTGGGTTGATGCATCCAATTGCATACTTTTCAAAGAAACTACTACCTGCTGAGCAGAATTATACAATTGCCGAAAGGGAACTATTGGACATAAAGCTGTCTTTTGAGGAATGGCGCCATCACCTTTGGGGGGCTCGTCACCCCATTACCATCTATACGGATCACAAGAACTTGGAGTTTTTCAGGTCCGCTAGGGCTTTAACTCCCAGACAGATGAGATGGGTGCTATTCTTCAATGAATACAATTTTACCATCACGTATAGGCCAGCTGCTCAACAGGGGAAATCTGACGCATTATCTCGGATTTATGCGGATCCGTCACAGGGAAACAAGACTGAGGAGTCCTGTTTTATGATTCCTGGTGATAAGATAGTTGGTTGTGCTTCCATGGACGATTTCATGGTTAAAGTGCAGGATGAAATGAAGCAGTTAGATCTGGCTCCGTGGCTGTCGGAACCTGGAATCACGTTAAAGGGTGGGTTATTGTATCAGGCAAAGAAGTTGTTTGTGCCCCCCGAATTGCGTACACTGGTTCTTACATATTGTCATTCATCGTCCTTGGTTGGGCATCCGGGGGTCAATAAGACCAAAGAGCTGTGTATGCGTTGGTTTTGGTGGAAGTCTCTGGCCCATGATGTACAGGTATTTGTGGCCTCATGCCCGGTGTGTGCTGTTAGTAAGTCCTCGCACATGTCTCCGTCTGGGTTGTTGCACCCATTGCCAGTGCCTCCTTCCCCCTGGCATACGGTCAGTATGGACTTTGTGACCGATTTGCCGATTGATTCAGGGTTTACGGCCATTTTAGTTGTTGTGGATTTATTCACAAAAATGGCTCACTTCGTTCCCTTGCCAGGGTTACCTACATCTAGAGAATTGGCTGATGTGTTTATGGCCTAAGTGATCCGACTGCATGGGGTTCCTACTGCCATCGTTTCAGATAGAGGGGCAGAGTTTGTTTTACATTTTTGGACTGCCCTGTGTCGATAATTAAAGATGGAAGTACGTTTGTCAACACCATACCATCCACAAAGCGACGGGCAAACAGAACGTACCAATCAAACCATGGAGCAGTATTTGCGCTGTTTGCTAACGTCACTGACGGGCAGTTGGGTACAGGCCCTTCCTGTGGCTGAGTTTGCATATAATAACAGCATGCGCTCAGCTTTAGGCATGTCACCGTTTTATTGTTCAATGGGGTTCCATCCCAAGACAAATCCTATTCAGCCATCTGAGAGGGTACCAGCAGTGGATTCCCTGAGTAGGGGTTTGATTGAAATCTGGAAGAAAGCCCGACAGCATTTATTTGAGTCCAAGAAAGCCATGAAAGTACAGGCAGATAGGCATAGACGGCCAGCTCCTCTGTATGCAGTTGGGGATAGGGTTTGGCTATCAACGACGAATCTGAAGTTGCCAGGACCAAGAAAATTACAGCCTCGGTTTGTAGGTCCCTTTCCTGTCCAGAAGGTGGTGAATCCAGTTGCGATCAGGTTGGCTCTAACGGCTGAGTATGGTATTCATCCTGTATTTCACACCTCTTTGTTGAAGCCATACGTCACCACTTCTCAAGAGTTGCCACCTCTTCCTCCCGTTTTAATAGATGATAACGTGGAATATGAGGTTAAAACTGTTTTGAATTCCAAGCGGATGAAGGGACAGCTGTATTACCTAATTGACTGGAAGGGTTATCCCCCAGAGGACCGTTCTTGGGTTCCGGCAAGTAGGGTTCATGCTGCCCGGTTAGTTCGTCTGTTTCATCGCCTGCACCCTGGGAAGCCAAGGCCTGTAGGGAGGCTTTCGGGAGGGGGTACTGTTGGGGTTCAAGGGGGCCTGGTTCCCTCTGTCTAGTTCCCCGTTAGAGTTTTTTTCTTAAAAGTGCCAAGTGCATATGCGAATTTAATGACGCTCCCTAGGGCTCGCTTTAAAAGGGGGCTGCCAACGGGAAACAGGTGCTTGGTTTCTTTATTGGTCCCTTGCCGTGTGATTCCTGTTCCTGTGGTTCTACCTTGTTTCCCTTCCTTCGAGCTCCGTACCAGCGGTCTTTTCTAGTGCTGGGTTTTTATCCTTTTTTTTCCCCTGCTCCCTTGTTTTCCTATTCCCTTGGGCATTTCTGAACCCTTTATTGGGGACCTGTTTTTGATCATCGGTGACGTTCTGGGATTCGGGGCTGCGTTTCCTTTGAGTTCTAACGTCCCGTTATTATCCCTTTTTGTATCCAAACCATCTTGTTATACGCTGTGTTTGGGTGTTTTCACGAAGGAGCTGAATGACGGCCGTTTTTTGCGCTACCTTCGTGTTCTTTTTTAGATTCCAGGGTTTTTTTGGGTGTCTTTCATATTCCCTTGATACCATTTTCCCCTGTCCCTTTTTTGTCCTAAGAATTGTGATTTCCACTCCCTTTGTCATTCTCGGTGCCCGAGGGGGCGTGGTTGGTCTGGGGTAACGTACGAAACAACCAATACGATTGCAGTGGAAGAATTCCTGTTTCGTATCGAGCCACTCCCATTTGTTATCTGGGGTAAGCAGGGAGGTCGGTGGTTCGTGTGTGTACTTGGCACTGGTAATAGTAGTAGGGGATATTCGATTGTGAAGAGGAAAACCCGAAACTTAAAGCAATCTTTAACAGCAAAGGTATTAGGTTCAGGTGGTAGTTGGGTCAATCACCTACTTGGGGTCCAGAGAGCCCTTAACAATTTGCCAAGAATTTCCCTAAGAGGTGTCACTCTTTACCAAATCCTACTTGGGACAAGAATGTGGGTACCTGATCTCAATCATGAAAGCACAGGGGCGGATGAAAAACCATTTGACATCAATAATCATTTGACTGTTTTACAGGATCTCAGTGAATGCCGGGCATTCCAAAGCAACGTGCAAGTAAAACGCACCACCCCTGGGGAAGTTAAATCCATCATGGGAAGTCCTGCCTGGATCCCAAAAGTAAAGGAAAGATTGTGGACAAGAAAGAATGTGGGCCATCAAACAGAAACCCTGTACCTGTCCTGGCTGTGGAAGGAACAAGAACAGTACTTCTTCTGGCTCTTGCCTGGAAAAAAAGAAAAGAGATTTGTCTCCATCGATCTGTATAAACCACACTATGTGGCCGATACTGAATAGCAGGCCTCATGGGCACCTGGGTAGCCAAGGCTTTCCTCTCACTACCACACAGGAAGCTCAGACAGAAAGACTCATAACATTTGAAGAGCCACCATTACAAAATAATGGAAAATCCAACAATGAAATGGAACTCATTCCTGTTGACACAGAACATCAAAACTCAAATGAAAGACAAATATCAATTCGACATACCACTGATATCTACATCAATATGCCTCCACAAGAGACATCTGCCAGTTCAACTAAACCTGCTGAGCTAACAAAAATAGATCAAACTGCATCTGGCTGCTTCATTGACTAAAGTAACTTTTCTCTGGAACCTAGTGAATCTGAAACTAAGCCAGCTCAAGTTTCCTGTAAACAACAACTTCATGACTTCCACATTTTTCTGAAAAAGACTCACCTAGTTTCACCATGGCTACAGCTCTGGATTATAACTTGAATACTATTTTGGATTGGCATAGTGACTGTCCTTTGCTTACTCATGAATGGAAACTATCTCCCAGAATGCTCTGCAGTATCAAATGTGAACTTGGTCCTAAAACCTCATACATCATCTCATTGTGTACAAAGAGACCTGTCATGAACATTACAGCTATTACTGATGGTATAGTTTGTGTCAGAGTTTCATATCATGTATTTGGTCCCACTGAACTTCTGAAAATCATGTTTTCAAAATCTCTTTAAATTATATCATTACCTCCAGTACATTTTCTGACGATTGAAGTTTTGAAAATGTAAATAATATGTTGTCTGATTTAGAACAATCCGCTGTATTTTCAAGCATGGAGATATTAGAGGACACAACTGATTACAACACAATGTATTGTTACCAATATTATGGTCATCATTTTTTCCATAAATCCAGTATTTCATGAAATGTTTTTCATACCACCAATGGGAAAATTGCTCAACACCACCAAAAAGTAGTTCACAAACATTTGGACAGAAATGTTCATATTTTTTAGGGTTCAACACTTCTGACCTGACCTCATATTACTATAAGGTTGCACCTACAATTGCACTTAAAAATATGATAACTAACACCATTTACTCTGCATCCTACATTTCCCAACTGTCTGAACAGGGTTTTGACTTATGGAAGGACACTATAGATATAAAATCAGTCTTGGGTTCAAAGGAATGGCAAGTTCAGGGAACAGAAGCACTATTTCGAGCGTGCCTCATTCCACAGCAGTTCATATTTCTGAACAACACTGTTCAACAGACCTCATGTCTTGGACTAGTCAAGAACAGAGATTTGAACCTCAGATTCCTGTACCATCACAATTTGAGGGGTGGCCAAAGTTTACAACACATGGTGGAGACACAGTAAATGACAGCTTACATTATAATTTATCGGACCCCAATTGGAAGGGATGGCTAGTTTGGCCTACAAACACAAATAGATGTCCGACAAGATTCAGAGGTACCACCGAAGGGTTTAGCATCCATAGGCCAGACCAATGCTATGTACAATGGGAACATCCTTGGGTGGTGACATCATACAGTATTGGGAAGTTATGCCTCGATTAGCTGAAAACCTCAGCACTGTCCCAGGTGAAACAACACTATCCTTACTATAAGATGAGGTGGATTTAAAGGATTTTTTATTGGGTCCCCGAAAGCCACTTCAGAAACGTTTCTTATACGCTGTTTATAATGACCAAGAAAAAGCTTAAGCTGTTATTGATAATGGTATGACTACATTAATATCCAGGATTTATTCACTGGGAAATATTGTATCTTCTGCTATAGATATACTAAAAGAAGATTTGTCCATACTACAGCACGAACAATCTCAGCTACGTTCTATTATGTTGTTAAGCTGGATGCTACAATCATTGCGTTCTGGTTATGTGCCTTGGCGATTTATTAACAGTACTTCCTTGTTCTCTGCTTACAATCTAACTAAAAGACAGATAACTATGGCACAAAGTGGAGCAAAATATATAATTCTGCGTATTGAAAAACTGGACCAGTTACCTTTCACTGTGGCAGAGTCACCATCCACAGAATGGTTAATCCATGGCCATATAACATTACCAGTCGCAACTTTCCAGTTTCAGTATTGCCTAGAACAACAACAGGCAGGCAGATACGAAGCGATGGGTAGGGAATTCATCAAAAATCTTGAGAATTGCCATACAGATTTTGATGGAAGAGTGGGGACATGGAAGTGTTTCTAAGCAGTACAAACTGCAAAAACTCGTCAAGTGGATCTCTCATATGCCAGGATATCATGCTTCACGGGGCCTGTAATGGTTCTGTTGCAAACTTATCCTGTCATTTGAAAGAGTAATGATGTGATTAATCCAGTGTTCAAGTTGCTCTGAAATGGGAGTTACTTGATGCTGAATGATCAAGGTTGTTATGGGATGCCTCCGAGCATCGTATATCTTGTTAGTGTAAACTCCAGGGTTACTCTTTGTATGCAAATATTGTTTCCACCGACCCACACAGTCAGGGAGGCACTGTTATGGCCTTTGTTGAATGTCTGCTTTATGCGGTTTAATACACGGAGCTGAATGAAAGCCATTCTTTTACAGAAAACCGTGCCCTTAACCTCCGCCCGAGAGAATTTTGATATTCAGGTCACAAGGTCCTTAGCTGAGATACAGGCACTTGTACGAATAAACTGCCCTTTCCATTTCACAGAAATGGTACAACGTATCTTTAACATGTCTGATACAATGGATATAGTACACCTATTTAAGACAATAGGTTTTGGACTGTTAAGCACCTTTCAGACAGTCTTCGGATTGATTCCAGCCTTCATACACTCCGTATTTGGAAGCATTTTTGGAGGACTTCCACTAATCCTGTTACTAATAGCAGGTATCCTGATTGTAATTTTTCTGCTATGCAATGGATGTCCCAGTCACCAAGGAAATTGAAATAATGCTCTTGGAGCGCCGATACCATGATCGCATGGTACTCCATCTGGGCACACCTCACCTTCGTGAACTGAGCGAGTCTTGGTGCCTGTCATTTAGACCAGTCTGGATCAACTGTGTTCTGCCTGTCCTCCGATGCCTATTTTGCAGACAAGAATGCATGTTGCATCTCTGTCTAACACTTCCATCGGTTGCGCAACCAGACGTGGATGCTTTACTGGACCCGATAATGGTTGTGTTCTCAGCGTATTCCCATGTTGATGTCTGCATCCCTAGAGCCATCACAGGATGCTTCAGCCACTGTTGGAATGGATACCGGCTCCTCTACAAACACTCAGGCCTTGGGTTTCATACATATTTTTCCAGCATCAGCTGTGGGAAATACAGAAGATCATCTGTGCTCGATTGACCTGGTCTGTGAGGTGTTGCAGGGGCCGTCGTCTGTGATGGCAAGCAAAAGTGATGTTGCGTCTCCCAGCCAGGACACATAAACATTTGGCTCATCACGTGCTGGGAAACATTTGGCCTTTTTCAAAACAACCAAATTTGTAATTGTCAACAACTAACACTATTCTTTTTTTACTGAACAGCATGGCTTTCAGACATTCATAGTTGTTCGAACTATATATACGAACATATTTTAGTAAGGCGTCTACTGCTTAAAATACAATTTTAACATTTTTTAAAATATAATTTTTATGCACTATTTTATTAACTAAATAGTTGTTTGCGTACAATGCCTAGAAGTACATTAACATTTTAGTATGTTGTGCAGCCAGGTGAGAAGTAGATGTTATGTTTCATATAGGTACCCCAATATAGGCTCAGGTAGTAACCAAACCTTTCACCTATATTTCCCCTCGCATTACACTACATAACAGTTCTTGGGACTGACCTTTTACCTAGTTACGGTACTCCTTACAGGACGTGGGGTTTTCCCTGCAAACTAGCCTTATTCATTATGCATCAGGATTCTTGGAAACTCAGCAGGACTACCATCTCCTTTATAATAACTATGTATGAGGGTCATTCCTTCCGTCATCCTAAGTCCGACATGACACAGCAAGGTAGATCCCCTGAGGGTACCACTTTGGGTATATAAACACCACATCTTTGCTGAGGCAGGAAGAGGAGAAAAAGGACTTTCATGCTGACACACTGACTCAAGACACTGAGGTTCTTGCAAGCAGACAATCAAGCTCGCAGTGTTCTGACATCCCTTGTGGTGGTGTCCTCTCAAGACCACGATGGGGTCCCACAGTCTCTCACTTCAGATAATGGCATTCACTTTATCCTATAGGGATTCTTGGCTCCACACCTACATACAGGCTAGTAACTTTGCGGAACTCCGCTACGCTACCCGCCTCCTTCCCCATTATAAAAGGAAATTAAACATTATTCAAAAATTATTTCAAAACCATTTACCTGGCATGCGGTGTCCCCGGGCTGCCTTCCTCCTCTTCTTCGCCGTCTCGATATTCCTTGCGAGAAATGCACATGCACAGGCCAATACAATATCAGTTCTCTCATAGTCTGCCCATGTGACAAATCCTCTGTGCTGTCCCTAAAACATTTTTTTTTTTTTTAAAATTTTATGAACCATTAACTAAAAGGTTTTTAAACCTGTTCTCAAATTGAATTGATTTTGTCAAATTAAGCCTGCTTTGTACTTTTTATGCATATTATCAAACAGTCTCTTTTGCTGTTCGAAGTTTTAAATCAGCCCTTTCTAAGCATAAATGATTGACTGCTTGATCTGTACTTTTTACCACTATTTATTCATCCTATTTTCTTTAAATGCCGGCATATTTATGTTTATAATGCTTGTTTTTAAATATTCGAATAAAGGAGCCCATTAGGATGGCAGGCAGACTTTAGTCCGCCTGCCATTCTGGTGGTGCTGGGACTGGAAGCCATATGTGCGGCGGTCCCGCACCACTGATTAGGATGAGACCGCCACCGTGGCTGTCACATTCCGCATTTCCAACATTGTGGCCAAAATGGTGAAAAGGCATGTTGTGCGTTGTGCACTGCCATGTACAGCATGGCAGGCACCACGCGGAGCTTGCCACCATGTGCATGGCAATGTAGCGGGGTACCATAGGTACCCCCCCAAGTGCAGCGCCCCAGCCCCCTCACCATCCCAGGGGCCCGCAACAGGCCCCCAGAGTGAATTCCCGCCAGCCAATGCAGCGATGGAAAGGTCTTGATTCACACCCATCCTAATATGGATGGCGGTGTCTGGTAGGCACCGCCACCATATTAGTGCCAAGTCCGACCGGCCAGCAATCCTAACGATTGCTGACTGACTGAAAAGCAGCGGAAGCCCTTTGCGTCCACTGCGATACCCCCTGCCATGGTAACATGGCAGGGGGTAAATGAGGTTGCGATGGCAGGCAGGCGGTGGTGATCCGCCCACCATCATAATCACTCCCTTAGATTGATTGAAATACAGCTATGTTGATCTAAATAGCACACCATTCAACATTTCTATGAGATATTCATATCAAGATCAAGGAACAAGCAGGGACTGTGTGTATCCAACTTTTCAATGAGAAATGCACTGTCTGAAATCTCACCATGAGAATGTGCTAATAGCGCTGAAAAAACTAATATGATGCTCATCTATTTCATGTCTAGCTATTTTAGTTTTCATTTGTAAAACATATTAATACATGCATTTTTCCTGCGTCTGCTGAATTAAGGGCTTAGAGCACTCCTTGTGGTCATATTTGTTTTTGAAAATGTCCATATATTTTTATTTAATGTTTTATTTTGTAGGGTCGAATATCAACACAAAGTCCTCAGGACATCATTATAAATACATCAGTCGCCTAATTTAGAACCAACATTTGAATATTTCTTTACAGAGGAGTTTTATTAGTACACTGCACTGCCGTAGCTTAGATCCCGTTAGTGCAGTTTATCCAGTGGTTTATGAAGCAGAAAACTATGATATCGTAGCTCACTGCTGGCAAATCACCGTTTCTGTAACATAATTCATGGTATGTTCAGCAGATAAATGTTATGGCAATTAAATGGTGTTAATATCTCCTCGCAATGCTGTTTGCTAAGGAAACTACGTTATAGTCCCTTTCTGTAGGAAACTTTTCCATAATTAGGCCCTTGCACATAGCAGTTGATTAGAGTGAACGTTTCAGTTAGGGTTTCTATTAAAGTATGCACATGTAAATTATATTCCAGTTGAGAAATGCAATTTCATTACAAGACCGGAGGCTACCATTATGCATATTTCTTTTCATGCTAACTCCATGCAGCCACTTAGTAGCAGAACATAATAAAATAAACAGTTCTAGAACAGACCCCTCGTAATTTTTAATACTCGTGCACATAGGGTTGACTGCCTCTTTTAAATGTGGCTTCAAGCAGATAAGTACAACTTATTACTCCTTCTTCTTTAATGTGTGTTGTGTTTTACAGAATTGTTTGTTCGCCTCTGCTGCTATGACAGTAACTTCTGTTTAAATGTATTTACTGGGTTGCCATTTTATGGAAACCACCCCCTTCCCATTCTAATTTAAACCTAAAACTTGAGTGTTGTTAATATTTCGATCACTTGACAGCCTGAACTCCCTGAATCACACACTTTTCTTCTGCGGCGGCTACCTGAAGCGCGTCCCTTCAGAACTGGTAGCGGGGCAGTCCCCTTCCTCCTTCTTGAAACTGGGTAAATGAGCACACATTCGGGGAGCTACTGTGTGGCTTCTGTCGCCTAGCCTTTACCTCTGCTGCCTTCACAGCAGGAACGAGACCGGGTGGTGACCACTCTACGACCAGGGGCTCACATTAGTTTCTTCCAGATGCCCCCGTCAAAGGCACGTTGGAAAAAAGAGCTGAAGAAAGACCCTTGGCAACAACCTCAATGGCATTAGACGCTGTCGAGGTGACCAAGTAACATTGCTCAACGCTAACATGGCAACAATGACACCGCCTAGGCAGCACCTCCGCAACCAACCTGCTGACTAGGCAACATCTTAGAAAACAAAGCAGCTGATCATTTGAGAGATACCGTGATGCTAGGAAATTCCTGACAGTTACGCCTCGTGATCAGCTGCTGGACTACCCTATGTTCGTTACGATCACAAGTATTTAAAACCTGCATTTTCTGCATAATAATATTCATATTTACACTGTCCTTCCTACAAGACAACATTTATAAATATTTTCATATATATTTATCTATAAATATCAAAATAAGAGCAAACAGGAGGATATTCAACTTATTATTAACCTCATAAGACCCATCAATTCTGATGTAGAATCAGATGACACAGACATGACTACTTCTAACCTAAACAGTGAGGAGATAAAGTATTCAACAAGAAATGCACTCCTGCATGTGAGAAACATTGAACCAGGTATGTCAACCAAAAGGGCCTTAACTGATGAGGAAGATGGCATTATTTAGAGCCCAGAAGTGGAAGAAGGTGACTATAATAAAAAAGGGGGCACAAGACTAAATAAAACTAACAATATTGAAGTAATAACACCTATGAGCACATTTGGAGGTCCAAGCATCTCGACTATTATGGGAGGTCTAAGCACCTCAATCTATAAAGGAGATTAAAGCACCTCAAATTAAAAGGGAGGTCTACACACTTCAAAGGTATCAGGTGGCCTAAGCAGCACAACTTATAAAGGTGTCTGAAGCAGCACACTTAATCTAAGTGTTCCTCATGAAACACAAAACAACGACATAAAGGAACAAGGTGTAGACTTCATGGTCGAATACATCCTCGACCTAGATCAAGATGACATGGACTTTGCGACCACCCTATCACAGGAGGAATGCCCTTCATCCTACAAAGAAATTATAACCGACCAGCTAGGCAATGAGATGTTCTCCCCACACAATATTAGACATTGAAGGAGCACAGAACGGTGGCCTCAAAGCAACGTGGGTACATTTATAAAGAGGTGGATTAGAAATCCCCTAGAGAAAGAAACATGCAGTGTCCTAAGAGCAGAATGCTCCAGACCTGTCATCCAAGAGAAGGTCTGCCTAACACCTAACCTCAGCCTAGAACTGATCAAATTCCTATTAAACTTGGTATAGGAAAGGCGTGGAACGATCACTCAAGGCCTGTCAGGATTGCCTTCTCAATATACTAGGCCCGCTGGCAAGAATTGTCAACATGGTGGAAGAAAGCCACCTCAATGGCAAACTACTAGGCATAAACCTACTCAGGCACTGGAGCCAGAGTGCCCTGATCCTCCTAGAAATGCGAAGGCAGGCATAAATGAAGACCGACAGAGAGTAGTCCTTATTAAAATCAACCCAAAATTTGACTACATGTTGAACAAGAAGCCTTCAGCAAACCCCAAAGGTCTCTTATTTGAGAAGGACATGATAAAGACATTTGGTAAATACGTCACAACCTTTACAGCCCTCAACAGAGTGCAGAACATCATGAGACAAGTCTTCAACACCAGTGTTTTTGGACTGGCCTGAGGAAGGGGCCTTTATAAGGGTCAAGCCACCCAAAGGCTTTACGACAGACAGAGAGGCTTTGGTAGAGGTTACCCAGTGAGTAACCCCCTACCATTCTACGCCCAGAGAAGAAGATACTCCCGCTCAAGTAGATTCAGATCATGTGGACAAGGGAACAGCAGTTTCCAGAGTGAGTATCAGTATCCCTCATTCTTCTTCTTTTTCCCTGGGTAAGGTGGGAGGTTGACTCAAACTCGTTTCACTGGCTTGGAAAACAATTACACAAGACCCCTGGATCCTAGAAACCATTCAAGGCTTCAAAATAGATCTTTGGGATAACCCAGTACAAATGTAACCCCCAAGAGAGCTAATACTCACCACACAACAACCACAAATCGTGGAGGAAGAGGTAGTCTCCAAGTGACACAAAGACGCAATTTTAGAGGTCATGTGGGAATGCATTTCATTTTTAAGTACACTCTTCCTTGTAGAAAAAAAGGCAAGGGATGGAGACCAGTTATAAATCTCAGACAATTGAACAAATCCCTCATCTACATACATTTTAAGATGGAGGGAATCCAACTCCCAATAGACATGCTACTGGGGAAAGATTGGCTAGTGAAGTTGTTTCTGAAGAATGCCTACTTCACCATCCCGATGGCTCTAGAATTTTAACTCTACCCCCAATTCATATGGAGCAATCGCCATTTTTAATTTCAGGCCCTCCCCTTTGGCTTATCTACAGTCCCATGGTGTTTCACCAAAATATTAAGAGCCATTGCATCCTTCCTGAGGGAGAGAGGGACACGACTGATCGTTTATATCGATGACATACTCATTATGTCCCAAACCCACTCTCAGATTCTACAGGATCTAAATATAGTAGTATGTCTCATAGAGGGTTTAGGCTTCATAATAAACAAGGAATAATCTTTCCTGACTCCCTCCAAATTACTGGAATTCTTGGGATTCACGGTAGACACAGTAAAGGCCATTATCTTACTTCCCAAGAAGAAGATTACCAAAATACAGAAAGAAATAAGACTTGTACTAAAACAAGACCTCTTAACCCTAAGGGAACTTGCCAGACTCCTGGGTCTCCTACCATCCTCTATCCAAGCAATTTTTCTGGGACCTTTGTACAATCGGGCATTTTAGAGGATAAAGGCGAAAGCCTTATGAGCTGGACTATGGTATGGAGACAAAGTAACCCTAGATCATGAGGCTAAATCAGAACTGAGCTGGTAACTAGAGCACCTGGAAGCCTGGAATGGCAAAGCCATTTTCGGAAGTTCCCCAGAATATATCCTAGAATCAGAAACGACCCTTCATGGCTGGGGAGCTTGCCTGAACAACCAGAGCACGTAGGTGTATGGTCCTATGCACAGAGCTCACATCACATAAATTACTTAGAATTGATATCAGGGCTGTACGCCCTGATGAGCTTCAAACAATTCCTACCAGGCAGATCGGTCATTCTGAAAATGGACAATATATCAGCTGTGGCATACATAAATCGCAGGAGAACTACAAAATCCTCAGACCTGTCTAATCTAGCCAAAAGACTCTCGATGTTCTGTCTAGAACACAAGATAAGCCTGAAAGCAGAATACTTACCAGGGAAGATCAACATCACTGCAGATTGGAACTTGAGATTCCTGTTAGACCGCAGCGACTGGAAGCTCAATGAGAAACTCTTCAGAGTTCTCAATCATCTCTGGGGCCCTCTGGAAGTAGATCTGTTCACAAGTAGACTGACATTCCAACTAAAAAACTATTTCAGCTGGATACCAGGCCCGGGTGCTCGAGCAGTCAGTGCCTTTCGTTCAACCCCGGAAAGGAATTCAAGCCTACGCCTTGCCCCACGCCTGCTCCCTAGTACTAGTAACACCCTTCTGGCCGTCCCAGGCATGATTCCCGACAACCTTGGAATTAGCCTGCAACATTCCCTTACTACTACCAGCCGAGGAAGGCCTCTTAAGGGACATAGATGGAGGAGAACATCCCCTAGTCTAGACAGGGACTTTGAATCTTCTTGACTGGAAGGTGTCAGGAGATCAAACGAAGTCACAGGCCTTTCGAGAGGAGCTGTACTACCCCTCAGAGAATTATGGGCTCCGGGCACCCACTATAGATACAACAGCATTTGGAGAACAGGGTTAGCCTGGTGCTTGAAGAGGAACCTGGATCCCGTGGAGGCTCCAATTGTGCATGTAGTCAACATTTTAGTAGAACAACTTGAGAGGGTCCTTAGTTATAGATCAAATAATTATTACAGATCGGTAATTTCAGCAGGCAACGCTTTAATTAATGGGAAGACCATAGGTAAAAATGTTACGTGTAGAATTCTCAAAAGCATTTGCGACCCTGTGGGACGTTATACTAAAATTAGACTTACTCACAAATTGGCCTTATAACAGAAACCTAGATAAGAAGAGATTATAGATAAAACTCTGCCTAATCTCCTTTCGCCGAGTATCAGAGGTGAAAGCACTAGAGGTAAGTATTAGAGTTTATGACGCTTTTCGTGTCAAATTCGAAATTATCAGGAGAACTGTTCTCAAAAGCATATTATGATTTGATTAGTGCTTTGAAAAGACAACTTAAGTTACAGTTTAAGATGACAGCTTGTAGAGCTATTTATAAGCGAGAATTTGAAGATAGGAAGAGGGTGGTTCAGCAAGAGCCCTGGGATCAGCTGGGGAATGCTAGTGGCTTAGAAATGCATCCAGTTTCTCTCAACTGCCCCTTTTCTTCAATTCACTCAGGAAAACACTGTGTGCTCACATTGCTGCAGATAAAGGGGTTAGCCACCTCATATGGATATAGGGTTTTCCTGATGCATGTTATTTAGCCATGGCCCTCTTAGAGCACCATCAGATTCCATTTTACAGTTCGCTCCGAGGAGCTAACAAAGGCGAATAATGATGGCTCTGATAGGGTGCCAGTTGATTTGTTTCAAGCGGAAGGTGTGCCCTGGGCTCCACTCCATACTAATATCATTAAATCAGAAGTATTGAATGGTCTCCCCAATTCCTGGTCTCAATCTCTGATAGTACCTGTTTTTAAAAAGGGAGACAAGGCTGATCTGTGTTTTTTTTTTGGGCCTCATTTACGCCTTTCTACTAATGGTTCCACCCTGGAGTGTCCCAAACTTTATTCTCTGAAGAGAGGAACAAGAAGGGGATTCACACTTTTGTTTGATCTTAATCACCTTTGGATAGCGACAGCACTCCTCCTTTACTTCCAATACACACACAACCTCCACAAGCCCCACTGCTCAATGGAGGATGGTGCCAGCCGAGGTGGCGAGAGTCTTAATCATTGGACCCCAGATCTAAATTACTACTTGTTGCTCACACCAAAGTAAGAGGGGTGTCCAAAATTCATACCTCTTTTTCCCCTTATCTGAAATGTCCAGCCTGGCCACGCTCCTCACGGAATTTAACTAGCCAACACAACTTGGAGGGGACTGCGTTACCCATCGTTTGCAAATCTCTCTACGTGCCAGGAGTATGGCATAAAAAAACAGCTTTTCACTATTGTTAGTGACTGTAGTTTGCAGATCCAAACCTCCAAAAATAACCAATAAGACGCTTACTTTAAATTTGTAGGTTCAAAGTGTTAGTTAACACATTACTCACGGCCTCCCAGAATGGCTGGATCTTTGGACAGTGTACAAACATATGCAGATCATCTTCCTTCTTGCTTCCACATTTTGGACACGCCACCTCACCACGAGACCCAAATTTAGATAGCCTTTGGGGCCAGTAAGTCCTATGAATGGTAAAAAGATGGTTCCTCCTCAGGTATGCAGGTTTAACTATTTTGTATAGCATAGACAAAGATACTTGCCATTGACCCTCCAGCGTAGTCTCCGGCAAGCATCCTCCCCAAAGATTCTCCGGCAAGGTGAAAACCCCGTCCTGGATCTCTAACATCAGCCAATACCAGATCGCAATTTCTTTCTTTGGTACGACCCCCAACAGCAATTTCGCCTCAAGTACATTGGGTTCTCCTATTTTTATGTTTGCACCGTGATACCAACTTTGAATTTGAAGAAACTTAAATTTTGAAATACCTTGACCCATTTCCTGTATACATCATTCCCACGTAATCAGATGGCCTTCTTTGAATAGATGTTTCCATCTTAGTACACCAGCCTCTTTCAATGGCAGTGCCAATACATCCTTCCTCCATTCTGGAGAGCCCGGATCTTCTCATATGGGGATAAGCTGGCTGAAATATGGCAGTTGTATGACCTTTATAATTTAATACCACGTCTCAGCCATACCATACGCAGTCTGTTCCCTTCTCTTTCCTCAATATCACCTCAAACATTTTGCCAATCTCTGTCCCATAGCACAGGAAAAGAAAGCAAGAAGACACAGAATAAAAGTCAGTAGCAACCAGAAAAAAGCAAGATAGAGGTGATAAACGAGCAGTAAGAGGCATAATAGAGGTCAGAAATTAGCAGGAACAGGGATAATAACAGTGAGAAAGGAGCAAAAAGATGAAAAATAAAGGTCAACAACAAGCAAAAAAAGACGAGAAACAGACAGAAAGAGGGTGAATAAAGGTGAAACATGAACACAAAGAGGCAAAATAAATGTCAGAAACTGGCAGAAAGAGGCAAGATAAAGGTGAGAAACAAGCAGAAAGAAACAGAATAGCACAAAGAGGGATGATAAAGGTGAGAAATGAGCAAAAAGAGGAAAAATAGAGTTCAGCAATGAGCAGAAAGAGGCAACAAAAGGTGAGAAACGAGCAGAAAGAGGGTGAATAAATGTGAGAAATTAGCAGAAAGATGCATGATAAAGGTGAGAAATGAGCAGAAAGAGGCAAAATAAAGGCCAGAAATGATCAGAAAGAGGCAGAATGAAGTTCAGACGGGAGCAGAAAGAGGCAAAATAAAGGTCACAAAGGAGCTTGCTGAGAATTACTGAGATATGGTCGGAGGCCCAGCCCCCTGTTTCAATCCCTATGTACAGGGAACTCCTGGCGCACTATTGGTTGGGGGAAGAAGTCCCCTTGGCTGCAGAGGGTTGTTGGAAGCCAAGAACCCCAATTGTTGACACAAGTAAGTCCCTCACAGCAAGCTTGCTGAGTTTCTGTTGGAGTCCCCACCCCCTTTCTCAACCACTCTGCACAGGGGCCTCCTGATATACTACTGGTTGGGGGATGAAATCCTCTTGGCTGCTGAGGGTCATTGGGGGCTAAGAACCCCTATTGTTGACACAAGTAAGTCCCCCAGAGATGGATTGCTGAGGACCTGGGTCTCTTGTGAATGAGCGCACTCACGCTCAAATACGCTAACCTATGGCACAACAAAAGTTCTGCTCCATTACGGAGTTTTCTGGTAACCCCGATTTCTCTTTCGAATGCAGAGTTGCTGAATTCTGCAAATTCCATGACTGGAGCAGAATTGTAGGTCGATGCCTAGTTGCCATTGACAGACTCACTCAGAGACTCACACACTCACTCCCAGACCCTTTCAGACACTTACGGACCCACTCACAGACCAAATCTGATGCTCACACAACTACTCACAGACCCACTCAGGCATTCAAGCACCCACTCACTCACCTTCTCAGAAACTAACACACCCACTTACTTACCCATAGAGCCACTCACACACCCACTCTCAAAGGTTACAGGTTACAGTTAGGAAATGAAATGTAAAAAGTTTTCAAAATGTGCTGAAAAAACTAAAGTCACAGGTATGTTATAGTTAGGAAATGGAACTGAAAAACCAAAGGTTACAGGGATGTTATAGTTAGGCTCAAATTTCACTCATACTAAACCAGAGAAAATCAACAGTTGTAGTTATCTGAGATACCTATAACTTATCCCCCCGCAATGCACTGCTTATGACCTCACATATTACATCACTCGTCACATGGTCAGTGACCTTACCGATGACATAACTAATGAGATATCAAATGACATCAATGATTTAAAAAAAAAATGTAACCATATTTTATTGGCATTTAATCTTTAAGTGCACATACATCATATTATGACGAAAACTCTTCTAGAATGTATGAGGAGCGTTAGGTCTAATCCCATTCACAGGATCTTACAAGGCAACACCTTCAGAACAGCTAATAGAACCTAGAAAAAATACCCCACCTACCCCCCAGGGTTGCACTTGAACAAGTACTGCAGAGGTGCTGCAGAGTGGCAGCTGCTTGTACAAGTGAAGTTTTGCAGTCGTGTGAAGTTGAGGCCAGGGTCTCATGCGTTAAATTTGACGTCTCCCTGGACCATTGTCCAGAGCCGCGTCGGCCGCCCCAGGGGAGCCCACCTCCTCAACGTCTTCTTGGCCAGAGGCTATTAGTTCACCCACTAGGGTGTACAAGGCTTTGGCCTTGTCCATGGTACCAATCCCTCGGCTGGCTTCCCTAAACAAAACCTACTTTCAGCCCCCGCCCATCTCTCTGACTCTCTTCTCCAGGTGACAAACTGCGGTCCTCTCGGGGCCTTCAAATTCCTCGCTATCTCCCTCTTGGCTAGGACGTAAGCAAGGTCCTGAAACTTTCCTGTCACCCTGTTCTTAGCCGTGTGGGGAAACCATCCCAAGAGGAAGTGCTCTGACGTCTGTGGCAATGCTTTATCAATGAGGTCACCCACTATCTGTCATTTGTCTCCCTAGAAAGTCTGCCGCAGGGGGCAGTCCCAAAACATGTGGAGTATGTGTGCCTCCAACACCCCGCATCTTGGGCAGCCTGCTGATTCCACACCGAAGTATCGCCGAATGCAGGCCGGTGTCAGGTACGCTCTATGCAGCACATAATAGTTAATTAATTTAAAACTGGCGTTCTTTGATGCCTTTGGTGTACGTTCTAGTACTTTTTCCCAGTCCCTCTCTAGAATTGGCTTACCAAGGTCTTCCTCCCATTGTAGTTTCAGGTGTTCTAGTGGCCGCTGTGCATCCTTCTGTATGGCCTTGTTTAAACAGGACAACGTTTTAATCCTGCCCACCGAGAGCGCCACATATCTGCACCCCATCAGTGATCGTGGTTCTGTATCCCCTCCTCTCCAATGTAGTCTAATCTTGCGGGTCAAGGCCCTATGCTTTAGAAAGTGCCTCCCAGGGATGTCATATTTAACCTGCAGGTCCTCAAAGGGAATGAGTGCGGAGTCTCGGTACAGGTCCCCCATTTCTCTCACCCCTGCCTCCACCCAGTCTTCCAACCCTGTCCAGTGTTGTCCCTGTGGGAGGTAGCGCAACTGTGTCAGTGGTATGGCTGGTGAGTAGGGAGTCGCAGCGCCCACCTTCCTCAGGTATCTGGACCAACAGCATATTACCACCTTGGTGACCTGTGTGCCCTCCCTCTGCTGTAGGGTGCCGCAATGATGACAGTGCTACTCTCCGCCTTCCTGAGCACCAGATAATGGAAGTGATCATTGTGTCCAATTCCTTAAAGACTGTACATTTGATCCACACCGACAATGTCCCGAAGTAATACAGGAGGCGAGGCACCGTTATCATTTTTAGGACCGCCACTATCCCAGCAACGAAAAGCGGGAGTGTGCTTCAGAAAGCCAGACACAGTGCCGAATCGGGCCAGTATAGTGCGTGCCCCATGGTGTTCGCCCTCTGTATAACGCAAGAAGATCAGGAGGTCGTCCGCATATAGGGCTATTAGATGGTGGCCCGTTGATGTCTCCAGGTCCCTGTAATCTTGGCCACTCCTGGCTCTGCACGCCAATGGTTCCATGGCCAGAGCAAACAGGAGGGGGAAAAGGGGGCATCCTTGTCTCGTACCTCTCTTCACTCTCTGCAGAGGTCAAATGACTCTGCCAGTGCGCACTCGGGCTGTAGGGGCTGCGTACAGGAGCTGAACTCATTTTAGGAATCCTGCCCCAAGGCCCATTCTAGCAAGGACTGTATACAAATACTGCCACTCCAGGCTGTCAAAGGCCTTCTCTATGTCCACTGCGAGCACTGCTGCTTCCTGCTTATCATACCCCTCAGCATTCATTACCGCTAGTAGTAGTTGAATGTTAGTGGCAGTGTTCCGCCCTGGGATAAATCCCGCCTGTTCAGAGTGAACAAGATGAGGCATATGTGGCAGCAAACGGATCGCGAGGATCTTACTCAAGATTTTATAGTCCATGTTCAGCATGGACAACGGTCTGTAGGCCGTAAAGTCATGGGGTTCCTTCCCTAGTTTAGGAATGGGGATGATAAGGTCCTGCCTGGTGCTGCCCGGCAACCGCCCTATTTCATGGGCCTTGTGGTACATAGAGGTCAGGAGGGGGGTCAACTCCTCCACATATGTTGCAAAGAATTTGACTGGTAGTCCGTCGGTACCTGGCGTTTTATTACACGCCATTCCCTTAATAGCCCCCCGAATTTCCCGTTGGGTGATATCCCCCCCTAAGAGCTCCGCAATTTCAGGGGTCAGGCATATCAGAGGTAGATCAGTCAGGTAGTCACCCATATCTGCCTTCTCAGGTATATGTTTTGGCATATAGTGCAATATAGTAGCGTACAAAGACCTCGTTGATCTTACCCCGAGCAAAGTGTCTGATTCCCCGTTCGTCTTTTATTTCTACTAGAGGAGGATCCCGGCGCCCCGGATTTGTCAGCCATGCAAGGAGTGAACCAGACTTGTCCCTTTCAGCATGGGTGCGCTCCAGGTACTTTTTATAGTCCAAACTCCTGAGCCTCTCTGTTTGCCTCGCTGTCTCTTCTTTGGCATCCAGTAGTGCCCGTTGGAGTTCCGGATGTCCCGGACTCCAACGTTCTACTTCCCGGAGAGCCGACTCTGCCCCTCCACCTCCCTCATGAGAACCTTACTGACTCCTGTGGCACGTGTAATGCAATGGCCTTTTAGGACCACCTTAAAAGTGTTGTATTGTTGGGTAAGGGATGCCGCCGTCCAAGTGTTAAGTCTGAAAAAGTCCACTATCTCCCCCCTGATATCTTCTCTAAAGACCTGATCTTCCAATGTATCTGGTCGAAGCCGCCATGTGGGAATCGCCTAAGCGTGGGCGTAAAATCGGTTTCATTCGCGGAATTTGCGGATTTTTGGCAAATTCGCGGTCCGCGAATCGCTTGAATTTGCCCAAAAATCCGCAAATTCGCAAGCTGTGGATTTTTTTGCTTGGTCGCGCTTGAAAAATACAATATCGCGCGCGCGGCGTTGACTTACCGTGATCCGCCGAGTTCTTTTTTTCCCGGTTTGAGTGTGCTGCGCCATTTTGGATCTTGCTGCGTGATCGCGCGAGAGTTTTTTTAACGCAATTACGTCATTGCGGCTCGCCATCTTGCACACCTAGAGTTTGACAACTCGAGTACGTCATAAGGGCCCGCGATTACGCTTTGCGGGAGTAAACAATGCCGAACACGTAGATGCGGCGCGCAGCTGACTTCCGGCGGGAGATTTGAAGAGCTCGCTTTCCCGAAATTGCAAAAATTGCAATTCTGCACAAGAAATCCACCGCAGGAAGCATAAACCTTCTGAAAATGATGATTTTTATCAGAATAACTCCTCATATTGACATTTGGCTGCACTTTTTGGTGCAAGGAGTCCATTTTTGGGGAGGGGTGGGAGGAAGGAAGTGCCCCAGAATCTCCAACTTCCTGTTCCTGTCCAGCAGGCTCCTCCCAGTGCTTTGTCCATGTCCCGGTCACTTTTGATTTGGATCTGGAGCTGGAAGGATTACTTTTTGTGGCTACTCCTGGATATTTGTATTTGAGGACTTTTTGGACTTTGGAGTTTGGATCACTTTTGGACTTGAGATTTTACAAGTAAGTTGGTGTTGTTTCTTTGGTGCATTGCAGTTGCTGCAACTACAGTTTTAAAACTTTTTTCACAAGTTTAAAACAATATATATTATGGGTAGCCATAGAATCCAGTAGGCCCAGGGTGAGTAATGGGTGCATGATACAACTGTTTCTGTGATTTGTTTTTTAACTTAATTCTCATTTATGTCATGGAATTTTAGCTCACTGTTATATGTTGATTTTTATTTTTTTATTTTGGGGTGCCTGTAAAGCCTCACTTAGCCAGTAGGCCCAGGGGTAGTGAGTGGTGCATGTACCAAGTCTTTCTGTGGGGTGTCTTGAATTTAAACATTTTGAGGGCATGGATGGCATTGGATTGTGGTGATTTTTGTGTGTTTTTCGTCTTTTTGGGGTGTTGTTGGGGGCCTGGCCATGTGGGTGGAGGCCATTTTGAGGCCTGGTACAGGCAGGGCCTGGCCATGTGGTGGGGGTCAAGGGACCATTTTGAAGCCAGGCAGTTTGCTCAGGCCTGCACCCAGTTTGCCTTGCTTTCAACCATTATGCCCAGGGGTAGTCAGTGGTGCATGGACCAAGTCTTTCTGTGGGGTGTCTTGAATTTAAACATCATTGAGGGCATGGATGGCATTGGATTGTAGTGTTTTTTGTGTGTTTTTCGACTTTTTGGGGTGTTGTTGGGGCCTGGCCATGTGGGTGGGGGCCATTTTGAGGCCTGGTACAGGCAGGGCCTGGCCATGTGGTGGGGGTCAAGGGGCCATTTTGAAGCCAGGCAGTGTGTTCAGGCCTGCACCAAGTTTGCCTTGCTTTCAACCATTATGCCCAGGGGTAGTCAGTGGTGCATAGACCTAGTCTTTCTGTGGGGTGTCTTGACTTTAAACATCATTGAGGGCATGGATGGCATTGGATTGTGGTGATTTTTGTGTGTTTTTCGACTTTCTAGGGTGTTGTTGGTGCCTGGCCATGTGGGTGGGGGCCATTTTGAGGCCTGGTACAGGCAGGGCCTGGCCATGTGGTGGGGGTCAAGGGGCCATTTTGAAGCCAGGCACTGTGCTCAGCCCTGCACCCAGTTTGCCTTGCTTTCACCCATTACGCCCAAGGGTAGTCAGTGGTGCATGGACCTAGTTTTTCTGTGGGGTGTCTTGAATTTAAACATCATTGAGGGCATGGATGGCATTGGATTGTCCTGATTTTGGTGTGTTTTTCGACTTTTTGGGGTGTTGTTGGGGCCTGGCCATGTGGGTGGGGGCCATTTTGAGGCCTGGTACAGGCAGGGCCTGGCCATGTGGTGGGGGTCAAGGGGCCATTTTGAAGCCAGGCAGTGTGTTCAGGCCTGCACCCAGTTTGCCTTGCTTTCAACCATTATGCCCAGGGGCAGTCAGTGGTGCATGGACCTAGTCTTTCTGCGGGGTGTCTTGACTTTAAACATCATTGAGGGCATGGATGGCATTGGATTGCGGTGATTTTTGTGTGTTTTTCGACTTTCTGGGGTGTTGTTGGGGCCTGGCCATGTGGATGGGGGACATTTTGAGGCCTGGCACAGGCAGGGCCTGGCCATGTGGTGGGGGTCAAGGGGCCATTTTGAAGCCAGGCACTGTGCTCAGCCCTGCACCCAGTTTGCCTTGCTTTCACCCATTATGCCCAATGGTAGTCAGTGGTGCATGGACCTAGTCTTTCTGTGGGGTGTCCTGAATTTAAACATCATTGAGGGCATGGATGGCATTGGATTGTGGTGATTGTTGTGTGTTTTTCGACTTTTTGGGTGTTGTTGTGGCCTGGCCATGTGGGTGGGGGCCATTTTGAGGCCTGGTCCAGGCAGGGCCTGGCCATGTGGCTGGGGGTCAAGGGGCCCTTTTGAAGCCAGGCAGTGTGCTCAGGCCTGCACCCAGTTTGCATTGCTTTCTTCCATTAATCCCAGGGGTAGTGAGTGGTGCATGGACCAAGTCTTTCTGTGGGGTGTCTTGAATTTAAACATCATTGAGGGCATGTATGGCATTGGATTGTGGTAATTTTTGTGTGTTTTTCGACTTTTTGGGGTGTTGTTGGGGCCTGGCCATGTGGGTGGGGGCCATTTTGAGGCCTGGTACAGGCAGGGCCTGGCCATGTGGTGGGGGTCAAGGGGCCATTTTGAAGCCAGGAAGTGTGCTCAGGTCTGCACCCAGTTTACCTTGCTTTCACCCATTATGCCCAGGGGTAGTCAGTGGTGCATGGACCTAGTCTTTCTGTGGGGTGTCTTGAATTTAAACATCATTGAGGGCATGGATGGCATTGGATTGTGGTGATTTTTGTGTGTTTTTCGACTCTTTGGGGTGTTGTTGGGGCCTGGCCATGTGGGTGGGGGCCATTTTGAGGCCTGGTCCAGGCAGGGCCTGGCCATGTGGCTGAGGGTCAGGGGGCCCTTTTGAAGCCAGGCAGTGTGCTCAGGCCTGTACCCAGTTTGCCTTGCTTTCTTCCATTAGGCCCAGGGGTAGTGAGTGGTGCATGGACCAAGTCTTTCTGTGGGGTGTATTGAATTTAAACATCATTGAGGGCATGGATGGCATTGGATTGTGGTGATTTTTGTGTGTGTGTGTTTTTTGACTTTTTGGGGTGTTGTTGGGGCATGGCCATGTGGGTGGGGGCCATTTTGAGGCCTGGTCCAGGCAGGGCCTGGCCACGTGACTGGGGGACAAGGGGCCATTTTGAAGCCAGGCAGTGTGCTTTGAGCCATAGGCCTGCACCCAGCCTGCCCTGCTTTCACCCATTATGTCCAGGGGTAGTGAGAGGTGCATGTACCAAGTCTTTCTGTGGGGTGTCTTGAATTTAAACATCATTGAGGGCATGGATGGCATTGGATTGTGGTATTTTTTGTGTGTTTTTGACTTTTTGGGGTGGTGTTTGGGCCTGGCCATGTGGGTGGGGGTCAAGGGCCCGTTTTGAAGCCAGGCAGTGTGCTCAGGCCTGCACCCAGTTTGCCTTGCTTTCTTCCATTAGGCCCAGGGGTAGTGAGTGGTGCATGGACCAAGTCT
Organism: Lissotriton helveticus; assembly: GCF_964261635.1. NCBI lineage: Eukaryota > Metazoa > Chordata > Amphibia > Caudata > Salamandridae > Lissotriton > Lissotriton helveticus. The sequence goes on from NC_136061.1 coordinate 751,180,223, forward strand.
TTCTGTGGGGTGTCTTGAATTTAAACATCATTGAGGGCATGGATGGCATTGGATTGTGGTGATTTTTGTGTGTTTTTCGACTTTTTGGGGTGTTTAACTGATGTTCCTCTGGCTTCCATTGCTTTTAGGTGCACAAGAGAACCACCAGTACCAGTAAGAAGTCCTGCAGCGGTGTGTGCAGCACAACATCTCATGACGTCACGTGTGGCCACAGACAAGACTACTCTGCAACTCGTGCAACTGCGGCCTACTGTTCTGACATCTGAAGAAGATGGGCCCAAAGAAAGGTGGCCGTAGCGCCTCAGCAAAAAAAGTTGCCAGTGCCACTGCCAGTAAGAAGGAGCAGAAGAAGCAAGTGGCACCACCTACCAAGGAGACTGGTGTACCCACCGACACCTTTTTTGGGGAAAAAAAACTACGCCTGCAACAGCAGCGGTGTCCGCCGGGGACCAAGCTGGAAGCAGCAACTCCGCTTCATTGGGCTCAGTGCCACCACGCCAAGTTAGGTCCAAGGCCATGAGTGCTGCTGCGGCAGCCACTTTGGTTGTTCAATCACCATCGACCAGTGATGTTGGCTCATCACAAAAAATAACATCCAATCAACGCTGGGTGTAACTCAGCTGACGAGTGTTCAACAACCACAGCCGCAACGACAACCACAGGTGCAACTAGTATAAGCACAAGTACATGGGCAAGGAGAGGCGCAAGGAGAGGCGCAAGGAGAGGCGCAAGCAGATGAGCAAGGAGAGGCGCATGGAGAGGTGCATGGAGAGGTGCAACTAGAGGTTCATGGAGCGGCACAACTGCCTACAAAGCTTGTTCCTCCAGAAGTAGGAGCACATCAGGAAATTGATATTCAAGCGGAGGTATCATCCAAGGAAGCCACTCCTCCTGAGGATGATCCATTGTCTTCCAGATCCCCAGCAAGAAAAAGGTCAAGGAGGGCTACTACTACTACAAGTTCTTCTTCAAGCCCCCTTCATTCTGATGACCTTGATCCTGATTGGAACCCACAAATTCAGTCTGAGAGTGAGGCACGCCATGAGCCGACAAAAGTAGCTAAGCCTAAAAGGAAGGTTCCCGCAAGGCTTCGACTTATGTGTGATGCCGACGAACAAGAAGTGGTGTCTTCTGCTGCTGATGAACAGTCTGACGACGACCCACTCATCGCAGACGTCACTCCAGCCCCAGCGGGCATGCAGCAGACAGACATTTTCACGTGATCCCGAATGGCTGCTGAGCGGGATGTGGGCGCCGTGGCACTGGTACCACCACCAACGCAGTTAACTACAACATCCAACACGACCTACAGCTTCCATCTTTTTTAGTCAGAAGGGCCGACAGGGACCTCCATCCAGCTCGACCTCCATTGGCATTTTAAATTGGCACAATTTAAACTGAGGCCTAGCAGTATTGCGTGTTTTTGGGGGGCTGTTTTGGGGTGTTCTATATTTGTGGGGGGGTCTGGGAGCACTGCTGGGATAGTCTAATTTTGATTGCGAGTGGTTTCAAGAAAATCCATGTTGGGAAAGGGGAGTCAGGGCCTAGCTGCAGAGCGCGTTTGGACTGAATTGAAGCCAGGTAGGCCCTAAATTTTCTAAGTGTGAGTTTTTGCATTTTTGCTTTTGGCCTGTTTGGGGGTGTTCTACTTTTTTGCGGCCTTCCCCCCCCAGCTCCTCCTGGTGGCGCAGCCGCAACCACCCCTAGAGTGGAGCCCTCCGCACTGCTGGCCCCGGCACTGGTGGTCATCTGTGCCACATCAGATGTTGTGACGTCTAGAAAAAACATGTCATATTTTCAGATGCCATACACAACCCCCTATTTCGTCTCGTAATGGAAGAAAATGTTACATAACACATTTTTTATTACTGGGATTGAAAAAAAGTAAAGGTTTTGGGGAGGGTGTTAAATTTGTATATGCTTATTCCATTAAATGCTACACTTCTTAGGACAACTGATGAATGCTTGCCTAACGTGCACCATTTTTCTAATTACAGAAAGAAGATTACATTGCCCTTCTGCCAACAGGACAATTCACCAAGTACTAGTAAGTCATCACCAGCAGCACTTTAAGTACTTTAAAGAAGGTGGGGGATCCCGCACAGTTATTCTAATAATTTCATGTGTCTGTTAACTATTACGTTAAAGTAATTTGATTCATGGGAATGTTGTTTAAACTTTAACGTCATCTATCAGCAGTGTCGCTCCGAATGGTATGCTATTAAAAATATAGAAATATTTTTTTCATTTCTTAATTGAAAATAAAACTTTAAAACTAACAAACACTGTGTGGTTTTTGTTCACGAGTGAGTGAGCGGAAGGGTTTGAACTACTGCACTTGGCAGTCATGTTTCAGTGACTCAGATAGGCCGGGACTCGGCGGTAGTCTTCTTCTGTTCTTCTGGGTCATCAAATCATTGGTCAGACACACTAGATAGTCGGTTAGGGGATTGGGGGTTCAACTTCTGTTCGGACTGAGGTATGTGGAAAGTCGAACTGCACCTATCATCAATAATGTCCTATTTCTCTTGTCCATACTTCTTTATGTGCAGAATAGTCCCTGAAACACTAGCGGTATGGTTTGTGCTCCTAGCAAATCAAAAAGGCAACTGCTACCTTTTTCTTGGTGTAAACATTGACATTTTGTTGTTGGAAATTGTCAAAGCACTTACATTAAGAAGACTGGAATAGACAGCAAGGGCAACCCAGATGACTTCACTCAGTGCCTAGAGCTATTGCTGGATCAGAGTTTTGTTTAACACCGTTTGCCGACTGGGCAAGCTTAGCTACCTACACAGACCGACTCATAATCGTAAATAGTAGTAGCACAGAGAGTGATGGTAGAGGCAGGATAAGAATGTAGAAAGTAGTCTAGATTTGAAGAAGATCAAAGACTATTTTGTAAAAAATAAAATTAGGAAACAGTTTGTTATTAGTAAGAGCTGTAAAAGTTAGGGAAGTAGAAGTATTAATATAACAATAGAACAACTTACTGAGGCCAGCAGAAGAGCCTGCAAGGGACCGATCCTGTGACTGTCCACCTTCTTCCACCAGAGTCTCAATGGTGCTAGTCGCCTTGCCCCAGGAAGGTGCTGATGATCATGAAATAAAGAAACACAACATGGATGATTGTTTTTTTGAAATGTTTGATTTCTTTGACCACAATCTAAAATTATATCGGGGAAACAAATTAGCAACAATTGCACTACGTGTATTGACCTATCTGATCTGGTCAACTAGGAGGATACTACTAGTACAGTATTGCTGGATTCGCAGACCGTCTACTTGGAAAGTTATGTAAATCACTAACTAAACCAACAGCAAAAAGGTTCTACTACGACTGGCAGCACTCAGCAGCACGCGACGTGACAGACACAGTCCGTCAACATGATTGCAGAGCACTAAAAAATGTCCTACTACTACTAATAACAAGTCATAATATACTCAACCTATCAATCCATCACTATCTCGTCTTCTTAGTGGCAGTGGGGGTACAAAGGAAGGACTAGACTTGAGTCTCTAGTCTCTCTAGCATTACGCAGTTTTGTAAAGTACTACACTCATACATATTCTCAGGCCAAATGAGCACAAAGTTGCAAACAAGTAAGCATAGTAGCAACGCCACTGAGGAGGCGAGCACCTGCAATCACAGAAGCTATTTAAACACTATTTTACCTGCAATGTAATCAAATAGGCAGCATTCTTGCTCTTCGGGAAAAACATATATTAGCAATATAAAACAGAGCAGAATAATACAAAGTAGTTATTAAATAGCTACTCACCAAGGCCAGGGATCTCCACACCTAGCAGGTGGAGCAGGTCCTGCTCCCAGTCGAGGACGTCGGCCCACCGGTGCGTCGCTTGGTCATAGGTGTGCCTGACCCCCGACTCCCTCCGCATGGCCCGGCACACCTTATCCCACCGCTGGCGACGCTCCCGGAGGCCATAGCCTTGACCGGGCCTGCCCCCTGCTGCCACAGTCTTAGGGAGGTGGCGCAGAACAAAAAATATCAGGGCGGCCACCTCCACCGCGGTAAAAACCTCCCTGGCCACTACATCCACTTCCCTCAAACGCCCGCAAGGGAGTCGGCTACGGGGTGCGGGACCCTTCCCCTTTGATTTGCCGGCTCCCTTTGCCATGGTCCCGGCCGAAAGAAGGAAAGAATAGTGGAAATAAATAAATAAAAGAGAGAGCTAAACAAAAAAAGTAGTTATTAAAGTAACAAAAAGTTGAAGAAAACACAAAATATAGATCTAGACAAATAGAGAGATAGATAACGAGCAAAAAAGAGCAAAAAAAGTTCAAAGAAACAAGGGATTGGAAAGATTACAAGAGGATAGAAAAGCCAGGCCCAGAACCATAGCAATGAATGAAAAACAAGATGGCCGTGCCCATTGAGGACTGCGTGGGTAAGTTTGCGCGATATTTCTCCCGCGAGCACGCAAAAACACGCGCAAACTCGTAATAGCGCGCCGCACACAACGCGAGATTGCCAATAGCGCCCGGAAACGGAAATACGCAACACGCACAAGATGGCTGCGCCCATGTACGACCGCATGGGCAACTTCGCGGTCTGTGCGCTGAAAGCGGTCTGCGAATACGCAAAAAATCCAGCGAACACGCAAAAAAATAGCAAATTCGCACGAATTCGCGGATTATGCGGATCGCGAAATCGTTTTCACATGAATTTGCATACCGCGAATTTGCGCCTTTCGCCCATACTTAGAATCGCCATCGGCAGGTGCGCTCACCTCAGGTCTGAAATGGTGCGTGCTAAATATTCTGCTGACGTTACTTGTTGGTGAGCATCCACCGAGCAAAATAAGGCATCCAAATGGGCGTTCACCTCATGGACCACTGAAAAATAGAAGTAGTATTTGGTTTGCCGATTCAGGGTGCCCCATGTGTCTAGCAGGCCCCAGCTCTGTCTCCAGGTGGTGAACGCATGGGAAGCGTGTGCTGCCTGGGAGGCTGGCAGCGGGGGATGAGACCGGTCGAGAAGTACGTAGTCTACACTGTTGAAGTCGCCCCCCACTATCACTGTACCTGCAAGATATTGTGCTAATTTGTGGCTGAGTGCCGGAGAGAATGCTGACTGACCGACATTAGGGGCGTATACACTGATTAAGGTAATGTCCCGGCCCTCCAGCCTTCCCTTGATTGCCACATAGCAGCTCTCCGGATCAGCTACTGAATGGAGCAATTGGAACGGCACCCCCTCTTGGATCCACACTAGCGCCCCTCGTGCGTAGGCTGAATAGAGTAGAAGAGCTGCCCTCTCTGCCTTTTGTGCAATGCCTTCCCCTCCTTTTGGGTGAGGTGTGTTTCTTGGGGAAGAGCTATCTGGGCTCCTCGCTGTTTAATACATGAGAGGACTTTATGGCATTTTGACATAGTGTACATGCCCCTGATATTCCAGGTCATGCATTTGTAATTCGGTGGTCAGCCATGAACGAGTAGTACTCTGTTCCAAACCCTTCTTAGGCTGGACAGCACCCACTGTATCCATCTCTGTGCTGAGCCCCCATAACATCCTACATTTTTCAACCCAGTGTTTCCCCCAACCCAACAACAAACTCACCTCTGAACTCCCACTCCCCGGGATAAGTAGGAAAAAACAATCCCCCATCCAAACCAGTTTATAAAGTCTACAAATGACTGCTTGTAGGGTGGTCAGTCAGTCCCAGAGGGTGGCCAGCTGGTGAAGCTCACCCGTCTCTGCCGCGGCATCTTCTTAACAATGTCAGAGAACCACCCTACAGCAGTCTTCCCTCTTGTACCCCTGTACCTAAATGCAGCCGTAGGAGCAGCCCCTAGTGAGCAAGTTCTGCACCTTCCAGGTCGCCATTGTGCACCACACCACTAAATGATGCCATCTGCAGTCTGCTATGTTACAATCGGGAGTGGCTCACTCCGTGCCTCAGAGTCACTGGACCCACCCTCCGAATCAGTGTCCGCCTCATTTCCCCTGTCCTCCGGCTGGTATTGGCTCTACACCCCACCGCTAATCCGAGCCACCACCTGCATCGCGATCAAGCTGTTCGAGTTGTGTCTCCTCCTGTGAAGGCGCCGGGGTCTCTGTCCCAATTCTATGATTCCTGGGTCGGTGTCCTCGGCGTCCCCCTTTCGGCAGGTTCCATGGCCGCTCTGCACCACCATGGCTGTCTAACCAGTCAGACGCCCCTGAGGGGTTCCGAAGAACTCCGTGCCTCCAGCCATCACAACTCGCAGCATATCCAGGTATTGCATCATGTATTTGTAATCCAGTTGCCGCAGCCTCTGTTTCACCTCCCGGTTGGAGCCCCACTGTCGTAGCACTTCCAGCGAAAAATCCGGAAAGATGCGCACCATGGAATTGTACACTCGCGTGTCGCCCTCTATGTGTGCATGGGTCAAAATGTGGTCCCTGACCCTGTCCCTGTAGAGTAGGAGTTTTGCTATCACCACTCTTGGCAGGGTGCCTGGCAAGGGTGGTTTCGCTGGGACGCGGTGTGCTCTTCCCAGGGGAATAAAGTTTGACAGCCCGTTTGTCGCTATCTCTTCTCTGATCCATTTTTCAAGATAATCGGTCATGCTGCGGCCTTCAATTTTTTCCGGCAGGCCCACGATCCTCAGGTTGCTTCTGCGTGACCTGTTTTCGGCATCTTCAGCTCTTATTTCAATGTTCGCACCTATGCCTCTTACAGGGCCATTCGCTGCTTCACGTCAGTGAGCGCCGACAAGGCCTCAGCAAGTTCTCCCACAGTTGATTTGACTTGGTCTGCCAATTTCTTGAGGTTGTGTCTGAGCAAACCCATGCCTGTGCTCAATAAGTCAATCTTGTTTTCCAGGTGCTTACTGGATGTGGTGATAACCTGCATTATGTCCTGTAGCGTGGGGGCTGCAGGGTGTTCCTCTTGCTGCTAGGCCTTTCAAGTTTCTCCTGCAGGCGCATTCATGGTGGGATCCTCTTCTTCTGGTGCTTCCCCATGGTGTCTTCACGCCCCGGGTTACCTCTGGTGCTGCGCGTACTCATGGGGCACTCCAAATCGGTCTCACCGGATGTGTGCTTGTCATTTTCAGCAGGCCCCCCTAGTTATACCAGCCTGGTAGGGCGATGGCGTCAACGGATGCCGTGCAGTGTGCCCAGAGTCGCCAAACCGGATGCAGGGCCCGCTCCAGGCTTCCCCCACTCGCCGCCCACGGAGTCCGCTGTCACCAGTAGGTTCCGGGCCCCTCAGGAGCTCTCGCCTGCTCCAGGTCCTGGACAGGAGCCCTCAGCACTTCTCAGCAGAGCGTGTTTAGGCACACGGGCCCACCAGGGGCCTAGTCCGCTCGTCGTATGTCGCTCTCCAGTCCCACACCCTGCAAGTCGCACAGGAGGAAGGGAGGTAAAGCCTCGTCACATCCACCTGTGGCACCCTTGGGTAGCTGGTGCCTGCCCCAGCTTTGTCCCTATCTGGGCTCACCTTCTCATCGCGCCACATGCACTGCAGCGCACGCTTCAAGCACCAGGCTTGGGGGGGGGGTCCCACCAGCGTTGCAGCTCCCCGTCAGGTTGTGGGCCCTATGGGGCCTATCTAAAGTCCCTCAGCAGCAGCTCATCACAGCACTCAGATCTACACAGCTCAGGTGGATCTGTGCTAATCAAGGTGCCCAAGGCTCTTCTATCGCCGTCTGTGCTGCCATCTTACCTCCACTGGCATGGCATCCGGTCTCCCAAGTGCCGGTATGTAGGGGGCATCTCCTGGGCAAACTAGTCTGTGTGGGTCACACATCGCTGAGGGCAAAAGAAGCGGCACTTCAGCGCTCAAGCCTCACCCAATGTGGGGGGCAGCTAGCGCTTGTCCCGTCACCTTTAAATCCCGCTTGGCGCCACCATTTTAATTCCACACTCGCCGCGGTCAAATGTCAGTGGTTTACGGCCGCGGAGGAAGCTCGTTTCATGACTTGGGCAGCCCCCCCTCGGTCCCAGGTATGGGGGTATGCCATGGGGTGTCTCGGGGGTTCAGGATGTTAGGTGATGGCTGCTGGCCGACAGGAGCTCATGGTGCGTGCTGCTCACTCCACCGGTGCCAAGCCACGGCCCATCAAATGACATCAATGATGTCATCTTCCTCAGAACAAATCACATACCAACTCACACCCCCATATAATCTCTCATACACCCACTCCCATTCCCTCACAGCCCCTTACATACCCATTCACAGACCCATACAAGTACTTACACCACTACTCAGTCATCCATAGAGCCACTCACACAACCACTCACTCTCCCATAATAAAACTACTCCCGTAACCAGTCACCTATCCCTACAGCCACCCACAGAGTCACATATTCACCCAAACAGCTACTCATATATTTACCTATGCATCCATTTACACAACCACTCACTCATCCATATAGCCTCTCAACACAGCTACTCACTCACCCATACAAGCACTCGCACACTCCCTCACACACCCACACAACCACTTACATAACCATTTATACATCCATACAAGCACTCACACATCTGCTCCCTCACCCATACATCCATTCATTTATATACGCCCTTTACAATACAGCCATTCATACACAAACTCATTTAACCTAACAAGCACTCACTCACCCATACAGTCACTCATTTGCACACCCAGTCACTCACTCATACAGCCATTCGGACATCCATTCAGTCACCCATGTAGTCACTTACACATTGACTCACTCACCCATACAGCCATTCGCACAGCCACTCACCCATACAGCCATTTACCACCCACTCACTGACCAACATAGTCACTCCCACAACCACCCACTCACCCACACAGCTACTCACATACCTGCTTATATACTCATACAGCCACTCAAACACCCACTCACACCCCACACCTGGCTTTACAACTTTAGCAGTAAGATTATTGGGACATTGCACTTTCAAAAATGGCTGCCATGGTTTTGTATTGCTTGCCTTGCACGTACTGGGTGTTAGTCCTTTGTTTATGGTTAACATTGTATAAATACAATCACTGTGTGTCACAGATTTTGAAACATGATCAAGCCGCAAGGTGAAACGCATTGTTACCTGCCATTAAACACATTTTTGCATGAGCAACTTCTGTGTCCGAATACGTCTGTTGAAAAATGGAACAAAGGTGGAATATGTCGGTCTGCCAGTAGCCCTAACTCGGACCGCCCATGAGCCAGCCAGGCAATTTCCTGTAACTCCTGTAACCGGAGATACTGTATGTTGTTTGCAACGCGGAGCCAAGGCTGACTCCCCCGGAGTGGCATTTTCGCCGGTATTTGTGAAATTTTCAAGAGCAACCAAGAACACACAAGCGGATCAGCACAATACGGCGATATTTTGGAATCTGTTGGTGGTATGAGCAGAGGCGATGTGGACGAGGTTGACCGAAAAAGCCAGGGGTGGTACTGGATCTTTTTTCGGGATCCTGGATGCACCGGTGGTGGGTACGGTCTGCTAGGCGCCACTCGCTGCGTATTTCCCCAACTGCCACGGGGTCTTTGGGAGCCGGTTCAAACGGAGAGGGGACGGCATTAGTTGCAATAAGGCACATTGTGTTTTGTAAAAATATATAATGATGGCAGCGCTGGATACCATGAGAAAAGCGACCGCAGACAAATTATTTTTTATGCAAGGAGGTGTTGCTGCCAACTCAGATGCCCTGGCAACCAATACTAATGGTGAAACGAAAGTACAGACACTTCTTGGCCAACTTGATAAATTGCCCAGGAAAGAACTCGCAAAATGGTGGGAGGCGGAGTCACTCCAAAGATACATCGAGGTAGGGAGATTACCTCGGGGTCTTAGGATATTTACCATTCCGACCTTTGAGGACCCCAACCCTGAGATGCTTGAAGAATGGTCCAATAATTCGGCATCATGCTCCATGACAATGATGCGCATCTTAGTGAAATATGCCATCAAGAACAGGAGCAAACTATTGGGACAGATCGATCTCCTATTAACAGAATTAGGCCAATTAACGCCTAAGGAAACATTGTATGAGCATATGAAACAGCTAAATGTAAAGATGTTGAAGCTTGAGGAGGAAATAACTATGAACAAACAACGCAAATTCCTAAGAGATTAAAAAGATTACCAATCAGGCCGAACACTCACTTTCTATCGCAAGTATGACCATCTTTTCGAAAAAACAGGAGAGATGAGTTCTACAATTTCCACAAGACCAGTTATGGTGGAAGTAAGTGAGAGCGATGTATCTGATAGCAGCCTACCCGATGTTTCAACTGTGGGTCTTAAATCAAGAGACAAATATGGAACCACAAAAGAAAAAGAGCAATTTTTGATTACAATTCCAAGTGATGAGCCAAGGACGGACAGAATTCCATCAAGAGCAAGGGAATCAAAGGGGAAGGGGCAGAGGCGGACGAGGTCGAGCAAGAGGAACAAACAAGCCAAAGTTAGGAGACAGAAAAGAAGAGAAATTGCCCATGGGAATGCTAACAAGGGGCAGGAATACCAAAGCATGACGGTGATTAACCTCTCACTAAGCGTTCTCTCTCCTATAGAAACTGAGGTCCTTGCACAAGGCCTGTCGTTTTGACCCTCAATGAATTTAAACTACACGCAGACAAGAATTGACTTGTTTTATTTTTCGAGAAAGCTCAAGCTAAAAAATGGTTTGAAGTACATCCAAAGAACATTTTAAATGGGAATGGTCCAGGTAGACTAAGCAATCTTCATACCAATGACATTGAAACAATTGAGATTATCTCCTCTTTAGAACCAAGAGAAGATACTAGAGATGAATTATTAAATGATTGTGGTATTGATGGGGGGTGGAATCTGGGAAGTACATTCAAGCCTAAATCGAGATTTCTACCCAACATTGTGTGTGAAGCTGTCGAAGTGTTCGAAAAGGAGTATTAAAAGATGACAAAAAGTTGAGACACAGTAAAATTCCAGGCAACAAGAAAAATCTTTCATTTGAGCAGTTACAAGCAGTGGAGGATTTAAAAAGTGACAATCAAATAGTGATACGTCCCGCCGATAAAGGTGGGAATATGGTGGTGCTAGATAAAGACAAATATTTAGCAGAATGAACCAGACACCTTTGTGACACTACTTGTAACTGTATTTCTACACTTGCCGAAATTAAGAAGTCTAACATTGAGTTTGGCAATTGTCTCAATGAATGGAGGGAGAAAGATCTCATTGAGTGGGAGGAATATAACTATCTAAAATGCTAATATCCAAGAATTCCCATTCTGTACCTCCTACCTAAACTCCACAAAGACGCCACCAATCCCCCAGGGAGACCCATAGTTTCATCTATGGGCTCCCTGTTGGAGAACACTTCACGCTATATAAACCACTATCTGAGACCTTTAGTCATTTCCTTGCCATCTTATCTCAAAGATACCAATCATTTTTTAACTATCATTGATGGTATCCAATGGGAATCTACATTCACGTTAGTCACACTAGACGTGATCAGTCTCTATACCAGTATCCGGCATGATCTGGGGATACAAACGGTAGAATACTATCTAAAAACATGCTCTATTTCACTATTTTATCATTCTAAAATGTTGGTTGACATGATCAAATTTTGTCTCACCAACAACTTTTTCATCTTTGATGATACGGTGTACCGTCAGTCACAGGGCACGGCAATCGGCACCTTTTTTGCCCCCAGCTATGCAAATTTATTCATGGGCTGGTGGGAGGAACAGGTGTCCACGGAGATGGAGGAATTTGACAACGCGGTAGTCCTGTGGCTGCGGTACATCGATTATATTTTTTTGGTATGGAATGGCAGTGCAGAGACAGCTAAATCATTTGTGGGCAAACTAAATGAAAACAACTATAACTTGGTGTTTACTGAGCATATCATTCAAACTACTATAGAATTTTGGGATGTTCGAGTGGACATTCAGGGTAATGCTATGACAACCTGTCTGTATCGTAAAAAAACATCTGGCAACAGCATAGTGCTAGAAGCTCCCATCCTTGTAATCTTGTGGACAGCGCTCCCTACGGTGAGCTACTCAGGGCCAAAAGGAACTGTAGCACTGAGGCAGCTTACCAGCAGGAGAAAGAAATTATGTGCAAACGTTTTAAAGAACGTGGATACAAGTATGTCACTATCAAACAAGCCTGTAAAAGAGCCGATACCACTGTGAGGAATGAGTTGCTCCATCTTAACAGGGTAGAGACTGTCAGGTTTGTGACCACATATTCAGGTCAGGCCCATGAGATCAGAAAAATCTTTAAAAACATTGGCACATTTTGTCCACTGATGAACATCTAAAACCTTATGTAGCCAGCAATCCACAAATTACATTTAGGAGATGTAAATCCCTAAGAGATGATTTAAGTCGTAATCATGTGACCACCAAAAACATAAGCAAAGGTAGAACTGGTGTTAAATGCTGCAGAAGCTGCAAAGCTTGTCGTAGAAGTGTAGATTGTAATACATTGATGATTCTCAATACTGACAGAGAATTTACAATACGGGAGATGCTAACTTGTAATTCGATGTATTGTGTGTATGTGTCCATGTGGGCAGTGCCATACACAGGGCAAAAAAAAAAGAGAGTGATGGAACATATACGTGCTATAAAAAATAACAATCCGGAGTACCCTGTAGCATGGCATTTTTTTGACCACCATTTCCAAAATGAAAGCTTACTGAGAATTGTAGTCATTGATATGGTAGAATTGGGCATCAGGGGAGGCAACAGAGAGCTATCCTTGCGGAAATTGGAGTCACGTTACATTATTGATTTTGACTGTATGACCCCTAACGGACTCAATTCGAATGAAGAATTGGCAGTGCATTTGATAGAATGATTCATGTATATAGTATATGAAATGGTCTGCGATCTGGTTTTCTGATTTGATCTTTTTATCATTTTTTAGGTATACATTGTCTTCTTTCTAAACATGGCACCTGATTGGTACTGAAATTACTGCTTTTTTGATATATGGCACAAAGTCGCGGAACATCTGCCCACTTGGGACTTAGATGCATACTATAGCCCACTGGGGCGTAATTGACACTGGACTCCTTTACGGGAGATGAACAACAGACATTTGCATATAATGCGTGAAAATTTTGTTTTCTATAAGAATCTGTTTTTTAAAGTTGTTCTCATTATGTGCCTATTCTATTAGTTTTATATGCCAAGAACTAAGAATAGATGTCTATTTATGATTTGTATATGCAAACATCAACCTGGCTCCCCATTGAATCCAGAATTAAATTTAAGACCCTCACCATCGCTTTTAAAATCCTTAAAGCTGAATGCCCTGAATTACTACGTCCTCTCCTAGAACCCTATATCCCTCAGCGCGCTCTGCGCTCTTTAGGCCAACATCTTGTGATTGTCCCCCGAACGAAACTTTGCCGGGTTGGAGGTCGTTCCTTCAGAGTTCTAGGGGCTAAACTTTGGAACTCCCTGCCACCTACTATTCGTTCCATCAATAGTCTGTCCGCCTTTAGAAAGGCAATCAAAACCCACTTGTTCCCACTATATTAGCCCCTGCTCCCAGCTCCCTTCCCTTCTCAGCAGGTTTACAAGGTTCCCTAGCGCCGGGACGCCTCTTTGCCGGGGCAGCTGTTTGCGCTTCACCAAAATAAACATAACATAACATAACCTGTGAGGACATTCAAGATGTGTGAACTTTATTGATTTTGAGAGTTAACACACGATGCGGGCTGTGTGCTGTAAACAAACATTGAAGCTATTTTAGCCGACAATAATATACTGTTTGTACTGATCAAGTAACAACAGGGAGTTTGCGCCTTAAATATAAAGCTAACACAGCCACACAGTTTTATACTTAGTGAATGAACTTGGCTTTACAACTTTATTAGTAAGATTATTGGGACATTGCACTTACAAAAATGGCTGCCATGGTTTTGTATTGCTTGCCTTGCATGTACTGGGTGTTAGTCCTTTGCTTGTGGTTAACATTAGATAAATACAATCACTGTGTGTCACAGAGTTTGAAACGTGATCAAGCCGCAAGGTGAAACGCGTTGTTTCCTGCCATTAAACACATTTTTGCACAAGCAACTTCTTCATCCGAGTACGTCTGTTGAAAAACGGAACAAAGGTGGAACATATATATATATATATATATATATATATATGTATATATATATACCAAGGAGATCTTCTTCTTTCGAAGTAGAAGAGGCGACACTGCGGGGATTAAAAACACCATTTATTTGAACTGGCATGGCGCGTTTCGGAGTTCATCCTTTATCAAATGCCTTATTGGTTCAAAAAGTTCCTCTGGTGCTGACAGCTTCTAAGTGAGTCTCTCATTAGTTCAATCACTAAAGTAGTGTTGAGTGCACCTGGAAAACGTTGCACGGAATCACCGGGGCCTCCATTATTCGGACTGCATTACCCAGCAAGCAGGGTGTCCAGCTTGCTGGTTGGTGGTTCCGTTCGGTTGCTATTTGCTTCATGTTCCCAATTGGAAAGGTACTTGCAACGTGGCCAGGTTGAAGCTGTGGCGCTTGTGCAGGGCTAAAAGGAATTCGCATCCCTCACTCCCAGCCTCGCAGTTCCTTCGACATCAGGGTCGGAGACATCGGTAAAGTAGTGACGTCGCTCCATAAAGGTATGGACCGCCATTTGGCAGCGTTTTCTCGGTTGCCTCCGTTGTGCGAGGCGGTCCGGGAACAAACCATTGACTCCCTTCTTAGGACGCCTAAGGGAGGGCCATCCTCGCATGTCAATGGGAACACGCAATGTATACCAAGGCGATCTTCTTCTTTCGAAGTAGAAGAGGCGACACAGCGGGAATTAAAAACACCATTTATTTGAACTGGCATGACGCGTTTCGGAGTTCATCCTTTATCAAATGCCTTATTGGTTCAAAAAGTTCCTCTGGTGCTGACAGCTTCTAAGTGAGTCTCTCATTGGTTCAATCACTAAAGTAGTGTTGAGTGCACCTGGAAAACGTTGCACGGAATCACCGGGGCCTCCATTATTCGGACTGCATTACCCAGCATGCAGTGTGTCCAGCTTGCTGGTTGGTGGTTCCGTTCGGTTGCAATTTGCTTCATGTTCCCAATTGGAAAGGCAACTTGCAACGTGGCCAGGTTGAAGCTGTGGCACTTGTACAGGGCTAAAAGGAATTCACATCCCTCACTCCCAGCCTCGCAGTTCCTTCGACATCAGGGTCGGAGACTTCGGGAATTAAAAACGCCATTTATTTGAACTGGCATGACGCGTTTCGGAGTTCATCCTTTATCAAATGCCTTATTGGTTCAAAAAGTTCCTCTGGTGCTGACAGCTTCTAAGTGAGTCTCTCATTGGTTCAATCACTAAAGTAGTGTTGAGTGCACCTGGAAAACGTTGCACGGAATCACCGGGGCCTCCATTATTCGGACCATGATATACATATATGTTTCCAAAGTTTGTCCAAAAGATGAAAGAGCACTACACAGTAGGACGCTTAACAGAGCTTTAATGGTTGCAGGAGCAAGAGCTTCTTAAAGATGTAAGATGTCTTCGTGTCTAGCGCGTTTCGAGTCTCCTCGAGTAACTTCACATGATGCACTGTGGGCATTGTAGTGCTGTTTTCGTTTTTACCCTCTGATGGGGTTCCGTATATTGCCACATTTCTTCATTTTATTTATTCCCTCTGGTGGGTTTCCGACATCAAAGAACAGCTTAATTTTCAATTCCTTGTGACCGCAACTGGGGCTTCAAGCGGTTCTGTGCCCCAACGGCTCCATTCTTCATTTCGATGGCTGTGCTTACTTTCACGGCGGGACAGCCGTTAATGTGTTTCCAAAGTTTGTCCAAAA
This sequence comes from Lissotriton helveticus, assembly GCF_964261635.1. Classification (NCBI taxonomy): domain Eukaryota; kingdom Metazoa; phylum Chordata; class Amphibia; order Caudata; family Salamandridae; genus Lissotriton; species Lissotriton helveticus. The sequence goes on from NC_136061.1 coordinate 751,196,007, forward strand.
GATGAAAGAGCACTACACAGTAGGACACTTAACAGAGCTTTCATGGTTGCAGGAGCAAGAGCTGCTTAAAGATGTAAGATTTCTTCGTGCCCTCTGGTGGGGTTCCGTAGATTGCCACATTTCTTCATTTTCTTTATTCCCTCTGGTGGTTTTCCGACATCAAAGTACAGCTTAATTTTCAATTCACATCAAGTGAAGTTACTCACCTGCGAGATCCCAGCAGAAGAAATCTTACATCTATAAGCAGCTCTTGCTCCTGCAACCATTAATGCTCTGTTAAGCGTCCTACTGTGTAGTTCTCTTTCGTCTTTTTGACAAACTTTGGAAACATATATATATATAAGGTGACCAAGGCCGCAGGGACGGCCGAAACGCGTCATGACTAGCTGTTGGGAACAATAAAACAGATTGCTACGAAGAAGTGGTCCATGCCTCGTTTTTACACCTAAATAGGTGAAGCGCCGCGAGGTATTGCGGATATATATATACATATATATATATATATATATATATATATATTGCTGCTCCAAATTTTCCCCATTACAGGGAGAAAAACGACAGCACTCGTGGGATACTTTCAGCAAGCAGTGTTCTTTATTCCACTGACAAAGTGTCTTTGTCAGTGGAATAAAGAACACTGCTTGCTGAAAGTATCCCGCGAGTGCTGTCGTTTTTCTCCCTGTAATGGGGAAAATTTGGAGCAGCAATATTACGCGTATGCACCAACGCGTGGCGGCACCCGTCTAAAGAGTGACTCGATACCTGGTGCTCTGGGAGCAGGAATATATATATATATATATATATATATATATATATATATATATATATATATATATATATATATATATATATATATATATATATATATATATATGAAACAAATGACCCAAGCATTTAAAGAGCAACTCAACCTCTCTCCTGCTATCCAGCAGTATGATGCAGCTCGCCAAGATTCTCCCTCTGATTAAAACTTGCCAACGCGTTTCAAGGCAGTGCGGCCCCTTCTTCCTGGGCAGCTCATAAACATCATTGAAGCCTGCAATGATTTTTACTCCGGTTTTTATTTGCATCACGTGTCCCTGCAAAAGCCACTCCCAAAACGTGATGCTGCAATACCTTCTGGGACATGTATGCACCGCATTGCAGGCAAGGATATGCTTTTAGTAAGTTCAATGCATGTTTACAGATTCAAGCACATTATGGTCCTTAAGTAGGATGGGGGGTCTTCAATAGCGAGTTTCGTTCGCATTCGGAGAAAAGGTGCTAACAGAGTTGAATAGTTCAGCTCCCAGCCTCTCCCTCTGTTACCGGAGATGGTGCCTCTTCCACGGCAGGGACCGGCCGTGTAGTCAGATATCCGAAACAAATGCCCCAAGCATTTAAAGAGAAACTCAACCTCTCTCCTGCTATCCAGCAGTGTGATGCAGCTCGCCAAGATTCTCCCTTTGATTAAAACTTGCCAACGCGTTTCAAGGCACTGCGGCCCCTTCTTCCTGGGCAGCTCATAAACATCATCGAAGCCTGCAATGATTTTAACTCCGGTTTTTATTTGCATCCCGTGTCCCTGCAACAGCCACTCCCAAAACATGATGCTGCAATACCTTCTGGGACATGTATGCACCGCATTGCAGGCAAGGATATGCTTTTAGTAAGTTCAATGCATGTTTACAGATTCGAGCACATTATTGTCCTTGAGTTGCTCATTACATGCTTGGGGCATTTGTTGCGGATATATATATATATATATATATATATATATATATATATATATATATATATATATATATATATATATATATATTATATATATATATATATAATTATATATATATATATATATCCAAAAGTCACAATTCGCCGATCCCCCAGCCTCTTAGTGGCGGCGGGCTCGAGTGAGGAGGCGATCCTCTTACAATACGTCAAACCAACTTTCAGGGTAGAAAAGAAGGAAACTCGAGCCACAATCTCCATGAGCGTGATAAATTTATTTCTGCAAAATGGTTCAAACGCCCGACGCGTTTCGGTGCAGCCGCACCTTGGTCACGGGTGAATTCAGTCATGACATTCTGAGTTTTATAAAGTGAAAAAAAGGCAAATTAAGTGCACAACATAAAAGTAGGACTACTTCCTCATAACTTCAGGTTTGTTGAACAATGGAGGCGGCCATAGTTGAATATTAACAACAAGCTTCAAGTTTAAACTGATATATATTCAATTTAGTGATACCCCGCATTTGAGATGTTATAATGCACATCTAAAGATTATAAAGTGTCAATGTTGACATTTAAACAAACAATACAATTTGTATTTCATAATTGAAAACATGGATATCCATGCTATTAATAAAATTCCAAACAATCCAAAAGATGTAAAAAATGTGTGTGTTTTGCCCAAGTGGGCATGGATTCATAAGGCATGGAACACACTAAATTGTCCAAACTGATTACAAAAATCAGTAAAGTTCCGCCCAAGTGGGCATGTGCTACTAATGCCAGCGAACATCCGGTTAAGATTACATTGGTCATACAGGCAACATTGCACTACATTTTATCCATTTTGTTACATCAAAAAAGGGGTTTATCATCTGCTTTGTAGTTGAAACTTGATAGACTCCAATTCATAAGGCAACCCCCAAGCTTGTTCTCATCTGTTTATAGAGCAGTCTCCTACAAATAGAAAGGAAAAACCATAATCACTAAAAGTGAATAAAAACTGATTAAAAAAGCTTCAATTTATTACAATATCTTTTCTCAACAGTGTTTAGGCAAATATATTGGAGCCCTGATTATTTCAATTTAGTTCTCATGTTGGTTTATATAATTTGAGGGCAATATTGATTGGGATGTGCAGACATATATCCAGGATTTAACCTAGATGGACAGAGAGTTCTTCATCCTTATTAAGACCCCAAGGTTGGACCGTTTGATATTTTATAATCATACGTGATTCAAGTTGGCGCAACTGTTTCAATCTGTTGCCGCCCCTTTCTGATTTGGGAATCCTGTCTAATGCACAAAACTGCAGCAATCTGACATTCTTGTTGTGGAAATCTTTGAAGTGCTTGGCAATTGGATAGTTCTTATCCTCATTAGTGATGGCCCTTGTGTGCTCCAACACCCTTTTCTTCACTTCATTTATTGTGCTCCCAATATATACTAGGGGGCACGGACAACGTAGTGCATAAACACAGTAGTCAGATTTGTACGACAAATGCTTTTGTATTTTAAAAGCTTGATAGTGTTCTGAAAGAACAATTTCTTTCCTATTAACACTATTCTTGCAAGCTTTGCATGTGTTGCAGGTGAAAAAGCCTCTGACACCAGTTTTTTCTTTCTTGTCTCTTACAGTACTACTGCATAAAACATCTTTCAATGCAGTACATTTTCTGAAAGTGATCTGTGGTTGACTTCCGACCGCTTTCTTAAGTACTGGGTCGAGATTAAGGACGTGCCAATATTTTTTGAGACTACGTCTCACCTGCCAGGATTGATCAGAGTATGAAGTAATGTATCTGATTGGGCCATTCTCTTGCTCAGGGTCTTTGGAAGGTATGGGGTTCAAGAGGTCACTTCTGGCTACAGTCTTGATTTTAGCACACGCCTGCTCTATAATTTTGGTTGAATAACCTCTCTCAATGAATCGTTGTTTCATGCATGTCATCTCTCTGGCGAAATCTATAGGGGTACCACAGTTTCGTTTTGCTCTCAATAGTTCGCCAAAGGGTATACTGCTGATCAAGTTTTTGGGGTGGCAGCTGGAAGCATGGAGCAAGCTGTTCCCTGCAGTTGGTTTACGATATAGCCTGCTTCTAAGTTTGTCCTTGTCAACAAATACCACTACATCCAAAAACTCTACCGACTGTTGGTCGATCAAGCAGGTAAATTTCAAATTACAACTATTTGCATTCAGATCATCAACAAACTGTAGTGCCGCCTCTTTCGTACCTTTCCAGAGGCAAAACACGTCGTCTATATACCTGGCCCACAGAACCACATTGTGGGAAAATGCCGAGTTGTTCTTGGCCACCTGCTCCTCCCACCAGCCCAGGAACAGTCCTGCGTAGCTGGGGGCGAAGCAGGTTCCCATCGCGGTCCCCCGGGCCTGGCAATAGACCACATGGTTGAACAAAAAATAATTGTTCGTCAGGCATCTATACATCATGTCTACGAGCATTTTCGTATGCAGCAAATACTTTACATCACGTTGCTTCAAAAAGTGTTCATTCGCGGCTAATCCCAGATCATGGGGTATGCACGTGTACAGGCTGTTGACATCGAGTGTCATCAGCCACATACCGTCCTCCCACACAACTGGATCAATGACATTCAGAAAATCTCGGGTATCCTGTAAGTACGATGGTAACTTTTGTACATACGGACGTAGAAAGTGGTCAATGTACTTAGAGGTACTTTCATACGTACTTCCCATGGAGGACACAATCGGCCTACCCGGGGGATTCTGGGCGTTTTTGTGTAACTTTGGGAGTAAGTATAACGCTGCTAATTTAGGATGATCGCATTTGAGGAATTTAAATTCATCTTCAGACACGAAAACGCCCAGAATCCCCCGGGTAGGCCGTATGTACAAAAGTTACCATGTCATTTGAGATGTCATCAGTGATGTCACTGACCATGTCATGAATGATGTAATATGTGACATCATCAGCAGTGGATTGCGGGTGCGGGAAATATAGTTAGTACAACTAACTATATAGGAGCAATTTCACTGGTTTTGTATGAGTGAAATGTCCAGCTAACTATAACACCTCTAAAACTTTTAATTTTTTGAGTGAATTTTAAAGGTTTTTTAAATGCTAATTCCTAACTATATAAGACCTGAAACCTATGTTTTTTTCAGTGAATTTCAAACGTTTTTTTAAAATGCTAATTCCTAACTATATAAGGCCTGAAACCTATGGTTTTTTCAGTGAATTTCAAAGGTTTTTTATATGCTAATTCCTAACTATATAAGGCCTGAAACCTATGTTTTTTTCAGTGAATTTGCAAGGTTTTTTAAATGCTAATTCTATTAGCGGATAACGTTTAAATATGTTAATATCCTTGTGGGACCACCTGAGCAGCCCTAGGGGGTCAGGGTGTTTCTACCCTGCCCCCTTTTTGCATTCTACACGTTTGTTTTTCTGCTTCTTTTGTGCCTCGGTCTACCTAGCACAAGATGACTGCCAACACTTCCTGGTAAGAAGTGTTGACAGCCAATGAGCATGCTGCTTTCCTGTGAAAGGCATGCTGATTGGCTGCCGCTGTCTGCCAACACTCCAAACCAGGCAGTGTTGGCAGCCATCTTGTGCCTCGGTAGAACCAAGGCACTAGAAAGCAGTGAAACAAAGGTGCAAAACATGCAAAGGGGACAGGGTAGAAGCACCCTGACCCCGTAGGCCTGCTCAGGGGGTCCCACAAGACCCCCCCAGGCCCAAAGTACCCCCGCGATTTTCCGGAATTTTTTTTTTTGGGGGTGCCTGGAGGGGCCTTGTGGGACCCCCTGAGCAGGCCTAGGGGGTCAGGGTGCTTCTACCCTGCCCCCTTTTTGAGTTCTACATGTTTGTTTTTCTGCTTTCCTGTGCCTCAGTCTACCGAGGCACAAGATGGCTGCCAACAATTTCTGTTTTGGAGTGTTGACAGACAGTGGCAGCCAATCAGCATGCAGCTCATACTCGGGAAGGTACAGAGTATAGTAAGCTTACAGTGCACTCACGGTGTGCCACCCATAGATATATAATTTGGGAAAATTCAATTTCGTCAACAACTACTGGAGCGATTTTCACCAAATATAAAAAAGGTACTACTGCATACCAGTCCCTACCATTGTGCCAAATTTGGTGTAATTCCATTCAGCCATTCGGGCTGTAGCCGTGTCTAAAGGTCCTATGGAAAATTGCATTGCACTCAATTTCACATTCAATTTTCTCGAAAACTACTGGAGGGATATACACCAAACATACAAAAGGCACTGCTGCATACCAGTCCCTACCATTTTGCCAAATCTGGTGTAATTCCATTCAGCCGTTCGAGCTGTAGCCTTGTCAGAATGTCCCTATGGAAATTAACAAGGGGAAAACACGTTTTGGGACCCCCCTTTTTTCTCGGCCCCCGCTTGACGAATCCCCCCGAAACTGGCAGGGAAGCAAATTTAAGGAAAATTACAGGCAGATCCCTCAATCGGCGCCAAAGTTATTCCCAATAGAATGTTCGGAATTTCCTATGGTAACAAGGTCCTAACTATATATACCTACTGCCGACCGCCAGTAGGTAATATATATATATATACACATATCCAATATATATATATTTTACCTACTGGAGGGTCCAGTAGGTAGTGATAGTTACAACCTAGTTTCCATAGGAAAAGCATTTTTTGATTTGCTAATAACTTTGGCGTCGTTTGCCGAATCTTTGCGAAATTCTCCAAAAAATAGGGTCTATCCAGGTCAGTTCCTATCCTGAAAGTTTGGGGGTGATTTGTCGAGCGGGGGCTGAAAAAAAAGGGGGGGTCCCAAAACGCGTTTTCCTCTGTTATTTTCCATAGGAAATTTTGCGACGGGCTACAGCCCGATCTGCTGAACGGAATTACCCCAACTTTGGCAGAAAGGTAGAGCATGGTTCAGAAAGCGACCTTTTTTAAATGGTGTAAATCCGTTCTGTAGTTTTTGAGAAATTGAAAAAATAAGAGTGAAAAAATCAATTTCCCATAGGAAACTTTGTGCAAGGCTACAGCCAAAACTACTGAAAGGAAGTACCCTAAATTTGGCAAAAAGGTAGTGCTTGGATCAGAAAGCAACTTTTTTTTAAATGGTGTAAATCCGTTCAGTAGTAGCTGAGATATTAGAAAAATAAAAGTTTCGATATCTTGGCGGAGCCTAAGTCCCATGCACGAGCTTCACTGTGATTGGCTGCCAACACTCCAAACCAGGAAGCGAGTCACCAGAAAACAGAGAAACAAAGGTATAAAACAAGAGAAGGGAGTAGGGTAGAAACACCATGACCCCCTCGGCATGCTTAGGGGGGCTCAGAAGGACCCCCAGGGCCAAAGAAAGCATTTTTATTTTTTTTTAAAGGCGCAATTCGTGCTGGGGTCGCGGGTTCCTGCGTTTTATTTTAATGAGACCCTGGGGTGTGCTAGGTCTCAGAGAATAAAAAAGAGAATATTGGGAGGGGTATTGCGGGTCCCATCTCCTGGAGCCCTCCATGTGCTTATAACTTTGGTGTCGTTTGACGAATGTTTATGACATTTTCAAAAAAGTTTCTCTTTTTTGATCAGCTCCTATCTTGAAAGTTTAGGGGTGATTGGGCAAGGTGGAGCTGAGAAAAAAGGGGGGGTCCCAAAATGTGTTTTCTCAATGCATTTTCCATAGGAAACTTTAGATAAGGCTACAGGTCAAACTGTTGAATGGAATTACACCAAATTTGGCAGGGAGAAAGGTCTTGGTCCAGAAAGCATGCTTTTGTAAAAATGGTGTAAATCCGTTCAGTAGTTTTTAAGATATTAAAGGAAAAACATATATATATATCTCTGGTCGGTGCCTAACTCCCGAGCATGAGCTTACCTCTAATTGGCTGCTAACACTTCAAAGCAGGAAGTGTCCTCTGATTGGCTGCTAACACTTCAAACCAGGAAGTATTAGCAGCCATCTTGTGCCTCGCATCGAGTGAAAATATAAAAGAAAGGTCCCTGGGGCAATTTAATATACCGGAGCTCTGTGTAGTGATGATATGGACACAGTGAAGGTTTTAGATTTATCAACAATGAAGGAGAAACAGGTGAGCACCAGGCAGCACAACTTCAACTCCAGGACACCAATAGGAAGATAACCCTTTCACGATCCCTCTGCCCAACACCACCACTTCGCAGCTATGCTTTTAGAAGCCAGTCTGTTGGTACGCAGCTCTCTACCTTTGCGAGCTAGTACGCTGCTGTGCCTCTATGTCTGCGAGCTACTACGCTGCTCTTCCTTTGGGAGCGGACGGCCGATAGTTCTTCCTCTGTGAGTCGAGCCCACAGGCCACAGTTGTCCCTCTGCGAGCCTGGGTGTGAACTGTTCACAAGTCACACTATATGAGCATTGAAAAGCCATTTTGTGATTCAGTCTGTCAGCTGGCATCTGTCCGAGGCATTTCTGAAAACATACCGGAGCTCTGTCTGTGAGAGATATCCCTGTCACGCTGCGTCTCCTCACATTAGCAGGTAACGCACCCTCTTCCCACATCACCAGCATACCCCCAACAACCTTCTTGGGCCCGCAAGAGTCCCTCTGCTAACCATTAATAAGAAGATGCTTGTGAGGTTGGACAAATAAGAATCTTAGTAATTTATGGATTTACCTATAAACATTTTGTTAAAACAAAACAATAACAAATAAAACTATGTACAACCATGACGTGTCATCGCTGAACCATTTGTGAATCACAGCCTGCAAGACAAAAAGAAAGATTAGATGGTGCATCATGCGTCCAGCAAAAGAGAAAGAGAAAGAAAGAAAGAGGGAGAAAGAAAGAAAGAGTAAGAGAGAGAGGAAGACAGAGAAAGAGAGAGAAAGAGTGAGATACAAGGAAGAGAGAAATAGAGAGACCGTCTGAGAGATAGGAAGAAAGAGAGAGAAAGAGTGAGAGAGGGGAAGAGAGAGATAGAGAGGAAGGCTGAGAGAGGAAGACAGACAAAGAGAGAAAGAGAGTCAGGAAGACAAAGAGAGAAAGAGTGAGAGAGAAAGATTAAGATTCAAGGAAGAGAAAAAGTGTGAGAGAGAGGAAGGGAGTGAGATAAATAGTGAGAGAGAGGAAGAGAGAGAGAAAAAGAGTGAGAGAGAGGGAGAGAGAAAGGAAGAGTGAGAGAGGGGAAGAGATAAATAAAGAATGAGAGAGAGAGGAGGAGACAGAGAAAGAGAAAGAGAGAAAGTGTGGGAGAGAGAAAAGAAGAGATGGAGAGGGAGTGTTGACACTGGAGAAAATCTTCGCAGCTCACCTTTGTGCCACCAGTGTGTCTCCAACCACGTGCCGGGACATAGTGCACTCTCAAGTTTAGTGATCTGAAAGATAGTATAGAGTTAGTAATTGCAGAGTACATACAACTGCACATACGTAATTCTCGGTGTCGCCAATGCGCAATCAGGCTGCTGCACCTATTCCACTCCCACTGATCGGAAGTGTCTGTGCTTTCTTGTGCGCCCAGGCTCCTGTACACTATCCACTCCCACCACCCAGAGAAGACTTCTCACTGCTGCAGAAAGAGTCTCTCTGCTCACCTTCCACCACCGGCACGTGTGTAAGAGGATCCACCACGTGCCGAAGCAACTTTCTCAGGCGTTGAGGATAGCCACGCATCATCGCAGATTCTACGCGCGTTCAGCTCTGGTGGTGTTGGGGGATGGAGGAACGTCGATTCGTGAATCACAGCCTGTTAGATAAAAAGCAAGATAAGATTGTGCGTCATGCGTCCATCAAAGGAGAGAGGAAGAGAGAGAAAGAAAAAGTGAGCAGAAGACAGAGAGAAAGAGAGCAACAGTGAGAGTGAGAGGAAGAGAGAGAGAAAAAGAAACAAAGTGAGAGGAAGACAGAGAGAAAGAGTGAGAAAGATGAAGAGAGAGAGAAACAGTGAGAGAGAGGAAGAGAGAGAGAAAGAGGGAAAGAGTGTGAGAAAGAGGAACAGAGAAACAGAGGAAGAGTGAGAGAAAGAGAGAGAGGAAGAGAGAGAGAAAGAGACAAACAGTGTAAGAGGGAGAGAGAAAGAGTGTGAGGGAGAGAAAGGAAGAAATGAGGAGGGACATTGAGTGCCCACACTGTGCACAAAACCGTCACAGCTCACCTTTACGCCACCGGTCTGTCTCCAACCACGTGCCGGGACCTAGTATAACTCTCAAGCTCCCACATCTGAACGATAGTACAGAATTAGTAATGGCAGAGTATATACGACTGCATACACCTAAATCGCTGTGCCGTCTTTCTGCATCCAGGCTGCTGTACCCCATCCAGTCCCATCGCCCAGAGGTATCTGCCCGACGCTGCGCACCCAGGCTTCACTGCTCACCTTTTCACAGATGCAGCTAACAGGTCTCACATTTGGTACATATCGCCATGGCAGAGTGCACCTATCATCATCCAGGTTGTACACCCACTCAGTGCTTGCGGTGCTACTAACTCAGTGACGTTTGAGGCCACGCATGCGGCGGTAGGCCCTTGTTGTTGGGCTCAGGCCTAAACTGTGGTGTCAGAGCACACAAAAAATGAGGTGTCCGGACCACCGGAACAGGCCATCACTGTGGCGGTGTAACTGTGCCGGCTGCAGTGCATGCAGTGCGAACAACTCTAAAATGGCATAGAGCACATGCGCCCAGTCTTTTTTATTTATAGGGTCATGTGTCCTGTGACACCAGTGCTGGATGGGTGTGGTGTGGGTGTATACCAGCCATGAGGGAGAGGCTGTGGCATCAGTGTTGCCAGATTGGGCTAGATCATGCACAAATGGGCTATATTTTTTCTGGTTGTGCAGTAAAATTTTGGTTTGTGCTAGTTGCCAGATTATAAATATATATACACCGCTCCTGCAAAGTAGTATGTTACAGCACTTTACTAGACAAAGATCTTTACTTTGCAACCTGCTCCAACATCAATTCCAATGCATTCACTGCCTGCTTGACGCTGTCCCTCCCCCTATTGGGCTACTTTGGGCTACCTTTTGATTGTCTTTGGGCTAGAGAATGCTTAAAAAATCTAGCAACACTGTGTGGCATACTAACAACTAGACCTGTGACCAGCAGATCACTTCAATGAAAATATGGGCCATGTGGCATTGTTGTCCTTCTCTGTAAGCGTAAGAGAAGTGGGCTGGCCTGGCGTATGCCAGTCCAGCGTGAGGCTGTGGAGAATGACTGCGGAGCTATGGGCGTGACTCCGTCGTGAGCTCTATGAGGAATCAACTGATGCGGGCAGTGTTGCGTGATTTGGCTAAATCACACACAGTTGGGCTATATTTTTCCCGGTTGTGCGGTAACATTTTGGTTTGTGCTAGTTGCCAGATAATAAATATATATACTGCGCTCCAGCAAAGTAGTATGTTAAAGTGCTTTATTAGTCAAATATTTACTTGCCAGCCTGCTGCAACATCAATTCCAATGCATTCACCGCCTGCTTGACGCTGTCCCTGCCCCATCTTCCTTAAAGTAGCAATATTGGGCTACTTTGGGCTACTTTTTGGTTGGCTTTGGGCTATAGAAAGCTTAAAAAATCTGTCAACACTGGGTGCGTGTTTCCGTGTTGGATTGCTGCCATCACCCAGGTTGCAAAAGCCAAAGTGTCACTCTGTGAGCCAAGTCCCACAACTTGGCCAACATGGAAGGTAAGGGGAATCACTGACCCTACATTCATCCATAGTTCCACACAAGAAAGATGGTGGACATGAGACATCTGTGTGGATACGAATGTTTATTGCACATTCAGTGGAGGGTTGCAGCTGTAGCAATACAGAGATATGGAAAGTTGAAGTTTCTGTTTTTGGCACATGGAGGGCAGCCAATTAGAGACAAGCTTGTTGTCAGAGTTAGGCTGTGCCAACATATCTACTTATACAATCACTTCGCCAATTCCCACGCATGTATACATTCACTATACCTTCTCCTTGCAGTACTCTAATGATCCAGTCTCCGCACAAATACTTGTACAATGACTGAGACAAAGTTACATAACTAAAGTTTTCCCCCACTGTCAAAGGTAAGATGGTTGCATACGCTGTCCAGAGCACTAAGTAATGTGGTAGGGCCAAGGGGCAGCATGTTGCATAAATAATGAACACACGGACACAGATAGATAGTGGAACTGGGTACGTGCAAGTGAGCTTGACTCCTTTTTATTACCAGGGTCACATGTCCAGTGACGTCTGTAGTGGATGCGTGTGGGGTGATTGTAAGCCAACCCTCTGGGAATGGTTGGTGCTGGCAACAAGTACAACAGTAATCATTGGATCAGACACAGAGATTCAATCAGAAATGGTCAATGATTTGTGCTACACTAGGGTACAGGCACCAGATGTGAAATAATACAGGAAAGATTCTATTGTAAAGGGTTCATGACTTGTGGCACACTGAGGTAGTACAGCAGATGTGAAAGTATGCACAAAATATTATATCTTAAAGGGTCCATGAGTTGTGCTGCACTGAGATAGGGGCATCATAAGTATTTAGTGTCTGTGCAGCCAGCAATGATGCGTGGAAGCAATGTCTGTTGCCTACTGGACTGCGTTATCTGCCATCGCGACTCAATGTGAATTGTGAGCCTTGCTGTCGGTAGTGCACATCGAAGGCAGTAGTCAGCACAGACATCAAGGAATGTTTTTAGTCACTTCCAGTTGTAAAGTACAGTATTCTGAAGCTAGAATCTGAACTGGTCGTTCATCATATCGCACACTTTTTCCAATAGGGAAAAGCTGAGGAAAACAACGAGCTTCCAAACTTGTTTCGCACACACTCATGGGAGTTCCTTGTGCTTTTTTCATCTGGAACAATTCAATAGTATCTCCTATCAGGTCTTTTGAATGTAGAGGGTGTATAGTGTAATGTTAAAAAATTTCTTCTTTTCTTGAATTGTCCACTATTTCTATGTGTCCACTTAAAATATGTGTTTCATCTTCTAAAGTCATTTCTTTTTCTTCTACATTTACAATTTTATAATAAATATTGTTTTGCACCAGATAAAATGTAGCTTTTTGGACTTTCATGACATGTACTAACCCTTGCCATATTTTCCAACACCTTGTGGGTACACCATTAACAATAACGACTGCAGGTTCAGTATCCTCTCTTTCTACACCAACGGTTTCAACATTTTTCTTAGAATCTAAAGGTAAATACACAACTCTTACTTGTAAACCTCTTTGTAACTCTCTTGGAGGCAGCTTACCTGTTTCAGGCAGCAAACGAATGATAGCCTGAAAAGGGTGCACAGATTGTTAAAGGATGGCCATGGCCTCATATATATTTAAATCTGTAAGTTTACGATGTATAGCAAGTAATTCTAAGTCATTATGGACAGCACTAGCTGGCATTTTGTTTTCTTCTGATTTATTGTAAAAATATTGACAAATACATTGTTCGAACTCAAAACGACCTTCCACAAACAAAAAAGCAGCAAGTTCTTTCTATTTATCATTGTTTTCCTTTTCACTTTTTAAAAACACATCTACATTCCTAGTTTGAATTTTATAATGAGTACGTTGAGAACAAATACAAACTAAGGGGCCGATTATGATCGCGGACGGACTTGAGTCCGTCCGCGACCCCTGAGGAGGAGGGAACGTCCGCAAGGGCTGCGGCGTTCCCTTCGAGCATATTAGGATGTGACCGCCACCGGTCACACCCTCTATCTTTAACATTGCGGCGGGTGCAGCTTCCAGCTGCACCCGCCGCACGGTTAAAGTGCATGCATCGCATTTGCATGCACAAAGCGGCAGGCACTGCGCAGTGCCTGCTGCTTTGTGCACGCAAATGCAGGGGGGTACCATAGGTACCCCCCATGTGCACCCCCCAACCCCCCTTCACCCAGGGGGCCCGCAACGGGCCCCGAAGTGAAAGTCTGTCTGCTTTTCCACAGCGGAAAAGCCGCCGGGAAAAGCATGTCAGTCACACCATCCTAATATGTCTGGCGGTGTCTGATAGACACCGCCAGACATGTTAGAGCTTTTCCGCCGCGGTTGCCTTCCGACGGAAAAGCTGCGGACGGAATGCCAGACCCACCAGCCATCCTAATATGGCGGTGGGTCTTTCGAGGCTCCACAGCGGTTTTCCCGCATCCTCCGGGCCGGCGGTGGCTTCCGCCGGCCCGGAGGATGCGAGAAAACCGCAATCATAATCAGCCCCATAGTTGGGATTTTCACTAGAAACTACTTCAAACTTTGTTATTTCTTTTTCAAACTTCCTATCAGTACTATCTTCCATCTCTTCTTCAACATGTACACTCAAACTCTTATTTTCTGAACACTCCTCTTGACTAGCAAAGAAACATAACTCTATATCATCACAAACTTGTTTTACGTCCAATACTGAACCATGCAAAAGAGCTGTACTAATTTCATTTAGACATAATGCAGGAGTTTTTACGTGGTATAATCTTCTAACTAACGGCCATATTATCAAGAAAGGGCAATTCATTATCGCCACTTTCATCGACAGGAAACTGCCGCTAAAGTGGCGATAATGTGTTTGATAATATGCCCTTGTGAATTCCCATAGAAGCCCAGGTTAACAGCAGAACCTGGGCTTCTATGGGAATTCACAAGGGCATATTATCAAGCCGATTATCGCCCCTTTAGCGGCAGTTTCCTGCTGATAAAAGCGGCAATAATGTATCGCCCTTTCTTGATAATATGGCCCCAACTTTTGCATTTCGGAATGATATACTGCTAACATTGTTAAATGATGAAAACGACTTTGACACACTTTCCTAGAAAGACAAGCAAGTGGATGGCTTGCAACCCTGTATTTTTTCTCACTTTGGAAGGATCTAGTTCTTGTAATATCTTAATCTTCTGTTTCACTGTTTATTTTCTATATTGTCTTAGGAGATTTAGTAAAATATCAATAGATTGTTGTCTGTATACTACAAATACTACTACAATCCCATGTAAACTCTGGAGCCTGGGTACGTCTCCCTTGAAGTTCTTCAGCTATTACTCCTTCAACACTTCTAGGAATTATCTTTCTTTTTCAATTGGAGAGACATTTTTCACTTCATAAGAACGACCACAGATATCAAATGCATGCAGTAAATTATTTTGTTGAAAATAACAAAATATTGTATCATTAAGGGTCCATGAGGTGTGCTGCACTGAGGTAGTGATCCTGAAGCACTCAGTGTGTGTGCACCCTGTGATGATGCTATAATTGATATCAAAAAAGTTCTTGAAGCAAGGATACTAAAATGATTTTATGTAGGTTTTAGGGACGTTGTAGTTAGTTGCCTACTCAAATCTACAAGTACTGACTGAAAATTCAATTTTAATTGTGAGCCCTGATGACCGCAGTGTAGACAGGAGGCAGCAGTGAGCAAGGGCACACAGCCACTTGGCGTTGAGCAGAGCTGCACAGTATTGGCAATTCAGCGTGTGTGCAACCAGCGATAATAAGTGGTGCACTGAGTTAGTGGCACATGAAGCAACCAGCGTATGGGCACCCTGCGATGATACGTGGTCTGGGCGCGCTGCACTGGGAGCAATGTCTTTTGTCTATTAAATTCTGCCTTAATAAGGGCACGTGGCCATGACTTATGGTGCACTGAGTTAGCAGTACTGTTGGCGCTCAGCGTGTTCGTACCCTGCAATGATGCTTGGTCCGAGGAGGCCGCACTCTGAGCAATGTCTTGTGTCTATTGAATTCTGCCTTTACAAGGCCACGTGGCGATGACTTATGGTGCAATGAGTTAGTAGTACCTTTGGTACTCAGCGCGGACATACCCTGCAATGATGCGTGGTCCAGGGGGCCGCACTCGGAGCAATGTCTTTTGTCTATTGAATTCGGCCTTAATAAGGCCAAGTGGTGATGACTTATGGTGCAGTGAGTTAGTGGCACCTGAAGCACTCAGCGTGTGTGCACCCTGCGATGATGCGTGGTCATGGGGGGCCGCACTGGGAGCAATGTGTCTTGCGTACTGGACTGTGCCATCTGCAATCGCTACTCAATCTGAATTGTGAGACCTGCTGTCCGCAGTGTAGATCGAAGGCAGTAGTCTGTACAGACATAATTCTGTGGTGCTGTGCCACTGGGTTCGCAGGGGCCTTTGTAGAGGAGGCCGCGTCCATGGCGGCAGCCACGTGGCACGGTGTGGCCCGCCACTCTGGCAGACTCGATGACCTTCACACAAGTGAACTACACCCAGAGCCCTGGCTTATTTATTCATACTCCTACGCTGGAGTGGCGTACGTTGGACCAGACCACTGCGCTTCCACTTCCAGGGGGGACAACACAGCTACATGACCGAGATCTTCCCCACCGCCTGAGGTAACATGGTTGCATCTATTGTCCACAACACTACAAGCACCAGCAGTATATGTACACATGGAGAGGTCTGTGCTCTGCATAGTGAGGTCTGTCTAGCACATCACCGCTACACTTGGTATTGTGTGTATTATTATACTCGATGGGTGAGTTGCGTCCTTCACACATACTTATTTGCCATATCTGCCAACATTCAAATATTGTGTGGGTGAGGGACCATGCCGTTTTTGGAAGGTTCGCTGTCCTGTTCTGAGCTGTCTCAGTGGTAGTAGGGAGGGGTGGTCCGGGGGGGGCGTCCTGAGGCTGGTGGCAGTGGGTTTTGTGGCCTTAATGGGTATCTGAGCTGCATGATAAGTAACTCATGATGACATAAGTTTGTCTTCAGATGTGATTCTGGTCTGGGCTCCCCTCCCTTGGCCAAATCCGGCCCGGGGACCCTATCCTCGGAGTATGGCCACATTTTTGTTTTGTTTTATGAAGGGGGGCTGCGTGGCCCCCCTCCTGAGGCCTCTATTGGCCTCGAGGACTCCATCCCCGGGCCAGCCTTTTTATTTATTTATTTTTGGGAGGGGCCACGTGGCCCCCCTCCTGGGCCACATCTGGCCCTGGGTACCCCATCCCCCATCCCCCGGGGCCTGGCCATTGTTTTTTTATTTATTTTTAGGAGTGGGGTCACGTGGCCCCCCTCCTCATGTCAATTATGGCCGCAGGGACCCCATCCCCCGGGCCTGGCCTGCCTTTTTTTTTTAATTATTCAAATGGGATGGAGCCAAGCCCCATGCCACTTCTGGCCCCGGGGACCCCATCGTCCGGTGCCTGCCCTATCAGTTGGGCACCATGGGGGGGTCTCTAAGTCCCCCCAAGGTCCCACCGGCTCCCCGCGTCCTGCGGGAGCTGTCATTACTTTTCCACAAGGGGAGATGCTAACATGCAGCTCCCCTTATGGAAAAGCAACTCTGCTTTGCTTCATTGAAGCGAGAGCAGGTTTCCTGCTCTCGCTTCAATGAAGCAAAGCAGAGTTTGGTATGACAGGACGGGAGCCGCGCAGCTCTCACCCTGTCATTGCAAATAGCAATGTCCCAGGGGTATATATGTATATATACCAATAACATTAAATCTATTTTAAAAAAATACGTTCTAATATAAAATGAAACATTACACTATTTGAAAATCTTTAAACTTAAATCTACCACTCCATTCAGTGCAACAGTAGGAAAAGTGTTCGGTAGCGGAGGGGTAAAAATTACTATTCCAACTCCAGTGAGTGTAACAGTAGGGAAAGTGTTGGATAGCGGAGGGGTACAAATTACTATTCCCACTCCAATAAGTGTAACAGTAGGGATAGTGTTTGATAGCGGAGGGGTAAAAATTACTATTCTTACTCCAGTGAGTGCAACAGTACGGAAATTGTTGAATTGTTGAATTGTGGAGGGATAACATGTACCATTCCCAATCAGTACAACAGTAGGGAAACTGTTGGATTATGGAGGGGTAATAATTAAGCATGGGCGTAAAATCCGCTCCGATCGCGGATTTTTCAGATTTTCGGCAAATTCGCAATCCGCGAACTCTCGCGAATTTGTCGAAAATCCGTGAATCCGCTCGCGGCGGATTTTTTGCTTGGTTGCGGCGCGCGGCGTGGTGCACGGCGTTCACTTTCCGTCATTTTAGCGTTTGCCGAGTTGTTTTTCTTTGCGAGTGACGCGCCATTTTAGATCTTGCTGCGTGTTCCCGCGGGAGTTTGTCGCCCGCGAATACGTACTCGCGGCTTGCCACCTTGCACAGCACACCTCGCGAGAGTTCGCAATTGCGAACACGTAGTTGCGGCGGAAAGGAACAATCTCGCACTTGCGAAATAGAGATTTTGCAATTTCGCACAAGAAAATCACCAGCAAACAGGATAAACCTTCAGAAAATTATGATTTTTATCAGAATCACTCCTCAGGTTGACATTTGCATGGCCTTTTTTTTTGCAAGGAGTCCATTTTGGGGGGGGGGAGGAAGGAAGTGCCCCACAGTCTCCAACTTCCTGTTCCTGTCCAGCAGGCTCCTCCCAGTGCTTTGTCCATCTCCTGGTCACTTTCATTTGGATCTGGAGCTGGAAGGATTACTTTTTGTGGGTGCTGCTGGATATTTGGATTTGAGGCCTTTTTGACTGTCTTTGGATCACTTTTGGATTAGAAATCAACTTTCACAAGTAAGTTTGTTTGGGGCATTACAGTTGCTGCAAGTACAATTTTGGAACTTTTTCAGAAAATTAAATAAATTATATTGTGGGTAGCCACAGTATCCAGTAGGACCAGGGTTGGTTATGGGTGCATGATACAACTGTTTTGTTGAATTTAAACACCATTGAGGCCATGGATGGGCTGGGATTGTGCAGATTTTATTGTTTTTTGTCGTTTTTTTGGGCCTGCTGGTGTGGCCCTTTGCCCAGGGGTGGTGAGTGTTGCATGGGCCTAGTCTTTCTGTGGGGTGTCTTCTTGAATTTAAACATAATTGAGGCCATGGATGGGCTGGGATTGTGCTTATTTTATTGTTTTTTGTCGTTTTTGGGGGGCTGCTGGTGTGGCCTTTTGCTTGCCCAGGGGTGGGGTGCATGGACTGAGTGTGCCTGTGGTGTGGTCTCACTCTCTTTGATGTAAACATCATGGATGGCATTGGATTGTGGTGATTTCTGGCTGTTTTTCTGTTTTTTGGGGGTGTACTGTTGATGTGGTCTGGCCATGTGGGTGGTGGTGGTGGCCATCTTGAGTGCTGGCTGGTACAGGCAACATGTGCTTGGGGTGTAAGGGGGCCATTTTGAAGAGAGGCAGTGTCTGAGGCCTGCACTTATTTTGCCTACTTTTCATCCCTTATGCCCAGGGGTAGTGAGTGTTGCATGGGCCTAGTGTTTCTGAGGGGTGTCTTCTTGAATTTAAACACCATTGAGGCCATGGATGGGCTGGGATTGTGCAGATTTTATTGTTTTTTGTCGTTTTTTTGGGCCTGCTGGTGTGGCCCTTTGCCCAGGGGTGGTGAGTGTTGCATGGGCCTAGTCTTTCTGTGGGGTGTCTTCTTGAATTTAAACACCATTGAGGCCATGGATGGGCTGGGATTGTGCAGATTTTATTGGTTTTTGTCGTTTTTTTGGGCCTGCTGGTGTGGCCCTTTGCCCAGGGGTGGTGAGTGTTGCATGGGCCTAGTCTTTCTGTGGGGTGTCTTCTTGAATTTAAACATAATTGAGGCCATGGATGGGCTGGGATTGTGCTTATTTTATTGTTTTTTGTCGTTTTTGGGGGGCTGCTGGTGTGGCCTTTTGCTTGCCCAGGGGTGGTGGTGGTGCATGGACTGAGTGTGCCTGTGGTGTTGTCTCACTCTCTTTGATGTAAACATCATGGATGGCATTGGATTGTGGTGATTTCTGGCTGTTTTTCTGTTTTTTGGGGGTGTACTGTTGATGTGGACTGGCCATGTGGGTGGTGGTGGTGGCCATCTTGAGTGCTGGCTGGTACAGGCAACATGTGCTTGGGGTGTAAGGGGGCCATTTTGAGGAGAGGCAGTGTCTGAGGCCTGCACTTATTTTGCCTACTTTTCATCCCTTATGCCCAGGGGTAGTGAGTGTTGCATACTTGCATGTCCCTAGTCTTTCTGTGGGGTGTCTTCAATGTAAACATCATGGATGGCATGGGATTGTGCTCATTTTTCTGTGTTTTGTCGATTTTTTGGGGTGTATAACTGAACTGATGTTCCTCTGTCTTCCATTGCTTTTAGGTGCACAAGAAGACTCAATAGAACCACCAGTGCCAGGAAGAAGTCCTGCAGCGGTGTGTGCAGCATAACGTCACGCGACGTCACGTCTGGACACAGAACCCTCTGCAACTCGTGCAACTGCTGCCTGCTGACCTGCTCTGAAGAAGATGGCCCCAAAAAAAGTAACCCGTAGCTCCTCTAGCAAGAAAGGTGCCAGTAAGGAGCAGAAGAAGCAAGTTACCAAGGACACTGGTGTGCCGCCCGCCCCTTTTTTTGGGAGTAAAAAAAAAAGTATGCCTGCAGCAGCTGCAGCGGGATCTGCTGGGGACCAAGCTGGCAGCAGCACCCCCGCTCCATTGGGCTCAGTGCCACCACCACCACCACGCCAACTTAAGTCCAAGCCCTTGAGTGCTGCAGAGGCAGCCAGTATACTTCTTCAATCACCATCGACCAGTGATGTTGGCTCATCGCAAGAAAGCAGCAGCAATGTCCCTCAATCAACACAGGTTGTTGTAGCTCATCTGACGAGTGTTGAACAACCACAGCGGCAACAACAATCACATGTGCAAGTACAAGCCCAAGTACATGTGGAAGGAGAGGCAGCGCAAGGAGATGCGCAAGCAGAGGTGCATGGAGGGTCACAACAAGTGCCCACAATAGTTGTTCCTCCCGAAGTAGGGGCACATCAGGAAATCGACAATCAAGGCGAGGTATCATTTGAGGAAGCCACTCCTCCTGATGATCCTTCATTGTCTTCCACACCCCTAGCAAGGAAGAGATCAAGGGTGGTGTCTACATCCTCTTCAAGCACACCTCCTTCTGATGATACGGATCAAACTTGGGAACAAACAAAGGTAGTTAAGCGTAAAAGGAAGCTCGTCCAAAGTCTCAGAGTTATGGAGTGTGATGAGTCTCAACAAGAAGTGGCGGATACTGCTGCTGATGAAGACTCTGCCAACGACGACCCAGTCATCATAAAGGTCACTGCAGCCCCAGCGGGCATGCAGCAAACAGACATTTTGACCCTAGCCCGAAGAGCTGCTGAGCGTGATGATGATGTTGTCGATGAGGAGGCAGTGGAAACACCACAATCATTGGAGTTAAGTAGTACACCAACTCGTCCCGCTTCCATATTTCTTTCTGGCAAGAAGAGACCTCCGTCAATCTCGACCTTAATTAGTGGCGGTGAAAGTGCAAAACGTACAAAAGTTGGGCAATCCACATCCTCCACTTCATCTGGCATTAGCTTCATGACCACCACCACCAGTATCGCCGCCTCCTCCATGTCCCACAGACACTTCAAGTCCCCAGTTTGGGACTTCTTTACTGTTTGTCCAAAAAATCCAAAGTTTGCCATTTGTACCATTTGTAAGCAAGCAGTTAGTCGTGGTAAGCCAGGTACCAACTATGGTACCGGAGGCCAGAGAGGTCATCTTAGGAGACAGCACACTGTCAAATGGTTTGCGCACCTAGATGCGATCAAGAAAGGCCAAATTCAAGGAAACGTTGATGTTTCATCTGATGATGACGAGCAGGAAGAAGACGTGTCAAACACTTCCCTTACACCCAGTACCCCTGTCAGCAGCACACCCAATGTGAGGCACACTAAGAGTGTTGGAGCGAGTGAGACACCAACGCACAAAAGTTCACCAGCGAGCAAAATTGGGTCAACGAAGTCATTATCAGCCCGTAAATGCTTGGTCCAGGGCAACATTAGAACAATGCTTACTTCAGACGTGCCATATGAACGCAACCACCCACTGACGCGTCTGTATAACACTAAGCTGGCTAAAATGCTAGCTGTGGACCTTCTACCTTTTTCTTTTGTAGAAGCGGTAGGTTTTCTTGAATTAGTGGCAACGCTCTGCCCTAAATGGAAGGTTCCGAGCCGGTTCTATTTTGCCAGAGTTGCGGTTCCAGCACTACATGAAGATGTGCTGCAGGCGATTGGGGCAGCTTTGCAGAAGAGTGCTGTTCACACAATACATCTGACAACAGACATGTGGACCAGTGGCCCAGGCGATGATTACATGTGCATCACTGCACACTGGGTCTCTTTTTCAGGTGTTATAGCAAAGCTAAACGCAGGTGTTGACCCGGACCAAGTTTTCAAAGCTGCTCGGAAACATGCAACACTAGCCATGTTTGGCTTGGAGAAAAGTCACACAGCAGAAAACCTTTTGGAAGAGTTTGACAAAAAGGTCTTGACAATGCTATCCCCCCTAAAACGCAAGATTGGTTATGTTTCCACGGATAATGGCGCCAATGTAGTTAAGGCCATGTTGAAGGGTGACCATGTTAGAGTGCCGTGTTTGGCGCACTGTATCAACCTGGTAGTTCAAAAATTCTTGAGTGATAAAGAGAGTCCAGCGTTCGAGGTAATGGCCACCTGCCGCAAAATGTGCAACCATTTCAGCCATTCTTTTAAGGCCCGGAAGCATCTGCGGAGACTGCTACTTGAACGTGGAATGCCAGTGAAAGCACTCATCCAGGAGGTGGCAACACGTTGGAACTCAACCTTCTACATGCTTGAGCGTCTGTATGAGCAGTATACGGTACTCGATCACTATTTCTTGACAGAGGCTACATCTCAGAAGGAGGACCTGCGGATGAGTACGGCGCAATGGGCCATAGTTAAAAGCCTGACAGACATGCTTCGTCCTTTTGAGTTCTTCACGCGTGCAGTCAGCCAGGAGGACTGTAATTTGGGAAAAGCTATCCCATTGTTGTGCATACTGGAGCACCAACTGATGGCGGTTTCTTCTGAGTTTCAAAAAGATGAAAAAAAAAAAACCCATTTCATTTTGTCTGAGAAATTATTACATCGCCTACGTGGTGATGAACGTCTTAAAAACATCAACTCAGATCAGCATTACATTTGTGCTACTATTCTGGATCCACGCTACAAAAAGGCGCTGGCAGACAACGCATTCTTTCCTTTCGCTGATGCAGATGTTCAAAAGTACAAACATTGGTTAGCCTGGTCAGCCAAGAGGTTTGAAAAAGAACGGCAGGTTATTGAAGGAGAAGCCAGTACATCAGCATCAGCATCAGCAGGCCATCCGCAGTCACAAGAATCCACTTCTGCACCTGTGGCTGGGGCACAAGTGACCTCTCAGCCGTTAAAGACACCGGCAACTGGATCATCTGCACCACACACAATGACAACACTAACAGTGGCTGGGGAGGAGGATTGGCTAAGTTTGATGGGGTATGGTTCTCGAAAAAATGTCACAGCCAGCACAGCAAAAAGTAAGCAAAGTGGAGGAACAGTTGATGACCTTGAGTCGATGGTGCAGGACTATCTGAATGACTCAACAGTGGTCTTTCTTAATGAGGAGCCATTGCAGTATTGGCATGGCAAAAAACAATTGTGGCCACAGCTCTACAACCTGGCTATAAACTATTTGTCTTGCCCACTCGCAAGTGTGTCTTCTGAACGTGTTTTCAGTGCTGCTGGTGGCATTGTAACTCCCAAACGGAGCCGCCTCTCGCCCAAAAATGTGGAGCGGCTGACAATGATCAAGATGAATCAGCACCTCATACCACCAGATTACAAAGTACGAGAAAGCACGCCGCATGAAGACGAGGAGGACAGCAACGTAGATGAGGGGATTTTTTCTCTGTTCGGTGCCACTGACCTCATCCAGCCTGAATTCGCAGAGTTTGATGACGAAATCTTGTTCTTATTCCCTGACACCGAGCCCTGAAAATGAGACAATCAATCAAGAACTTTCTTTTTCGTCCTTATTCACTTTTATTCCTGTGTGCTTTGTGTCTCTCTTTCTTTGTTTTGCACAGTTAATTTAATTCAAACTTTAATCACCTAATCCCAAAAACAAGACCATCATCAGAACTGTCTTCACTTGTTTGCTTATTGATTTGAAGGTGCCGCAGTCTACATTCCTCAGGTTCACAAGTTCTGAAGAACATGCTCCTCTATCCTCCTCCTCCAGACTGCGATTTCCCTCCAAGCAGAGTGCTGGATTACGCACAATGAAGAAAGACTCAGCACTTGTGGGGGTGTTGTACTTCTTTGCGGGTGAGTTGACGGTTTTGGGCCCATTGCTGTGAAGCTCTAATAATGGACAAAAGTGTTTTGGACCAAATATGAGGTGGAAATTTCTTGCCGTTTTTGCTGACTTGCTTGCCTTTGAGGTGCTCTTTGGCGGGGTTCCGGGGGTTTGTGTGTAATTTTTGGTGTCTGTCGAAGCACTGCTGCGACAGTCTAATCTTGATTGCATTTGCTTTTCAGGAAATCCGTGGTGGAAAACAGGAGTTATGATGATTGATGATGATGACGACCTAGCTGCACAGCGCCGCGTTTGGACCGAAGGCCGAGAGACATTGTAAGTATGAGATTTAGCTTTTCCGCTGTTTGGGGGTGTTGTGTCGGGTGTTTTTTTGCGGGTGGGTTGGCGGGTCTTGCCTGGGGCATTCCTGGGAAGGTCTAATACCGGATACAAGTGTTTTGGACAAAATCCATAAGGAACAGCCTTTTTTTTGCCATTTCTTCAGACATCTTGCTCAATGTAGCGTTTTGGGGGGCTTCCTGCTGTTCGTGGGTGGGTTGCGGCCGGGGTCTCTGTCGAAGCACTGCTGCGACAGTCTAATCTTGATTGCATTTGCTTTTCCGGAAATCCGTGGTGGAAAACAGGAGTTATGATGATTGATGATGACCTAGCTGCACAGCGCGTTACTTTGGACCGAAGGCCGAGAGATATTGTAAGTATGAGATTTAGCTTTTTCGCTGTTTGGGGGTGTTGTCGCGTGTTTTTTTGCGGGTGGGTTGGCGGGTCTTGGCTGGGGCATTCCTGGGAAGGTCTAATGCCGGATAGAAGTGTTTTGGACAAAATCCTTCTGGAAAAGCCTTTTTTTTGCCATTTCTTCAGACATCTTGTTCAATGTAGCGTTTTGGGGGCTTCCTGCTGTTCGTGGGTGGGTTGCGGCCGGGGTCTCTGTCGAAGCACTGCTGCGACAGTCTAATCTTGATTGCATTTGCTTTTCAGGAAATCCGTGGTGGAAAACAGGAGTTATGATGATTGATGATGACCTAGCTGCACAGCGCGTTACTTTGGACCGAAGGCCGAGAGATATTGTAAGTATGAGATTTAGCTTTTTCGCTGTTTGGGGGTGTTGTCGCGTGTTTTTTTGCGGGTGGGTTGGCGGGTCTTGGCTGGGGCATTCCTGGGAAGGTCTAATGCCGGATAGAAGTGTTTTGGACAAAATCCTTAAGGAAAAGCATTTTTTTTGCCATTTCTTCAGACATCTTGCTCAATGTAGCGTTTTGGGGGGCTTCCTGCTGTTCGTGGGTGGGTTGCGGCCGGGGTCTCTGTCGAAGCACTGCTGCGACAGTCTAATCTTGATTGCATTTGCTTTTCAGGAAATCCGTGGTGGAAAACAGGAGTTATGATGATTGATGATGATGACGACCTAGCTGCACAGCGCCGCGTTTGGACCGAAGGCCGAGAGACATTGTAAGTATGAGATTTAGCTTTTTCGCTGTTTGGTGGTGTTGTGTCGGGTGTTTTTTTGCGGGTGGGTTGGCGGGTCTTGCCTGGGGCATTCCTGGGAAGGTCTAATACCGGCTAGAAGTTTGTTGGACAAAATCCATAAGGAAACACCAGTTTTGGCACTTTTTATAAGTTAGGGTTCGTTAGGGTTAGCCCTAGCAGCAGGATTGCATGTGTTTAGGGGGGTTCTATTGCAACGCGGTTCTGTTGTTGTAGAGCACTGTTGGAGCGATGCTGGCTATGGATACTTTTGCTTGCAGGCAAGTGGTTTGAATACAATCCACGGTCTGTATTTGGGTCTACTGTTACTTTCAAAGTACGTTTTGTAACCATTTTTCTGCTAGGCATCGTTTTTGGAGATATGATTGGGTTCTTCTACATTTTTGCGACTGGCTTTAGTAAGGGTCTTGGTGGGAGCATTGCTGGGAAGGTCAAATTTTGTTCTAAAACACAGTAGTACACCCACCTTGAGGGGAAAGATCCGCTATAATATTTTGGCCATACTTATTGATCCTTAAAAAGGTGACTCAGACAGAGCACGCAATTTCAAAAATATTGTACTGTCTATTAGGGAAATCAAAGTGTCACTTTTTGAACCACACAGCGTACATACCTTTTATTTATTTATCAGTGGTATTGTAATAGCACTTCCTGTTTTCCGTTCAATAATTACAGGCCGGGTTTCAGTCAACATCCGCCAGGCAGGCAGTGGACAGGGTGTCTCTTCTGTCAGTGGTCACCACCACATTGATGGACGAAGCGTCAGCTGGAATGGAGGAGTGCCGCCAATAAGAGGAATTGTTTGCTGCATGCAACTTACTTACCAATTTCAACAGGACAACTCCAACAACATACGCAATACAGATACAGTATCCATTGTTGTCTTTTATTCTATGAGTGTGACTGCATGTGCTTACCTTTAGTTTGTAACCAAAGATTGTCTGTAAACTCTGTATCTTCAATTATTGTTTGTCCATGCTCTGCTTTTTTTTTCTTCTCTCAACAAAACCTACCCAAAAAGAAACCCCCATTCCCATCCATTTTACAAACCCTAACCCTCTTCCCCCGGGCTGTGTTGTTTTGCTTGATGTCTGACTAAAATGACATCAATAATTCCACACACTTGCTGGGGAGGATAAGGTGATAGCAGCAACAGGCTGGTGAAGGAATACGAGGATATCTTCTAGACTTACTCAGCTTCAGTACTATATCTTCTAGTAGTAGTAGCCAATGTCAAATAAATTCAACGCAAGTACTAGTTATACTTGCAATACTTTACCATTTGTTAGGCTACATTATGGCACTGCTCTAGTGTACTGTCACCTGCTATTTTCTCGATCGTACCGTAACCGTTGTAATGCTACAGTAAGGAGTACAAACAAGGTTTCGTTTTCTTTTTTTCCATAGGCATGCAACTGCCACTGTGTCACACCACTAGTACCACCGCAATGAGGAAATGTCACCCGCCCAGGAATGACAACGTTAATCCCCATTTCACCTGGAGCCAGCCCTGGGCCTAGCCCTAATTTCTAACACAAATTACAGGTAAGATAAGCGTTTGGTGGGAGGTAGTATAATGGAGTATTATTTCGGAGTAGACAAGAGATTGACGGTTGTACTACTAAAGTCCTACGACTGTTCAGGAAAACAAAGTTACTGTTACACCCCCGCCCCCCACCCACCAGACTGAAAAGCAGTAAAAAACAGGTATGGTCAGATAAAGTTGAAAAATATATTTATTTATCCCTAACAAAATAATCTCCCTCACCCACCCTAACCCCAACGATTGTCTCTGAAACGTCCCAAAACGATCCCAACTCCCAAATCCCACCCCCCAAAAGTCTATAAAAAAAGGGCAAGGGACACTCCACTACTGGAGGGTGCTGGTGCTGGTGCATGATGCGGCATGGGCATCATACTCCTTGCGGAGGGTGGCAAGCTCGGAGCGGAGGCCCTTAACCAAGGTCTTATACCTCAGGACCTCCTGCTCCAGGTTGGACATGCGGACTCGTAGGCGGCGTTGGCGTTCCTTGCAGCTCCTGTGGGGGGCAGCTGGTATTTCGGTTGCTTGGCGGTGGCGGTCGGCTTTCTTAGCCCGGCTCGGTCCCGCTGGCTTAGTCACGGAGGAGGATGCAGTGGTCACAGTCGAAGATGTTGCCCCGCTCGACTGCGTGTCCTCCTCCTCCTCCAGGGCCACCAGCCGCCGATACTCGGCGACTGTGGCCTCCAGCCTCCGTTGCCGGGCCAATCTAGCCTGCTCCCTCCTTGTTGTTGATTTGGAAGGAGCAACTATATGAAGAAAGAAAGACATAGTCTGTAACCAATGCTCCTTATTAATAACACAAAGTGATTGAGCCGAAAGTTGGGTCACAGAGTACAAGTAGCAAATTGAAAGCACAGTACATAACTATTGAGGACAGTATCTATGTAACCTCCCACTTCTGCATCCTTGCTCTAACAGTAGTGGTAGTTTAATGAACTAATTCTACGACCACTATGGACTTCCATTACAGTCGACTATGACAGTACACCAGTCTTATTCTTCTTCTTCTCTCTTGTTTAGGGAAATGGGTACGTTATCTTATGCAAGCCGGCAGAATGACATGGACACAGCACAGTGAAGTTGCACCCGAGAAAAAAAGTTGCACACCATGATGATGGAGACAGACTTGCGTTACTGTACCGGTCCAGTACATGCAGGTGGTGAAGCTATTACTTTTCTATTACGGGTGGCACTGAGAATACTCTGTTACAAGGGCTACTGCTTAATTAATTTACCTTTCACCCTACAGTGCAAATGAGTACTAGAAAAGGAAACTGAAGAAGCTAACTAATTTGATTATCTATCACTTCACATGGGACGTATTTAATGACAGATGAGATGACTTTAGGTGCTTTGCTTAATATTGAGTGAACAGTGATACACCCACACATGAATGACGTACTACAAGTAAACTAAAGTTATTAAGAGAGGTACGGAGTGTCCACCGTAATAACCAGATATATGCTGTGAATGCAAACGCAATACAAAGTACTGCTACTATTCATGGTAGTATTGGACACATTTACAATTTCTTTTCCTTGCCTTCCCTGCACTGGGACGGACGTGCGGGTGCGGTGGTACATGCTCTTCAAGGTAACACTTACTTCACCTGGCGACCATCTACTCTCTCTAGATACACATGTGCTATGTAAGAGTCAGAGAATACCATGCTCCAGGCATCCATTCAGTCAAAGTATACGCACACATACAGTTTCTGTTTCACCCACCCAGGCTGCTGTCCTTCCACCCATCCTTGCTTCATCATTGACCCAGCCATGCACCATACCATATTCTTTCCTTCCCAGCCACCTCTGGGTCCAAGCAAACACATATCGTTCTTCTTTGCCAGCCATCATACAAGTTCGCGTCCCACTTACTTACACCCTTCTTTCGCTTTTCGTTCATCCCATCCATCACGTTCGTCTAAGAACTTATTGGGATTCTTCTCACCAAAAACTTCACAGCTAAGTCGAAGTACATTTCGAGGAGGCTACTACCTGGTTGATTTGTAATTGTAATACACCCGTGCAGAAAGCACACTATGCAGTCTTCAATCTCAATAAGTAAGGAATATATAGCTTACCTGTTTCCGCCACCACCGTTTGATCCCCCACAGGAACGGCCACCAGCTCTTCTACCGCCGCCTCCTCCCCAGAGGCCTCCGAGTCCAAGTCCAACACAGCCACCTCCGCGCTGGCCACATCACCAGATGTTACACCTACAAAGTACATTTAAGAATGTTAGAATACACCACTCACTACTATATAATATTTGGTCTAGGAGAAATGTTAAAAAAACAGAATACAATGTAATAATTTGTGACTGTCTACTCCATAGTAAAAATGTCCCATTTTCCAGGGAAGGCTGTTGTCTTGCTGCACTTTTATGCACAACTGATGAATGCTTGCTTTTGATTTTTAACACGCACCACTTTTTCTCCTAACAGACAGAAGCTTGACTCCTGAGTCCTAAGAACACGACCAGGATCAAGTTCAAACTAGGTGAGAGTTCGGCTCGACCACAAGAAATGTGTCCAATTAATCGTCAGCACTAACCACTTTTCCGTTTACAGTTAAATAGTTTTATGACAAAGTAGATTTTAATAAATGTGTTTACTTTTAATAAAGCTTTTACACTTAAATAGACTCTGTGGTTTTTGTTCCTCTAGACTAGAGTGGATGAGCTAAAGGTTTTGGAATTTTTGCAAGCATGAGTGCCTCTGACACTTCTTGACTGTGCTGTGACTCCGTACTACTCTCTTGTCCTGCGTACGATAATCTAGAGATCATTGGGGATCTATAATCGGTGACTTCGGGAGCTGAATGACTCTGCCACACTATCTAGTCAGTAAGGAGACAGTGCATAGAGGTATTGCTGAATATAATGGGAGTCCAATGGAATTGCCAAATGTCCAATCTTAGTTAGCTACACAGACAGACTAATAAGAATAGTCTAGTAATACCACAGGGAGTCATATTCGAGGCAGGATAAGAATTTATATCCAGTCTACAAGAAGATCAAAGACGATTTAGAAAAAATCGAATGAGGAACGCTAGGAAAAAATATGTACTGTTTATTAAAATGTAAACTTACTGGGGCCAGCAAAGGAGCCCTCGCCTGCCCGATCCTGGCCTGCATCCTCAGCACCCTCCTCCTGTGTCCTCTTGCCCTTGGGGGGAGCTGATGTACAACATGAAAGAAAGAAAAACCAGAAAACATGGATGAGATTTTTCAACCAAATCAAACATTTCAAAAGAACAATAACAACATATTTTGGAAAAATAGCAAATAGATAGACAACTATTCCACGGGATCTATCTCATGTGGTATACTACGTTATTCGTATTGCCTGATTTGCGGAACGTTGACTTAGAAAGTTCCTATGTAACTCAATAAACAGACTACTAAAGAGGTTTGCCTAGGCCTGGCACTGCAGGCAGCAGTGCGCAACACGTGACAGACAAAGTCCATCCTGCTTGCAGATCAGTGAATACTCAAACTATCAATCCACCCGCCACCACCGCCACTATTTCTTCTGATAGCCATGTGACTGTCTAAAGGAAGGACTGGACTTCAGTCTGTTGGGGCTGATTTATAAGTCCCTTGCGGAAGTTGCGGCTGATTTTCCTCCATTGTTGCGTGCCTTTTCTGACGCAGCGGCAGAACAAAAGACTCGCCATGGTGTTGGTGCGGCGTATATATTAAAAAAAAAAACACATATGGGCATATGGGCGATGCATCACGTTGTAAAGCCCTGCGCCATCAGGGGGCGTTCCGGCGCAAGGGAGGGCGTACCTGCGCAGGAACGAATCCTAAAAGTGGCTGAGGGAAATCTACAAGATGTCAATCAGTCATTTTTAGGACAATGATGCATGACTCAAACCCTGCGCGCTTGAAGCCGACGTACGGCTTGATGCAGCATTGGGGAGATAGGGTACCCCAGAGCATTGCTGGAGCTGCGCCATCGTTGGCACGCAACTCCAGCAATGCGCTGCCTTTACGGCACAGATGCGTAAGGCTTCTGTGACGTTTTGGGCCAATGGGTGGTGGTGGCATGGCACACAATTACTGCCGCATCCCTGCTACTTTGCAGGGATGCGCCGGTAATTGAAAATATGACCCTTACTGTCTAGCATTACGCAGTTCTTTTCTTTACAGTACACTCATACATAATTTCTCAGGCCAATGAAATGCTTCTGAACACAACATACAAAACAAAGAAGCATAGTAGCAAGCAAGGCTACTGAGAAGGAGAGCAGTGCACCTGAAAATGAAATGCATAGAAGATTTTGAAATATAATTTACCTCAATGTAATCGGCAGCATTATTGCTCTTGGTAAAGAACAAAGATTTGCAAATAACAGAGCAGGATAAAACAGAGTAGTAAATGTACTACTACTACTACTCACCAAGCCCGGGGACCTCTACGCCGAGCGCGTCCAGCAAGTCCCGCTCCCGGTCCATGACATCGGTCCAGCGGTGGGTGGCCTGGTTATATGTGCGCCGGACCCCAGAGATCTTGTACATGGCCCGGCACACCTTCTCCCACCGCTGGCGGCGCTCCCGGATGCCATAGCCGGTCGCGATCTTGCCGCCTCCCAGGATCGTCTTGGGGAGGCGGCGCTGGACGTGGAAGATCAGTGCCGCCACTTCCTCCGCGCTGAAGATCTCCCTCGGGACCACTTGCTCCCCCCTTAAACGCCCGCACGGGAGCCGGGCACGGGGTGCGGGACCCTTCCCCTTCTCAGGGTGCTTCCCGGCTCCCTTTACCATGGTCTGGGCAGAAATAAACTTAAATGATAAAGAAGAAATAGAATAGTGAAGAAGAAAAGAAAAGAGTTTAAAAAAGTAGTTTAAAAGTAAATAAAAGCTGCAGAAAACACAAAAATATAGAGCTAGAAAAATAGAGGGTTAGATAATAAGTAAAATTAGATCAAAAAAACTTCAAACAAGCAAAGGATGGCAGAGATTGAGAGAGGATACAGAAAGCATGCCCAGAACCATAGCAATGAATGAGAAACAAGATGGCCGCGCCCGTTCACGACCGCGTGGGTAAGTTCGCGCGAGATTTTCCTTGCGAGTACGCGCGAAATTGTACTAGCGAGCAGCACACTTTGCGAGATTACACATAGCGGGCGGAAACGGAATTACGTCACGCCAACAAGATGGCCGCGCCCGTGTACGACCGATAGGGTAACTTGGCAAACGAATAGCTAGAAGCGCCTCGCGAACACGCGCAAGATCACGCGAACATACACGTCGCAACAAAAACAATTTTGTATTCGCACGTATTCGCGGCTTCCGAAATCGATCTCGCACGGATTCGCGCCCCAAAAAACGCGCGAAATTGCAAAAAAAACGATTTTAGCTAAAATGAAAGCAATGAGCAGGTGCAAAAGTTCAAACTTAACATTAGTAACATTCAAGGTAGTGCTTCCTGATGGGCCCCTCCAGAGTTTGCAACAATTCTATGACCCTGCTATGACCCAAACAGCAGGCTCATAGAATAGCACCATAAAGGTCCTGTAAAAAAAAAATTTCACTGCAACAAAAAGCAAATTACAGATAAGGAAGGAAGCAGGTGCCAGCCAGACTGGAACTTTCAAAATTACTGACACATTAATGAAACACAAATTAATTGATGGCAGTTGAAGAAGGGCAGGTGTGCTTGCTTTTTTCAACCACCATAATCTACAGTGATAAATAAACCTAATAGGTGCCAGTGAGGATGTACTAGAGGGTGGCATGGGTGTCCCAGAGGGTGGCAGTGGTGAAACAGAGGGTGCTGTGAACCTGTGATGATAAACCAGACGTAGAAACAACATAGTCGCGGCCGTTGCAAGCCGAAAAGTAAGTTCGCAATTGCGAACTTGTCCCAAAATCGGCGCGAACACGCGCCAACACAAAAAACGGAAAAATCCGCAAATCCGCTAGAGTTCGCGGATCTTCGCGGATTGCGAATCCGTAAATCCGCAATTTCGCGTACGCGAGATCCGCTAGATCCGCCCATGCTTAGTAATAATAAATATTCTCACTCCAGTCAGCTCAAAATTAAAAACAAACAAAATATGAACAACAAAAATAATGAAAAAAGCGAAATAAATGAAAAATAGATATATATGTCAAAAATTTAAACACAAATATACTTCATATTAGAAATGAAAAATAAACACATTATAATATTAAAAATAACAATATAATATTAAATACATATGACAGATACCTACAAATATTATATTTAATAAAATAAAAATAATTTTCAAATACATATTTTTTAAATTAGGAACTATTTAGAAACAAAAACTGTAATTATTACATAAATTTACTTTTTTATATTTCCTACCCTATAACACCACTCAATTTACATCCCACTTGTAATTTTTAACAAAATGTACTTCCATAATTAACATAATTGATTACCAATTAAATAAATATTATTAATTAAAAACAAATTAAAGATCATAAAAATGAATACACTTCCCACACTTTACCCCTATAATCCTGACAACCCACAGCTACAATTAAACTTTAAAAAAATGAATTACACAATTAAAACTTATTGTACAATAAAAAACTAGTTGTATTTTCCAACTAATTATAAAGTAAAATTAATTTACTCCCCACCCTTTACACCTATAAAAGTAAAACCTACACACAACAAAATATAAACAATTACCCTAATTAAATATCAACTAATTAATTAATATTAATGATCAACCAATTATTAACTAAATAAAAATAAATTACTTTCCACCCATTACCCCTATAAACCCCTCAACCCACACCTAAAACTATTTACACAATTTCCCTATATAATTTTCAATTAATTAATTCATCTGATTTAACAACTAATTATTATGTAATAAAACATACATTTCTTCCCACCCTTTACCCCATAAACCCAACATCCCACACCTAAAATGAATTAAACAATTTTCATGATTGATTTTTAATCAATTTATATAAATTGCAACTAATTCTTAATCAATCAAAAATAAATCACTTCCCACCTTTTACCCCTATAAACCCCACAACATGCACCTAAAATAAAATACACAATTACCATAACTAATGATCAATTAATTAATATTAAAAAACAACCAATTAATAATTAATTACAATTAAATTACTTCCCACAATTAGCACTATAAAATCTCCAAGGGGACTTCATTCCCAACCAGTAGTGTGCCGGAAGTAAGCATGAGCGCAAAATCCGCTCCGATCGCGGATTTTGCGGATTTTCGGTAAATCCGCGATCCGCGAACTCTCGCGAATTTACCGAGAATCCGCAATCCGCGATCGGAGCGGATTTTGCGGTCAAAAGTTCAAGCCTAACATAATTTACGATGGCGCCGGCAAGCTGCCAGCGCCATCCTCAAATGGTTACTTAATTAGCTTCGACAGGAAGCTCTAACAGATAAGATAAAGCAGGGGCTCGAGCGCCTGCTTTATTTTATCAGTTGGAGCTTCCTGTTGAAGCTAATTAAGTAACTTTTGCAGGATGGCGCTGGCAGCTTGCCGGCGCCATCGTAAATTATTTACATGGTGTGTCTTCTTGAATAAATATGTGCCCTAGTTGAAGCTTAAATTCAGTGACTCATTCATTAGCCCAAAAATAATCGTGAGCGTTGTGGAGGCTGGGCAGGTGTGCCTTGTTCCCAAATATACCATCGGAAATCCGCTGTGATGCTGGCCAGAGGCATTTGCATCTTTGGCTTTCACGTGCGCAATCCCCCTGCTGTTCCTGTGACCAGGGGCTTCTGTCTCTTAATCTGCTGCTCTGATCGGTCTCTGACCTTTTGTATACACACAAGGGGCATGTGCGCTCGCATGGAAGCCCCGTCCGTTTGGCCCCGCCCACACACTCGAGGTGTGCACCCGCCCATCTTCCCGCCATTTACCCACTATGATGGACATTTCACTCAAGGGACCCCAGCGCACTTCGGCGCGATTGCATAGTAGTAACACACACTTGGTCGCTGGAACTAGTTGAAGCGCAAATGCAGTGACTCATTCATCAGCCCAAAAAAAATCGTGAGCGTTGGGAGGCTGGGCAGATGTGCCTTCTTCCCAAATATACCATCGGAAATCCGCTGTGAGGCATTTGCATCTTTGGCTTTCACGTGCGCAATCCCCCTGCTGTTCCTGTGACCAGGGGCTTCTGTCTCTTAATCTGCTGCTCTGATCGGTCTCTGACCTTTTGTATACACACAAGAGGCATGTGCGCTCGCATGGAAGCCCCGTCCGTTTGGCCCCGCCCACACACTCGAGGAAGCCCCGCCCCCAAATCCGCCGATCCGCAAAATCCGCGGATTTTGCGGATCCACGATCCGTGAATCCGCAAATTCGTGAATCGTGGATCCGCAAAATCCACCCATGCCTAGCCGGAAGGTGCATTTGCATAGTGGTGGAGAAAGGGGACGGGGCTCCAAAGAGCTCTTAGCAATCGAGCTATGTGGGACTTACTGGAGGTAACAGGAGAGGTCCCCACATGGGGAGGTGGCGGTCCCAGGGTATAGGGGGGCCACATGGTCCCTCACTCTTTTTTGCTGTAAATGCCTGGGGAGGTGGTGGTCCCGGGGCTCTAAAGAGCCCATGAAGGGAGGTCTACACAGCCCCTGTCCACAATTTTAATAAAAGCCTGGGGAGTTGGTGGTCCCTGGAGCTCAAAAGAGACCTTGGAGGGGGGACCATGTAGCCTCCCTCCAATATGTAAATCAAGCCCCGTGGAGGTGGTAGACCATGAGACTCGAAGAGCCTTAGGAGGGAAGTCTGTGCGCCCCCTCCTTTTTTTTTACCAATTTCCCCTCTGACCTGGCCCACCTGGCTCATTTCAAAATAAGTGTGCACTTGTTTTTAAAATGTATTGCCAGATCTGCTGTGTTTTTTTAAGAAAAGGAATTTGGCCGTGTCGAGGTCTAGGGGGTCAGGGTATTCCTTCACAACACCCTTTTCTTTTTTTGGGATGTTTTTTCGGCTGAAGCTGAGTCCAAAGATGGCTGCCAACACTTCCTGGTTGAAGTGTTGGCATCCAATCAGATCCCATCATGAGATCGGGAGGGTTAGCGGAACCTTCATGTCCATGTATATTCAAATTTGCTTTTTTTAACAACATTAACATTAACAACATTAACATTTTGAAATATTCTCCAGTTATAGGTAACAGAGCTAACAATAACTTGGCTCTTGTTGCTATGCACTGCTTATGACCTCACATACATCACTCATGACGTGTTCGATGACATTATTTATGATATCACTGATGGCATCCCAAATGACATCCTTCATGACATCACTGATGACACCATTGATTACATCAACGAACGAGTGTGTTACTTTGTTTTATAGTTTACATAGTGGCGGGTAGCTACCATATTACTTTTCTACCTAAGTTTGCACAGCCTGTGTCGTGTTACAAAATGCATCATAGGTGTGTAAATGTTTTGAACATTTTTAAAAATATAATTGGCCTGGGTGGTAAATTACGCTCTGCTTGCAGAATTTGCGGAATTTTGGCAATGTGCATTCCATGGAGAATGCGAAATTGCTGAAAAATCCATGATACGCGGCGTAGTGGAATTTTTTCCTTGTTCATACTTTCAAATTGCATGTTCGCGTGTGCGTGCGCAGGAGTGACTTACCGCGTTCCCTGCATTCGCCAATGAGTTTTCGTCCGTTTGCGTCTGGCTACGCGATCCCGCGAGAGTGTGCGAGCGCAAACTCGTCATTCGGACGCGCCATCGGACATCCGCGTTCGTGAACAGGAAACACGCATCCCGAGCGGGTGGGACAAGTGAAACAAGATGGGCGCGACCGCATGGGAAAGTTTGTGAGATATTTCCCCCGAGCAGGCAAACAGCGTCCCCGAACAGGAAAAAAGCATTGCGAATGGGCGGAACATGCACTTCCGCGTGCTTGCAAAATTCTGCTTAGCTCGCGGAGATTTTTTACCGTTCCGCGTAACTTTGTGTAACGCGACTACGTAATTTCCACCCACCCCTAAAATATATATATTTTTATTGTAAAAATACAAATAAAATAGTTTGAATATAAAAGTAAAAGAAGAGAGAAAGAGAAAAATACAAGAAATAGAGTCTGCTAACTGTAACTGGTGAATTTCTGTGGTTTTTATTTACTTCAAAATATTACTGTTGTCACTGACATATCTAACTAACCTAAATGTAACTTTAACTGTGTTTTTTCCGCTGAATTTCTAGGATGATTTTAATGTAAAGTAATATTAGTTTACAATATAGAAAGCTAACTCCTCGCATGCATTGCCTTTGACTGTGCGTGGTGGGCGATTGTCCCATGGCCTACGGAAAACCCTCACAGGCAGCCAACCCCACATTGTGCATGGCCTATGGCTGTGCACAGCAGGTGGGTGTCAACAGGGCCTGGCCTGAGGCTTGACCCTCTGACCAACCCACTCGGAGCCAGAACCATTGCTTACTACTAATATGGAAGGGGCAGGGCCAAACAGGTGGAGCTTGTATGTGCGTTGGCCAGGGGGATAACAATGGTCCCCGCAGCCCCCATTGGTGCTGGGGGGACCCAGGTATCCTTGCTCTGGAGGGAGCCCCATCCACTTCCGAAGCCTTCTCGCAAAGGCTGCAAGTAAAAACACTACAGCTGCTGCCTGGCTGAAGGGATATCCCAGCACAGTGAAACACTCATAAAAAACTTGCAAAATTAATTAATGTTGGCAGAGGAGGCCCCCCGAGGAAAACGCTCCTCCATGTCTCTTTGTGTCAGTGAGGAGGGAAATATCTGCAGAGCCCAGGGTGAGAGAGGGTAAAGACAACACAGGGAAGGAGAAAGACAAACGAGAAATAGTGGACACTTTAAAGGCACAGGTGAGAGGGGAAGAGAGAGAGAAGTGCGAGAATTATTGTGAGGTAACAAAGAACAGATAAAGGTGGAGATGTGGGAGAGGTGATAAAAAGGCAGATGAGAGACGAGACAGGTGTGAGACTGAAATAGGCGAGACACAGCTGCCAGAGAATTAGAGTAGAGAGGTGATAAATAAGGAGGCAGGTGAGAAATGAACAAGGTAGAGAGACAGAGAAGAGACAGGTGTGTGAGTGATAAATAGGTGAAACACCATGGGGATCGATAGAGGGGAGGCCATTTAAAAAGGTACAAAAGGAAGAAAAGAAATAGTTGAAAGAAAGAAAGAGAGACAGAGAGTGATTGAGACGGCAATGTTATAAAGGACAACTGAGGATAACAGTGTGGAGGAGACAAATATTAGAGAGACAGCAGACAAGTGAGAGACAGATAGAGATAGAATGGGAGATAAGTGATAGAGCCAGCACAGTAAGAAAGAAAGACAGTTGAGAAAGAGACATGCCGTTTTTGGGAGGGAGATAAGTTAAACACAGATGAGAGCTATGGAAGGAGAGATTTGTGTGAGAGAGGTGATAAAGACAGAGGAATATGAGAAATAGACAGTTTAAAGGACACACAGAGGGGGCATGGGATGGGGAGAAGGGCTGGGAGGGGAAGAAAGGTGAGCGAGATACAGGGGCGTAAAAAGGCCCCTGCGTTGCAGGGTGCCTTGGGCTCGAGGACCCCTCAGCACACAGTAGTCTCTGCCTTTGGTTTGACTGTACTTAAACACCATTTGTTAAACAAAAGCATGTTTTTTAAAACTAAACCTCGAGATCATGCAGTAGATTGTACCACCAGTAATCATTGAGAGCAGGGACATAGATGTAGTTTAAATGTTACGCTGCCTCTGCGCGCTCCAGTCAAATAAACTAAATCAAGTGCTGCGCAGCTTCGTAATCTTCAGCCTCAGTGTGGGGCAGAGCTAATCTGGAATGATCATGCGCAGTGTAAACTGCAGGGTGAGGCGGCGCCGGCGGGCCGGGGGCACTGAGACAGTGAGTGAGGCATATATAAAATTGCATTCCTGGTTACAAGGCTCTTCCAGGCTAACTCTCGCATGGGGGTGTGGGAGGGCGGGAGCAGATGCAGACCCAAAGTTCAGAGGTCCCCTGGACACTTTGGTGTGACGATGGGTGAATGCTCTTAACTGTCTGTCCTCCCTCCAGTATCTCTCTAGATAACATGGGAAACACTTGCATGGCTTCAATGTGGTCTTGTGAGTTAACATGACTGAATTTCGTTTGATCTTTAAAAATGGATTTCCTTTGTGTGTCTATGAATGTTCGTGTCTTGGTTAATTTACATAATCCATCAGAATAGCCTGTCCTGCGCGCCTTCCCACACCAGCTGCACGTGGATTGAGATCCTCTCGCGCGACCCCCCTCTTTCTCTCTTTCTCTCTTTCACTCTGTCTCTCTGTCTGTCTCTCTGTCTTCTCTAGAAGTGCCCGGTGTCTTTTCAATGCGGCCTGCTCTGGCGCATAGTGCCCACACCGCCATGCGCTCGCCCCGCTTGCCAATTACACACTTACACTTCCCAAAGAAACTCAGGAGACATATTTGTGGGAAAGAACTGCTGCAGGTTTATTTCATACAACACAGGTATGACGTTATGGTGGGTCATCTTACAGGCGATCCAAAGCAGTCAGCCCCTCGCTGACCCGCATGCCTAAGGAGCCATCTTGCACGGCGAGACGATGCTCTGACGGTGCAGCACATTACCATTTCGTTATACTCCCGCCCCCCCTGTCAGGGCGGAGCGGTGGGGCACACCCCCGGTCGGTTCAGGCCCCCCGACCGCCCAAAGGACTAACGGGGCGCCGTCGCGGTTTCCCGGAACCTCCTTCGGCTCCAGGTCCTTGGCTCAGGCACCCTTACTGTGCCAGGCAGAGGTACCCTTACTGTACCCTTCTGCCGCAGAGGTACCCTTACTGTCCATCTGCTTCCAGATCGCCCTGTGACTCTGCCTGCAACACAAAACAAGACCATTATAAAATTCATAACTTCGTACCGCCGCTCTGCTGCTGGGTCAGGGATCAGGGTGGGAACAGCGCAGAGCCGAGGGAGAATCCTGAGAGGCCGAGCACTGGCGCTGCAGTGCTAAATACCGGAGGGGCCGCCCCTCCTCCCAGGTGAGCCCTCCCCATTGGCTAGTGATAAGGAGGTGGGCTCAGGGAGGGCCCGATATGAGCTTTGCTCGCCCGTCGTGTGGGACTAAGGCGCTGTCCCGCCCATGCTCCCCTGCGGGTCGCGCGGTCAGCGGCATAGTGCCCACACCGCCATGCGCTCGCCCGCTTGCCAATTACACACTTACACTTCCCAAAGAAACTCAGGAGACATATTTGTGGGAAAGAACTGCTGCAGGTTTATTTCATACAACACAGGTATGGCGTTATGGTGGGTCATCTTACAGGCGATCCAAAGCAGGCAGCCCCTCGCTGACCCGCATGTCTAAGGAGCCATCTTGCACGGCGAGACGATGCTCTGACGGTGCAGCACATTACCATTTTGTTATACTCCCGCCCCCCCTGTCAGGGCGGAGCGGTGGGGCACACCCCCACTCGGTTCAGGCCCCCCGACCGCCCGAAGGACTAATGGGGCGCCGTCCTTGGCTCAGGCACCCTTACTGTGCCAGGCAGAGGTACCCTTACTGTACCCTTCTGCCGCAGAGGTACCCTTACTGCCCATCTGCTTCCAGATCGCCCTGTACTCTGCCACAGCTCTGGAGGAGGCCCCCGTCGATGACAGAGCCCCCCACCCACCCACCTAGCTACTTCCGGTCGCTGTTTAGTGCACCTTCATCATCGTACCCTTCTGTTTTCTCTTCGTATTGGTACCTGCCCAATGAAACACAGGCCTCTCTTCCCATGAACTTCTGCATGGATCTGCCGACCCACTTGCGGGAATGTTCTACCGCTACCGGTGATCTGGCCCTGTGAGGAACCTCAGACCACAGGAGCTCGCCTGCTCCCAACCCGTTCCCAGATGAAATGTGGGGGTATTTTGTGGGGGGCCCCCGTACGCAGGGTGCTGTTCTAGTTTGAGCCTCAAATTGCTTTATTCATAATGGATACCACGGTTATCGAATGGTAATGCCCCATCTGAACCTGCATGCACTTCATTATGCTACCAGGGCCGGTCTCAC
Organism: Lissotriton helveticus; assembly: GCF_964261635.1. Classification (NCBI taxonomy): domain Eukaryota; kingdom Metazoa; phylum Chordata; class Amphibia; order Caudata; family Salamandridae; genus Lissotriton; species Lissotriton helveticus. Next base: position 751,236,820 of record NC_136061.1, read on the forward strand.
TCTCACAAGACTAGTTACCAACAACATGGATCTTGCCCCTTCGGACCTGAATAACCCCTAATTCACTGACTCTGGGCGCCCGCTTAATAGTGTACCTGCCCAGGGGCCTCCACCTCCTGTGAACCCTGCAGTTTGCATTAAGCTGTTTGGCATTACCTGTCAATATCTACAAGAGGAGCCACACATCCTCGCTTGGTCCATGCTTCTCTGTTGCATAACCTGGATCGGCTACCATAATGCTTCCTTGCCTGGCCGACCCCACCTCCCCAGCGTGACCAGATCATTCCCTCCCAGGTGGAATAGGGGGATATTGGGAGGACCACCCCTCCCCACCCTGCATTGCTCTCGCTTGTACTTCAGTGACCACATTGCATTACAGGAACACCCAAAACACAGGATTTGTGTCCTCGCGAAAGCCAAGTTCCATTTCTCGGACGTAGCCCATTGTACCAACCTGAGAACATAGGAATGGCCCTTAACCCACACGCAACAGTCAGCTGTAAGGTTTGGCCTCCGAAGCTGGGTGCCCAAGCCAACCCAACCTGGGCCAATCCTAGCTTCACCCCTTGACTACATTTGTGCATTTAATCCCAGAAAATCGCTTTTAGCTCTTTTCCAGACGCTATTACTTAGTTTGCCTGAGGACTAATTACTTACTTCTCCTCACTCTGACAAACATAAGGAGGTTTTCCAAAGTATCCTATTTGTTCACTTTTCCTATGCTCAATATGCACTACGTTAGCTGTTTTCATTCAGAAACAGTATACAAGGGACCGGCAAGTGACTATTCGCATTCTTGTATCTGATGCAATGGACAACCAGTGATATTTGTCCAAGAAAGTAAAATGGTGTGATTATGAAATTATCACCGTAGCTGTAATAATTATTACAGTGAATGTCCTGGCAAATCCCTGCCAGTTCAATACTTGGAATAGTTGAAGCACCGCCTAGCAGATATGTTTTAACAGTCAAATTGTTATTCCTGACCATGTCTCCGTAATCCGCAGCATAGTAGCTACTCCACGCATGCTCCTACTGCATGTGACCCCTAATCTGCATCGCTCCCGGAAGCAAGTGTCCGGAACGAACGCAGTCACCTAGTAGTTGCTTCCACTTTTCGTCTGCCAGGGGGCAAGCCGCTAATGAGTCCACTTTCTGATGCGTGGTGAGTTTGGACTCATTCCCAGAATATTGGTGTAAAGTTCGTACTCCCAGCCTTCGCTTGTGCCCCTGCAGCATGCATCATGCACTCCTAATTCTCTTCTCAGCAAACATGAAGCTTTAAACTGTTAACCTGAAGCTAGGAGGTTATACCTGTATTCGTTAGAGAATGTGTGCTAAAGCAATCCCATTTTATGTGTAATGTTCTGTATTGGCTTTGGCTGTACAGTGATTTAGGGCTGACATGCTGACATGCCATTTATTGCACTTGTTACCTAGTGTTCGGGTTTATGTTCGGCCCGATTCACAATAATGCAAGGGATTCACAAAATGTGACCCTTTTTTTTCATAATCTATTTATTTCTCCCGGTTGTCACTCCCATCCTTCAGTAGTATTTCACAGAGGAATTCCCCACTAGGGATAAGGTCTGTGTGCTTAAATGTGTGTTCAGGCTTGAAGCTGTATGAACCAATATACGGAAGTACATATTTTCCACATATTAAAAAACGTACTTTCAATTAAATCTATTATCTTTATCATTTCATGAAGAATTATTGCAGTTAATGTGAAATTTTTGCGTGCAGATAAAACTGTTATGGCTTGTACTGAGAAAATGCTGTGTGTACGCCTTTTCAACATACCCTAAAGAGTCACTACATGATGAGTTACCGTGCTAATAAATTAGATAAACCTTAGCAGCTTCTCCCCAGTAGCTGCGACATGACTCAGAGACTTCCACTGCCGCGACCTTTAACACTCCGAACAAAACATTCATGCTAGGAATGTCCCATGAAGGTGAAGGGCACGCTGACACTTATTATGCCCGTATGACCCGCAGGACGCTCATCAAAAAAGGGGGGGGGGCAGTTTTATGTTTCAAATGGTCATATTCATTTTTGTTAGGCACATGGAGATTAGGTGATTTGTCCAGACTCCCTGGATTTTGAGCGTTGTTGCCGAGATCCGAACCCCGTTCCCCAGCTCCAAGGTTGACCGCTCTAACCGTAAGGCTACATCCTCTCCCCGGTAGAGCGATGAGGATAAAGCTTTAGAAGTGGGGAGTGGGGGCAGCTGGTGGATAGGCTAGAACTCTGTTTAACCCAGAGACTGCATGTTACTGTGTTAACCCGCGAAGAGCCTGCGACCTTTGAACTTGCAAACAAGAGCAGTGGAAACCGGGCAATCAATGACGTGATCAGTCAAACTCTGAACTTTGCAGTTAAATTATTTGAGGGCAAGAGGTACATTTTTATTTAATCGCAACATCTATTATTCCCTACAGATCTGGGCCGTAAGCAAGTATCACTTACAGTACACCCCTCCCTACACATAAACTCATATCATTATATAATTGTAACCAAGGATTGCTCCTGTCTTGATGCCTAGCGCATCGTGTACCGCCGACCTGCTGGGATAGCAATGGATCCATCTGTGACGCAGACCGCACATAAACGGATTGGCCCGCGGACCTGAACGTGCAAGCGTAGCTTCCCAACCAATACCACGCCACATGCCTCGAGATAATATGGCCAAATGATACTCCACCCCATATTTACATAAGGACGCTAGAAAGCAACTTGCGCGCGTGATCGGCTTACCCTACGCGCTGAAATATGAAAGCCACGTATAAATTGAATGAATCACTCGATTGGGCCTAGAGATACCGTGGCCCCACGATGCTATACATCAATTGAAGATACAAACACAAATAAGCAAACTTGCGCCCGTAATGGCTTACCCCTCTCGCTGAAATATGCGTTGCCATGTGTTCAAACGGAATCAGTCACTCTATTGGGCCTTGAGATACTATTGTCCAAAGATACTATACACTTATGTGACTACGGACACCATCGACACCATCGCGCACGGATACGTCCAACCTCTCGCACTGCAAAAGCAATACCAGGTGCAAAGATGAATGAGTCACTCAATTGGGCCTCGAGGTAATATGGCCCCATGATACCATATCATTTATAAATACGGACTCAAGCAACAAACTTGCGCACGCAATGGACTTACCGATCTCGCTGAAGTAAGCAATGTCACGTGTAAAATGCACAAGTCACTCGATTGGGCCTAAAGATATTACGGCCCCATGATACTATACCCCCTTTGTACATACGCATGCCATAAGTAAAGCGCGGTTAATCGGCAAGACCCTCGCGCACAAATATCTAATGCCACGTGCGAACTTGCATCAGTCACGCGATTGGGCCTCGAGGTACTATGGCCCAAAGATACTATGCCCCTTTAGTAAATACGAACGCCATAACTAAAATGCCCACGGAATAGGCTTACCCACGCGCTTAAAATGCAAAGCAACGCGTTAAAATAGAATAAGTTACACGGTCAGGCCTCGAGGTACCATGGCCCAATGATATTACGCTCCAATTGTAAATACGGTCACAAACCACAACTTTACGCACGTAATCGGCTGAACCCTCGCGCTCAACTTTCCAATGCCACGTGCAACTTGAATCAGTCACACGGTTGGGCCTCGAGGTACTGTGACCCAATGATATAATACCCCCTTAATAAATACGAACGCCATAAACTTAACTGTGCACGGAATATGCCTACCCATCGCGCTGCAAATGCCATGCGACGTGGGCTTCGAGGTACTATGGCCCAATGGGACTATACTCCAATTGTAGATACGGTCACATACCACAGAGTTACGCGCGTAATGGGCTGAACGCTTGCGCTCAAATATGTAATGCCACGCGTTGTTGATAAATACGGTCATAATCAACAAGTTTGCGCACCTAAGGTTTATCCATCACACTGAAGTATGCAATGCCACAATTTAAATTGAACAAGACACTCAATTGGGCGTCGAGATACCAAGGCCCAATGATAATATACACCCTTTGTAACTATGCGCTGCGGGCGGGCCACCACGTGAATAGCCTGGCGAGGCAAGGGTAAGTAAACGAATAAATCGCCGCTAAACGGCCTGTGACATACAACCTGGCAGCCAACGCATCCATACTGAACACAATTGCCGCCGGCCACGTGGAGCTATCTGCACACTGAAAACATTGCATCCCCTTGCCGAGTCATGTTCAAAAACGGCGGCCACATTGCCATGACGGCCCCACACACATAGACCGCCCCGCCACATATACACCACTGAAAACATTGCATCCCCTTGCCGAGTCATGTCCAAAACGGCGGCCATATTGCCATGACGGCCCCACACACAGAGACTGCCCCGCCACAACGAGCAATTCACAATGGAAAGCGTTATGCATAGATTAAGCATGCTCGGAACCTCCTCACTAAGCAAGTCCTAAACGTAATGAAACTTTAAAAACATGTCTGCCCCGTACACAAATACCGCCCACCACATAGAATAATTCGAACAATGGAATAGCGATAGCAAAATACTAATACACGGTAAACCTCCGCACCAAGCATGTCCTATACTGATTGCGACATTCCAACATGGCGGACCCACACCAACTTCAGGCCCAAAACTAGCCTGACTTAATCCAAAGCCATGTGCACAAGCGATCCGCTCGAAGTCACGGAATGGGCGCCGAAACACACCTATTTTACAAACTAGCGAACCTAATAGGCCATTTCCACGATTTATTCTGCCAGCCTTGCTGCAACCGCCGAGGGCCTAGTGCCCCTACCACAACGCTCCGTTCCCTCTGCCAAACACTCTCTATTGCTCCACCGCATGGGAGATCAGGACGGGCACCCAACTGCCCCCAATGCCAATGAAGCAAAAGAACGGCTCACATTTAACCACAAAGGCCGTACATACCGGGCCGCTCCCCCAGGAGGCTGGGATGCCCCGCCAGTCACCCCGTACACGAGACAAACCAGAGACCCGACCCGACGTGCCAGTTACTTCCAATGAGCAGCTTGCAAGTAATGCTGACTGATTAGGCAGACTTTAAGAGAATAGTTTGAAACAAAAGGTGAGCCTCAAAAAACACATCTGACCGCTCCAGACTTATTCCCCAGTGCCGATCCGATCTTTGTTAATATGGTGTATGGGCGTCGGCGCAAGCTGAGCTGATCGTGTCATCTCGAAATGACTCCAGAGTAAATTTTATTTTAGTTTCACTGCACTCCACTAAAGGTCCCCGTGACTGTACATGTCTAGGTCTCAGCCCATGCTGGGCACACTGAACTTCACTACCTGCCTGTGCCAGTGAGCGAATTCTGAAATGCGCGATCGGTTCAAAGGAACCGCTGTATCGCCGCTTAACTAGCGAGGGGATCAGGTTGGCGCCACAATTCGGCTGCCACCACTGGTCCTTTGTTCCAAGCCCCTCGCGATGCGCTCGGTGTTAACTTGATTTCAACCGGGCCCTGCGGAAACACCACGGGACCAAAACACATTCTCAGCCTCAGAATATATGTCATATGCTTCCCACAATTCAAAAGAGGGACATGTTTATTAAGCTTGTCCAGCATGTTTCTACATCACCTTGAACTTCATTACCGTTCAAACACTTGAAACGTTATTCTAAGGATGTATACACTGTGCAGTGTGGGACATACATACGTTGCAAAGGTTAACCGGTCAGATTTTGATTGCTTCGAGCGCGCTCCGTTCCAATTCGGGCTTCTGCTGTTGGACCTGCCCTTATTAAAATGACACCACATATAACGCATTCAATAGCATAGATAAACAAAAGTGTTAGGCCACAAACCATCCACGCGAACCAAGCGACTGGCCGACACGGTCTCATTAAACAACGGGAAACCAGTTCTCTGTAATCGGAGCTCTTCAAATGAACGGACAGGACAGACGTCTACCTAACATCCGCACACACGGTCTCATTAAACAGCGGAAAACCCGTACTCTGAAATCGGAGCTCATCAAATGAAAGGACAGGACACACGTCTACCTAACATCCGCACACACGGTCTCATTAAACAGCGGAAAACCCGTACTCTGCAATCGGAGCTCATCAAATGAAAGGACAGGACACACGTCTACCGAACATCCGCACAGGGAACACCGAACACCGCCACAACAAACATTGCCCGGCACGCTCTCCCTCGGCCCCCAGACCACGCAACCCGCCGCTCTGCATCGGGGACAACAAAGGCCCCCAAAACTCCGCGAAGCGCCCTCAAGCGGGCCCCGATCACCAGCACTCACCGCACACCCGTCGAGGCCGACAACCCGACGCAAGACCAGCGAGGCAGGCAGGCGCAGGCAGGCCACACAGAGGCCGAGACAGGAACAGCGCCTGAAGAAACAGCGCAGAGCCGAGGGAGAATCCTGGCGGGGGAGAGGACGAGCACTGGCGCTGCAGTGCTAAATACCGGAGGGGCCGCCCCTCCTCCCAGGTGAGCCCTCCCCATTGGCTAGTGATAAGGAGGTGGGCTCAGGGAGGGGCGCGATATGAGCTTTGCTCGCCCGTCGTGTGGGACTAAGGCGCTGTCCAGCCCACGCTCCCCTGCAGGTCACGCGGTCAGCGGCAGAATAACCGCTACAGTGTAGAGCGTATTGGAATTTTCGCAATGTGTCAATAAATTAAGGGGCCAAGTTGCAAAATCAGGTAAACGTCAGCATACTACTTTACTTCTTCCAGCGTACGTTACATCTTTACTGCTCTCATTTTATGAAACCTCCAATGTAATTTGAATGCATCTTGCCCTCCCGCAGGCTCAGACTGACTGCCAGGACTTTGCGCGTTTTGGTTTCTGCAAAATATTTCATTCACTCCAGGGACCTCTGACTTGCAGAAATACATCAGTGTCAGCAAACTGCTTTACTTCTACCAGCGCATATTTTTTTCAGCATAGAAAAAACACAATTTCAGGATAAAATGCATAGTGATTTCTACAGGGATTGTCCTCGGTAGCAAGACTCAGTAAACAAAAGGATGTGGGGTTGGTTTGTGCTCCAGACCCCCAGAATGTAGCAAGGGCTGGACGTGAGGCAGCAAGAATGGAATATCTTGACTGTTCTTTCCATCAGGCCAGCAGCAGCCATGTGGCCTATCGGTGTGTTTGTCCGTTAGACATGGCCTAATCAGTGAATTTATTCCAGGAATCTGTATTTGATCTCACGGATGCAGGTTCGAATCTCGATGGGTCTACTCATCCTTTCATCCTTCCAGTGTCACTAAAATGAGCATCACTGAGTCAGGTACCAACAAACACATTTTATTCAGTGCCAAGATGCCCCATTGGGTGACCTTGTGCACATGTACTTTTGCCGCCCAAAATTCCCTCTCCATGTATTGTGACTACCTGTTCCAGTGTAGGAGTAGAAAGAAAGATGTTATCCAATGTAGGCTATTAGCCTGTACAGAATTGGGCTACGAGGTCCCAGAATGAGACAATTCCACATGGTTCTCCAGATCTTTGTGCCGATAGACACAGTGTAGTGTCAGATCTAGTGGTGTAAATGATGAGCAGGAAGAAAGTGCTAAACATCTGGACAGTAAGTGCTCAGCGTGTGCATTGGATCTCACAGATTAAGGCTTTTGCTTAATTTTGTTTTCAGCACTAAGGCTTGTAGATTTCATGATTTCAATTACCTGGAGGGCAAGTTCACACAGGGACAGACACCTCTTAGAAATATAATGTCATGACTGCCAAGCGGCCCGCTCCATCTGAGACACCGTCAAAAAGTGCAAGACAACACTTTGCATGTAGGGAGGGATGTGCACAGGTGTGTGACAGGAAACACAAAACTCCTGCGCTGTTTGCTGATTAGCTTGAACCAGCTGCACCGTCACACATCTTTTCAGAATACCCCAGTCGAAAATCAAGCAATAGTGAGAGAGGAGAGGGGACCTCGGATCCAAATACTCAAAAGAAATGCCTTCCTGTAACCATCAAAAAAGTGCCCATATTCCCCAGAGGGCATGACACCCACACTTTGTTCTAGAAAATCCGGGTTCAGTGGGCCCTTCAGACCTTTGACCCTTGGTGTCACTAAACATGCTGCACCCAATAAAAGCTATGCCCATGCACTCTAGCGAATATTTGTGAATTCTGTGTGGGGGAAGGTACTGGGAGACACATATACTAGGATTCATGGATAGACTCAAACATGAGAAAACACTGGGAGACACAAACACTGGGAGACACAGAGAAGGGAAGACTGTGAGAGACACAAACAGACACTGGGAGACACCTACCCTAGGATTCATGGATTGACACAAATATGGCAAAACACTGTGAGACAAAAAACAAGGGAAGACCCTGAGAGGCATGAACACTGAGAGAGACCAATAAGGGCAGACACTGGGAGACACAAACACTGGGAGACACAGAGAAGGAAAGACCCCTGCTAGACACAAACACTGGAAGACACAGACACTAGGAGACGCAAACACTGGAAGACACAAACACTGAGAGACACAAACACTGGGAGATACAGACAGAGGAAGACACTGGGAGACACAAACACTTTGAGACACAGACAAGGGAAGACCCTGAGAGACATGAACACTGAGCGAGACAGACACTGAGAAACACCATCAGACACTGGAAGACACGAAGACTGGGAGATGCAGAGAAGGGAAGACCCTGGGAGACACGAACACTGAGAGACACAAGCAAGGGAAGACCCTGAGAGACATGAACTCTGAGCAAGACAGACACTGAGAAACACCAACAGACAGGCCTACAAATCATCTCTGCCCAAATACCATCAGAATATAAAATCTGCCAGGCAAACTTTTATTATGAATCAAATTGACCAGGCCGCAACTCATCCAAAGCCCCGTTTAACATAGTTAAGGACTTTGTGTCGCCCCAAAGCCTGCAGACAATCCCCGATGGAAACGCAAGAACTATGTGACTCATTAGCAGCATACTTCCATGATAAAATTGAGCTGATATATGCCAACTTTACAAATACCAGGACCCAGAACTTTGAATCTCTCATCAGAGCAGGAGACTCAGGTACTTTGGCTGCGAGTACCCTCGAGCAGTTCAAACAGATTACGTTAGAAGAGGTTATTAATCTACTATTTTCTGCTAAATCTGGTTCACCCAGCGACCTCTGCCACCCCAGAGTAACAGCTCTTCTAGCCCCCAGTTATGCTTCTGATATTAAAAAAATGTTCAACTGCTCAATTCAATCAGGTATAATCCCCATCCCACGGAAGGAAGCTCACGTCCGACCTATATTGAAAAAAACAACCGCAGACCCCCTGGTGCTCGCTAATTACCGTCCAATATCGTTACTACCCTTGCTTGGTAAACAATTGGAAACGGCTATCAACAGGAAGCTAAGCTCATATCTTGAGACTAACAATCTCCTGGATCCTTGGCAATCAGGGTTTTGTCCAGGCTTTAGCACAGAGACCGCTATCCTGGCAGTGACTGACTCCCTGAGGCAGGTAGTGGATGCCAGAGGATTTGTAGTCCTGATCCTCCTGGACCTCTCCGCGGCTTTTGATACTATTTTGCATCCAAAGCTTGTGGAGAGACTCCATGCCTGTGGTGTGCAGGGCTCAGATCTAGAATGGCTGCAGAACTTTCTGACTGACAGACATCAAACAATAATGTTAGGACCTTACCATTCGAAGAAAACTTGCTTGGACAAGGGCGTACCCCAGGGCTCGGGTCTGATCCCAACATTATTTAATGTTTATACGGCCCATTTAGCTAAAATTGTGGAACCAATTGGATTTGAGATAATTTCATATGCTGACGACACCCAGCTTATGTTCACAATTGGTTCCAATATTAAAACTGAGAAAATCTGTTTCCTCGGCAGGCATGCTCACCATCGCGAACTGGATGACTGAGAACTGTCTCCAGTTGAATCCAAATGATTCATGCTAATGGGGAAAGCATCAACGATCTGGACGGATGACTGGTGGCCATCCCAGCTTGGAATGGCCCCCTCCCCAAAACAGTATGTGAAAAACTTGGGAATAATTCTAGATCATTCCTTATCTATGAAAGATCGCATTGCGGCCGTCACCAGCTCCTGCTACTATAGCCTATGTCTTTTGCGTACGATTTTGCAGTATCTGCCTATCAAACATCGCAGAACCCTGGTCCAGGCTATGGTGATCAGTCGCCTGGACTACGGAAATGCTCTCTTAGCTGAAGCAGGAAAGACACCGCTTACCAAACTGCAGGTGATCCAAAATACGGAAGCAAGAATGATTCTGAATTGCCCGGCAGGCTCTCCATCAGGCCCTCTGCTGAGAGAGCTTCACTGGCTCCCAGTAAGGAAGCGATCGAACTTTAAAATCTGCTGCCTCATTTACAACTCCCTTAGTGGCAAAGGCCCCTACTGTCTTAGAAAGAAGCTCATGAAACAGGAATCTGGTCGCACCCTCAGATCTAATTCCTTAGCACTCCTAAAAGTTCCCAGAATACGTCTCAGTCGTACCGGTGGAATGGCTTTTTCGTACCTCGCCCCACGTTACTGGAACTCACTGCCCTTTATTTTGCACGAATGTCCCTCCTACAGCATCTTCAGGAAACAATTAAAAGCCTTTCAGTTCTAACCTATGGATTTTTCCTGCTCCGACTCCCTCTGCCACCCTATCACTAAGTAAGCGCCGAGATGCCCCCGGGTGAGTCGTGCGCTATAAAAATGTCCCTAACATAACAACATTACATAACACTGGAAGACACGAAGACTGGGAGATACAGACAAGGGAAGACCCTGGGAGACACGAACACTGAGAGACATAGATAAAGGAAGATACTGGGAGAAATTAACACTGAAAGACACATATAGAGGAAGACATAGGGAGACACCTGCACTCGGATTTCTGGATTGACACAAACATGTAAAAATGCTGGGAAACACAGACAAGGGAAGACACTGAGAGGCACAAACACTGGGAGACACAGACCAGGAAGACAATGGTAGACACAAATACTGAGAGACACAGACAAGGAAGACCCAGGGAGACACAACCATTGGAAGACACAGACATGTAGAGACACGTAGAGACACTGTGAGACACGAAGACTGGGAGATAAAGACAAGGGAAGACACTGAGAGACACAAATACTAAGAGACACAAACACGGGAAAACACTGGGAGTCATGGACACCGAGAGAAAAAGAACAAGAATTTGCAATCCAATAGGTCTCGCATTAATGAGAGTTTAAGCTACTGGCATTGTAAATGACAATGCCTTTTATTTATGTTTTAAAAACGAAATAAAAAATAAATGGCATTGTCATTTGCAATGTCAATAGCTCAAACCTGCGTAAATGCAAGACCTATTGCAGTGCAAATGATTGTTTTTGTTTGTTTGGGAGTCCTAGACCAAGCCACTTAACATGTATTTATTCCTAAACATTCTCTTGCTTGTCCTAAACCTCCACAAACGCTTTGGAGACCCAACATTTTATCTGATATGCATAAAATTTCAAAGCTAAACGAACTGGGTGGAGGAGATACAGCTTCGTACAGTTTACATAAAATAACCACCGGTGCAAAACCCTGCTCTGCCATCAACACCAGGTCACATGCCCTCTGAAACAGTAAACATACCAGAGCAAATTTACCCAAAGAAGATCCCTCGACTTTACAAAATTCTAGCATAACAAAAGCTCCTCCTCAACCCCCCTCCCCACAAAAAATAAAATCTGGAGCAAATACAAATTTTCAGTATGGAAATAAATCCTCTACAATAGTTCTCATAAGGAGGCATACTAACCCAAACGTAGTGCCTGAACTTAAACCCAACAAACAACCGATAAGACATGAACCGAGCTTTAAAGACTCAGCACACAACATGGCCTTATTGAGCATAAATGCTCTGAGACAACACCTGCACCTCATCAGCTACAGAACCCAAGCCCATTACGTTGCCTCCAAACAAGCTCCTCACCGTAGGGTTCTGGCTCTACAGAGGCTGCAGTGAATTTTACAGAAGGAAGGTAAAGGACTACAATCCGTCAATGTGACCCACAATGAAGCGAAGCCACATCCTGCAGAGGAGCGCAGAAATTTGCTACTAAGAGGCAAAAAAACCAGCAATACGTCGTTTATCTAAAAGTACATTGAAATGCATACATTGAATTGCAGAGCATTTTGTGTTAGCCATAAACTTATCACATAAAACCTAGCTTTTACAAAAAAAACAACTATAGATTGCAACCCGATTACTGCCCATCTTAACATACATAACGATATGTAGAACAGTTTAGAATGAGCTCCATAAAAACATACAGAAGAGAACGGCTAAATGAAAAACAAGACATAAACGTGCCTTACTCAGTTCCGTGGGGCGCTGATAACACAATCATAGCTACCCCACCTCCTTCTACCTTCATTCACAGTGTGGTCAAATTAAACAACTAACCTTTGAGGCAAAAGGAGAGATAAATGGATACCCTTTTGGTGGCTGTTTTCTACTAAGTGAAACCAGAAAACCTGCATTTATTGTGACTTTTTGCTTAACCAACTTGTGTGATCTTCGGCAAATATTTTGTTTTACCGAACCTCTTTTTTTTAGTATCCAATATGAAAGCAACTTCATATACGGGCAGGTTCAGAATACAAGCTGTACAAAACTCATTATTGCCCTGTGTTTAAGAATCTGTTCTATATACAGGGTTAATGTGCTTTCTAGTTCACTAATGGTGCTGTCGCCCAGGATGGGGGTGAGGACACAACGGTTCTATGTTCATGTATAACAAGTCATAAATAGCGCACACGCCGCCCTGGAGGGACTCGGCCTGCCATGGCCCTCCTACCTGCAGTGTCCCCTCCCCATAGAACACCTTGTAACTTGCACACATGCTACTTTCCCCTCCTGTAACGCACCGTTTGCTACCTCTTGTATTTTGTTTGCTCACAATTGTCACCTTTGCCTCATGTAACGTAACGTTTGCTTTTGTAATTTGTTCACTTGTAATTTTCTCATGTATCATTACTGGTCCTATTGTGAAGGGCTCTGACACCTTCGGGTAAAGTCTGCGCTATATAAAACTGCATACAATAAATAAAAAATAAAAATCCTACAACTCCGCATTCAGTGCACGCCGACACTACACCGTGTCCTCAGAGCCGGGTTCGCGTCACTCCTGAAGAGCAGCATGGAGGAAGTTATTCACCCACAGGGCCAGGCTGTTGTGTTGAGAGTTGCTATGTGTATATAGGCTGTGTGCAGGGAGGGGTGCGTCCTGTTCACAGCTGTGCCACAACACACTACACCCCATGTGCCTGCTTCCCAAGTCAGAAAGGGGGTCTACTAAAGCGCAACATCGCAAACTTAAAAGAAATACGAAACAGAAAGCATCCGGGCTGGGAGGAGACCTGGGAGACCTGGGAGGGCAAGGGCTTCCCGCGCACGCACTGTACGTGGATCTTTTGCATGTTCTGCGGGCAGCTCGTGCCCAGTGGCTGCTCGTGCGGACATAAAAAGCCGCTGCACTTTAGTGAGTGCGCCATGGACCATGCGGCCGCGGGAGGGGGCCGCCAAAGCGCCCAAGGTAAAACATATAGCAGAAGTCTGGTGGGAGCCTACCCCTCCTTCGTGAATGCCACATGCTGCGGCCAAAGTTGGATTTCTTTTGGGACTCCTGTGATCAAGACGGAGCCTCCCGCGGTGGTGCAGTAAGCCGCTGAAGACACGAGACCAACGCACAGTCCCCACATGAGCTAGTAAGTAGGTTGTGATGTACATTTAGAGCGCACATGCGCATTTTGAAAACAAAGAAATTACGTGAGCCTGGTGAGGACGGAAGGGGAACAGGAGATGGGCACATCGCGCTACGTGCATGTTCACATTCCCAGTCTGGCCTGCAGCCTGCGCGTGACCATATCCTGCCTCCCTTAAAGCCCTTGCAAGCATAGTCGACGACTATAGGTCTCGCTGGCGACAGCGCCTGCCGCTGCGTCACCAGGTGCGAGATCTAAAAAGGAAGACCTGGGAGACAAAAACACTAGAAAACACTGGGAGATACAGACAAGGGAAGACCCTGGTAAACACAAACACTGAGAGACACAGACACTGGGAGACACGTAGAAAGGAAGACCCTTGAAGACACAAACACTAGAAAACACAGATAAAGGAAGACCCTGGGATACACAAACACTGAGAGACACAAACATGGGAAAACACTGGGAGATATAGACAAGGGAAGACCCTGGGAGACACAAACACTGAGAGACACAGACACTGGGAAACACAAATACTAGGAGACACAAACACAGGAAAACACTGGGAGTCACATACACTGAGAGACATAGAAAAAGGAAGACCCTGGGAGACAGAAATACTAGAAAACACAAAGGAAGACACTGGCATACATGGACACTGAGAGACACAAACATGGGAAAACACTTGGAGATACAGACAAGGGAAGACCCTGGAAGACACGAACACTGAGAGACACAGACACTGGGAAACAGACACTGGGAAACACAATACTAAGAAACACAGGAAAACACTGGGAGTCACGGGCACTGAGAGACATAGAAAAAGGAAGACCCTGGGAGACACAAATACTAGAAAACACAGACAAAGGAAGACACTGGGATACACGAAAACTGAGAGACACAAACATGGGAAAACACTGGGAGATACAGACAAGGGAAGACCCTGGGGGACACAAAAGCTCAGAGACACAGACACTGGGAGACATGAAGAAAGGAATACACTGGGAGACACAAACACTGGAAGACATAGACAATGTGACACACACACAGACAATGGAAGACACCTTTATTAGGATTCAAGGATTGACACAACATGGGAAAACACTGGGAGACACAGACAAGTGACCCTGGGAGACAAGAACACTGAGCGACACAGAGACTGAGAATCACAAACAGACACTGGGAGACATTAACACTGTGAGATACAGGCACTAGGAGACACAGACAAGGGAAGACACTAATAGACATGAATACTGGAAGACACAGGGAGATACCTATACTACTAGACACAGAGAAGGGAAGACCCTGGGAGACACAAACACTGGAAGACACATACACTGGGAGATACGAAGGGACACTGGGAGACATGAAGACTGGGATTTACAGCCAGAGGAAGACACTGAGAGACACAAACACTGAGATACACAGACTAAGGAAGACACTGGAAGACACAAACACTGGAAGACATAGAAAGAGGAAGATCCCTAGAGACATTAACACTGCAATACGCAGCCACTGGGAGACACCTACACTGGGTTTCCTGGATAGACACAAACCTGGGAAAACATTGGAAGACACAAGCACTGGAAGACACAGACACTGGGAGGCTTGAAGAGACACTGGGTGACACAAACACTAGGAGATACAGACAAGGGAGACACTGGAAGACATAGACACTGGGAGACCTAAAGGGACACTGGGAGATACATGCACTAGGATTCATGGATTGACACAAACATGGGAAAACACTGGAGATACAGACAAGGGAAGAAAGGGGGATTGTTTTACAAAACATGCTTGATTTTTTTGGACTGTGATTGCTTTATTATGCACTTTGCACGTATTTTTTTACTTTTTCCTTAGCTTTACTAACTACAGTTTGTATAGATTCTGTAATTAGGTACTTGCTGACATGGTTTGTTTTTATTCTACATTCTGTGCAATTTATGCTTTTGATTGCACTTTCTTGTAATACGTAGGCCTTAAATCTTGCAATTAGCATTGCTTACAATAGAAATAATAACTTCAAACTGAAAAACACCTGCATCAATGTTCTGAAACATTCGGCAGTTTTTATCCTCAGCCTCTTGCTTGCCTTTTTTCGTCCTGCTTACTCATAACGACATGATGGTAGAAATTGAAATTGCTTCCTCAGTTGACTTTATTTTCTTGCACAACGCTTGACAGTCACAAGTGTTTGGCATGCAGATAATTTGCACTTATTTCTTTTGGAGTTAGCAGGATACTGTTTTATAGCTTGTGTACTCATGTAGATTGCCAGTTGAGTCTGTGAAATTGCAGGTTTAGGGTAGACTTTCAAAGCGTCAAGTTTTGTCCTTCAATATAAATTCTAACTCATACCCTTCATGGTTGTTCTTTGTTCTTTAGCAACAGGCAGTTTCTGAGACAATAGGATCACTCCTTGGCATTGCTCTCATTGCTGTCTCAGTTAAATAATCTACTCTTGGCAATGTTACAAATGGGGTATTTTGTATGTTAAGAGTGTTTCCCACTTTCTTATTAGAACTTTGATCAAGACAAAATAGAAGCATTTCATTAAATGTTGGAGTTTTCAAATCAAAATAGATCAGATTTCTGGGCTGTGGTGCTAAGTGGTAGGTGGTGGCAGGGCTGCCTGAGGGGGGGCCTCTATGTACTTCGCAGGGGGGCCCCCTCAAGTTTTGTTACGCCACTGGATTTGGCGCCCTGGCATACTCAGCATCAATTAAAAGGGAGAACCCTGGACTCTGCCCTCAGACCAGGAGATGACAAGAAAGTACCCACTTGGATTAGACAGCCACTACATAAGAGTATGTGCTCCAATAAATCAATGATGAATTCAACCCCAGCAAGGATTTCAGATTGTTTTTTTTGCAATTGTAGAGAAAACACACTGCCCATCAGCCTGGAAAATGGTGGAAATGCTGTGATTTGGCATATTCATTTTAAAGGGGAGGAGCAGGCAACCCCCATCTGGGTGCCTTTAAAAGACCCCGAATACCATGTCCCCAAGGCTATTTTTTTATGGGGAGAGGGGCCATGGGCCCATCTACTCGAGCCCTTTCTGACCCTGGGAACCACATTCCCCAGGGCCTGTGGTTAATAGAGTTGGGTGCTCGGAAGCGTGCATTATAGTTTCTTTAGTTATAGTTACTTGACATAACTATAACAATTGAATTTTAATGTTTTTGTTAGTTTCAAATGATATTTTCATGTTACATTTTACCCTAACAATAACTCATCTTTAAAATGTGTTTTTTGTCATTGAATATATTTATTTAAGAATATTTACAGTTAAGAAAACTGTACTAAACCAACTTAATCTACTCAAACATTAGACATTTTAAAGTTCTAACAAAGTTATAATTTCTGCCCTACCCTAAACTTACTATAACTCATGCACCTCTGTACTCAGTGTTCTGAAGACGCTAGCCAGACTACATGAGCTATAACTCGCTCTGCTACTGTGCACAGTGTTTTCATAAATTATGTAATTTGGAATTTCATATGTGTTCATTTGAATGCTATGATTTAACATGGTATAAGTGATGCAATATGAAAGAGTATAAGCGGTGCATGGGGAAAGCGCAAGAGTAGTTTAACATGGTAGAAATAATAAATCAAGTACTCCTAACTATATCTAATCTTAAACGTTTGTTTTTTTCATTGAATACCAAAGGCTATTTTTGTTAATGGGTTTATATTCATATAATATTCTTTATTTTGGTATTAATTATTTCTTATGTAATTTGCTTTTTCAATAGTAATGCAAAACTTTCTTGATAAGTTCTTGTGGGGGGGCGTACAGTGGAGTGGCATGGCACATAGTGATGTGGAGTGGAGTAGAGCGCCGTAGACTACAGTGGAGTAAAGTGGCATAAAGCACAGTGGAGTTGATTGGTGCAGAGTCGAGAAGAGTGGTGCAGAGTGCAATGGCATAGAATAGAATGGTTTACAGTGCATTGGCATAGATTGCAGTGGCATACAGTTCAGTGGTGTAGAGTAGAGTGGTGTTGAGTAGAGTGGCATAGAAAGCACTGGCATATAGAGGAGCAAATTCTACAATGACATCAGAGAATATATTTTCTAAATACCACAACTAGAAGATATTTCTTTATTTATTTATTTTAATTTTATTTTATTTTAAGAATTTCATATAGCGCTGCTAGACCCGGAGGTATCAGAGCGCTTTACATGAGGAATTTAGCATTTAGCATATTACAAACGTTACAAAATTTACATGAAAGATCGTTGCGAGGAAGAGGAAAAACAAGGTTATACAAATACATCTAATGATTAGATCATTAAAAAACAGAAGATATTAAGGAGCAATGGGAGTGAGGGAAAATAGGGGTAAGGGAAAAGAGGGCGAAGGGAAACGTGGGAATGAGTGGGAGCAGGGAGAAAGGAACTGACAAAGGACGGAACAAGACGGCAGGTCAGGATCAGAGGAGAGGGTGAGAAGGAAGACGGGGACAAGAAAAGGGGTTCTGAGAGAGGGAGAGGAGGTCATCGGAGGAAGATATAAAGAGACAGCGGTGAAAGGACGAGGAGTGCCATGCACCAATGTCTGGCTGGGTAGGTGACGGCCGTGGGCGCCAGACTCGTCTATAGCCGAACCAAGCGGCTCCACCGGGAAATGGCCATGTCGTCTCAACGGCTTTACATAAGGTTCCAAAAAAAACAGATGAACATGAAAATCAAGATCAGAAAGAACAGGGAAAGCTGGTAAATCACAGGAGGAGACAGCAGCGGGGAAGAAAACGAGACAAATGTCCAAAGTCCGGCTGGGCGGGTGACGGCCATAGCGGTGTGTCAGAGCCAGTCTCCCCTATAGCTGTCGGAGCAGCTCCACCGGGAGTCGGTCATGTATGCGTTTCAGACTCCGCCAGAATAGAGTGAGGATCAGGAGGTGGTCAAAAAGTCTATTCTTTGGGGTACCTATGTGAGAGATCAGTCTAAAGCAATGTAATGAGTACATTCCAAGATGGCCGAATCCTTAGTATGACTTGTTGCCCGGATATATAGTCCTTTGTTAGTGTCCAGCATTGGTGAGTCCTATTACTCTGTTTAGTGATTGTAGGGACTATGGTCCTCTTTCAGTTGTGATAGGGTAGTGGGAACACACCAGCAAGTGGCCATTTTAAATTAAACAACTATGTTGAGGAGTCCATAGCATTTAAATTCTACAGGGCCAGTAAAATAAATAAAGTGAAAGTAAAAAAGAAAAGAAAAATAAAAGTCACCGACTGAAGTTCGAGTTCTCAAAATGCAAGGCAGCCAAGGTGGAGGAAAAAAGAAACTTGCCTTAGTTGTCAAAAGTGCCTCCTATGTGGTGTGAGCAGGACGTATCCTTTTCCTGAAGCTGCTCCAACGTTTTACGAAGCAGAATGAGAAAAGGGGTCAACTGTACGTCCAGTGCCACCTGTTGAACCTTGATCGTCTCTCGCTTCAGCTTCTCTCTTTTACGGATAAGCTCCACCTGCAGTCGTGCTCTCTCAAGGTCGTGATGGAGACGTTGCCATGCCTTGATAACAAAGTGTGAGTCGTCCCTTTCTTAAATTCTGAAACCGAAAAAAAATGTCAGTGCTGCTGCTGTGTGACAGGCCTTTTGCATGAAGCAAACAGCTGCCTGTTATTTATGACACACGGGGAGCTTGCCAAATATATTTCTGACTTTGTTCTATATTTTTCACTTCCTTTATTTGCTTTAGACATCCACATTAAAAACACAGACACTGCTTAAATTAATGTGGTCTCTAATTAAAAGGCAAACACAGCAGGAGAGAAAAGATTGTAATCTTCACAAGCAGTGGATTAAAGGTCATGGGCAGGCCATAAATCTCCAGCGGTGGTAGCCACATTTCTAGCTTCAAATGAAAGACAAATTGCAATGAGTTTATACTGTAAAACCTACTTGGAAAGAAAGGGATGCAATTTAATCGTCAGCTCCTGGAGTGTCTTGTTGCCTTTTGAAAGGAGTCTCACTTCACACATTTGTTAAAGACCTTTGTTTATTGGCTGGCAATATGGTAATTTATTTCTTTTTTTTGCGTGACAACATAACATTTTATTTGTGTGTTTGCAAGTAAAATGTCCCAAAGTGAAAGATATATTTTTTAAGCATAATTTGTTCTCCCTTATTTGCCAGTTGTTACAGCAAGTTTAGGAATTTACACATGCCTTTTCATTTTCTGCTATCACTTCAGTCATCCTTTGTATGAGGGATTATACTCTTTCATTTTTGCTTACTAGCAAACACCTCTATTTATGTGGATGGCACAGGCTCAGTACTGTGAATTGCAACAGGTTTCTAGGCATTATTGTCAGATTACTTTAGTTCCAGCTGAGATATATTTTGTCATTAACAGCCAGTGGTTCCTAAAGCTCTGAGATTTTTACCAACATTTTGTCAGCCAGTTTTCTGCATGTGCAAAATGAGAAAATTAAAATGAGCTAACACTACTTCTAAATCTTGTGGAAACACTTTGAATTCTGAAGGATCTTCTGCTGAAGATATGAAAGAACATCATAATGTTAAGAAAAATGCAAATGTCCCTTCTTTGTTACAAAAATTGACTCTAGCAGCAAACACTTCTAGCTCCCTTATACTTAAAGTGTCACTAAACCCTAGTGGCTCTACACATAAGTAGCCTATACATGTACCTCCTTCACCAGTCAAAACATTTTCCCTTATATCAATGGAATTACACCTAGAAGAGATCAGAGCTTTTCTGCCATGTATTGAAGAAACTAAGAAGAGATTACAAACACTGGATGACAAATGGACTTACTTGGAAAAAATGCTGACTGATGTTAAACAATAGGTGAGCAACATTGAGGACATTAATGCAAAGATCAACAAATTGCAGTCACAAATATCTCTTCTTCAAAAACAAGCGGACGTTTTGCGAAATCACAACAGGAGGAATAATCCTAGAATTAATGGCCCGCCAGAAGGATCGGAGGGGAGTGATGCTATTCATTTTTTCAAGTCATTATGCCTAAGGTGTTGGGCTTGCCATCTTCCGTTTCTTTATACATTCAAAGAGCACACAGATTGGGGCATAGGCTGAATTTTGATTCACCATTTAACAGACCCAGAGGTGTTATTATCCTTTTTCGCCAATATACTGACTTACTCTAGGTCATTATGGCTGTAAAGGCAAAGAAACAAGACTCATGCTCTGGCCATAACTTATATTTCATTCAAGGTATTGCTAAAGCTAATGCCGATGGATGAAAGCAATTATTAGGAATGCGGACCAGAACTCAGAGCTCTTAGTGCCAAATTTGGTCTTTTTTATTCTTGCCTTATCAAAGTCACTCATAAAAACAAGACACCAAAACATGAAGATTCTACCAAACTGATGGGAATTTGGATGACTGTAAAAAAGAAGACATGGATACTTCTAAAGATTCTCACTGACTGAAAGCTGTTTACTAATAGTTGTACGAATTCTGTTTACACACGTTGATGCAAATGCTACATTTCTCTTTTATTCTTGCAAGGTATTTCAGTCTCAACCTTTGTCACTGTGTCTTTATGTTCTGTCATACATGGTCACATTATCATCTGTCTTCATCTTGTGGCCTTATCACATCAACCTTTTGCTTTGCTTGTAGACATATGCTTTTTCTTCTTTGGTTTACTGTTTCTCTTTATCTTCCATTCTCTTTTCTTTTCTATTTCCCTTTCTCACCTATTTTGCCAATGTCTCCTTTTACCTCTAATCTAATTCTACTTGACTTTCTTAATCAATATGATAAATTCATGATGTATATATTTTTATGTTCATGTTTGCTCTTTATTAATTGTTTGAAGTGTATACTTTTATGTTTTAGCTTATTGTTTCAGTGTGGTACTTAGGCTACTATAATGGAACATCAAGGGATTAGGCTCTCCGATTGAAGGACAAAGGTCCTGGTTTTGATATTGGCTGACAGGTCACTCCTTCACAATGGGGGCAGATATGTCATCTGCGGAAATCTAAATCCCATGGGTTATTTTGGGATTTATATTGCAGCTGGTGGGATATCTGTTCCTGTTGTGACGAAGTAACACATCCACTGATATCGAACTCAGGCCCAAAGAGTTTTAGCTCATCTTGCCAATCTGAAAGTAAACATTGTATTACTGCAGGGGAGCAATCTTGTTGAAAAAGAAACATTTAAGCATAAAGATTGCTGTGGGTTATATTTTTCAGGTTTAGGGAAAAAATTGATTGATCATTTTATGCAATATATAATAAACATCTTGGCATTCAACTTACATCTTAAGAGAGTGATGATGGGGGAAGATGGGTGGCTGTTAAATTACTTATTAAGAATGTTGCTTTAACTATTTTCTCTGTATATGGACCAACTCAATTTAACTATTCATTTTGGTATAGAATTTCTTAAAAGCTAATGGAATAATCTGATGACAATTTAATACATGATGGAGACGGTAACCATATATCTGATCCTTTTCTTGACAGGAGTTAAAGTAAAATGCATGAACAATGTGTCAATGTAGAGGTCACTTATTGATGAATAGGCATTGTGTAATCCTACTTTAAGGGAGTACACCCTTT
Source organism: Lissotriton helveticus (assembly GCF_964261635.1). Classification (NCBI taxonomy): domain Eukaryota; kingdom Metazoa; phylum Chordata; class Amphibia; order Caudata; family Salamandridae; genus Lissotriton; species Lissotriton helveticus. The sequence continues at coordinate 751,259,135 of NC_136061.1, forward strand.
TCTCTCCAGTCATCATTACTAGTCTAGAATTGATCATATATTGTTATCAAAACATATATCACAAACCTTAGTCAATGATGAAATTGGCACAGTTCTAATATCGGGTCATGCTCCTATTAGTATGGACCTTGATCTCTTACGTGCTCCAAATGCAAACAGACAATAGAGATTTAACAATGCTTCACACGCGCCTTTGAGAAATGTGCTACGGAGTTCTTAAATCTTGATTCAGCTAGTGATTTTTCTATAGAAGCGGTTTGGCTATCCTTCAAGGTGGAAGCTAGGAATTTCATAGTGCTCCATGTATCAAATAAAAGAAGAATGCGAAATCAAGAAACATATAGTAGTATGCATAATATTAAAAAATGAGAACATCAGCATCATTTATCTAAATCCAATCCATGCTTGGATGAAATAAAAAAGCCATATTCCAATTTAATAGAATTTCCACAGAAAATGCTTCTTCTTGTTTTCTCATGTCCAGTGCAAAATATTATGGTGGACAGATAAAGCTTGAAAACATTTGCCAAACTGCCTGAAAGAACTAAGGTGCACTCTAAAGAATAATAAAGACCTTATATTTAAGAATGCTGATATTCTAAATGAATTTGACCAATTTTATAATACTTTATACCTTCCTAAATGTATACCTCTACATGGGTGAATTGTGGAATAGCTCGTCTCCATGCAACCAAACACTGAGAAGGATATTCATTTTTATTCATTGGAAATAGATATCTCTTCTGAAAAGATTACTATAGTACGTCATTTAACAAAAAAAGCAAAGCACCAGGTCCAGATTAGGTTTCAATTGAATTATATACATTTTTATCTCACATTTCAATCTCAAAATTGCATGACTTGTTAAATTACTTTTCTAGAACAGGAACAGCTGAGGGTACCTTTCAAGATGCATTGATTTGTTTGATGCCAAAATGGGATGGAGATCTTATATTCTGTAAGAAATTGTAGACCAACGTTCCTGAATAATATTGATTATAAGAGCTTTGCAAAAAATATTGCTTTGTGTTTAGATACACTTCTCCCAGATCTGTTAAAATGCAAACAATCTGGTTTCGTTAAAGGTTGATTTATCCCTGATAACTCAAGGTTATTTTGTTATATTTTAAGCAAATCTAACAATTATGGGTCTTCATTAGCAGCAGGTGCACTTGATGCTGATAAAGCCTTTGGTCGTATGAATCAGGCTTTTATTTTATAGGTCTTGAATTGGTTTGGCTTTGTTTCCAAAATTATCAGTTTAATATCACTTTTGTATTCCTCAGTATAAGCTACTATATTTGATAATAATTTAATTTCCCGACATTTCAAATTAAAAAGAGGATTTGGAAGAGGGAATCCTTAATATTCTCTATTATTTATATTTTCCCTTGACATTCAAATCAAACCATCTGTGTATGCAGATGACATACTCCTATACATTTATAATCCAACTTTGTCACTTCCAGATCTTCTTGTGGAATGAACCATTTTTCCCTAGTCTCAAGAGACAAACTATATATTGAAAAATGTGGGGCATTTTCTCCCAATAAATTTTGTTTAAAACATGAGTTTATAGCTTCTGGTTTTTGTTGGAGCCAACATAAAATTCAGTATTTGGGACTCTGGTTCTCTAATTCTACAAAAGATAGGTTCGAACGGATGTACGTTGTTACAACGCATGCTTTTACTACGCATGCCTTTACAACGCAGGTTTTTCAACGCAAGTCGTTACAACGATTTGCGTTGGGGGGTGCTGGATAGTGAATAGTTTAATTTACTATTCCTACTCCAGTCCCCGTGGATAGTAGGGAAGGTGTTGGATAGTAAATTAAACTATTACCTATCCTAGAGCGCCCCCTAGCGCAATTCGTTGTAATGACTTGCGTTGAAAAACCTGCGTTGTAAAGGCACTGCGTGGTAAAAGTTGCGTCGTAAAGGATGTTTCCCGTTCGAACTGAACTTACAAGAAACCATCTCTAAACTAAGCTTAATAATAACAAGATGGAACCTATCATTTCTTTATTGGTGGAGGCTTCTTGATTCTGTGGAAAGGATGTTGGTTGCCGTTGTTTTATGTTCTCTTTCTATAATTCCTACAAATATGCCATCTTAGTTTTTTCAAGAACATTCATTCCTTACTCACATCTTTCTTGTGGAATACAGGGAAATCACTTATGTCCTTACTGCTGTTAAAAACGGATTAACAGTACAGCGTATTTAACTATCCAGATTTTCAAACTTTCCACAATGCTTTTTATTTAAAACAATCCACTTATTGGCTATTAAACAACATTGATGATGATTGTCGCCTATGGGCTTAGGTGGAATTTCTAATAATTTATCCCTTTTCATTTAGAGACTTTATATCTTTTTCCAATGACCTTTATGAAAGTCCCTAACCATCTTTAACAACACATGCAGATTAATGTACCCCATACAATTTCAATGTGTCTAAAATAGAAATCATAGATTTCTTAAATTCATCTATCTGCATCATAAACTTATTAAAATGAAAAGTAGAACAATGTTTGGGCAACCATGTGGAGAGAAAGGGTTAATATGGGTTAATCAATTCTTAAAGGAAAATACAGTGCTATCTTTCTCAGATGAACAACATATATTTCAGTTTCCAAATTCATTTAAATACATGCGATAAATATATAAAATTCAAGCAATCTAATATAACCATAAGTATACTCCTATCCAAATGCAATCTGTATCTCTAAAAACAATTTTGCCCACATGGGCTACGTTTTACAATTCTTGCTGCAAATGAGCATTTGAATATTTCAATGAATTGTAACCCTGCTTCAGCAAAACTGATAATTATAGGAACAAATTTGTTTTCACTTTTGCCCATGATGAATTCATATTCCCGTATTTAAAAGAGAGGGAGAAGAATACAAAAGAACAAAAAATATTGACGTTAAAAATACTTACAAACATTTAATCACAAAGGCATCTTACCAAAAGAAGGCAGCATAACAATTCTTCTAACAATTCTAGATGAGCATACATCTCTTCAACAACATTCCACTCCCAAGCTTCTTTGCTATTGAGGGACAGAATGTACTTGGATTTCAGTCTCCACAGTAAAATCTCTTTATTGCATTCCCTCATATTTTTCTTAGCTTGGTCTATCACACAGAACCTCATTTTAATGGGATCCCCTCAATGTTTGAAATGGAAATTTCTAACAACAGGCCTAGTGGAGCCAATAATTTATGGGAATATGAATGTATAATGTACATAAATAAAAAGAAAATAGTTGTTATAATACATTAGGGCTTCTGTAAACAATTTGTAATTGGTGAGGGGCTGTGGTCCCAAAACTTGTCAGTCTGACAGAGAGGGTGCAGGGTGTTGGGCTTGGGGATTGGGAGGGGAAGGAGTAAAGGAGTGAAGTGGACAAAACATGTTTCATACTGTGAGAAAGTGGTTCTATATATACTGGACCAGAATAAGGTACAGTGTGTATAAAGTCCACAAACCCCAGAGGTATAACAGAGGTTAAAGCCAGGTCTGACCTTACTCTCAAAAGTGATAGCTTGATCGAGCAGCAAGGCAGTACCAGAGGACAGTGTAAAGCATTTGTTATACACACTCAGTCAGCAAAAGGTTTCACACACTCAAGGACTGAACTCTGGGTCAATTGTTTTTATATCAAAAGATATAGTTGCTTTATTTTTAGAACCAACAGGTATAAAGATGTACTTTTCTCGATATGAGTACTCTCATATAATTACTTTGCCAAGAAGCAATAAACTTTGTAAACACAATAGGTACAATGATTGCAGTAGGCAACACAATTTTAAACACAAGTTAACATTGAGCTAAATGGGTTTTCTACATAAATGCAGCTAGTTACTTTATCGATTACTTTTGTAGTCCCAGGACTGGATCATACATTATGGGGCCCATTACAATTTCGAGCGGATTGCCTCCACCAGGCTGGCTGAGGCAATCCGCCCGACATCGTTTCCCGAATTCCCCCCCTGCCATATTAGTATGGCGGGGGACCGCGGCGGACGGAAAGACCATCCGCTGCTTTTCCATCCCGGTCGCCTTGCGGCCGGGGCGGAAAAGGAATATTATGGTGGCAGTGTCTATCAGACACCACCAGCCATATTAGGATGGGGTGAAACAGATGCCTTTCCGTGGCGGCAATGCGGTCTTCACTTTGGGGGCTCCCTGCGGGCCCCCATAGTGAAGGAGGGGTGAGGGGTGCACACGGGGGGTACCTGGGGTACCCCCCTGCATTTGCATATACAATGCGGTAGGCACCGCGCGGTGCCTGCCGCATTGTGTATGCAAATGCATACAAGCATTCATAGCATTGTGGCGGGCGGTGCAGAGAGCACCGCCCGCCACAATGTTATGAATGCATGATGTGGCAGCCGCATCTTAATGCCACCCACGGGACCCCCGCCCTTATGGCGTGCGGTCCCGACTCCCGATAGGATGGCGACGGACTAAGTCCGTCCGTCATCCTAATGACCACCTATGTCTTGGGGTCTAAGCTGGAAACAGTTTAACAAAAACGATTTGGCTATTGCTATGATTTTTAAGAAATATAAAGCTATTTCAAAAGTTCATACTTAGAAACTTTTCAATGAAAATCTGGCAATGTTATCCAATGGGAGGAAAATCAAGTTGCAGTTAAAGTACGTTCTTGTTACTTTTGTAACCCAGGACTGGGCTCCTAAGTCCAGCACTGGGGTCCCTACTTAAAACAGTTAAGCAATTACATTTCAGTAGTAGGTACGATTTTTAAGGAATATTTGTAATTTTCAAAAGTAGACAGAAGAAATTTCACAGAAAAACAGTTAATGGTTTCCTATGGATGAAATTTAGATTACTAGTAACCACGGTTGTGATTACTTTTGCGGTTTAGTACTGGGCTAAAAGATACAGCACTGGCTTCTCTCCTGATTACAGGTGAGTACTTCGGATTTCGATATTCGGCTGATTTTAGATGAATATTCTAACATTTCAAAACTTCACACTTAGAAGAAATTTCACAGAAAAGCAGTCAATGGTTTCCTATGACTGAAATTTAGATTACTAGCAAACACAGTTGTGATTACTTTTGCGGTTCAGTACTGGGCTACAAGGTACAGTACTGGCTTCTCTCCTGATCACAGGTGAGTAATTCGAAATTCGTTATTTGGCTGATTTTAGATGAATATTTTTAAGTTTCAAAACTTCACACGATTTTTCGAGTCATACCAGTCAATGTTATCCTAGCGCAGGAAAGTGAGTCATCGGTTTTCAGGTGAGTACTCGACTGGTGAAGTTAACATTCTGGGCATAGACTCAGGGGTCCCCCAGGGTCGGGTAGGTACAGTTAGTACACCCACAGCGGCACAGGGGTGGCCGGGTGCAGAGGTAGTTAGGCCCAATGTTATCCAATGAGAAGCAGGGGGCCTTCGGTTGGTGGCTGCTGGCTAGCAGGCCACATGGCTGTGGGAGCTGGTCTCCTGGTCACTTACTCAGGGCAAATGGGGAAGTGGAATAGGGTACAGGTTGCACTGCCAGGGGCACTCAGGCGGCTGTGTGCAGGGTGCTTTTGAGCCGTCGGGCGCTCAATGTTATCCAATGAGGATCTTGAAAAGGGAACAAAGGCTGCAGGCTTCAGGACGGTGGATTTTCAGGAGCGCCCAACACTTCGAGGGGTAAGTTGGGATCTTGAGAATATGTAGGCACCTAGGATTTGGACATAGGACAGGAAATCTTACCCCCTGCTGGTCACGGTCGGAGGGGTCCTTTGTCCTGAGGATGCAGGCGTCGTCTGGGTCGTCGAGGAGGGTCCTTGGGCACTGGATTCCGAGTCAGAATCGCCAGGGGGATGTCCTCAGGGTCTTGGTTCACTCCAGCACAGGCCAGGCTTGACGGGTGCAGAGTGTGCAGGGTTCGCGGATCCGGGCTGATGCCAGGGCTTGTTACTTGCTTTGAGCAGTACCATTGCTCATGGGAGACCCAGGTAGTCAGAGTCACAAGGCAGTCAGGTCTTCTGGGGTTTTTGAGGTTGCTGACCACTGGAGACGCAGGGGTTTAGCAGGAGCAGGTTCGAGGGTCGACAGGCCGGTAGGGCTGGGGCCAAATCAGTTGGTGTCTTCCTCTTCTTAGCAGCTGCACGGCAGGTCCTCTTGTTTCTTGTTCTTCTTTCTTGTTTCGGTATCTGGATCTGAGGAAGGAAGGTTCAGGGAGCCCCTAAATACTGAAAGTAGGGGCGTTACAGGTAGGGCAAGGGCAGGGACCAATAGGTCCCTGTCCTGGGGTGAGTACACCCCCTAACCCGCTCCTCTCCTGTGGGAGGGGAGCAGGAGCCTAGCTGTGATTGGGCAGGGATCCCCATCTTCAAAATGGCCGGAGCCCGGGGTCGTGCTTTACCTCATCTCCCCCACCTGAGGGGTGGGGTTGGCACAGGCTGGCACATCCCCTTCCTGACATAGTTTTTCCGCCAGTCTTCTTGCCAGAGTGGGGGTCAGGACTGGTGGGGGCCAGTTGCTGGGTACAGCAAATGGTCTGGAGAAGCTCACAGAGGCGGCAGGCCTTTGAGGCTTCCCCTGCCCATCCTGGGGGAGGAGATCTAGCACCTTGCCCAGGATGTGCATTGTTGCAGGCCCAGGAGAGAGGGGGGCTCTCCACCCAGGGGTCCAGCAACATGTCTGCTGTGTGGCAGCATAGTCAGCCTCTCATTCCAGACGGGGATTGTGGTTAGGTTTCAGGGGGCATTTCTAAGATGCCCTCTGTGGTGCATATTTAATTAAATCCCACACTGGCATCAGTGTGGATTTAATGCGCTGAGAAGTTTGATACCAAACTTGTCAGTCTTCAGTGTAGCCATTATGGTGTTGTGGAGTTCCTAGTGTGGACTTCCCAGCACCATATACTCTTAATGGCATCACTGCACTTAGTGTCCAGGAATGGCCCTGGGTACTGTAGGGGCACAGGGCTTACGCACCTGTGCCCACACCACTGGCATAGGACACCTTGCTAGAGGGGTGGCTGATGTATGCAGGGCAGTGGGTTTGTGGGCACGGCACACAGGGATGAGTGCCATGTCGACTCTTTGTTTAGTCCTGTACTTAGGCACTCAGCCTGCAAAGGCAGTGTGCGGGTGCCAGGGTACAGGGCCCCTGAGGGTGGCACAAAAAGTGCTGCAGCCCTTAAGGGTCTTCTCTGGTCACAATGCCCTGGGTACCTAGGGTACCATTTACTAGGGGCTGACATGTGGCCAGAGATGCAAATTGGGTTTAGACTTTAGTATAGTTTTTAGGGAAGGAACACAGGCCCTGGATACCTGATTGGGAGGGATCCAGGGCACACCAAGGAAAAGTGCATCAGGTATCAGGCAAAAAGTGGGGGGTACTACAACAGAAACTCACTTTCTCACACATACTGTCTGAATTCTGGTCTTAAGTGAGACAGGTAATCTTAGGCTGATGTATGGGATGTCAAGGGTAGTCTAATATCAAGAGTGTTGATGTTACTCCATGACTGTTCTGCTGCCAGTACAGTCTCCATTTCTGTATTAGAAGGGGAGACTGGCTTTGCCTATAACTTGCAGAGTGAAAAAATTGCACAAAATGTATGAAGCGAATGGACAAGTAATATTTGTAGGAGACAGTTTGTAGTAGAGAAAACTATTTTTAGATTGAGGTTGCGAAAAATAAGATAGGATATTCGGGCAGTTGATTTGTTTGCTTGTAAAATGTTCTTTGTAAAAAGTACTACTAATAATGTGTCTTCCTGTTTGTTTCTAACTTTCAGAGCTTCAAAATGACTGGAGGGAGTTTGAGGACCGCCTGGCCTATGAGGACATCGCAAGAGCCTTCAAAGTTGCCATTGCTGCTGGTGCTGTTCGGTGATTTTTATTATTTCTTGTTTTTTACAATTCTCACCCAGTATGCATTATGACCTTCTGTATTTTGAATTTTTCTCCCCTTCCCCTTATTCACTTTAATGTCCAACAACCCCACTCATATCCTTGTCTTTTCTTTGAAATATTTCTCCATTTTGTCAGCTGACTTCCTCTTGTCTGTAGTCACGTTCCCCTCTTTTTTGTTACTGTGGCACAAATGTTTCCCTCACTCCTCTTTTATGTATCTCCATTACATTTGCACCCGCCCTTTAAGCGTAGTTTTTTTCTCATCCTTTCCTAGCTATTTCACCCGTTATTAAAAATTAGTTTTACAGTGTTGAATTTCTGACTACTTGATTTTTAAAATGTCAAGTATACCTTTCATTGTGATATACCAATAATGTCATGTTTGTTAGGTATTGTTTTCTAACTTCTGCAAATACTGTGGCTGGGAATGGTATTCTAAATGAGTGCATATGGTTTTGTCTAGTTCCTCAAGCTCTCCAGATTGTGGAGGAGGGGGATTAATTGGCTGCTAGGATGAGTGGTAAGTTGCATTCCTTTCTCAGTGATAGCTGTGGAATTTGATCACATACTCTTTCTTTGCTTTCAGTACCAGATACAAATCATTTTAAAATGTTTCACCTTCCTATGTTCTTGCTTGGCCACTCTTCCATTGAAAGTAGTCAGGAAAAAAAGATATTTAAAACCAGATCATGCAGTCATGGGGGAGTCCCCACACTAGGGAGGAATCTCTGCAATGAGAATTCTTATTGCAGGGATTTCTCCCCGAGTGCGGAGACTCCCCCATGACTGAGGGGCCTCGGCCTTAAAAGCGGAAGTCCTTTGTAAATTAGGCCCTTAGACTTTGACACTCCCTAGTGCTAGGGTAACCGTTTGTGCTCTATAAAATCCATTACATTAAAATTTATTAGATTTCCACAATGATCCTGGAAAAAACATAGAAACTTGCCCATGAAATTACCAAAGGTTACACAACATCATAGAGCATGACTAAAAATGTGTAGAATAATATGAAAATATACCTTATACACCTAAACTAGCCATTTATATCAAACATAACACAATGTGGCCTGCTGTATGTAAGGTAAAGTCTACACCCACACCCTATTCTATCTAAACAGTAAAACTAAACTAACCTACAACACCTAACTTTACAAAGAATCTACTCCCCATCTAGTAAACCTAAATCCTGCATAAGTAAGTTAGAACATGCTCTTACCTAGACCAGAGAACTGCAACAACGATCCACCATGTTGGAGACCTGCACACAGAACTACAAAGAAAGAGACAGGCTACAAATAGACAGCAACTGGTAGGAAAAACACTTTCCTCTTCATTAAAACAAATATAAAAATTAATTATGACCATAGTCTGCTTTCATAATACTTAAAACATGTAAACAATTTCAAGAACGGTTTTACAAATTGTGTGGATATTAAAATCATTAAATATTCAACATACTAATAAACATGTAACTTAATGTATTCACAGTATTCATTTATATATAACATATGTAACAACCACAATAAGGTAAAACAAGCATTTGCAATGCAATAGGTCTCGTATTAAGAAAGTTTGAGCTATTGGTATTGTAAATGACAATTTTTTTATTTAGGTTTTGTTTTTGAAAATAGCGAAATTCATAGCTTTGTCATTTACCATGCCAATAGTTATAACTTTCGCAAATGTGACACCTATAGCATTTGTAATGCAATATGTGTTGTATTTACGTGACTTACATGTATTGATATTACAAATAACAATGGTTTTAAATTTTTTTTATAATTAATACTTTAAAAAGTTATTGTAATTTATAATGGCAATAGCTTAAACTTTTGTAAATAACATTTGTGAAGATTATGTTCAGTGTATTTTATTGTGACGAAAATCCAAGAACATATGTCAAATATTAACATATTTTTGTTACATTTGTAATAAAGCTTGAAACATTGAGATAACATATTTGAACCAGTTGCTGTTGAATGGTTGCACAGATTGATGCTGTGGTGGAGCTCAGTGATGTTGTGGTGCCACTGAGTGATGCTGTGGTGGTGCTGAGTGATGCTGTATACTATGCTATGTTTTGTTTTGCTATCCTATGTTTTGTTTTGTTATGCTATGCTATGCTGTTTTGTTATGCTATGCTATGTTTTGTTATGCTATGCTATGTTTTGCTATGCTATGCTATGTTATGTTATGCTATGCTATGCTTTTTTATGCTATGCTATATTTTGCTCTGCTATGCTTTGTTATGCTATGCTATGTTTTGTTGTGTTTTATTATGCTATGCTTTGTTTTGCTGTGCTATGTTTTGTTATGATATGCTATGTTTTGTTGTGTAGGTATGCTATGCTGTGTTTTGCTATGCTATTATGTTTTGTTATGTTTTGTTCAGCCATGCTATGTTTTGTTTTGTTAAGCTATGCTGTTTTGTTGTGTTTTGTTATGCTATGTTTTGTTATGTTATGCTATGATTTGTTATGCTATGCTATGTTTTGTTTTGCTATCCTATGCTTTGTTTTGTTATGCTATGCTATGTTTAGTTGTGTTTTGCTAGGCTATGCTTTGTTATGCTATGCTATGTTTTGTTATGCTATGCTATGCTTTGTTATGCTGTTTTGTTATGCTATGTTTTGTTATGCTATGCTTTGTTGTGTTTTATTATGCTATGCTTTGTTTTGCTATGCTGTTTTGTTATGCTATGCTATGTTTTGTTTTGCTATGCTTTGTTTTGATATGCTATCCTATGCTTTGTTTTGTTATGCTCTGCTATGCTTTGTTTTGTTATGCTATGCTATGCTTTGTTGTGTTTTGTTATGCTATGCTATGCTATGTTTTGTTGTGTTTTGCTATGTTTTGTTATGCTATGTGTTGTTGTGTTTTGTTATGCTATGTTTTGTTATGTTATGCTATGGTTTATTTTGCTATTCTATGCTTTTTTTTGTAATGCTATGCTATGTTTAGTTTTGCTATCCTATGCTTTGTTTTGTTATGCTCTGCTATGCTTTGTTTTGTTATGCTATGCTATGTTTTGTTGTGTTTTGCTATGCTATGCTATGTTTTGTTGTGTTTTGCTATGTTTTGTTTTGTTGTGTTTTGCTATGTTTTGTTATGCTATGTGTTGCTGTGTTTTGTTATGCTATGTTTTGTTATGTTATGTTATGTTATGCTATGGTTTGTTTTGCTATCCTATGCTTTTTTTGTAATGCTATGCTATGTTTAGTTTTGCTATCCTATGCTTTATTTTTTTATGCTATGCTATATTTTGTTATGCTATGTTTTGTTGTGGTTTGCTATGCTATGCTGTGTTATGCTATGCTATGTTTTGTTATGCTATGCAATGTTTTGTTGTGTTTTATTATGCTATGCTTTGTTTTGCTATGCTATGTTTTGTTATGCTATGTTTTGTTATGCTATGTTTTGTTATGCTATGCTATGTTTTGTTATGCTATGCCTTGTTTTGTTATGCTATGCTATGTTGTGTTTTGTTATGCTACGTTATGTTGTGTTTTGTTATGCTATGTTTTGTTGTGTTTTGTTATGCTAAGTTATGCTAAGTTATGTTATGTTTTGATATGCTTTGTTATGCTATGTTTTGTTATGTATGCTGTGTTTTGTTATACTATGCTTTGTGTTTTGCTATGTTTTGTTATACAATGCTTTGTTTTGTTATGCTATGTTTTATCTTATGATAAGTTTTGTTGTGTATTGTTATGCTATGTTTTGTTTTGCTATGCTTTGTTATGTTTTGTTATGCTATGTTTTGTTGTGTTTTGTTATGCTATGCTATGCTATGTTTTGTTGTGTTTTGTTATGCTATGCTATGTTTTGTTGTGTTTTGCTATGTTTTGTTATGCTATGTGTTGTTGTGTTTTGTTCTGCTATGTTTTGTTATGTTATGTTATGTTATGGTTTGTTTTGCTATCTTATGCTTATTTTTGTAATGCTATGCTATGTTTAGTTTTGCTATCCTATGCTTTGTTTTTTATGCTATGCTATGTTTTGTTATGCTATGTTTTGTTGTGTTTTGCTATGCTATGCTTTGTTATGCTATGCTATGCTATGCTTTGTTATGCTATGCAATGTTTTGTTGTGTTTTATTATGCTATGCTTTGTTTTGCTATGCTATGTTTTGTTATGCTATGTTTTGTAATGCTATGCTATGCTATGTTTTGTTATGCTATGCTAAGCTTTGTTTTGTTATGCTATGTTGTGTTTTGTTATGCTATGTTTTGTTGTGTTTTGTTATGGTAAGTTATGTTTTGTTTTTATATGCTTTGTTATGCTATGTTTTGTTATGTATGCTGTGTTTTGTTATTCTATGCTTTGTGTTTTGCTATGTTTTGTTATGCAATGCTTTGTTTTGTTATGTTATGCTATGTTTTATCTTATGATATGTTTTGTTGTGTGTTATGCTATGTTTTGTTTTGCTATGCTTTGTTATGTTTTGTTATGCTATGTTTTGTTGTGTTTTGTTATGCTATGCTATGCTTTGTTGTGTTTTGCTATGCTATTTCTTGTTTTGTTATGCTAGGTTTGGTTTTGCTATCCTATGCTTTGTTTTGTTATGCTATGCTAAGTTTTGCTATGCTATGCTAGGTTTTGTTATGCTATGCTGGTGAGGGTGTGTGAAGGTGAGTGAGGGTGTGTGAGGGTTAGGGGGTGAGAGGGTGAGGGTGTGTGAGGGTGAGAGGGTCGTGAGGGTGAGTGAGGGTGGGTGAGGGTGTGAGGGTGAGGGTGTGAGGGTGAGGAGGTGTGAGGGTGAGTGAGGGTGTGTGAGGGTGAGGGGGTTGAGGGTGAGGGGGTGTGAGGGTGACTGAGGGTGAGGGTGTGAGGGTAAGGGTGTGTGAGGGTGAGGGGGGTGAGGGGGTGTGAGGGTGAGGGGGTGTGAGGGTGAGGGGGTGTGAGGGTGTGAGGGTGAGGGTGTGTGAGGGTGAGGGGGTGTGAGGGTGGGTGAGGGTGTGAGGGTGTGTGGGTGCGTGAGGGTGAGAAGGTGTGAGGGTGGGTTAGGGTGAGGGTGAGGGTGGGTGAGGGTGAGGGGGTGTGAGGGTGAGGGGTGTGAGGGGTGTGAGGGTGAGGGGGTGTGAGGGTGATGATGAGTGGGTGGGTGAGGGTGTGAGGGTGGGTGAGGGTGAGGGTGTGAGGGTGAGTGGATGTGAGGGTGTGTGATGGTGAGGAGGGGTGACCAGAGACAGACAGAGGCCACTGGAGACAGTCAGAGAGCAGCCTAGACAGGGGAGAGAGAGCGGAGAGAGGGAAGAGGGAGCGGAGAGTGAGAGGGAAGAGAGATTGGAGAGTGAGAGGGGAGAGAGAGTGGAGAGTGAGAGGGGAGAGAGAGCGGAGAGTGAGAGGGGAGAGTGAGAGGGGAGAGAGAGTGGAGAGTGAGAGGGGAGAGAGAGTGGAGAGTGAGAGGGGAGAGAGAGCAGAGAGAGGGAAGAGAGAGTGGAGAGTGAGAGGGGAGACAGAGCGTAGAGTGAGAGGGAAGAGAGAGCAGAGAGTGAGAGGGGAAAGAGGTCTGACACTGAGATGAGAGCGGAGAGTAAGGGGGGAGGTCTGACACACACTGAGACGAGAGTGAGAGAGGTCTGATACTGAGACGAGAGTGCAGGGACGGTGACAGCAGAGTGCGCTCTGACTCAGAGGTGACAGGCGGGAGAGTGCGCCGGCGGTCGAGTCTCCGGAGATGGTCGGGGTCCGAGATGAGACAGAGGCCGGGACTCAGCAGTGCTGCGCTCTACCTGTTGCTCTACCTGTTGGTAAAAATCACATGGGTATTTCCAGTAAAACCTACGTCACTAAGCAGGGGCAGAAGTGTCAAGTGTTCGAGGAGTTCGTGAGCCATACACTCTGGGGGGCATGCAGCCATGTGGGGCAAGCCGGAGCGGATCCCTTTGAAGCACGGCCTCGCGGCCGTGCTAGAAGTGTGTGTTAATTAGGGGGAGGAGAAGTGAGGCCAAGTGCGCTGGGGAATTCGTGAGCCATACACTCTGGGGGGCATGCAGCCATATGTGGCAAGCCGGAGCGGATCCCTTTGAAGCACGGTCTCACGGCCGTGCTAGAAGTGTGTGTTAATTAGGGGGAGGAGAAGTGAGGCCGAGTGTGCTGGGGAAGCAACAGATGGCTTTAATTTAAAGCTCTCAGAGGCAGGCGGCTCGGATAAAAGCGCGGTCACGAGAACTCATGCACTCGTTGAAATCCGCTTTAGTTAAAATGTTTGGTTACACCGTAATAGGTCTCTCTACGAGACCTAAAAAGTATTACAAAATGGCAAACATATTATGTAAAAAATGAAAAACAAATGATTAAATGTGTGTATTGATAAATGTCTTTAATTATACAGAGTCAAAAATCACTTTTTTCATTGTAATAATTTGAAAATAAAAATAATTAAATTCCACTTTTGCTTACATTATGAATATAAATGTAACATTTTAGCATGAAGGTTTTAATTACTGTATGAACTTGTGCACCTAACACAAATAATTCCAATTTCACATTTGAGCACATTGGTCAGTTATTAGATTTTGAACTCCCACTCCAAACTAAGCCACATTGGGTAAAGTATTACACTCTAGAGGCCTCAAATGTACTATTTCCACTTCAAACATAACCACATTGTGGAAAGTAATGAATTTTGGAGGTTTCAGATATTCAATTACCACTCCTAGCTTAGCCACATTTGGGAAAGTGTTGGTCTTTATGGGGATTCAGATATAATATTCCCACTATGAACATAGCCACATTGAGCAACATGTTGGCATTGTGGATGAGAAATGTACTATTTGTATTTCAAACTTAGCCACATTGGGAAAGTGTTGAACTCTGGAAGTGGAAAATGTACTATTGCCTGTACAAACATAGCCACATTGGGGGACAGAAATACTAGAGTGTGACTCTGGAGACTGTCAGTTTTACTATTCCCATTCCAGACATAGCTATACTGGAGAAAGATTTGGACTTTATTGGTGTCAGATATACAATTCCTACTGCAAACTTAGGGGCTCATTATGTCCGCCCTCCATCATAGCGGTGCTGGGACCACCTGCCAGATGTGTGGCAGTCCCACCAGCCCAATTAGGATGCTCTCGCCAGTATGGCGGGGGCATCCTCGCCTTTTAACATTGTGGACGGTGCTGCTGGCTGCCGCACCGTTCGCAATGTTAAAATGCCACGATGTGCATTTTCATGCACAACGTGGCAGGCACAACGTGGTGCCTGCCCCCTTGTGCATGGAAATGTATGGTACCCCCCCAGTGCACCTGCACCCTCTCCCCACACAGAGGGGACCCGCAATGAGCCCCCAAACACAATCCTCGTCAGCCTTTCCATGGTGGCATGCCGCCATGGAAAGGCCTCTACCATGGCACATCCTAATATGGCGGACGTGCCTGCTAGGCACCACCACCATATTAGTGGCCCATGTCCACACACCAGGCAATCGGTGCGATTGCCACCTGCGGAACAGCGGCGGACGGACTTTGCGTTGTCCGCGATACCCAGCACCATCCTAATTTGACGGTGGGTAAATCTCATTGTGATTGCGGGAGGATCCCACCATAATAATGAGCCCCTTAGTCCCACTGGGGAATATGTTACGCTTTGAGGGTGTTTCATTTACTTTCTCCTTTCTTATCTTAGCCACATTAGGGAAAGTGTTGAAGCCCTTGTGGGTTGTTAGGTAGGGGGTGGTTGATTTACTAACCACACTAAGGGCCACATGCATCATTGTAGGAATTTGTGATTCCTAAATTGCGAAAATTAAGGAATCGCAATTTAGGAATCGCAAATTCCTATGCATCAAGAATTCGCAAAAGTGTTTGCGATTTCTTAATTTTCCTTATTTGCGATTCCTTAATTGCGAATCGTAATTAAGGAATCACTTTACATAGGCCCATAGGAATCAATGGGAAGGCATTCTCATTTTGCGAATTTTCGCAATTTAGGAATCGCAAAATGAGAATGCAATTTCAAGGGTGCAGGGGGGGGTCCAAAGGACCCCCCCGCACCCCTGAAATGTCACGTAAGTACGATTTACTCACACACATGTCCCAAGGACATGTGTGTGTGTAAAATATAAGTTTCAAAAATGCATTTGTTTGCATTTTTGAAACTTTTCGCAAATTACCATGAAGGTTTACTTCATGGTAATTTTCCCCTTCCTAATTGCAAATTCGCAAATTAAAAAAAATCATGCATAGCATTTAAGAAATCGCAAAATTTGCGATTCCTTAAATGCTATCGCAATTTGAGGAATCGCAAAAAATTGCGATTTCTTAAATTGCGAAAAATGAAAAAAATTATGCATCCCAAAAAAGGTTTTTGCATTTGCAAACGGCCGAATTTTGCGATTCGCACCGTTTGCGAATGCAAAAAAGCTTGATGCATGTGGCTCAATATGAAGACACATTGGGAATGTGTTGGGAGGGATAAAATATTAATCAAACCATAAACTCAACAACATTACATTAATGTTTCTACTTTGTCCCCACCCAAATAGGTCTGCCAGGTTTTGAGTATATCTGACAATCGTCTTGTAAGGGGAGGATGAACCTCAATCACTCCGGATTAAGGCTTGTTTGTCACACACATAACATCTAGAGCTTTTGCATGAATATCTCTTCAGAACCTGTGGCTTTTTAGCCATTTTATGCTCAGATTATGTCGTAAAATTCACTATTTGATCTTATTTTTACAATTTGGCATCCAGTGCTATACACAGCTGCGAGACAAATGCAGTGTATATTTGCATGGAATGTAGTTTTATTGGCATCACCAATAATGTTGCTCGACGTCCATGAGTATAATTTAAAAAATGGGTTGTCATCAATATTACATCTCAAAACTGCTTTACACATGTCACTGTATAGTTGTTTCGAATCACTATGCTTCAGGCTGAGAAAACATTTGTGTTATGTGTGCTTCACCAAAGGATAGATTGCAACAATTATTGGACATAAACTGCCTATAATTCTCAAAGAGGGAATACATTTTCAACATCTGACCCCCAAATTTACACCAGCTATATTGTGTGGGTCCAGATTTAGTGTTCACCAGCAGTTAAACAACATCCTCAGTCATGGAGGAAAAATACTTAAGAAGTAGAAGCTTCCTTTAAAACGCTGCAGAAGCGGTGATTGACAAAAGAAGACTCAAGAGCATTTTTTTCTATAATTGAAAATTGATCTGTGAGATGTAGGCACAATAGTTCACTTGCTGCTGTTGTCGATCTTTTCTTAATCTCCTTTTCAGAATAGCTGTTGCTATTCCCAGTGCACAAATCTGGTTGATTCATATCCCGAGGAATCTTCGTCATCTCTGTCTCTTACATTATTTCTGTGTATCCGATTCTCAACATCCTAAGCAGGCTTTTCGGCTACTGTTATTTCCTAAATAATATTTTATTTTATTTGCCGCACGTGGGAGGTGCTTCATTTAAGGACGTAGGCGACCAGCCCACGAATGCTAAGAATCAAGAGTACATTTGCAACCTTTAAAACACTATAAGCATTTCCATATGTACAACTGTTTAGTTTCCACACAGAAAGATAAACCAATAGAAGTTGGCATCTTTTTTCATTTTAATTTACCAGTATTTGGTAACCTTCTCTTTGTGATTAACTGGATTTGGGTGTTGTGCTCTGGCCACTGCAGTGTATTAAGGTCCTTAATATGAGTGGCAGAGAACTATTGGGTGGTAATACCACACTGGTTATACGCCCTGGTATTAGCATGGTTCCACGTGTGACCATTGCACCTTAGGATGGTCTCCTCTACCTCAGTATCAATTAGTGAAAGCCAGAAGGGAATCAGTGTTTGCACAAGGATTTCCAATGTGAACCTCACCTTCTGGGTATTTTGCCTTCTCCTGGTATGAGCTTGTGAATTTGTTTCTGATAAATTTTGAAAGATTCGCGTGCCCAGTAATACTGGGTGTATCCGTTCCCCAACCTTGGAATACCCAATCCTGCTCGTACCTCTCTTTAGTTACAGGAACTGGAATACGCTGGCACTCATATTTATCGTCTTCGTTTCTAGGTTCTTCTTAATTTCCATCCTCATAACTTGCAGTCTTATATTTTAGAGCTTCAGAACTTGCTTCCATTACACGAGAAGAGTAGTTCTTAGTTTAGCTTTATTGTTTAGTGCAAAAATACCCTCTTACATCCAAAATTGACGTGAAGGAGCATTTTGCACTAAGGAACAATTCTAAATGTAAAAGAAAAATGAGCAGTGAGCGAGACCTAAATGTGCTCTCGGGTTAAGGATGTTTTCCCCAAATTACTCTTAATTATGCAAGAAGGAGTAGTTGCTATAATTATCGGTAATTCCATGTCAAGGAGTAACGCAGAATTTCCGAAATTACTCCAACTACTCTGGCATAATTGAAATTCCGCTCAGGGCTAAACACAATCATCACCTCTACTTATCCTGCAGACAAGCTAACTGTCTTTGATAGATCTCAGCACAGCCACAGGCGGGACGCCATCACATTGCAGACTAAGAAATATAAATAGAAAAAACAAGACAGTAGGCCTTTTCCATCTATGTCAGGATCTAGACCAACATTCTCTTATACAGAAAAGCCCTAAAGGTGCCCCAATTTTGGAATGAGTATAAAAAATCACCTCTTTAAAGAGCATCACAGTGCACTAAGTATCCACATCCTAGTTTCCACTTCTCCCCTCTTTCTCTTTGACCTTAGACTTGTCTTTGATCACGTACAGCACTCTACTGTCTTTTGGCTAGGTTTCTGCAATAGAAATACCATACACAAAGATACATATATAAATGACCCTTAGGCCCAAATTTACTGTGTTTCAAAAAATGGAGCACAGCGCAAAAAAGTTAATGCGCAGCATTGCATGAGTAATAGAAACCAGAGAAGCACTGTATTTTCAAAGAGTCAAGTGGGGAGAATGCCAAAAATGGCGCTTTGCATGACATAAGCAAGTTTGTGTTATCTATTATAAGCTTTGTAGTTAAGGTACACCCTCTGGCACATATTCCTAGGTGCAGCCAACAGCGTGGGGTTCAGACATGTAGGATATGTGTTTTAGAACAAAGCGCACATGTTGCAAGTAAGTATATTGGGTTATATACCACTTGGCCCATTCATTGCATTTACTTTGACTTGGCAGTGGGATTTGGGGCAAAACTAGATGATGCTAACTTAGTAGATCTGGTTTTGTGGCAAAACCCAAGGTTTTAGCACTGGCCTGGCCTATACACATACCCTTCTCATACAAATAGTGTTGAAACTGACATCCTCCAACCTTCTCGCTTTGCTGACTCAAATTTTGATGGCTTTAGGACTCTGCATACTTTAACCAGTGCTAAAGTTAATGTAAGTGCCAGCACTTTTAAAGCGCACAGCTCTCTTCGGAGAGGTGTCCCAGCACTAGGGGCCGTCGAGAAGATTAAGCAAGCTAATGCCCAGTGTCACATGGTGCTGGTCTAACCTGCCGCTGGAGCTGGAGATCGAACCGTGAACCCTGTGGTAAGGAGTCAGTCACCCTGGCCGCTGCGCCACACCTCTTTCAAAGTGCATGTGCTCTCTCCTTTAAGCCTAGTAGAATTGGCTTACACCCAACTGGCACTTTTAAATTACTTGTAATTCCGTAGTAAAGTGGTACTATATGTATCCAGGCCCTGCAAATTAAATGCTACTAGTAGGCCTGCAACACATACTTGTTCTTCATACTTAAGTAGCCCTTTAAACGTGTCACAGGCTTGTCATTGCAGCCTGAATGTGCAGTTTTTAAACTGTCATTTCAACCTGGTAAAATAAACCTTTTGCCATGCCTAAACCAACCTTTTTATTACATATTAGTCACCCGTAGGGTAGGCTCTGAACTGCCCAGAGGGCAGGGTGCTGTGTATTTAAAATGTTGGATATTTACTTTCAAATTTCACATGTCCTGGTAGTGGAAAACTCATTAATTTGTTCTGTTCCTAAATGCTGCAAGCCTACATCTCCTATAGGATAAAAAGTGTTACATTATTAAATTTAATAACTGATACCTTTCATTTGGGAGCAGGTAGACTGCTCAAGTTTGGTGTCTGAAGAACTGTAATTTATAGACCTTTTTAATGATGAAGACTGAATTCTAGTCACAATTCTGAAAATGCCAATTTTAGAAAGTTGACATTTTATTGTCCTAACCATTTGGTTCCTGCAGCCTGAACCTGGGTCACATGACTAGGTGTAGCTGGCAGTCAGTCTCTGAGTATCACTCCCACACAGTGAGACAAAGGGAACCTAGGTGTTGCCAGGATGGATCACTTTGAGTTAATGAGGGGGAGGAGTTGTCATCTATCACACTTACATATTACAAAGGCTCTGCCTAACCCCTCACACAAAGGATTTGACACTGGTATGTTGTGTCCCCAATCTGACACCCTGGCAGGGAGGAAGGGGATACATGACACTTCATCCGGCGGAAAACTCTAGAAGCTTCTTCTACTTCAAAATGTGCACCAGGTATGAATATTGGACCTCAGACCCCAACTCTTGAGTACCCTCCTGCACCTGTGGATGCTACAGAAGGAGGACTGATGTGCTGTTTTGCTGGAAGAAGTACTGCCACTCTGCTGTCATGCTACTCTGCTACCCACTGCATTGCTTGCTTACAAGGAAGACGGGCCCTGCACCCTTCATCCAAGGCTGAAGTTACTCCAATGATCAGTTAACTCACATTCTGCTCTGAGCTACAGGAACATAATCTCCAGAAGCTCCCTGCAACTGCCCAGCTGACCTGCTGCTTAGACTTGCAACTGAACCTGCCTTAGCCCTGCTGGCCTCTGCTGGAGTGAGTTGGTGGCCCCTAAGTGGTGCCCCTCAGGTTCTGGACCCTTAGTGTGGCCTCAGCTGAGCACCTCTGAAGTTTTTGGGCTCCTCGTGAACTGGTTCGTTCATGCCATGATCTTGGCACCCACCAACGCAAAGTTCTGGCAAAGCCTACTTTTCACACTGCAGTGAACCCCCTACTATGCCGAGCAGTGCTACATCAGCACTTCGTGCTACAACATAAACAGCTTGCAGGGATCACTAGCATGAAGCCCTAGGCACAATTGTCTACAGAGCACAACAGGATCTTCACTCTACAGCTACGACCGTTCACGATGCCTGACCTGCTCTTTATGCCACACAGACGAATATCTGTGACACTTTCCCTGTTCCATGCAGTCCTTTCCACCGTGAATGGAACTCTCTGCACTGGACTGTGAAGGTAACTTTTTTCAGCAAGACTTACCTGGTCCCTGTATACAGACTGTGCTCCATTGCAGTCAACCTGAACTTGTGACTTTCACCCGGTCTCGCACAATCAGATAGATGTGAGTGGTGCTTTGTGATTTCTTTGGTGATATTTTCACTTAAGTATTTAAAAGTACATATCTTCAGTTCTACTGATTGTTTTTTATTGTTTTGGTCTTAAATTAGTTATTGAATGTTACTTTAGTCTTCCAAATTAGAGTATGAATTTTCTTGTGTTGTGTTTCACTTTAATACTGTTTGAAGTATTGCCTAAGTACTTTACATATTGCCACAAAGTTAAGCCTGGCTGCTCTGTGCCAAGATACCAAATGGTTGAGCACAGTTTAATTTGGGGTATGCCTGTGACTTCACTCTAACAGAGCATTGTGGTTGCTGCTTGAGAACGGTTTCACCTCCCTCAACCAGTGACACAATTTCCTACAAATAGCTTTTGCACATGAAAGTCAATCCATCATTCCTGTTTGCACTGTAATGATTTGCATCATGAAAATACCAGCACATGCCTTTAGTAAATCTGGGCCACAGTACTCTGAATAATTCAGCAAATAATTCAGCACAGTGTTCTAGAAAATTGGTTAGTTTATCTTTTCCCAAACACTACTCTACATTTGCATTCTAGAAAAATTGGCATTATTGAAATAGTTGGATGTATATATGTTATTGAATGGTTAATTTTTTCTTGTCAGTTGACCTCAAAAATATTTTTTCAACATAACACGGCTCGTAGGAGGGGGCGTGGCTAGCCAGCCAACATGGCGGACATGTCTGCGTAGAGCTCCGATCCATAAACCCACACTTATCCTTTAATTACCCTGTAAGAGGTGCCCCGGGGTCTGCGAGGTGCCGGTGTGGGGACGCAGCGGGGAGCCCTCAGAGCCGGCTGAAGCTGCATTGGGTCTGCGAACAGTGGCGGAGCGGCCTGCAGGGAGGCGCCGCACGGAGTGATTGGCGGCCATTTCAGTGGCGGTGAAAGACTCCGGACTCCTGGGGGACCGCGAGTCCCATGGCGGAATTGGCGCTGCCAGGTGCAGCGAAAGGCAGAGCGGCTGGCCGGAGCGGCGGGGGCGGCGCACCGTGTGGACGGGGTGCGAGGCAGTGCCTGCAGCCAGCGCGGATTGAGGCCTGGTAACTCCCTGAGGCCTGGC
The DNA here is from genome assembly GCF_964261635.1 of Lissotriton helveticus. Taxonomy (NCBI): domain Eukaryota; kingdom Metazoa; phylum Chordata; class Amphibia; order Caudata; family Salamandridae; genus Lissotriton; species Lissotriton helveticus. Next base: position 751,281,450 of record NC_136061.1, read on the forward strand.
GCTGTAATCGGGCCTGCGGCTATTTCACTGAAACCCTCATGCGTTGGTGCCGCTGGAGCGGCGGCCAGCACAGTCCCCACAAGCGGCGAGGAACGGGACCTGGGGCGAGCCGGGAGAGACAGCGCAGACGCGCTGAGACCAGGCGGCCGGTGCCATCTTTGCCGGACTAGTGGGCGAGCACGGTACTTGGCGGCCCCGGTGAAGTGATTGCCGGCACTTGGGACGAGGGGAGAGTGCCGGGACCTGCGCGCCCGCCAGGAAGTGAGGCGCCTTGTGGGCAGTGCTGATACTGGACTGGAGGTGAGGAGAGGGACCCGTGCTTGCGGCCGGTGCTGCCGACATTGATTAAGATGCTGCGTGGGACGGGGCTGCCCCTGGGGGACACACCGGCATAGCCTGAGAGGAGAAGCCGCTGGGGGACACAGGGGGACTGGCGACGACTAGCAGTGTTTGCCCTGGGACTGGTGGGCCTTCAGGGATCTGGCAACTTCACCCTGCGCAGTCCCCACGGGCTGGTTGGCGTCCGTGGCGGACTGGATGCACACGATTTGCAACGCCCAGGCAGCCCCATTAGACTGAGCTTTGCTCCCTCTGGCCGTGATCCTGAGCGCCGGGCGCCATTTTGGAGGTGGTGTGGGAGCCATCTCAGTCACCCTGCACCTGGAGCACATCCTGCACCCTGCGGGGAGAGAGCGTCAGGTGTTCGGGCCCCCTGCGGTGCGCTGCTTACACTGGTTGTGCTATTGGGACCTCCGCTGCTGAGACTATTGAGGCGCTGCAGCTGGGACCACTTGTGCGCGGCGGCGTCCGTGCAGGGGCCGCCTGGGGCTACGCAAACGCGCCATTATAGTGGGCCATGGTGTGTGTCGGGCCATTGCTGGGGGCGCATACGGGGCCGACGCTGGCTTGCGGGGGCTGAGACTTGGCACAAACTGATGCCCCGCCTGGAGGGACACTGCCCCTCGCCTGGATGGTGACTCTGGCACGAACTGCAGAGCTGGGAGCTGACCGTGCTCGACTGGATGGCCACACTTGCTCTCTCCAGGCCGTGACTACAGAGACAAGGCTGTACGCCTGTAACCCGACACGGCAAGACTAGGGCGCCATTTTGTTGTTGGAATTGGCGCCATTTTCGTTGTTGCTGGTGTGTTCTCGACTTGTGATGCTAGTGGGGCCTGGTGCTGAGTGGTGGGCGGCATTTGACTGGCGTGGATGCCTTCTGCGCAGCAGCTAGCGATGGGCAAGCTCAGAGTTAAATCCCTGCAGAAGCAACAGGTGGCAGATGGACTGGGCTCGACACGTGGACCGCAAGGTGACGAACTGGGCCCGGCGGCGGCTCTTGTGGCCAAGATGGATTCTGTGCTGGCAGCCGTGGAGCGCATAGGCACTACGTTGGAACAAACCAAAGTATCCCTAGAGGCCCGAATTGATAAAGTGACGTCGGACTTCACTTTACTCCACACCGATCATCGCAAGCTGGTGGACTCAGTCGCTGAACAGCGCCAGTCATTTCAGGAGTTGCAGCCAGTGGTGCACAGCCATGCATCGGCGCTCCAAGGCATCATGGACAGGGTCCACATGCTGGAAGACTGCATTGAAGACGCGGAAGGGCGCTCTTGGCGCAACAATGTCCGGGTGGTGGGGCTTCCGGAAGGAGAGGAAGGGAGAGACCCGGAGCGGTACACCGAGTTCTGGCTGCGGGACCTCCTGCCCCCAGAGGTGCTGTCCCCACACTTCGCAGTAGAAAGAGCGGATAGGGTGCCAGCGCAGAGGCCTCGACCTGGAGCCCGACCTCACCCGTTTCTTTTCCGATTACTTAATTATCGTGATCGAGATGTAGTGCTGCGTGAGACACGGAAGCTGGACAACCTGACAGTGGGGAATAGCCGTGTGATGTTCTTTCCCTATTATACGGCGACAGTGCAGAGAAGAAGGAGCACATATCTGGTGGTGAAAAAACAGCTGAGGGAACTGGGACTGCCATACTCCTTGCTGTTCCCCTCTCGCCTCCGTGTGATCACCAAGGAGGGGGCCCACTTCTTTGATGCACCCTCGGATGCCTAGGACTGGCTGGAGGAAACAGGGCAATGGAAGGGCACAAGACCTGAGAACGCGGAGGGAGATGGCGTTTGGCAGGTACAAAGGCCGAGAAGAAGCAGGAAACGTGGCGCTCGGAGTGGCCGGGGTGCGGGCCAAGGTGCACCCAGCCCAGAGAAAATACGGCTCGAGCGTCAGGAAGCGCTCGAAGCAGTTGTGAACTTGGGAACAGCACAGGGCACGGCCAGACAGGCCTTCCAGAAATGCAGAGAGCCAGACATGAGCAGTCCATCATCCCCTTCAACTGTACTCTCTGATGATGCGATCATGCCCGTAGTAACACCACAAACAGCCGACTTCCTTATGTGATATGTCTGGTGGCGCACGCCAATGGGACCTCACTCTTCACCTGGCACTTGATTGTAAAGCCTTACTCATATCACTGCTGTGTGAACTGTTAAGCTATGTTTGCATTCCTTCACGTATACTTGCTTGACCGGGGGGAGAAATTGTGGGCTGCCGGGTGGGTGTAGTGATTCCCGGGCTAAGTCTAACGCGTCCGACAGTTTAATTACCTAGCGGGCTTCCTAGCAGACGACCCACGCTGGCCAGGCACAGATGTAGGCATTGGGTACCCGGAAGCACCTCCCGTGCTCCCAGGCGATATGCGGTAGGGGTGTAGAGTACTAGGATTGTTGGCGGCACACACACACCCCAACAGCAGACATGCTGAGTTAACTCCGCCATGAGGAGGTGGATCTTGTTAAAGTTTGGACGTATCCCCCATTGGGGACTTGCCCTCCTTGTTATATTGTTTATACCCATTCACAGGTTTTCAATGCAGCACACTGGCCTTCCTTCTCCCACTGGCACTCCCAGACCCTTCGCGGGGCGATCCCCTGGCCCCACGCGCATGCGAATAGATCCGACACATGACACACACTAACATAGTGACCTGGAACATCCATGGTATGCACACCCCCTCTTGTCGTTATTCAATATTTTCCTACCTACAACGTCATGGGGTGGGGATTGCCCTACTCCAGGAAACACACATGACCCGGATTGAGATAGAAAAACTGCGCAGGCGCTGGAGGGGGCAGCTCTTTGGTACAACCTTCTCTGCTCACGCGCACGGCACTCTGATCTGGATACGGGCGGGTGTCTCGTTCACTTGTACAGATGTGCTGGTGGACCCTGAGGGTAGGTACACGCTGGCGCGGGGGCGACTGAATGGCCAGGATATTCTATTAGGCTCTCTCTATGCCCCGAACAGAGAGCAGCTTTCTTACTTAGAAAGTCTGAATCACATTCTTCATCCCTTCGCTGCACTCCCCTGGCAGAAGGGACTTCAAATTGATTCTGGACACATACTTAGACAGGTCCTTCCCTCCCCTCAGGGCCGCAACGGTGGCATCTACCACGCAAGCGTTTCAGGAGTGGCTTGTGCACTGGGGGGTGTGTGACCTATGGCGCGTGCAGTGGGAGGCACATAAAGTGGCTATCCGCGGGCATTGCCTGGGGGCTACATGGAACATACGTAAAAAGTTATCGGCCTCCCTGACGAGACTGGAGTTAGACCTCCTCCGATATGAAAGGGAGGGTGAGGGGACGGGTGAGCACTCGCGTGCGCTTAGCGATCTACGCAGTGCACACACGAAACTTATGGAGCAGTTGCGTTGCCATAACTACACTGCACACACGGCCAAGACACACGCTAGGGCAGATAGAGCAGGCCGGCTGCTGGCCTGGTTGGTGCAGAGCGAAGAGCGTAGGACCCCCATAGGAGCGCTGTGCACTGTGGAGGGAGAGATGGTTTACACACAGCGAGGGATCCGCCGTGCCCTGACCGACCATTACAAGCAAGTATACCAGTCTCGCGGCACTGGCCCCAGGCACGCGCTGGACGTGTTCCTGCACGCTCTCACCCTGCCTGTGGCCTCTGAAGACCACAGGGGCACACTTAATGCTCCGCTCACTCTGAAGGTAGTGGGAGATGCAATTGGGGACATGGCGACGGGGAAAACCCCTGGCCCAGATTGCCTGCCTGCAGAATACTACAAGGCAAATTGTGGCAAACGGTTGTTTAACACTGCCATGGAGGAAGGCTCATTCCCCCCGTCCATGCGGGAAGCGTTTCTGGTCTCATTGCCCAAACAGGACCGGGACCACACTGCCTTAGGTTCCTACAGGCCGCTGACTATGCTCAATACGGACTATAAAACCTTCACGAAAATCTTAGCAGAGCGGCTCGCGGCGGTGGTCCCCCACATAGTGCACCCCGATCAGAACGGGTTTGTGCCTGCAAGGTCCACATCCTTGAACCTCAGGAGTTTCTTCCGGGTGGCGACGGAGGCACCAAGGGAGTGGCCCAGGGCAGGGTGCCTGATAATTGATTTGGAAAAAGCCTTTGACTGCTTGGAGTGGAGGTATCTGGCTGAGGTGCTTTCGTGCTTTGACCTGGGCGAGGGTTTCCTGCAGGCGGTTCAGCTCTTATACACGAACCCAGTGGTTCGGGTGAGGCTGGGCCCATATATTTCGGAGTCGGTGGTGGTGGGCCGGGGCACTCGTCAGGGGTGCCCGCTGTACCCGTTACTGTTCGCGCTCGCGGTGGAACAGTTGGCAGCGATACTGCGGCAGACGCTGGGAGCGGGGATTCCCCTTGAGGATGCGACTCATCAGGTCTCGCTTTCTGCTGACAACCTGCTAGTGTTCGTAAAAGATGTGGCGCACATACCCGAGACGCTGTCCCATTTGCTGGAGCAGTTTGCGGTTGTCTCAGGACTCAAAGTAAACACAGGCAAGTCATGCCTTTATGCCTTCAATGCGGAGATAGAAGACCCGGGGTACTTTCTAGGTGACAAGAGGGTCCAGTGGAGGGCTGATACCTTCAGGTATCTAGGGATCCAGGTCTATAGGCAGCCAGCTAACTTGTTAGAAGGTAATTTGGGTAAAGCGGCGACAGAACTTAGATCACAGGTACGCTTTTGGGCCTCCCTTCCGCTGACCACAATGGGTAGGGTGTCCCTTGCCAAAATGATTATGCTTCCCAGGCTCCTGTAATACTTTGCCAATCTGCCTCTCTATGTGCCACCCTCCTTCTTTACACCGCTCAACTCGATGTTGCGGGACTTCATTTGGGGCGCGTCCCGGCACCGGTTGGTGCTCGCGAAGTTGTTTCTGCCAACAGACGACGGCGGGCTGGCCGCTCCCTGCTTCGAGCATTATTACTTTGCAGCGCAGCTTCAATGTGTCGCCCACTGGTTGGCGGACAGGGGTAGAGATGATGCTGCCACAGCGGAGCCGCCGTACTCATTGGAGCGAGTCACCAGGATTTTCCACCCACTGGCGGCGCCTGCGCGACCCACACCACTACTGCTGGCAGTAGCGTATAAATGCTTCAGTAGGGCCCTCTTTCTTACCCAAAGGGTGCTTCCATATGCGGTGCCTTTGGAGGCTTTTATGGGGGGCGAAGGAGTCCTCACGTGGCCCATGCTGGATCATTGGAAAGAGGCGGACATACAGACATTAGGGGACCTCTTTTGGGACGGTGCATTAGTGACGTACGAAATGCTGGTTTCGGATGACCGTCTTCCCCCAGGGGGGTTCCTGCTGCACCGATCTATGGTGGCACAGATGACAGCCAAGTGGGGAGACATGACATCAGAACCCGAACAACATTTAACCATGCAATACTTACACGTCATGGGGAGGGGCAGACATTTGATACGTTGGTTCGCGGGGTAGTTGAGGATACCCACAGGGGCTAGCTTGACCTCACTCTGGGGTAAATGGGAGCAGGACATGGGCAGGCAGGTGTCTGATAAGGAATTGGAAAGGATACTCAAAAGCCCGGTGCGCATCTCCAGAAACCTGCGCTTCCGCCAGATACAGCTTTTTATTGTTCACAGGGCCTACCTCACACCTGTGCTTATAAATAGGTATTTCCATCACGCGGATGCGTCCTGCCCCAGGTGCGGGGAACTAGATGCGGGGATCCTCCACCTCTTATGGAGCTGCCCCAGGTTGGGCTCTTATTGGAGTGCAATAGGCGGCCTGCTCTGTAGATGCACTGGACGTGCCATACCCCATGAGTGACTGGAGTATTTATTGCATCAGTTTCGAAGACCGCTTAAAGGCAAGGCGTCGTCCCGCTTCTTAGACCTGGGAATGGTGGTGGCCAAGCGCCGCCTTACGAAGCGCTGGAAAGCGTGCGACCCACCCACTGTACGGGCGTGGGCATCCTCCCTTCAGCCGTGGGCCAGGGCGGAGTGGACGGCCACACGGAGGGAGGAAACGGTGGGACTCAGGAAGGAACCAATGGCGGAGAGCTGGGAATGTATGCTTAGTGCCCTGCAGCGGGAGGGGGGGCTTGAGGCGAGGGAGATGTGGCAGTTTGAGTGGCGCCCCTTGGGGTTGGAGTGTGCCGTGGGATGATCTCCGGTCTAACCATTGAATGAGGCATAGTCGAGGACTACTGGAGGCACAAGGGTCCCAGGTGTGGAACTTGGCTGTGACTAGAGCCTGTGTGCGGGCGTTGGGGGGGACTGCCCAGGGGGAGGGGGAGAAGGGGACCATTAAGTACCAGTGTTACTCCTTTAGCTGCAATAGTTTTCTGCCTTTCCTTTATTGTTTGGTTCTAACTGTTGAATGAAAGTCACTTCTGTGTACAAACTGGTGTTGGGAAGATCCACCCTCTACTATGTTAATGCACGCAGTCTTAGCGTGTGGACAATAATGGACTCACTTTGGAGGGGTTACCCAGTATTAAAGGGAGCTAGGAGCAGCTCACCTGGAATGTTCCCGCGAAATTTAAAAAGTCCTCGATCTGGACAGCGCCAAAATCAAAGTAGTCATCTCTTGCTAACAACCGACCATAACTGGAAGTCAATTCAGCGTACATTCGCTACAACGACTGCTGACAACTGACAACAAGCATTTGCAATGCAATAGGTCTCGCATTAGAAAAGTTTGAGCTATTGGTATTGTAAATGACACATTTTTTATTTATGTGTTGGTTTTGAAAATAGCGAAATAGCTTTATCATTTACAATGCCAATAGTTTTAACTTTCGCAAATGTGACACCTATAACATTTGTAATGCAATATGTGTTTTATTTACGTGACTTAGAGGTATTGATATTACAAATAACAATGGCTTTTATTTTTTTTAATAATTTCAATGGATTACAGGATGACATGGGAGTCCCCTCGATGGCTTTCTGCAGATATAGGGCTACTTTTGTTCTAGAACACATCCAGCTACAGAAATACATGAGGTAAGTATTATGCAAAAACAACTAAAATAAACTTAGAATTGTTTTATATTACCCACACTCGCTTAATATTTTATTCATTTTCATACAAAAACAAGAGAGACCACCATATAGGTCGTTGCTATGGGTGCCTAAAACGTAATTGAGCACAATACAGCACAGCAAAGCCCCAGCAGCCGAGTGGTCTGTCAGTTTTTTTTTCTCGATAACAATAGTTTGGGTATTTGAAGACCAAAGTAGTTCCAGGATGTAAAGTGCCCTTGAATGAAAAGCTATCACTGATCTTCAATGTCAGAAATGACGTGCTACTCGGAAACTATGACATATACCGATTAGATGCTCTTCTGCACTTTGGAATATAGAACCCATTCTACCTTCATATTACTAACCTGGGGAGGGGGTTGGTGTAGCTGTGACTGACAATGGAACCATTATGCCACAGTACTAGTTGACTTCTCGCGCTAGGGTGCCTGTCCTCAGTCAGTACCCCTTTCTTGTTGGGTGCCCCAAGACCCCACAGCCCCGCTGTAGGGACGGTCCTCATAGAGCAGTACTCAAGCAGCACCTTCTCCTGATGAACAAGATGGGGATCAGTATGTAACAGTCTGCTCCTGTGAGGGCGGCATGCCGGAACCACGGGTTCCAAGCTGCCGGCACCTGCCCTGTGAAAAGTGAGGGCAACACTGGTTCCTAGCCCCCAGGGAGAGTGTGGTAGCAGCACCCCTGCTCCTACCCCGCCTTCGCCTCGTGCCGATTCCCAGAAATCCCGGACACTCCAAGGCTCGCGCGCGCGGCCTCAGCGCCTCCCTGGTTACGCGGGATCAGGTGACGCTGGAACCTCGAGGGCCGTGACGTAGGCGCCTGCTGATTCCGGGGACAGCTGCAGCGGACTTCATTGAGCAGAACGCCTGGAGCCGGGAAGGAAGGAAGGAGTCGCCGCAGCAGCAGTGGGAGCCGGTGAGCGCCGCACCCGCCGCACCGCCCCCTCCCGCAGCGCTCCCCTCCCGGCGCCGCAGAGCGCGCGCGCGCTTCCCTGCCCGTCGTTCATTCTAAGGGGCTGACTGAGGCCGCTCGCTGGCTGCGCACGTTAAAAGACCCCCTCCCCCTTCAATGCGCAGGGAACTTAGCCCCTTTTTTCCTCGCATACACGCTAGACTTGGGCCGTTAAGTACGTGCTCATTCTGTGTTGTACCTTGTACTGCATTAATTGTGGCATTTATACGGTGCTTGCTCACCCTAAGAAAGTCTCAAAACACTTGCTTTGAGTGCCACACGGGGCTAAAGATGTTTATTTATTTTAACAGAAGAGAAACAAGATGAAAAACAAGCCGTGAGCGTGCACTCTCCCGAACTTCCGGTCTTGGGATGTGCACGCTCACGGCAGTCGTGGGGCGGGACTTCTGACTTTGCGAGAAGCCCGCGCCCACAGAGTGGATGGCAGCAGAAGTAAGGAGAGGCAGCTGAGGCGGTAAGTGGGGCTTGGCACCTGTGTGTGAGTGTGTGTGTATGCAGTGTGTGTGTGTGTGCGATGGCGGCGGCGGCGGTCTTTGTATGTGTGTGTGCGTGCGTGAGTGTAGGTGCGCTGGTGTGTGTGGGGGGGCCTCTATGTGTGTGTGTAGGTGCGCTAGTGTGTGTGTAGGTGCGGCGAGGGTGTGTGTGTGTGTGTGTGTGCGTCTCGCTGTGTATGCGTGTGGCTGTGATGTGCGCATGCGTGAGTGTGGGTGCGCGTGCACGCAGTGAAATCCAGCCGGAGAGCGCGTGGCACTTTCTTGTCCTTCATTCCCCCGAGTCAGCTAGCTATAGTTCTCCACCTGGACCCGCATCCTTCGGATGCGTGTATTCCAGGCTCGACCTAAAAAGGGCAAGCCCTTTCCAACCTCCCAGCGAGGTGCAGGGATATAAGAATTTGCTCCTGGAACATCAACGGTCTAGCAAGCAAAAGGAATGACCCTGAATTTCTGCAATACCTAACCTCATTTGACCTTTTATTATTACAAGAAACCTGGGAAGACAAAGCTTTCGATCTCCAGGGGTTCACGTCTTGCTGTATTCCGGCAAACAAAAAATCAATCTTTGGACGTAGATCAGGAGGGCTGATGTTTCTCGCCTCTATACTGACAATAGGCGACATCGAGTCAATGGATTTCCGCATACCTCCTCCAAGCGCCATCCAGGTGGTAAAGCTCTCACTCAGGATAAAAAAACAACCTCAGGAAGCAATTATAATTAATACATACATCCACCCTAAACGGAAACAAAAATCGATGGACGAGTTGGTGAAAGTTCTAGAAAAAATAAGGGAAGCTTGGGTGTCTGACTTACTCATCCTTGCTGGTGACTTCAACACTCTCCTCATCAGCAAAGATCAAGATAGCGACCTCATCCAATAACTGAATGCAGCATGGGGCGTGCCGCCACAAGGCCCAACAAAAAATATTAACTTAACGAGGCACTCCAAAAATGTACTTCGTCATCTGGAACAACTTAACGTTAGGGCCTTAAACGGTCGCTACGCCGAAGATGACCTTCCAGCAGCCACCTTTCACTCTAATACACACTCCTCGCATCTTGACTACATGTTTATGTCTCTGGATATGTTATTTTGGGTAACATCATTCAAAATAGATGCGAGTGACCTTAGTGATCATCTTCGCCTAGTGGCCGAAATAAGATCCAAATCGAAACTGGAAATTGAACCCCTTACTGGCCAAGGCACAGAAGTCAGTTCAAACTTAAGGCGGCTACGATGCAACCCCGACAACATTGACTCTATTAGCTCCTCTGCGAAAATCTTATTCTCCCAAGCCTCCGGCTCCTCAACCAAGCTCTCCGTCGTCTGGCAAAATTTCATCAACGCCATTAGGGAGAAAATGAGTATTGCGGTGCATAACAACTCTCACCAAGGGAAGGGGTCCTCAACTTGGAGACATTCATGCCCGGACATGAAAACACAAAAACGATTAATAAACCAAACCCTGAGACGTATGCGAAAGGACCAGGTAAACCACAGCCTCCAAGTGGTTCTGCGGGAAGCGAAAAAACAGCTCAAACGGATGAAATGGATGAAAAGCCAGAGAGAAAGAAATGAAGATATTTGGGTAAAACTTCTCTACGAAGGGAAGCAGAAAAACAGCTCTAGGTTCTGGCAAATGGTAAAAAGGATACAGAACCCTGACCACTTAGGAAAAAATTCACATATATCAGAGGAAGTATGGACCAAATATTTATTGTCGCACTTCAATAATAACGACATCGCAGGAGACACTGAATCAATGTCTTCCCGCATTAAAACAACAAGGCCTGAAAAAGAGGAGAAATGTAACCATCACACTGGCGTAAAAACGCATGAAATATGGGAGCGTGAGGACATGCGCCCACCGAAATCTGATAATCCAAATACGGAAGAAAGACCTGCAAAGGAGGTCGAGCCAGGGTCAATGAAATTTACCCCAGCAGACACCAGACGGCAAAAAACAAAGGGGAGACCCAACGGAGCACCAGGGCCGAATGGAATACCACCTATGCTGTATAAATCAGATGTAGACTTCTGGAGTGCATCTCTGGCATTAGTATTCAACAGCACAAGGCTGGCCTTGTCTCTTCCTGACTCCTGGCATGGGTCAATCATCAGTCCGATCTATAAACATGGGAGCAAGCGTCATCCGAACAGTTATCGTCTCATTGCCTTGCTAGACGTAGAAGCAAAATACTTTGCAGGACTTATCCTGGAGGAAATATCGTTATGGGCCTCTGAAAAAGCCATCATCCCACTTAACCAAACGGGTTTCTGCAAAGGTCAAGGGACCACAACTAACATCATGGCACTGTCCCTTCTGATGGGTGCAGCAAAAACAACCAAGTCATCTTTATTCCTCACGTTCATTGATTATACTGCTGCCTTCGACCATGTGGACCGCAACAGACTTTGGCAGAAACTATACCATGGGGTATTCCGAAACGTCTCCTAGACGTCCTAATACTGCTCCACTCCAATACTTGGATTAAAATTAAACTTGGGTCAGGTACATATCTTTCGAAGCAGATAAGGACGACAAAAGGACTAAAGCAGGGGTGCTTATTAGCGCCCATCCTATTCAACCTTTTTTTAGCGGATTTACCTGCAGAACTAGATAAATGCCGCAACCATGCACCCAAGCTAGGGAAAATCACCCTCTCAAACCTGTTATACGCTGACGACCTGGTGCTGATAAGTCGCTCGCCAACAGGTCTTCAGCACCTCTTAAACGCAGCCTACGCCTTTTCAGCAAAGAATGCCCTTCAAATAAATTTCAACAAGTCAAAGGTCATGACGGTGAATTACAGGAAAAAAAGGAATCCCAGCTGGCACGTGAATGGGGAAAAGCTTGACCGCGTAGCCACATACAAGTATCTGGGTGTTCTCCTGGACTCAAATAATACGCTTAGGGCACAACTTCATTCCATCTGAGGGAAGGCCACAATGACTTATCTGGCATTAAAATCATTAAAGGCCAAACTCCCCGATTTCACCCTCAAACCCTTCCTTGAAGTCCTGCGTGCGAAATTACAACCAACGCTCACATACGGGAGTGAATCTCTACACGGGAAGGACGCCGCACTGCTGGACACAGTCATAGCCAATTCCTGTAGGGCTATTTTTAATCTTCCTAAATATGTCTCCCCTGCCCAGATTCGCTTAGAATTTGGCCTCCTCAAACAAACACTAGAAAGGCGGAGTGCATACGTAGCCAGTTGGCGCAAGATTCGCAATGCAGAAGCCGACTCCCTAAATGCCAACGTTTGGGACGAGTTACTCCGGCATCGTAATTCGCTGCATAGAGACTATTTATTTGAATCAATTAAAGTTCTAGGTTTGACTGACACATGGGAAACGGCTATAGACCTCCTGTCCTTCAAAAAACTAGCAAAAATATCAGCTCGTATTATCTCAGTGATTGAAGACAAGAAGGACCTAGCAAATAGAGCACATGGATGGACATCCCTGGGCGACTATGGTAAAATACAGCCGCAAGCATACCTCAATACCGGGATGAAAATAACAGCCAAAGAAAAGTTCTTAAAACTACGCCTTGGGTTAATCCCGATTCTGTCACACCTCCCCCCGTGGGAGAGAACACACTCCTCGCAACAGTGTCACCTGTGCAAGTCCGGCAAGGAGGACATTGTTCATGTGATTTGTATATGCCCCAGACTAAGGGATTTGAGGTCTAACCTTTTGCTACCATCTTTTAAATCACATGCTGTTCGGACCTGTAGGCAAGCAGTCAAACTATGCTTTAACGCCAGTAACATCAAACTGAACTGCCAGGTTGTGAAGTTCTTTGACTTAACAAGAAAAAGACTTAATAGTGTTTGAAGGCCTTATTAGGCCCTGAGGACAACCTTGAATTGACCCCAGTAAATCTTGTACTTTTTAAGTTTAATGACATATTGTTTTTAATGTTACTACTGAAGTTTTATATTTTTGTAAAGATTTTAATTAACCATGTACAAATAAACATTATTATTATTATTACAATCGCGGAGCGCTGGGAATGTATGCTTAGTGCCCTGCAGTGGGAGGGGGAGCTTGAGGCGAGGGAGATGTGGCAGGTTGAGTGGCGCCCGTTGGGGTTGGAGTGTGCCGTGGGATGATCTCCGGTCTAACCATTCAACGGGGCATAGTCGAGGACTACTGGAGGCACAAGGGTCCCAGGTGTGGAACTTGGCTGTGACTAGAGCCTGTGTGCGGGCGTTGGGGGGGACTGCCCAGGGGGAGGGGGAAGAAGGGGACCATTAAGTACCAGTGTTACTCCTTTAGCTGCAATAGTTTTCTGCCTTTCCTTTCTGCCTTTATTGTTTGGTTCTAACTGTTGAATGAAAGTCACTTCTGTGTACAAACTGGTGTTGGGAAGATCCACCCTCTACTATGTTAATGCACGCAGTCTTAGCGTGTGGACAATCATGGACTCACTTTGGAGTGGTTACCCTGTCAGCCTGTGTTTAGTCAGTGTCGGGTGGGTATTATTCCTTCTTATTTCCCACATGGCCTGGTACCCCACACCTACAAGATGCAGGGCCTCTCAAATCGTGTCAGACATAGCCACCTGCTATGCTAATGCTGTTACCATGTCCAAAGTATTGTGATTTCCTTCTTTGTTTTGTTCCCAAAAATCTCTAATAAACAGATTTGAGGGGGAAAAAAATTAATAAATAAATAACACGGCTCGTAGGAATTGCTGTCTATGGAAGGAAATTACATTGTTTATGAGGACTGCTGCACCAGTGATTAGTTTCCCAATTTCGGCTTCCTACAAAATGTTGTATTTCATTTTCAGTGATTTACATATTTATTAAGTGCCAACATGTTGTAGTTCCTTTGGTCCTACCGAGGGATTGGCAGAGATCATCTGCTGGAAATTTGAACTAGGGTTCGCCCTCATCTGAAGCAATATATCCTCTTGAGAATAAAAAAATAATTGTGATCATAGTGTTTTTTGCTATTATAGGCAAATTCCTTTTTGGGAAAGTGACAGCCCTCTCATGGTAAGTAGAGTTATTGTCAGTTCAACAAAGGATCATTGATGTGATGCCAGTTTAAAGACAATGGTTGAGATATTCAATTCACAGCAGAGCAACATGAATCGTGAAAACAACTTAATGAGGTAGCTGTGTTGCTCTTTATTAATCATAAATGAACTAAAAGACTCCATGGCACTCAATACTGATATGGTCTCTTCTCCAGACCATTGTGAGAATCTGTCAAACTATTTCATAGAAAAAAAACGAACGTAGGAATTAAAATTGAAAATGAATCCATTGCCTGCCCAAACAGCTTAGACAGACCCATACAGAATAGTATGCAATCACCTTCAAAAGAGAAAATGATACTAAAAATTAACAGGTTTGTGGCCATCTCAGTAGCAGGTTTTATAGCACAAATATGCATCCTTTGGATTTGTTATTAGACTTTTACCCTGCCAAATATTTTAAGCAACTTATTTTCGAAGTCTCAGTTAACACCAACCTAGTCCCTTCAGGCTGGAAGGAAGCTATATTCTACCTGCTCCTGAAAAGACTTTCATTGAACCAGAAAACTTCGATTCTATTTTCCTCTCATCTTATTTACCTAAACTACTCCAGAACATTGTGTTCCTTTAATTACAAAAACATGTGGAATTGAAATTATATCTTCACAATCACAAAGCTGGCTTTCGCCCAGGCTGTGATACATAATAGAGTGTTATCTAAGTGTAAGATGCCGACCTTTCAGCTCAATTTGACACCAGTGATCACCATATCACACTCCCAAGAAAGGCGGACTTTGGCGTAGAATTCCTGGTACTATCATGGCCGAATCATTTCTTACTGATCGGACACAATCAGTATATTTTCTTCCTATCTTATCTAAATCAAAAGTAGTAACATTTAGAGTACCTCGGGGATCTCTTCTTCCCCCATCTCTTCAATATCTTTACGGCTCCTCTTGCTCAGCGCTTAAGGCATTTAGGAGCAGAATTCTTCATGTGTGCAGATGACGGGCAACTTTTTTTGGGAGTGTTGCAGTATCGAGCATTCACATAAAACCCATGTTTTATTTAGCCACAATTCTTACGCTATCAGGTAGCAAATGTTGTTTTTTTTTATCTAAAGCTAAACTCAGGTAAGTTCTTCTATTCTCAGCCACAAATAGCACTGTGAAGTTGCTTACCTGGCCTTGCTGCAAGGAAACACCTCCTCTCCCAGCAAAATCTGTGCGTAATCTTGGTCTTCATATTGTATCAGACTTAGGCACAGCTACACATGTTGCTCGTTCAGCAAAAATATGCTTTTGCCTCTCAAGACACTTCACCATTTATTTCCTTTTTAAAATTACACAGTGCGATTACCTCGTGTTACTCCCATTGTACAATCAAGAATTGTTCATCGCAATTCCACCATTCCAAGAGCTCCCACAAAACAGGAAGTCTGTCTCCAACTAGTTGAATATTCGTACAAGTGGATTAAAAAAACAGGACTCAAGAACAATGGCCAAGAATCAAAGTTGGTGAGCACAAGTGAGATTTGGCGGGGGACATACGCAACTGTTTACTGTCAGAACTGACGATCGAGTAGAGGAGCTGGGCCCTCAGGCACACACACCTGTTATCTCCACACACATGTTACCGTATGTTGTGTCTCGGAAAGACCCCAAAATTGGCATTATTGAAATAGTTGGATGGGTACTTAAGTGAAGGGGGTAAGGTGTTGTAGTGTAGTTCCTATCATCCCAATAGGCTCTGCGCATTGGAATAATACCTACAGCAGTAAAGGCCTAGGCCAGACGTTAACTAGGTCTACTACTGTCGATACTAGACTTAAAGTTTTGGGTTTTGCCAGCTAGCTCAGAGTTCACTAGAAACTTTCTCGAATGTTCAGGAAGGACTTAACTTCCCTGATTAGACAAGAAGGGATTTAGTTTCTAACAACCATAGAACATGACAACTTTGCTCTCCCCTAATCAAGAGTATATCTCGAGAGTCGTGTGAACAAAAGGCAATTTATTTTACTCAGTCAGTACGTGCATTCTTAGTCTCATCAGATTGTAGAGAAAAGGAAGAGACGGGCGTGTTCAATAAAAAGGTGTTATTTATTGATCAGTCTCTTTTCTCATACAAGAGAAATGGATCGATATTATTGCAATACTTATAGCTAAGTAAAGTGCATACATTAAAAGCAATAGTATAAAATAATACTGTAAAAACATTGATATGGTTTCTAAGCCATAAGATGTTTTAAAATGAATAAAATATATTACATACACATATACATTTGACTAAACGTACTCAACTGGTGTTTCTAAATACGCCTACCCCGTGTACCTGACCTAAGCCTAATACGTGGGCGGGAATAGAAAGTTACAGTTTAAGTTACGTTTGTTTTTGCCAAGTAAATAACTAAAGAATTCTCTGTGAGGGGTTATTCAGTTCTGTACCTGGAATCTAGGTTGAATAAGGGATGGTATCTCTCTCTCTGGTCTCGATATTCCAGGCTGCCTGCGAGGGCTACCCGGAAGCGCCGGTGCTGGATCTCTCGGCAGGAGAAATCAGCGCGTCTCGTTCTCAGCGCGTCAGGAAGGCGGGGCTGTGCCAGCGGGGTCTGCTCTGCTCTGGGCTTCGGCAAGTATGGCTGCTCCGTCTCGTCACCACCGCGTGTGTTTGCATAGGGCAATATCGGTAATATTTATACCTTTAAGGTGCCGAGATTGACGTAAGGATGGACATAGATACGTCAATAAGGATGTCATACGACTTGCTCGTTAGCACATTCTTTTGCTGAAGTTCTCGGTGAAATCAAAACAATGGGCGCAGGGTTTTGCCCAGGTTGTCATAGGTTTGATTTGTTATGAGAACTCCGTATGCCTTATCAGGGGCTGGAGGAATATCGCTTGTCTAATTAGATCGCAAGCGTTATGACCTAATCAGATAACACGTTCCTGTGCCGTAGTGTGACTGCGTCAGATAACGGTATCTGCATCATGGGGGTTTTCTGCCTCATGGGCTGACTGTTAGTTAACTTGTTGGTTTGTTTAACCAGAATAGGGTCAGGAATAGGGGGATCGATTCAGAACCTATAGGAATACATCACACCCACTCCACGCTAACTATGGTCATATTTACTAATCTGTGCATAGTAAAACATGGTACAACATACTATAGAGTATTGTGTATACCTTACCACCCCAAAATACATAAATGCATTTTGAAATTTTCAAATATACTGAAAAGTTGCAATCATATGTATTGTATGCACTCAAGCTGTATAATAATGCTAAGGTAATCACGCATTTGTATACATTATTGCTTATTTGGTATATGAGAATATACACATGAAATGGCTCTTAATACAGAAAAAAAGTTCGAGACCATTCCATCACAGAATAAAATATTTAAAATATTTATGAACATACCAGCGGGCAGCTAATGTCTATAAGCTATGTCTATAAGCTATCTAAAATTTAGAAACCTTAGTTCTTTAAGAATAGTTCTTACTTTAAGCAGAAGATAGTGTCCCGAAAAATATGAAAAAATAATTTGGGGCTGCTGAAAAATTGCTGTCCGTGAACTGGAGGGAAAATTGTTCATGTGACTTTATTTTTAAAGTTGAAGGCCGAATTCAGGGAACGCCGTGTGCGAGCTTGTTCAAAAGTCTCTATTTCTGCTCTGGTGAGAACATCACATCATTTAGGCTTTCGAAAAAACTGTCAACAGCTTCCTGGGAAAGTTCCACTAACTCGGAAATAGGTGTAATCATGCATTCGTGCGCATGATTGTTTCCATTGACATTCTGATTAGCATTGCTGACAGAAGGTCGTACCTGATCGATGCTGCTTTCATCTTGAACTTCACTACCCATCAATCGTAGTGGTGAAGCTTCCACGAATGCCGTCATCAGGATCGGTAGCCTTTGAGGGCAGCACAAAGCATGAACCTTGATCGGGCTCAACAATGTTTCTGCATCCATTGGCGCATCCGATTGTAGCGTCAGACAGGTGTCTAACACGCATTCTTCTCCGCATAGCAGACACCTTAATACAGGTAAAACACATCTTTGCCACATTGGTCGAAATGATAGAAACCAAGTCATGTTCAGGTCTCTAAGCCGGGAGAGTCCCAGGATTTTTGATATCCGGTCCCGGTATCCAATGGCTAGGATTGTTTCTTCCCTTGTCGCAAGAGTTTTGTCTGTGACATGGGTTGCCATACCGAAAAATAAGGACCAAGAATAGGATTCCTGCAATTAGTCCCAAGATCAGGGGAAGTCCGCCAAAAATCGAATGGACGAAATCTGGAAAAATACCCAGTATGGATTTGAATGGTGTTAATGCCATCGAAAATACTGTCTTAAATACCTTTGAGACCCCATTGGTATCAGAAATATTTAAGATTTCGTTTAGTATTTCTGCAAAATGTATGGGGGAATTAGTTGATAACAATGAATGTATCTCTGCAGTCGTCCTTGCGGCTTGTAGATCATATGTTTCTTTTGATGACGTGAGCCTTGTAGGCGTCTGAAGAAGCACTGTTTTCATTCTGCTTAAAGTATCTATTCGAATAGAAGTAATTTTCAAATTGGGCCATGCCCTTGCCTCCCTGTCTGGAAAGGAGCTGGGGAACAATGAGCGTCCACAGCACTTGACCTTCGCAGTCGTAGTTACTAGATAAGGAGTCCCGGGCATAAGACTACAACATCTGCGGTCTACAATTAGAATGTAACTCCCATTATAGAGTCTTTGAAAGAATGGTTCTATTTCTGTTGCAGGTGCGCCTTGCTGGTGACATGAAAGGTTGTATGAATTCCCTTCACAGGCTCCATGCAAAGTAATTCCGTTACACAGAAGCGTGCCGCTTAGTGACATCGCACAATTATTGCCACTAAGAAACACTTTCTGTCCTTTATTACGGACACATGCATGTGAATAGGGCAGGTTCCATGATGTTTTAATGTACCCCTTTCCCAATTTCTCGTACATGCCAGCCTGTATATATTTTTGGCAGTATTGAAACCTGAAGGTTGAGATTGGAATATTTATTATCCCATGTATTATCCATTCACTGACAGGTCGTTCTGACATTGTCACTGGTAATCTTTCGAGTTTTTCAATGCTCAAGATTGTATAATCAGCACCCTTTTGTGCCATACTGATTTGTCTATCAGTAAGGTTAAAGATTTGGAATAGTGACGTTGTGTTGATTAAACGCCAAGGCACATAGCCTGAACGCAGATTTTGTAACGTCCAGTCAAGCTGTACAATAGAGCGCAATTGTGACTGACCGTGTTGTAATAACAGTAAGTCTTGTGACAATATGTCGATTGCTGAAGACACAATGCTGTCCAAAGAAAAAATTCTGGAGGACAGAGTCATTAACCCATTGTCCACTACAGAAAGTGATTTTTCCAAATTAATACGGTCAATTTCCTGTATTCTCTCTGCTGTTTCAATTTGAGTAACCTTCCAGGCCTCATTGTATGCTGCATATACAGAGGCTGCTATGAAACGTTTTTGACGCTGTTTGCGCGGTCCCATAATGAAATCACGCAAGTCAGCACCATCAGTAAGTAAAGTTAGGTGTTGTTTAATTTCTGCCAGTGTGGAAGTTTGTAGCCATTGAAGGCATAATTTGCCCACACTGTAGGTGGTTATTATCCCTGGGTGATGTCTTTGGGGATATCTAGGGTCTGGCCTGGTCATTTTGAACCCCTGTGTTTTGTTCAGGAATCTATCTTGACAGTTATTTGTATCTGTGGGCCAGATCAACCACTGTTTCCAATCAGGATGTGTTCTGTTTTGGTTTAATACATAATTTACGTCTATCTCTTCATCTGTAGAGCTATTGCTGAACATTGTTGGCTTTGGAATAGACGGTTTATTTAAGTCTTTGATTTTGGCTAGGCCAAGACAGGTGGATTGTTGAACAGTGTCATTTAAAAATATCATTTGTTCTGGGATCATGCAGGCTCTAAACATAGATTCTATACCCTGTACTTGCCATTCTTTTGTACCCCAAACACTTTTCAATTCAACATTCTTGTCCCAATAATCAAAACCAAAAGTATTCATTTTTTCAAAGAATGAGTCTGAATATATCAATTTTGTGTTGGTTATCATGGTCTTTGTCCCTGTCTTGTTTGACAATTTAAAATAGAATGCTTCAGCATTACTTGTGTTAAAACCTGAAAAGTATGAATATTTGTCATAGAAGGTCCTTGAGCTTCCTTTTGGAGGGGTTGCACAATGTTCCCATTGATTATAATTTAAAACATTTCTAGGTTGTGCAGATCTATGTAAAAAATGGTTACCATAGTGGTTATAACAGTACATACTATCATAATTTGTAGAACCCTGCAAATAATCATGTTTGGTAAATTTAGCAGACATTACTAAGTCAGACATCATATTATTAATGCTTTCGAAGTCCCAATCATCAGCAAATGAGCTTGGTTTTGCAAAGTCACTCAATGAGATCTTAATTTGGTGTGGATATTTCAGGATTTCGACCGGACCATAAATTTCATAGTCAGTGTTGTCCCAGGCTACCCCACCAGGTATCGGATTGGCTGTGAAGTTGACTGAAGAAAGTTCTCTTTTCTCGATGTGTGAAGATGTGTGTGGTTTGAGGATCAAGTTGATTTTCTGACTTGCTGTGTCCATTTTTGCATATTTTCCCTCAATGAAGCGTCCCAAAGTTAGTATCATGATGAGCCAAAGTATGAGGATAAATGCACCAAAACCCACCCAAAATTCAATCCATGGAGAAATCAGATATGTTTCTTTCAATTGTTTCAAAAGTTCTTTAGCTTTATCTTTAAAGGTTTTTGATGATGGCTGTGTCTTTGATTCACAGAACCCTTCAGAGGAATCATCGAAGTTTATGAAGTAGCCGGATGCAGTTCTGTCAATTGTTCCAATTGGTTCAGGATTTCTGTTTCTTGCATTTTCACTTGGTACTTCATTATAGATTGGTGTGTCTCTGCTAAATGTTTTTATTTGGGTTTTCAGAGGTCTGAGTTCTATTGCATTGTTGCATAGTCCTTGTTGTTTTTCTGTAGGCGTTTCGAATGTGATGAGCCTCTTCGTTAGGACCTCTGTACTGGTAGCAAACCTTGGTGTTCTGCTACTTATTGGGAGTCCACTTGGCCTACTGTTTGTTATCGGCCACATGTTGTGGTTTTACCAGGTCGATGGATACAACTCGGTTCTCCTTTTTTCCAGCAAGTGGCGGTAGTACAACTGATCTTGTCCCGTTGACAGACAAGACAGGAACTGCTTTTCTGTAAGAAGGCCCAAATTCCTTCTTTACCGCGATCTTTTCCCTGACTAGATCCCCGACTTTTGGAATCCAGACAGGTCTTGCTGGGACAGGTGGTGGTTCTTCAGTGGTTGTTGGCTGTTGTTTCAATTTTATGTTGCTCAGGTCTTTTCTTGTTTTGTTTAAGTCCTGCAAAATAGCCAAACGGTCTTTGATATCAAAGCTTTTTTCTTTCACCACTGAAGTCTGACTATCAATGTCAGAGATCAACATCCTAGTTCCAAATAATAATTTGTACGCACTGAATCCCTTCAGAGAATTTCTTGGCAAGTTATTTAGACTACGTTGGACACTTATTAGATGTTTGACCCACCCAGCTCCCGAACCTAATATCCTTTCCGTTATAGATTGCTTTATGCCTTGGTTTTTTCTTTACACCATCCCGTATCCCTCAGGAAGGAAGTGAGAAGATTCCCGCTGTGCTATGCTCATTTGGCCATGTTTCCCATCAGGCTGGAGGGCTAGAGTGAAAACAATGGTCAAGCGTAGCATGCTCTTAGCGTATATGCCATTTAGACTCGCAAATCTTTGTATAACAGTCCAGACGTCAGCCGAGTGCTGGTGATCTACATTATAAGTGTAAACTAGCCTGTATATGTTAATCGCAAGCCTTCTTTTTTACTCTTGATCTTTTCTGGAGTAAACCGACGAGGTATTAAACTGTTTCTCTCCCCACTGCGATCTCTGTTGCAGTTTGGGCAGTTTCTTACAAACATGGTGTGACGCAGGCTCATGCCTGGCCACCAGTACCGTGATTGTAATTCTTCCAGAGAATTTTTTAGTGTTAGGTGTCTGAGACCCTCGCCCATATGTGCGTCTGCGATTAACAAGTTTCTCCTGTCCATGTTTGGAATCACCCTATCCCCCACTCCAGGGATTCGAGCAAAAGGGACGGAGTTTGCATCGATTATGTATGTATAATTGAGTGGATAGTTGATCGGTAACGCTGAGCAGTCGCCTTTTGATGACGTTTTCACTGCCAGTACTGTTTCACCGTCAATGTATTTTAATGTACGCTTTTTTCGAACTACGGGAGCCGATTTAGTGGCTGCCGCTGTGGCTGTCTCAGCCAATGAATTCCCTGCAACGTGAACGCCATCACGCTGATGACTCAGTGAGTGTGTCACGTGAGTCTTTGGTAGCTCTTTTTGTAAAAGAGCTATTTGTTCCCAGAGCAGTTTCTGCTTTATTGGTGCATCTGTGTCATCTTTGTAGTCGTTTTGAATCCATGTCTGCAAATCATTGTTATATGATTTGACGCAGTAATAGGAATCTGACACTATAAGTGTCGGGAATTCGCGATCCGCATTATCTAGCGCCATTTTCAATGCTAGTATTTCAGTTTGTTGTTCTGAATTAGTTTCTACTGAGTGTGTTTTTGTTAATAGAGGTTTTAGTTTACCTCCGCGCCACACTTCTTTTGTAATCCCACATGTGGGGTTGTATGCCTGTTCTCCCCAAACGGGGGGTTGAGCATGTCCGTCTGTATAAATTACACAGGCGTAATGTCGTAAAGGCAGAATGTCGATTGGCAGAGAAAATGTTCTTTCATATTCTAGATTTTTTAATTCTTCTAGTTCTGGATCAAAGTAATAATATACTTTGTCCGTTGTGATTGAATTCACCCATTGTATCCATTCCGGATTCAATGTTGTTGTTGGTAAATTACACGGTGTTGTTAGTGCCTCAAAGGCTGATTCAGCTGTTCTGACTGTGATATGTCTACCGTCAGCTTGATCTTTTTCTCTAGCTATTGCGGTTTGAACTGCATGAACAATTTTTTCTTTGTTGCTGAAATTTTGTTCAGCTTCTGTGTACAAGTGTGATTTGAATGCAATTGGTACCTTTTCTCCCTCATTAGAGGTCAGGTATGTGAATCCGCATCTCCCTGGGATGACTCAAATCACAAGATTGCGTGTGTTATCACGTGTTTCTAATTTTGTTTTAATTAGCATGTCTGTTTGTAGGGATCTCAAAATTTCTGTGTGTATTTGAGTCCAATAGGATCTTTTAAAATCGGGTTTTATCAGATCATAAAGGGGTTTGACCCTTTCTGCGTAATTTGCAATGTATGTTCTTCCGAAATTTAGGAAGCCTAGAATCGACTGTAGGTTTTTTAGTGTTCTAGGTGCTTGGATTACGGCGCATTTCTCTAGGAAATTGTCAGCCAGGCTTTTGCCTTCACTTGATAACTCATATCCTAAGAATAGGACTGTCAGATGGGCAATTCTGGATTTTTTAAAGTTGAATTTGTAACCCTCTGCTGCGAACCCAAGTATTATGGTGTTCACTCTCTTCAAGTGAGTCTCCAAGTCATCATCTGTTAAGTAAATGTCATCGACATAAGATAATGCTTCATCATCATATAGTTGTAGTAATTCTGTTACTCTCGCTGAGAATACCCCCGGGCTGTTCTTGTACCCCTGGGCTAACCGACAGAATTGTTTTTGAGTGCCATTTATTGAGAACGCAGTTAAATATCTGCTCTCTGGTGCTATGTTTTGACAAAAGAATCCATTGGAGATGTCTAAGGTTGTTTTGTATTTTTTGCGCACTATGTTATTCATTAGTGCAGCACTGTGTGAATTTTGCACTGCAAAAGTTTTGCAACATGTGTTAAGGTGTCGGTAATCCAAAACTAGACGATATGAATTGTCTGGTTTGGAGACCGGAAACAAAGGGTTGTTCATTTGTGAGGTGCAAGTTTCAATCACCCCCTGGTATTCTAGCTGATCTAGTATTTCATTTACCTGTTTTTTAGCTTCTTGCTTAATTGGGTACTGCCTTTGTGCAGTTGGTTGTGATTTTAACTGGATTTTGTGAGGAGGGGAGTCCTCATCCCATCCCACGTGATTTTTATATAAAGCAGGAGCTAGAGCCACTGCCCACTTTCTAGCAAGTGTGTATTTTTTATGAATAGGAATTTGATTTGAGAAGGCAGGCATAATTATTTCTTCGCCATGAGGGCACTCCCTGACAAACTCTGGTGGCCAGTCTTTTTCAGCTAGAAGGATATCATAGCCCTTGGAAAGATTATCCCAAAATAGTCCCCTTATTTTTCTAGTCTTATCTCCCTCTATACGCAATGTTATTTCGTATATTTTGTGAGGTTTGCTAACTCTGGTGTCCGCAGTTTCCACTTGAAGATATTCATTCGTGTCCACTGTCTCCAGATGATTCATAAGGACTTTGCAAGCTATGCTCACTTCTGCTGCGCTGTCTAGCATTGTCTGAGCCCATTCTCCGTTTTTCAGTTGTGTCCTCAGTATTCTCGGCATTGTTAACTATTTTAATGCTGGCTGCCTTCTTTTTTGGAAATTGTAATTTCTTTTTTAGCTGAGCAGGTTCCTTGTCTTTGGACTTGGCGTGCTCTTCTCTTTGTTCTGATCGTCCTCTTCTTTCCGATTTCTGCGAGGAAGTCTGAAAAGATTGAGAGGGACGTGTATCAATGTCTTGATATCTATCAGGCTTTTTTAATATTATCCCTATTTCTAAGGTTATATCTTTTCCCAGAGGGGTCACTCTGAGGTGACCTGTGTCTTTGGTTCGGAGATTTTTCTCTTTGCCTAGGAGACCTTCCTCTGGACTGGAATTTCTTTTCTTTAGGATTGGATTGTTTGTTTCCATCCCAGTTCTTTTTTGGTGATGTAGAATTATTATTAAAAAATATTTTTTCAGGACTTTCAATTAGTTGCGGTTTTACTGGTATTCCACCTAAACTATCTCTACCTAGTTCCTCATAGGATTTTTCTATGATTCTGGCAATTTCAGCTGGTTGGTCTGCTATATCTGTCTCTTTTAACCTCTGGCGGATCGCCACGTTTGCTGCTTCACCTTTTATGTTAGCTAATAATATAGCCGAGACCTGCTTGAAGTCTTTCAGTAATTTCATACCAAGAGTTAAAGCGGGTTCTGGACCATATTCATCTTGAATTTGTTTTAGCACATCTGGTATTACTGAAATGGATGGAACACCGTGCGTTTTTGTGTAGATGGAAGCAAAGACTGTACCCCAAGTGTCACAGTCCTCAATGTGTGGTGCGATTCCCATTGGAAGACAGATAGTCAGAATCCTGTGCCTTTCTAGCGGGGTAGTGTCTGGAAACACCGCCTCTATTTGGGTTATTTTCTGCGCTAGCCAGAATGGTATTTGTTCCCGTTTAGCCGGTACTTTACCTAGGCAGGACTGGATGTTCTGTGGTGTAATTTTATTTGTGTTCCCCTGGTGAGGGGTCAGCTGTGGGAGTTTAATCGCTGGCTGAATTGTTGAAGTCCGCATCACATACTGGACTAATTGTCTATGTATTTTTATTAATTGTTTTAGCTGTGTTAGCAAGTTAGCTGCAGACATCCCGTCGATGTCTGGATGTGGTGTGTATCCGGCTAGGACCGGCCACGTTGCTCCTGGTCTACCTAAAGGACCGAGCCTGGTGATGTGATTATTATGTTTTAGGGCGCCATCAAATAAGAGCAAATGCTCTTGAAATTTGAGTGGTACTTCCACCTCCTCGAAAGGAGTGTAATTTTCAGGAGGTTCCTCTATTTTGTAATAGTGGAAGTACTTTGTTACAGGATTTGCTGCTGGAAAATTTATCCATGAATAGTATACCTCTGTCTGCCGATATTCGTGTGCCTCAATTACGAATATGACTGTACCACCTCTAGGTGTCAGTCCATTTTCTATAAGTTTTAAGGTTATAGATTTCCTTTTGATGACCGGGATGAGTATTATATCCGGGTCTGCGTCTTGCATGGTAGCATCAGCTGCCGCGAGTTCAGTTGCTAATCTAACTGCCTCTCTTTCTTCATCACTGTCTCCCATTTTACTGACAGGATGGTTATTTTTTTGTTTGTTTGCAGATCAGGTTTCTTATGGAAACAAAGATTAGATGCACAATATTTTGGAACAGTGTATCCTTCAACGTTGACTTATACCAAGAACCATACATAGGAGTTCCCTCCTGCGAGGTCTGGCGGATATAACCTTTCACCCACTCCAGACGTCTTTGGAGTATTATGGGAAAAGGGGTCTGAGTGAGAAAGCACGACTGAGTTACTCTAAATGTCTTACGTTAGTTTTATCGCCCTTTCCAAACGCGTTGGGCGCCATGTAGTGTAGTTCCTATCATCCCAATAGGCTCTGCACATTGGAATAATACCTACAGCAGTAAAGGCCTAGGCCAGACGTTAACTAGGTCTACTACTGTCGATACTAGACTTAAAGTTTTGGGTTTTGCCAGCTAGCTCAGAGTTCACTAGAAACTTTCTCGAATGTTCAGGAAGGACTTAACTTCCCTGATTAGACAAGAAGGGATTTAGTTTCTGACAACCATAGAACATGACAACTTTGCTCTCCCCTAATCAAGAGTATATCTCGAGAGTCGTGTGAACAAAAGGCAATTTATTTTACTCAGTCAGTACGTGCATTCTTAGTCTCATCAGATTGTAGAGAAAAGGAAGAGACGGGCGTGTTCAATAAAAAGGTGTTATTTATTGATCAGTCTCTTTTCTCATACAAGAGAAATGGATCGATATTATTGCAATACTTATAGCTAAGTAAAGTGCATACATTAAAAGCAATAGTATAAAATAATACTGTAAAAACATTGATATGGTTTCTAAGCCATAAGATGTTTTAAAATGAATAAAATATATTACATACACATATACATTTGACTAAACGTACTCAACTGGTGTTTCTAAATACGCCTACCCCGTGTACCTGACCTAAGCCTAATACGTGGGCGGGAATAGAAGGTTACAGTTTAAGTTAAGTTTGTTTTTGCCAAGTAAATAACTAAAGAATTCTCTGTGAGGGGTTATTCAGTTCTGTACCTGGAATCTAGGTTGAATGAGGGATGGTATCTCTCTCTCTGGTCTTGATATTCCAGGCTGCCTGCGAGGGCTACCCGGAAGCGCCGGTGCTGGATCTCTCGGCAGGAGAAATCAGCGCGTCTCGTTCTCAGCGCGTCAGGAAGGCGGGGCTGTGCCAGCGGGGTCTGCTCTGCTCTGGGCTTCGGCAAGTATGGCTGCTCCGTCTCGTCACCACCGCGTGTGTTTGCATAGGGCAATATCGGTAATATTTATACCTTTAAGGTGCCGAGATTGACGTAAGGATGGACATAGATACGTCAATAAGGATGTCATACGACTTGCTCGTTAGCACATTCTTTTGCTGAAGTTCTCGGTGAAATCAAAACAATGGCCGCAGGGTTTTGCCCAGGTTGTCATAGGTTTGATTTGTTATGAGAACTCCGTATGCCTTATCAGGGGCTGGAGGAATATCGCTTGTCTAATTAGATCGCAAGCGTTATGACCTAATCAGATAACACGTTCCTGTGCCGTAGTGTGACTGCGTCAGATAACGGTATCTGCATCATGGGGGTTTTCTGCCTCATGGGCTGACTGTTAGTTAACTTGTTGGTTTGTTTAACCAGAATAGGGTCAGGAATAGGGGGATCGATTCAGAACCTATAGGAATACATCACAGTGTGTAGGGGAACACATGCATAAATGAAGGAATGGATGGTTAGTACTGCAGATAGGGTATATTGAATACCAGCCAATACCCAACACATTGAAGGAATGCACATGTTAAAGAGACTATGAATGTTAAAAGAAGTGCCCGTGTATTAGAGACAATATAAGTTTTAGAAATTCCAAATTGTTTTTATGCGCATTCATTTGGGTCAATCAGATGCATTAGAAAATGTGCTTGAGGAGTTTAAAAGCTCTGAAACATTCAAACACGACCACGCAAGATTTGGAAATCTCTGCAGTCATCTTGCCTTGCAGTGATATAAATACCATACCCAATGGGACCCTGCTTTGCTAGGCAATCAGAAGTCTTCGTGAGCACATCAAATAATCCGTTCGTGAGAAGAGAAGAGTGATAGCCTGGTTTCCACCCCCTGGTGGATGTCGGAGTCCTCCTGCCATCTCCTGGCAGTCAGCTGGAAAATCAAACCCTAAAACAAAAAGAGAGATAATTGTTAGAACTTGGTTATTTGCAAGCGTTTTCATGTTATATAGCCCAAGAATTAGCGCAAGAGACTAAAGACTAAAGTCCAAAGTAGGCACATGATTTGAGCTTTACGAAGTGGATCAACATTCCTTAAGAAACCCAGAAAGACTTCTTAGAAAAAAAGAGACTAGTTCACAGTGTGTTTCACCTAAAGTTCAAACCTTATGTTTGCAGAGGTATAAGAAAAGGTGCTTAGTGCATCTCCTGCTGAAAGAATACCAGAGCATAACTAGGAATAAGCTCACTGGGTCTTTCCAATAAGAAAAAGTGAGATATATGGACATATTAATCAAGTCACGGAAGCCAGACCCAGGTACATTTGGTTAAGATCGTGTGGTGTTAAAATGTTAGTCAATTGAATGCTGAAACATTTGCAGGTGAAATAGTACTCTGTATCTTTGGCAGCACAGCACAATACCCTACAATAACAGAAATCCTTCATGAATGAAACAAGGAGAAACAAATTAAGTCCAGGTGCAGAGGGTAGTCCGCAGTTGGCTCATTTATTATTTTGTCCTATTCCCCCACTACTTTGAGTGTTCCTCTGGAGCGAGCAAGTAAGAGTTGCTCTCCACAGGGATCACAGACAGGCACGGTTGGATAGCTTCTTTAATCCATTCCGAAGTGGTGATCAAAAGGTTAGTGGAAATCTGTTCATCCTTGATTCTTACAGATTGCCTAACCACCACATTGTTTTTTTAGCCCGAGCGATGGACACCAACTGTGTATTGACTTCCACTTTGGAAACCATAACAAGCATACAGCAGGAAGTACAGGCCTCTAGAGTAGAAAATCAGGACCTGCATAAGGATTTAAGATCGGTATGCAGGAAAGTGTCAGGTTTGTCTCGCAAGGGGAAGACAGATACCGGGGTAAGGGTTGGACCAACATTAAACCTTGGACCTTACCGATACAAGTGTCCAGTTCCGGCGCAAACTTAAATCATACTGCTACATCTTCCTCGCCAGCACATGGACAGGAAGTAGGAAAACAGGGATCCTTTCCTTCTTACACACCAGCTCCAGTGCAGCTAATACATGAGACTCAGCCGCCTTAGATTTCTTTAGCCCCTCATGAATGGTACGATGGAGATCCAAGGAAATATGGAATATTTATCAATCACTGCAAATGACACTTTTTGTGCATAAAAGCAGCTTTCTCGGAACATCAGATCAAACTGCTTTTCTATTGTCATAAGTGAGGAAGAGGAATGCTGCAAGCTGGTCCACACCCATCACAGAACGTAATGACCACCTTTTGAGGGGCAATACAAAAACTGTTCAACAGAGAAACACATGTCCTTACCCTAGATCAGTAGTTAATCCCATTACGACAAGGTTCTCAGGATTTACTGTGTTACATAACAATGTTTAAGAGATTTGACGTAGAGACAGACTGGCCAGAGGCTAAACGGGCTTCTCTTTTCTATCAAGGGCTAAGAAGTGAACTTTTAGCTCAAGTTGTGAACTTGACTGGTAATTGTGAGGGATCGATAGAAATAACTGTTCAATTAGATCATAGACTAACAGAAACAAGCATTTGCAATGCAATAGGTCTCGCATTTACGCAAGTTTAAGCTATTGGCATTGTAAATGACAATGCCTTTTATTTATGTTTTAAAAACAAAAATAAAAGGCATTGTCATTTGCAATGTCAATAGCTCAAACCTGCGTAAATGCGAGACCTATTGCATTGCAAATGCTTGTTTTATTTTCTACGACGGCCGGTATCTGCACACACTGCTAGGCTGCTGGATTCCCTGTCAGTATTTTCTCTGTCCCACATCCCTGTTCGTCTCTTTCTTCCCACTTCGCATTCCTTATCAGTGTCTTTTTTTAGGTCTTGCAGACCTAGCGCTGGAGCGCGCATGCGCTCCTCGCTCTGCGAGACATATTGGGGTAGAGTTGATTTTAGAAAAGGACTCGAAACCATGCCCATCGTTATAATTGGCTAGTGTCAACATTTATGTTAAACGCTGGCTTGTTAGAGATGCAGGCTTTTTTGTTACCGTCCTGTCTGCTTTTATCTCCGCCCATCCGGATTGGATCGTGCACTCGCGGAAATTACACGGTGCCTTCATCTTATGGGTGCGCACTATTTTCTTTCATTCGGCTTTGTGAAAGGCAGCAGCATATTGATCTTTGCATCACGCTTTTACTTAAAGTGAAAGCGCAATGCAAATGTGAGCCAGTCCCCCTGCCTCAGTCCAGCCTCTGTCAACTCAGCTCTGGAGCACAGAAAACTCAGTCGAGGCACCCCAGTGCTCACAGCACTACCCGTTATGTCTCTCAACTGAAACCAACTCCACCGCAGGCGCGCAACACCCATTGGGCTCACGGGGCTTCAGCCCCCCCCCGTTGTGTGTGTCAGCCCGGGGGGAGACAGCTTCGCGGGCTGGTAAGCATCAAATTGCAGCCGCACTCGAGTAATTAACAGGTCTTTAAAAGACCATTTACTTGTAAATGAGGGTTTTGTTGTGTGTTCACCCCTTCTTACAGCCACTCTGTCCGTGGTGGAAGAATTAGCCCCCCCCCCCCAAAAAATATTTTCCAGCCCCCCCCCCCCGAAATTTGGCTCTAGTTGCCCGCCTGCTCCACCCCCCACAGATCTGGGACATAGACACGGCTCCGTCAAGGCACCTCGGTTCTTACAGCACTACCCTTCTGTCTCCGAACTAGAACAACCCCCCCCACACATGGTTCAGCCAATGCCCTTCAAGCCTGAGATTAGGCGCCCCCACCCCTTATATTTCAATACGTAAGAGTCTCACATGGGGAGGGGGGCATTTAGCTGTGTTCCCCTTCCAACGGATAAAACCACTTTTGATTTAGAGACCTTAATGAGGGAAACCACTCTCCTACGAGTGTTGCCAACTTTGAGTGAGTGAGACCACCTTCTAACGAAACGACCTCCAGTCGAGTTGTATGTTATGCTGAATGATATCTCCTTCCAGCGAGTGAGACCACATCCAGGGGGTGACACTACCTTCACAGTGTTGGACAAGTGTAGTGTGACCACATTGCAGCGAGCCTACTTCAAGTGAGTGAGACCCTTCATTGAGTGACACCCTTTCTAGCGAGTGAGACTACTTTGTAATGAATGACACCTCTGCCATTGGTTGAAGCCGTCCACCTCTGATGAGTGAAACAACTAGGCTGAGACCCATTCCCTCTCCCCCTCATTTTCGATGAGTGACTCTGTGCCGGCCTTAGTCCCTCTCGATGGATGGATGCATAGGTGGATGGATCCCGACACCCTTCCTCTCTCCCCTGGACAGAAAGAGCTCTCCTTTCAAACAATAGAGACGGTTTTTGCTGACAAATGCTTTTCCTGGCAGCCTGGAGGGGTTTCACTCTCTAGTCCTGGGGAGACTCCCCCCTGCTCCCACCAGAATTATTGAAGACCCTTCCCCCTCCCGGCAGAGGTAGATGAGCTCATCCATTGGTGAAGCAGCTCTCTGAGGGGCTGCTTGTAATTAGGGAGGGGGTAGGGAGGAGATGAAGGGGGTGGTACACTGGAGAGGAGACAGAGAGGCAAATTATATTTGATAGCCACAGAGGGAGGGGCTGAGCTCAAAACTGGGTGCAGTTACTGATATTAGTGCAGGGGGCACGTGGGATCTGGGAAGCCCCAGTGCCCCCACTAAGAGTAGTGAAAAGGTTAGCACACCCCGGTGCCAAGCCTTTGGGTCGGAAGAGAGACCCTTTATTTACAAATTCAATTAATTGTCTATAGCACGGATATTGCCCAAAGGCGCTAGAGAGCTTTACAACTGAGAAAGCTCATTAAATAAGGTGAAAACTTACATCATCCTGGGATGTAGGCACATTTAAAGCCACGGACATTAGTTGCAGCACTCAGAAGAATCAACTTTAGGACGAAGCAGAGGGAAGAACATGGGACCTTTTCTCACAATGGATTTGGCACGTGGGTTGGAGGGTGCTAGTGTCGAGATGTGGGGTGGCATGAAAGAAGTGAATGTACTAGCTGCGCTGTCTTGGTGCCCGACGGGTACATTCTGGACCTCGGGCTGAGGGGGTAAGGCAGGAATGTCGGGGGCACGCGGTCTGTCTTTGGGGGTACAGTGAACCTCGTGCACACAAAGAACTACACCCCTGCTTCTGTGTAGTAGGGGGAGATCATTCATTGGAGGGGGCTGTTCAGCTTCCCACAGTTCCAGGGGCCACTCTGAGGTCCAGTCTCTGAGGCACATGCCCTGGTGGTTTTCAGCCTCCGGAGTCACCTGCAATTAGAGGATTAGAGGAATTAAAACTCACAATGTGATGATGTGCTGGGGGGGAGGGGCGGCTCGAGGTGGGGGAGGGGTGAGACTACTGTAACAATATTGCCAGCAGGGGTTCTACTGAGACACTGATGACGTAGACCCCAATTTATTGGTCACAGAAAGAGCAAAGTTCTCTTCACGTGCACAAGAAGGAAGGGCGGGTCCTGAGTTTAATATTAAAAAGACACGCACTCGGGTAAACACTCTACAGAAACACTACTCACCATCAACTTTTAAACTGTACTCAACGACATCCTCAGCCTGCTGCTGAGAAGGGTCCAGAGAGTAAAACCCGGCTCTGCTCCCTGTGACAAAATACTCCAGGTGCAAGGTGAGGGCATTCGGCCCTCACCTTTTCCTGCCCATTATGTGAAAATCCAGCAAACGTCGGCTTCATCCCTTCCCCAGTCAGTTGAAGAGTGGGTTTCTATGCCAGCAGTGGGGAGCCCTTGGGAATGGGGAGCACAAGGGTGTGTCATGGCCTCATGCTCTTACAGGGCTGTCCATGGAGTCCCCATTGGCTAGGGTTACCAGATGCCTTTGTGTTAAATCTGTTCAGTTTAACTGAAGCAGGAATACAACTCCCAGAATACACTACTTCATGTGCCTGGAACACAGGCTCAACATGGTTTATCGCGGTAACACAGATGCCGTTGTCCACATCCTGCTGTCATGGAAACCAAATATGCACTTTGACTGGTTCCAGCAGGTGAGACCCACTGCAGCTGGGGGTGTTCTGGGAAGGCCACCAGACAACAGAACGAGTGCTTTGCTGCAATAAATGCTGCTTCCAGGCGCTTCTGTTTTTTCAGATTATTCAACGCAATCCCTAAACCAACCCGCACTTTTGGAAAGTTGTCAGTCAGTCTTGAGTCGAAGCTCCCTCTGTCGGGCAGCCGGAAGGCTACAGTTAGCACCAGCTGCGGTGTAGGTATCATCTGTGCAGCAGGTGCAGTGGCCACCGGGTGACAGGGGACCACTG
This sequence comes from Lissotriton helveticus, assembly GCF_964261635.1. Taxonomy (NCBI): domain Eukaryota; kingdom Metazoa; phylum Chordata; class Amphibia; order Caudata; family Salamandridae; genus Lissotriton; species Lissotriton helveticus. The sequence goes on from NC_136061.1 coordinate 751,314,883, forward strand.
CACACAAATAATTACTGCTAGCTGAAGTTACAGTATAAGCGCACAAAAATGACTACAAAACAAATAAAATGGTAAAAAGTGGAAAAAAGTGGAAAAAAAGCACTGTCTGCATCAAGTATTATCTGACTAGTAATGTGAGTGAAGGGCACTACTTGTTAGGCTGATGTGCACAGGTGATGAGGTTAAATGCTGTCACTGACAGAAAAAGACTGGCCCATTCTCCGAGGCTGCGGTGGGTGGGAGCAACATGTGAAAGACAGTTGTACATACTAATTAAGGAAGGCGGCTGACATATGGGGAGGACATATTTCAGCTTCCACGTGTAGCGACATAGATCTTACTCCTATACATGGGCATCTTAAATCAAATCTAAACATGAACTGATTACAGAGTACATGGTTGTTATACAGAATGAAACAATTAAAGAGATAGCAGACAATAAAAAATATAGCTAAGAATTCAACAAAGGTTTGCAAGTGTTTGCCATTCAACTGCCACATTCAACCCATTCTGTACACTATCTGTGTTACAAATCCAACAGTTTTCTTTTTTTTTTTTTTTTTTTTTTTTTTTAGTTTGAATTTTATTGAAGAAAAGGAAAGAAGTGGGGGAGGGGAGGAAAAACCAGAGCAATGGAGATAGCATGAAAATGCATCGGAGTAAAATACAGCAATGAATTGATTAAGGGAAAAAATACAAGCAATAATTCGAGGAGGCATATGAGTGAAGCATCAATGAGCATGAAAAACTGTAAAGCAGTAGTCAAAAATAACAAGCAAAACAAATAATGCAAAATATGGATCCAATTGCAAAAGATTTTTCATTTCCTCATCCCTTTTTCTCCCGCTGATGTCTTTTTGGGCTCCCTCTCCCCCCATCTACCCCAATCTCCTCACCAGTACCAACTCCTGGATCTCTTCATAGCAGTAGCATTTCATACTATCACTTCTAATTGGAAAGATGCCACAAACGTTTCCAACAGTTTTCTTTGATAGTTAACATGCGATCGATACTAGATGATCTTAATGAAGGCTTAACCACATCTACGACCCACAATAGCATTTCTTTCTCAGAATGAAGCTTTTGTTTATAATGCTCAACCAATGGAGCATGTTCTATCTGGAAACGAATTCCTGATTGATGTTGCAGTATCTGTTTTCGTATTGGTTGAGTGATTTTACCAATGTATGGTAATCCACATGGAACCTTGATGCAGTAGATGACATTATTTATGCTACTATTAGAAAAGGTTTTAATCTGAGCAAGATAGGAGGGACGAGCTAACACACCTGAATAGGCTGTGTCCTGTCCCCACACAAAGGGCTTCATACCCCCAAGGGGTGAGTCTGGAGTCAAACCTGGAAGTGAGGAGCTCTTTGCACTTTAAAACCCTTCTTTGAAGTCAAATCGACTTCAAAGGCACCACTGGATATGAGAATAGGACTTCTGACCCTACCACTTCAGTATACTACTGGACCCGTGAATATCTCTGCCAGAAGGAAGGACTGCTGTGCTGCTACAAGGACTGGCACTCTACTGAACTGCTGCTCTGGAAGAACTGCTATTCTGCTGTGCTGTCCTGCTGCCTGCTACCCTCTGACCTGATGGAGGAAGAACTGGACCCATCTTGTGTGAACCCAGAGAGACTCAGAGGGATTGCTGGCTTGCTGCCTGTTCTAAGTCTCAGGGACATCAGAAACTTCAATTCTTTCTGCAGCAGCACCTGGTCTTAGCTTGATGCAAGTCTTGCCCTGCCAAGTGGTGCCAATCCAGGCGTGTGCCCTTGAAAGTGGGTATGAAGTCCTGCAACCCCATAACCCACACATTGACTCTGTTGTGCCGATTGGAAGTGGCGCATCTCACTCAATCCTGATGTATCGCCGTTGCTGTTAGGACCCCAGACACTGCATCGCTGACTGCCCATCGCAACGGCTTCAGTTTCTGATGCACCTCTGACTTTTGCCAGCTTTGCACCAATGCATCGTCCTCAGTCCTCTGCTTCTATGACAATGCACGGCTTCTTGCTTGTGGCATCTTGGCTCTGTCAATGATGCATCTAAGGTACTTTGCAGTAGGACAAGACTGGTCCCTGTATCCAACCCATGCTCCATCACGGCCGGCTGAACATTTGGATTTACCCAGGTCTAGTGCGACCAGACAGCCCTGGTTGGTGATTTAAACTACATTGCCTCTTAAGTTAAGCCTGCCTGCTCCATGAAACTACCAGAGTGTGAGCCCAGGTTAATTTTATATCTGACTTACCCTGACTAGATTCTTATTGTGAGCATGGATTCAGAGGCAAAGAGACAGTTACTGCACCTCCTAAAGATAATACCTAGAACGGGAGAAGGGGGTCCCATGGAACTCCATAAATTCCACTACAGTCAGGTGCAGACACACACTGGGGAAATCTGAGGGTAAGTTTATTTAAACATATAGCCTGTGGATGTTGTGACTAGCCAAAAAGCAGTAAACATACTCAAAATGTATAGCCATCAGGTTTTTCAATTTAGCAGACATGTAAATTACACTTTTGGAGTAAATCTACACTCGGATTCTATGAATAGCCAAAAAGTATTAAGCTTACGCAACAGTGAAAAGTACTTAAAAGTCTAAGTTACCTTTGTAAATGAGGCTGTCGAGGTTGAGGGAGCCATGGTAGCTCCCTGATAAGGTGGCATGTCATATAAAAAGAGGAATGCAATGCAGCACGAATTGCACATTTTTGGCCATTGCGTTTCAAGAGAGAAAACTATAAAAGTTGCTCCAATTTCTAGCATCATTTTGACTTTTCTTAGGAAATAGTAAGAGAAACTTCACTAAGAGCTGAAACATCCCATCAAGACATAATTGTTGATAAATCCTAAGTCATTGATAGTCAGATGTACGTACCTGTTGTCCTAATATGTCCAAGTATGAAAAATACCGAACACAAGGATCCAGTTTCCAGTCAAGGGTTTTCCTCAACTCATCCACAGCTGTAAATAGCCAAATTAATTAGTTGCTTCACAAGTAGACATGATATTTTGATCTGTCTGTGTAAGAGATGGAGTGTAAAATCTTGTGTGAATTATTCTCTATTGATAGCCTTACAATGTCGGTCTATGCATATAATAAAACAGGCTTTCCGGACCACAGAGACGGGCGTTCTACCCTCCATAATCCTCGCGTCAGGCTTCCCGCGGATTAGAATCGCGAAGCCTGACCCCCCGTCATCGGATCACTATAACAGAGTGGGAGGACACCAATGAATACAACGCATCGGCAGGCCACAATCGAAGGATGCTACTTTTTTGAAGCTGTGCAAAGCCGTTTGAATGATGACGTACAGATCGGTTTTGTGACTAATTGAACAACAAATACTTGATGCAAGGCTGTCTTGTAAGAACGTGAGGTTGGTCCTGATGAGAACCTGGAGTTAAAGGGTTCGAAACGCGTAGACCGTGGAATACCAAACAAATTGCTTACAAACAACTGGTTCCAAAAAGAACTAATTGATGTTATTGTGAAAAAGCAAATGTGTTAAATAGGATAAACATGAAATGAAAGTTGTATAGAATGTAAATATGTATTCCATTTAGTACAATGTTGTTTGGTATAATGAGAATATGTGTGTGAATGAAAGATGATTAAGTTTTTCTTTTTCTTTTTAAAAAAATTCTTTCATTGGAATGTTGTGTGGCGTGTAAATTTAGTGGGTTTCATTAAAACTGTATATATTTATGGTGTATAGAGATACAAACAGGTATTAGTTATTTCTTCTAATGTGTCAAAAAAAACTTCTTTACAAATCAATTGAAATAAAAGCAATTAATAAGCTTAAAATGGTTTGACGGTTTATCCGCACATTTTCATACAGGACTAAGTCACAAACAAAAAGCAGTAATGGCAATTGTTTTTGGTTGTTGTTATAATAAAATATGTCACAAATCGCCTGTAACAATTTATTACAGGTTTCTAGTAGTGGCATAATGCAAGGCTGGGAGGGAGAGGATGCCTTATTGCTGTAGTAGTGTGAAGTGAGCTGAGTGACCCACATTTCTTACCGCCACATAGACTGCCTTTAGCGCTGTCGCGGCGGAGTCAGGGCTACAGCAGGCCTTTGAACTTCAAAGAAAAATGCAGAGCAGACCAATGACATGAAAGCAGAAATGCTTGCCATGAGCCACCCCACCTACCATACTACTTGCTCCCTATTAGCAAAGCCGGTCTAGAAATCAAAATCAGCACTGGTAATATGTGCAAACCCTCCCCACAGGGCCGGACTGGCCGTATCAGACACCAGGCATTTCCCGTTGGGCCGGAGGGCTGGGGGATTGTTTTCTGGCAACGGGGGCCTGTTTTGTCACTGGGGGCATGTTTTGCAGCCTTGCTGCAAAACGGGCCCCTGTAACAAAAGCTAGAGCGGTGCTTTTTACTAGTCCCCCCTCCCTCTATCTCCGCCTCTCCCTGGCCCTGTAGGGCAGCCAGGGCGGGTTGCTGTTCCCAGTACCCTGCCTCCCCACACTGGGAGACATGACCAGAATGGATCCATTGGGGGCATGGCTGGGTTATAGCAAGCCATCCTACTCTGGAAACAACTGCACAGCCATCAGTCTACCAGGGGAGGCCAGCATAACCAGTCTGTCCTGCTTTCTGGGCAGTGATTTTCAACACAGAAGGAAGCAGCATTGTTGTCATTATGGAAAAGGAGTTGAACGTACGTAGCTTAGTGTAAACAGTTAATATACTTCAAGCACTATTTCATTCTAGCTGATGTTTAGGGAAGAACACTGAGAATTCAAAGTTTGTGATTTTCACAAAATACTTAAAAACATCAGATAAGAGCAGCAGGATGCCCTGCTCTTGTACAATAAAGTGAATAACATATATACCAGCTTCAGGAGGGTGACATTTTTTCTTTTTTTTGCTATGTACATTTTGTGCGGCTAAACCTGCTCCCTCTCAAGAAATGGCCATGTGTTGATAGATACGTGTCACATCTTGCATATATAAATATAAACCACACGCTTATAGGTTGCAGCGATGCAAAGCACGGAAACAGAACATCCCTTCTGTCACATGAGTACATTTCAGCTTTCTTATTTAATGTTCAAAGTAAAAGCATGCATTCAAATGATGTATTTTTCCCCGTGTTCATTTTGCTTGGTGGCATATACGGAGACATCTGCTTTGCCTAAATCATCTCAACTGTCTACAGATTCAAATACAAACCTGGGGACTTAAGAAAGGATAACAATCAACAGCCATGAAATGGTTTCAAGTGATGAAACTAGAAACATCAGCCTCCCGAGGAAGGATTTTCATTATAACCGTTTCCAGTTCAGCTCACAAAGCTCTTTAAGCATTAGTTTGTCCTTTGTTTTTTTTTTTTGTACACAATACAGGAAGTAAGGATGACATTTGTCACTGCTGTGATAAGTACAACCTCACAGTCGTATTTAAAGACCAGAAGTGTCATGCCCAGACTCAAACTCATGAAGTGGTTGAGTACCTCAATGCTTGAATTAACCATTTTTTTCTGTGACCTTAATACACTGGAGGGAAATATAGAAAATAGGTGTCAGATTCATACATTTCCTCACAGTGGAGACAACGCAGACACTAGGAAGAAGCCAGTTCCCATGAGTGAGTGAAAGTTGCTAGAATATGAATGCCATTTGTAAATTTAACATATGGACTCTTCAAACCCAACCTATGTATTACACAAAGGAGGGCATGCAGTCCAATAATATGGATGACTTAGTTATTCTCCCTCATTTTCTACTTTTAAAATGCTTTGTCACCACCCAGTTGCTAAAAGCGGTCTTAACGCCCTCTTCTATGGGTCTGTTTACTAGTGTTGGCATGCCTGCCAAGTTTCCCAGGTCCATGTATGATTAGCTCGCTCAGTATTGTTTTTTTCCCTAGAATTCCGTGAGTTTTAGTCCTGGCTTTATGTTACAATAAATAAGACTACAAGTTCCAGAATTCAAAGACAAAAACGTGATTGGATCAACGAGTCATGCATGGGCTTGGGAATTCTTGCAGCTACGTCTGGAGAGTGCCAGGGGCTTTCCAGTCCTAACTCAGATAGGAGACCGTGGACTTGGTTACACCAGTGTAGTTTCCCTGACTGGAACCCTATTACTTCCAGCATGGTTGCTCTAAAAGTGTCAAAATTCTTCCTTACCCTTGGTTGTTACCAAACGGAGAGGTTTCAGCTCTATTAAGGATTCAATTGCCATGGGGACATTTGCAATATTGGATATATATTTGGGGTGTTTAGGGATGAACACAACAGATCTTTTCATTTAAAATTGTGTTTCCTTCTTATTTGTCACAGCAACACTTGAAAAACCCAATGATCAGACCAATTACAGGCTGCTGCCTGTGCCCGGGCTATAAATACCTCTAAGGCAGAAGAAGAAATCTACCATTAGTTTCGGATTGAATTTGGCAGTATTCCCAGGACATGTTAACAGGTTGTTGCTTTTGAAGAGTTGTTTCTTCGGAGGAGCATCCACACTTAGCCTGCCATCATCTGCAAAGGAACTGACAACATTGGAATTCCCATCATCCATCTATACAGTAACTCACATTACTGTGCAGAAAGTGACATAACTGGATTTGCCATCATCCATTTACAGAGGAAATGACATCACTGGTTTCCTGCCAAAATTGTCTTTAATAGAACTACTAAGGAATAGGACTCATTTCCCATGATCTCTCAACACCGGAAGTGACATCCCTGGATTTCAGATCTTTCCGTTGCACAGGAAGTGATATCACTGGTTTCCTGCCTAAATTGACATTAAAAGAAGAGCAAAAAAAAGAGGGTTTATTCCCCATCATCCATGGGCACAGGAAATGACATTCCTGGTTCTGCACACCAACTGTCTTTACTTAATGGAGGCTACTGCGCAGATGGCATGATGCTGGCACAAAAGCAAGCCGGTCTGCACTTGTCCACGTCCATCCATGCCAGGGGGGTAGAGCAAGAACCCCTAGCCCTCCTTCTATCCACCTCCCCCTGTTGCTATCCTACCACAACCATCTGTGCTGTGCACCCTGGTTGCATTTAACAGCGCTGCACTCACCGCTTGCCCCTGCACCTCACACTCCCAACATACTCCTGCATTCTCCTCAATACTCGCTCCCTCACTAAACATGCCACTGACATTAGGGATCTGCTACACAACCGCTCACCAGATCTGCTCTCCGTGGCCAAAACCTGGATGACTCCTTTGTCGGCCCAGTCATCACCATGTTAATTCCCCCCCAAGATATAAGATCGCAAGACAAGACAAACAAACCTGCCGCCGAAATCGCTACTATCCTCAAAAATCCATCCAATGCTCTGTAACCTTGAAACGCACCTCCAGCAACATGGAACACTTAACCTTCACATTTCTCCTCGCCTACCAACTATACCCTAAGCAGCACCCTTGTCTACCGACCTCCTAGACTTCACTCCATTTCAGCACTCCACTTCGTCCCCTGATCCTTGATTCCAGCACCTTTATCCTCCTCATCAACCTCAACTGCACCTAGAGGACCTCAATGATCCCAACATGACCAACCTCCTCAAGGCATGTCCAACCTTGAACTTATCCAATGAGCGGAAGGTCACTAACACATTGCGGTGAGCTACTATATCTCATCTTCACGGGCTTCAGCTACATTACAGTAGACAAGCCCACACTGATCACCTGGCCCAACCATACCCACATCAGCTTCAGCATACCCATCCCACACCACCACAGAAACATCATTACCAAATATTCATGATGGAACTGTAACAAGATCCTAGATGCATCCTGGTCTTCCGAAATTCTACGATGTGTGAAGGAAATTCCTAGAAAATTAATAATGCATAAGATCAATATCACATTTGTGTCCAAATAGTCAATTTAAGGCTAATAATATGTATAAAACACACTGAACAATTAATGTTAAAAAAATATAGCGGGTTGTTTTATTCATCAGAACTTTTTCATTCCATTAAAATTATATAATGCAAATACATCATACACAATTAATTTTACATACATATATAAAAAAACACAATATATTATTTATAAAAACGTGTAATACTATAATACTGTGGCAAAATCGAGATTATATTTCTGCTTGTCACGTTTCGACGCGCGTTTCGGCGTGTGTCACGCTTTCGTCAGGAAAAAGGAGAAGAAAAGCCACGTTTCCTACAATTAGTGAACAATGCTTAAAACCTTGTGTATAATTAAACTTACAGTATATACATAAGCCATTACATTCATTTAACTAGACTATCACAACCAGATGCCTGATAAAGCCCGTCTGTAAAGGCTCGATAAGTAGGGGGAGATGCCTATAGGGACACCCACTATGTGGACTCATAGTGGGTGTCCCTATAGGCGTCTCCCCTTACTTATCGAGTGTCTAGCGTTACAAGGGTAGGCCGCCACTAATTAAATTAAAATGTTCACTGGAGAGGTACATATATGAAATTGTACCACCTATACCCTTCCAATAAATATTTACTGTACCTTTTTCTTCAATAGGACAATTTGGTCAGAATGTTTCTACCATCCATGTAGAACAAAATAGTCTGCCTTTGCGGCATGACATAATTTCGTGTTTTCTATTGCCGCTAGGACCCTCCGTTTATCCATAATTAAGGTAACCCTTTACTAGTCCTTACAACCAGTTGATATCATTCCACTTCAATATATTAACCCTCCATATCTTGTTTTATTTGCCATTCTTAGATTGAAATATTGTATATATTTCCTTGATTTTACCTGTTTATACATCACTTCTGGACTGCTACGCCTAATACAACTAGCTTCAGAGGCCCAGCACTCCACTAATTAGGTATATATACGAGACATCCAACTATAAAGAAAATCCATTCCCACTATATACAAAATTGACATACATATATATTCCCGTTCATAGCATTAGAAGCCTGTTCATCTGTAACAGTGTACATCTCCGTTCCAGACGATTCCAACCAGAACGTTGGGTAGTCTCTCAAAGGCAATAATCCTGGCACTGGTTTCCTATATTTAAATCTATGTATCAATCACCTTGGGTCGTTTGGGTGTCTCTCATCTATACCCTTTACTCTCTGGTTACTCTATATGTGACAAGTTTCATTGACTATCTGGCTGCGACATGTTTACAGATTATTATCTCTGTTAATATTGTATAGTCTTTTACAGACCGGCTTTCTCAGGCATCTGGTTGTGATATGTTTATAAACCATCATTCTTGCGAATAATGTACAGTCTTTTCCATTCATCATACATAGAGCTGTGACATTAGCTTGTTAAACTATAGAAGGCATTCCCTCACATTATGCAGAATTGTGTCTAGTCAATTGAATGTAATGGCTTATGTATATACTGTAAGATTAACTATACACAAGGTTTTAAGCATTGTTCTCTAATTGTAGGAAACGTGGCTTTTCTTCTGTTTCCTGATGAAGGTGTAACACACGCCGAAACGCGCGTCGGAAAGTGACAAGCAGAAATATAATCTCGATTTTGCCACAGTATTATAGTATTGCACGTTTTTATAAATAATGTAAGGTGTTTTTTTTATATATGTATGTAAAATTAATTGTGTATGATGTATTTGCATTATGTAATTTTAATGGAATGAAAAAGTTCTGATGAATAAAACAACCCGCTATATTTTTTTAACATTAATTGTTTAGTCTGTTTTATACATTTTATTAGCCTTACATTGACTATTTGGACACAAATGTTGCAGTTAGCAGCAATATGGCTGACGGAGGTCAACACCACATATGGTGCAGTTTAGATGTGTTATGTTATTTTAACTCTGTTTTTATTCCTCCAGAACCCATTCCGCAATATACCTACTGGGGTATAGCATACTGTACATGTTAAATTTATGTGCACCACTTAGTTAGGATTATAGGTAAATACACAGTTGTTTTGATTTGAGTGTAGAAGGGATCTCGTTTAGGTCCTGATGAGAGGCCAGGGGAGGGCTTTGAAACATGTCAACACAGGAGACACTGCTCATTAAAGCATAGTATCTCTATCTCATTCCCCACTTTTAACGATACCAGCTCAAAGGAACGTTAAAATTAATTTTTTTATGGAGCAAGGAATTTTTTAATTTTTCACCATTCACCATTCACTCACTTCTGACCCTTCCACTCACACTCCTACACCACACATAGTACTGTTTTTCATAACCAGTGCTCCCATAAAGTCGTAGGTCGCAGCTCGCCCCGTCCCGCAGCGGGCGGGAAGACCCCGATGATGAAGCAGGCTACCAAGGGTCCTTTTGGTGGGTGAGGGGTATTTAAACAAAGTTGTGTGCTATCCACCATTGTAGTAGACACGCGTAGTCTGGAGGAACACTTCTATACATTCCCATAAGGGCGGATCCCTTTGTTTTTTGACAATATAACTTGAAGAGGACATATTCACCTCTTCTGCTATTTTGAGCATTACCACTTCACTCTCTTCTTGTGTTAATTTGACCCTTCTTATACCCCCATCTAGAATCTCCACTTCCTGCCAAATCTATTGCAAGTGCTTTCCCATAACACCTTCAAGCACCCAATGTGCTTCTTTACACTGCTGCACGGTTGTTCCATCAAACATCTGGCTTGCCATTTAGTTAAAGGCGCCTCCTCTGTACCTTCCCACACTATAACTCTTTTTGGCAGTTCCTTCAGCTCTCCTACTTTAAGAGGATCTCGCTGTTAACCAACATTTGGAAAAATGATGCCATTGAGTCCGTAGGTCAACATGTTCTCCCTTCTATGCTTTTGCTGTATAAGAAAGTGAGAAAACTATTATGTCGCTCGCAGTACTAATCTCCATTGCTAGTTGAAACCAGAATTGTGTGAGGTGCAGGGCTGAAGTTGAAGTGCATTCAAAGGTGGAAGCATTTAAAATTGGCTATTGAAACATATCTGTTTTGTTCATTATAAGGCATGTTATATGGACTTTCCCTTTCCATTTCGATTTTCGGATTTGTTTTTAGTTGCCTTGAATGCCAAACCAAATAAACACTTTAAAACATACTCAGTTTGTTTAATTATTTTAGGATGATCTATCACCCCTTTTAACAATCGACAGCAGGGAAGGAGGTATTTTGTTATTGTCACTTTTAAACATTACTGATAAAGTTTCAGAGTCAGAAATACTGGTTTCAGCAAGAGTTCGAAAACATCTCCTGGTAACCGGTAGTAATGGACATTTTGACAATGCTTGTAAAATCTTTTCCTGATTTTTAGATCATAAAGACAATGGCAACGAGCTGAATCTAAATAATGAATATAGCTGTCTATCATCGGAGACTTTGCGTTCATATAGATGCGCATTAGCGGTTTCCCGGACGGCAGACAACAGACGCATAACATAGAGAGGCTGAGTCATCTCTGTGTTTAACCCGTTGGCTGCTGCCGTCGGACATTGGCCGACGCGACCGCGCCCGTTTTTTAAAACGGCCGCACTGCCACAAAAAAGCAGAAGCAGCCAACGGGTTAAACCCCTTATTTGTTGTGGCTGCTACACAGGCAAATCACGGTGCATCATACCACTTATGGTAAAGTGTCTGCCAGTACGATCATCATAGACTATCAGGGCCGAAATGGGAACTCAAAGCAGCCCTTGGTATTTTGTACGACTAGCATCAAAGTGATGTTTTGGAAAGAGAGGCTTTCGCCTCCAAAAACATGACCATTTCTAATTGTTATCAAGCGAAATCCAAAAATGCATAGATTCACAAATCCATTACAGTTTACTCCTTCTAAATCGAAATGACCCACAAAAATATTGGTTGCCAAAGACCATGGTCTTCTTCTTAAGCATGGCTAATTATTTTTCAAATTGTTATTTTCATTCCAGAAGGCCTTAGTGTAAGTGATTAGTGGACCCAGTACTGGTTTTGCTGAAGAGTACAGTATTGACCACGTAAAAGAAAGGCTGTAGCTGCCTCCGTCCAAACAAGGTGTCCAATTTTCTACTCTTTACTTGGCAAGGAGTAACATGACAGACTGGTATCACTGATTAATGTACATACAACCCTAAAATCTACAATTAAAGAATTAACATCAATGCTTAGATAAAAAAAGAACATTATTTCACATCACATTGACATTTCCAGTGTATAAAGATATAAATGGTGCTGGTCTGAAGTTAGCAGTTGAGGTCATAGACTCATTAATGACTTTAGCATAGAGGAGGAAGGGGTCTGAATAAATATTTATGAAGTGAAATATTATTTAGGGGACTCTAATTTTCTATTTTCTGATTAACAAAGTTTGCATTGCTTTCACTCACACCTTGATGAATCCACATTTTACATTGTATTCTATGAGAGAATTTCCTATTATCTTATCCTTCTTTTTATGTGTGGGGACTCCGCAGTCGTAAAGATACTATTAGTAAAATATCTTTGTGAACAGCAAACAATCATAAACTTACAAAAAGGTGTAAGTTTACCTTTCTGAATCTGGCTCTAAGTTTAGGAACAGTTACCAAATGTTCTACTATTCCCTATGCCCACACTTCTTCCCACAGAAATGTAACCCCCACTTATTTTCTTACCCAGAATGCCCTGAAATTGTCAAACTCTGGCTAGAATCGGTTGAGCCTTCCAAAACACCACCATTCATGACACAGAAAACAGCATGAGGCACTCCCTTTCTCAGAGCAGGAAGCTGTAATGCAGCCCCAAGCAGAAGATTTGGAACTGACAGCCTTGAAAGGATGTCCAAGATGATGATGGCCAAAAAAACAGAAGGGACAGAGGACCAACGTGTAAAAAGAAAGCACTGTCAAGCAATGAATCATGCACTTTTCTCCAAATTTAATAAAGAGAAATACTCAAGCGTTCATGAGATTTAGAACTCTCTCTTGAGCAGGTAGCCATCTTTGGCGCGGCCTCTATTTATGGATACACCCGCCTTTCAGAAGCTGTTTGCTGTTCTGGAACACTCACTGGTAGGATCATGTCTTTGTTGCTCTGCTTCACCTGGGATTCTCTGCTTTGTGGGAACCTATGGGCCCTTAAACACCTTCAAAGAAAGAATAAACAACATATATTACTTACCAAAGATAATGAGGTAATGTGCCTGTGATTTAACGCATTCACATTTTAGACCTGAGTTTCTAGCAAGGTTGCGCAAATGGATGACCCTAAGAACAAAATACAAAAGGTGGCATCAAAATTACTTGCTGTATATGGAGGTCAACATATCTAAGTACAGAGTCACATGTTGATAAATGTTCATTGACTGTAAATGCTCATTGTTCTATTATTGTGCAATGTTACTAATTATTGCATAACCTGATTCATAGAGAATAACCTGATTTAGAATAACCTGAATAATCAGCTGTTGTATAATCTGATTGATTGGTACTAACTTGTTCGTTGCAAATTGGATTAGTTGGCTAACAAATGTTCATCAGAGAACTGTTGGTCAAATGGAGTGAACTCTGGTATGTACACTAACAGTGTAGTAGTAAATTAATCAAGTATTGCATACATTTCAATACAATTATCCCTAACCTTTTATCTAAGGTAATCACTATACCTGCAGAGAATGAGTGCACCAAAAGTGGGAAAGAGGAAATCTAAAGCTATATATTAGGCATAATGGGGCACTCGGTAAAGGCATAAGACGATAGAGAGCACAAGAGCTAAAATCATTTCTTAATGTTTCAGGATACGTCAAGAAGCCACTCATCCTGCACACTCTTTCAATCTCATTCCAGCCCCCTTTCCCCTCTGGAACCCCAGTCCTGTCGCTGTACAACACTAGCAAAGGGGCAGTGGTACTCTGGTGGAGTTGGGAGCAAGCTCCTAGACCGCCATCTCATCTACGCAGAATAAAATAGATTAGTGCTTGACAGAAATACACATTTGCTTACATTTCTGTTGGGGAAGATCCAGACCTGGTGGTATCCACAAAATTCATACCACCCAGCTTTCTTACATGTCTCCTAATAAAAACAGTATCACACTTGTGTGACTGGACCTCACACCCTCATCAGAAAAGGCCCCAAAAGACAACATGGACACATTAATGGTTTGGGCAATAAAAATTAACTTATTTTGGCGATGTGGGTAGCTGCAGAATTTGGGCTTACATTCGACTGCCACCCAGGAAAATCTACCTAACCCAGACATTTCTGGAAACCAGATACACAGGAGTCCAAGGTAATGTGACTTCTGTGGATCCCACCAAGTTTCTTACCCAGAATATTCTATAAAGGGCAAACTTTGGTGCAAATCACATATTTCCTAACATTTCTGTAGGGAAAGTTTCGAATCCACAAAATTCTTAGCACCTAGGCCCCGATGTAGGTAAATCCCATTTACCGAATTTGAAATACCGAATTTTACCGATTCGGTATTTCAAAATCGGTAAATGGGATGTAGGTCCCAACATCTGGATTCGTTACCGAATCCTTAACAATTCTTTAATTACCGATTCGGTAAATACCGAATCGGTAATGCCCATTCATTCCTATGGGCTTTGAAGCCCATAGGAATGATTAGGCATTACCGATTCGGTATTTACCGAATCGGTAATTAAAGAATTCACAAGGGTGCAGGGGGTGTCACTTTGACACCCTCTAGCACCCCCAAAACGGGCATGTGTGCAATGTGGCACACAGACATGCCCTAAGGGCACGTCTGTCTGTCACATGGCACATGTGTACATGCACAGATGTGCATGTACACAGGAATCGGTTTTTTACCATGGATTTGTATTCCATGGTAAAATACCGATTCTGTAAGCCATGTGCTGATGGAACATAGGCTACCTACATTGCATTTTCGGTAATTTTACCGAATCGTTATCATTACCGAATCGGTACATATTACCGATTCGGTAATGATAACGAATCGGTAAAATTACCGAAAATGTGCCCCTACATCTCCATAGCGGAAACGGCCGAAAATCGGTATTTTCGGCCGATTCCGATCGGTAAAGGGCTACCTACATCGGGCCCCTAGTGTCTCCACACTTCTCCTGATAAACATAGTACCTGATGTGTGTGGCTAAGCTGTGGCTGGGTAAAATCCCCCAGGCTACCCCCTGGGGAGGTTTGAGAACCTGTTGGATTTAGAGGCTGGGAGTATGGTGCAGAGCATTTAGGCCCCTAACCCATTCTTTAAAATAAAACAGATTATCACAGGGTCTATTGGGTTTTTTCAACCCCCGGGGGAGCAGAAAGACCGTTGGACCCTTTAGGGGGGGGGATACGGGCCAATGGGTCAGCTCCATCTAATTTTTTTAAATATTTTTAATAATCCCTGCTGTCTAGTTGGCGTTCTGCCTCCTACTTTAACCCCTGGAGATTACAGAGTGGGGTAATAAGCTCACTCTGCCCCCAAGGGGGTACAGAAAAATGGTTTGGGTTCTTATAACATAGGTGCTATACCTGATGCAAAACCCTCCAGCCATGCCCCCTAGTCAGACAGACTGTTGGGCCATTTAGCAAGGTGGGGTACAGCAGACGCAGCCACCTCACTCCATTTTTAAAAATAATACCTGATGTCAATTAGGTATTTTGCCTCCCCCGGGGATTGTATTTTGAGGGTAATCCCCTCAGTCAGCCACCTAAAGGGGGCAGAATGATTGTTGGGGTTGTTATGGCATAGGGGCACAGCGTGATGCCATATCCGTCTGTCATCATGCCCCCCTCCACGGGAACAGAAAGAAAAGACTGTTGGGCCTTTTAGCCAGGGCTGGGGTCAGACCAGATGCCATGGCAAGCTATTCAAACTGCACTCTTTTATCTTTTATCTTTAAAGAAATTGCTGGTGTACATTGGGCTTCGCTCAGCCCCGTAGCCCCCATGGTAGAGCCTATTATATGTAAAACTGTGGACCATTTTGGTGTGAGGATATGGTCAGGTCATTTTGATAAATGAAATCGATTGTTTTTTTGTGTTTGTTGCTCCCTTCTGACAAACTCTGGGAGTAGAAGATTTGCATTTTAGAGTTCTTGTTAGGCCTCTCTGGAGGGGTTGTAAATTGTTTTCCAAACTGTAATTTTCTACATATTTGTAATCGTATGCATAGCTACAGCTGTTTGCCATGCTCTCACAAATAAAAACAAGAACTGGCAGGGCCAGTAGATCTGGCCTTGGCAGGCTACTGAAGTGGTTGTTTTTTATTTTTTATGAAAGAAAATGCATGTTGCCACCTAGATGAGGCCAACATACGTTAGCACTCCTTAATTTTGTGGCTGTTTTATTGATGTTTAATAAATAGCAGGCCTTTAATTTGTGCCATGCATTGTAATAATATTATTTGTGAAGGAGACAAGAATCCATCAAGGCCTAGGCAAGTTCCCAAATTTCACGCAGCTGCAATTTTATAACAGCAACTTTACAACGGAAACTGAGAATAAACCACCATCAAACTTGACAACTGAGATGCAGGCAAAGTAATTAGCTGGTATTTAAAGTTAAAATAAAAAAATAAAATTAAGCACACTTAGAATCAGAGTTGTTACTGAAGAGAAAGGAGCTATTATATGGCAGATATGATCGATCTGCACAGGGTTTGTGCAGTACTCAAAGTGAAGGGTGCCAGTATGTTCAGTTCACTCATTGCCCATTCATTGTGCTGTAGTGGGCAGAAGCAAAATATAAATGACAAGTTAACAGATCCCTGAATGAAGTCCATAGACAAAAATTCTCTACGGACGTATATTTAGCATGATTAGTCTGGGGAGACAAAGGCTAGACCTAAAAATGTATAAGATATATACATACATAATGGGAGTTTGTGTCAGCGCTCCTCGGCCATCTGTTTGACCTACGACAGCACATAACATGAGGCAATGGGTTTGCCCACCTCAGCCGCTAGCTCTGTTGCCCATCCTCCTGAACTCGAGTGAGCTTCAGACCCAGGGATTGCAAGCTGTTCACTTTAGTTGTGCATTTTCTCTCTTTGTAGGTCCTCCTTTTTTATTGTATTCTCTTTTTTTCTTATATATTTTTGTATCTTTTGGCAGCTCCCTAGAAAGTTCTACTGGACTGGTCGTCTACTGCTCATTAGTCTGCAGTGCACAGCATCGAGTGTTGCCTCTGCTTCCAAAACCTGGGGGTCAGCTTGAACGTTGTTGGACATAGTCTATCCATTTTTTACCATTTCGAGATGACTGCCACATGTAGAAGCAACTTGTCAGCTAACCTGGAATGATTCGGAAAATAATCCCTATATACAATTCAACCAAAAGACGGCAGCTCAACGTTATGTTGAATATTTTACTTGGTATTAAGTGCAAGCACATGCTTTTGCAGTAGCCCTTGCCTATTTCTACGTTTATTCTTTGAATTTAGTTTGCAAATATTTGATAAGTTTGTGTGTGTGATTGTGGATGGGTGAGTGTAAGAATGTAAGGAGTCAGTGGGTGGATGAATGGATGAGTGAGTGTAAGGGTGAGTGGCAGCATGCAGGTATGACGAAGTATTGAATACCTAAACTCAACCGCAACTCAGCAGGCACTTCCAATTATAACCAGACCTAGTGGCATAGCATTAGATATGATTTTTAAAAATGCAGCAGCCAAAAAAACGTATTGCTAAGAATGGGCGTAGAGTGGTCTTTGTATCCATCTCTTTTAACCTCTGATTTCCCTCACAAGCCTCTATGAGCCGTTGGCGTGAGACTGTCGATCACATTTTAGCCCAGTAGATTATTATTCTTTCACCTAATATTGTTTCCTGTTTGGGTATATTCTTGCGACCTTCACTCGCATGCCTGCACTGAACTGCATAAGGGGCAACTTTGTACCTATTCAGCTCACTGTCTACTCCTGCTGTGTGTACCCCCCCCGCCCCCTTCCCGGTCTGTCTCGCTCTAATGTACTAATGCTACATGTTTTGTGCACCTAAGCATCACTTCAGTGCGCAAAAAGTGTTATAAAGTAGCTCGCTGGCATGGATTGCATTATGAATGCTGTAGCCATGTGTCTCGAACACTGTGCCTTGCCTCCAGGCAATCAAAGTTCTACCCCTGAAATATACCGAACGTCTGGGCGTGACATGATTTCTTTACGAGAGTTTAAACTGAGGGTTGAATACATAAATGTATCTGATGGACTCACTGAGCGACTAGTGCGAGTAATACATTCTAATTGCAGGATTGTCCTGGTGATACTTTTGTAAGCAGGCAATTAATTTTCCTCTTACCATTTTGAAAAGAACTCCTGTGGCTGGTGGCTGGCAGCTGCAGCGTAGTGCTGGGAGGTGACTCGCATATCAGCATTCACCAAGGTTCATTTGAGGGAAGGGTAAGCTCCCATTCGATAATCCTGCATGGCTAAACTTTCTTTAAACAATCGCGCCTGGCCCACGAGAGAGCGCGTGACTTCTGTGTAGTGGAATAGATGTCATTTCACCTTCTACTGAAAATGTAATGACACATAATGTTTCTTCTCTTCAGTTTTTTTTTAGATTTTGGACATATGTTGTTAGTAGTTTATGGATTTTTAACAGAATGATGAGAATTCGTTGTGCAATTCAATGCTCTTTCCGTTACCTTCTTCAGTGATTGGCAGATTGTCCTGAGAAGCGGCTGCATCCACCCTAACATATGAAAAGGGGGGGCCCTCGGCCCCCCCGCACGCATGGCGGCGCGGCGACCGCCTCACCCCTTCTCCCCTTCGGGTCCTTCGACGGTGGGGGCGTGCCCTGGGGGCGCGGCCCACCGCCGATTGGCCGGCGCCCCTCCTGACCCGGAATCAATGGACTGGTTCCGGGTCAGGGGGGGCGGGCGAGAGGAGGGGCCACCCGGCCCCTCGGGAATAAGAGGTAGGGAGCGCCCAGGAGACTCCCTTGTCCCTGGACGCTCCCTCGCTGAACGTCGTGCCCCGCGTTCGGGGCTTCTTTGTTTTGATAATCCTTTTTCCTTTTTGTTTCAGGAGCTGGTTTGATCTGCGCGGGAAAGGCAGCGGCGGCGGTAGCGGAGGCGACGGTGTTCAACTTCGTTACTCCCTTGGCGAGACTAGGAACCGGTGCAACCGCGCCCCGAGAACTGCAACAGCGAGGAGAGCAGCGCGTGTGGGAGGAGAGGCGGCGGTAGCAGCTCCTTGAGGCCGGTCCGTAAACGTGAGGCGGAGCTCATTTGTAAGCGGAGCGCTCGGTGCCCGCGTAAGGCAATTTTGGGCCACTTACTAGCGGACAGGACGTAAGAGCATCCAAAAAAGCACGCAAAGGGGGTGTGGACCAGAGCCGTGGACTGCTATCGCAGGCGAGGACAAGGGACTGGTCGGTAAGAGGGGTACGGGGGGCTAGCACTCATCGCTCCTGGTGGCCGCCGGGTGGGTCTACATTAGGTTTACTCACCCCTTTCATAAGCGGACAAGCCGCTAGTGTTGCGGTCGCCGTTGCTTGGTGCTGAAAGCCCCCTGGTGACCCTCCATCTGAAAGGTACACACGGTTGACCTGTTGGGAACTAAGTAGGCAGCGGGGGTTGTTTGGGGTAAGCGTCATGCCAGGTCCAAGAGGTGGAAAAAGGGGGTCCAACATGGAGGCTATGATGCGGGCTATGATGCGTGAGATGAACGACATTAAGCAACAACTAGGACAAATTAAGGAGCGGGAAGCTCAGTTGGAGGGTAGAGAGGGCGAGGCACCGGGCCCGTCCGGGAGACCGATCCGCAAGAGGGTGGCACCAGTGCCAAGAGGGGAATTTGTTACCCCGCAGGGGAAACCTAGGTCCAAACGGCCCAAGGAGGCGGTCCCCACCCCAGGCCCAGTGGGTCCGTTACCCGCCGCACCGCCAGCGGTGGCCCCACCCCCGCAGGTACCTACACCCATTGCCCCCGTGGTGCCGGTGCCGGCAGGTCAACCAGTAGACGCTGGGTCTGCTCCCACACCGGTGCCCACAATCCCGGGTACAGGCGGCCCACACCCAGCGCCCGCCCTGCCAGCTGTGCCAGGACCACTGGGCATAACCCCAGTGGTACCTGTAGTCCCGGGGGGTAATGTAGATTCAATGCCACCCGAATTGTTGTCTCAGTTAACGGCCATGATGCCATGGCTTCAAAAAGGGGGAGCCTTCCCGAATTCTGCAGACCATGCGGCAGAGGCGGCAAGGTTCGTAGAAAAAATCAGATCGGCACCGATCGCCGACAGTGTTGCTTTGCCAATTTCTTCTCCCCTTGCAGGTTCAAGTGTTTCCCAGCTGGACGGAGTACAAGGGCAGCCGCCCCCGGTGCCCGCACTTGGTAAGGAAGTGGCATTGCCGCTCTTGGGGGACGGTGTAGTACCTTCCAGGAGCGAAAATCTAGCTCAACATGTGTCTTTAGCTGTTAAAGAAATGATTTGGGCTGACAAATACGTGTACATTTATTCTTTATTATTGGATAATAGGGAAATGGAGCAGGCGAAGGCACTGAAAGAGTGGATGCTCCCAAGTGAATGGAGGGCGCAGTGTACTAGATTCAGGGTTGAGGAAAATCTCAATAATTGGATGCAAGCATGGGCCGTTTTCACTGCAGTTAAGGCTGAGCGTCCTCCAGATCTGCAGGCTGCATTGGCTTGCTACTCGAGCAGGATTGTGGGGTGGAGTCAGCAGTATTCTGGGGAAGCATGGAAGGGTTATGATGTAAATTTTAGGAAGGCATTGGAATTCAATAGAGCATTACCATGGGACTCGGTAGATTCCATGGCCTGGCACAAACAGTTCTCTGACACTGCACCTCCCCCTCAGTTCGGTGCGGGCAGGGTGTTCACTAGACCGCAGCAGCCCTTTCGGCCCCCCCAAACGGGTGAAGTACCTGGGAAATTTAGGGCAGGTGGGCCAGAGAAGAAAGGAGTGTGCTGGGATTTTAATAAGCGTACCTGCACACGGGCCGCGTGTAAGTTTAGGCATGCATGTGCCTCCTGTGGGCACCCCTCTCATCCAGAATCTACCTGTAGGTCCAAGCAAGGTAACACGGGACAGAGAGGTAGGGGAAAGCCACTATAAGTCAGTCACGTCACGCCCCCCCACTCCAGTGGATGTGGTGGCAATGATTCCATTCTTGAACAGATACCCTGACCACAAAGCGGCAACCCTACTCCAGGAAGGTTTTTCTAAAGGTTTTAGGATCCCGGCCGAGGGATACACAGGCAGCGCGCACTGTAGAAATCAATTATCAGTCACACACAATCCGGCTGTTGTGGCCGCCAAAATTGACAAGGAGCTTTCCTTAGGCAGGATATCTGGCCCTTTTTCTGCAGTACCAGTACACAATTTTGTGTGTTCCCCGCTGGGAGTTGTCCCCAAGAAAGAGAAGGGGCAATTCAGACTGATTCATAACCTATCAGCGCCAAAGGGGGCCTCACTGAATGATGCAATTGACGAAGGTATCTGTAGTGTTAAGTACGCCTCTTTTGATCAGGCTGTGACCTTATTACAGTCCACTGGACCCGGGGCGCTGATGGCGAAATCAGATATAGAGTCCGCCTTCCGCCTCCTCCCAGTCCACCCGGCGGACCAACATCTTTTAGGTTTCACCTTTAGGGATAGTTTCTACATGGACAAATGCATGCCTATGGGTTGTTCTATTTCTTGTGCCTATTTTGAGATGTTTAGTTCATTTCTTGAATGGGCCATGAGACAGGTGACAGGCCACCAAAGGGTCATGCATTACTTAGATGATTTCCTCTTCCTCGGTACAGCGGGTTCTCAGGAGTGCGCACTGGCATTGCAGGAATTTTGCGTGCTCATGCGGGCTTTTGGGGTCCCGCTTGCGCCTGGGAAGACGGTGGGCCCGACCACCTGCTTGGAATTTCTGGGCATCGAGATTGACTCGATGGAGAAATGTTTTAGACTACCTAAGGACAAGGTGCGCAAATTCAAGACGTCGCTACAGTTATGCCTCCGGAAGGAGAAGGTCACTTTGCAGCAATTACAGGAGGTGGTAGGGCAACTGAATTTCGCACTAAGAATCATCCCAATGGCTCGCCCCTTCTCTCGCTCCATCGCGCACGCGATGCAGGGGCTGAGGGAAAAGCACCACCGCACGCGCCTATCGTCTGAAGTTCGCCAGGATATGCTTATTTGGATGGCATTCCTGGAGGATTTTAACGGTAGGGTGGTCTGGCCCGGCCCGCTCACTACATCAGCGGAGTTAGGACTATGGACCGATGCGGCCGGTAGTGTGGGCTTTGGTGCCATCCTAGGGAATAGGTGGGTCGCTCAACAATGGCCAGAAGAGTGGAACACATGGGGTTTGCTCGGCAACATTGGCTTCCTGGAACTTTTTCCAATATGGGTGGCACTGATGGTTTGGCCCGAACACCTATGTAACCAATCAGTGGTGTTTTGGTCAGATAACATGACAGTGGTGGAATGTGTCAATCAGCAGGGGGCGCGGTGTCCTTTCATACTTCGTTTGATCAAGGAAATTGTTCTGCGTTGCCTTAAACTGAATGCTAATTTTAGAGCCAAACATGTCCCTGGTGTTTTAAACAATGCTGCTGACGCCCTTTCTCGCTTCAAAATGCAGGTTTTCAGGGAACATCTCCCCACAGCAGACCCCTCGCCAGCACACTTCCCAGCAGTACTTTGGCAGATTGGTGCCCCAGATTACAAGACCTCGTGGTCGCTAGCCTAGCCCCAAGGACCAAGACGGCTTACGAAGGGGCGTTTCTGTCTTATTGTTCTTTTTTGGGGCCACAGTGGGAAGTGCTTTGGGCGAAGGAGGATGGGTTCGCAGCCTACTTAGAATGGATGCACAAAGAGGGGCGCTCAGTAGCAGCGGCAACCAGACATAGGGCAGCAGTGTCATTCTTCGCTCAAGCTAGGGGCTTCCGGGATCCCACCAATACCTTTATGATACGCAAGGCTTTAAGGGGATGGCGCCGTATTCAAGGACACCAGAAGGATAAAAGGAAGCCCATGGGGTTGGCCCGGCTAACAGCCTTACTGGGCACGCTGGAGATTGTTTGTAACTCAGAGTGGGAAGTGCTTCTTTTTAGGGCGGCATTCTCCCTGGCATTTTATGGGGCACTGAGAATTAGTGAACTTGTGGCAGGATCGAAGGCTGACATACTAGGTGGCTTGCAGAAGGCTGGGGTGACGATAAGGGGTGACACCATGTGGGTGATTATCCAGAAATCGAAGACCGATCAAGAAGCTAGGGGCCACACCATAGTTCTGCGACGGGCCCCCGCCAACCCGTGCTGCCCGGTGAGGCACGTGGAATCACTCATGGGATTATTGGTCGGTTCAGTAGGCAGGGCGTTGCTCTGTCACGCCGACGGGAGCCCCTTGACCAGGTATCAATTCAGGAGAGTGTTCGAAATAGGGGTTACAAAAGCGGGTCTTGATCCTAGAGATTTTGGATCTCATTCCTTCAGGATTGGGGCAGCAACTGAGGCGGTGGCGGGGGGCCTCCCAGTGGAAAGAGTGAAGACAATTGGGAGGTGGTCGTCAGACTGCTATAAACGTTATGTTCGGATTGACATGCTATGATTACCTGTCACTCACGCTTGGTCTCTTTTCCGCTCTCTTACAGTTTCTCAGACCTGTTACGCAGGGGAGGAATTTGTCGTCGGGCACCGCCAATATTCATCAGCACGGAGCGGCGACCAGGAAACAACAAAGAACAATGTCTGGATTGTTGGTCATTCATATGTTAAGCGAGCGGAATGTGTTTTCCTGTCAGGTGACAAGAAGGAAAGGGCGGCACAACTAGGGTTGAATATCACGTTTTTTGGCAGAGGGGGGTTGTGTCTTCACGAGTTTAGGGGATTCTTCCAAGGGCTGTTAGCACGCCAGCGGGCTCCACCGTCAGTGGTGATACTTCACCTTGGGGAGAACGATTTGGCAACACTGGGCAGGCGCACCTTGATTGAGGAGATTATCTCAACAGCGGGTTGGATAGCTAGGACCTGCCCCGGGTGCACACTAGTATGGTCACAACTAATACCTCGACTTCAGTGGCGGGGGGGCGATTCAGTCAGGGCGTTGAATCACTCGGTAAAGAGGATCAACACACGGCTGGATAGGTTGTTCCGAACCCCCGTGTTACAGTCAATACCTCATGGGTGCATCTGGGGTCAAAAGTATTACTTGAAAGACGGGGTTCATCTGACAGAAGAGGGTAATGTCCTATGGGCTGACAATATCTGGGCTTGGCTGGAGGGCTGGGGTAGGAGGATGTGTCCTTAGATAGGGGCTAGAGGGGGAGGCCAGATCGTCGGTTAACAATACTGGCCTGTGGCGGTAAGGTCATTATCGGTGAGCACATATTTGAGGTCTGAGGGGGCGGGCATCATCCTATGGAGGTTCCCGCCCAGGGGGAGGAGCCTGCGGGCCACTCCCAGTACTCCAGGGGCAAGGTAATATGCAAAGGAGCGCGGGTAGGAGTAGTTCACGCTTTCCTTAGGCTGGTAGCCACCCCGCGCGCGTGGACTCATGACGCCATCGGCGCAGAGTAAGGGCCCTCCTTTAGTGGGTAAATGGAGTTTGGGGCGTAGACCGGGCAATTCCCGGGGTAACACTGCGCATGCGCACTTCTAAGGGGAAAGCCCCGTTTTGTAGGACCTGACACCGGTAGTGACCCTGCCATATGGCCAGAAATGTACAAAAATCAAGATAGGATGTTTAGTTAAGCTAGGAACAAACTTGTATTAGAGTTTTGTTAAGGTCAGGCTCTCAAACTTGTTGATAACGATTGTATAACTGAATGTCCTGCTGATTTTTGTATCTCATTGTTGATTATGCAATTAAAACCCTTTTTTAATTTCATACTTTAATAAATACGGCCGGGCGACTAGCGCCCGCCTTCCAAAGAGTAAACACGTCTCGTGTCCACGTTCCTTGGTGTTGGGTGCCGGATTGGGGGGGGGGCGGCAGCTAGTCGCTGACCATGTGAAAAGGGGGGGCCCTCGGCCCCCCCGCACGCATGGCGGCGCGGCGACCGCCTCACCCCTTCTCCCCTTCGGGTCCTTCGACGGTGGGGGCGTGCCCTGGGGGCGCGGCCCACCGCCGATTGGCCGGCGCCCCTCCTGACCCGGAATCAATGGACTGGTTCCGGGTCAGGGGGGGCGGGCGAGAGGAGGGGCCACCCGGCCCCTCGGGAATAAGAGGTAGGGAGCGCCCAGGAGACTCCCTTGTCCCTGGACGCTCCCTCGCTGAACGTCGTGCCCCGCGTTCGGGGCTTCTTTGTTTCCCACCCACCATCCCTTGGTACAAAGTTTAAGCAGCATTATGTCCGGTCTAATGGTAAGTTTCATAGGTATAGACCGCGGGAGAGAGTAGGTTGTTGTGGTATTTTGTGATCTGTTGTCAGGACTTTTTTCCCTTTGTAGAAAAATGATGTGTGAAGTGAACTATATTTGATGATGTGTGTCTTTAGGCCTTTTTTCCCTTTGTAGATATACGTAGTTATTGTGACTGTGAGCAACATGCGTGAACCGAATTGTAATTTATGCCATGTGTCGTTAGGCCTTTTTTCCCCTTTAGCTATGCGTGGATACTGTTCTTTTTTAGCCAGTGTAGTTGTCCTTTAGACTTTTTTCCATAGGTCGTCGTATTTATTAGGTATGGGGCATGCGGTAAGGTCATTATCGGTGAGCACATATTTGAGGTCTGAGGGGGCGGGCATCATCCTATGGAGGTTCCCGCCCAGGGGGAGGAGCCTGCGGGCCACTCCCAGTACTCCAGGGGCAAGGTAATATGCAAAGGAGCGCGGGTAGGAGTAGTTCACGCTTTCCTTAGGCTGGTAGCCACCCCGCGCGCGTGGACTCATGACGCCATCGGCGCAGAGTAAGGGCCCTCCTTTAGTGGGTAAATGGAGTTTGGGGCGTAGACCGGGCAATTCCCGGGGTAACACTGCGCATGCGCACTTCTAAGGGGAAAGCCCCGTTTTGTAGGACCTGACACCGGTAGTGACCCTGCCATATGGCCAGAAATGTACAAAAATCAAGATAGGATGTTTAGTTAAGCTAGGAACAAACTTGTATTAGAGTTTTGTTAAGGTCAGGCTCTCAAACTTGTTGATAACGATTGTATAACTGAATGTCCTGCTGATTTTTGTATCTCATTGTTGATTATGCAATTAAAACCCTTTTTTAATTTCATACTTTAATAAATACGGCCGGGCGACTAGCGCCCGCCTTCCAAAGAGTAAACACGTCTCGTGTCCACGTTCCTTGGTGTTGGGTGCCGGATTGGGGGGGGGGCGGCAGCTAGTCGCTGACCATGATAACATTGCAGAATAAATACGAGTGACCCGATTGGCAAAATACGGCCAATTTCTAGTTGGAGAACTACACCGCCACGCTACAAATGGCTATTATTATTTTCACTGATATAGTCTGACTGAATCATTGACCAGTTTTATCTATTCCAACGACAAAAGGAAATGCAAATTCAAATTGGAAAATCTGAATTTATAACAACAGTATGGTGCACTAGTTATGATCAGATACCTTGAAAATGTAAAATAGTAGAGTGAATATGTAAACAGCTGGAAAGAAACCCTTCATATTATAAACATGGTAAGGGACCAACAATGAAGATATAGCAAATTAAGTCATGGATTAATTTAGCTTGTTAACTTAACTGAATTGGATATTGAGGAAAGGCGAGAAGATTCAATCGAAGTAGTATTATTCCTTCGAAATTAGATGTTGATATTGGCATTCAAGTTATATCTCGGATACAGTAATACAAGCAATGTATAATTACGTGATATTGAAATTTAATTAAAAAAAGAATATTAATTGTATATCATTGTAAGAATTTAACATTATTCATTTAAAAATAATTTTCTTTTTGATTTTTTTGATTGAAGGCATTTAAAATTAAAACAAAAGATAGGAACTGAAACTAAATGAGAGATTTCAGCTAAATGGAAATGTGTTCAATATGATATTTGTCTATTAAAATGCAACATCTTTCAAAGAATATCGGTAAATTTGCTGACATAGACCTGGAATTAGTTTCAAATGCATACTACATTTTAATCAATTTAAATAATTTGCGCTCTGAAGAGTTCAAAACTAGATTGTCAAAACAATTGCCTATAATATTGGAAGATGGCATGGGAACTTGGAGCCAGGCCTAAAGAGGCAGATGTAGGAAGATTGATTGCCTCAAGGGTGTCCTCCTAAACCATAATGTCTTATGCAAATGATCTGCTATGGGTAACTGACCTCCTAAGTACTTCCACACCGCAATAGGCAAGCACCTCCCTACTGCAGCAGGCTTCCTGATTTTGCTGCTGCAGTACGGACGTGCTCACCTATTGTGGTGTGGAAGTACTTTGGTGGTTTGTTCACCTGGCTGTGGACTTTATCTTCCTAATCATAAGGATAGATGCCGCCAATTTGAAATGAACCATTGTTTGGAACGGGTTGACGTTACTCTCACCTAATTTTAATGATATTTTAAATTCTTCTTTGACCAACCTAACCAACTTAAAGTAAATAAGGTTGGATTGCTCTTTTAAATAGATTTTTTGTGACACTCAATGGAATACTTAGTCCTGATGATGACTGTGTAAATCTACAGTGGTCGAAACGCCGTTGACGCTTATGTGGCCGTTAAACTAACATAGGACACATTAATTCTGTACATGTTGTTCCTGTATTGTAATGTGTATTTCTTCGTTTGCCACTTGTCTGGTTTGTGATATGTATTGTTTGTATACCAACATACTGTATTGAGCGCTATTGTCTTAATTGTTTTATAATATGCAATACATTTGTGATCATTTTTCAGAATTTGCTTTCTACATATGGGCATTCTTCTTCTTTTTCTCTACTTCTTCTATGGTATAGCTTATCTGTCCTGTCTGTGATTTGGATTTGTGTGCAAATATTGTATTGTTAGCAAATTGCTTCTTGAACCACTGTTACGACTAATTCAATCTAGCAGCCCAAGGCGACAGTACATTAATATAAGCTTGGCAAAGGCATATGCTGTGTGAAAAATTATGCGTAAAGTGCAACAGCACCAATAGTTGGTCAGACGAGATGTACTGATGAGCTTGTAATACCTGACAGGATAGGGAACTGGCAAACACAGGTTATCCCTGGAAGCCTGCCGTGCTCTGAAGGGGTTTCTGGGATTCTAGACAAAGCCTTTCTTAGCCGTCTGCCTTGAACCCCACCTAGGTCTAAGCGCTCACTTTGCCAAGGCATTTCAATATGTCGAAGAATTGTGCAAATTGAATACTGAGCATTGTGCTTCTTAGATCTAACAACTCAATTAGTGCTGATCTTCAAGACTTAATCCTTAATTCATTAAATTCCTCCTACAGCAAACTCCTTCTCTAATGACCAAGAGCAGGGCAAATGCAGATGATTTGCTGCAGAGTTTCATCTGCCTGATGACATAACCGGCATTCCTGGTCCCCCTTTTGGCCTGCTTCCCTTCACTGTGGTAAAATATTTAGAATTGGAATGTCACCAAGTCTCATAGCCAGTAATTTCTGTTTGATCTTCAGGGAGTAAGTGACTTTCATAAGGGAGAGCTCTTTTTGGACATTGTAGGATTTCATCACCAGCAACCAGTGTGACCGATTAGCCACTTCATCTTTATCATCCAACCAACTGTGCAACTTGATAGATTTATTTGCTCTCTTCTAAAAATTGGACCGGATGTATTTAATTTCCAGAGCTCGCTCAATTAAAGCTTTTTATGCTTCTTTCAATGTATTTTTTATATTAACCATTCCCCCTTTGAAGGTTTATGTCAGACCAGACTAAGTTAGTCAATAAACCCTCAGTAGCAGACCAGGCGCGGCTTGTGTCAGGGAAAAGAGGCTGGGTGGTGGGGGGATGGAAAGAAATGCACAACATGCTGGAAAGGGGGACTCAGAAGATAAATGTGAAAAATTAAAAAATGTACCTGCTGCCCTCCATCGAGTCGCGCCCGTCTGCTCATCTTCTCTTCTGAAAGCACAGGCTGCCAGCCTGCCCTGCAGCAAATCCTGAAGCTGCTCTCGCATGAGAGCAGGTTGAGGATTAGCTGGGTTGGAGAGAACTTTCACTGCACATGATGGTTTGGCTGTCCTGAGAGGGCCAGCCAAACCATCATGTGCAGTAAAGAGAGTACACATACCAATCCCTTCAGCGTCTGTTATCACTGTGGCCCTGCCCCCAAGACACAATAATAAAACATGTTTGAAACCTGTTTTATTATTGTTTAATTTTTCATGATATGGAGGGTGCTGGCAGAGGGGCGACTCTCCTCCGCCATAGCTGCAGTGGCGTCACTAGGGGGGTGCGGGGGGTGCGGACCGCACCGGGTGACACCCTCACATGGGGGTGACACCATCTGGTTTTGCCCCCCCACCCCCCCGCCCCAGCAGGCCTCTGTACATGGCACCCCCTGCACCGCACCCGAAGGCCTCGGAGAGACTCGATCCGCTTTAAAAACAAAAGCGAACAGAGATATTTTCTCACCTATTCGAATTAAAATGTTCTCATTAGTTAAAGTTTGAAAAGTGTAGTAATGAGGGCCCCCCCGCCATTTATATGGAAAAAGACACGGTGCTAAAGAAGGGGGGGGGCGGGGAGGGGGGTATTAACCGCTTGGAAATTAGCTTTTACTTTAGCTGTTTCATATCGTAAAATTCTCATGTCTACAAACTCGCTGGTGCCTTGTACACAGATTTCTTTTTGCATCTTGAAAAGCTTTAAAAGAGAAACCACATGAAAGCGGCAGAGTGTGTAAAAGGGGGGGGGTCCTGCCCCCCCCCCCCCGGGTTTAATGTGCGAGAGAGAGGGAGCTAGAGGGAGTAAGAAGACAGAGAGAGAGAGAGTTAGAGTGAGAAAGACAGAGAGAGAGGGAGCTAGAGTGAGAAAGACAGAGAGAGAGGGAGCTAGAGGGAGTAAGACAGAGAGAGGGAGACAGAGGTAGCTAGAGGAAGTAAGACAGAGAGAGAGAGAGGGAGCTAGACAGAGAGAGGGAGCTAGAGGGAGTACGATAGAGAGAGAGGGAGCTAGAGGGAGCAAGACAGAGAGAGAGGGAGCAAGACAGAGAGGGAGCTGGAGGGAATAAGAGAGAGGGAGCTAGAGGGAGCAAGACAGAGAGAGAGGAGGAGCTAGAGGGAGTAAGACAGAGAGAGAGGGAGACAGAGGGAGCTGGAGGGAGTAAGACAGAGAGAGAGAGGGAGCTAGACAGAGACAGCGGGAGCTAGAGGGAGTAAGATAGAGAGAGAGGGAGCTAAAGGGAGTAAGACAGAGAGAGAGGGAGCTAGAGGGGGCAGAGGGAGCTAGAGGGAGGAAGACAGAGAGAGGAGCTAGAGGGAGTACGACAGAGAGAGAGGGAGCTAGAGGGAGTAAGACAGAGAGAGAGGGAGCTAGAGGGAGTAAGACCGAGAGAGAGGGAGACAGAGGGAGCTAGAGGGAGCAAGAGAGAGGGAGCTAGAGGGAGCTAGACAGAGAGAGGGAGCTAGAGGGAGTAAGACAGAGAGAGAGGGAGCTAGAGAGAGTAAGACAGCGAGAGAGGGAGCTAGACAGAGAGAGGGAGTTAGAGGGAGTAAGATAGAGAGAGAGGGAGCTACAGGGAGCTAGAGCGAGCAAGACAGAGAGAGAGGGAGCTAGAGGGAGTAAGAGAGAGAGAGAGGGAGCTAGAGGGAGCAAGACAGAGAGAGGGAGCTAGAGGTACCAAGCCGGAGAGAGAGGGAGCTAGAGAGAGCTAGAGGGCGTAAGACAGAGAGAGAGGGAGCTAGGCGGAGCAAGACAGATAGAGAGGGAGCTAGAGGGAGCAACACAGAGAGGGAGCTAGAGGGAGTAAGAGAGAGGGAGCTATAGGGAGTAAGACAGAGAGAGAGGGAGCTATAGGGAGTAAGACAGAGAGAGAGGGAGCTAGAGGGAGTAAGACAGAGAGGGAGACAGAGGGAGTAAGACAGGGAGAGAGGGAGCTAGACAGAGAGAGGGAGCTAGAGGGATTAAGATAGAGAGAGAGAGGGAGCAAGACAGAGGGAGAGGGAGCTAGAGGGAGTAAGAGAGAGAGAGGGAGCTAGAGGGAGTAAGACAGAGAGATGGAGCTAGAGGGAGTAAGACAGAGAGAGAGGGAGCTAGAGGGAGTAAGACAGAGAGAGGGAGGCAGAGGGAGCTAGAGGGAGCAAGACAGAGAGAGAGGGAGCTAGACAGAGAGAGGGAGTAAGACAGAGAGAGAGTGAGCTAGAGGGCTCTTGACAGAGAGAGGGAGCTAGAGGGAGTAAGAGAGAGAGGGAGCTAGAGGGAGCAAGACGGAGTGAGAGGGAGCTAGAGGGAGTAAGACAGAGAGAGAGAGAGCTAGAGGGAGCAAGACAGAGAGAGAGGGGGCTAGAGGGAGTAAGAGAGAGAGGGAGCTAGAGGGAGTAGGAGAGAGGGGGCTAGAGGGAGTGAGACAGAGAGAGAGGAAGCTAGAGGGAGTAAAACAGAGAGAGGGAGCTAGAGGGAGCAAGACAGAGAGAGAGGGAGCTAGAGGGAGTAAGAGAGAGAGGGAACTAGAGGGAGTAAGAGAGAGAGCGGGAGCTAGAGGGAGTAAGAGAGAGAGTGGGAGCTAGAGAGAGTAAGACAGAGAGAGGGAGGTAGAGGGAGGTAGAGGGAGTAAGACAGAGAGAGAGGGAGTAAGACAGAGAGAGAGGGAGCTAGAAGGAGTAAGAGAGGGAGAGAGGGAGCTAGAGGGAGCAAGACAGAGAGAGGGAGCTAGAGGGAGTAAGACAGAGAGAGAGGGAGTAAGGCAGAGAGAGAGGGAGCTAGAGGGAGTAAGACAGAGAGAGAGGGAGACAGAGGGAGCTAGAGGGAGTAAGACAGAGAGAGGGAGCTAGACAGAGAGAGGGAGCTAGAGGGAGTAAGACAGTACCTAGCACCGTACATTTCCGACAGAGGTGGTCCATGCGGTAAGTCGTGAGGGGGTGACACCATGAGTTACCCGCACCGGGTGACACCAACCCCAGTGACGCCACTGCATAGCTGCCCCTGCAGCTGACCGCAGTTTGTGTCGGCATTTAAGAAATGCTGCAGACCTAGCCAGGGATTGCTTTATCAGCGAAAGCTTCAGCCTAATTTGGGCAGGCCATGCTTATCTCGATAGCCCGAAAACTTGTCATCCACACCCATCATTATTTCTGCCCGTATGAGAGTGTAAGCATCAATTTAGCCTTCATTACATCACCTGTTGGCTGAAGATTGTGCCCCAGGATGGATTTTGCTAGCATTGTAAAGGCACAATTAAGGACTTGCATTTTTGCTTTGATCGCCTCTCTTTAGGGTGCGAACATCACCCTCGAGTCTATCTTTGTTTTTTTTTATAACCCCTTTTATTGATAATGTAACAGGGTACATGACAAATCCTACAACCCGGGAGTCTATCATGACACCTACATACACATATGCAGAAGTTTAATCAATTTTAGATGCCATTTACGTTGATTTAAAATGCAGCGATTAATGAAGATGACTTTAGTATTTTTGCGTTTTACTTTCAGCCCATTGTCCTCTGCGTATAATCCTAAGCAATTAGGTAATCTCTACAAGCCAACTTTGATGTTACTAAGCAATAACAGGTCATTCACATACAAGATGTTCGACAATGGTGGGCCACCGAGGTTCGGGCATGCGAGACCTGTCCAGCTAATGTCCAGGATTAATCTGCAATATATAGATTAAAAAGAAGGGGCACTAAAACACAACTTTGCTTTAATACGGACAATGTTTTCACTTCCCTCAACAGGTGAGTACCATCCGTGATCTTAATACTGACACACATATCCGAGTAGAGAAGCCTGATGGGCCTCAAAATATTGGACGGTATTCCCCACTGTTGGAGTTTCTCCCATAGCTTGCCACTCGGGTCATAGTTGAATGCTACCACAAAGCACATGTAATGCAGAGTACCTGTAGCCTTTGTTCTACTGAGTATTAGACTATACAAAGATTGGTTAATTTGCCTTTGCTCTTCGTAAACTCTTTCTGATTGAGTGGAAGTCTGCTTGTTTCTTATGCCCAAGATTCCAGGTCATTAAGCAGCAGTGTGGAAAGTACTTGAGATCCACATCTAATAATACAAGCCGTGGTAGTTGCTTGGTGAAGATGCAGCACCTCCCTTACAAATTGGGATGAATGATCAAACCTATCCAACTTTCTAGGTTAACTGCTTCTGCTAAGATGGTTTGAACATCATGGCCATGAAGCTGGCCCACCGTGTGGTGTAATGCTTAAGGAGTGCTTGTGGTATTCCATTAGGGCCAGAGGCAGAGTCAGACCGAGATTTTTTGAAGATATTAATTTTCTCTGCAGGAGTATATGGTAAGTGTGCCTAACAGTTGGTGGTCCAGTTTTCCACCAGGAGCTGATCCAGCCCAGTTGCGCCTATGGACCTGCCTTTAAAGTGGAACTACAAGTGTTCGACCCAGTCGCCCTCACTTATATTAGCACTGTAGGCTGCCCTTGGGCCTTTTTCGATGTTATTAATAAGTTTCAAAAACATTTTCTGAGTCATTTGACTTTGAAGCATATGCAATTGAGCCAACAACACTTCTTGTTTGGCTCTTTTGACAGCTCAGATCTCTTTTTTCAATAGTCTCCTCTCATTGCGCAGGGCCCTCCGTAGATTTCTATCGTCAGGTGATCGCCGTATTTGCCTAAGCAGTCTGCCTACATTGGCTCTTCTCAAGTGGACAGGCTGTGGCACGACTGTGCTCTTATGGTGCCCAAGCTGCGCTCCCTTGTTCACACTGCAGGCTGGATGTCTATTTGTCTGTGAAAGCTTCTCATACTAATATTAGGTTGGAATTCTCAGCAGCCATGGACTCAAGTATAACCGCCTCTTCTTCTGCCTGGTCCTTAACCATGCTAAAATCCCACTTCAGATATTTTAAATTGTCGGTACCAATGTCTCCCGAAAGAGATGTTATGTTCTTGTGCTCTCTCAAAGAGGTCCCCACTGAGATCACTGCAGATGGTGATCACTCTCCTGGTGGTGAGATATTCTAAAGTCCTGCACTTTATTATATAATGGGATGTTTCACCAATGTGTAGTCTAGAACGGAAACAAACTTGCCTGACGCTGCTCTAGTCCATGTTGGTGGGGTATCGCTTGGCTTGCAGCCATTCCGTGTGGAAGACCAATTAATTCACATGCTTTGGCAAATTTCTCCCCAATTTTACCTTCCCGTTTGTAATGTGGATACTCTGATATTGGTGGGGCCCAACTACCTCTGCCTGCTCCTCTTTTGGATAGTGGAATAGGCTTTGGATTGTACACGGGGAGAGATGCGTGACTGCCCGAGGTGCGACCATCCTGACGCAGATTTTATACACATCGCCTGGAACTGCATGGTACTGCACCCGTTCTAGAATGGTGTTGCTATGTAGATAGGGCCCACTCTGGAGAGAGTAGTAGGCAGCTCTATCGAGGTGTGCTTACTGGGTTTATTCCCCCGCCCACCAAAATAGAAAGTAGGGAACAAATTCATTGATTTGTCTATGGCCCCGGCTAAACGACGGGTAACAATGGCCTGGAAAACTACTCCGGGCCACAGAAAGCCACCTGGAGACGGGACATCACCAATTGGGCAGAGGCTGAGGGCCGAGCGCTAATCAGAGAAGAGGTGAAAGGTCTGAAGCATCGTCCCATAGCTGATCAATGGAAAGAATTGGTGCGTGCCTGCGAGTTCCCAATGTATGTATGTATGTATATAATATTTATAAAGCGCAACAAACACCCCACCGGTACCCTGGCGCTGCAAAACTTAATTTAGAGGACTAGTATTAAACAGAGAGGCGAGAAGTGAGGATAAGGGGCTGGGGGAGCGATAACACCCGAAAGAATACTCACAGCTACGTAGGCGAATAGAAAATACAGGCCACCCATGGTAGAACTACATAACTTTTTAGTACCATTGTCCCGACCCCCGTACAGGTTCCATTACTTACCACAAATTTCTGATCTCCAACCCGCCGAAGTAATAAACACCCATTTAGATCCTTTGTACGCTGTTAATATGTAATCATCTGGCGGCCTCTTGATATGGGTCAGTATTGCTCTGGGCCTAAAGGTGAGTCATAGGCACACCCAATCTCCTGACCTACAGAGGATTTCAATTCATTGTGATGGGGGAAGGATGCTAGAGGTTTTTAATCTGTACTTGAGAGGTGCTAGAAATGGGTCATCCAGCTTGCCATCAACAGGCCTAAGTAAAGATCTGGCTGCTTGCAATATCAACTCCTACGTCCTCCTTGCAGGCGACTTTAACTGTTGCTTTGAACCACTGGCAAGGGAGGACATTTTGGAGTCTTTCGATGAGGACACTAAAAGAGGAATACCGATTTTGACTCTCGACCCAATTCCAAAATGGACGCAAAGTGCGATAGACATCACTGCACTTTGCATGGAACACAACCTGCGCTCAACGAATGGTCGATCCAAATCGGATCCTGGGGGTGCCCACACATATAATAGGACGGGCCATACCTCCAGAATAGATTTTATCATGTTGAACTATAACCTCTGGCCTCTCCACCATGACATGGAGGTCATCACGTCTTCCGACAGCGACCACAACCCCCTCTCCCTAACCTTGTCTTCCCCGTGGCAGATGAAGAACCAGGTCAAGCCTTCCCACATCTGGAAATCATCCCATAACATTGTACCAACGAACTGTGGCAGACGATTGAAGTGGGCTAAAGTTAAAGATGACGAGGCTAGACTGATGCAAGCTGGGACCATCTTGTCTGTGGTGGTATCCCGGCTTGACACCTTATGCCCACCGAACACTAAAGTACTACCATTATTCATAGAGACCGTAGTATCCTTGAGTGATTTGTTTGTTATTCCTCAACCCAAGGTCAGGTCTGTAGCTAATGGTGCCAACAAAGCTAGAGCTAAATGGTATTCCGCCAAATGTAGAGCTGCTAGGGGGGATCTCATCACTGCAGTAAAGAATAGGGATCCAGTCATTATCAAATCCGCAAGGAAATTCTATAAAAAAACGGTGACTGAGGCCAAGGAGAATTATGAATATCATTTTTGGTGTGAGTTAACTGAGGCAAGTAAAAGGAAGGACTCGAAGGGTTTTGGGGATCTTTTAAGAGCAAGGGACAAGCCCATTGACCAGCAGATAACCTGCAACATTCCCGGTGACGTTTGGTTTGCTCACTTTTCCAAACTATACTCTGAGACTCAGGGGATATCCCTTGCATGCCCGGGCCCGGGCCTCTTGAACAGCCCAACAGTCTTTTCCCCTGTCATCGTCGACCCCTTCACTAACCAGGAAGTTGAAAGGGCAATCGGTGGTATTGTTTCTAACAAGGCACCGGGCCCCGATGGAATCCCAGGTGACCTTTTGAAGTCCCATCCAGCAGTATGGAGCAGATTAATTGCTTCACTGCTAAACGAGGTCTTGATGGGAGGCTCCTTTCCTGACTCTTGGAGGGGCGCTGAAGTTGTGCCAATATTTAAGAAAGGCAGCAGGGACGATCCAGCCAACTACCGTCCCATCAGTTTGCTGGATTCAACCCAAAAGGTGGCAGGCAAGGTGGTTCTGGGTAGGATCCTGCAGTGGGTTGACGAGGGAAAAATTCTGTCTGATTTTCAGGCAGGATTCAGATCAGGGACAGGCACCATCGAGCAGACATTCCGTCTCCTAATGATATATTGGAAGGTGGTGGTACTGGGAGGGGGCAGTTTGTACCTAGTCTTTATAGACTTGCGTACTGCCTTCGACCTGGTCCCACGGGCACTACTTTGGAATGTCCTCGATGGACTAGGCCTACCACCCTACTTGCTGCTTTTGCTCAGAAAATTCCACGTAGACAATTTCGCCCAGATCAGATGGGGTGTCCAGGGAGAAAAAACATCTCTTATCCCAGTAGACAGGGGCGTCCGCCAGGGGTGTGTGCTTGCCCCCACTCTGTTTTCTCTTTATGTAAACGGAGTGGTGGAGCATCTCTTGGAACATCCAGCAGATGCACCCACCCTGGCGGGCAGAAAAGTTCCAACTCTCCTGTTTGCGGACGACACCCTTCTGATATCCAAAACACCTGCGGGCATTCAGAAATTGCTCACAAGTTTTAAATCTTTTTGTGACTCCAGGGGATTGGCAATAAATATAGGCAAGACTAAATTCCTTGTCCTTAACCCTCCTAAGAAATCCGTTACCCCTCCTGCCTTAGACTCTATCCCCCTTGAAAGAGTCAGGGAATTTGATTACCTCGGAATACGGCTCTGTGATACCATGAGCTGGAAGGCACACCACCAAAAGGCATTCCTGACTCACAAAAGGGCCACAGGAGCCTTGCTTAAGGAACAGCGAGCCTCATCCTTAAAACCAATCGGGGCATTGATAGATATCTACAGAGCGCGGGTTGTGAGTGCCGCCCTGTATGGGGCTGAACTGTGGGGCCTACAGAAAGTTGATACCCTGGCCCACCTTGAAAATAATTTTCACAAGGATTTGATGAGGTTGCCCCATAGTACTCCTACAATCCCACTACTGTTAGATACAGGCACTCGCCCAATCTGTGAGCAAGCTAATTTACGACCTTTGCTTCTCTGGTCCCGGATCTGGAACGTCCCCGAATTGTGCAGCTACGCTGACGCCCTAAAAGACCTTCTGTCGTTTCCAGGTTGCAGTAAGATACCCTGGTTTAGGGAAGTCAAACGCCTGCTTTACGAGCTGGATTTGGGTGACGCCTGGGTCAACAAAACCGCACCCCCCAAGCAGTTCCTGAAGAGGGTGTATTGGCTATGGGTA
This sequence comes from Lissotriton helveticus, assembly GCF_964261635.1. Classification (NCBI taxonomy): domain Eukaryota; kingdom Metazoa; phylum Chordata; class Amphibia; order Caudata; family Salamandridae; genus Lissotriton; species Lissotriton helveticus. The sequence continues at coordinate 751,352,561 of NC_136061.1, forward strand.
CACAATAAGAGAATACACAATTCCAACCACTGCAAATCTGTCGCCAAGTTCTTGTTGGTCAAAGAGATCCCCTATAGGGAACCCTATCTGGACCTGATTCACAATTCTGGAGACAGGTCCCTGTATTTTAAATTTAGAGTGGGTGTGCTCCCCCTAGGCTCGTTTACCTCTACCTGGAAACCTCCACTTCAAACGCTTCCACATTGCACGTTCTGTGCTTCAAGGGTTGAGTCCATCGCCCACTTACTGTTTGAGTGTAAGGCTTATGCAGCACCTAGATCGAAATGGCTAAAACCATTGTGTAGGAGCCTAGGAACAAGATCACACTCAGAAGCCCAAGCATACTATGCTCAGATGCCCGCCCATTTTTTGCATGTTGTATGGCAAAATTTTTAGGTTGGGCCTGGCGTATAAGAACCTCAAGGAAGCTGCTGCTCCAGTAAAGTGCCCCTTGATGAACTATATTCCGTATGGGTGTTCAAATGTTAATGCTACCCTTATTTGCACATCTCGCTCTTATTGCTTTTATTGCTCTTATTATCAAACCTGAAGGTATTTTATATTATGTAAATTGTATTGTTTTATTTGATGCTCTGTATTGCTTTTAGGATATGTACTGTATCGAAATAAAGCTTACTTACTTAAAAAAAATATGTAATCTTCCCCTGCAAAGACAAGTTTATTGGTTCAGAATTCCCTAACTTCTTTTAGATTTTGCTGCCCTATTTTTTTCTATTCCTAATTCACAAATGTTAGAGCACAAATATATTAGACTGGACATACGTGACCAGCTGGGGGCAAGATACGACTTTCTCCAGCCTGACACACTCGCACAGTAGGCACCAAACAGATAATATCGTATACTGCAGGGAGTCAATGTCTGGGAAAATATAAGCTACCAGCATGAAGTCAAAGATTATGTAAAATCAACATGCATTGTAATTCTTGCATTGTAAATTTTCTGTCTACATATTTATATGCAACGGAAATGCCAATAAACAGATGTTTAAAAAAAAAAGATATAGCAGCATTTGCAATTTTTACAGAGGGCTGCTGTTCCAACAGAGGGTGTGGATATCGATCCACCTGGAAGACTATTACTTTTCTGCCTCAAGACTTCAGCAACTTTTTTCTCTCTAAGAACTGGACAGGAAGCTCCGGAGTAACAAAGGTAACAATAGTGGGATCCGAGGGCTGTCTACTGGCTGGTAAAAACGTAATAGCAAGCATACCATCCGACAACACATGATCAAGCCATGGCAGCCTCTTTATTAATTTTAGAATGCATGAGCGATTTAGTACATCCTGTGGGCCCCTCGATTCAAATTCAGGGATCCATAGTAGCAGGCACCCTAGATCATTATGCTTCTTTGTGTTTGTGAACAGTCATGCTTGAGTTGCTGATAGACGCACACTTTGGTGCAGGGGGACTATTGCCAGCATCACGTCGGTTCCACCACATCGGGGTCGATTAGGATCACGGACGGACTTGAGTCCGTCCGCGACCCCAGAGGAGGAGGGAACGTCCGCATGGGCTGCGGCGTTCCCTCCGTGCAGATTAGGATGTGACCGCCAGGGTGGCGGTCACATCCTCTATGGAGGAAGGCGACCGCGGCGGAAAAGCTGCGGACGGATTTCAAGACCCACCGCCATCCTAATATCGCGGTGGGTCTTTTTAGGCTCCGCAGCGGTTTTCCGGCATCCTCCGGGCCGGCGGTGGCTTCCGCCGGCCCGGAGGATGCGGGAAAACCGCTATCATAATCGGCCCCTTAATTCGGGGTTGCAAATCCTGTTTACCTATTGGATATCCCTCTTCCCACCTCGGGGTTCACACCCATGGTTACTTGTGACCATGGGCATCATTACAATGCTGGTCGGACTGTCATCTGACCGGCATAGTAGCGTAAGCCCCCTGGGGGAGTGAGGTCTATAATGGCTGAGGTTTGTGTTTCATAATGGTATTGGCATATTTAACTTCCTTCCTGACAACTTCCTTATAAGTCACTAGTATGTGTTACAGAGGATATTCAGGGCCTGCAAGTTTAATGTTACAGATGGACTGCAGCACCCCTTGTGCTAACCACTGCGGTGAAAGTGCAAACATGATTGCAGACCTGCTGTTTGTAGCCTGGTTGAGCAGTTTTTGAACTGCAAATTCGACCTGCCAAATTACCCTTTTTGACAGGGCAAAACCTTATTTTTAACAATAAATAGGGCCTTATCATTAGTTTGGCAGTCCAATGGACCGCCAAACCCGTGGTGGTGATCCGTGGACTGCCAGACTGACGGTCCGTCCGACGCATTAGGACTGTGGTGGATGGACCACCACGGGACCGCTGCTGTCACAAGGGATCCACATCTTGGCAGTGGCACAGGGGTCTGATGCCCCTAATATGCTGGCAATACTGCTGAGGCACTGCAAACATATCAGGAGTTTTTCACAGCCGCACTTTTCATGGCGGTGCGACTGCCATGAAACGTGTGGCGGTGAGGAAACAAAGGGGGCCATCCATGGCCCTCTTGTGCATCTACGCCATGGGATGCATGCAGGGGGGGGGGTACATGTAGTACCCCCTATCTGCATGCAACCTCATGTTCCTGCACGGAATGAAATGCACAACATTGTGATTTTCGGTTCATGCAGGAAAATGCTTTGACGTTCCATTGCAGTGTCTATTACAAAGGCACTGCCGTGGGAATGCCGAAAAACTGCCCACCAGCGGCTTAAAACGTCGTAATCTGGCAGGCGGGCTGTTTTGGCTTTGATGGTATGGGAGTTGGGCGGTAGAATGGCAGCCCTGCCACCATACCGCCAAAGTCTTAATAAGGGCCTAAGTCACACTTAAATAGGGTTTACTGTGCATGGTATTTAAAATGAGAGCCTATAAAGGTTTAATGTAGAACATGCCATTACAGTGAAAAAGCCCTAAAAGCTATTTTCTCTATACCAAGACAGGCTTTTTTTTATTACATAGGAAAGCATTTGGATACAATATTAAATTTAAGAACATCATCTCTGGCTAAAGTCTTTAGAGTCCCATTTGCATGAACTGTCACCTGGCAGCCGTGTAGTCCCCTTGATGAGGTGTAAAATTGCTCCCAGAGCAGGCCAAAGGCCTTGGGTGTGGGTTTCAATTTCAATGGCAAGATGACCATCTGGGCTGTGTCCAGAAACATGATTAACTTCAAAGAGGCCTATTCTGTCACAGGCAAGTTTTTAACCCACACTTAGGCAAGGTTCTCCTTTGTTACCCAAGTCAGGCAGGCACTAATACCAGTGAGAGAGAAGCTGTACCAAGAACTGTTTTAGAGTGACAACAGACAAGGGGTTCCTCATTTTCCTGGCCACACCTCTAGGGTGCACACAGGAGTTCCACACAGTGGAAGAAAGGTTCTCCCATCTTGGTTTTAGGTAGATCAAGGCACTGTGGGATTGACTGCAGTAGGGCACACGGGAATGCTGCAAATGTAGGTGGCTTACCCCTGGGAATGTTTACCCAATTGATTAGGGAGTGGCCTGGAGTTTCACCCACCTATGGGCTAGTGCCAGTCGTAAATGTGGCATCCCAAGTACCCTTCTCAGAGCACTGGCCTGTGGAATCACAGAAGAGGACTGGCTGTGCTGTCTGTGACCTTAAACGAGCATGGTAGACTGGGCCTCCTCTCCCTCAGCGCAAACATGTGGACACTTAGAGTCATATGGCTGAGCTCCTTTTCAAGGTACGCAAACAAAAGCTACAAGAGACCTTTTTCTGCAACTGCCAGCTAACCAGCTCCGACTGGACCTTCCCTGGACTCTGGTGCTGATCTCAGTCTTGACCCCAAGTGCGGTCCACAAAGTCCTGGACCCTTGGCTGGTGTCAACGTTTACTTCTATCTTCTCCTTTAACCTGGAGCTTCAAGTACCTTCAGGGGACTGGTGCTAACCTGCAAACTGATCCAACGAAGGTGCATTCGCACTGGGACACAGATTTAAGTTTCCCCCCCTCTCTGAGCTTTTCTGCGGCAGCAAATCCGATAGAGCATGCTTTTTAGCCTTTCTAGACCATGAAATAATGTTATTCTCCTACGGACTTGACCTCCAGGACTGATCACAGTCTGAGGTTGAAGAATATTACATTGAATAGTTATTTATGAAGTTTCCATTAAGTGTGCATGAGCTCAGCTTTGCAACCTTTCAAATCTGTTTTCGGACATCTTTGCAGAAATGTGAAAGAATTCTACTGCCTATCCCCATTATTGGATCTCTTTTTAATGTCCATTAGTAGTTCAAATTAATAGGACACTTATTAATAATCGGTGCACTAAACCACAGGGTAGCTAGGCCACAGTGACTGAAATATTACTAAAAGTCAACAATGTTAAACTTGATATTGCATTGCCTAATGATAACTTTTGTTAAACCAAGGACATTTGAGTGCTGGTCTTGTTGAAATTTTGTATTTACCTTTTTAACCATTATGACACTCAAATAATGGTCCTCATTTCCTTAAGCGATTCTTTTTTGTTAAACACATTAAATGCTTATACTTTCTGTGAATATGTTGTTCTGTTTATGTGTCGTTCTGTCCTTGTATTTCCAACAGTCTTGAGAAAGCTATATAGAATGATAGGCCTGTGTGAAACACAAGCCAGCTGATAACATCGTATTACATTTAATGAAGACGAGTATTATTATTAAGGCAAACTCACTTTTCCAACCAATCGAACTTGCAAACGGTGTTTTTCTTCAAGAAGAGCAAATGGAGTGTGCTATAAGACACTGATCATAAATCATAGCTCTAAGGTGACCTTCAGCTAGAAGGACAGACTATGATTTATATATGATCCTCAAGATATGTTTTCCTATTAAATTACACTGTATTCATCATTGAAATATGTTTCGAAAGGAAGCTCAGGATGTACAAACATTTAATATAGCAAGAAGCGTTTGCCACCATAAATTTGAGTCAGAGGGTGTGTGGGGATCAATCAGGAGGAGGGGGCACAGAGCGAACGCGGGTACAGGGTTGGTGAGGTGACACCGAGTAGGTTTAGCAACACCAATCGGACGATTTCCATACTGTAGACTAGAAGATGGACAGATCTGTTGATGGCAGTGGATGAGAGAACAGTGACTGGTAGAGGCACAGATTGTAAAACAGAGAGCCTCATTGCTGCGTGAAAGCAGCGATGCCACACTTCTCAGTGCTCCCTGCTTGCAACATAATGGATACGTTATATTTGCTGTATGCCACATCATGTCACCAGGATTAACAGATACGTCAGTATCTCTGTTAGAGCAAAAGTGGCGCATTGCTGGGGTGTGTCTGAACACAGATGCAACTGCAGCAATTTGTCCTTTCACATAGGCAAGCGTCACCCTTATGCCTGCCATGAGGCAGGCGTAAAGTTTTGATGCACTTCCTAAATATGGCGCAACATAGTGCATTATTTACGCTGCTGCAGTGTCACAAAAAGTGGTGCAACAGCGGCGCAAAAGTGACGCAGGGGCTCATAAATGAGCCCCAGAGTGGGTAAAAACAGAGCTGGTGAATGGCACAGAGCAGAAAGAACAGAATTGGGCACAGAGTGGGATGGAGAACAGAGTGAGAAACTTGCCCTGGGGAAGAGGCAGAAAGTGAATACAGTGGATCCGAATGTGTAAAAGATACCCAGTGGGAGGGGGAAAGCAGCAAATGAGTGAGAAATTGCAGAGCAAATTAGGGAGCATAGAATGGGATACATGAGTGAAGAACACGAAAAGTTAAGGGAGTGTATGAAGGGGCCCACAAGATAAGAACCCTACATTGGTTGAAAAGGGACATAGAGTGGGCGACGACTCTTACATTGTTTGGGGAAAGCAAAACATATCTCGAGATAATAATGAAATAAACAGTGAGGTCAGACGTGCTGGTGTGGCTGGTCTGATAGCAAAGGTGAGAGGTATAGGAGAGCCAAAAGAGATGTTGACTAAGATTAAAAGTTGAAAGGTGGTGAATTGGTATCAGTTGGGAACAGTTTCCAATATCCTATTGCAATGTACCTAGCAGAGTCGAAACTTTCGGTTAAACGTTCTTTGACACTGACAATTTTCGAAAGAGCTATAAACCCTAACGGATAAACAAGACTCAACAAGATGGAACAAAGATTGTGTGTTTTAAATAAAAACTGATATTTACTTTAATTCTGAATGTTTGATTATATTGTCATCATTTTATCGTGGAAATATAGAATAGTGAATTTGCGTTTATGTGTCTGTGTGTATATGAGAGGGCCACGGTAATATGTTTTAAATAGCTACATGTTTCTTTGCTAAAAGGCATTGGAGGATGCTCCACACTTTGCCATATATATCCCACCCCCTCCACTCATTCAAAATGCGGTGGTCAATCAAAATATTGATTTTTAAATATCCACCTACATTATTATCGAGTTTTTAATAATTTAGGGACAGAATATCGAAGTCAAGAATATCATTGACCAGAATATCGACCCCAAGGTAAGTAATATCGTTTTTTTTATATCGAAGTAAGTAATATCGTCAGTAAAAATATCGTTGTCAATATTATCGAAAAAAGATTTAGTGTTATGTATTTTAGTATTTATTTTATATGTATGTTAATCATTTTTTGAATATATTTCCTTACATTTTTGAATAATTGTTTAGAAATTGGTAATTTTGTTAAAAGTAAATTTTGTGATTTAGTATCACAGTGGATTTATAGGGGAATATGGGAGGGAGTAACTTTATTATAGTTAATTATTTAATATATTTTTATTAATTGGTATTGATTATTAATTAATTAGGAATTAATTATTAATTGGGAAATCGTTTTTATTAATTAGTTAATTATATTAATTATCATGGTTATTATTAATTTTTATTTATTGTTAATTAATTTATTGTTAACTAATAATTAATTGGTGATTAAATTTTTTAAGTGATTAATTGATAATTACATTAATTATGTGATTTTTTATTCGTAGTGGGTTGGTGGTTTATAGGGGAATATGGTGGGAAGTAATTAAATAAAATTAATTAATGAGATTGTTTTTATTTATTGGTATTTCTTATTCATTAATTGTTAATTAATAATTAATTGGTAATTACTTTTCATTAATTAGTTAATTATATTAATATTACTTAATTTATTAAAAAATATATTTTTTGTTATTGTTAAATAATTTATTGTTAGTTAATAATTAATTGGTGATTGAAGATTAATTGGTAATTAATATTTATTAATCAGTTAATTTATAATTGTATTAATTATAATTGATTTATTATAAATTGTTATTAATTGATGAATTGAGAGATAAATTAATTGTGTTTATAAGTGTAGTGTGTTGTGTGTTAAAGGGGGAATAATAGTGTGGGATGTAATTTAATGTTTTTTTGTGTAAATATTTATTTTAATTTAATTGGTATTTATTAATAATTGTTTTGGAAATTAATTATTAATATGTTACTTTTTTATAAAAAATTATTTGATTGATAAGTATGTTAAGTTAACCCCTACGCTATCCAGAGCTTTCCCTACTGTTGCACTCTCTGGAGTTGGAATCGTAATTTTTACCCCTACGCTTTCCAACACTTTCCCTACTGTTGCACTCACTGGAGTGGGAATAGTAATTTTTACCCGTACGCTATCCAACGCTTTCCCTACTATTGCACCCTCTGGAGTGGCAATAGTAATTTTACCCCTAAGCTATCCAGCTCTTTCCCTATTGTTGCATTCTCTGGAGTGGGAATAGTACTTTTTACCCCTACACTATCCAGCGCTTTCCCTACTGTTGCACTCTCTGGAGTGGGAAAAATTATTTTTACCCCTTTGCTAACTAACGCTTTCCCTAATGTTGCAATATGTGGAATAAGTATATATATTAATTTATGTAGACGTTTAATTAATTGTAACATTATATGTATTATTTTTTAAATATGTTTTAATATTTATATCGCTATTTTTTAATTATATGTATTATTTACTTATTTTTACATTATTATTAAAACATTTTAAAAAACTATATTTTTAACATCGATGTTTTTTACAACAATATTACGTTTATGTAGATAGGACTTCGATATTTTTGACTTTGATATTTCTGGGTCGATATTTTTGTAGGTCGATTTTTTTGTCTGTTGATATTTTATGAGACATTCGTAAAATCCTTACGACCCCAACGCTATTAGCCTCCCCATTCTACACTAAAACCTGCCTCTACCAGTAAAGCTTCCGGAAAAGTTTTCTTGTCTCTTCCTTCTGCCTCGAAATGGAACACTTAAGCAAAGGACTTTTTACCATGTGAGACATTTATAATGATTATAATATTTGATTTTACACCACTACTGCGTAAATCACTATAAATCAACAACGTGCTTTGGTCCGATCAAGCAAGAATTTCAGCTAGAAAGAAAAATGAGCTAATCTATAAGTGAGAAACAAAATGAAAAAATAGGCACATGTCCAATAATTAGGAAAGATAATATGAACTAGATGCGGGCCAATATAGAGTTTACTCGTTTAACCATATTTTGTGAATACCCACACATTTCTATGACGACGTGCAATCTTTCCCTGAGCACAAGCGCAATGTGTGTACTTGCATAGGCCGTGAGTGCCACATAGGCATCATGGTTAAATCCTGATTAAATATTTATCTACGAAGATAGAAAGAACATAAAGCGATTTCCCACAGCAAATAGCACCCACATGTAAATACAAGGGGGCTGATTTACAAGCCCTGTGCGTTGCCAGTACGTCACTTTTTATGATGCATTTCTCTGCCCTACATTTACAAGGACAGGAAAAGCCACCCTACGTGGCTTTTCCTGTCCTTGTAAATACAGCCCCATATAGAATGCAGCACAGCCCCTAAAGGGGCTGTGCTGCATTCTATAGGACGCATTGAAAGAGGAAGATGCCTGTAGTGATGGTTTTTGTGCAGGAAGGTGCCCTTTCTTTCACAAAAACAATCTCCCCATGACTTAGGCATCCTTGCACCATGGTGCAAGGGTGCCTGAGTCGGCGCATGGCAGCTATTTGTGCGCCAGCGACTGGGGAGAGCACAGGAATGTGACATATGATAGTAAATATGTTGCATTCCTGTGCTCTGAAAGTGCTGCAGCGTGGCGCAGCAAAAGGGCTTGTGGTGCCATGATGCGGCAACTTCTTGTAAATCTGCCCAAGATGTGCACTTAATGCAAATGAAACATGAGAAGAGAGGAAAACTGGTAAATCGACATATGGAAAAATAGAGCTAATAATACACAACCTGCAACACTGTAGTAAGATAATAACAATGCAAAGACCTGCCTGCCTCACAATATTCACCTGTGAAAATCTTGTAAAGTATACATGTAAGCATTTCCGACCCAGCTCAAGCACAAGGAGAACGCCATTCACAATGAACAATATAAATGTACAAAATCGATGAGTAGTGCTACAGATCATTGAAAGGGAACTTGTCTCATATACACTTGCAAAATATGATATGAGGAGAGCATTGATAAAAACGAGGTTTCTGGAAAAGAGAGGACCTCATGAATTTAGTGACAGACTTTATAGCTAAAGAGTACAAGAAAGTGACACATGGAATGCCTGAATGACTCTCAGCCACTTGTAACTACTCAAGGTTGAATCCCAATCTATCATTATTTTACACAGCATGTCAACTCAGTTTCGACCTAGTTATGTGCAAATCAGTTTTGACCCTGTTCCAATTGGAACAGTCCAGCCAGAATTCCCCGAACTGGAACACAAGAAACCCAGGACCAAGTTTACCTTAGTTATGGGCTCATCAGCTGGGTCCAAACTGAGGTGCCATCGTGTGCAAAATAACAAAAGATCGGGATGCGGCCTCAAGTAATTACCAGTGCCTGAAATTAATTCAGCATTCCTTCCATCACTTTTTTTGTATAGTTTAAAGTTTCTATAGCGATATTGTATAATAAAGGCCCTCAACATTTGCTACAAATGACCAAAAACAAAAAGACGCAAAGGAACACGCTTTTTACTATGATGTAGACTGCTTGATTTAGAGTTTAGCGTAGAGGGTTCTCTCTCTTTGTTGATGTATATCCTCCAGTAACATGCCATAGCCACCCTGTGGAGTCACTAAAGACACAATTAACAATTCTTAACATTCCATGGTACGAGGCAATCTGGCAATTTAAAGTGTCACTATGTCAGTTTCCAAACACACCAAACGAGATCAGAAAATGTTATAGTGTAAAGTTCATTGACTACACACACCTTGCACCCATACGATAGTCAACCACAGCTTCAGGACACTGCTGTGTGATTTGTTTTCTACACCCGTGAAATATATTGCGTATAGTAGAGCTCTCACAATATTTTCCCAATCTAATAATTGTGTAATAACCAAGTTGAAGTATTGTGCACTACTGGGTAGGTAGGAAGAGTCTTACAATGTTGATTAAGACATATATATCCAATATACCACAATCCACATTTTGTGCTGCATTAGTCTGTTGGTATTCATATATCAGTTTTAGGGGCATATGGGAAAGTTAATAGACTATTTGATTGTCTAGCTGCACACATTTGAACCATGAGAATAATGCTACTAAATTCTTATTTGGGCATACAGGGTCACTGCAAGAAGGCAGTAAGGGTTTGGCGCTTCCCACACAATGCTCAATACACTAATCAGTCCACAATTACTCCTGGCATACGAGAGTCACTGGATCACTCCTACATATGGCCAACAACTGGATCGGTGCTGAGTCATTTCATCACACCTTGCTAAGGGAGTCCTCTTGGTAGGGCTCCCCACTGGATCTCACTCTCTCCAATGCTCTCCTCTTCCTCACAGGGCACACTGGTATTGGCACGCAGGTAGGCGCTGGTGCGCCATACTGCAGGGCAAGTCGTCTTGGTTTCACTTGGTGAAGTCCCCTCACCCAGCAGAGAGACTAGCAGTTCTTGGCCCCCAGTCCTGGTCTCAGGCAGACATCTTGCAGAACTTTCCCTTCTCACAAAGCCCATCTGGCTGCTTACAGTACAATACAATGGCGGTCGTGGTAGCAATTCATTTAGACAAAAGGGAATAAAGAGAATGTATACACCACAATTGTTTTTCTATGATGCTCAAATCAAATTTATTTCAGAAATGAGCGGCATCAAATGCAATATGAAGTCAAAGCATTTCTCAATGGCAACACAGTTTCTCCAATAGATAGCAGTGCGATAAAAATATTTACAGTGCTTTTGATGTGAGGGGAGAAAAAGAAGAGGTAGGGTAGATGGTGGTGAATCTGTGAGTGAAAGACAGGGAAAAGGTGTAGTGACATATACACATCATTTATACATATAGTAGAACCTTTCCAGCCTAACTTAGGTCAATTGTTCCTGAATTTTAACATAGCTCAAAGGTACATGTTAATCGTAACAGTCTATCCTAAGAGCTTGTATAGGGGTTGTATGTGGTCAATGTTTCGGCCCCTAGGGATGAGAGTGAATTCAGTCTTCACGTTAGGGTCTTCATCAGGACAAGGCTGAGAAGAGCACTTGTGAATAAGGCATGATCACTGTGCGTTCAGGGGAAATTCATATGTAAGCCTATGACACCAAAGCTCACGAGGTACAAGATTCTCATGTGCCTTCCTCCTTCATTTTTACTGACCTCGTTTTTACTGGCCTCAGGACTCTGAAAACGTTATCACTGCTAACCAGTTCCAAAGTGCATGTGATTTCTCCTTAAAACATGGTAGCATTAGTTGATCCCCAATTGGCATACTTAATTTACTTATAAATTCATAGTAAAGTGGTACTACATGTACCCAGTCCCTCTAAATTAAATGCTACCAGTGGGCCCGCAGCACTGATTGTTCCATCCAGTTGAGTAGCCCTTCAAACATGTCTCAGGCCTGCCACTACAATCTGTGTGTTTAGTTTTAAATTGCCATTTTGACTTGGCAAAATGAACCTTTTGCCAGGTCCAAACCTTCCTTTTTAATGCATAGAATTTGCCCCTTGGGTAGGCCCTGAACGGCCCAGAGGGCAGGAAGCTGTGTATTTTAAAAGTTGCACATGTACCATTGAGTTCAATTCATTTTTCACTACTACATTAGTGCCTTGACGCCTTCGGGCATTTGTTTGTGCTTTATAAATTGCCAAATCAATCAATCACTTGCAAAACCTGCATAACTCATAGGATAACATTGGCGTCCCCTCATTACATTTAATAAGCTGTGATTTCCAAATGGGAACAGATAGCCAATTAATGTCTGGTGTCTTTGGAATTGTAATGAAAAATCCTATCTTATGGTAAAGTCAGATTCTGAATCACAATTTTGAAAATGCCAGGAGTTGCCTGTAGCTTGTCTCTGGGTTCCATGACTGGGTGTAGCTGACAGTTGGGCTTTGTTTATTCCGCTTAGACAGCCACAAACAATAGAGAGATTAGGTGTGTCTGGATGGGCCATCACTGGCAGGGTGGGAGGGAGAGCTGGGCACAGCCCTAGTTGCACTTGAATCGGTTGCATTCTGGCCCCACACAAAGGACTGCATACTCCCTGTAGGTAGTCTGGCGCAAAGGCAGGGAAGGCAGAAAGCCTGTGGACTACAAAGGGAAACCTCTAGAAGCTTCTCTAACGTCAAATAAAGAAGCAAGTGCTCAGACCTCAGACATCAACTCTTCAGTACAGTTCTGGACCTGTGGAAATTCTTAATGTGGCTCAACTCTGCCTTGAAATAAGGCACCCTTTCACGCTGTATTTAGCGTGGAAGGGGAAGGTAATGGGTGTTGCGGTGGGCGTTCCACCAAAACATTCATTGATCTTGATGATGCCCCCTATTTACAAGGGCAGTGCCAATATTAAAACAAGGGAAAACCTAGTCTTAAACAGGCAAAACAGGGAGAAATTATTTATTTCTACTTGTTTTTGCTGAATTGTGTGTGCTGCCGTGTGCAGCACACATAGGGGGCCATTAGGATTGCGCCTGGCAGTGCTGGGACCGGCCGACAGTGGTGAGGCAGTCCTGCACCGGTGATTAGGATGCCACCGTCACCGTGGCGGTGGCATCCTCCATTCCCAGCATTGTGGCGGGCGGTGCTGACAGCACCGCCCGCCACAATGCTGGGAATGCACTGCGTGCATTGTCATTCACAAGGTGACAGGCACCGTGAGGTGCCTGCCACCATGTCCATGACAATGCAGGGGGGTACCTATGTGCTCCCCTCACCCCTCAGATTCCCTGGGGACCCGCTACACGCCCCCAATGTGAAAGACCGCATGCCTTTCCGTGGCCACGGTAAGGCAATTCCCCGCATGCATCCTGATATGGATGGCGGTGTCTAACTGACACTGCCACCATATTAAAAGCTTTTCCGCCCGGCGGAAGGTCTTTCCGTCCACCGGGGTCCCCCGCCATAGTAATATGGCGGGGGGAAATGACATGCAGGCGGGAGAGAATGTCGGGCGGCTCGCCACCCCCATCCAGTGTTGGCGATCCTCCTGACATTCTAATGGGCCCCATAGATTCAGCAAATTGCCCATGATTGGTATGTGCAGGAAGGTCCCACTTCATGCACATAAACAATCATTTAAAAACATGCTGTTTTGCAACTTCTGTGTGTGCTACAGAAAGCATTAACGCCATATAAAGATTGTTTATGTGCAGAAAGGGGGTCCTTCCTGCACATAAACCTTCTTCCCCTCAGCACAGGCACAATAGTGGAAGGGTGCCTGCCTTGGCGCTAGGAAGCTAAATTTAGTGCAGGCGCAGGGGGAAATGCAGGGCTGCACCATATTCTAGTAACTGTGGTGCAGCCCTGCTTTTCTACGGTGATGTCATTAGCCTTCTTGGCTTAATGACATACCTCGCCACTTTATTGTAAACATGTCCCTTGGTTGTATTTTTCAGTTCAAATTAATCAGACCACCTCCTCCTGCTTCTTCTTGCTAAAAACTTTAAATAAGATTTTTCAATGTATTCCTATGGAACTACGTAAGACAGTCGTTACAGCTCTAGTCATAACCAGGATCGACTATTGTAATGCTTTGTATCTGGGTGCTTGGAAGCGTCAGGTGAAAAAACTGCAGTCTCTTCAGAATGCAGTCGCTAAGCTTCTTTTGACAATTCCTAAATTCACCTCCATTTCTCATTCCATGCTGAACCGTTATTGGTTACTAGTGAAGATGAAAGTTAATTTCAAAGCACTGGGCCTGGTCCATGAATTCCTTCACCTAACTGGACCTGATTTTTCAAAAACATCTTTCATTGGTACTCTCCTGGTCGTATGCACACATCCAGCGTGGCCAGATTGGTGATAGTTTCTAAAGTAAAGAAGGCATGATGAGGCGGCAGGAGTTTCTCTTTCTGTACCAGCAAGCTTTGCAACTCTATGGGATTAAATGTATTATCTCAATCAATCCTACAGTTGTTTAGGAAAATGCTAAAAACTTGGCTTTTCAAGCATTATGTTGAATGATTCTGATAATTTGTTTAGGCTCTGTGGTTTTCTTCTGGAACCCAAGTGCTAAGACACCCTCTGGGTAATCATGCGCCATGCAAAACTTTTTTACTTACTTACTGTTGTGTTTTATGGATTCAAGACTTTAGCGGACCATTTTTTATGATATTGTTGTGACTCAGAGTATCCTGGTAGAGTTGGCCTATTTGCACCAAATGGAGGTCAAAGTAGCACATTGTTATTGATTTTCTTGATGGACTTGAAGGGGTTCTGGGTCTGCTCTGCTCTCTTGGTGTAGTTGTATGTTAAAAACAAAAGCAAACGGAAGTGCGTTGCAAGCATCACCAAGATTATAATCATCCTAAACTGCCCTGGTAAAATTCTAGAATAATGCCTCTTCCATGTACCGTTTCCCCGCACCACCACTAGATTTGGATGTCAGAATGCGGACGCCACCCACTCTTATCATTTTTCTACGATTGGGCAGAGCCCAGAAGCAAAAGGCACTTCTCCCCCATCCGGAACCAAGTCTACCATTGGTCAATCAAATCTTCAAAGGGACCTCGTCCCTGAGAGTTTCTCATTTCTAATGGATGGTGCCAACAACTTTGGTATGGTAAATTTTGCGCCATTCTCCACTTCTCTGACAAAAAAGCCCTACCCTACTGTCAAAAGACCTAAGAAGGACTTGGAACCTCCCTCCAAATCATCATCGCCTTTCACTTTAGCAGACATTTTGAAAGAAATAAAGGACTTAATACCCTTTGTGGTGGAGACATATGTCTCACTCATATGCATTAAGGAGAAATGGTCCACTCACGGCCAACATGTCACAGCCATAGAGCAGCGCATTAGTGATGTAGAGGACTCTATTACGGATGTACCTCAGTTGACAAAAGAAATTGAGCAACTCAAGAAGACCACTATGGACTTAGGGGCCATATGTATCAAAAAAGAGTTTTGCGATTTTTAGCGAATCGCAATTAGGGAATCGCAAAATGCAATGTATGTAGGATTTGCTAAAAATGTTATGAATCCTACATATTCCTTATTTGCGAATCGCAAATTGAGATTCGCAAATAAGGAATACCTTCCCATTCATTCCTATGGCCTAAGAGGCCCATAGGAATGAATGGGAAGACATTCTCAATTTACGATTACCAATTAGAGAATCGCAAACTGAGAATGCAATTTCAGGGTTGCAAGGGTGCCAAAAGGACACCCTGTTGCACCCCTGAAATATGCATGTGTGCACATTTTGTGTCACATACATGCCCCAAACATATGGCATTTAAAAAAAAAAGTGTTTTTTTTTAAATTGCAAATTACCACCAACTTGAAGATGGTGGTAATTTGCAATTCCTTAAGGCCAAATAGCAAATTTCTGGTGCTTCCAGAATTGCATTTAAGAAATCGCAATTTGCAATTTCTTAATTGCATTTGCACAATAGAGAATCGCAAATTTTGCAATTCTCTATTTTGCGATGGCCTTTTGGGATGATACATCCCAAAGGCTTTTTACAATTCTCAAACGGGCCGATTCTGAGAATCTGCCCATTTGCAAACGGGAAAAAGGCTTGATACATATGGCCCTTAGAGAACAGAAATAAAGTACAACTTTATGGTATTCCAGAGAATTCAGAAGGTCCCAACATGATCTCCTTTTTGCAAAATACAATTCCTTGCATTGTCCATTTATAAGAGCTCAACCGGCTAATTATTCAAAGAATTCATCAACTGGGTACCGAACCATCAGCTTCAGCACTGCACTCCAGACCCAGATGCATAATTATTATTATCTTGCAGCACACTGACTTAATAGGTATACTCTCTGCAGCCAAACAAGTCGGGCCCTGACTGTGGTCTGGACATAAGGTTTATATTTCACAAGATGTCTCCAATGTCACAGCTGCCAGAAGGAAACGACTAGCATGAATTTCATACGCAAGTCCATGAATATGAGATATGGTTTAGTTCACCATTGTTTCTTCAAAATTATTTACAAGGAGACCTCTTATATTTTTGAAGAGCCATCTAAGCTTCAGGACTTTCTCCACCAACATAGTCATGGAGATCGGCGCTATTACCAAAACATAACTGTTGTCTTTGACAAGTTGGCTTGTTTATATGACTAACTCATTGGTTTTTTTCTATTTAGGCACTGTGTTTCCTTCAGAGTAATCCCCCTTTGTAACCTTATTTATCTCTCTTGGTATTTCAGCACCAGACTTTCATATGGAGTATGTATTTGGCTCTGTCCTCCCTGCTCTAATGTTACAGTGCACTGCTCCTAGTGACTCCTTCCCCTTGTACCCAATGGTAATTTTTTTTTCTTTTTTGTACAACCTACCCTTATGTTCTTACCTTTCTAGTAACAGTTTTATATTGTATCATACCTCCAACCCCTTACATTCTTCCCTAGTGGTGTAGTATTTCTCTCTTAATGTTCATTGTGTTCTTTTTTTTCTTGTTCACCAGGGTCCAGTCTGGCTCTATCTTCTTCAGGTTGTTCTGCACTCTACACATCCCTCAGTATGATCTCTATTGTTTCAAGTGATATTTCTGTAACTAAGGAATTATTTTCCTGTGTTGTCTGCATGGCTTTATTTTTTTTCAGGGGGACTTCCTCCCCTATCCTTTCCTATCTGTTCTTCCTTCTCACTTTCTGTCTTACCCGTTTTAATTTAACTCTCAAACGGATAATCACTATCTTTACAACTAAGATGCCAATGTATTATTTTGCTGTTAACAGATTGCTTCTTTCAAAATGCCACATAGAATAACAACATGGAATGTAAAAGGTTTGCGAAATCCCATAAAATGCGAACGTATTTAGTTTCACCACTCTTGAATAAATTGTCAAATGGGTTTACTTCAAGAAACACATCTTACTGATGCAGACAATGCTAAACTTAAAAAACAATGGGTGGACGACCTTTACCTTTCCCCCTCTGTGTTGCATAAGTGGAATGACATTTAATATGTTTCCCAGGATAATGATGAGCAGGATAGGTGGATCTTAGTTCAACTCAAAATTGATGACATCATTTTTACAATTATGAATATCTGTGGTCCTACACACCCTGACTGAACCTTTTAGAGGAATGTCTCTAAAGAAAATTGCACAATTTCCAGCATGAAATTTTATTTTGGGTGGTGACTGCAATCAAATCCTTGATCCCATTCTAGAATGATGTTCTAATACAACTTTTCTTAATTGTAAAGGCCAGTAAGCACACTATTACTCACAATGCTCTCTCTGATTTCTGGAGGCATTTGCACCCCACTCTTCAAGAATCTTCTTTTCACTCTGCTCCTCACAATTCCCAAACTGGAATTGACTATATCTTTCTCAGTAAAAGTTTTACCCAGCTCCTAGTTCATTTGTAAATTGGTTCCATCTTGATTTCGGACCATGGCCCGTCTGTACTGATTTAGATATTCTACCAGACATTCCTCCCAAATCTCGGAGGAGGTTCAACAAGGGCAAGGATTTCCTCAGTTCATTTGAAGCTTATGTGCACAACTTCTTTGTCATTAATGACTCAGAAGAAACATATTTTCAATTTCTTTGGGATGCTTTCAAACATTCTTCCAGGAATTTATTATTAATTATGTCTCTAACAAAAAGAAAGCTATAGAGAAGGAATCAGCCTTTATTCTATCTAATATCAAGCAATTAAGACACAAGTATTACACTTCTAGAAACATCAAAGCAGATCTCTATGCCCTAGTAGCTGCAAAGCTTCAATTCAACAAATCCACCACAGACAAAGCATGTGGTATGCTTCTAAAAATTAATGCTAGATACTATGGCTGCAAAAACTGGTACTCATTCATTCATAATAACTTTATTCGACAATTTAAGTCATAAAAGTATACATAAAATACACAATTTTAGATTAAAAATCCATAAAAACATATGCATAAATATTAAAAGGTATTAAACTACATTGGACTATTGCCGAATATATTCTTACATTGTTTCATAAATCCTAAAACAAACTCATCAATATGCATTTAGTCCATTCATATGCCTCCCGCTTTGTTTTGTGCGAATTACCCAGGCCCATTTAAAAAATTTAGCCATAGCAACAGCAATTAAAGGCATCGGGTCAGTACATAGGATCCTTAGCGCCTCATGATGTCTATGGATACCAAACAATTTGCATATAGGTTTAATCCACATCGATCTGGGGGCCGAATACAAAGGACAGAAGAAAAGGAAGTGACTTAGTGACTCTTGTTCCTCCTCACACTTAGGACATCTGTTATTACTATTTTCTCCTGCCCATTTAGCTGTAAAAGACCTTACTGGAAGGGTACCTACTCTTAGTTGGAAATAGAGCTTACGGTCCTGCTGTTTTCCGATAGTGTCCCAATATAGTTCCAGCTTCGGTCGGGCTTTTATTTCCAGAAATCGGCCAGATAAGTGCGAGGAGAGTCCCTTTGTCCTTGCTTCTGTAAGCACCATCTCCCAATACTTTTCTTTTACAATTTTTTGGGAGGGGAATATAGTGTTTTCTGGTTCGTTCCAGAGTTCCCTCATTCCCATTTTGAAAAGTAAAGACCGAATGGCCTTCAGCCAATGAATTTTCTGGCATGAATCCAAAATCATTATTTCCCTCAGCCCATGGGCATAATTCCGTAGTTCTTTAGTGGACCAAAGATGGCGCCAATACAGTAATGGCCGTAGGAAGGCAAGATCTTGCACCGTCTTTTTTCCAAGATCCCACATTAGTGGTGTTAACGGGGTACTTATGGGAACGCTTGTAGCTTTCCGCAGAAATTCATTTTCTGCCAGCGTCAGCTTTCTTAAATCCTCAAATCCCCAAAGTTCAGCACCATAAAGTGCCAAACTTACCACCTTCATCCCGTATACTTCCAACAGTGGGCTGATGGGCTTTGTTATCGAAGAGGTAAATTTTTTTAAAAGAATGCCTGCCTGTTGGCGGTGTTTTAGCACTGCAATATCTAACTGGCTAGACCACCCCAGATCTCTCTGGAGGGTGACCCCCAGGTATGTGAAGGCATCTACCCTCTCCAACGGGGAACCATTCATCTATATCGACCCTCTAAAAGGTCTGGCAGACCCATGAGTTTTACGGCCTGCAAGGACCATCAACTTGGTTTTTGCTGTGTTTATTTCTAAACCCCTATCTCGGCAAAAGTCTTCAAATCGTTTCAGTGCGAGCTGGAGCCCACTTGGTGTTTCTGAAATGATGAGAGTGTAGTCCGCGAACTTGAGGATCGGAACCCGCTCACCAGACATCGCAGGGGCATCGGTAGGGACCAGGGAGAGGAAGGCCGCAACCCCGTTCACAAAGAGCGAGAACAAGGTCGGCGCCATGACGCAACCTGGTCTCACTCCCTGCTCCACCGGGAACGGCTCTGTAACCTCTCCCCGGCAACCCCACCGTACCCGAGCGAACGTACCCTCATGCAAGCGGACGACCAAACTCAGCAGTTCAGGTGCCATCCCCAACCCCGCAAGGACTTTCCACAATATATTGCGTGGGACCAAGTCGAAAGCCGCCCTTAAGTCCACAAAGACAGCATACAGGGTACCCTTTTCCAGGACTACGGTACGCCAATATAACATAATAAACCGGAAAACCTCGTCTATGGTACTTGTTTTTGGGTGAAATCCAGCCTGGAGGTGATTCAAGATATTATCATCATCCATCCAGGTCTGGATTCTACCTAAAACCAACCGCCCCATGATCTTTTGTACAGTCGATCAGGCTTATCGGCCTATAGTTTCCTGCTACTGCCTTGTCCCCTTTTTTGTATACCGGCACAATTTCTGCCCCTTTCCATGATTTAGGGACTTCCATCCCTTGGGCTATGGCATTCAACACATATAAAATATAAAACCGCCATCGCCCTCTATTGTTTAAGAATAGATCTGCGGGGACACAATCCATGCCGGTAGCTTGTCCTTCCGTGACTAGGTCCAGTGCCCTGTCCACTTCTCCCAGGGTAAAGACAGCCTCCTTATAGAAGGTATGATCAAATGCTCCCTCACTAATGCCAATCGCCCTATTGGCAAATTGGGGCTTAAAAAAGTCAACCCATGAATTTCGGTCGACGTTGTTTTGGGGGCTCTCGTGATGCCCTCCCCTGTCCCATTTAAAAATATCCCATAAAAGTTTAGGATTCTTTACATTGCACGCCACTTTAAGATCCTGCCACATGCCCTCTTTCCAATCCCTTTTGGCTATATATTGCTTGAGCCTATAATTCGTTCGGGTTAATCTTATTGTGCCCATTTCTTTGGTCTTTAAGGCTTGGCCCAATTCTCTCCTAGCTTGGCGGCAAGAGCCGTCATACCAGCTCTCCACTTTTTTAATTTGAGCTCTTCTATTTCCTGAACTTGGTTTACAAAAGTATACTTTTAATTTAGTGAAGAGCTTATTATGTGCCTCTAACAAAAGATTGAGGGGAGACCCGTTCAGGGTGCCTTCCTCCATAGCCTCTAATGCCCCTTCCAAGTCTCGTTCGATGTTACCAATGATTTCCTGATGTTCTGCCACTTGACGCCACTTAAGGTGGCGCTCATCATTTGCCAAAACTAAATCTGGAAGAGTTGGTCCCCCAGAGTCCTCATCCTCATTATGTAAACCCAAATTGAACTTAGCAGTCAGGGGATTGTGCTCACTCTCAATACGAGTGACCACCTCCATGTCCAATAGGGTGGACCACATCCGAAAGGGGACAAGTAAATAGTCAATGTTGCTTGCCCTGGCACCATTGTCGAAAGTTGCCATTCCCATTTTATCAGACAATGTGCGTCCGTTAGCAGCCCTCAACTGGTTTCCCATACAGAGGCCCTTTAACTGGATTGCGGCCTCTGTCCATTTTCTTATAGGTTTAATGCTAAGTTGGGGAACTCCCCACCTAGCATCCTCATCCTCTGTTAAATGTGTATCATTCAAGCCAACGGGGTTCAAATGTGGTGTTAAAGTCCCCTGCAATCAATGACAATATGTTAGGAGGGGTAGCCTGCAGTAGTGTATCCAACTCTGCTACAACATCAGATTTCTTGCCACCTCGAAGCCCCCTAGCATATACATTGTAAATATAAATTTCTAAATTAGCAGGGAAACTACACCTGACCCCAAGAATATCGTTGCTTACAACAGGAAGGAGCTTGGTGTGACATTTTAAGGACTGCCTAACCCATATCACTAATCCCCCCATAGGTCGCCCCTGGCATTTTTTCACAGCAGGAACAAAAAAATTCAAAAAGCCTACTCTAAACATTGGTTCAACCGCCCACACTTCTTGAAACAAGCAAATGTCAAAGCGATCAATAAATTGTACCCAAGGCTGAGAGTTAAGTTTTGTCCCCAGTCCCGCCACGTTCCATGAGATGAAAGATGTTTGACATAATGGACCTTCAGGTGCTGCAGCCAGTTCGTCCCATAGAGAAGGATCCCCTGGGCCTTGTTGTGCATAAATCTGCCTTCCCAGTGACTGATCAGGCTTTGAGATCTCAATTTTGCCATCGCACCTAACACTTTGCATTTGGTCACCCTCATCCTTCCCTTCAATCCCACTGTTCTGGGGGGTCACTTGCCCTCTCCATATCTCTACCCCTTCCCTTATGCCCCCAGCTCTATTACCCGGGATACGCCTTTGGGGATCAAACTGTCAGTCGCAATCCCCCAGCCCCGACAAGGGCTGGAATCTGTTGAACAACCTTATGTTCCCCAATGGGCAGAAATTTGGTACAATCCCAAGTGAGAACATGTCCCTCTCAAAGGAAACCGGAGTTGGGGGTCCATAGAAATAGGCTAAGGGTAGAGCTTGTATCCCATTAGACTGATCATTATGAGGCCAGTTACAAATGTAATTAACACATGACTGGTCACTAAAATTAATAATGATACAGTCCCCCGCCACCGTCTTACAACCCCTACCTATCCAGTTAACTCTCCTAGTACCCAGAATATTAGCTTGCATCTTTGCTGGCAATGGACGATGTTTATTAAGCCAGAAAATACATTTATGCTTAAGGTCTAGGAATGATTCTTGTTGTCCCTGAGCTACTGGTGGAACCCCTGCCAAAACTACCACAAAAGGGGCTGATTGGGGAGGGAGATCAATATAGGGTAAAGGAGCCTCACTATGAGCCCTGGGTAAGATGGTGGGATTTTGCTTCCTAGCATCCGTCTTAGTGCCATCTCCCTGTTTACTCCCTTTGCTCAATAGTGACACTCCAACCCCTGCTTGATTATGGGATGGGGGTGCAACTGTTGCGGCCAATGTATTTTGGTGCACCCCATTTGGCTGTGCTATATTTCCCACCCCTATCTGTGCTGGCGGTTGGGGTTTATCAGCACACACCTTATCAGCAGCTAGAGTAGATCTACCCCCCTGCCCTATCCCGACACCACTACTAGGGCAAGTAAGAGCCTGAGTTACGGGGGTTTTAGCCCGACCATTGTGGGCACTGTGCATTGGGCCTGCGTGTTTCTGAGATGTTGCCAGCGAAAGTTCAAGGCACACCAATCTATTTTCGATAGAGTCCAATCGCTCATGTAGGGGTTGGTTTATCTTCTTAAGAGTTCCTTCCAATCTTTTCCAAAAAGAAGGGCCCAGATACAGATGTAGTTCCTCCCCCATCTTATCCAGGTGGCGTCCCTGCCCGTTTTTTTCCAATAATCCATGTTGAAGGGGGCAAGATGGTGGTGTCGCTACTGGATCATCAGCAGGAGGAATATTTTTGCCGGACTTTGCTTTTTTCCCCCCAGCAAGTGTTTGAGGCCCAGGGCGCTTCCTTTTAACTTGCACCCCTCCCTTCTGCTGGACCAGCCCTGCTTTTACTTGGCCAGCCGAACGAGTTTTAATGTTAGGGGATGGGGGTCTACATGCATCACTGGCAGGAACTCCAACTGTTGAAGAGGTATCACTTATATTTAAGATGGTTTCTAGCTGGGGAGACAAAGTAATTGCCTCCACTCCAGACGGAGGAAGCGTACCCTGTAAGTCAGTTGATATATATAATGGTGATTTTGCTCCTGCCAGGGGGCCCAGGAAAGATCTTTTGTCAAAGGGTATGTCCAAGGATAGTCTTTTCTCCGTAAGTTCTATATCCTTGGCAAGTGCAGATGATACCCTGATAAGGAAATTGTCTAGAGTTCCCAATAAAGAGCCTCCCGTTGATTTCCTACTACCTTGGCCAGCATCCGGAGAGGTAGACATCTTCACTATGTCCTAAGAGTTAGAGCACGTATTATAGTAAATAATATGTAACAACCAAATACTTAATAGGAGAAACTGACCTTTCTGCCCAAATGTAGATGTTAGATGGGTGACCCGTCCCGTCCTTGGCCGGTCTTGAACGGGCTTAAACGGGCCCGCCCTTGGCCCGGGCTTCGCCCGGCTCGTCCCGAGAAGCGGGGCACAGCTCTGCTTATGTTCGCCTCCTGCCGCTGGCGCGGTGTCAGCAGAGCGCGCCGCCGCTGAGGCAACCGGGAATTGTAGTCCCGGGGCGGCGGCGCGGTTTAGCAGCGTTTGAATGACTCCTGGCAGTGGTGGCGTCTTCCCAGGTAAGTGGCAGCTTTGTTAACTGGTACTCAGTTGGCCAACTATTTGAAACGCAGGAAAGATAAGTTATCCATAAAATTAATAACCAATCAATCGGGTAATCACCTGTGTACATAGCTAGTTGCTTTGCTGATTACTACCAAGCCCTGTACACTTCTGAATTTACGTCTCCTGATGGCTCTATTGCGTCATTCTTTTATCACCCCACAATGCAAAAGCCCACATATCCTGAGTTGAATTCTCTCGAGCGATCATTACGTACAGAAGAATTATTCTCAGCTGTTAAACACCTTCCTAGAGCACCAATTACAGATGGTTTAAAATCAAATTTTATCAGCACTTCTCAATATTGTTTCCCAAATTATTTAAATTATTAAACCATTTTCTCTCAAAGGAATACTCCTTGGGTTCTTTTACAGAATCTAATATTTAGATTCAGAAAATGCTTTTCATAGAGTTGATTGGCAATTCATTATGCATGCGGTTCGATGGCATGGGTTTGGCCATCGATTTCTACACCTGATCTCCTTGCTATATTCCTCTCCCTGTTCTTCTATTATGGCTAACAGAGTATAGTACCAATACTTCCCTCGAAGTAGAGGCAAGAGACAGGATTGCCCCTTATCACCCTTGTTATTTATCACTTCTCTTGAACACTTTTTACAATGACTAAAACATTCCGCTGATATTTCTGGTTTTCATTACAACAACATACACTTTAGATTTACTGCATATGCGGATGATATCCTTCTTTACATCTCAAAGCCAGAATCTTCTCTTTCACATTTCTTTATTAAGCTAAAAGCATATTCAGCGGTATCTAACTGAAACATAATGTAGAAAAGTTTGAGGTGATGCCTTAGAATAAATTCTGTTACAAAACCACCTTCAGTGGAATGAGCTTATCCTGGAACCCTGGCAAAATAAAATGTTTTCAGGTCTGGTATTGTAATAATCTCAGCAATACCTTCGAAACAAAGATAGGTATTCTCTCAAAAAATACTAATCTGAAACAGGGCTGGTTGTCACTATTTCTGTCTTGGTGGGGTTGCCTGGATACAATGAAAATGATGTTACTTTCAATCATTAATTTCCTTAAATCTCACTTCACAGACTCAGTGTTTCTAAATATTTACTGGGGGTTCATTTCTCTGATTTTTCTCTTCCTCACCAAGCGTTTGGTAATAAGCAGTGTGAAGATTGTTTACATGATCACTTTGATCCTGCATCCAAATTGTGATTCCTTTTGACAATCTTTCCTTATCCTTTAAGCTACCATCTAAAGGTCTTAAACAATATCAGCTTTTGGGACCTATGCTCTCGACCATACTCCGTTCCTTCTCATCCACTCCTACACTGGATCACGGCCTACAGGGTTTCCTTATCTCTATCAACACCCATTCCAAAGCAGCTCTTATCTACAGAACATCAAAAAACACTTCAACAGTTAGACCCAAACCCAACATTAAACTCACGTGGGAATTAGACTTACAATCCACCAACCTGTGGGAGAAAATAGTGGAGAAAATTCACAACACTGCACGCTGTGCTAATCTCACTCAAACACTATACTATTGTTACAATAAGCTTTATTATACCCATCACATCTCTTCAAATTGATATTGCTCAAGACAGATAAGTGTTGGCATTGTAACACATATTCTGTATTGTACCTCCACATGATTTTCCTTTGTCCAAAGCTCTCTCACTTCTCGGTTCAAGTGTGGGCATGAATAAGTGTTCTTATGGGGTGCAGCTCTCCACTTTCAATGTCTGATTTATTTCTAGGTGGTTTATTGGACTTCATGGCAAATTAGTAGAACTTATGATCGCGACTGGTCTACAAGTAATCACCTGTACCAGGAAACCTTTTTTTTAAGTCTTTTTATGTTTTTAATTAACGAAAAGGGGAATCATCACAGTATATACAAAGAAAAATATTTTGACAGTGGGAGGGGCGGGTAGCTTCAGACTCACATAGTTTACATGAAAAAATCTGATACACCCGGTAAAAAAAATCATAAAAAGCAGGAAAATCATATTATATTATTCATCCTTAATTACAGTATGCCAAACAGTTTGAAATTTCTACATAAAGCGTATACCTTTGGTTGTAGCCAAAGCGTTTTCACTCTCACAAATCCCGACCAACGTGATCCATCATTCTACCGCGCTGCTCGGTTTGGGGGAGTTCCAGACCCTAGCGATGGTAAGCCTAGCAGAAACTAATAAAATAGCGAAAAATGCAATGCGTGCAGGGCTAGGGTCGACCTTGAATCCCATCATGATCTCCTGTACAGTAAATCTTAATTCTAAACCAAGTCTGTCTCTACAGACATGGCTAACGCCCTCCCAAAATGCCCAGATCAGTGGACATGTAGCAAACATATGCACTATGTCGACCGCAAAAGCTCCACACTTGGGACATTCATGGATCATTAGGGTGGCAGGTGGACTTTGTCCGCCCGCCATCCTCCCTTGGAATGGGACCGCCCGCCATTGGTGCGGGGACCCGTCGCTGACATTAGGATGCGCCCGCCACACTGGCGGGCGCTGCCTGCATTCCTGACATTGCGGCAGGCGGTGCTTTCAGCACCACCCGCCACAATGCCAGGAAGGCATGTTGTGCACTTCCATGCACAACATGGCAGGCACCGTGCGGTCCCTGCCATGTTGTGCATGGAACTGCATAGGTACCCCTATGTGCACCCCCCACCCC
Source organism: Lissotriton helveticus (assembly GCF_964261635.1). NCBI lineage: Eukaryota > Metazoa > Chordata > Amphibia > Caudata > Salamandridae > Lissotriton > Lissotriton helveticus. Next base: position 751,379,256 of record NC_136061.1, read on the forward strand.
ACAGAATCCCTTGGGGCCCGCTACGGCCCCCAATGGTGAAAACTGCCTGCCTTTCCATTGCTGCCAGGGAAAGGCACAACCCCGCATTAAAGCTAAAATGGATGGCGATGTCTCCCAGACACCGCCACCATGTTAGCAGCTTTCCCGCCCGGTCGACACGAGTTGGAAGCAAGGATCTATTCTGTGCTGCGTTAGATATTGGAAAGAAATGCGAATTGAGTGTTTCTTGCATTATTTTCAGAATCTCATAGGCAGATATAGATACGAGCCTTTGTGATCTCACGAAAAAGTCTCTAAATTGCAGATACTTATAATAATTGTTGAAGGAGGGAGAACGTATTATGGAGACTTTGAAATCTATTACAGTTGTTGATATCGTATAGATGTTCGAGTCTTTCCATACATTGCCCACCTTTATGCCACCCTGTCATTGAAAATCTCGGGCAAGAATGGGTTATCCCATAAAGGGAACCTATCATGAAAAGTAGGAAGCGATTTTTCAGAAAGAATTTCCCGCCAAACAGTGACAGAGTCTCTGATTGTCTTAAAGCAAACTTGTTTGTAATAGTTCCGATCTAAGGTGCGATAGAGAAATCTACTACTGTCTTGTCCCAGTAAAAGCTGGTGGTTGAAATCTTGATCTTTGTTTGAGAGAAGGCTATGTAAACGCCCTGAGAAAGAGGCCCTGAAATATAGCTTGAAATCAGGTAATTGAAGACCCCTTGTATGTATGGGTATTTTATAAGCTTAATCGCTCGCCCAGCTATCTTATAGCCCCAAATAAAGCAGCGTAAGATACCATCTAGTTTTTTTAAAGAAAAAGGTAATATCGACATCTTTATAATGTTACATCTGCTGATAATACTGATAGAAAAAATATGCCATTGATGTACAGACACAATATCGACTTTTTAATTTCGAAGTACAGAAATATCGAGTTTTGAATATCGACGGGACAGAATATCGACATAAAGAATATCGGTGAACAGAATATCGACCTGAAGGTAAGAAATATTGTTTTTGTGAATATCGAAGTCAGTAATATAATTTGCAAAAATATTGTTGTTAATAATATCGATGTTTATATTAGTGTTATGTATTTTAGTATGCATTTTATGTTATGTGTTTTATATTCTTTGTTATGTTTTGTATTTTTTTATTAAATATATATATTACATTTTTAGAAGTTAATAATTTTTTTTAAAGTAAATTTTAAGTTTTAGTACCGTAGTGGGTTGTGGGTTTATAGGGGAATAGGGTGGGAAGTAATTTAATTATAGTAAATTAAATAGTAATTTTGGGAAATTATTAATTATTTCTAATTAAATTTGGCTTTTTAGTTCCGTAGCGGTTTATGGGTTTATAGAGGAATAGGGTGGGAAGTAATTTAATTATAATAAAGTAATTATTCATTTTTATTTTTTAGTATAAATTATGAATTGGTAATTAATTTTTATTAATTGATAATTATATTAATTGTGTTAATTTTGTTTAGGAGCGGGTTGTGGGTTTATAGGGGAATAGGGTGGGAAGTAATTTATGATAAAATAAGTCATTAACATTTGTTATTTATTCGTATTGATAATTAATGTATGGTTATATTAATTATTAATTGATAATTGATTTTTATTAATTGATTAATTGATCATTATATTAATTGTGTCAATTTTTTGGGGAGTGGGTTGTGAGTTTATAGGGGAATAGGGGGGGAAGTAAATTAATTATAATAAAGTAATTATTACTTTTCATTTATTGGTATTGCTAATTAATTTATTGTTAATCGATTATTAATTGAGAATTAATTTTTTGTAATTGATCATTATAAAAATGGTGTTAATTTTTTGGGGAGCGGGTAGTGGGTTTATAGGAGAAGAGGGTGGGAAGTAAATAAATTATACTAAAGTAATTATTAATTTTTATTTATTGGTTTTGATAAATAATGTATTGTTAATTCATTAATAATTGGTATTTAATTTGTATTACTTGATTAATTGTGTATTATATTAATTGTGTTAATTTATTTGAGGAGTGGGTTGAGGGTTTATAGGAGAATAGGGTGGGACGTAATTAAATTTTATTAAAGTAAATATTTTAGCTCCTTGGTATTGATAATTAGTTTATTTTTATATAATTATTGATTGGTTATTTAATTAAACAATATTTAATTAATAAGCATGTTAATTTCAACCCTCTGCTAGCTAACACTTTCCCTACAGTTGCACTCTCTGGGAGTGGGAATAGTAATTTTACCCCTATGCTATCCAACATTTTCACTGCTGTTGCACTCTCTGGAGTGGGAATAGTTATTTTTACCCCTACGCTAGCCAACATTTTCCCTACTGTTACATTCTCCAGAGTGTGAATAGTAATTTTTTCCCTCTGCTATTCAATATTTTCTCTACTGTTTTTGTTAATGTAAATGTAAATGTAAATGTAAATGTAGTATACCTGTAAAGCGCACAGCTGCCCCAGCAACGGGGCGTCCCGGCGCTGTATAACTCTGGGGAACCCGTCCTGGCTTTCCCTGTGGGATGGTCCCTTGCTGGGAGTCCCCAAGGTGGAGCCAGGCATCCCCGGAATTGGTGGGGCCGTTGTGGAGATTAGGCAAGCTAATGCCCAGAGTTGCCGAGTGGAACCCCTGATTAGAGTAAGCACCGAAGCGAGAATTATCAAGTCCGCTGACCAAGGTCCACGACTAAGCATGGGCGGATTTTGCGGATCCACGATTCGCGGATTCAGCGGATTCACGGATCGTGGATCCGCAAAATCCACGGATTCAGCGGATTTGCGGATTTGGGGGCGGGGCTTCCTCGAGCGTGTGGGCGGGGCCAAACGGACGGGGCTTCCACGCGAGCGCACATGCCTCTTGTGTGTCTAAAAGGTCAGAGACCGATCAGAGCAGCAGATTAAGAGACAGAAGCCCCTGGTCACAGGAACAGCACGGGGTTGCGCTCGTAAAAGTCAAAGATGCCCAGCCTCCCAACGCTCACGTTTTTTTTTGGGCTGCTGAATGAGTCACTGCATTTGCGCTTCAACTAGTTCCAGCGACCAAGTGTGTGTCACTATGCAATCGCGCCGAAGTGCGCAGGGGTCCCTTGAGTGAAATGTCCATCATAGTGGGTAAATGGCGGGAAGACGGTGCACACCTCGAGTGTGTGGGCGGGGCCAAACGGACGGGGCGTCCATGCGAGCATGCCTCTTGTGTGTATAAAAGGTCAGAGACCGATCAGAGCAGCAGATTAATTTTTGGGCTGATGAATGAGTCACTGAATTTAAGCTTCAACTAGGGCACATGCTTTATTGATATTTGCAAGTGTTTCCTGTTGAGGTTTATTTTTTTGTGCCAGGACCGTCGTGCCCGAATGAACCCTGCCCTTCATATTTATTCAAGAAGACACCACTGTTGAAGTAATTGACGATGGCGCCGGCAAGCTGCCAGCGCCATCCTGCAAAAGTTACTTAATTAGCTTCAACAGGAAGCTCCAACTGCTAAAATAAAGCAGGCGCTCGAGCCCCTGCTGTATCTTATCTGTTAGAGCTTCCTGTTGAAGCTAATTAAGTAACTATTGCAGGATGGGCGCTGGCAGCTTGCCGGCGCCATCGTTAATTAGGCGCGCTTGAACTTTTGACCGCAAAATCCGCTCCGATCGCGGATTGCGGATTTTCGGCAAATCCGCGAGAGTTCGCGGATCGCGGATTTGCCGAAAATCCGCAAAATCCGCGATCGGAGCGGATTTTGCGCTCATGCTTATCCACGACCCTGCCGCGTCGGGAATTGAACCCTGGTCCAGGGCTGACTTCTGCTCTCAGGCCTGCTGCCTCTAACCAGTGAGCCACACTACTCCACAATGTAGTGTATAATTTCCTTGCTATTGCACTCTCTGGAGTGGGAATAGTAATTTTACCCCTAATCTATCCAGCGCTTTCCCTACTGTTGCATTCTCTGGAGTGGGAATAGTAATTTTTACCCCTACGCTATCCAGCGCTTTCCCTACTGTTGCACTCCCTGGAGTTGGAATAGTAATTTTAACCCCCACGCTATCCAACACTTTCCCTACTCTTGCACTCCCTGGAGTTGGAATAGTATATTTAACCCCTTCGCTTGCCAACAGTTTCCCTACTGTTGCAGTCACTGGATTGGGAATTGTAATTTTAAGCCCTATGCTATACAACACTGTTCCTACTGTTGCACTCTCTGGAGTGGGAATAGTAATTTTAACCCCTACGCTATCCAACAATTTTCCTACTGTTGCACTCTCTGGAGTTGGAATAGTAATTTTAACCCCTTGCTATCAAACACTTTTCCTACTGTTGCACTCTCTGGAGTGAGAATAGTAATTTTTAACCCTACGCTATCCAACACTTTCCCTGCTGTTGCACTCACTGGAGTAGGAATAGTCATTTTTACCCCTACTCTATCCAGCACTTTCCCTACTGTTGCACTCTCTGGAGTGGGAATAGTAGCTTTAACCCCTACGCTATCCAACACTTTCCATACCGTTGAACTCACTGGAGTGGAAATAGTAATTTTTACCTCTTCGCTATCCTACACTTTCCCTACTGTTGCACTAACTGGCATGGGAATAGTAATTTTTACCCCTAAGCTAGCCAACATTTTCACTACTGTTGCACTCTCTGGAGTGGGAATAGTAATTTTTACCCCTACGCTAGCCAACATTTTCCCTACTGTTACACTCTCCAGAGTGTGAATAGTAATTTTTTCCCTCTGCTATTCAATATTTTCTCTACTGTTTTTGTTAATGTAGTGTATAATTTATTTTAAAAATATTAAAACTATTTGATTTTTTAATGTGTTATATATATTTTGTATATTTGTATTTATATTATTGTTGTATGTGTATATATGCATTTATAATTTATAAAATGTGTTTTCACAATTTATAAGTTATTAAAATAATTATTTATGAATATTATTAAGTAAGTATATCTATGTATATTTTAAATGTATATGTTTAATTTATTATTACATTATTGGGTCGATTCCGATTCGGGAAACAAATCCATAAGACGATTCGTATTCGTAGCCTACGATTCCGTCCGAATCGCGTAGTACGATCCGTCCGAATCATTGCGAACCGTATGAAAAAGAAGGGTAAATCCGTACGACATCGACCCGCACAGAGAACCGTACCATTTGTAAAAATACCGTACGACCCGCCAAGTGCTATCCGGACCGGGGAATGAGTATGCGATTCGTACGGTAAACATCGCGTATGAGCAATTCGCACGGAGGGCAACACTATCACACACAGCGTACCCCTAAAATAAAGGGGTGTACGCACGGGTTGTACGCATCGTACACCTATGACCTTGGGGTGTATGAACCGTACCCCTACGGTGCGTACCCCTACGATCATGGGGTGTACCCATCGGGACATACGTACCATACCCCAGAAATCCAGGGGTGTACGCACCGTACCCCGATGCCCCGTACACCTGCAATCATGGGGTGTATGCACCGTACCCGGAGGGGTTCGTTTCGTGCGCATTTCGAGGCAAAATCTGCTTTCACGGAAGTTTAAGCTCCCATAGAAAAAGAGTCGTACGGAGTGTTGTCGATACGATTCGTACTTGCTGGGTCGGAAAATGCAGCTTCGATCCGTTCGGACATCGCGTGCTGCGCGTTCCGAATGCGATTCGTATGGATTAGTGAGTTGTACGGTCTTTGGTACGATTCGTACGGAGAACTGCTTTGGGTTCACATCGTACTACATCGTACGTGCGATTCTGCATATGATTCGTATGGGAAAAAAACTCCGTACAGCTATTCGTAGGGCATTTTACCGAATCGGAATCCGCCCCTATATGTATTAGTTATAATTTCTAAACATTTTGAAATGTTTTTAACTATGTTTGTTTTAATTATATGTATTATTTACTTTATTGTACATTATTTTTCTAACATTAAAAAAACAATATTTTTAATCAACGATACTTTTGACATCAATATTTATTTTTCGCTATTTTTGTACTTACCATAATTTAGATAGGACTTTGATATTCTGGACATCGATATTCTTGTGTCGATGTTTCTGTACTTCTATATTCTGACTGTCGAGATTTTGTCAGTGAACCGAAGTAATACACACACCTAGATAATTTGCAACCTGGCACACTCCTGCTATAGGTCTAGCAGGTGTGAAGTTTATGATCACCTGTGTCTTACTAGGGTTTAATTTATACCCTGAGAATGACCTGAAAATATATGCCTCGTTCAAAATCTTCTACTTGGAAATCTACCAAAAATATCACTCTCCAACAGTGGTGGAATTTATTATGTCATAACTATCATCTGAATCAGCACAGTTTACATTCTACCTCTCCATTTCCCAAGCGCTGAGCTTTGTGGGAACTACTTGCCAGATATTTATCCCTTCATCCATGTGCTAAAGCTTAATTTATTGCTAAGATTACTGCATATTGTTTGTAAATATTACCTTCCTACTCACCATGTTCTTTTCTTTATTTTTTTATTATTGATGTGAATCCACAGTGCTGAGTTAATTTTTACTATTGCATTTTTTCTTTTCTTTCTCTTCTCCTTTCTTTCCTTTTCTTCTTTCACCTTTACTATCCTATCTTCTCCTTTTCCAATTTTTCTCAGGATCTTCTCCCATTGACAAGTGTTTTAGCACAAGCACTGCTTGAATTTGTTTTCTTTATCTAAGCAGTTTGAACATGTTGTGTTATCTAACTTCTACGTTCACAACATATTACTTGTAGATTGGCTTGTCAAAGTTAAGTATAATTTGTTTGCTTTTCTTTCATTCCCTTTAGAAAAATATTAAACCAAGAAAAACAGACAAAAGCTAAGCTCCCAAAAGGATTGGTTCCCAAGAAACAGCTAAATGTAAATCCTCCAAGGAGTTAATGAGTAGGGCAATGCGCTAATAGTGAAGTCGGAGGGGGTATTTATTACGGTGGCCTATGAAGAACAAAAATAATGCATAAGAAATAAATAAGCTGTTGTTATTGTAGTGGATGTTGTAATTATTATGATAGTTATTATTATGTTATTGTTGTTTAGTTATTGTTATTGTTCTTATTATTAGATTGCATGGATTAACCTTCACTCTATGGGCTATTATTTTAAGATTGAGAAACACTGTGCTAGAAAATGATCTTAATTCATATTTACAAGCGGGCATATTTTGACCAGCAGATTAGGCATGGGGGTTTAATTTTTATTTACAAGTAAAATGCCCTTTCATCTCTATTTCATGTAAGAGTATTGCACCTTAACAACCATTTATAGGTTGTACATACATCTGAAAAAATGTGTTCAACCTTCTGTCTGACAGCAAACTCAGAATAAGGTTTGCACTTTCTGCTACATTAAATTTATTGCCTTGCAATACCTTCAGGAACATATAACCTGGAAGATAAATCACCCTTTCTTCGTGTGGCCTTTCCTTCCACATACACCAGCATTCCTATTACTAGCAACACAGCAGGCTAAAAATCCCAACTAAAATGAGCAAAGTCCTTGGGGTTCTAAAGAAGCTGGGAGCATGCCATAGATGAGTTAGTTTCATTCGCAACTGCGGAAGGAGCTAAGGGAATAATGAAAGTTGAAAACATTCGTTTATAAATAAAAAAGGAAAGCTATTGCCAGACTGTAAGGTGAATAGAAAGCTTAGCGCTGCCGGGGTCTTGATTCGCTGACCCTAACGCCAGTGTTAATTTAAGTCGATCTATTATTTCTGTTATCTTTTTAGCAGAATGTGGGCGTTGATATAAAAAAAATACTTCTCCATGGAAACAGGCACAGTTCGAATGTCAGGGCTGAGTGGTTGTATTCAACTTCCAATTACACTGGACCTGCCCAAGCAGTGCTCGACCTCCCAGGCAATGAATGGATGCTACTGTGCCAGCAGTAATGGCATCTAAGTGGTTTTAAAACTCCAAGATTCTGCAGCACTCACAGACCATATCAATAGAAAAATTAGAAAATTCATATATCATAAAAGGCCAAAACATCAGCACAAAGTAACTTCAATATAAAAAATGACGTATGAGGCAAACAAAAAATCCCGAGCTGTTGTTGTGTCAAGATAAGTGCAGGTGTTCAGTGAAAGTGATAAAGTGCCCTTAAAACTGACTGATGCATAATCCAGATGAAAGGAGGCATTGGCTAGGCCAAACATGTTCCACTGTTGATTACACTACATCCTTCTGGAAGGCTGTGACCCTGAACGTATGTGCCTTATCCGCATGGGAACACGTTTTTTACCTGCATTGCTTTGGACAGCTCTGTTCACACGGATGTACGACATTACAACGCATGCTTTTACATCGCATACTTTTATAACGCCGGTTTTACAACGCATACCATTACAACGCATAGCGCTTTGGGGTGCTGGATAGTGAATAGTTTAATTTACTATTCCAACTCCAGTCCCCGTGGACACTAGGGAAGGTGTTGGACAGTAAATTAAACTTATTCCCTATCCTAGAGCGCCCCCCAGCGCAATGCGTTGTAATGGTTTGCGTTGTAAAAGCTGCGATGTAAAAGCATTGCGTGGTAAAAGTTGCGTTGTAAGTGATGTTTCCCGTTCACACGTGTACTCTTCCTCCTGTTATCTTTTAGCAATCAGTTTTCCTGTTGAAACAAACTAAGGAACATCTCCTCCCCTGCTCATCTTTTATTTCCACAAGGAGGAAGATGGTCTGGCATCATCCTGCATTACTAACTTAAGGCTTTCGGACCGGTTACAACTAAAATGTGCAAAATATGCATTTTGGTGAAAAGTTACTCTTAAGCGCATCCATTTCCCACACATTTCAATGGTCCGCGAGGGACACGCAGCCTTAACAAAACTCCTAACTGACCCTCTGCGTGCTTTTCTGACTGTAAACAAAGCAGGCTGGCCTCGGGCTAGGAATGGACTATTTGTATATTTATAAATCTTATATCTCCGTATTGTCTCAAAAGATATTTAAGCAAGCATTTGCAATGCCACAGGCGTGGCATTTGTGAGAGTTTGAGCTACTGGCATTGTAAATGACAATACCTTCTATTTATGTGTGTTGTAAATCTGCAAGCGGTGAGTAAACATGCACTGTGTACTTACAGATGTTGCTTAAGACAAGCAAGGCTGGCAGTAACCACAACTCTTTTACTGCCAGCCACATAGGCAGTAGGTGTAAAAGGAGTAAGGCAATCTTTGCTACCTGTACAAGACGATAGAGGACTGTTGCTAGACGGGGTGGCTTAACATGTGTGCCCAATTAATGTCGGGTTAATATTCCTATGAAGCACATACTAGAAGGCGGATGACATCTGAAGGACTATCTGATTAATATTGTATTGAACGGGTGCACAGGATACCCACAGGGCGGCCAAAACCGGGAGTCTCTCCGCGCCCTCTCATAGTCAAGTTATTGAACTTTCGAGACAGAGACACACTTTTGTAAAAAGCCCGTGAACTGCCCCAGATCAACTTCGAGAACACCAGGATATCGCTATTTCCCGACTGTGCGGTCATGGTGCAAAGGCAACGATCATCATTCATGGCGGTAAAGAAGAAGTTGAGAGACCTGACCTTAAAGTATGCACTTCTCTTCCTGGCTCGGTTAAAAATCTTCCACTACCAAAAAACACTTTTTTGAGAGCCTGTGTGATGTGGCGGAATGGGTGGAGGTGATGGAACCGAATACAACTGCGACGTCTATCTCTCAAAGCACGGCCAAAAGTCTCAACAGTACGGGAGGGCCTGATCCCCGAAACAGCAGACGATCACGCAAGAACACCGTAAAGAAGTACATCGCGTCGCAACAAATGCAGTGGAATAAGTTGCAGGTGATTCTCGCAGTAGCCACCTTCACAAACACGGTGCGGACGACTAGCAAGACCTCTTTGGAAGAAGATACGCGTGACACGGACTCGGAAGGAAGTGTGGCCCTGTTTCCCACTGTGACCCCGCAGACGGTGGATGAGTTATTTGGCTGATTAAGATGGCACCTTGCATTGTGACTGTTCTGTGTTATGATTTAGTGTGGCACTCTTTAAGTGTACATATGATAGTGCTGCGTAGTAGTGCGCGATTATGGCCCAAGGAACCGTAAGAGCTTACAAGTCACTGACAATAGGTTGTTATACCGCATGCGAAGCGATGGCAGTACCCCCAACATGGCGAATGCGCTTAACATGTTTACTTTGGTTTTCTATGTTAGGTTTGGTTGTTTGGACCAGTATAGTTCTCAGCCCGGACCGAGTATTGGGGTGTTTGTGGGGAGACAGTCCTATTGTAGATACTGGTATGGTTAGGCTCGACTGCACGAAAGAGATATCTGTTGTTTGAAGGGTACTTGGTGCACTGCAATGCCTACACTTAACAAATACACTATAATGACATGGAATATTCAGGGAATGGGTTCTGTACAGAAGTGACACAGGATGCACCAGCAGCTACAGCGCCATAAAGCACAGATAGTGTTCTTACAGGAGTCTCACATGGTGGATAGTGAAGTAGCAAAGCTCCGTAAGAAATGGAGAGGGCAGGTTTTTTCCACTACATACTCTGGCTTTGCACGAGGGGTCACAATATGGGTTAGGCATGGAGTGCCGTTTATAGCATTAGAGCAACGGGTGGATAAGCAGGGGCGATACATTCTTGTGCGAGGGACCCGGGATGGGCAGCATATAGTTTTGGCCAATAACTATGCACCCAAGTCCGACCAGGATAAATACTGGAGTGTATTGAATCTTGTGCTGAAGGGATGGGAACTGCATCCGTGGATTATAGGGGGAGATTGCAATACAGTAATGGATGTCACGTTGGACAGGTCCCACCCACCTTTACGTGGAGCAGGTGTAATTAAACAAGCGGAGGCATTAAATAGGTGGCTGCAGGCTGGGAATTATGCGATGCATGGAAGACGCGATACCCTACCCATAGAGAATATTCTTTCTACTCCCCAGTCCATGTGCTTCACACGAGAATAGATAGATTATATTGTTCCAACAGGATAGTAATGCAGGTGGCCCAGGCTACATATTTGGCAAAGACCTTTTCCGATCACAACCCACTGGAGATGGTATTTGAATGGGGTAGAATCCCCACCCCTGTCTCAACCTGGCGCCTGTGGCCGCAATTACTGGAGGATTCAGTGTTCCGAACTACTATTTCGGACACAATTGAGCATTATTTCACTGAGGAAAGTAACCCAGCATCAACTAGGTTGATTGAGTGGGACGCCTTTAAGTCGGTTATCAGGGGAAAGGCCATCAGTGCGACAGTGGGTGCAAGGCAAGAAGTTCATAAGGCACTAGTGGAAGTCGCACAAAGTATGGGCAGGTTGGAACAGGAAGCAATTACCGATGCTTACAAGCGTGCATTATTCCAGGAGGCTAGAATCAGACATGCGGAACTGCTTGAAACCCTCCGGGTCATAGTCAGAAATACACACAGCTGTGACATATTGAAGCAGATAAATCCGGGACATTGCTTGCCAGGCTAATTCGAGATGCACCCCCCTGCGGTTATAATAAACAGAGTAACTACCATAGGGGAGAACACAGCCATTGCCCAGGAGGATATTAATACCACCTTCAAGGAATACTATGCCATATTGTATAGCAAACCCCATTGCAGTAAAGAAACTCACTCTCATATAGATGCTTTCCTCGCCACCCTCCCATATCCACAGATTACAACAGAAGCCCAGAAGGAATTATTAGTACCCATCACACAGTCTGAAATTAAGATCGGCATAATAAAACCCCTGAGTTGGATGGCTTACCACACGAATTTTATGCTACATACGCAGATTACCTAGTACCCCTGCTGGAGATATTATTTAACACAGCACTAGCTAAGGGTTCCTTACCTCTCACTACAGCTCAAGCGTTAGTGGTATCGCTCCCGAAAGTATGACGTGACCCCACAGATATGGCAAACTATCGCCCATTCTCATTACTGCCCACAGAGTACAAAATACTCAGTAAGGTATTAGTGAACCGATTATTGCCCTCCCTGAATAAATTGATTCATATAGACCAGACTGGTTTTTTGCCTGCCGCTTGCTGTCATTGAATACCAGGAAGCTCCACCATCTCCTAGCATAGGCCCCGAGGCACTATGAACATGCAGAGTGTATCTCATTGGACCTACGGCTGGCGTTTGACTCTAAAAATTGGGACTATATGTTCCGGGCGTTGGAGAAATTTGGGATACCGGTAGGATATATGGACTGGTCACGTCTTTTATATAATGCCCTTTCAGCACGGGCACATACTGGAGGTAATATCTCAGCAGAATACCCGATATACAGAGGGGCGAGGCAGCAATGTCCCATATCGCCTCTCATATTTATACTGGCCCACAAACCACTGGCGCTCAAGATATGTAGGGACCTATTGGATATGGACATAAAGATAGGGAACACAACACACCTCTTTTCAGCTTATGCGGATGATATAATTTTATATCTCCGTGATCTCCGATTGCCCCTAGGCCCGCTTTATGAGGTATTTTGTCAATTTGAATCGATCTCAGGTCTTTCCATCAAGGGAGCAGCAAAGTCACATGTATTTTTCTTCACGGAACATGCAGGTCCCACTGGCATTGAATTTGGCGCTACACGGCTCCAAGTTGCACAACATACATTCAAATACCTTTGGGTTCAAGTATACCAAACGCATGTAGATATGTTAGAAGGTAACTTACACAGAGCGCTTAGAGCATTGAGATCTGGTATTGCCTTCTGCAGCAGCGGCCCATGGAGGGAGTTCCGGTGGGGCAGGCAAGCGGGGCGGGGAGGGGCAGGGTGGGGGGTGGTAAGCACCGGAATATGGATGATTGCAGGTAAGTAAACAATTAAATTAATAAAACACATTTCGTAGCACCCTGCATCGCAATTTGTGATGCAGGGCACGCCACGAAATTCGTTTATTGAATTAAATTGTTTACTTACCTGCAATCATCCAGTCTGGTGTTTACCAGCCCCACCCTGCCCCTCCCCCGCCCCCGCCTGCCTGCCCCACGGAACTCCCTCCACGGGCCGCGGCTGGCCTTCTGGACCACACTACCACTATCAGTGATGGGTAGAGCGGCTTTAGCAAAAATAGTGGTTCTTCAGCGATTGATTTATTATTTTACTAATCTACCTATTATAATACCACATGCCACATTCAAACTGATGAACACATTGCTGACTGATCTCATATGGGGATCTGGGAGATGACGCATTAGCCTTAACAAACTTCAACTTGGCATACGCAAGGGAGGCCTGAGTGTCCCTGATCTCAGAGCGTATTATTACGCATGTCAACTGCAGTGGCTGTCATTCTGGACTGGTAGGCGTAACTTAAAAGAGATAGGATTCACAGACAGAGATATTGACAGAGGAACCTTGCATGCCTTGTTGTTACCTAATAGCAAGAGCCTGCAATGTCTCCCTCCACTGCTGCGCACTGCACTACAGTGCTGGAAGGCAGCACTACACTACACATGTGCGCCCCGGCTTACGCCGGCAACATTCCATTATTGGGTATCCCACTGATGGATGGTAACCTAACTAAGCGTAGACTAGCGACATGGCTAGAAGTAGGGATCAGTACGGTGGCTGTCTTCTTTGGGGACGGGATGCTGTTAGATCATGATACTTTTTTCCATGATATGGGAGCACCGGTGCATTTATATTAATTGCATGCCGCATTGATACAATATGTGAAAACCTATTGGGCCCCACAATGACAGGAACCCTCTACACATGAATTGGTTAGGATGCTTTACTACATGGGAAGAGGCAGACACCTCATTAAGTGGATATAAACTGCGATACGCTCCCACACAGAGGTTGATCTAACACCGTTGCGCGCAAATAATAGGGAATGGGCGGCTATTGTAGAGCATCCCAAAAAAGTGTCAACGAATGCAAAATTTAAATGTATCCAAACCATGATTCTTCACAGGGCTTACCTCACCCCCCCCATAAATTAGACAAAATGTTCCCGCAGACCCAGCATTACTGCCCCAGGTGTTTGTGTGAGGGGGTAGGTCTTATACACATGTTATGGTCATGCCCACAATTGTGAGAGTTTTGGGACACAAATTTTCCAAATGGCCACACATCGCGAGATATTAAATAGGGAAGAGGGATCTATTCTGGGTCTGCACGAACACGTGTCTAAACATAAAGTGCAATACCGTTTTGTCGATCTGGCACTTCTTTTAGCGAGACGTGCAGTCACAATGAGATGGAAGTCAAAGAAGGCTCCTAGAGAACACACCTGGCATAGTGAGATGCTCCACTGGGGCAATGCAGAGAGTGCCGCAACTTGCCAGAAGGAGCTTAGAGGCAAACGCAAAGTCCCAATAGCGCTAGAATGGGATGTTATGTTGCAGTTGCTTAAAGCTGTGGATGTCGACCATTACCATACCCCTAGTTCCACACAATAGAAGGTGCAATACGGGGTTCCCTCCCCGGAAGTCATGAAACAAGATGAATATTTAGAATATGCAGTTTTAACAGGACCCCACGATGTCTGTAAGAACTATGAGCATGCATAGGACTGGAGTGAGGGGTGTAAATACGAATGAGGTTGGTTTATTGTTATATTACTGATGCTTCAGTTAAGCAGTTTACACAAGGTACTAGATATGATAAAAGGCATAAATGTTGGAAACTCCAGTGGAGAGCTTGTTAATTTGATTGACATGTGCCTACATGATCAGGCGCCCATCTACTCAAGTCTTTTGCATAGATGTTTATATTGGTAATCTATAATTCATTATGCATTTTTTTCCGCTGAATGCAACCTGTATTACGATGATGTAATTACCTTGTACCAATGGAACGCTGTGGTTTGGAAAACAATAAAAATATGTTTAAAAAAAAATATATGAAATTGTAGTTGTTTACGATGGGTTCATCAGCTAAACAAAATACTACTTGATTTTGCTAATGCCCATTACAGAAATAATTTTTAGATTGTCCATTCATATCCTATGCTTGGCTGCCGAGGAGGGGAAGTGGCAACAGGACTTTGGCGGCCATCTTTAGAGGTTAGCATTCTAGTTGCTAACTCTGGGGGCATAAAAGCAGGCTCTGCTCGGATGCGCAGCGGGCGAGCTGTTGGTGCGCCGAAGGCGCGCCTAAAGCAAGCCCGTCTGCGTCCGTCCGCGCCTGGACGCTGCTGGCTGCCAGGAAACTCTGCCCTCTGTAACAGGCATAATGACAATGTTAAAGTACTCTAAAGAAAGGTTGCTGTACTTAAGAGACAACCCTTCAAGTAAGTGCTGCAAGAGAGAACCCTCAGGGGAATACTTGATGAGAGATGTGGACACTGTGGGAGGGCAGCCACACAATCTAGGCAAATAGCCGATCCTCTCTACCCCCAGACCCTAGACAAGCCAGGTTACAAATCCATCAAAGTCTCAAATCCTGGGTATAACCCCCAGCGGACAGCAGACCAGGAGCCCTTCCAGGCCCCTTATATTATTGCAAGATCTATCCCTAAGCATTTTGCGGAATTATGTGATTTTCTAGAGGATCTGAAGCCAGATATATGTCTAATATCAGAAACCTGGTTGCAGAGTCACACTACACCAGTACTAGCCCTTGCGTTCCCTGGGGAAAACTCCATCACACAACTAGACAGAACAAACAAGAGGGGGGGCTGGTTATAGCCTCACGGGCCCCCCATCACATCAAAGTACTTGAAACAGTGCTGACCGATGGTATGGAACTGATGGTGTGTCGGTTACACTCACGGGGAGGTTCGAATGGGATGGGGCGGTAGTGTATCATCCTCCAGGAGAAAACAATAAAGCTTTCTGCACTTCACTACTGGAGTCCCTCGCACCTTATGTTCCACAATCTGAACTCTTTTTTCTGGTTGGCGACTTTAATCATCACTTTGACAACCCTGCAAATACAGACACGAAGTGCTTAGTATCGGCTATGGAGTCATTAGGGCTCTCACAAATGACCCATGAACATACTCACATAGCAGGTCTGAACAATATTTTTTCTAACTTTGATCTATTAGCAGATCCCCGGGGGCACTGACCTGGACTGATCTCTGTGCACTTAAGTTCACCGCCAAGGTGATAGGCAGAGGCAGCAAGCCCCAATGTAGAGTGATTCCTCAGAGAGCGTGGAGGAAAGTCACCCTGGGGTCATTTAGTCAAGCTTTTAGACCCTTCTCCTTTGATAAAGAAGAGGCAAGTGGCAAGGCCTTAGATAAATGGGTGGCCTCTATTGAAGACACTCTAAACATTATTGCACCTTTTATAGCAATACGGATGCAGGATAGGGTCAGCTCAGTCCCATTAGTACTCCAAGACTCTTAAAAAGGAAAAGGCCCAGTGTAGAGTCAGAGAAAGAAAATGGAGGAAAGCCAAATGGCCAGAGGATAAACAGGTCTTCTCAGCGTACATAGAATCTACTTAAAAACTGTAATACAGCAAGAAGAGACAATCTAGGCGTGAGAATACGGGAGGCAAAGAACTCCTCCAAGGAGCTCTTCAAAATACTCAAGGAGTTCACAAACCCTATAGTAAACACACCATCCATCACCCCGACACAAACGCTATGTGATGATTTAGCAAACCATTTTAGGGACAAAATCAACAAGATATACCGTTCCCTGGCAGTAGGAAAAGTGTCTAGCGGGATACCTTCTCCTGGGAGAGACCCCTCACTACCCAGACTAGACTCCTAAACAATCATTACTACAGAGCAAGTGGAAACTTTGATGGCACAAACTAAATCTGGTGCACCCACATACCTGGTGATACCATTCATAACAGCTGAACTAGCCCCAATCTTAGCTCCCACACTAACTGAGGTCTTGCAATATTTCCTTGGCTACAGCCACCTTCCCAAGGAACTGGGAGCTTTCGAAAATCTTTATTCGGCATATAAAAAATACCTTAAAAGATATAATTCATATATAATAAAACATAACATTTGAAGTATGCAGCTTTTTGGAAAATTCTTACAGAATACCATGTCATCATAGCCATCATATTTTGTTACTATAAGAGATTTTCAAAAAAACAGGAGCCCTATCTAAATTTTAAACCAATAAACATGTGTCACCCAGTAAATTCAGTTTTATGAGCAAGGAAATAGTTTATAAACGACACAATAAAATTTCAAATACTATAAGATACTTATTGCAAAATAGCAAGGTATAAAAGGCCAGAAAGTAGTTTATTAAAGTCAACCGTCCCTTGAAACCCTTAATCTAAAAGCAGATCTTAAAACATTTGTAATACTAAAAAGGGTGAATAGATCTGGTGCCAGTTTTAAAAAAGTCAAAGCAACACATGCCTGCCAGAATCTGGATTTCTTTAAAAGACCCTTCAGGAAATATTTTCTGGGGTATACATAATACGGGAAAAACAGAACACAATGTAAGGCATCCTGCAGAGACCTATTGTCGCAGCCGCAGGATCTTTTCTGTTCTGTGGACGCTGTGAAGACTGCCGGCACCGCCAGTAAATGCTGAAAAAGATTTCACCTAAAAGGTGTAATAAAAAATCTGTTCTGGGCTCTGCATATGAGAGACAAGTAAGGTTCAATGCCCTTGGTAGACTTAATTACTAAATATTCTTTCACCGAAGACTTAATGAACTCTCTGTCCTCCCTCATAAAGTACCTAATAAATCGTTCCTTGACAACTATCTTTTCCCGGGTACTCATATTAGCTGGATTTGTAAATAAGTCTGCACACCCCACTTTAGCAAAGGACTTATTCACATACCCTCGCCAGGGAATTTTAAGCCCATGTTCGAGAGAAAGACAGTCTTGAATCACCAACCTGCTAAAGCCGCCTCCTCATTTGCCTAGATCTTTACCCAACATAGTAGTGGTCTAACCACCATCATGTCAGATATATAGCTGGTTCCCAACTCTTCATGGATAATATATGCAGGAGTGCTCTGGGGGACTTTTAGTAATCGTCTCCGATACCTATGTTCTTCAATTTGCAACTTGTTGGCTTCCACAAATCCCCAGACCTCACTTCCCTATAACACTTTGGAACAACACATTGAGCTATATAATTTTAAAAACACTTCTAGGGTCCACCGTCCTAATCTATGTGCAAATTCAAAATTGACCCCATTGATCTTACCAAAGCTAGGCACTTTACCTTTAGCAGGTGTGTAATATTTTTAGGTGTTCATGAAATAGGATGCCCAGGTAAGAAAAAAACTTTTTTTTGCCTAGGGTGTAGGAACCTATTATGTAGTTATACGATTTACTTGGCTACTTTGCAATTTCCATAATGTATGATTTTGTGAGATTTGGAGCCATATCCAGTTTCTCCATAAATGTCACAAAACCATCAATTAGGAGCTGCAAACCTCTGGGAGTGCGAGCAAGAAGCACCGCATCATCTGCATAAAGCAGAACCAAAACCACCCGATTACCTATCCTGAGGCTATCTGCCTGTATCAAGCTCAGGGCAGAGTCAAGAGCGTTAATATATAAAGTACAAATAAAGGGTGTTAGTATACAACCCTGTCTCACCCGCTGGAGCAATTGAAAGGGTCCTTTACCTTCCTGAGTGTACCTAACCACCGCCGAGGTATTAAAATGTAAGACCTTTAGAATATTGATTAAGGCTGGGTCCACCCCGAACTCACTCATCGTCAGCCACAGTTTCCCCCGGTTTACTCGATCAAAAGCCGCAGTAAGGTCCATAAATGCTAAATACATCGTCCCTGATTTTGCGACCATGTATTTAGCAGTAATAAGATAAAGGTTGAGGCATTGGTCTGTGGTGGATTTCTCTTTTTTTTGTTTTTACTCCTCATCTCACCGTATCAAGTCTTTGTGGAATCTTTACAGCCATACTCTCTACCTGTGGGCCGCTTGGCTGACCACACTTCACTTGGGTCACCAGACCTCTTCCCCTTTAGTACCGGGGACATGGTGTTATCATTGGAGCGACTGGATCATTCTTAGATTCCTTCCCCACCTCATTAGAGGGTGCCAGATGTTAGATGGCTTGTCCTCTGCCCTTTCATATTCCAGTTGTGCCATGAAAAAAAGAGGCTTTTAACCAGTCCTCACTTCTTGGGGGCAAGCGGTCTTTCCATCTCCTACATATTTCCCTCCTAGCCAGTAAAATCATATACAGTAAGAGCCCTTTTTGCTGCCATGTAGCAGTCTGATAGAATAGGCCATCATTTCCAAATATTATCAGAGAGGAATTTATTTCGACCCTGGTCTTAAAAAGTCCTGACAGTACTTGTCCCACATCTTTCCAGAATGATTCCAGATCTTTACACTCTGAAAACATGTGGATGTCATCTGCCAGCAATTCCTCACATCTCGGGCATTTTGGTGGTGGTACAGGGGCAAATTTCCCGATTTTATATGGCGTATATAAAGCCTATTAACCACAAAAAATGGTTATTTTTCCAACAGGCAGGCTTTATATATTTGTATAATATCTTCAGTGATGGTTTTAGCATGCCCTCGGCCTGAGATACCATAGAGGAGTTATTCCATACCGCCTCTGCCGGGGTTAACCCGTTGTCTTCGGCCTTTATTAGATGTTGATACCATACCGAAATTTCTTTTTTAATAGGTGCAGAGGATTGACTTAGCCTTTCTATTTCCTCATTACTTTTTATCTCCTCGCGTTCTGCCGCATGCCAAGACACTAATTGAAGATATTTAAATCTCGAAAGATTCGACCCTACCTTTGCCCTCAAGTACTCCCATGGGTGTACCCCTTCCTCGTCCATTAACTCTTCCATTTCAAAATCCCTGCCCTTTTTATGGGAGCTGCCAAGGCATCTTTCAGGCAATCCGGGGTACCGGGTGAATCCCAAACTGGGGCAGAGTCAGAATAATACCCAATCCTACTGCTTACCCTTACCTGTACCATGTCTCTAGGGCGTTTTTTAGTACCTTCAAACGAACCCTCTTGAAGAATCTTGGAGATCCTAATTTAAACATAAAGGCCTCGCTACCCCCTTCTCCTCTTGCCATTTCTCCCAGCAAACTGCCCCAAGATGAATCGTCTGGCTTTGTAAGTAGCATGCGAAGGCTTTTAAACTGAAAAGCCACTACATATCAGCTGATGTCAGAGATAGCTAACCCGCCTTTTAATAGCCTTCTTCTAAGTTTCTTCCAGGTCAGGCGCACCCCTTTGTTTCCCCACACAAAACTGCCTATTTTACTATGTATCTTATTAATATCTTTTTTAGGGAATGTTAGCGGTATTGTGGACAACAGGTAGGAGAACTTGGGGAGGATGACCATTTTCACTAGGTTCACTTTCCCATAGATGGACAGTGGGAGGTTCTTCCATCTGCTAAACATACGGTCCATTTACCTTATTGTTCTATCCAGATTTAACTTGGGGATACGGTCCAGATCCCTCACAATATATATTCCCAGATACCTGAACTCCAAACTCTCAGTACCATGCCATTGATCTACGTTTCAGCACATAACTTCGGTCTTGGATCTATTCACCTCGTACCCTGATAATATCCCGAACTCTGCTGTAAGTTCCTCGATCCGAGGGATAGCTGTACCTTGGTCGCTTGTGTATAAAATCAGGTTGTCTACGTACAGGGCCAGCTTAGAGCTATACTGTTCTGACTGAAATGGAATTATAGTGGGATACAGCCTAATTGCCTGGGCCAGGGGTTCCATATATAAACCGAACAGCAGCGGGGAGATGGGGCACCCCTGTCTGGTTCCCTGCTGAATGTTAAAAGAGGATGTTAATATGCCGTTGAGGAGAATCCTTGCAGAGGCACCTTTATAACAGTTCTTTAAGGTATAAATAAATACTGGCCCAAACCCCATTATTTCCAGCACTTCCCACAGATAATCCCAGCAGACTTTATCGAATGCCTTGGCCGCGTCCAAGGCTACCACGGCCAATGGTTCAGATTTCCCAACTGCTAGGTCAATGTTCACTAATAGGAGATATGTCTGGTCTTCGATATGCCTCCCTACCACGAAGCCCTTCTGATCTGCATGTATTAGCTTAGGTGTTATTTTAGCCAATCTCCCCGCCAGAATACCCATAAAGATTTTATAGTCGGTGTTTAGCAGGGAGATTGGTCTATATGAGTCTGCCCTTAGGGGGTCTTTGCCGGGCTTCAAGATCTGAACAATAATGGCTTCTTTCCATGAGTTAGGGACACTGCCCGTAGGTGAATAAACAGAATAAAAAATAGTGTCAACAACGGGGCACAGTTCATCTATCAGATGTTTATAAACTTTGCTTGGGAGCGCGTCCGTGCCGGCAGCTTTTTTGTTTTTTGATTTCTTTATTTGTGCTAACTCTGTAATAGGAGCGTCCAAGCTAATCCTACCCTCTTCAGATAGTGTTGTCAAATTTTTGCTGAGCAACCATGTACGTATAGCCTCAGTGGACGGATTAACCCCCTTTCTATATAGCTCTGTAAATAGTGTGAGGAGGCATCTTTGCATGTTCTCTATTTTACTCGATGTTTCCCCGTTGCTGTTGATTATTAGCTCATTCCTAGCCCGGTCGGTTCTAGATTTTCAAGCCAATAATGCTCCTGCCTTCTCTCCATATTCAAAATGTTCCATCCTACTTGCATCCCATTGAGCTTTACACTTTGCATCTAACTTCCCTCTATATGTTTGTTTTGCCAGATCTAGGTCCTGTTCGATCTGGAGATGCCGTTCCTGGTCTGCATTATGTGTACTAATCCTTTCCAGCTCCAACTGCCCTATTCTGTTCTCGATTTGCTTCAATATCCCTGCCTCCATTCGGTTATTGGAACATATGATAGCATGGAGCCTCCCTCTCAGCCCAGCCTTGTATGCATCCCAGATATAATCCAAGGTTGTGGACCCCATATTAATTATAAAGAATTCTGAAGTGAAGGCCTGGATAGAGTCAATTATCTCGGGTTTGGAAAGCATAGCCCTCTTTAGTGTCCATCTGTACTGCGCATTCAGATTGCTTTTTGAGTACACGAACTGTAGAAGAGCGTGATCTGATAGTAGGCTAGGCTTGACCACTATCTTCTCAATATCTATGGTGGAATGTCTATCTACGAAAACGTAGTCGATCCTAGAGGCATGTTTGGATTTCTTGCTGTAAAATGTATACCCCTGGTGCATTCCCTGCTTGGGTCTCCACACCTCCTCCAGGTATAGATCGTGAATCATATTTAGCAGTGCCCGCCATATCTTTGGTGCCCCTATGAAGTTACTCACATTGGACCTGTCTTTTATGGGATCCAATAATACATTAAAATCCCCTCCCAAAATGTAGGGTGGTGACTCCAGCATCAGTGTGGATTGTAATTTCAGGAGGTAAGAAGGATCATCCAAGTTGGGGCCATAAAAGGAGACACATACTATATCTATATTGTTGAAATCTATCTTCACTACTATCCAACTCCCAGAGGTATCTGTTTGGACCCCTCTAATCGTACAGGTTGTGTCGTGTTTCACTAGTATGGCCACTCCTCTATTGTGTGCTGTCTGCTGAGATACCACAAAATATTTTATCCATTTTGTCATTGAAAATACTGAGCGACTTTCTATTAAGCTCAGGTGCGTCTCCTGTAGTAGGCAGATCTGAGCACTCGACAATTCCAAATGTTTAAGAATAAGTCTCTGCCTACGGGGGCACCGCATTCCGTTGACATTCCAAGTAGTGAAGGTGGTCTGTTTATTCCCCAAACTTTGTTCTCCCATCGTTTATTGTATTTCCTAGCAGGCTAATATTCTTGAATCTAGTGAGATTAATATTTTTTTTTATTTTTTCCCTTTGCTCCCCCCAAGTGCTCCCACTGTAACCCCTCCCCTTGCCATCTCCCCCTGTGCCCTACCCCCCTTGAGAAACCCTCCCTTCCAATAGGCTAAGCCTATTTGACTCAGCTCCCTCACCCGGATGCAATATTTATTTTCATTTTTTCCTTTTAAAGTGTACGAGATCCTGAAAGTTATCACTCTATCATGGTGTTTATGCATCTAATCGGCCCACCTGAGTGGGATACAAAGAAACAAAAAGAAAGAAGAACAGAAGAGAAAGAAGAATTCGGTAGAAAGAGAGAAAGAGAAGAGAGAAGAGAGAAAGAAGAAGAGCAAGAGAGACAGAACAGAGAATCTACTCGCTGCCCTTCGACCCCTGTTCTTTTCTGATCTTCAAAATTAGAGTATCTGCCTCTTCCACTGATTTTATCAAATGCATGTGGTTATTCCACATCACCCTGAGATGTGCAGGAAACTTTAACTGTGCCCTTGCCCCCAATCGATTTAACTCCTCCAACCTTTTCCAAAGCTCCCACTGTCTAGTAGCTGTTGTGTGGGAAATATCAGACCCTATTTGGAAATTGAAGTGGTTGGAACTGTTAAAAGCGATTATTTTTTCTTTCATAGCCAACGAGAGAATCTGCTCTTTCACTGCATAGGTCAAAAAGTTGACTAAATCTTCCGTGGTTTCTGCCTCGCCGGGTTCCTTCGGAAGGGGTCTCGATGCACCCTCTGGATTTCCCAAGCTAGGTCCACTGTGTCGTCCCCCTTCAGAACAGTTCCCTTTGTCAACATTATCACAAACCCCTTCAGATCTGCCCCTTCCAAAGCTTCAGGCACATTGAGTAATTTTAAGTTATTCCTTCTAGAATGATTCTCTAGCCTCTCGATGTCTACTTTCAGTTCTCGGTTTTGCGCACTCAACTTTGCCACCACTTCATCAGTGGCTTGCACAGACTCCCTTTTCAATGGCATTTCCTTTTCCAGTGCCTCTGTTCTTAAGGAGACCTCGTCCAGTCTCCTTGCTAAGACTTCACACGAGGCCTGAATAGCTGCATGATTTGACTCAGATGTTAAAAAGCGGCTTGCCAACTCCGCTTGGTTATTTTCTGAGACAGTGAACATGTTTGTTATCTCCTCGTTCATCGTCAAGAGAATATCTGCCAAGGTTGAAGATGTGACATCCGGGTTGAGTTTGCTGATATGTACTGCGTTTCTCCGCGTCTCGGGCTGTCCGAGAGAGGGATGACATACTTGAAGGTTATCACCATCCTCAGGGTTGCTGTCTACCAGTTCAGAGTATTTATTTGATAGACTCACATCCGGGTGCACACTCAGTACAACATTATCATCTTCGACATCATTTTCCACCCTGACCGCCGTGCCTGCCCTGCCAGCCGCCTTTCCAGCATCTTCGTTAAGAGAATTCTTCACAGGTGCGTTCACAGATTTTCTCTTGATTCCAAGGCCCCCCTCCGGTGGGGAGATTTTCTTTTGGCCCACTGTTTCCTGCTTACTGCCTGTTTTTTGGGTAACAGGAGGCGGGGGTGAGGGCGTCGGTGACTTTTAAGGGCTTTGAGGACTTAGATGGTGTTTGGGAGGTACTAGAGGCCATAACTTTATAGTATGTTTTCAGTGAGGGAGTGACCTTCGTGTATAGTGGGATGCTCTTCTTAGTTTTTGCCTTTCTTCTGTTTATCGCTATATCCTTTTTTGTTATTGAGCCTAACTCCACTAGATCCTCGCCCGGACTGCAGACTTTCCCCCTGCCTCGCTTGCTACACGGTCTCACAGTAGAAATAGGAGGTGATACTCGTGTGGGGTACCCCAAGCTTTCTTGTAAATGTACAGGAATTTATATAGCGCAATTATATAGCTTTCTTGTAGGGGGTCCTGTGTCAGTCTAGCCCTAAGAGCATACCTGTTCACCTTTGTTCCGGGTCTGTGCTGTATCCTCGAGTTTGACTGGGTTTGCTTGGACGGTCACACCCCATGCCTCCGTCCCCCCATGGATACCTGTATCAACATCCATTTATCTGCCTAAGCCTCCAAGGGTCCCCCTTTCCTGCCGTGTGCCAGCGATAGTAGTGCCTTCTTTGGATGGTATGCTTAATTCGCTCAAATCACTCACTCCGTTTTGGCCAATCTCCCCCAAAAGATGCTTTATACCATACCTCCGGTGAAACCTCTCCACGGAGGCCACTCTGGGCCTCTCCCCCACCAAAGACGGCAGTCTGAACGAGGTGAACACAACACAGATACTCGCACCTGCAGCACTGCACACACTGGGCTGGCTGCTGCTCTCACCGCCTCCTCCGCCTCCTCCGCTGTACAGGCCTCCGTCTCCCAGCCTCGGCGCTCCACGCATGCAGAGAGCCGAGCCGCGTCTCCTCCGCGCTAAGGCCGCCTCGATCCCGGCGCGCACACCAGGCGTTCTCGCTGGGTCCACAGGGCTCAGAAGCGGAGTGCTGAGCTATGCCGCCACTGCCGAAAACACCTTCACCTTCACTGCGTCGCCCCATGCAGCTATTTCATCTAGCGGCTCATTCCACCATTCAGTAAGTGAAAACCGACCGCTAATCAGTCAGAATCTCCGTTCTCATCGCAGCATCCGGGGGAGCCGAGCCGCGGCCGCTTAGCTGACGGCCGCCATGTTCCTCCCTGGATTTCTTAGGTCGGAATTCATATTGCACATCCGTTATAACATGGTTTGCCTCCGCCCAATCCATCAGCCGATTTAAGACCACCCGCCCCAAAACCTTTGCCGGGACATCAATAAGAGATATCGAGTGGTAGCATTCTGGACTGTCCCTATTGCCTTTCGTGAAAATAGGGACAATGATGGTGGTGGACCAGGAAGCCGGCATTACTGTGCCCACTGCTGCATTTAGGACCCTTGTCAGAAGTGGCGCCCAGATCTCTATGTTACTCAGGAAGAGATCTGGGGGGATCCCATCTGGGACTGGCACTTTGTTCCTAGTGAGACCCTCAATTCCCACTCTAACCTCATTTAGGGATAAGGGGATCAGGGACAGAGACTGCTCCACATATGGCTCCTGTGACTACTCCGGGCTAGAGTGGTGATTGTACAAACCTGCGAAATGCTGCTGCCATTGCGCTGGGAGAATGTTTTTGCTTAGCCCGGGTCTATTTGAGTCTTTAAAGCAGGGATTATTTATAACTCTCCAAAAGCGAGTAGAATCCTTCATCTCCCCTGCCTCTGTGAGTTCTTTCCAGCCTTCCTGCTGCAATTGTCCTTTGCGCCACTAGACAGCTAGCTTATATTTTTTCCGACAGACTGACACCCATTCTTTATCCCTCGGAGATTGCTTAAGGGCTGCTTTCAACTCTCTTAAGGCTCATGAGGAACATTCGTTGAACGACCTTGGGGTGTCCGATCTGGCAGTGAAAGCAGGAGCTTTCAGCAAGCTATCGACTAGCTGCGCAACATTACCAAAGCCCCCCACTAGTTCTACCTCTTGCACTTCCAGGTCTAGGCATTTCATAATTTCCTTCTTGCCTTTATTATAAAGAGAGCCATTAAAAACCTTTCTATTGACCTGTGTCCAACGCAACCTCCTGCCTTGATCTGTTGCCACAATTACTCCTCCCACCAGACTGCGAGTTACTGGAGAGTGACACTTATCAACAAGGGATAAGAGCACAGGATTATGATCACTAAACACACTGTAGTGGATGATCAAATAAGATACACAACATTTTAGTGTAGTGGATGCACAGATAAAATCAATATTCGAAAAACATCCTCTCCCCTTGAAGGTTGGGTGGACAGTTGATCCTGACTTGGTGGCGATTAGATCCAACGCATGAGTTAGTCCGTACGTACTTAATATGCCACTCAGTTCCTTTCCATCCTGCGTGTGCTCCAAATTTGATCCATCACTACAGAACTGGAAAAGGGCGCATATAAAACTTCTGCTTAAAAAGGCACTGGCAGACCCGACAGAGGTGCAAAATTATAGACCATTCTCTGTCATTCGCAGCAGCTCGAAGGTCATGAAGACTCTGGTAAATAAAAACAATCTTGTATGCGGATGACACACAGGTGATAGTCCCCATCGAGACGGAGCCAGCTGAGACGAAAGCTAAGTTTAAGACCTCCATGCTGCACATTGCCACCTGGATGAGCGAGAATTTTTTTTGCAGTTAAACTCCAATAAAATGGAGATCCTCCTATTTAGGAAGGCCACAGAGATATGGTCCTCGGACTGGTGGCTAACGGAATTGGGGGAGGCACCTAACCCAACGATTCAGGCACAAAACCTGGGTATACTGATCGACAATAAGATCTCGCTGGAGGAGCAGGTGAAATCAGTATCAGGAACCTTCTTTGGTTTCATGCGAATTTTGAGGAAAATTTCCCCATGGGTTCCTGTGAAGGACAGAAAGACCTTAGTACAGGCTTTACTAGTTAGTAGACTAGACTATGTAAATGCGCTTTTAGTAGGAATCAGGGAGGACCTTTCAGCAAGACTAATAGTAGTGCAAAATACAAGGGCACGACTGGTCCTTAATAAACCAAGGCGTACCCCCTCCCGCCCTCTTTTGCAACAGCTGCATTGGCTGCCTGTGAGGAAGAGAGCATTGTTCAAGCTACTGGTAATGGTGTTCAGACCCCGGCTGGGGATTGGCCCCTTATATTTGAGGAGAAAGATAACAGCCTCTACCCCTACGCTCCCACTAAGATCTAGCAACCGGAATCTGCTTCTCCCGTGTGAAATCAAGAATACCAAAAAGTGAGGACGAGCATTCTCGTATCTAGCCCCCCTCCACTGGAATCAGTTGCCGGATGAGATTAAGAAGCTATTAAAAACCTGGCTGTTTTAAAGCCAAAATTCCTGTCCTAGCCGCTCGCACTGTGCCGCCAAAAGTGCCGAGAGATCCCTGTTGGGATGATTCTTTTGCGCGATACAAGTCTTAAAAATAAATAAATAAACATCTTATCAAAGAAACAAAAATATGTAAAATAATATTACACAAGGATTTGGGAGAGTAGTGCTATTTCTAGCACTTGCTGTGACCTTAAAGCGATTTGTAAGCCAAAGGTATTGAATTAGATGCAGGTGTGATTGGTTGCAGGATCACTGTCGGTAGCAGTGTTAACGGTTGCAGGATTAGTGCCGGATGCAGTGTTAGCTAATCGGGTTGAGTATTCATGTCATGGGTGAAGCCCAGAGATCATGGTCAGTCTAACAGCCACTGCATGGTGCTCACTGGAATTGTATATTTCACTCAAGCGTAAAGGTCACTAATTTTCATTCAAGAATGTCTGTTGATTTCAGCCTTTCCAATCAGTCTTGCGAATTATTTTGTCGTTCTCCTAAAGGTCTCGGAGCTTTGTACAGGGGTGAATGGGGCATCGGGAGCAGAAACAAGCTCTGAGTCACGCCACCTCTGAACTGTTCACTCATGGACTTTTTAAGAAAAATGTACTAGCACTTGCTCTCACAGCCACTCACTGTCCTACTCGGATTCTGGGCACGCTGAATGGTGTTTTTTTTCAAAAGAAAATGGCATACTGCATATCAAAGTTCAAAGTTTAAAAAGTACTTTATTCGGTTAAAAAGACAATAACCATAAAAGCAACAAATTAAGATTCCATTTACAGTGAATAATAAAGCAATTTTTGTCTGAGGAGAAAGAGACACAATTTTTCCATAAAAGAACAATTAAAATTCATCTATACAGATCGATTTTCGTAATTTAAAAACATGTTTAAAAAATTCTGATAATGATGCAACAATAAAAACAGTGTCCATTCTTTGTAGTTCAAGAAACGCTGGGCAACATCTATTTAAGTTCATCTCTTTGAGGATAGGGACAATAAATTTCCTACGAGGCAAAGTATAAAATTTACAAAAGAATAGTACATGCATATCGGATTGCAGGGACAATTCATCACATGGGCACATACACAATTCATTCGACCAAGAGTTCATTTCTGGGAAGGTCAGTAACCTAAAAACAATATTGAATCTAAAACGTGTAAGAAGAAACCTATCATAATTGGACATATGAAGGCTTAGGTATGGCTGTAATTTATCTCCGGTTAAAATCAGCTGATGTGAGCAAACCGTCTTTTTCTTTGTTTCCTCTGACAATCTTTTTTCCCTCAGGTGTTCCATACACAGTTTTTTCAATAATTTTCTGGATATATGTATCATTGTAGATGGGTCCTCATAATATTACAAACAGTCAATTTCTGTCAAAAATGTTTTAACATAATTTAACCACTTAAGACCATTAAAATTTTCAAGTTTTAACACATCCTGAAGTATGGCACGATTTACGATACACTCATTTATAGTCCATACCCTATGCCACAGGAGTATGGGCTGGGTTCTAATTATATCTGAGATATACGGCTGCCCCAACTCCGCGTGACAAATAAGAGTCGCAATACTTTTGGGTATTGACAGAATATACCGCAGAAACTTGTTTTCAACTAGTTGAATTGATTTTATGTTGGCATACCCCCAGAGTCCCGATCCATACAGAGCCACCGATAGACACGTTGCATTATAAATAGTTAAAATTTCCCTTATCGGTTTCTTTCCCAGTTTTTTTAAGAAACTCTTTAAGGCCATTGTTGTCTTCGAGAACAAAAGAGTTCTTGCCTTTACCGCACTTGCCCAGGAACACGTCTCATGAAACAGGATGCCTAAATATGGAAAGGTGGACGTATTTTCTAAGGAAGCGTTATTTATGAACATCTTTTTCATTTGCTTCTTTGTTCGTGTTCCACAATTCATAGAAAAGGTTTTGCTACAGTTGATTTTTAAATCCAAACTGAGCATGAACTTATTGAAAGAAGTTATCAGGTTTTGCAGGGCCATGGGGGTTCGAGCCATTAAAACAGCGTCGTCTACATACAAGAGTGCAGGGGTAGATCTTTTACCAACCATGGGCATTTCCCTGCACTCTTGTAGGAGACGAGGCTCCAGGCCATTTATATAGATCAGGAATAAAAAAGGGGCCAGAACGCACCCCTGGCGTACTCCACGCCCTATCCCAAATGATCTACTACATTCCCCCATTTTCCATAGCGAACAATAGCAGTGGCCCCTGAATACAATTCCCTCAGGAAGCGAATAATCGGTTCTTCCACGCCCAACCTTAGCAGTAGTTCCCATAATTTATTGTGAGAGACACAATCAAAAGTCGGTGTAAGATCGACGAACGTGAAATATAAACGCTCCCTTTTTATCGTTATATATTTCTGCTGAACAATAAATAAATTTAGGCCCTGCTCAATGGTTCCTATGCCCTTTTGGTATCCGAATTGTAGATCACTTATTATCCCATTATCCTCTGCCCAGTTTTGTAATTTAGCTAAAATAACTCTACCAAGGATCTTTATAGATGAGTCGAGTAGCGATATTGGCCTATAGCATGCACAGTTTTGCCTATCTCCTTTCTTGTATATAGGAACAATGATCGATGTAAACCATGATGGACTCAGACCCCTCACTAATGCTGCGTTAAAAATCTGTACCAGCATGGGGCCCCAGATGTCACTGTTGGTTTTATACACATCTGCTGGGATCCCATCTGGCCCTGCCGCCTTTCCACCCTTTGTAGCTTTCAGACTCATTAAAACTTCGAGCAGAGTTACCACCAGTTTTTGTGCATCGACCCCTTTCTCATGCGTTAGGTTGGGTCCTGTTTCGGGAGTTTCCTCTACGGACATGTAGAGAGTGGAGAAATGTGCAACCCAATCATCTTCATTGATCGCAATTTCCATGCGGGCTTTGGTGTTGTCATAGAGGAAAGGGGCATTTACCGCCCTCCAGAAAGCAGATGTGTCTTTAGATTGTGAAGCTGAACATAGTTCTTCCCAGGCCACCCTTTTTATGGCTTTTTTCCTGTTAATCAATGCCAGATTGTAACATTTCCTTAAGTCTCTTATTAAAGAGGGGTCCCGAGGCACCCAATGGAAGGCATGTTTAAGCTCAGTGAGGGCCTTAGTGCATGCCTTATCAAACCATCTTCTGCTATTCTTGGGCCCATTTCTTGACTCCACCCTCAGACTCTCTTTAATAGTAGATGCTATAATATTAAAATGTTCTATTATGTGTTCACTCTTGGAGTCTTCATCCAGGCAAATTTTGAAGCTATCTGTACAGGTATTCACCAGCTTAGATAGGAATTCCTCCGGGACCACCTTGCTCCACTTGAGTGTGTACCCATTTTGCCTCCCCAGCGTCACGTCCGGGGCTGCCTGCATGGGGGGCTGGTCATTTTGCCATACCAGAAATGGGATGTCAATCTCAAGTATTTGTGGGAGATGATCACTCATTGGTGAGTCCAGAATCTTAAAGCTACTTATCCTATGACAATAACTATTTGAGCAGATGCTAAAATCAATAGTGGTCGATGCTCCCCTGCCAATAAAGGTCGGGGCAAATGGTGTTGGTCGATGGGCCGTTTCACTTGCGTATCCCAAGTCATAATTAAATAAAATCTCATTTAACAGATCCCCGATTAAAGTATGATCAAAATGTGTAAGGTTAATGTCCTGCTCTAACATTAAACCACAAAAGCCTTTTTGGCCCTTTTTACAAAGTGGACAGTTAAAATCCCCCCCCCCCACAAAATCATTACTTCCTTCTCCTTGCTACTGAAATCACTAAGTGGAAGATTTGGGTGGTTAACAAGTGCAATGTTTTAATTTCCTATTAACCTGAACTCGTGTGAAAAGGATGTTCCGGTTAGAAAATAATGCCCTTTTTCTAAAAAATTGAAAATCGACCCCTAAGATGCGGTAGAGTTTTGCATGTGTACATTATCTCCTTTTGTATCATGTTCTTATATTTTTTTAGCAGTTTTATGCAGTGCAAACTCAGCCCGCAGGAACATCAGAGAGCTTTACATGACCCCCAGTTGCTTTACAGACTGGGCATTATTTGTTTTAGGCACAGGAGTCTAAGTGATTTGCGCAGAATCACAGGATGCTTGAGCTGACTTCGAGACTCGAACCTGCTTACCTAGCTTCAACACAACAGCTGAAAAAATAACGTCTGAGGAAACGGTACTTTACCGGTGCGTCTAAAGCAAAGAAGAAGGACAGTGGAATGAACCAATGGTAAGTAGCAGGCGGTAAAAAAAAGGCGGAATATCGACTACTGCAGGTCTTGCATACAGCGCTCAACCTAAAACTTTTGAAAGCCCGAGCACCAAACCTGTCTTTATACACAACAAAAACACTCACCAATGGCACGGTGAGAGTGATACTAAAAAAAAGGGCAAGGATTGTGCATTGCCAAAGGATGGACTTCAGATTCTGTTTTCAACAAAGAAGTGCATTTTGCGTAGCGTATCTAGAAAAAGAGAATACTGTCATATTTTTAAACCAATAAAAGACAAACTGAGGTCCACAGCAAAAGACCAGCCCCAATGCATGATTCAAAAAGGAGAATTTAGGCTGGGGACTGTGTACTCCATCAGAACCATAACAAATGTATTACAGGTGCTTTCTAGTCTGTGGCACTTGCAATATGATGGACGAGACATCCATTATGTTTTGAGGGAGCAGCCTGGCCCTTACTCTCTGTAAATAAGGGTCTTTATCATCCATTCCATCAAGTGACTCCACTGACACTACTATGAACTCTGAAATTGTGGAAAACTACCCAAGAAAACCAAGACATAGTGACAATTTCTTACTAATGTGGGGAATTTGGGACATCTTCTGAAAGGTCTTAAAAAAAGAACACCTTTCTTCTTGACATCCAAGCGCACGGGTGGTCTTAAATGGTGATAGGTCTACATTTCTCTCAGCAATTTACCACAAATACAATAGAAAAGAGGACTGTTGGATCGAAAGTAAAGCCTTGGAGACATCCAAATAATGTTCAATTATCTATTTGAAAGGTTTTTCAGTGTCCAGCTGTTTTAGATTGAATGGTGGGAAGTGTAAAATACTTTACAGCTTCCTTCCTACTTACTCTTAATTCTCCACAATCTACCAGCCTGCATTCGTGATCCTGTCAAAGACATGGCGGCGTTGAATCATAATTTAAGAATACACTTTGACAGACCATTCCACGCTTTGAAGATAGATATTGTTTATATTTCTGATGCAAGCAGTTTATTGCTTGGCTTTTTGTTTCGACTCTTTTGAATGGCAGTTGCATTTATTCTCTTGCCATAATTTGAATTTTATCTACTTTCTTTTCATTCCGTGGCCAGGAAAATAACTTAAGAGCTAAGATGAAAATTGCATTCATACCGTCAACTGTTCAAACAAAAAAACCTGTCACAGGAATTTTCAGATATGTCACTCCAAGCAAAATGTGCTTTTAGATTCGAAAGTCACGCTCTTCTATAAGAATGCAGACTGAAACACTGTAGCCAATTATCTTTATTATTGATACACGTTTTCAAATTTCATAACTTGTCATTCATTCAAAGACAGAACATTGCATTTCTTAATAGCTTTGCATTGTCAATGTCACAACATTTATTATCTGAACACGACGGCCCTGGTCACAGAAAGAGCGTATGGTGCTGAACGTCCTTGCTTTCATGCACCCTCCAAACTTTGGTATTACTGATGCACTGACACATTCTGCAATACTAAGGATGGCGGCAGACTTTGTTCATCAGCAAACATGCAAGGTGAGGTGCCTCATTTGCAAAAAGGAGATCCCAGTGTAGATGAAAAGAGGCCAAATGTTCCAGCGCAAGTCCTATTAAAGGTTGGTCTAAAAAGAGTGCTTTGGATCCTAGATGTATGCTAGT
Source organism: Lissotriton helveticus (assembly GCF_964261635.1). Taxonomy (NCBI): domain Eukaryota; kingdom Metazoa; phylum Chordata; class Amphibia; order Caudata; family Salamandridae; genus Lissotriton; species Lissotriton helveticus. Next base: position 751,412,766 of record NC_136061.1, read on the forward strand.
GGTGCAAGAGCCATATTTACATGGCAGACACAAGGCGTCTGTCAGTGCACATGTAACACTACAATTGTTGCATCAAGTGTACATCGGGCCCTTGCACCAATTAAAAAAATAAGGGCCTTCCCTTGTGAAGGCGCCTAGGGCAAGGTGAGAGCCTGCCAAACAGAAGGCCCAGCCGATGGGCACTGATCCGCTGGTGAATCTGCAGCTCTGGGTCTGTATGTTGAGGCTGCCCATCACTTGAGTAAGTCTCATCACTTGAGTAAGTCCAGACTACACCCTCCCCAACCTTGGCCCACAGAGTCCATTACAAGCTTTGGGTTTAGGCTGCTCAAGCTTGGATTCTGGCAGTATAGCTATTGTCATACAGTCAGTGCCTCTGCAGGGTCAAAGCTGGACGCCAATTGGAAGGGAGCCAGGGACCAAACACTGGGTGTTCAATACGCACCCACTATTGGACAATTCTCAAAGACTCTCGAACACTCCATGCCCCATCCAAAGTGGCACCCAGGGGTGTGCTACCACTTGGGATGTTCAAATGCAGTACGTCCACCTTGGGGCATCCTTGCTTGTGAGAATGCTTCAATAATATGCACACTTACAACATTGTTTTTCTCATTCGCACGGTGCAAGAGATGGCACGGATCCAATAATAAAGAAAACGCACTCCAGCTTTTGGTAAGATTAAACTAGATCAAGGAGCTCAGTTATATTGCTTTAACCCCAGTAGTGTTCAACAAACCGTGCAGGGACCAAGGGCAATAGAACAAGAGAAGCAGAAAGACGTCTGAGTAATGGCTACATGCACTGCACATCCTTTTGCATTTTTTGTGCGTGCCTGAGGGCCCAATCAGTAGAAATGCATTATCAAACTTACACTCAAAGTCAGCTGTTTAAACCCAGTTTAAATGTCAAACTGTGTCTTTTCAGAGACTGACCTATGCAAAATGAAACATTTTCTCTCATATTGCATCGTTCACATTTCATGTCTCCCCCTATGCAGTCATTGACCATTTTTTAATTATCTGCCAGTGACTTAAAACTTTGGAATGTGTAAGGTTCTCTACCTAGTACTTGGTATCTCTACCTAATAGTAGTATGTCTGTCAATATTTGTTCTAGTATGGCTACTGCACTGTAAACTGCATGTTTCAAACAAGCAGTAGCATTCCAACATTAAAATAATTAAAAACAGAGTGCTTCTTTTCAAACTCTTATATTTACAGACAATGCAAGCAAACCTGTAGTGATACAATGCAGCCAGAGAAGATATAATAAGACTGGAGGTTCAGACAGAAAGGTATCTGAGACTCTAGAAGGCTGGTACAGTGTCTATTGCAGACATCATCTAGTGGCTACGGGTGACTTATGGGGCACCACTGAGTAGGACAAAGTCAGTATTAAGGAAGAGTAATATGTAATATTGAAATCTGTATCTTGACTCATGCTATAGTCTCTGTTAGAAATGGGATTCCTTGGACGAGATATGCACCCAGGCCAGGCAGAAACCACCACTCTAGGCAGGGTAAGCTAGTTACACACTAAAAGATAATCTATGATCACCCTCTGGTAGCTTGGCACAGAGCAGCCAGGCTTATCTAAAGAGGCCATGTGGAAAGTATTTGTGCAACACACACACATACACACACAGTAACGCAATGAATATACACCAATATAAAGACTCTACACAGGTTTAGGAAATTTGAGAATATTTATCTGAGTAAAACAAGACCAAAATGACAAAATCCAGTCAGTAGAAGTCGAGATATGAATTTTCAAAGAATAAATGTGAAAACAGTGCTCTGAAGTCAATAGTGCTTAAAGGTTACTTGAGGTCGTGCTAGACTGAGGTAAATCCAAAGTTCAATTTGACTGTAATTGCCTGCAGGCCGGCTATAGGAACCAGACAGGTCCCGCTGAAGAAATGCCTTTGCTGGAGGTAGTGTGATCGTTGAGAGCCTACTGCATCATCGACAAACTAGGCAAAGGGGGCCCTGTGTCATCATCGAGCTCCGTTGAAGTGAATGCAATGTTTCATCATGGAGCCATGCCGTCCATCGTTGTCGAGCCATGCAGGTTGTGGATCCGATGTTGTCGAGCAGCCTCTGCTCCGGCATTGAAGAGCGATGCAGCGGAATTTCACACGGAGTTGGGGCGATGTGTCGGTGTTTGTAGAAAACAGCTGCATTATCCACTTCTGAGGCCCGGAACTTGGAGGGGGCACCTCAGGCTAGGTTAGGACTCACAGAAGGCAGAGTCCAGCAGCACAAGCAAAATTGCAGGAAGTCTTTTGCGTCCGTGAGACTTCAGAAAACTGGAGCCAAGCCAGCAAGCCCTTGGAGATCACTTGGAGGGAAGGCAGAGTCCAACTCTCCTTCCAGCATGGTCAAGGAGCAGCAGTGAACAAGTAGAAAAGCAGCCCTTCCAGAAAAGCAGTCCAGTTGAGTACTTCAGGCAGCACAGAAGTCCTTCAAACAGAGGTTCAGTTCAAGATCCATAAGTGTCTGATTTGTGGTCATCAGAGACCCAGCACATATACTCAAAAATGCCTTTGATGTAGGGGATGACTTCAAAGGAGCTCTCTGGAGTGTACAAGGATCACTTTAAACCCAGTCCTGTCTCCCAGGCTAAACCTGGGTGGTAAATCATTGCTTTGTGTGTGGACAGGACACTACCTATTGAAGTGTAAATGTCAGTCCCTCCCATTCGTCCCTGCCCAGTAATACCCATCAGAATGCAGATGAATGCAGATGAGTGCTCTGAATGCAGATGAGCCTAACTGTTGTGGTGTACCATTGAAATAATTACACTAAATCTACTGTGATAGTTGAAACTTTATTCAAGTATCCATAAAAAGTAGGAGGGCACAATCCTCCTCCAAGGCATCAGCTGCAGTGTGACCTGTCAGATGTCATACATTCTAAATGCCCATAGGTACAGCCAGTCACAAGGCTGGCAAGCCCTACGTGAAAAGACAAACCATAACACTCACCTTCCTGTGTTTGTGGCTGTCTAGAGGCATTGCACAAAGTGTAGCTGTCATCCAATCCAGACATGTATGGGAGACAGGCTGCCAGGTGCAAAGAGCTGTGAGTACAGAGAAGAGTTTTAAAAGCCAAGTTGAAGAAGCAGTAAACTGCACACACCGACACTGTACTGTCTGGCCTGAGACAGGTTTGAAAGGCTACTTGTGTGCGTGGCACAATGAACACTGCAGATCCACTAGTAGTATTTGCAGGCCCTCGGTATATTGTATATCATTTTACAAGGAACTTATTAGTACAACAACTATGCCATTCAGGTATTTACAATGTCATCATGTTTATGGGAGAAGCACAAGCACTTTAGCACTGGTCAGCAGTGGTAAAGTGATCCGGGGCGAAAGGCCAACAAAAAGAATCAGCAAAAGGTGGAGGCAAAAGTCAAAAAGTCCAGTCGAAGACAACACTAAGGATGCCAGGTCTAACAGTCTGTAACATACACCACTCACTGCAATCTTCTATGTGTAACCTAGTTATTGAATAGAATCTTTTCATTGGAAATAAAAGATGCCACTAAGTTCCGTTACTGTGGCTAAGGGCCTCATTTAGATTTTGGAGGATGGGATCCTCCGTCACAAATGTGACGCATATACCGTACGTCGTATTGCAAGTGAATTATATCTTATGGCACTTGTAATACGGTAGACGGGATATCTGTCATGTTTGTGATTGAGTATCCCATCAGCCAAGTTCTAAATTTGCTCCTAAGGTTTGATGTGTATTGACCAGTTATTATCAATGCATATATTATTTGCCATTGTGTTGTGGAACAACTGTGAATTGAACGGTGGCACAATTAATTCTTCCTCTATGAAGGCTGGAGTATGATGACAAATGTTTCTCTCTCTGAGCTGGGGTTGTAACTGAGGCAATTCATTATCTCTGCACGTGGGCTGAACAACTGGAGAAATGTATTTTCCATTAAACCAACAAATTGGCATCTTCATCATTCTGCATATAAACAGTGCCACCTTCCTACAAGAATCATGAATGTTTTTTCCATATCTAGAGTTTTACACCATAGCAGTTAATGTCCATTCTCTACCACAGAGTGGAAAACAATGAAGCCATTATTACTGCATCATCCCTGCAGCACTCCCCCATAATTATCGGACTATAGATTTGCTGTGTTCCTTGAACCATCCCCTGCTGTACAAATATTCTGTCATTTGACCTGAGACAACCCTATGTGTAGAAAGGGGTTCAATGTCTAGAACACTCACAGGCAGATAAGGCATCTGGTGTAGGTTCACTCTACTGCCTACAGGCCACCCAGCATGACCCCCACATTTCCCTCGATCCCACAACAGGTAAACTCCTATCAATAGCCCTCAATCCATCACCTTGATGTCCTCTTATTTCACAGGTAGGCTTAAGCACTCCTTTTTTGGGCACAAGCTCTATTTCTGTTAGGGGAATCGTACATATCCTACATGCATTCCTTGACAAGCCCCGGAGTCTTTCTTCCTGGACCTGGCCCATCCACTCAATGCCCTGGAGACTTCCTCTTGCTGGATTTCTACTGCTAAATGCCTTGCATAGGTATTCTTAAAGTAAGTATTGCAAATATAAAGAAGAAGAGGTCTTGTTTCAAGCAACATGTAGTTAAGGATATTAGTGAGGGGCATATCATTATTTAGAAGGTTGGAACTTCGATTGAATCAATTGAGAAAACACTTATTTCTTCAAAATGGGTCAGTGGTCTAAAGACTTTTGCCTTTGCTTCTCCCTGTAGTATTTTGAGATGAACACCTATGTTCTTCTGCCAGTAAGGATACAACAATTTTCATTTGAAATCCTGACTGAGACACTCTAGAACTTACTGGAAAATATGAAATAAGGCCTGTTGATTATTTCTCCCTACATTTCAGCCCCCACTTCGGGATCACACCACCTCCAATTGGCCTGCTCCCTTTTATTAGGACCAAACATAGGTTAACCAAGCTTGGCTGCAGTACTATAGGGGCTGTGGGTTTATGCTTCAATGGACAAGATATGCACAGCATAGAGGAACGTAACACTCCAGCACACTCACACTAAAAGCTATGGTCCTGCATTCAGTATGTGCTGTTCCCATTTTGCACAAATATTTCCTGCAATGACCAATTGCTCTGGCAGAAAATTCTGTAAAATGGCATGTATACTAAGAGTAAACATCCCCTCGGACACTTCATACAGCGTGAGCAATACCTTGCAAACATTCTGACAGCTACCTTACACTATGTTGGTAAGGGGCTATATTTGTCCCAAAAGAGGGAAGTTATATGGTAAGCTGATACCCAACGGAAAGCATTTCCAGAGATTACCAAATGAGAAATAGTTTAAGACAACTAGTGAGTGGATAAACAAGACTGTTAAACAAAAGGAAAAGCCCAAAGCTGACAAGAATAGAAGACGATTTAGAATCACTGTTAGAGGAGTAGAGATTAATGAAAACTGGAGAGCAGTTTCTGTGGAAAGGTTGCTGCAAAAACTAAAACTAGGCAGGGAGAAAAAATCTAGGTAAGAGTTCAACAAGAAGCATTGTACGCATTTTAGGAGAGTGTTTGATGGAAAACCCCAAATAAAAAAAATAAAAAAAATATGAAGGAGAGGCAGGGATGTAAAGGCTTATTTAAATCATGAGAAAAAGTGTGACATTCCAGAAAAATAAGATAAAACCACACATGAGGAAGAATTAATCATTCTTGAAAGGGAAAAGGAAGAGTCAAAAAGGAGATCTGAGGTGTTACAATGAAGTAAATTGAGAGATAATTTCACTTTGAAATAATCATAGGTATTAACAATTGTCTTCTTGCATCTATTATGAATATATCATTTATACCTTTATTTCTCTATAAAAATGTAAAATCCCAATAATATTAAAGCCTCTACTCCATTCCACTCCAAAATGTGTGTTTCGAAGACCTAACATTGGCCCTTCTCAAGGTGTCACTACAAAATGTTGTCAAACCTCATCTAATGTCAAAGTATACAGTATGATCATTCAACAAGGTCATGTGCTCAGGTACTTAGCTGACCAACACCAAGCTGTGTGCAGCTAGGCTAAATTTAAAAGAAGATACGACGCTCTGAAAGAACTACAATTACCGTGATCCTGTGGGGTGATCCCGCTGATGAGTGAGCGGTGTGCGAGCCCAACTTTTGATATTTTGGTTCTTGGCTGACGAGCATGGGAACTCTGCACCTGCGTGCCTCTGTATTGGTACTACACCTGGTGATATGCGGCAGCCATCGGCAACCCCAGAAGCTATGACCTGCTCCCTGCTGACGAGTGGCAAATACCACGAAACACGTGTCCAGGGATGGCGAAAAATATAATATTTAAATTTAAAAGAAGATACGACGCTCTGAAAGAACTACAATTACCGTGATCCTGTGGGGTGATCCCGCTGATGAGTGAGCGGTGTGCGAGCCCAACTTTTGATATTTTGGTTCTTGGCTGACGAGCATGCGAACTCTGCACCTACGTGCCTCTGTATTGGTACTACACCCGGTGATATGCGGCAGCCATCGGCAACCCCAGAAGCTATGACCTGCTCCCTGCTGACGAGTGGCAAATACCACGAAACACGTGTCCAGGGATGGCGAAAAATATAATATTTAAATTTAAAAGAAGATACGACGCTCTGAAAGAACTACAATTACCGTGATCCTGTGGGGTGATCCCGCTGATGAGTGAGCGGTGTGCGAGCCCAACTTTTGATATTTTGGTTCTTGGCTGACGAGCATGCGAACTCTGCACCTGCGTGCCTCTGTATTGGTACTACACCCGGTGATATGCAGCAGCCATCGGCAACCCCAGAATCTATGACCTGCTCCCTGCTGACGAGTGGCAAATACCACGAAACACGTGTCCAGGGATGGCGAAAAATATAATATTTAAATTTAAAAGAAGATACGACGCTCTGAACGAACTACAATTACCGTGATCCTGTGGGGTGATCCCGCTGATGAGTGAGCGGTGTGCGAGCCCAACTTTTGATATTTTGGTTCTTGGCTGACGAGCATGGGAACTCTGCACCTGCGTGCCTCTGTATTGGTAATACACCTGGTGATATGCGGCAGCCATCGGCAACCCCAGAAGCTATGACCTGCTCCCTGCTGACGAGTGGCAAATACCACGAAACACGTGTCCAGGGATGGCGAAAAATATAATATTTAAATTTAAAAGAAGATACGACGCTCTGAAAGAACTACAATTACCGTGATCCTGTGGGGTGATCCCGCTGATGAGTGAGCGGTGTGCGAGCCCAACTTTTGATATTTTGGTTCTTGGCTGACGAGCATGCGAACTCTGCACCTACGTGCCTCTGTATTGGTACTACACCCGGTGATATGCGGCAGCCATCGGCAACCCCAGAAGCTATGACCTGCTCCCTGCTGACGAGTGGCAAATACCACGAAACACGTGTCCAGGGATGGCGAAAAATATAATATTTAAATTTAAAAGAAGATACGACGCTCTGAAAGAACTACAATTACCGTGATCCTGTGGGGTGATCCCGCTGATGAGTGAGCGGTGTGCGAGCCCAACTTTTGATATTTTGGTTCTTGGCTGACGAGCAAGCGAACTCTGCACCTGCGTGCCTCTGTATTGGTACTACACCCCGTGATATGCAGCAGCCATCGGCAACCCCAGAATCTATGACCTGCTCCCTGCTGACGAGTGGCAAATACCACGAAACACGTGTCCAGGGATGGCGAAAAATGTAATATTTAAATTTAAAAGAAGATACGACGCTCTGAACGAACTACAATTACCGTGATCCTGTGGGGTGATCCCGCTGATGAGTGAGCGGTGTGCGAGCCCAACTTTTGATATTTTGGTTCTTGGCTGACGAGCATGGGAACTCTGCACCTGCGTGCCTCTGTATTGGTACTACACCCGGTGATATGCAGCAGCCATCGGCAACCCCAGAAGCTATGACCTGCTCCCTGCTGACGAGTGGCAAATACCACGAAACACGTGTCCAGGGATGGCGAAAAATATAATATTTAAATTTAAAAGAAGATACGACGCTCTGAAAGAACTACAATTACCGTGATCCTGTGGGGTGATCCCGCTGATGAGTGAGCGGTGTGCGAGCCCAACTTTTGATATTTTGGTTCTTGGCTGACGAGCATGGGAACTCTGCACCTGCGTGCCTCTGTATTGGTACTACACCCGGTGATATGCGGCAGCCATCGGCAACCCCAGAAGCTATGACCTGCTCCCTGCTGACGAGTGGCAAATACCACGAAACACGTGTCCAGGGATGGCGAAAAATATAATATTTAAATTTAAAAGAAGATACGACGCTCTGAAAGAACTACAATTACCGTGATCCTGTGGGGTGATCCCGCTGATGAGTGAGCGGTGTGCGAGCCCAACTTTTGATATTTTGGTTCTTGGCTGACGAGCATGGGAACTCTGCACCTGCGTGCCTCTGTATTGGTACTACACCCGGTGATATGCGGCAGCCATCGGCAACCCCAGAAGCTATGACCTGCTCCCTGCTGACGAGTGGCAAATACCACGAAACACGTGTCCAGGGATGGCGAAAAATATAATATTTAAATTTAAAAGAAGATACGACGCTCTGAAAGAACTACAATTACCGTGATCCTGTGGGGTGATCCCGCTGATGAGTGAGCGGTGTGCGAGCCCAACTTTTGATATTTTGGTTCTTGGCTGACAAGCATGCGAACTCTGCACCTGCGTGCCTCTGTATTGGTACTACACCCGGTGATATGCGGCAGCCATCGGCAACCCCAGAAGCTATGACCTGCTCCCTGCTGACAAGTGGCAAATACCACGAAACACATGTCCAGGGATGGCAAAAAATATAATATTTAAATTTAAAAGAAGATACGACGCTCTGAAAGAACTACAATTACCGTGATCCTGTGGGGTGATCCCGCTGATGAGTGAGCGGTGTGCGAGCCCAACTTTTGATATTTTGGTTCTTGGCTGACGAGCATGGGAACTCTGCACCTGCGTGCCTCTGTATTGGTACTACACCCGGTGATATGCAGCAGCCATCGGCAACCCCAGAATCTATGACCTGCTCCCTGCTGACGAGTGGCAAATACCACGAAACACGTGTCCAGGGATGGCGAAAAATATAATATTTAAATTTAAAAGAAGATACGACGCTCTGAACGAACTACAATTACCGTGATCCTGTGGGGTGATCCCGCTGATGAGTGAGCGGTGTGCGAGCCCAACTTTTGATATTTTGGCTCTTGGCTGACGAGCATGGGAACTCTGCACCTGCGTGCCTCTGTATTGGTTATGTCACCCGGTGATATGCGGCAGCCATCGGCAACCCCAGAAGCTATGACCTGCTCCCTGCTGACGAGTGGCAAATACCACGAAACACGTGTCCAGGGATGGCGAAAAATATAATATTTAAATTTAAAAGAAGATACGACGCTCTGAAAGAACTACAATTACCGTGATCCTATGGGGTGATCCCGCTGATGAGTGAGCGGTGTGCGAGGCCAACTTTTGATATTTTGGTTCTTGGCTGACGAGCATGGGAACTCTGCACCTGCGTGCCTCTGTATTGGTACTACACCCGGTGATATGCGGCAGCCATCGGCAACCCCAGAAACTATGACCTGCTCCCTGCTGACGAGTGGCAAATACCACGAAACACATTTCCAGGGATTGCGAAAAATATAATATTTAAATTTAAAAGAAGATACGACGCTCTGAAAGAACTACAATTACCGTGATCCTGTGGGGTGATCCCGCTGATGAGTGAGCGGTGTGCGAGCCCAACTTTTGATATTTTGGTTCTTGGCTGACGAGCATGGGAACTCTGCACCTGCGTGCCTCTGTATTGGTACTACACCCGGTGATATGCGGCAGCCATCGGCAACCACAGAAGCTATGACCTGCTCCCTGCTGACGAGTGGCAAATACCACAAAACACGTGTCCAGGGATGGCGAAAAATATAATATTTAAATTTAAAAGAAGATACGATGCTCTGAAAGAACTACAATTACCGTGATCCTGTGGGGTGATCCCGCTGATGAGTGAGCGGTGTGCGAGCCCAACTTTTGATATTTTGGTTCTTGTCTGACGAGCATGGGAACTCTGCACCTGCGTGCCTCTGTATTGGTACTACACCCGGTGATATGCGGCAGCCATCGGCAACCCCAGAAGCTATGACCTGCTCCCTGCTGACGAGTGGCAAATACCACGAAACACGTGTCCAGGGATGGCGAAAAATATAATATTTTAATTTAAAAGAAGATACGACGCTCTAAAAGAACTACAATTACCGTGATCCTGTGGGGTGATCCCGCTGATGAGTGAGCGGTGTGCGAGCCCAACTTTTGATATTTTGGTTCTTGGCTGACGAGCATGGGAACTCTGCACCTGCGTGCCTCTGTATTGGTACTACACCCGGTGATATGCGGCAGCCATCGGCAACCCCAGAAGCTATGACCTGCTCCCTGCTGATGAGTGGCAAATACCACGAAACACGTGTCCAGGGATGGCAAAAAATATAATATTTAAATTTAAAAGAAGATACGACGATCTGAAAGAACTACAATTACCGTGATCCTGTGGGGTGATCACGCTGATGAGTGAGCGGTGTGCGAGCCCAACTTTTGATATTTTGGTTCTTGGCTGACGAGCATGGGAACTCTGCACCTGCGTGCCTCTGTATTGGTACTACACCCGGTGATATGCGGCAGCCATCGGCAACGCCAGAAGCTATGACCTGCTCCCTGCTGACAAGTGGCAAATACCACGAAACACGTGTCCAGGGATGGCGAAAAATAAAATATTTAAATTTAAAAGAAGATACGACGCTCTGAAAGAACTACAATTACCGTGATCCTGTGGGGTGATCCCGCTGATGAGTGAGCGGTGTGCGAGCCCAACTTTTGATATTTTGGTTCTTGGCTGACGAGCATGGGAACTCTGCACCTGCGTGCCTCTGTATTGGTACTACACCCGGTGATATGCGGCAGCCATCGGCAACCCCAGAAGCTATGACCTGCTCCCTGCTGACGAGTGGCAAATACCACGAAACACGTGTCCAGGGATGGTGAAAAATATAATATTTAAATTTAAAAGAAGATACGACGCTCTGAAAGAACTACAATTACCGTGATCCTGTGCGGTGATCCCGTTGATGAGTGAGCGGTGTGCGAGCCCAACTTTTGATATTTTGGTTCTTGGCTGACGAGCATGGGAACTCTGCACCTGCGTGCCTCTGTATTGGTACTACACCCGGTGATATGCGGCAGCCATCGGCAACCCCAGAAGCTATGACCTGCTCCCTGCTGACGAGTGGCAAATACCACGAAACACGTGTCCAGGGATGGCGAAAAATATAATATTTAAATTTAAAAGAAGATACGACGCTCTGAAAGAACTACAATTACCGTGATCCTGTGGGGTGATCCCGCTGATGAATGAGCGGTGTGCGAGCCCAACTTTTGATATTTTGGTTCTTGGCTGACGAGCATGGGAACTCTGCACCTGCGTGCCTCTGTATTGGTACTCCACCCGGTGATATGCGGCAGCCATCGGCAACCCCAGAAGCTATGACCTGCTCCCTGCTGACGAGTGGCAAATACCACGAAACACGTGTCCAGGGATGGCGAAAAATATAATATTTAAATTTAAAAGAAGATACGACGCTCTGAAAGAACTACAATTACCGTGATCCTGTGGGGTGATCCCGCTGATGAGTGAGCGGTGTGCGAGCCCAACTTTTGATATTTTGGTTCTTGGCTGACGAGCATGGGAACTCTGCACCTGCGTGCCTCTGTATTGGTACTACACCCGGTGATATGCGGCAGCCATCGGCAACCCCAGAAGCTATGACCTGCTCCCTGCTGATGAGTGGCAAATACCACGAAACACGTGTCCAGGGATGGCGAAAAATATAATATTTAAATTTAAAAGAAGATACGATGCTCTGAAAGAACTACAATTACTGTGATCCTGTGGGGTGATCCCGCTGATGAGTGAGCGGTGTGCGAGCCCAACTTTTGATATTTTGGTTCTTGGCTGACGAGCATGGGAACTCTGCACCTGCGTGCCTCTGTATTGGTACTACACCCGGTGATATGCGGCAGCCATCGGCAACCCCAGAAGCTATGACCTGCTCCCTGCTGACGAGTGGCAAATACCACGAAACACGTGTCCAGGGATGGCGAAAAATATAATATTTAAATTTAAAAGAAGATACGACGCTCTGAACGAACTACAATTACCGTGATCCTGTGGGGTGATCCCGCTGATGAGTGAGCGGTGTGCGAGCCCAACTTTTGATATTTTGGCTCTTGGCTGACGAGCATGGGAACTCTGCACCTGCGTGCCTCTGTATTGGTTATGTCACCCGGTGATATGCGGCAGCCATCGGCAACCCCAGAAGCTATGACCTGCTCCCTGCTGACGAGTGGCAAATACCACGAAACACGTGTCCAGGGATGGCGAAAAATATAATATTTAAATTTAAAAGAAGATACGACGCTCTGAAAGAACTACAATTACCGTGATCCTATGGGGTGATCCCGCTGATGAGTGAGCGGTGTGCGAGGCCAACTTTTGATATTTTGGTTCTTGGCTGACGAGCATGGGAACTCTGCACCTGCGTGCCTCTGTATTGGTACTACACCCGGTGATATGCGGCAGCCATCGGCAACCCCAGAAACTATGACCTGCTCCCTGCTGACGAGTGGCAAATACCACGAAACACATTTCCAGGGATTGCGAAAAATATAATATTTAAATTTAAAAGAAGATACGACGCTCTGAAAGAACTACAATTACCGTGATCCTGTGGGGTGATCCCGCTGATGAGTGAGCGGTGTGCGAGCCCAACTTTTGATATTTTGGTTCTTGGCTGACGAGCATGGGAACTCTGCACCTGCGTGCCTCTGTATTGGTACTACACCCGGTGATATGCGGCAGCCATCGGCAACCACAGAAGCTATGACCTGCTCCCTGCTGACGAGTGGCAAATACCACAAAACACGTGTCCAGGGATGGCGAAAAATATAATATTTAAATTTAAAAGAAGATACGATGCTCTGAAAGAACTACAATTACCGTGATCCTGTGGGGTGATCCCGCTGATGAGTGAGCGGTGTGCGAGCCCAACTTTTGATATTTTGGTTCTTGTCTGACGAGCATGGGAACTCTGCACCTGCGTGCCTCTGTATTGGTACTACACCCGGTGATATGCGGCAGCCATCGGCAACCCCAGAAGCTATGACCTGCTCCCTGCTGACGAGTGGCAAATACCACGAAACACGTGTCCAGGGATGGCGAAAAATATAATATTTTAATTTAAAAGAAGATACGACGCTCTAAAAGAACTACAATTACCGTGATCCTGTGGGGTGATCCCGCTGATGAGTGAGCGGTGTGCGAGCCCAACTTTTGATATTTTGGTTCTTGGCTGACGAGCATGGGAACTCTGCACCTGCGTGCCTCTGTATTGGTACTACACCCGGTGATATGCGGCAGCCATCGGCAACCCCAGAAGCTATGACCTGCTCCCTGCTGATGAGTGGCAAATACCACGAAACACGTGTCCAGGGATGGCAAAAAATATAATATTTAAATTTAAAAGAAGATACGACGCTCTGAAAGAACTACAATTACCGTGATCCTGTGGGGTGATCACGCTGATGAGTGAGCGGTGTGCGAGCCCAACTTTTGATATTTTGGTTCTTGGCTGACGAGCATGGGAACTCTGCACCTGCGTGCCTCTGTATTGGTACTACACCCGGTGATATGCGGCAGCCATCGGCAACGCCAGAAGCTATGACCTGCTCCCTGCTGACAAGTGGCAAATACCACGAAACACGTGTCCAGGGATGGCGAAAAATAAAATATTTAAATTTAAAAGAAGATACGACGCTCTGAAAGAACTACAATTACCGTGATCCTGTGGGGTGATCCCGCTGATGAGTGAGCGGTGTGCGAGCCCAACTTTTGATATTTTGGTTCTTGGCTGACGAGCATGGGAACTCTGCACCTGCGTGCCTCTGTATTGGTACTACACCCGGTGATATGCGGCAGCCATCGGCAACCCCAGAAGCTATGACCTGCTCCCTGCTGACGAGTGGCAAATACCACGAAACACGTGTCCAGGGATGGTGAAAAATATAATATTTAAATTTAAAAGAAGATACGACGCTCTGAAAGAACTACAATTACCGTGATCCTGTGCGGTGATCCCGTTGATGAGTGAGCGGTGTGCGAGCCCAACTTTTGATATTTTGGTTCTTGGCTGACGAGCATGGGAACTCTGCACCTGCGTGCCTCTGTATTGGTACTACACCCGGTGATATGCGGCAGCCATCGGCAACCCCAGAAGCTATGACCTGCTCCCTGCTGACGAGTGGCAAATACCACGAAACACGTGTCCAGGGATGGCGAAAAATATAATATTTAAATTTAAAAGAAGATACGACGCTCTGAAAGAACTACAATTACCGTGATCCTGTGGGGTGATCCCGCTGATGAATGAGCGGTGTGCGAGCCCAACTTTTGATATTTTGGTTCTTGGCTGACGAGCATGGGAACTCTGCACCTGCGTGCCTCTGTATTGGTACTCCACCCGGTGATATGCGGCAGCCATCGGCAACCCCAGAAGCTATGACCTGCTCCCTGCTGACGAGTGGCAAATACCACGAAACACGTGTCCAGGGATGGCGAAAAATATAATATTTAAATTTAAAAGAAGATACGACGCTCTGAAAGAACTACAATTACCGTGATCCTGTGGGGTGATCCCGCTGATGAGTGAGCGGTGTGCGAGCCCAACTTTTGATATTTTGGTTCTTGGCTGACGAGCATGGGAACTCTGCACCTGCGTGCCTCTGTATTGGTACTACACCCGGTGATATGCGGCAGCCATCGGCAACCCCAGAAGCTATGACCTGCTCCCTGCTGATGAGTGGCAAATACCACGAAACACGTGTCCAGGGATGGCGAAAAATATAATATTTAAATTTAAAAGAAGATACGATGCTCTGAAAGAACTACAATTACTGTGATCCTGTGGGGTGATCCCGCTGATGAGTGAGCGGTGTGCGAGCCCAACTTTTGATATTTTGGTTCTTGGCTGACGAGCATGGGAACTCTGCACCTGCGTGCCTCTGTATTGGTACTACACCCGGTGATATGCGGCAGCCATCGGCAACCCCAGAAGCTATGACCTGCTCCCTGCTGACGAGTGGCAAATACCACGAAACACGTGGCGAGGGATGGCGAAAAATATAATATTTAAATTTAAAAGAAGATACGACGCTCTGAAAGAACTACAATTACCGTGATCCTGTGGGATGATCCCGCTGATGAGTGAGCGGTGTGCGAGCCCAACTTTTGATATTTTGGTTCTTGGCTGACGAGCATGCGAACTCTGCACCTGCGTGCCTCTGTATTGGTACTACACCCGGTGATATGCGGCAGCCATCGGCAACCCCAGAAGCTATGACCTGCTCCCTGCTGACGAGTGGCAAATACCACGAAACACGTGTCCAGGGATGGTGAAAAATATAATATTTAAATTTAAAAGAAGATACGACGCTCTGAAAGAACTACAATAACCGTGATCCTGTGGGGTGATCCCGCTGATGAGTGAGCGGTGTGCGAGCCCAACTTTTGATATTTTGGTTCTTGGCTGACGAGCATGTGAACTCTGCACCTGCGTGCCTCTGTATTGGTACTACACCCGGTGATATGCGGCAGCCATCGGCAACCCCAGAAGCTATGAGCTGCTCCCTGCTGACGAGTGGCAAATACCACGATACACGTGTCCAGGGATGGCGAAAAATATAATATTTAAATTTAAAAGAAGATACGACGCTCTGAAAGAACTACAATTACCGTGATCCTGTGGGGTGATCCCGCTGATGAGTGAGCGGTGTGCGAGACCTACTTTTGATATTTTGGTTCTTGGCTGACGAGCATGGGAACTCTGCACCTGCGTGCCTCTGTATTGGTACTACACCCGGTGATATGCGGCAGCCATCGGCAACCCCAGAAGCTATGACCTGCTCCCTGCTGACGAGTGGCAAATACCACGAAACACGTGTCCAGGGATGGCGAAAAATATAATATTTAAATTTAAAAGAAGATACGACGCTCTGAAAGAACTACAATTACCGTGATCCTGTGGGGTGATCCCGCTGATGAGTGAGCGGTGTGCGAGCCCAACTTTTGATATTTTGGTTCTTGGCTGACAAGCATGCGAACTCTGCACCTGCGTGCCTCTGTATTGGTACTACACCCGGTGATATGCGGCAGCCATCGGCAACCCCAGAAGCTATGACCTGCTCCCTGCTGACGAGTGGCAAATACCACGAAACACGTGTCCAGGGATGGCGAAAAATATAATATTTAAATTTAAAAGAAGATACGACGCTCTGAAAGAACTACAATTACCGTGATCCTGTGGGGTGATCCCGCTGATGAGTGAGCGGTGTGCGAGCCCAACTTTTGATATTTTGGTTCTTGGGTGACGAGCATGGGAACTCTGCACCTGCGTGCCTCTGTATTGGTACTACACCCGGTGATATGCGGCAGCCATCGGCAACCCCAGAAGCTATGACCTGCTCCCTGCTGACGAGTGGCAAATACCACGAAACACGTGTCCAGGGATGGCGAAAAATATAATATTTAAATTTAAAAGAAGATACGACGCTCTGAAAGAACTACAATTACCGTGATCCTGTGGGGTGATCCCGCTGATGAGTGAGCGGTGTGCGAGCCCAACTTTTGATATTTTGGTTCTTGGCTGACGAGCATGGGAACTCTGCACCTGCGTGCCTCTGTATTGGTACTACACCCGGTGATATGCGGCAGCCATCGGCAACCCCAGAAGCTATGACCTGCTCCCTGCTGACGAGTGGCAAATACCACGAAACACGTGGCGAGGGATGGCGAAAAATATAATATTTAAATTTAAAAGAAGATACGACGCTCTGAAAGAACTACAATTACCGTGATCCTGTGGGATGATCCCGCTGATGAGTGAGCGGTGTGCGAGCCCAACTTTTGATATTTTGGTTCTTGGCTGACGAGCATGCGAACTCTGCACCTGCGTGCCTCTGTATTGGTACTACACCCGGTGATATGCGGCAGCCATCGGCAACCCCAGAAGCTATGACCTGCTCCCTGCTGACGAGTGGCAAATACCACGAAACACGTGTCCAGGGATGGTGAAAAATATAATATTTAAATTTAAAAGAAGATACGACGCTCTGAAAGAACTACAATAACCGTGATCCTGTGGGGTGATCCCGCTGATGAGTGAGCGGTGTGCGAGCCCAACTTTTGATATTTTGGTTCTTGGCTGACGAGCATGTGAACTCTGCACCTGCGTGCCTCTGTATTGGTACTACACCCGGTGATATGCGGCAGCCATCGGCAACCCCAGAAGCTATGAGCTGCTCCCTGCTGACGAGTGGCAAATACCACGATACACGTGTCCAGGGATGGCGAAAAATATAATATTTAAATTTAAAAGAAGATACGACGCTCTGAAAGAACTACAATTACCGTGATCCTGTGGGGTGATCCCGCTGATGAGTGAGCGGTGTGCGAGCCCAACTTTTGATATTTTGGTTCTTGGCTGACAAGCATGCGAACTCTGCACCTGCGTGCCTCTGTATTGGTACTACACCCGGTGATATGCGGCAGCCATCGGCAACCCCAGAAGCTATGACCTGCTCCCTGCTGACGAGTGGCAAATACCACGAAACACGTGTCCAGGGATGGCGAAAAATATAATATTTAAATTTAAAAGAAGATACGACGCTCTGAAAGAACTACAATTACCGTGATCCTGTGGGGTGATCCCGCTGATGAGTGAGCGGTGTGCGAGCCCAACTTTTGATATTTTGGTTCTTGGGTGACGAGCATGGGAACTCTGCACCTGCGTGCCTCTGTATTGGTACTACACCCGGTGATATGCGGCAGCCATCGGCAACCCCAGAAGCTATGACCTGCTCCCTGCTGACGAGTGGCAAATACCACGAAACACGTGTCCAGGGATGGCGAAAAATATAATATTTAAATTTAAAAGAAGATACGACGCTCTGAAAGAACTACAATTACCGTGATCCTGTGGGGTGATCCCGCTGATGAGTGAGCGGTGTGCGAGCCCAACGTTTGATATTTTGGTTCTTGGCTGACGAGCATGGGAACTCTGCACCTGCGTGCCTCTGTATTGGTACTACACCCGGTGATATGCGGCAGCCATCGGCAACCCCAGAAGCTATGACCTGCTCCCTGCTGACGAGTGGCAAATACCACGAAACACGTGTCCAGGGATGGCGAAAAATATCATATTTAAATTTAAAAGAAGATACGACGCTCTGAAAGAACTACAATTACCGTGATCCTGTGGGGTGATCCCGCTGATGAGTGAGCGGTGTGCGAGCCCAACTTTTGATATTTTGGTTCTTGGCTGACGAGCATGGGAACTCTGCACCTGCGTGCCTCTGTATTGGTACTACACCCGGTGATATGCGGCAGCCATCGGCAACCCCAGAAGCTATGACCTGCTCCCTGCTGACGAGTGGCAAATACCACGAAACACGTGTCCAGGGATGGCGAAAAATATAATATTTAAATTTAAAAGAAGATACGACGCTCTGAAAGAACTACAATTACCGTGATCCTGTGGGGTGATCCCGCTGATGAGTGAGCGGTGTGCGAGCCCAACTTTTGATATTTTGGTTCTTGGCTGACGAGCATGGGAACTCTGCACCTGCGTGCCTCTGTATTGGTACTACACCCGGTGATATGCGGCAGCCATCGGCAACCCCAGAAGCTATGACCTGCTCCCTGCTGACGAGTGGCAAATACCACGAAACACGTGTCCAGGGATGGCGAAAAATATAATATTTAAATTTAAAAGAAGATACGACGCTCTAAAAGAACTACAATTACCGTGATCCTGTGGGGTGATCCCGCTGATGAGTGAGCGGTGTGCGAGCCCAACTTTTGATATTTTGGTTCTTGGCTGACGAGCATGCGAACTCTGCACCTGCGTGCCTCTGTATTGGTACTACACCCGGTGATATGCGGCAGCCATCGGCAACCCCAGAAGCTATGACCTGCTCCCTGCTGACGAGTGGCAAATACCACGAAACACGTGTCCAGGGATGGCGAAAAATATAATATTTAAATTTAAAAGAAGATACAACGCTCTGAAAGAACTACAATTACCGTGATCCTGTGGGGTGATCCCGCTGATGAGTGAGCGGTGTGCGAGCCCAACTTTTGATATTTTGGTTCTTGGCTGACGAGCATGCGAACTCTGCACCTGCGTGCCTCTGTATTGGTACTACACCCGGTGATATGCGGCAGCCATCGGCAACCCCAGAAGCTATGACCTGCTCCCTGCTGACGAGTGGCAAATACCACGATACACGTGTCCAGGGATGGCGAAAAATATAATATTTAAATTTAAAAGAAGATACGACGCTCTGAAAGAACTACAATTACCGTGATCCTGTGGGGTGATCCCGCTGATGAGTGAGCGGTGTGCGAGACCAACTTTTGATATTTTGCTTCTTGGCTGACGAGCATGGGAACTCTGCACCTGCGTGCCTCTGTATTGGTACTACACCCGGTGATATGCGGCAGCCATCGGCAACCCCAGAAGCTATGACCTGCTCCCTGCTGACGAGTGGCAAATACCAAGAAACACGTGTCCAGGGATGGCGAAAAATATAATATTTAAATTTAAAAGAAGATACGACGCTCTGAAAGAACTACAATTACCGTGATCCTGTGGGGTGATCCCGCTGATGAGTGAGCGGTGTGCGAGCCCAACTTTTGATATTTTGGTTCTTGGCTGACAAGCATGCGAACTCTGCACCTGCGTGCCTCTGTATTGGTACTACACCCGGTGATATGCGGCAGCCATCGGCAACCCCAGAAGCTATGACTTGCTCCCTGCTGACGAGTGGCAAATACCACGAAACACGTGTCCAGGGATGGCGAAAAATATAATATTTAAATTTAAAAGAAGATACGACGCTCTGAAAGAACTACAATTACCGTGATCCTGTGGGGTGATCCCGCTGATGAGTGAGCGGTGTGCGAGCCCAACTTTTGATATTTTGGTTCTTGGCTGACGAGCATGGGAACTCTGCACCTGCGTGCCTCTGTATTGGTACTACACCCGGTGATATGCGGCAGCCATCGGCAACCCCAGAAGCTATGACCTGCTCCCTGCTGACGAGTGGCAAAAATTCCACGAAACACATGTCCAGGGATGGCGAAAAATATAATATTTAAATTTAAAAGAAGATACGACGCTCTGAAAGAACTACAATTACCGTGATCCTGTGGGGTGATCCCGCTGATGAGTGAGCGGTGTGCGAGCCCAACTTTTGATATTTTGGTTCTTGGCTGACGAGCATGGGAACTCTGCACCTGCGTGCCTCTGTATTGGTACTACACCCGGTGATATGCGGCAGCCATCGGCAACCCCAGAAGCTATGACCTGCTCCCTGCTGACAAGTGGCAAATACCACGAAACACATGTCCAGGGATGGCGAAAAATATAATATTTAAATTTAAAAGAAGATACGACGCTCTGAAAGAACTACAATTACCGTGATCCTGTGGGGTGATCCCGCTGATGAGTGAGCGGTGTGCGAGCCCAACTTTTGATATTTTGGTTCTTGGCTGACGAGCATGGGAACTCTGCACCTGCGTGCCTCTGTATTGGTACTACACCCGGTGATATGCGGCAGCCATCGGCAACCCCAGAAGCTATGACCTGCTCCCTGCTGACGAGTGGCAAATACCACGAAACACGTGTCCAGGGATGGCGAAAAATATAATATTTAAATTTAAAAGAAGATACGACGCTCTGAAAGAACTACAATTACCGTGATCCTGTGGGGTGATCCCGCTGATGAGTGAGCGGTGTGCGAGCCCAACTTTTGATATTTTGGTTCTTGGCTGACGAGCATGGGAACTCTGCACCTGCGTGCCTCTGTATTGGTACTACACCCGGTGATATGCGGCAGCCATCGGCAACCCCAGAAGCTATGACCTGCTCCCTGCTGACGAGTGGCAAATACCACGAAACACGTGTCCAGGGATGGCGAAAAATATAATATTTAAATTTAAAAGAAGATACGACGCTCTGAAAGAACAACAATTACCGTGATCCTGTGGGGTGATCCCGCTGATGAGTGAGCGGTGTGTGAGCCCAACTTTTGATATTTTGGTTCTTGGCTGATGAGCATGGGAACTCTGCACCTGCGTGCCTCTGTATTGGTACTACACCCGGTGATATGCGGCAGCCATCGGCAACCCCAGAAGCTATGACCTGCTCCCTGCTGACGAGTGGCAAATACCACGAAACACGTGTCCAGGGATGGCGAAAAATATAATATTTAAATTTAAAAGAAGATACGACGCTCTGAAAGAACTACAATTACCGTGATCCTGTGGGGTGATCCCGCTGATGAGTGAGCGGTGTGCGAGCCCAACTTTTGATATTTTGGTTCTTGGCTGACAAGCATGCGAACTCTGCACCTGCGTGCCTCTGTATTGGTACTACACCCGGTGATATGCGGCAGCCATCGGCAACCCCAGAAGCTATGACCTGCTCCCTGCTGACGAGTGGCAAATACCACGAAACACGTGTCCAGGGATGGCGAAAAATATAATATTTAAATTTAAAAGAAGATACGACGCTCTGAAAGAACTACAATTACCGTGATCCTGTGGGGTGATCCCGCTGATGAGTGAGCGGTGTGCGAGCCCAACTTTTGATATTTTGGTTCTTGGGTGACGAGCATGGGAACTCTGCACCTGCGTGCCTCTGTATTGGTACTACACCCGGTGATATGCGGCAGCCATCGGCAACCCCAGAAGCTATGACCTGCTCCCTGCTGACGAGTGGCAAATACCACGAAACACGTGTCCAGGGATGGCGAAAAATATAATATTTAAATTTAAAAGAAGATACGACGCTCTGAAAGAACTACAATTACCGTGATCCTGTGGGGTGATCCCGCTGATGAGTGAGCGGTGTGCGAGCCCAACTTTTGATATTTTGGTTCTTGGCTGACGAGCATGGGAACTCTGCACCTGCGTGCCTCTGTATTGGTACTACACCCGGTGATATGCGGCAGCCATCGGCAACCCCAGAAGCTATGACCTGCTCCCTGCTGACGAGTGGCAAATACCACGAAACACGTGGCGAGGGATGGCGAAAAATATAATATTTAAATTTAAAAGAAGATACGACGCTCTGAAAGAACTACAATTACCGTGATCCTGTGGGATGATCCCGCGGATGAGTGAGCGGTGTGCGAGCCCAACTTTTGATATTTTGGTTCTTGGCTGACGAGCATGCGAACTCTGCACCTGCGTGCCTCTGTATTGGTACTACACCCGGTGATATGCGGCAGCCATCGGCAACCCCAGAAGCTATGACCTGCTCCCTGCTGACGAGTGGCAAATACCACGAAACACGTGTCCAGGGATGGTGAAAAATATAATATTTAAATTTAAAAGAAGATACGACGCTCTGAAAGAACTACAATAACCGTGATCCTGTGGGGTGATCCCGCTGATGAGTGAGCGGTGTGCGAGCCCAACTTTTGATATTTTGGTTCTTGGCTGACGAGCATGTGAACTCTGCACCTGCGTGCCTCTGTATTGGTACTACACCCGGTGATATGCGGCAGCCATCGGCAACCCCAGAAGCTATGACCTGCTCCCTGCTGACGAGTGGCAAATACCACGAAACACGTGTCCAGGGATGGCGAAAAATATAATATTTAAATTTAAAAGAAGATACGACGCTCTGAAAGAACTACAATTACCGTGATCCTGTGGGGTGATCCCGCTGATGAGTGAGCGGTGTGCGAGCCCAACTTTTGATATTTTGGTTCTTGGCTGACAAGCATGGGAACTCTGCACCTGCGTGCCTCTGTATTGGTACTACACCCGGTGATATGCGGCAGCCATCGGCAACCCCAGAAGCTATGACCTGCTCCCTGCTGACGAGTGGCAAATACCACGAAACACGTGTCCAGGGATGGCGAAAAATATAATATTTAAATTTAAAAGAAGATACGACGCTCTGAAAGAACTACAATTACCGTGATCCTGTGGGGTGATCCCGCTGATGAGTGAGCGGTGTGCGAGCCCAACTTTTGATATTTTGGTTCTTGGCTGACGAGCATGGGAACTCTGCACCTGCGTGCCTCTGTATTGGTACTACACCCGGTGATATGCGGCAGCCATCGGCAACCCCAGAAGCTATGACCTGCTCCCTGCTGACGAGTGGCAAATACCACGAAACACGTGTCCAGGGATGGCGAAAAATATAATATTTAAATTTAAAAGAAGATACGACGCTCTGAAAGAACTACAATTACCGTGATCCTGTGGGGTGATCCCGCTGATGAGTGAGCGGTGTGCGAGCCCAACTTTTGATATTTTGGTTCTTGGCTGACGAGCATGGGAACTCTGCACCTGCGTGCCTCTGTATTGGTACTACACCCGGTGATATGCGGCAGCCATCGGCAACCCCAGAAGCTATGACCTGCTCCCTGCTGACGAGTGGCAAATACCACGAAACACGTGTCCAGGGATGGCGAAAAATATAATATTTAAATTTAAAAGAAGATACGACGCTCTGAAAGAACTACAATTACCGTGATCCTGTGGGGTGATCCCGCTGATGAGTGAGCGGTGTGCGAGCTCAACTTTTGATATTTTGGTTCTTGGCTGACGAGCATGGGAACTCTGCACCTGCGTGCCTCTGTATTGGTACTACACCCGGTGATATGCGGCAGCCATCGGCAACCCCAGAAGCTATGACCTGCTCCCTGCTGACGAGTGGCAAATACCACGAAACACGTGTCCAGGGATGGCGAAAAATATAATATTTAAATTTAAAAGAAGATACGACGCTCTAAAAGAACTACAATTACCGTGATCCTGTGGGGTGATCCCGCTGATGAGTGAGCGGTGTGCGAGCCCAACTTTTGATATTTTGGTTCTTGGCTGACGAGCATGCGAACTCTGCACCTGCGTGCCTCTGTATTGGTACTACACCCGGTGATATGCGGCAGCCATCGGCAACCCCAGAAGCTATGACCTGCTCCCTGCTGACGAGTGGCAAATACCACGAAACACGTGTCCAGGGATGGCAAAAAATATAATATTTAAATTTAAAAGAAGATACAACGCTCTGAAAGAACTACAATTACCGTGATCCTGTGGGGTGATCCCGCTGATGAGTGAGCGGTGTGCGAGCCCAACTTTTGATATTTTGGTTCTTGGCTGACGAGCATGCGAACTCTGCACCTGCGTGCCTCTGTATTGGTACTACACCCGGTGATATGCGGCAGCCATCGGCAACCCCAGAAGCTATGACCTGCTCCCTGCTGACGAGTGGCAAATACCACGATACACGTGTCCAGGGATGGCGAAAAATATAATATTTAAATTTAAAAGAAGATACGACGCTCTGAAAGAACTACAATTACCATGATCCTGTGGGGTGATCCCGCTGATGAGTGAGCGGTGTGCGAGACCAACTTTTGATATTTTGCTTCTTGGCTGACGAGCATGGGAACTCTGCACCTGCGTGCCTCTGTATTGGTACTACACCCGGTGATATGCGGCAGCCATCGGCAACCCCAGAAGCTATGACCTGCTCCCTGCTGACGAGTGGCAAATACCAAGAAACACGTGTCCAGGGATGGCGAAAAATATAATATTTAAATTTAAAAGAAGATACGACGCTCTGAAAGAACTACAATTACCGTGATCCTGTGGGGTGATCCCGCTGATGAGTGAGCGGTGTGCGAGCCCAACTTTTGATATTTTGGTTCTTGGCTGACAAGCATGCGAACTCTGCACCTGCGTGCCTCTGTATTGGTACTACACCCGGTGATATGCGGCAGCCATCGGCAACCCCAGAAGCTATGACCTGCTCCCTGCTGACGAGTGGCAAATACCACGAAACACGTGTCCAGGGATGGCGAAAAATATAATATTTAAATTTAAAAGAAGATACGACGCTCTGAAAGAACTACAATTACCGTGATCCTGTGGGGTGATCCCGCTGATGAGTGAGCGGTGTGCGAGCCCAACTTTTGATATTTTGGTTCTTGGCTGACGAGCATGGGAACTCTGCACCTGCGTGCCTCTGTATTGGTACTACACCCGGTGATATGCGGCAGCCATCGGCAACCCCAGAAGCTATGACCTGCTCCCTGCTGACGAGTGGCAAATACCACGAAACACGTGTCCAGGGATGGCGAAAAATATAATATTTAAATTTAAAAGAAGATACGACGCTCTGAAAGAACTACAATTACCGTGATCCTGTGGGGTGATCCCGCTGATGAGTGAGCGGTGTGCGAGCCCAACTTTTGATATTTTGGTTCTTGGCTGACGAGCATGGGAACTCTGCACCTGCGTGCCTCTGTATTGGTACTACACCCAGTGATATGCGGCAGCCATCGGCAACCCCAGAAGCTATGACCTGCTCCCTGCTGACAAGTGGCAAATACCACGAAACACATGTCCAGGGATGGCGAAAAATATAATATTTAAATTTAAAAGAAGATACGACGCTCTGAAAGAACTACAATTACCGTGATCCTGTGGGGTGATCCCGCTGATGAGTGAGCGGTGTGCGAGCCCAACTTTTGATATTTTGGTTCTTGGCTGACGAGCATGGGAACTCTGCACCTGCGTGCCTCTGTATTGGTACTACACCCGGTGATATGCGGCAGCCATCGGCAACCCCAGAAGCTATGACCTGCTCCCTGCTGACGAGTGGCAAATACCACGAAACACGTGTCCAGGGATGGCGAAAAATATAATATTTAAATTTAAAAGAAGATACGACGCTCTGAAAGAACTACAATTACCGTGATCCTGTGGGGTGATCCCGCTGATGAGTGAGCGGTGTGCGAGCCCAACTTTTGATATTTTGGTTCTTGGCTGACGAGCATGGGAACTCTGCACCTGCGTGCCTCTGTATTGGTACTACACCCGGTGATATGCGGCAGCCATCGGCAACCCCAGAAGCTATGACCTGCTCCCTGCTGACGAGTGGCAAATACCACGAAACACGTGTCCAGGGATGGCGAAAAATATAATATTTAAATTTAAAAGAAGATACGACGCTCTGAAAGAACTACAATTACCGTGATCCTGTGGGGTGATCCCGCTGATGAGTGAGCGGTGTGTGAGCCCAACTTTTGATATTTTGGTTCTTGGCTGATGAGCATGGGAACTCTGCACCTGCGTGCCTCTGTATTGGTACTACACCCGGTGATATGCGGCAGCCATCGGCAACCCCAGAAGCTATGACCTGCTCCCTGCTGACGAGTGGCAAATACCACGAAACACGTGTCCAGGGATGGCGAAAAATATAATATTTAAATTTAAAAGAAGATACGACGCTCTAAAAGAACTACAATTACCGTGATCCTGTGGGGTGATCCCGCTGATGAGTGAGCGGTGTGCGAGCCCAACTTTTGATATTTTGGTTCTTGGCTGACGAGCATGCGAACTCTGCACCTGCGTGCCTCTGTATTGGTACTACACCCGGTGATATGCGGCAGCCATCGGCAACCCCAGAAGCTATGACCTGCTCCCTGCTGACGAGTGGCAAATACCACGAAACACGTGTCCAGGGATGGCGAAAAATATAATATTTAAATTTAAAAGAAGATACAACGCTCTGAAAGAACTACAATTACCGTGATCCTGTGGGGTGATCCCGCTGATGAGTGAGCGGTGTGCGAGCCCAACTTTTGATATTTTGGTTCTTGGCTGACGAGCATGCGAACTCTGCACCTGCGTGCCTCTGTATTGGTACTACACCCGGTGATATGCGGCAGCCATCGGCAACCCCAGAAGCTATGACCTGCTCCCTGCTGACGAGTGGCAAATACCACGATACACGTGTCCAGGGATGGCGAAAAATATAATATTTAAATTTAAAAGAAGATACGACGCTCTGAAAGAACTACAATTACCGTGATCCTGTGGGGTGATCCCGCTGATGAGTGAGCGGTGTGCGAGACCAACTTTTGATATTTTGGTTCTTGGCTGACGAGCATGGGAACTCTGCACCTGCGTGCCTCTGTATTGGTACTACACCCGGTGATATGCGGCAGCCATCGGCAACCCCAGAAGCTATGACCTGCTCCCTGCTGACGAGTGGCAAATACCACGAAACACGTGTCCAGGGATGGCGAAAAATATAATATTTAAATTTAAAAGAAGATACGACGCTCTGAAAGAACTACAATTACCGTGATCCTGTGGGGTGATCCCGCTGATGAGTGAGCGGTGTGCGAGCCCAACTTTTGATATTTTGGTTCTTGGCTGACGAGCATGGGAACTCTGCACCTGCGTGCCTCTGTATTGGTACTACACCCGGTGATATGCGGCAGCCATCGGCAACCCCAGAAGCTATGATGCTCCCTGCTGACGAGTGGCAAATACCACGAAACACGTGTCCAGGGATGGCGAAAAATATAATATTTAAATTTAAAAGAAGATACGACGCTCTGAAAGAACTACAATTACCGTGATCCTGTGGGGTGATCGCGCTGATGAGTGAGCGGTGTGCGAGCCCAACTTTTGATATTTTGGTTCTTGGCTGACGAGCATGGGAACTCTGCACCTGCGTGCCTCTGTATTGGTACTACACCCGGTGATATGCGGCAGCCATCGGCAACCCCAGAAGCTATGACCTGCTCCCTGCTGACGAGTGGCAAATACCACAAAACACGTGTCCAGGGATGGCGAAAAATATAATATTTAAATTTAAAAGAAGATACGACGCTCTAAAAGAACTACAATTACCGTGATCCTGTGGGGTGATCCAGCTGATGAGTGAGCGGTGTGCGAGCCCAACTTTTGATATTTTGGTTCTTGGCTGACGAGCATGGGAACTCTGCACCTGCGTGCCTCTGTATTGGTACTACACCCGGTGATATGCGGCAGCCATCGGCAACCCCAGAAGCTATGACCTGCTCCCTGCTGACGAGTGGCAAATACCACGAAACACGTGTCCAGGGATGGCGAAAAATATAATATTTAAATTTAAAAGAAGATACGACGCTCTGAAAGAACTACAATTAACGTGATCCTGTGGGGTGATCCCGCTGATGAGTGAGCGGTGTGCGAGCCCAACTTTTGATATTTTGGTTCTTGGCTGACGAGCATGGGAACTCTGCACCTGCGTGCCTCTGTATTGGTACTACACCCGGTGATATGCGGCAGCCATCGGCAACCCCAGAAGCTATGACCTGCTCCCTGCTGACGAGTGGCAAATACCACGAAACACGTGTCCAGGGATGGCGAAAAATAAAATATTTAAATTTAAAAGAAGATACGACGCTCTGAAAGAACTACAATTACCGTGATCCTGTGGGGTGATCCCGCTGATGAGTGAGCGGTGTGCGAGCCCAACTTTTGATATTTTGGTTCTTGGCTGACGAGCATGGGAACTCTGCACCTGCGTGCCTCTGTATTGGTACTACACCCGGTGATATGCGGCAGCCATCGGCAACCCCAGAAGCTATGACCTGCTCCCTGCTGACGAGTGGCAAATACCACGAAACACATGTCCAGGGATGGCGAAAAATATAAAATTTAAATTTAAAAAAAGATACGACGCTCTGAAAGAACTACAATTGCCGTGATCCTGTGCGGTGATCCCGTTGATGAGTGAGCGGTGTGCGAGCCAAAACTTTTGATATTTTGGTTCTTGGCTGACGAGCATGGGAACTCTGCACCTGCGTGCCTCTGTATTGGTACTACACCCGGTGATATGCGGCAGCCATCGGCAACCCCAGAAGCTATGACCTGCTCCCTGCTGACGAGTGGCAAATACCACGAAACACGTGTCCAGGGATGGCGAAAAATATAATATTTAAATTTAAAAGAAGATACGACGCTCTGAAAGAACTACAATTACCGTGATCCTGTGGGGTGATCCCGCTGATGAGTGAGCGGTGTGCGAGCCCAACTTTTGATATTTTGGTTCTTGGCTGACGAGCATGGGAACTTTGCACCTGCGTGCCTCTGTATTGGTACTACACCCGGTGATATGCGGCAGCCATCGGCAACCCCAGAAGCTATGACATGCTCCCTGCTGACGAGTGGCAAATACCACGAAACACGTGTCCAGGGATGGCGAAAAATATAATATTTAAATTTAAAAGAAGATACGACGCTCTAAAAGAACTACAATTACCGTGATCCTGTGGGGTGATCCCGCTGATGAGTGAGCGGTGTGCGAGCCCAACTTTTGATATTTTGGTTCTTGGCTGACGTGCATGGGAACTCTGCACCTGCGTGCCTCTGTATTGGTACTACACCCGGTGATATGCGGCAGCCATAGGCAACCCCTGAAGCTATGACCTGCTCCCTGCTGACGAGTGGCAAATACCACGAAACACGTGTCCAGGGATGGCGAAAAATATAATATTTAAATTTAAAAGAAGATACGACGCTCTAAAAGAACTACAATTACCGTGATCCTGTGGGGTGATCCCGCTGATGAGTGAGCGGTGTGCGAGCCCAACTTTTGATATTTTGGTTCTTGGCTGACGAGCATGGGAACTCTGCACCTGCGTGCCTCTGTATTGGTACTACACCCGGTGATATGCGGCAGCCATCGGCAACCCCAGAAGCTATGACCTGCTCCCTGCTGACGAGTGGCAAATACCACGAAACACGTGTCCAGGGATGGCGAAAAATGTAATATTTAAATTTAAAAGAAGATACGACGCTCTGAAAGAACTACAATTACCGTGATCCTGTGGGGTGATCCCGCTGATGAGTGAGCGGTGTGCGAGCCCAACTTTTGATATTTTGGTTCTTGGCTGACGAGCATGCGAACTCTGCACCTGCGTGCCTCTGTATTGGTACTACACCCGGTGATATGCGGCAGCCATCGGCAACCCCAGAAGCTATGACCTGCTCCCTGCTGACGAGTGGCAAATACCACGAAACACGTGTCCAGGGATGGCGAAAAATATAATATTTAAATTTAAAAGAAGATACAACGCTCTGAAAGAACTACAATTACCGTGATCCTGTGGGGTGATCCCGCTGATGAGTGAGCGGTGTGCGAGCCCAACTTTTGATATTTTGGTTCTTGGCTGACGAGCATGCGAACTCTGCACCTGCGTGCCTCTGTATTGGTACTACACCCGGTGATATGCGGCAGCCATCGGCAACCCCAGAAGCTATGACCTGCTCCCTGCTGACGAGTGGCAAATACCACGATACACGTGTCCAGGGATGGCGAAAAATATAATATTTAAATTTAAAAGAAGATACGACGCTCTGAAAGAACTACAATTACCGTGATCCTGTGGGGTGATCCCGCTGATGAGTGAGCGGTGTGCGAGACCAACTTTTGATATTTTGGTTCTTGGCTGACGAGCATGGGAACTCTGCACCTGCGTGCCTCTGTATTGGTACTACACCCGGTGATATGCGGCAGCCATCGGCAACCCCAGAAGCTATGACCTGCTCCCTGCTGACGAGTGGCAAATACCACGAAACACGTGTCCAGGGATGGCGAAAAATATAATATTTAAATTTAAAAGAAGATACGACGCTCTGAAAGAACTACAATTACCGTGATCCTGTGGGGTGATCCCGCTGATGAGTGAGCGGTGTGCGAGCCCAACTTTTGATATTTTGGTTCTTGGCTGACGAGCATGGGAACTCTGCACCTGCGTGCCTCTGTATTGGTACTACACCCGGTGATATGCGGCAGCCATCGGCAACCCCAGAAGCTATGATGCTCCCTGCTGACGAGTGGCAAATACCACGAAACACGTGTCCAGGGATGGCGAAAAATATAATATTTAAATTTAAAAGAAGATACGACGCTCTGAAAGAACTACAATTACCGTGATCCTGTGGGGTGATCCCGCTGATGAGTGAGCGGTGTGCGAGCCCAACTTTTGATATTTTGGTTCTTGGCTGACGAGCATGGGAACTCTGCACCTGCGTGCCTCTGTATTGGTACTACACCCGGTGATATGCGGCAGCCATCGGCAACCCCAGAAGCTATGACCTGCTCCCTGCTGACGAGTGGCAAATACCACAAAACACGTGTCCAGGGATGGCGAAAAATATAATATTTAAATTTAAAAGAAGATACGACGCTCTAAAAGAACTACAATTACCGTGATCCTGTGGGGTGATCCAGCTGATGAGTGAGCGGTGTGCGAGCCCAACTTTTGATATTTTGGTTCTTGGCTGACGAGCATGGGAACTCTGCACCTGCGTGCCTCTGTATTGGTACTACACCCGGTGATATGCGGCAGCCATCGGCAACCCCAGAAGCTATGACCTGCTCCCTGCTGACGAGTGGCAAATACCACGAAACACGTGTCCAGGGATGGCGAAAAATATAATATTTAAATTTAAAAGAAGATACGACGCTCTGAAAGAACTACAATTAACGTGATCCTGTGGGGTGATCCCGCTGATGAGTGAGCGGTGTGCGAGCCCAACTTTTGATATTTTGGTTCTTGGCTGACGAGCATGGGAACTCTGCACCTGCGTGCCTCTGTATTGGTACTACACCCGGTGATATGCGGCAGCCATCGGCAACCCCAGAAGCTATGACCTGCTCCCTGCTGACGAGTGGCAAATACCACGAAACACGTGTCCAGGGATGGCGAAAAATAAAATATTTAAATTTAAAAGAAGATACGACGCTCTGAAAGAACTACAATTACCGTGATCCTGTGGGGTGATCCCGCTGATGAGTGAGCGGTGTGCGAGCCCAACTTTTGATATTTTGGTTCTTGGCTGACGAGCATGGGAACTCTGCACCTGCGTGCCTCTGTATTGGTACTACACCCGGTGATATGCGGCAGCCATCGGCAACCCCAGAAGCTATGACCTGCTCCCTGCTGACGAGTGGCAAATACCACGAAACACATGTCCAGGGATGGCGAAAAATATAAAATTTAAATTTAAAAAAAGATACGACGCTCTGAAAGAACTACAATTGCCGTGATCCTGTGCGGTGATCCCGTTGATGAGTGAGCGGTGTGCGAGCCAAAACTTTTGATATTTTGGTTCTTGGCTGACGAGCATGGGAACTCTGCACCTGCGTGCCTCTGTATTGGTACTACACCCGGTGATATGCGGCAGCCATCGGCAACCCCAGAAGCTATGACCTGCTCCCTGCTGACGAGTGGCAAATACCACGAAACACGTGTCCAGGGATGGCGAAAAATATAATATTTAAATTTAAAAGAAGATACGACGCTCTGAAAGAACTACAATTACCGTGATCCTGTGGGGTGATCCCGCTGATGAGTGAGCGGTGTGCGAGCCCAACTTTTGATATTTTGGTTCTTGGCTGACGAGCATGGGAACTTTGCACCTGCGTGCCTCTGTATTGGTACTACACCCGGTGATATGCGGCAGCCATCGGCAACCCCAGAAGCTATGACATGCTCCCTGCTGACGAGTGGCAAATACCACGAAACACGTGTCCAGGGATGGCGAAAAATATAATATTTAAATTTAAAAGAAGATACGACGCTCTAAAAGAACTACAATTACCGTGATCCTGTGGGGTGATCCCGCTGATGAGTGAGCGGTGTGCGAGCCCAACTTTTGATATTTTGGTTCTTGGCTGACGTGCATGGGAACTCTGCACCTGCGTGCCTCTGTATTGGTACTACACCCGGTGATATGCGGCAGCCATAGGCAACCCCTGAAGCTATGACCTGCTCCCTGCTGACGAGTGGCAAATACCACGAAACACGTGTCCAGGGATGGCGAAAAATATAATATTTAAATTTAAAAGAAGATACGACGCTCTAAAAGAACTACAATTACCGTGATCCTGTGGGGTGATCCCGCTGATGAGTGAGCGGTGTGCGAGCCCAACTTTTGATATTTTGGTTCTTGGCTGACGAGCATGGGAACTCTGCACCTGCGTGCCTCTGTATTGGTACTACACCCGGTGATATGCGGCAGCCATCGGCAACCCCAGAAGCTATGACCTGCTCCCTGCTGACGAGTGGCAAATACCACGAAACACGTGTCCAGGGATGGCGAAAAATGTAATATTTAAATTTAAAAGAAGATACGACGCTCTGAAAGAACTACAATTACCGTGATCCTGTGGGGTGATCCCGCTGATGAGTGAGCGGTGTGCAAGCCCAACTTTTGATATTTTGGTTCTTGGCTGATGAGCATGGGAACTCTGCACCTGCGTGCCTCTGTATTGGTACTACACCCGGTGATATGCGGCAGCCATCGGCAACCCCAGAAGCTATGACCTGCTCCCTGCTGACGAGTGGCAAATACCACGAAACACGTGTCCAGGGATGGCGAAAAATCAAATATTTAAATTTAAAAGAAGATACGACGCTCTGAAAGAACTACAATTACC
Source organism: Lissotriton helveticus (assembly GCF_964261635.1). Taxonomy (NCBI): domain Eukaryota; kingdom Metazoa; phylum Chordata; class Amphibia; order Caudata; family Salamandridae; genus Lissotriton; species Lissotriton helveticus. Next base: position 751,446,238 of record NC_136061.1, read on the forward strand.
GTGATCCTGTGGGGTGATCCCGCTGATGAGTGAGCGGTGTGCGAGCCCAACTTTTGATATTTTGGTTCTTGGCTGACGAGCATGGGAACTCTGCACCTGCGTGCCTCTGTATTGGTACTACACCCGGTGATATGCGGCAGCCATCGGCAACCCCAGAAGCTATGACCTGCTCCCTGATGACGAGTGGCAAATACCACAAAACACGTGTCCAGGGATGGCGAAAAATATAATATTTAAATTTAAAAGAAGATACGACGCTCTGAAAGAACTACAATTACCGTGATCCTGTGCGGTGATCCCGTTGATGAGTGAGCGGTGTGCGAGCCCAACTTTTGATATTTTGGTTCTTGGCTGACGAGCATGGGAACTCTGCACCTGCGTGCCTCTGTATTGGTACTACACCCGGTGATATGCGGCAGCCATCGGCAACCCCAGAAGCTATGACCTGCTCCCTGCTGACGAGTGGCAAATACCACGAAACACGTGTCCAGGGATGGCAAAAAATATAATATTTAAATTTAAAAGAAGATACGACGCTCTGAAAGAACTACAATTACCGTGATCCTGTGGGGTGATCCCGCTGATGAGTGAGCGGTGTGCGAGCCCAACTTTTGATATTTTGGTTCTTGGCTGACGAGCATGGGAACTCTGCACCTGCGTGCCTCTGTATTGGTACTCCACCCGGTGATATGCGGCAGCCATCGGCAACCCCAGAAGCTATGACCTGCTCCCTGCTGACGAGTGGCAAATACCACGAAACACGTGTCCAGGGATGGCGAAAAATATAATATTTAAATTTAAAAGAAGATACGACGCTGTGAAAGAACTACAATTACCGTGATCCTGTGGGGTGAGCCCGCTGATGAGTGAGCGGTGTGCGAGCCCAACTTTTGATATTTTGGTTCTTGGCTGACGAGCATGGGAACTCTGCACCTGCGTGCCTCTGTATTGGTACTACACCCGGTGATATGCGGCAGCCATCGGCAACCCCAGAAGCTATGACCTGCTCCCTGCTGATGAGTGGCAAATACCACGAAACACGTGTCCAGGGATGGCGAAAAATATAATATTTAAATTTAAAAGAAGATACGACGCTCTGAAAGAACTACAATTACCGTGATCCTGTGGGGTGATCCCGCTGATGAGTGAGCGGTGTGCTAGCCCAACTTTTGATATTTTGGTTCTTGGCTGACGAGCATGGGAACTCTGCACCTGCGTACCTCTGTATTGGTAATCCACCCGGTGATATGCGGCAGCCATCGGCAACCCTAGAAGCTATGACCTGCTCCCTGCTGACGAGTGGCAAATACCACGAAACACGTGTCCAGGGATGGCGAAAAATATAATATTTAAATTTAAAAGAAGATACGATGCTCTGAAAGAACTACAATTACCGTGATCCTGTGGGGTGATCCCGCTGATGAGTGAGCGGTGTGCGAGCCCAACTTTTGATATTTTGGTTCTTGGCTGACGAGCATGGGAACTCTGCACCTGTGTGCCTCTGTATTGGTACTACACCCGGTGATATGCGGCAGCCATCGGCAACCCCAGAAGCTATGACATGCTCCCTGCTGATATGTGGCAAATACCACGAAACACGTGTCCAGGGATGGCGAAAAATATAATATTTAAATTTAAAAGAACATACGACGCTCTGAAAGAACTACAATTACCGTGATCCTGTGGGGTGATCCCGCTGATGAGTGAGCGGTGTGCGAGCCCAACTTTTGATATTTTGGTTCTTGGCTGACGAGCATGGGAACTCTGCACCTGCGTGCCTCTGTATTGGTACTACACCCGGTGATATGCGTCAGCCATCGGCAACCTCAGAAGCTATGACCTGCTCCCTGCTGACGAGTGGCAAATACCACGAAACACGTGTCCAGGGATGGCGAAAAATATAATATTTAAATTTAAAAGAAGATACGACGCTCTGAAAGAACTACAATTACCGTGATCCTGTGGGGTGATCCCGCTGATGAGTGAGCGGTGTGCGAGCCCAACTTTTGATATTTTGGTTCTTGGCTGACGAGCATGGGAACTCTGCACCTGCGTGCCTCTGTATTGGTACTACACCCGGTGATATGCGGCAGCCATCGGCAACCCCAGAAGCTATGACCTGCTCCCTGCTGTTGAGTGGCAAATACCACGAAACACGTGTCCAGGGATGGCAAAAAATATAATATTTAAATTTAAAAGAAGATACGACGCTCTGAAAGAACTACAATTACCGTGATCCTGTGGGGTGATCCCGCTGATGAGTGAGCGGTGTGCGAGCCCAACTTTTGATATTTTGGTTCTTGGCTGACGAGCATGGGAACTCTGCACCTGCGTGCCTCTGTATTGGTACTACACCCGGTGATATGCGTCAGCCATAGGCATCCCCAGAAGCTATGACCTGCTCCCTGCTGATGAGTGGCAAATACCACGAAACACGTGTCCAGGGATGGCAAAAAATAAAATATTTAAATTTAAAAGAAGATACGACGCTCTGAAAGAACTACAATTACCGTGATCCTGTGGGGTGATCCCGCTGATGAGTGAGCGGTGTGCGAGCCCAACTTTTGATATTTTGGTTCTTGGCTGACGAGCATGGGAACTCTGCACCTGCGTGCCTCTGTATTGGTACTACACCCGGTGATATGCGGCAGCCATCGGCAACCCCAGAAGCTATGACCTGCTCCCTGCTGACGAGTGGCAAATACCACGAAACACGTGTCCAGGGATGGCGAAAAATATAACATTTAAATTTAAAAGAAGATACGACGCTCTGAAAGAACTACAATTACCGTGATCCTGTGGGGTGATCCCGCTGATGAGTGAGCGGTGTGCGAGCCCAACTTTTGATATTTTGGTTCTTGGCTGACGAGCATGGGAACTCTGCACCTGCGTGTCTCTGTATTGGTACTACACCCGGTGATATGCGGCAGCCATCGGCAACCCCAGAAGCTATGACATGCTCCCTGCTGACGAGTGGCAAATACCACGAAACACGTGTCCAGGGATGGCGAAAAATATAATATTTAAATTTAAAAGAAGATACGACGCTCTAAAAGAACTACAATTACCGTGATCCTGTGGGGTGATCCCGCTGATGAGTGAGCGGTGTGCGAGCCCAACTTTTGATATTTTGGTTCTTGGCTGACGTGCATGGGAACTCTGCACCTGCGTGCCTCTGTATTGGTACTACACCCGGTGATATGCGGCAGCCATAGGCAACCCCTGAAGCTATGACCTGCTCCCTGCTGACGAGTGGCAAATACCACGAAACACGTGTCCAGGGATGGCGAAAAATATAATATTTAAATTTAAAAGAAGATACGACGCTCTAAAAGAACTACAATTACCGTGATCCTGTGGGGTGATCCCGCTGATGAGTGAGCGGTGTGCGAGCCCAACTTTTGATATTTTGGTTCTTGGCTGACGAGCATGGGAACTCTGCACCTGCGTGCCTCTGTATTGGTACTACACCCGGTGATATGCGGCAGCCATCGGCAACCCCAGAAGCTATGACCTGCTCCCTGCTGACGAGTGGCAAATACCACGAAACACGTGTCCAGGGATGGCGAAAAATGTAATATTTAAATTTAAAAGAAGATACGACGCTCTGAAAGAACTACAATTACCGTGATCCTGTGGGGTGATCCCGCTGATGAGTGAGCGGTGTGCAAGCCCAACTTTTGATATTTTGGTTCTTGGCTGATGAGCATGGGAACTCTGCACCTGCGTGCCTCTGTATTGGTACTACACCCGGTGATATGCGGCAGCCATCGGCAACCCCAGAAGCTATGACCTGCTCCCTGCTGACGAGTGGCAAATACCACGAAACACGTGTCCAGGGATGGCGAAAAATCAAATATTTAAATTTAAAAGAAGATACGACGCTCTGAAAGAACTACAATTACCGTGATCCTGTGGGGTGATCCCGCTGATGAGTGAGCGGTGTGCGAGCCCAACTTTTGATATTTTGGTTCTTGGCTGACGAGCATGGGAACTCTGCACCTGCGTGCCTCTGTATTGGTACTACACCCGGTGATATGCGGCAGCCATCGGCAACCCCAGAAGCTATGACCTGCTCCCTGATGACGAGTGGCAAATACCACAAAACACGTGTCCAGGGATGGCGAAAAATATAATATTTAAATTTAAAAGAAGATACGACGCTCTGAAAGAACTACAATTACCGTGATCCTGTGCGGTGATCCCGTTGATGAGTGAGCGGTGTGCGAGCCCAACTTTTGATATTTTGGTTCTTGGCTGACGAGCATGGGAACTCTGCACCTGCGTGCCTCTGTATTGGTACTACACCCGGTGATATGCGGCAGCCATCGGCAACCCCAGAAGCTATGACCTGCTCCCTGCTGACGAGTGGCAAATACCACGAAACACGTGTCCAGGGATGGCAAAAAATATAATATTTAAATTTAAACGAAGATACGACGCTCTGAAAGAACTACAATTACCGTGATCCTGTGGGGTGATCCCGCTGATGAGTGAGCGGTGTGCGAGCCCAACTTTTGATATTTTGGTTCTTGGCTGACGAGCATGGGAACTCTGCACCTGCGTGCCTCTGTATTGGTACTCCACCCGGTGATATGCGGCAGCCATCGGCAACCCCAGAAGCTATGACCTGCTCCCTGCTGACGAGTGGCAAATACCACGAAACACGTGTCCAGGGATGGCGAAAAATATAATATTTAAATTTAAAAGAAGATACGACGCTGTGAAAGAACTACAATTACCGTGATCCTGTGGGGTGAGCCCGCTGATGAGTGAGCGGTGTGCGAGCCCAACTTTTGATATTTTGGTTCTTGGCTGACGAGCATGGGAACTCTGCACCTGCGTGCCTCTGTATTGGTACTACACCCGGTGATATGCGGCAGCCATCGGCAACCCCAGAAGCTATGACCTGCTCCCTGCTGATGAGTGGCAAATACCACGAAACACGTGTCCAGGGATGGCGAAAAATATAATATTTAAATTTAAAAGAAGATACGACGCTCTGAAAGAACTACAATTACCGTGATCCTGTGGGGTGATCCCGCTGATGAGTGAGCGGTGTGCTAGCCCAACTTTTGATATTTTGGTTCTTGGCTGACGAGCATGGGAACTCTGCACCTGCGTACCTCTGTATTGGTAATCCACCCGGTGATATGCGGCAGCCATCGGCAACCCTAGAAGCTATGACCTGCTCCCTGCTGACGAGTGGCAAATACCACGAAACACGTGTCCAGGGATGGCGAAAAATATAATATTTAAATTTAAAAGAAGATACGATGCTCTGAAAGAACTACAATTACCGTGATCCTGTGGGGTGATCCCGCTGATGAGTGAGCGGTGTGCGAGCCCAACTTTTGATATTTTGGTTCTTGGCTGACGAGCATGGGAACTCTGCACCTGTGTGCCTCTGTATTGGTACTACACCCGGTGATATGCGGCAGCCATCGGCAACCCCAGAAGCTATGACATGCTCCCTGCTGATATGTGGCAAATACCACGAAACACGTGTCCAGGGATGGCGAAAAATATAATATTTAAATTTAAAAGAACATACGACGCTCTGAAAGAACTACAATTACCGTGATCCTGTGGGGTGATCCCGCTGATGAGTGAGCGGTGTGCGAGCCCAACTTTTGATATTTTGGTTCTTGGCTGACGAGCATGGGAACTCTGCACCTGCGTGCCTCTGTATTGGTACTACACCCGGTGATATGCGTCAGCCATCGGCAACCTCAGAAGCTATGACCTGCTCCCTGCTGACGAGTGGCAAATACCACGAAACACGTGTCCAGGGATGGCGAAAAATATAATATTTAAATTTAAAAGAAGATACGACGCTCTGAAAGAACTACAATTACCGTGATCCTGTGGGGTGATCCCGCTGATGAGTGAGCGGTGTGCGAGCCCAACTTTTGATATTTTGGTTCTTGGCTGACGAGCATGGGAACTCTGCACCTGCGTGCCTCTGTATTGGTACTACACCCGGTGATATGCGGCAGCCATCGGCAACCCCAGAAGCTATGACCTGCTCCCTGCTGACGAGTGGCAAATACCACGAAACACGTGTCCAGGGATGGCAAAAAATATAATATTTAAATTTAAAAGAAGATACGACGCTCTGAAAGAACTACAATTACCGTGATCCTGTGGGGTGATCCCGCTGATGAGTGAGCGGTGTGCGAGCCCAACTTTTGATATTTTGGTTCTTGGCTGACGAGCATGGGAACTCTGCACCTGCGTGCCTCTGTATTGGTACTACACCCGGTGATATGCGTCAGCCATAGGCATCCCCAGAAGCTATGACCTGCTCCCTGCTGATGAGTGGCAAATACCACGAAACACGTGTCCAGGGATGGCAAAAAATAAAATATTTAAATTTAAAAGAAGATACGACGCTCTGAAAGAACTACAATTACCGTGATCCTGTGGGGTGATCCCGCTGATGAGTGAGCGGTGTGCGAGCCCAACTTTTGATATTTTGGTTCTTGGCTGACGAGCATGGGAACTCTGCACCTGCGTGCCTCTGTATTGGTACTACACCCGGTGATATGCGGCAGCCATCGGCAACCCCAGAAGCTATGACCTGCTCCCTGCTGACGAGTGGCAAATACCACGAAACACGTGTCCAGGGATGGCGAAAAATATAACATTTAAATTTAAAAGAAGATACGACGCTCTGAAAGAACTACAATTACCGTGATCCTGTGGGGTGATCCCGCTGATGAGTGAGCGGTGTGCGAGCCCAACTTTTGATATTTTGGTTCTTGGCTGACGAGCATGGGAACTCTGCACCTGCGTGTCTCTGTATTGGTACTACACCCGGTGATATGCGGCAGCCATCGGCAACCCCAGAAGCTATGACCTGCTCCCTGCTGACGAGTGGCAAATACCACGAAACACGTGTCCAGGGATGGCGAAAAATATAATATTTAAATTTAAAAGAAGATACGATGCTCTGAAAGAACTACAATTACCGTGATCCTGTGGGGTGATCCCGCTGATGAGTGAGCGGTGTGCGAGCCCAACTTTTGATATTTTGGTTCTTGGCTGACGAGCATGGGAACTCTGCACCTGTGTGCCTCTGTATTGGTACTACACCCGGTGATATGCGGCAGCCATCGGCAACCCCAGAAGCTATGACATGCTCCCTGCTGATATGTGGCAAATACCACGAAACACGTGTCCAGGGATGGCGAAAAATATAATATTTAAATTTAAAAGAACATACGACGCTCTGAAAGAACTACAATTACCGTGATCCTGTGGGGTGATCCCGCTGATGAGTGAGCGGTGTGCGAGCCCAACTTTTGATATTTTGGTTCTTGGCTGACAAGCATGGGAACGCTGCACCTGCGTGCCTCTGTATTGGTACTACACCCGGTGATATGCGTCAGCCATCGGCAACCTCAGAAGCTATGACCTGCTCCCTGCTGACGAGTGGCAAATACCACGAAACACGTGTCCAGGGATGGCGAAAAATATAATATTTAAATTTAAAAGAAGATACGACGCTCTGAAAGAACTACAATTACCGTGATCCTGTGGGGTGATCCCGCTGATGAGTGAGCGGTGTGCGAGCCCAACTTTTGATATTTTGGTTCTTGGCTGACGAGCATGGGAACTCTGCACCTGCGTGCCTCTGTATTGGTACTACACCCGGTGATATGCGGCAGCCATCGGCAACCCCAGAAGCTATGACCTGCTCCCTGCTGACGAGTGGCAAATACCACGAAACACGTGTCCAGGGATGGCAAAAAATATAATATTTAAATTTAAAAGAAGATACGACGCTCTGAAAGAACTACAATTACCGTGATCCTGTGGGGTGATCCCGCTGATGAGTGAGCGGTGTGTGAGCCCAACTTTTGATATTTTGGTTCTTGGCTGACGAGCATGGGAACTCTGCACCTGCGTGCCTCTGTATTGGTACTACACCCGGTGATATGCGTCAGCCACAGGCATCCCCAGAAGCTATGACCTGCTCCCTGCTGATGAGTGGCAAATACCACGAAACACGTGTCCAGGGATGGCAAAAAATAAAATATTTAAATTTAAAAGAAGATACGACGCTCTGAAAGAACTACAATTACCGTGATCCTGTGGGGTGATCCCGCTGATGAGTGAGCGGTGTGCGAGCCCAACTTTTGATATTTTGGTTCTTGGCTGACGAGCATGGGAACTCTGCACCTGCGTGTCTCTGTATTGGTACTACACCCGGTGATATGCGGCAGCCATCGGCAACCCCAGAAGCTATGACCTGCTCCCTGCTGACGAGTGGCAAATACCACGAAACACGTGTCCAGGGATGGCGAAAAATATAACATTTAAATTTAAAAGAAGATACGACGCTCTGAAAGAACTACAATTACCGTGATCCTGTGGGGTGATCCCGCTGATGAGTGAGCGGTGTGCGAGCCCAACTTTTGATATTTTGGTTCTTGGCTGACGAGCATGGGAACTCTGCACCTGCGTGTCTCTGTATTGGTACTACACCCGGTGATATGCGGCAGCCATCGGCAACCCCAGAAGCTATGACCTGCTCCCTGCTGACGAGTGGCAAATACCACGAAACACGTGTCCAGGGATGGCGAAAAATATAAAATTTAAATTTAAAAGAAGATACGACGCTCTGAAAGAACTACAATTACCGTGATCCTGTGGGGTGATCCCGCTGATGAGTGAGCGTTGTGCGAGCCCAACTTTTGATATTTTGGTTCTTGGCTGACGAGCATGCGAACTCTGCACCTGCGTGCCTCTGTATTGGTACTACACCCGGTGATATGCGGCAGCCATCGGCAACCCCAGAAGCTATGACCTGCTCCCTGCTGACGAGTGGCAAATACCACGAAACACGTGTCCAGGGATAGCGAAAAATATAATATTTAAATTTAAAAGAAGATACGACGCTCTGAAAGAACTACAATTACCGTGATCCTGTGGGGTGATCCAGCTGATGAGTGAGCGGTGTGCGAGCCCAACTTTTGATATTTTGGTTCTTGGCTGACGAGCATGGGAACTCTGCACCTGCGTGCCTCTGTATTGGTACTACACCCGGTGATATGCGGCAGCCATCGGCAACCCCAGAAGCTATGATCTGCTCCCTGCTGACGAGTGGCAAATACCACGAAACACGTGTCCAGGGATGGCGAAAAATATAATATTTAAATTTAAAAGAAGATACGACGCTCTGAAAGAACTACAATTACTGTGATCCTGTGGGGTGATCCCGCTGATGAGTGAGCGGTGTGCGAGCCCAACTTTTGATATTTTGGTTCTTGGCTGATGAGCATGGGAACTCTGCACCTGCGTGCCTCTGTATTGGTACTACACCCGGTGATATGCGGCAGCCATCGGCAACCCCAGAAGCTATGACCTGCTCCCTGCTGACGAGTGGCAAATACCACGAAACACGTGTCCAGGGATGGCGAAAAATATAATATTTAAATTTAAAAGAAGATACGACGCTCTGAAAGAACTACAATTACCGTGATCCTGTGGGGTGATCCCGCTGATGAGTGAGCGGTGTGCGAGCCCAACTTTTGATATTTTGGTTCTTGGCTGACGAGCATGCGAACTCTGCACCTGCGTGCCTCTGTATTGGTACTACACCCGGTGATATGTGGCAGCCATCGGCAACCCCAGAAGCTATGACCTGCTCCCTGCTGGCGAGTGGCAAATACCACGAAACACGTGTCCAGGGATGGCGAAAAATATAATATTTAAATTTAAAAGAAGATACGACGCTCTGAAAGAACTACAATTACCGTTATCCTGTGGGGTGATCCCGCTGATGAGTGAGCGGTGTGCGAGCCCAACTTTTGATATTTTGGTTCTTGGCTGAGAAGCATGGGAACTCTGCACCTGCGTGCCTCTGTATTGGTACTACACCCGGTGATATGCGGCAGCCATCGGCAACCCCAGAAGGTATGACCTGCTCCCTGCTGACGAGTGGCAAATACCACGAAACACGTGTCCAGGGATGGCGAAAAATATAATATTTAAATTTAAAAGAACATACGACGCTCTGAAAGAACTACAATTACCGTGATCCTGTGGGGTGATCCCGCTGATGAGTGAGCGGTGTGCGAGGCCAACTTTTGTTTTTTTGGTTCTTGGCTGACGAGCATGGGAACTCTGCACCTGCGTGCCTCTGTATTGGTACTACACCCGGTGATATGCGTCAGCCATCGGCAACCCCTGAAGCTATGACCTGCTCCCTGCTGACGAGTGGCAAATACCACGAAACACGTGTCCAGGGATGGCGAAAAATATAATATTTAAATTTAAAAGAAGATACGACGCTCTGAAAGAACTACAATTACCGTGATCCTGTGGGGTGATCCCGCTGATGAGTGAGCGGTGTGCGAGCCCAACTTTTGATATTTTGGTTCTTGGCTGACGAGCATGGGAACTCTGCACCTGCGTGCCTCTGTATTGGTACTACACCCGGTGATATGCGGCAGCCACCGGCAACCCCAGAAGCTATGACCTGCTCCCTGCTGACGAGTGGCAAATACCACGAAACACGTGTCCAGGGATGGCGAAAAATATAATATTTAAATTTAAAAGAAGATACGACGCTCTGAAAGAACTACAATTACCGTGATCCTGTGGGGTGATCCCGCTGATGAGTGAGCGGTGTGCGAGCCCAACTTTTGATATTTTGGTTCTTGGCTGACGAGCATGGGAACTCTGCACCTGCGTGCCTCTGTATTGGTACTACACCCGGTGATATGCGTCAGCCATAGGCAACCCCAGAAGCTATGACCTGCTCCCTGCTGATGAGTGGCAAATACCACGAAACACGTGTCCAGGGATGGCGAAAAATATAATATTTAAATTTAAAAGAAGATACGACGCTCTGAAAGAACTACAATTACCGTGATCCTGTGGGGTGATCCCGCTGATGAGTGAGCGGTGTGCGAGCCCAACTTTTGATATTTTGGTTCTTGGCTGACAAGCATGGGAACTCTGCACCTGCGTGTCTCTGTATTGGTACTACACCCGGTGATATGCGGCAGCCATCGGCAACCCCAGAAGCTATGACCTGCTCCCTGCTGTAGAGTGGCAAATACCACGAAACACGTGTCCAGGGATGGCGAAAAATATAATATTTAAATTTAAAAGAAGATACGACGCTCTGAAAGAACTACAATTACCGTGATCCTGTGGGGTGATCCCGCTGATGAGTGAGCGGTGTGCGAGCCCAACTTTTGATATTTTGGTTCTTGGCTGACGAGCATGGGAACTCTGCACCTGCGTGCCTCTGTATTGGTACTACACCCGGTGATATGCGGCAGCCATCGGCAACCCCAGAAGCTATGACCTGCTCCCTGCTGACGAGTGGCAAATACCACGAAACACGTGTCCAGGGATGGCGAAAAATATAATATTTAAATTTAAAAGAAGATACGACGCTCTGAAAGAACTACAATTACCGTGATCCTGTGGGGTGATCCCGCTGATGAGTGAGCGGTGTGCGAGCCCAACTTTTGATATTTTGGTTCTTGGCTGACGAGCATGGGAACTCTGCACCTGCGAGCCTCTGTATTGGTACTACACCCGGTGATATGCGGCAGCCATCGGCAACCCCAGAAGCTATGACTTGCTCCCTGCTGACGAGTGGCAAATACCACGAAACACGTGTCCAGGGATGGCGAAAAATATAATATTTAAATTTAAAAGAAGATACGACGCTCTGAAAGAACTACAATTACTGTGATCCTGTGGGGTGATCCCGCTGATGAGTGAGCGGTGTGCGAGCCCAACTTTTGATATTTTGGTTCTTGGCTGATGAGCATGGGAACTCTGTACCTGCGTGCCTCTGTATTGGTACTACACCCGGTGATATGCGGCAGCCATCGGCAACCCCAGAAGCTATGCCCTGCTCTCTGCTGACGAGTGGCAAATACCACGAAACACGTGTCCAGGGATGGCGAAAAATATAATATTTAAATTTAAAAGAAGATACGACGCTCTGAAAGAACTACAATTACCGTGATCCTGTGGGGTGATCCCGCTGATGAGTGAGCGGTGTGCGAGCCCAACTTTTGATATTTTGGTTCTTGGCTGACGAGCATGCCAACTCTGCACCTGCGTGCCTCTGTATTGGTACTACACCCGGTGATATGCGGCAGCCATCGGCAACCCCAGAAGCTATGACCTGCTCCCTGCTGACGAGTGGCAAATACCACGAAAAACGTGTCCAGGGATGGCGAAAAATATAATATTTAAATTTAAAAGAAGATACGACGCTCTGAAAGAACTACAATTACCGTGATCCTGTGGGGTGATCCCGCTGATGAGTGAGCGGTGTGCGAGCCCAACTTTTGATATTTTGGTTCTTGGCTGACAAGCATGGGAACTCTGCACCTGTGTGCCTCTGTATTGGTACTACACCCGGTGATGGTAGTGAGACAAAATATCGAAATTAAAATATCGATATACAATAATATCGATGTTTTAATTTCGATAGTATAGAATATCGATGTCCAAAATATCGACAGACAGAATATCGTTTTTTTAAGGTATGTATGTTACTAATATCGAATTTTACTAATATCGAAATTTTGTTTAGTGTTATGTATTTTAATGTGTTGTTTATATGTTAGTTAAACATGTTTTGTAATGTATGTTTGAAAATTTGTAAATTTGTTTACATTTTGCGTTTTAGTATCAGAGCGGGTTGTGGGTTTATAGGGGAATAGGGTGGGAAGTAATTTAATAATAATTAATTAATTAATATATGTTTGTAAATATTTTTTATTAATACTTAATTTGTAATTAATTAATATTAATTAGTTAATTATTTAATATAATTTTGTACATATTTTTAATTAATAATTAATTGGTAATTAATTAATATTAATTAGTTAATTACATTAATTAGAGTAATTTGTTATATATATAATTTTTTGTTATTGTTAATTAATTAATTGGGAAACAATAATATTAATTAGTAAATTAAATTATTTACAGCTAATGTGCTAATATATTTACTTTATTGTTATTGTTAATTAATAATTAATTGATAATTAAATAATAATAATTATGTAATTAAATTATTTAGAGTTAATGTGCTAATATATTTAATGTGTTGTTATTGTTAATTAATAATTAATTGGTAATTAAATAATATTAATTATGTAATTAAATTATTTAGAGTTAATGTGCTAATATATTTAATTTTTTGTTATTGTTAAATAATAATTAATTGGTAATTAAGAATTATTAAGTGAATAAATGATATGATTTATTTCTGTGTAGTGGGTTGTGTGTTTATAGGGGGATAGGGTGTGATATAATTAAATGTAATTAATTAAAGAGATTGTAATTTTCTTTGGTATTTATTGTTAATTAATTAGTAATTAATATGTGTTATTTAGTTCATTTATAATTACATCAATTTAGTAATATTAATTGTTATTAATTGATTAATTGAAATTTATATTAATTGTCTTTTTTATATGTGTAGTGTGTTGTGTGTTAAAGTGGGAGTAGTGTGGGAATTAATTTTTACCCCCATGCTATCCAACGCTTTCCCTACTGTTGCACCCTCTGGAGTGTGAATAGTAATTTTTACCCCTACGCTATCCACCGGGGAAACAACCTTTACAACGCAACTTTTACAACGCACTACCATTACAACGAAATTTTTACATTGCAAAAACCATTACAACGCATGTGTTTACAACGCATGTTTTTACAACGCAGGTACCTTTACAACGCATACCATTACAACGTAAGTATAGGTAAGTATATAATAATATTTTAAATTTTATATGTTTTCGTTTTTTTAAGGGGTATTTTTAGGGCTCAGGGTCAGTTTTCAGTTTTTGGGTAAAAGGGTATTTTTAGTGTTCAGGGTCAGTTTTCAGTTTTTGGGTAAAGGGGTATTTTTAGGGTTCAGGGTCAGTTTTCAGTTTTTGGGTAAAGGAGTATTTTTTGGGTTCAGGGTCAGTTTTCAGTTCTTGGGTAAAAGGGTATTTTTAGTGTTCAGGGTCAGTTTTCAGTTTTTGGGTAAAGGGGTATTTTTAGGGTTCAGGGTCAGTTTTCAGTTTTTGGGTAAAGGAGTATTTTTAGGGTTCAGGGTCAGTTTTCAGTTCTTGGGTAAAGGGGTATTTTTTGGGTTCAGGGTCAGTTTTCAGTTTTTGGGTAAAGGGGTATTTTTAGGGTTCAGGGTCAGTTTTCAGTTTTTGGGTAAAGGGGTATTTTTTGGGTTCAGGGTCAGTTTTCAGTTTTTGGGTAAAGGGGTATTTTTAGGGTTCAGGGTCAGTTTTCAGTTTTTGGGTAAAGGGGTATTTTTTGGGTTCAGGGTCAGTTTTTAGTTCTTGGGTAAAGGGGTATTTTTTGGGTTCAGGGTCAGTTTTCAGTTTTTGGGTAAAGGGGTATTTTTAGGGTTCAGGGTCAGTTTTGGGTTTTTGGGTAAAAGGGTATTTTTAGGGTTCAGGGTCAGTTTTGGGTTTTTGGGTAAAGGGGTATTTTTAGGGTTCAGGGTCAGTTTTGGGTTTTTGGGTAAAAGGGTATTTTTAGGGTTCAGGGTCAGTTTTGGGTTTTTGGGTAAAGGGGTATTTTTAGGGTTCAGGGTCAGTTTTGGGTTTTTGGGGTACAGGCGTACAGGGTAAAAATAAAATAAATTTATATTTAAATTAAATCAATTAAATGAAATTAAAAAAAATAAAAATATATTAAATTATTACGTTTTTAATTTATTTTAAATGTATATGTATTAGTTTTAATTTTTTTATTATGTTTTAATGTTTTTATTTAATATTTGTAAAATTATATGTATTTTAAAATTATTTTTACATTATTATTTATACATTTAAAAAACGATATTTTTAATTTCGATATTTTTGTACTACGATATTAATTTTTCGATATTTTTGTACTTACCTTTATGAAGATATGACTCCGATATTTTTGATTTCGATATTTTTGTGTCGATATTTTTGTATGTCGATATGCTGTCTGTCGATATTATGTCAGACATTCCCGGTGATATGCGGCAGCCATCGGCAACCCCAGAAGCTATGACCTGCTCCCTGCTGACGAGTGGCAAATACCACGAAACACGTGTCCAGGGATGGCGAAAAATATAATATTTAAATTTAAAAGAAGATACGACGCTCTGAAAGAACTACAATTACCGTGATCCTGTGGGGTGATCCCGCTGATGAGTGAGCGGTGTGCGAGCCCAACTTTTGATATTTTGGTTCTTGGCTGACAAGCATGCGAACTCTGCACCTGCGTGCCTCTGTATTGGTATTACACCCGGTGATATGCGGCAGCCATCGGCAACCCCAGAAGCTATGACCTGCTCCCTGCTGACGAGTGGCAAATACCACGAAACACGTGTCCAGGGATGGCGAAAAATATAATATTTAAATTTAAAAGAAGATACGACGCTCTGAAAGAACTACAATTACCGTGATGCTGTGGGGTGATCCTGCTGATGAGTGAGCGGTGTGCGAGCCCAACTTTTGATATTTTGGTTCTTGGCTGATGAGCATGGGAACTCTGCACCTGCGTGCCTCTGTATTGGTACTACACCCGGTGATATGCGGCAGCCATCGGCAACCCCAGAAGCTATGACCTGCTCCCTGCTGACGAGTGGCAAATACCACGAAACACGTGTCCAGGGATGGCGAAAAATATAATATTTAAATTTAAAAGAAGATACGACGCTCTGAAAGAACTACAATTACCGTGATCCTGTGGGGTGATCCCGCTGATGAGTGAGCGGTGTGCGAGCCCAACTTTTGATATTTTGGTTCTTGGCTGACGAGCATGCGAACTCTGCACCTGCGTGCCTCTGTATTGGTACTACACCCGGTGATATGTGGCAGCCATCGGCAACCCCAGAAGCTAT
This sequence comes from Lissotriton helveticus, assembly GCF_964261635.1. Lineage (NCBI taxonomy): Eukaryota > Metazoa > Chordata > Amphibia > Caudata > Salamandridae > Lissotriton > Lissotriton helveticus. Next base: position 751,462,109 of record NC_136061.1, read on the forward strand.
GACCTGCTCCCTGCTGGCGAGTGGCAAATACCACGAAACACGTGTCCAGGGATGGCGAAAAATATAATATTTAAATTTAAAAGAAGATACGACGCTCTGAAAGAACTACAATTACCGTTATCCTGTGGGGTGATCCCGCTGATGAGTGAGCGGTGTGCGAGCCCAACTTTTGATATTTTGGTTCTTGGCTGAGAAGCATGGGAACTCTGCACCTGCGTGCCTCTGTATTGGTACTACACCCGGTGATATGCGGCAGCCATCGGCAACCCCAGAAGGTATGACCTGCTCCCTGCTGACGAGTGGCAAATACCACGAAACACGTGTCCAGGGATGACGAAAAATATAATATTTAAATTTAAAAGAACATACGACGCTCTGAAAGAACTACAATTACCGTGATCCTGTGGGGTGATCCCGCTGATGAGTGAGCGGTGTGCGAGGCCAACTTTTGTTTTTTTGGTTCTTGGCTGACGAGCATGGGAACTCTGCACCTGCGTGCCTCTGTATTGGTACTACACCCGGTGATATGCGTCAGCCATCGGCAACCCCTGAAGCTATGACCTGCTCCCTGCTGACGAGTGGCAAATACCACGAAACACGTGTCCAGGGATGGCGAAAAATATAATATTTAAATTTAAAAGAAGATACGACGCTCTGAAAGAACTACAATTACCGTGATCCTGTGGGGTGATCCCGCTGATGAGTGAGCGGTGTGCGAGCCCAACTTTTGATATTTTGGTTCTTGGCTGACGAGCATGGGAACTCTGCACCTGCGTGCCTCTGTATTGGTACTACACCCGGTGATATGCGGCAGCCACCGGCAACCCCAGAAGCTATGACCTGCTCCCTGCTGACGAGTGGCAAATACCACGAAACACGTGTCCAGGGATGGCGAAAAATATAATATTTAAATTTAAAAGAAGATACGACGCTCTGAAAGAACTACAATTACCGTGATCCTGTGGGGTGATCCCGCTGATGAGTGAGCGGTGTGCGAGCCCAACTTTTGATATTTTGGTTCTTGGCTGACGAGCATGGGAACTCTGCACCTGCGTGCCTCTGTATTGGTACTACACCCGGTGATATGCGTCAGCCATAGGCAACCCCAGAAGCTATGACCTGCTCCCTGCTGATGAGTGGCAAATACCACGAAACACGTGTCCAGGGATGGCGAAAAATATAATATTTAAATTTAAAAGAAGATACGACGCTCTGAAAGAACTACAATTACCGTGATCCTGTGGGGTGATCCCGCTGATGAGTGAGCGGTGTGCAAGCCCAACTTTTGATATTTAGGTTCTTGGCTGACGAGCATGGGAACTCTGCACCTGCGTGCCTCTGTATTGGTACTACACCCGGTGATATGCGGCAGCCATCGGCAACCCCAGAAGCTATGACCTGCTCCCTGCTGACGAGTGGCAAATACCACGAAACACGTGTCCAGGGATGGCGAAAAATATAATATTTAAATTTAAAAGAAGATACGACGCTGTGAAAGAACTACAATTACCGTGATCCTGTGGGGTGAGCCCGCTGATGAGTGAGCGGTGTGCGAGCCCAACTTTTGATATTTTGGTTCTTGGCTGACGAGCATGGGAACTCTGCACCTGCGTGCCTCTGTATTGGTACTACACCCGGTGATATGCGGCAGCCATCTGCAACCCCAGAAGCTATGACCTGCTCCCTGCTGACGAGTGGAAAATACCACGAAACTTGTGTCCAGGGATGGCGAAAAATAAATTATTTAAATTTAAAAGAAGATACGACGCTCTGAAAGACCTTCAATTACCGTGATCCTGTGGGGTGATCCCGCTGATGAGTGAGCGGTGTGCGAGCCCAACTTTTGATATTTTGGTTCTTGGCTGACAAGCATGGGAACTCTGCACCTGCGTGTCTCTGTATTGGTACTACACCCGGTGATATGCGGCAGCCATCGGCAACCCCAGAAGCTATGACCTGCTCCCTGCTGTAGAGTGGCAAATACCACGAAACACGTGTCCAGGGATGGCGAAAAATATAATATTTAAATTTAAAAGAAGATACGACGCTCTGAAAGAACTACAATTACCGTGATCCTGTGGGGTGATCCCGCTGATGAGTGAGCGGTGTGCGAGCCCAACTTTTGATATTTTGGTTCTTGGCTGAGAAGCATGGGAACTCTGCACCTGCGTGCCTCTGTATTGGTACTACACCCGGTGATATGCGGCAGCCATCGGCAACCCCAGAAGGTATGACCTGCTCCCTGCTGACGAGTGGCAAATACCACGAAACACGTGTCCAGGGATGACGAAAAATATAATATTTAAATTTAAAAGAACATACGACGCTCTGAAAGAACTACAATTACCGTGATCCTGTGGGGTGATCCCGCTGATGAGTGAGCGGTGTGCGAGGCCAACTTTTGTTTTTTTGGTTCTTGGCTGACGAGCATGGGAACTCTGCACCTGCGTGCCTCTGTATTGGTACTACACCCGGTGATATGCGTCAGCCATCGGCAACCCCTGAAGCTATGACCTGCTCCCTGCTGACGAGTGGCAAATACCACGAAACACGTGTCCAGGGATGGCGAAAAATATAATATTTAAATTTAAAAGAAGATACGACGCTCTGAAAGAACTACAATTACCGTGATCCTGTGGGGTGATCCCGCTGATGAGTGAGCGGTGTGCGAGCCCAACTTTTGATATTTTGGTTCTTGGCTGACGAGCATGGGAACTCTGCACCTGCGTGCCTCTGTATTGGTACTACACCCGGTGATATGCGGCAGCCACCGGCAACCCCAGAAGCTATGACCTGCTCCCTGCTGACGAGTGGCAAATACCACGAAACACGTGTCCAGGGATGGCGAAAAATATAATATTTAAATTTAAAAGAAGATACGACGCTCTGAAAGAACTACAATTACCGTGATCCTGTGGGGTGATCCCGCTGATGAGTGAGCGGTGTGCGAGCCCAACTTTTGATATTTTGGTTCTTGGCTGACGAGCATGGGAACTCTGCACCTGCGTGCCTCTGTATTGGTACTACACCCGGTGATATGCGTCAGCCATAGGCAACCCCAGAAGCTATGACCTGCTCCCTGCTGATGAGTGGCAAATACCACGAAACACGTGTCCAGGGATGGCGAAAAATATAATATTTAAATTTAAAAGAAGATACGACGCTCTGAAAGAACTACAATTACCGTGATCCTGTGGGGTGATCCCGCTGATGAGTGAGCGGTGTGCAAGCCCAACTTTTGATATTTAGGTTCTTGGCTGACGAGCATGGGAACTCTGCACCTGCGTGCCTCTGTATTGGTACTACACCCGGTGATATGCGGCAGCCATCGGCAACCCCAGAAGCTATGACCTGCTCCCTGCTGACGAGTGGCAAATACCACGAAACACGTGTCCAGGGATGGCGAAAAATATAATATTTAAATTTAAAAGAAGATACGACGCTGTGAAAGAACTACAATTACCGTGATCCTGTGGGGTGAGCCCGCTGATGAGTGAGCGGTGTGCGAGCCCAACTTTTGATATTTTGGTTCTTGGCTGACGAGCATGGGAACTCTGCACCTGCGTGCCTCTGTATTGGTACTACACCCGGTGATATGCGGCAGCCATCTGCAACCCCAGAAGCTATGACCTGCTCCCTGCTGACGAGTGGAAAATACCACGAAACTTGTGTCCAGGGATGGCGAAAAATAAATTATTTAAATTTAAAAGAAGATACGACGCTCTGAAAGACCTTCAATTACCGTGATCCTGTGGGGTGATCCCGCTGATGAGTGAGCGGTGTGCGAGCCCAACTTTTGATATTTTGGTTCTTGGCTGACAAGCATGGGAACTCTGCACCTGCGTGTCTCTGTATTGGTACTACACCCGGTGATATGCGGCAGCCATCGGCAACCCCAGAAGCTATGACCTGCTCCCTGCTGTAGAGTGGCAAATACCACGAAACACGTGTCCAGGGATGGCGAAAAATATAATATTTAAATTTAAAAGAAGATACGACGCTCTGAAAGAACTACAATTACCGTGATCCTGTGGGGTGATCCCGCTGATGAGTGAGCGGTGTGCGAGCCCAACTTTTGATATTTTGGTTCTTGGCTGACGAGCATGGGAACTCTGCACCTGCGTGCCTCTGTATTGGTACTACACCCGGTGATATGCGGCAGCCATCGGCAACCCCAGAAGCTATGACCTGCTCCCTGCTGACGAGTGGCAAATACCACGAAACACGTGTCCAGGGATGGCGAAAAATATAATATTTAAATTTAAAAGAAGATACGACGCTCTGAAAGAACTACAATTACCGTGATCCTGTGGGGTGATCCCGCTGATGAGTGAGCGGTGTGCGAGCCCAACTTTTGATATTTTGGTTCTTGGCTGACGAGCATGGGAACTCTGCACCTGCGTGCCTCTGTATTGGTACTACACCCGGTGATATGCGGCAGGCATCGGCAAACCCAGAAGCTATGACTTGCTCCCTGCTGACGAGTGGCAAATACCACGAAACACGTGTAAAGGGATGGCGAAAAATATAATATTTAAATTTAAAAGAAGATACGACGCTCTGAAAGAACTACAATTACTGTGATCCTGTGGGGTGATCCCGCTGATGAGTGAGCGGTGTGCGAGCCCAACTTTTGATATTTTGGTTCTTGGCTGATGAGCATGGGAACTCTGTACCTGCGTGCCTCTGTATTGGTACTACACCCGGTGATATGCGGCAGCCATCGGCAACCCCAGAAGCTATGACCTGCTCTCTGCTGACGAGTGGCAAATACCACGAAACACGTGTCCAGGGATGGCGAAAAATATAATATTTAAATTTAAAAGAAGATACGACGCTCTGAAAGAACTACAATTACCGTGATCCTGTGGGGTGATCCCGCTGATGAGTGAGCGGTGTGCGAGCCCAACTTTTGATATTTTGGTTCTTGGCTGACGAGCATGCCAACTCTGCACCTGCGTGCCTCTGTATTGGTACTACACCCGGTGATATGCGGCAGCCATCGGCAACCCCAGAAGCTATGACCTGCTCCCTGCTGACGAGTGGCAAATACCACGAAAAACGTGTCCAGGGATGGCGAAAAATATAATATTTAAATTTAAAAGAAGATACGACGCTCTGAAAGAACTACAATTACCGTGATCCTGTGGGGTGATCCCGCTGATGAGTGAGCGGTGTGCGAGCCCAACTTTTGATATTTTGGTTCTTGGCTGACAAGCATGGGAACTCTGCACCTGTGTGCCTCTGTATTGGTACTACACCCGGTGATGGTAGTGAGACAAAATATCGAAATTAAAATATCGATATACAATAATATCGATGTTTTAATTTCGATAGTATAGAATATCGATGTCCAAAATATCGACAGACAGAATATCGTTTTTTTAAGGTATGTATGTTACTAATATCGAATTTTACTAATATCGAAATTTTGTTTAGTGTTATGTATTTTAATGTGTTGTTTATATGTTTGTTAAACATGTTTTGTAATGTATGTTTGAAAATTTGTAAATTTGTTTACATTTTGCGTTTTAGTATCAGAGCGGGTTGTGGGTTTATAGGGGAATAGGGTGGGAAGTAATTTAATAATAATTAATTAATTAATATATGTTTGTAAATATTTTTTATTAATACTTAATTTGTAATTAATTAATATTAATTAGTTAATTATTTAATATAATTTTGTACATATTTTTAATTAATAATTAATTGGTAATTAATTAATATTAATTAGTTAATTACATTAATTAGAGTAATTTGTTATATATATAATTTTTTGTTATTGTTAATTAATTAATTGGGAAACAATAATATTAATTAGTAAATTAAATTATTTACAGCTAATGTGCTAATATATTTACTTTATTGTTATTGTTAATTAATAATTAATTGATAATTAAATAATAATAATTATGTAATTAAATTATTTAGAGTTAATGTGCTAATATATTTAATGTGTTGTTATTGTTAATTAATAATTAATTGTTAATTAAATAATATTAATTATGTAATTAAATTATTTAGAGTTAATGTGCTAATATATTTAATTTTTTGTTATTGTTAAATAATAATTAATTGGTAATTAAGAATTATTAAGTGAATAAATGATATGATTTATTTCTGTGTAGTGGGTTGTGTGTTTATAGGGGGATAGGGTGTGATATAATTAAATGTAATTAATTAAAGAGATTGTAATTTTCTTTGGTATTTATTGTTAATTAATTAGTAATTAATATGTGTTATTTAGTTCATTTATAATTACATCAATTTAGTAATATTAATTGTTATTAATTGATTAATTGAAATTTATATTAATTGTCTTTTTTATATGTGTAGTGTGTTGTGTGTTAAAGTGGGAGTAGTGTGGGAATTAATTTTTACCCCCATGCTATCCAACGCTTTCCCTACTGTTGCACCCTCTGGAGTGTGAATAGTAATTTTTACCCCTACGCTATCCACCGGGGAAACAACCTTTACAACGCAACTTTTACAACGCACTACCATTACAACGAAATTTTTACATTGCAAAAACCATTACAACGCATGTGTTTACAACGCATGTTTTTACAACGCAGGTACCTTTACAACGCATACCATTACAACGTAAGTATAGGTAAGTATATAATAATATTTTAAATTTTATATGTTTTCGTTTTTTTAAGGGGTATTTTTAGGGCTCAGGGTCAGTTTTCAGTTTTTGGGTAAAAGGGTATTTTTAGTGTTCAGGGTCAGTTTTCAGTTTTTGGGTAAAGGGGTATTTTTAGGGTTCAGGGTCAGTTTTCAGTTTTTGGGTAAAGGAGTATTTTTTGGGTTCAGGGTCAGTTTTCAGTTCTTGGGTAAAAGGGTATTTTTAGTGTTCAGGGTCAGTTTTCAGTTTTTGGGTAAAGGGGTATTTTTAGGGTTCAGGGTCAGTTTTCAGTTTTTGGGTAAAGGAGTATTTTTAGGGTTCAGGGTCAGTTTTCAGTTCTTGGGTAAAGGGGTATTTTTTGGGTTCAGGGTCAGTTTTCAGTTTTTGGGTAAAGGGGTATTTTTAGGGTTCAGGGTCAGTTTTCAGTTTTTGGGTAAAGGGGTATTTTTTGGGTTCAGGGTCAGTTTTCAGTTTTTGGGTAAAGGGGTATTTTTAGGGTTCAGGGTCAGTTTTCAGTTTTTGGGTAAAGGGGTATTTTTAGGGTTCAGGGTCAGTTTTCAGTTTTTGGGTAAAGGGGTATTTTTTGGGTTCAGGGTCAGTTTTTAGTTCTTGGGTAAAGGGGTATTTTTTGGGTTCAGGGTCAGTTTTCAGTTTTTGGGTAAAGGGGTATTTTTAGGGTTCAGGGTCAGTTTTGGGTTTTTGGGTAAAAGGGTATTTTTAGGGTTCAGGGTCAGTTTTGGGTTTTTGGGTAAAGGGGTATTTTTAGGGTTCAGGGTCAGTTTTGGGTTTTTGGGTAAAAGGGTATTTTTAGGGTTCAGGGTCAGTTTTGGGTTTTTGGGTAAAGGGGTATTTTTAGGGTTCAGGGTCAGTTTTGGGTTTTTGGGGTACAGGCGTACAGGGTAAAAATAAAATAAATTTATATTTAAATTAAATCAATTAAATGAAATTAAAAAAAATAAAAATATATTAAATTATTACGTTTTTAATTTATTTTAAATGTATATGTATTAGTTTTAATTTTTTTATTATGTTTTAATGTTTTTATTTAATATTTGTAAAATTATATGTATTTTAAAATTATTTTTACATTATTATTTATACATTTAAAAAACGATATTTTTAATTTCGATATTTTTGTACTACGATATTAATTTTTCGATATTTTTGTACTTACCTTTATGAAGATATGACTCCGATATTTTTGATTTCGATATTTTTGTGTCGATATTTTTGTATGTCGATATGCTGTCTGTCGATATTATGTCAGACATTCCCGGTGATATGCGGCAGCCATCGGCAACCCCAGAAGCTATGACCTGCTCCCTGCTGACGAGTGGCAAATACCACGAAACACGTGTCCAGGGATGGCGAAAAATATAATATTTAAATTTAAAAGAAGATACGACGCTCTGAAAGAACTACAATTACCGTGATCCTGTGGGGTGATCCCGCTGATGAGTGAGCGGTGTGCGAGCCCAACTTTTGATATTTTGGTTCTTGGCTGACAAGCATGCGAACTCTGCACCTGCGTGCCTCTGTATTGGTATTACACCCGGTGATATGCGGCAGCCATCGGCAACCCCAGAAGCTATGACCTGCTCCCTGCTGACGAGTGGCAAATACCACGAAACACGTGTCCAGGGATGGCGAAAAATATAATATTTAAATTTAAAAGAAGATACGACGCTCTGAAAGAACTACAATTACCGCGATCCTGTGGGGTGATCCCGCTGATGAGTGAGCGGTGTGCGAGCCCAACTTTTGATATTTTGGTTCTTGGCTGACGAGCATGGGAACTCTGCACCTGCGTGCCACTGTATTGGTACTACACCCGGTGATATGCGGCAGCCATCGGCAACCCCAGAAGCTATGACCTGCTCCCTGCTGACGAGTGGCAAATACCACGAAACACGTGTCCAGGGATGGCAAAAAATATAATATTTAAATTTAAAAGAAGATAAGACGCTCTGAAAGAACTACAATTACCGTGATCCTGTGGGGTGATCCCGCTGATGAGTGAGCGGTGTGCAAGCCCAACTTTTGATATTTTGGTTCTTGGCTGACGAGCATGGGAACTCTGCACCTGCGTGCCTCTGTATTGGTACTACACCCGGTGATATGCGGCAGCCATCGGCAACCCCAGAAGCTATGACCTGCTCCCTGCTGACGAGTGGCAAATACCACGAAACACGTGTCCAGGGATGGCGAAAAATATAATATTTAAATTTAAAAGAAGATACGACACTCTAAAAGAACTACAATTACAGTGATCCTGTGGGGTGATCCCGCTGATGAGTGAGCGGTGTGCGAGCCCAACTTTTGATATTTTGGTTCTTGGCTGACGAGCATGGGAACTCTGCACCTGCGTGCCTCTGTATTGGTACTACACCCGGTGATATGCGGCAGCCATCGGCAACCCCAGAAGCTATGACCTGCTCCCTGCTGACGAGTGGCAAATACCACGAAACACGTGTCCAGGGATGGCAAAAATAAAATATTTAAATTTAAAAGAAGATACGACGCTCTGAAAGAACTACAATTACCGTGATCCTGTGGAGTGATCCCGCTGATGAGTGAGCGGTGTGCGAGCCCAACTTTTGATATTTTGGTTCTTGGCTGACGAGCATGGGAACTCTGCACCTGCGTGCCTCTGTATTGGTACTACACCCGGTGATATGCGGCAGCCATCGGCAACCCCAGAAGCTATGACCTGCTCCCTGCTGACGAGTGGCAAATACCACGAAACACGTGTCCAGGGATGGCGAAAAATATAATATTTAAATTTAAAAGAAGATACGACGCTCTGAAAGAACTACAATTACCGTGATCCTGTGCGGTGATCCCGTTGATGAGTGAGCGGTGTGCGAGCCCAACTTTTGATATTTTGGTTCTTGGCTGACGAGCATGGGAACTCTGCACCTGCGTACCTCTGTATTGGTAATCCACCCGGTGATATGCGGCAGCCATCGGCAACCCCAGAAGCTATGACCTGCTCCCTGCTGACGAGTGGCAAATACCACGAAACACGTGTCCAGGGATGGCGAAAAATATAATATTTAAATTTAAAAGAAGATACGATGCTCTGAAAGAACTACAATTACCGTGATCCTGTGGGGTGATCCCGCTGATGAGTGAGCGGTGTGCGAGCCCAACTTTTGATATTTTGGTTCTTGGCTGACGAGCATGGGAACTCTGCACCTGTGTGCCTCTGTATTGGTACTACACCCGGTGATATGCGGCAGCCATCGGCAACCCCAGAAGCTATGACATGCTCCCTGCTGATGAGTGGCAAATACCACGAAACACGTGTCCAGGGATGGCGAAAAATATAATATTTAAATTTAAAAGAAGATACGACGCTCTGAAAGAACTACAATTACCGTGATCCTGTGGGGTGATCCCGCTGATGAGTGAGCGGTGTGCGAGCCCAACTTTTGATATTTTGGTTCTTGGCTGACGAGCATGGGAACTCTGCACCTGCGTGCCTCTGTATTGGTACTACACCCGGTGATATGCGGCAGCCATCGGCAACCCCAGAAGCTATGACCTGCTCCCTGCTGACGAGTGGCAAATACCACGAAACACGTGTCCAGGGATGGCGAAAAATATAATATTTAAATTTAAAAGAAGATACGACGCTCTGAAAGAACTACAATTACCGTGATCCTGTGGGGTGATCCCGCTGATGAGTGAGCGGTGTGCGAGCCCAACTTTTGATATTTTGGTTCTTGGCTGACGAGCATGGGAACTCTGCACCTGCGTGCCTCTGTATTGGTACTACACCCGGTGATATGCGTCAGCCATAGGCATCCCCAGAAGCTATGACCTGCTCCCTGCTGATGAGTGGCAAATACCACGAAACACGTGTCCAGGGATGGCGAAAAATAAAATATTTAAATTTAAAAGAAGATACGACGCTCTGAAAGAACTACAATTACCGTGATCCTGTGGGGTGATCCCGCTGATGAGTGAGCGGTGTGCGAGCCCAACTTTTGATATTTTGGTTCTTGACTGACGAGCATGGGAACTCTGCACCTGCGTGCCTCTGTATTGGTACTACACCCGGTGATATGCGGCAGCCATCGGCAACCCCAGAAGCTATGACCTGCTCCCTGCTGACGAGTGGCAAATACCACGAAACACGTGTCCAGGGATGGCGAAAAATATAATATTTAAATTTAAAAGAAGATACGACGCTGTGAAAGAACTACAATTACCGTGATCCTGTGGGGTGAGCCCGCTGATGAGTGAGCGGTGTGCGAGCCCAACTTTTGATATTTTGGTTCTTGGCTGACGAGCATGGGAACTCTGCACCTGCGTGCCTCTGTATTGGTACTACACCCGGTGATATGCGGCAGCCATCGGCAACCCCAGAAGCTATGACCTGCTCCCTGCTGACGAGTGGCAAATACCACGAAACACGTGTCCAGGGATGGCGAAAAATATAATATTTAAATTTAAAAGAAGATACGACGCTCTGAAAGAACTACAATTACCGTGATCCTGTGGGGTGATCCCGCTGATGAGTGAGCGGTGTGCGAGCCCAACTTTTGATATTTTGGGTTTTGGCTGACGAGCATGGGAACTCTGCACCTGCGTGTCTCTGTATTGGTACTACACCCGGTGATATGCGGCAGCCATCGGCAACCCCAGAATCTATGACCTGCTCCCTGCTGACGAGTGGCAAATACCACGAAACACGTGTCCAGGGATGGCGAAAAAAATATAACATTTAAATTTAAAAGAAGATACGACGCTGTGAAAGAACTACAATTACCGTGATCCTGTGGGGTGATCCCGCTGATGAGTGAGCGTTGTGCGAGCCCAACTTTTGATATTTTGGTTCTTGGCTGACGAGCATGCGAACTCTGCACCTGCGTGCCTCTGTATTGGTACTACACCCGGTGATATGCGGCAGCCATCGGCAACCCCAGAAGCTATGACCTGCTCCCTGCTGACGAGTGGCAAATACCACGAAACACGTGTCCAGGGATGGCGAAAAATATAATATTTAAATTTAAAAGAAGATACGACGCTCTGAAAGAACTACAATTACCGTGATCCTGTGGGGTGATCCAGCTGATGAGTGAGCGGTGTGCGAGCCCAACTTTTGATATTTTGGTTCTTGGCTGACGAGCATGGGAATTCTGCACCTGCGTGCCTCTGTATTGGTACTACACCCGGTGATATGCGGCAGCCATCGGCAACCCCAGAAGCTATGACCTGCTCCCTGCTGACGAGTGGCAAATACCACGAAACACGTGTCCAGGGATGGCGAAAAATATAATATTTAAATTTAAAAGAAGATACGACGCTCTGAAAGAACTACAATTACCGTGATCCTGTGGGGTGATCCCGCTGATGAGTGAGCGGTGTGCGAGCCCAACTTTTGATATTTTGGTTCTTGGCTGACGAGCATGGGAACTCTGCACCTGCGTGCCTCTGTATTGGTACTACACCCGGTGATATGCGGCAGCCATCGGCAACCCCAGAAGCTATGACTTGCTCCCTGCTGACGAGTGGCAAATACCACGAAACACGAGTCCAGGGATGGCGAAAAATATAATATTTAAATTTAAAAGAAGATACGACGCTCTGAAAGAACTACAATTACTGTGATCCTGTGGGGTGATCCCGCTGATGAGTGAGCGGTGTGCGAGCCCAACTTTTGATATTTTGGTTCTTGGCTGATGAGCATGGGAACTCTGCACCTGCGTGCCTCTGTATTGGTACTACACCCGGTGATATGCGGCAGCCATCGGCAACCCCAGAAGCTATGACCTGCTCCCTGCTGACGAGTGGCAAATACCACGAAACACGTGTCCAGGGATGGCGAAAAATATAATATTTAAATTTAAAAGAAGATACGACACTCTGAAAGAACTACAATTACCGTGATCCTGTGGGGTGATCCCGCTGATGAGTGAGCGGTGTGCGAGCCCAACTTTTGATATTTTGGTTCTTGGCTGACGAGCATGCGAACTCTGCACCTGCGTGCCTCTGTATTGGTACTACACCCGGTGATATGTGGCAGCCATCGGCAACCCCAGAAGCTATGACCTGCTCCCTGCTGGCGAGTGGCAAATACCACGAAACACGTGTCCAGGGATGGCGAAAAATATAATATTTAAATTTAAAAGAAGATACGACGCTCTGAAAGAACTACAATTACCGTTATCCTGTGGGGTGATCCCGCTGATGAGTGAGCGGTGTGCGAGCCCAACTTTTGATATTTTGGTTCTTGGCTGAGAAGCATGGGAACTCTGCACCTGCGTGCCTCTGTATGGGTACTACACCCGGTGATATGCGGCAGCCATCGGCAACCCCAGAAGCTATGACCTGCTCCCTGCTGACGAGTGGCAAATACCACGAAACACGTGTCCAGGGATGGCGAAAAATATAATATTTAAATTTAAAAGAACATACGACGCTCTGAAAGAACTACAATTACCGTGATCCTGTGGGGTGATCCCGCTGATGAGTGAGCGGTGTGCGAGCCCAACTTTTGTTTTTTTGGTTCTTGGCTGACGAGCATGGGAACTCTGCACCTGCGTGCCTCTGTATTGGTACTACACCCGGTGATATGCGTCAGCCATCGGCAACCCCTGAAGCTATGACCTGCTCCCTGCTGACGAGTGGCAAATACCACGAAACACGTGTCCAGGGATGGCGAAAAATATAATATTTAAATTTAAAAGAAGATACGACGCTCTGAAAGAACTACAATTACCGTGATCCTGTGGGGTGATCCCGCTGATGAGTGAGCGGTGTGCGAGCCCAACTTTTGATATTTTGGTTCTTGGCTGACGAGCATGGGAACTCTGCACCTGCGTGCCTCTGTATTGGTACTACACCCGGTGATATGCGGCAGCCATCGGCAACCCCAGAAGCTATGACCTGCTCCCTGCTGACGAGTGGCAAATACCACGAAACACGTGTCCAGGGATGGCGAAAAATATAATATTTAAATTTAAAAGAAGATACGACGCTCTGAAAGAACTACAATTACCGTGATCCTGTGGGGTGATCCCGCTGATGAGTGAGCGGTGTGCGAGCCCAACTTTTGATATTTTGGTTCTTGGCTGACGAGCATGGGAACTCTGCACCTGCGTGCCTCTGTATTGGTACTACACCCGGTGATATGCGTCAGCCATAGGCAACCCCAGAAGCTATGACCTGCTCCCTGCTGATGAGTGGCAAATACCACGAAACACGTGTCCAGGGATGGCGAAAAATATAATATTTAAATTTAAAAGAAGATACGACGCTCTGAAAGAACTACAATTACCGTGATCCTGTGGGGTGATCCCGCTGATGAGTGAGCGGTGTGCGAGCCCAACTTTTGATATTTTGGTTCTTGGCTGACGAGCATGGGAACTCTGCACCTGCGTGCCTCTGTATTGGTACTACACCCGGTGATATGCGGCAGCCATCGGCAACCTCAGAAGCTATGACCTGCTCCCTGCTGACGAGTGGCAAATACCACGAAACACGTGTCCAGGGATGGCGAAAAATATAATATTTAAAATTAAAAGAAGATACGACGCTGTGAAAGAACTACAAATACCGTGATCCTGTGGGGTGAGCCCGCTGATGAGTGAGCGGTGTGCGAGCCCAACTTTTGATATTTTGGTTCTTGGCTGACGAGCATGGGAACTCTGCACCTGTGTGCCTCTGTATTGGTACTACACCCGGTGATGGTAGTGAGACAAAATATCGAAATTAAAATATCGATATACAATAATATCGATGTTTTAATTTCGATAGTATAGAATATCGATGTCCAAAATATCGACAGACAGAATATCGTTTTTTTAAGGTATGTATGTTACTAATATCGAATTTTACTAATATCGAAATTTTGTTTAGTGTTATGTATTTTAATGTGTTGTTTATATGTTTGTTAAACATGTTTTGTAATGTTTGTTTGAAAATTTGTAAATTTGTTTACATTTTGCGTTTTAGTATCAGAGCGGGTTGTGGGTTTATAGGGGAATAGGGTGGGAAGTAATTTAATAATAATTAATTAATTAATATATGTTTGTAAATATTTTTTATTAATACTTAATTTGTAATTAATTAATATTAATTAGTTAATTATTTAATATAATTTTGTACATATTTTTAATTAATAATTAATTGGTAATTAATTAATATTAATTAGTTAATTACATTAATTAGAGTAATTTTTTATATATATAATTTTTTGTTATTGTTAATTAATTAATTGGGAAACAATAATATTAATTAGTAAATTAAATTATTTACAGCTAATGTGCTAATATATTTACTTTATTGTTATTGTTAATTAATAATTAATTGATAATTAAATAATAATAATTATGTAATTAAATTATTTAGAGTTAATGTGCTAATATATTTAATGTGTTGTTATTGTTAATTAATAATTAATTGGTAATTAAATAATAATAATTATGTAATTAAATTATTTAGAGTTAATGTGCTAATATATTTAATTTTTTGTTATTGTTAAATAATAATTAATTGGTAATTAAGAATTATTAAGTGAATAAATGATATGATTTATTTCTGTGTAGTGGGTTGTGTGTTTATAGGGGGATAGGGTGTGATATAATTAAATGTAATTAATTAAAGAGATTGTAATTTTCTTTGGTATTTATTGTTAATTAATTAGTAATTAATATGTGTTATTTAGTTCATTTATAATTACATCAATTTAGTAATATTAATTGTTATTAATTGATTAATTGAAATTTATATTAATTGTCTTTTTTATATGTGTAGTGTGTTGTGTGTTAAAGTGGGAGTAGTGTGGGAATTAATTTTTACCCCCATGCTATCCAACGCTTTCCCTACTGTTGCACCCTCTGGAGTGTGAATAGTAATTTTTACCCCTACGCTATCCACCGGGGAAACAACCTTTACAACGCAACTTTTACAACGCACTACCATTACAACGAAATTTTTACATTGCAAAAACCATTACAACGCATGTGTTTACAACGCATGTTTTTACAACGCAGGTACCTTTACAACGCATACCATTACAACGTAAGTATAGGTAAGTATATAATAATATTTTAAATTTTATATGTTTTAGTTTTTTTAAGGGGTATTTTTAGGGCTCAGGGTCAGTTTTCAGTTTTTGGGTAAAAGGGTATTTTTAGTGTTCAGGGTCAGTTTTCAGTTTTTGGGTAAAGGGGTATTTTTAGGGTTCAGGGTCAGTTTTCAGTTTTTGGGTAAAGGAGTATTTTTTGGGTTCAGGGTCAGTTTTCAGTTCTTGGGTAAAAGGGTATTTTTAGTGTTCAGGGTCAGTTTTCAGTTTTTGGGTAAAGGGGTATTTTTAGGGTTCAGGGTCAGTTTTCAGTTTTTGGGTAAAGGAGTATTTTTAGGGTTCAGGGTCAGTTTTCAGTTCTTGGGTAAAGGGGTATTTTGTTGGGTTCAGGGTCAGTTTTCAGTTTTTGGGTAAAGGGGTATTTTTAGGGTTCAGGGTCAGTTTTCAGTTTTTGGGTAAAGGGGTATTTTTTGGGTTCAGGGTCAGTTTTCAGTTTTTGGGTAAAGGGGTATTTTTAGGGTTCAGGGTCAGTTTTCAGTTTTTGGGTAAAGGGGTATTTTTAGGGTTCAGGGTCAGTTTTCAGTTTTTGGGTAAAGGGGTATTTTTTGGGTTCAGGGTCAGTTTTTAGTTCTTGGGTAAAGGGGTATTTTTTGGGTTCAGGGTCAGTTTTCAGTTTTTGGGTAAAGGGGTATTTTTAGGGTTCAGGGTCAGTTTTGGGTTTTTGGGTAAAAGGGTATTTTTAGGGTTCAGGGTCAGTTTTGGGTTTTTGGGTAAAGGGGTATTTTTAGGGTTCAGGGTCAGTTTTGGGTTTTTGGGTAAAAGGGTATTTTTAGGGTTCAGGGTCAGTTTTGGGTTTTTGGGTAAAGGGGTATTTTTAGGGTTCAGGGTCAGTTTTGGGTTTTTGGGGTACAGGCGTACAGGGTAAAAATAAAATAAATTTATATTTAAATTAAATCAATTAAATGAAATTAAAAAAAATAAAAATATATTAAATTATTACGTTTTTAATTTATTTTAAATGTATATGTATTAGTTTTAATTTTTTTATTATGTTTTAATGTTTTTATTTAATATTTGTAAAATTATATGTATTTTAAAATTATTTTTACATTATTATTTATACATTTAAAAAACAATATTTTTAATTTCGATATTTTTGTACTACGATATTAATTTTTCGATATTTTTGTACTTACCTTTATGAAGATATGACTCCGATATTTTTGATTTCGATATTTTTGTGTCGATATTTTTGTATGTCGATATGCTGTCTGTCGATATTATGTCAGACATTCCCCGGTGATATGCGGCAGCCATCGGCAACCCCAGAAGCTATGACCTGCTCCCTGCTGACGAGTGGCAAATACCACGAAACACGTGTCCAGGGATGGCGAAAAATATAATATTTACATTTTAAAAAAGATACGACGCTCTGAAAGAACTACAATTACCGTGATCCTGTGGGGTGATCCCGCTGATGAGTGAGCGGTGTGCGAGCCCAACTTTTGATATTTTGGTTCTTGGCTGACAAGCATGCGAACTCTGCACCTGCGTGCCTCTGTATTGGTATTACACCCGGTGATATGCGGCAGCCATCGGCAACCCCAGAAGCTATGACCTGCTCCCTGCTGACGAGTGGCAAATACCACGAAACACGTGTCCAGGGATGGCGAAAAATATAATATTTAAATTTAAAAGAAGATACGACGCTCTGAAAGAACTACAATTACCGCGATCCTGTGGGGTGATCCCGCTGATGAGTGAGCGGTGTGCGAGCCCAACTTTTGATATTTTGGTTCTTGGCTGACGAGCATGGGAACTCTGCACCTGCGTGCCTCTGTATTGGTACTACACCCGGTGATATGCGGCAGCCATCGGCAACCCCAGAAGCTATGACCTGCTCCCTGCTGACGAGTGGCAAATACCACGAAACACGTGTCCAGGGATGGTGAAAAATATAATATTTAAATTTAAAAGAAGATACGACGCTCTGAAAGAACTACAATTACCGTGATCCTGTGGGGTGATCCCGCTTATGAGTGAGCGGTGTGCGAGCCCAACTTTTGATATTTTGGTTCTTGGCTGACAAGCATGCGAACTCTGCACCTGCGTGCCTCTGTATTGGTACTACACCCGGTGATATGCGGCAGCCATCGGCAACCCCAGAAGCTATGACCTGCTCCCTGCTGACGAGTGGCAAATACCACGAAACACGTGTCCAGGGATGGCGAAAAATATAATATTTAAATTTAAAAGAAGATACGACGCTCTGAAAGAACTACAATTACCGTGATCCTGTGGGGTGATCCCGCTGATGAGTGAGCGGTGTGCGAGCCCAACTTTTGATATTTTGGTTCTTGGCTGACGAGCATGGGAACTCTGCACCTGCGTGCCTCTGTATTGGTACTACACCCGGTGATATGCAGCAGCCATCGGCAACCCCAGAATCTATGACCTGCTCCCTGCTGACGAGTGGCAAATACCACGAAACACGTGTCCATGGATGGCGAAAAATATAATATTTAAATTTAAAAGAAGATACAACGCTCTGAAAGAACTACAATTACCGTGATCCTGTGGGGTGATCCCGCTGATGAGTGAGCGGTGTGCGAGCCCAACTTTTGATATTTTAGTTCTTGGCTGACGAGCATGGGAACTCTGCACCTGCGTGCCTCTGTATTGGTACTACACCTGGTGATATGCGGCAGCCATCGGCAACCCCAGAAGCTATGACCTGCTCCCTGCTGACGAGTGGCAAATACCACGAAACACGTGTCCAGGGATGGCGAAAAATATAATATTTAAATTTAAAAGAAGATACAACGCTCTGAAAGAACTACAATTACCGTGATCCTGTGGGGTGATCCCGCTGATGAGTGAGCGGTGTGCGAGCCCAACTTTTGATATTTTGGTTCTTGGCTGACGAGCATGGGAACTCTGCACATGCGTGCCTCTGTATTGGTACTACACCCGGTGATATGCGGCAGCCATCGGCAACCCCAGAAGCTATGACCTGCTCCCTGCTGACGAGTGGCAAATACCACGAAACACGTGTCCAGGGATGGCGAAAAATATAATATTCAAATTTAAAAGAAGATACGACGCTCTGAAAGAACTACAATTACCGTGATCCTGTGGGGTGATCCCGCTGATGAGTGAGCGGTGTGCGAGCCCAACTTTTGATATTTTGGTTCTTGGCTGACGAGCATGGGAACTCTGCACCTGCGTGCCTCTGTATTGGTACTACACCCGGTGATATGCGGCAGCCATCGGCAACCCCAGAAGCGATGACCTGCTCCCTGCTGACGAGTGGCAAATACCACGAAACACGTGTCCAGGGATGGCGAAAAATATAATATTTAAATTTAAAAGAAGATACGACGCTCTGAAAGAACTACAATTACCGTGATCCTGTGGGGTGATCCCGCTGATGAGTGAGCGGTGTGCGAGCCCAACTTTTGATATTTTGGTTCTTGGCTGACAAGCATGCGAACTCTGCACCTGCGTGCCTCTGTATTGGTACTACACCCGGTGATATGCGGCAGCCATCGGCAACCCCAGAAGCTATGACCTGCTCCCTGCTGACGAGTGGCAAATACCACGAAACACGTGTCCAGGGATGGCGAAAAATATAATATTTAAATTTAAAAGAAGATACGACGCTCTGAAAGAACTACAATTACCGTGATCCTGTGGGGTGATCCCGCTGATGAGTGAGCGGTGTGCGAGCCCAACTTTTGATATTTTGGTTCTTGGCTGACGAGCATGGGAACTCTGCACCTGCGTGCCTCTGTATTGGTACTACACCCGGTGATATGCAGCAGCCATCGGCAACCCCAGAATCTATGACCTGCTCCCTGCTGACGAGTGGCAAATACCACGAAACACGTGTCAGGGATGGCGAAAAATATAATATTCAAATTTAAAAGAAGATACGACGCTCTGAAAGAACTACAATTACCGTGATCCTGTGGGGTGATCCCGCTGATGAGTGAGCGGTGTGCGAGCCCAACTTGTGATATTTTGGTTCTTGGCTGACGAGCATGGGAACTCTGCACCTGCGTGCCTCGGTATTGGTACTACACCCGGTGATATGCGGCAGCCATCGGCAACCCCAGAAGCTATGACCTGCTCCCTGCTGACGAGTGGCAAATACCACGAAACACGTGTCCAGGGATGGCGAAAAATATAATATTTAAATTTAAAAGAAGATACGACGCTCTGAAAGCACTACAATTACCGTGATCCTGTGGGGTGATCCCGCTGATGAGTGAGCGGTGTGCGAGCCCAACTTTTGATATTTTGGTTCTTGGCTGACGAGCATGGGAACTCTGCACCTGCGTGCCTCTGTATTGGTACTACACCCGGTGATATGCAGCAGCCATCGGCAACCCCAGAATCTATGACCTGCTCCCTGCTGACGAGTGGCAAATACCACGAAACACGTGTCAGGGATGGCGAAAAATATAATATTCAAATTTAAAAGAAGATACGACGCTCTGAAAGAACTACAATTACCGTGATCCTGTGGGGTGATCCCGCTGATGAGTGAGCGGTGTGCGAGCCCAACTTTTGATATTTTGGTTCTTGGCTGACGAGCATGGGAACTCTGCACCTGCGTGCCTCTGTATTGGTACTACACCCGGTGATATGCGGCAGCCATCGGCAACCCCAGAAGCTATGACCTGCTCCCTGCTGACGAGTGGCAAATACCACGAAACACGTGTCCAGGGATGGCGAAAAATATAATATTTAAATTTAAAAGAAGATACGACGCTCTGAAAGCACTACAATTACCGTGATCCTGTGGGGTGATCCCGCTGATGAGTGAGCGGTGTGCGAGCCCAACTTTTGATATTTTGGTTCTTGGCTGACGAGCATGGGAACTCTGCACCTGCGTGCCTCTGTATTGGTACTACACCCGGTGATATGCGGCAGCCATCGGCAACCCCAGAAGCTATGACCTGCTCCCTGCTGACGAGTGGCAAATTCCACGAAACACGTGTCCAGGGATGGCGAAAAATATAATATTTAAATTTAAAAGAAGATACAACGCTCTGAAAGAACTACAATTACCGTGATCCTGTGGGGTGATCCCGCTGATGAGTGAGCGGTGTGCGAGCCCAACTTTTGATATTTTGGTTCTTGGCTGACGAGCATGGGAACTCTGCACATGCGTGCCTCTGTATTGGTACTACACCCGGTGATATGCGGCAGCCATCGGCAACCCCAGAAGCTATGACCTGCTCCCTGCTGACGAGTGGCAAATACCACGAAACACGTGTCCAGGGATGGCGAAAAATATAATATTTAAATTTAAAAGAAGATACGACGCTCTGAAAGAACTACAATTACCGTGATCCTGTGGGGTGATCCCGCTGATGAGTGAGCGGTGTGCGAGCCCAACTTTTGATATTTTGGTTCTTGGCTGACGAGCATGGGAACTCTGCACCTGTGTGCCTCTGTATTGGTACTACACCCGGTGATATGCGGCAGCCATCGGCAACCCCAGAAGCTATGACCTGCTTCCTGCTGACGAGTGGCAAATACCACGAAACACGTGTCCAGGGATGGCGAAAAATATAATATTTAAATTTAAAAGAAGATACAACGCTCTGAAAGAACTACAATTACCGTGATCCTGTGGGGTGATCCCGCTGATGAGTGAGCGGTGTGCAAGCCCAACTTTTGATATTTTGGTTCTTGGCTGACGAGCATGGGAACTCTGCACATGCGTGCCTCTGTATTGGTACTACACCCGGTGATATGCGGCAGCCATCGGCAACCCCAGAAGCTATGACCTGCTCCCTGCTGACGAGTGGCAAATACCACGAAACACGTGTCCAGGGATGGCGAAAAATATAATATTTAAATTTAAAAGAAGATACGACGCTCTGAAAGAACTACAATTACCGTGATCCTGTGGGGTGATCCCGCTGATGAGTGAGCGGTGTGCGAGCCCAACTTTTGATATTTTGGTTCTTGGCTGACGAGCATGGGAACTCTGCACATGCGTGCCTCTGTATTGGTACTACACCCGGTGATATGCGGCAGCCATCGGCAACCCCAGAAGCTATGACCTGCTCCCTGCTGACGAGTGGCAAATACCACGAAACACGTGTCCAGGGATGGCGAAAAATATAATATTTAAATTTAAAAGAAGATACGACGCTCTGAAAGAACTACAATTACCGTGATCCTGTCGGGTGATCCCGCTGATGAGTGAGCGGTGTGCGAGCCCAACTTTTGATATTTTGGTTCTTGGCTGACGAGCATGGGAACTCTGCACATGCGTGCCTCTGTATTGGTACTACACCCGGTGATATGCGGCAGCCATCAGCAACCCCAGAAGCTATGACCTGCTCCCTGCTGACGAGTGGCAAATACCACGAAACACGTGTCCAGGGATGGCGAAAAATATAATATTTAAATTTAAAAGAAGATACGACGCTCTGAAAGAACTACAATTACCGTGATCCTGTGGGGAGATCCCGCTGATGAGTGAGCGGTGTGCAAGCCCAACTTTTGATATTTTGGTTCTTGGCTGACGAGCATGGGAACTCTGCACCTGCGTGCCTCTGTATTGGTACTACACCCGGTGATATGCGGCAGCCATCGGCAACCCCAGAAGCTATGACCTGCTCCCTGCTGACGAGTGGCAAATACCACGAAACACGTGTCCAGGGATGGCGAAAAATATAATATTTAAATTTAAAAGAAGATACGACGCTCTGAAAGAACTACAATTACCGTGATCCTGTGGGGTGATCCCGCTAAAGAGTGAGCAGTGTGCGAGCCCAACTTTTGATATTTTGGTTCTTGGC
Source organism: Lissotriton helveticus (assembly GCF_964261635.1). Classification (NCBI taxonomy): domain Eukaryota; kingdom Metazoa; phylum Chordata; class Amphibia; order Caudata; family Salamandridae; genus Lissotriton; species Lissotriton helveticus. The sequence continues at coordinate 751,484,598 of NC_136061.1, forward strand.
TGACGAGCATGGGAACTCTGCACCTGCGTGCCTCTGTATTGGTACTACACCAGGTGATATGCGGCAGCCATCGGCAACCCCAGAAGCTATGACCTGCTCCCTGCTGACGAGTGGCAAATACCACGAAACACGTGTCCAGGGATGGCGAAAAATAAAATATTTAAATTTAAAAGAAGATACGACGCTCTGAAAGAACTACAATTACCGTGATCCTGTGGGGTGATCCCGCTGATGAGTGAGCGGTGTGCGAGCCCAACTTTTGATATTTTGGTTCTTGGCTGACGAGCATGGGAACTCTGCACCTGCGTGCCTCTGTATTGGTACTACACCCGGTGATATGCGGCAGCCATCGGCAACCCCAGAAGCTATGACCTGCTCCCTGCTGACGAGTGGCAAATACCACGAAACACGTGTCCAGGGATGGCGAAAAATATAATATTTAAATTTAAAAGAAGATACAACGCTCTGAAAGAACTACAATTACCGTGATCCTGTGGGGTGATCCCGCTGATGAGTGAGCGGTGTGCGAGCCCAACTTTTGATATTTTGGTTCTTGGCTGACGAGCATGGGAACTCTGCACATGCGTGCCTCTGTATTGGTACTACACCCGGTGATATGCGGCAGCCATCGGCAACCCCAGAAGCTATGACCTGCTCCCTGCTGACGAGTGGCAAATACCACGAAACACGTGTCCAGGGATGGCGAAAAATATAATATTTAAATTTAAAAGAAGATACGACGCTCTGAAAGAACTACAATTACCGTGATCCTGTGGGGTGATCCCGCTGATGAGTGAGCGGTGTGCGAGCCCAACTTTTGATATTTTGGTTCTTGGCTGACGAGCATGGGAACTCTGCACCTGCGTGCCTCTGTATTGGTACTACACCCGGTGATATGCAGCAGCCATCGGCAACCCCAGAATCTATGACCTGCTCCCTGCTGACGAGTGGCAAATACCACGAAACACGTGTCCAGGGATGGCGAAAAATATAATATTCAAATTTAAAAGAAGATACGACGCTCTGAAAGAACTACAATTACCGTGATCCTGTGGGCTGATCCCGCTGATGAGTGAGCGGTGTGCGAGCCCAACTTTTGATATTTTGGTTCTTGGCTGACGAGCATGGGAACTCTGCACCTGCGTGCCTCTGTATTGGTACTACACCCGGTGATATGCGGCAGCCATCGGCAACCCCAGAAGCTATGACCTGCTCCCTGCTGACGAGTGGCAAATACCACGAAACACGTGTCCAGGGATGGCGAAAAATATAATATTTAAATTTAAAAGAAGATACGACGCTCTGAAAGAACTACAATTACCGTGATCCGGTGGGGTGATCCCGCTGATGAGTGAGCGGTGTGCGAGCCCAACTTTTGATATTTTGGTTCTTGGCTGACGAGCATGGGAACTCTGCACCTGCGTGCCTCTGTATTGGTACTACACCCGGTGATATGCGGCAGCCATCGGCAACCCCAGAAGCTATGACCTGCTCCCTGCTGACGAGTGGCAAATACCACGAAACACGTGTCCAGGGATGGCGAAAAATATAATATTTAAATTTAAAAGAAGATACAACGCTCTGAAAGAACTACAATTACCGTGATCCTGTGGGGTGATCCCGCTGATGAGTGAGCGGTGTGCGAGCCCAACTTTTGATATTTTGGTTCTTGGCTGACGAGCATGGGAACTCTGCACATGCGTGCCTCTGTATTGGTACTACACCCGGTGATATGCGGCAGCCATCGGCAACCCCAGAAGCTATGACCTGCTCCCTGCTGACGAGTGGCAAATACCACGAAACACGTGTCCAGGGATGGCGAAAAATATAATATTTAAATTTAAAAGAAGATACGACGCTCTGAAAGAACTACAATTACCGTGATCCTGTGGGGTGATCCCGCTGATGAGTGAGCGGTGTGCGAGCCCAACTTTTGATATTTTGGTTCTTGGCTGACGAGCATGGGAACTCTGCACCTGCGTGCCTCTGTATTGGTACTACACCCGGTGATATGCGGCAGCCATCGGCAACCCCAGAAGCTATGACCTGCTCCCTGCTGACGAGTGGCAAATACCACGAAACACGTGTCCAGGGATGGCGAAAAATATAATATTTAAATTTAAAAGAAGATACGACGCTCTAAAAGAACTACAATTACCGTGATCCTGTGGGGTGATCCCGCTGATGAGTGAGCGGTGTGCGAGCCCAACTTTTGATATTTTGGTTCTTGGCTGACGAGCATGGGAACTCTGCACCTGCGTGCCTCTGTATTGGTACTACACCCGGTGATATGCGGCAGCCATCGGCAACCCCAGAAGCTATGACCTGCTCCCTGCTGACGAGTGGCAAATACCACGAAACACGTGTCCAGGGATGGCGAAAAATATAATATTTAAATTTAAAAGAAGATACGACGCTCTGAAAGAACTACAATTACCGTGATCCTGTGGGGTGATCCCGCTAAAGAGTGAGCAGTGTGCGAGCCCAACTTTTGATATTTTGGTTCTTGGCTGACGAGCATGGGAACTCTGCACCTGCGTGCCTCTGTATTGGTACTACACCAGGTGATATGCGGCAGCCATCGGCAACCCCAGAAGCTATGACCTGCTCCCTGCTGACGAGTGGCAAATACCACGAAACACGTGTCCAGGGATGGCGAAAAATAAAATATTTAAATTTAAAAGAAGATACGACGCTCTGAAAGAACTACAATTACCTTGATCCTGTGGGGTGATCCCGCTGATGAGTGAGCGGTGTGCGAGCCCAACTTTTGATATTTTGGTTCTTGGCTGACGAGCATGGGAACTCTGCACCTGCGTGCCTCTGTATTGGTACTACACCCGGTGATATGCAGCAGCCATCGGCAACCCCAGAATCTATGACCTGCTCCCTGCTGACGAGTGGCAAATACCACGAAACACGTGTCCAGGGATGGCGAAAAATATAATATTCAAATTTAAAAGAAGATACGACGCTCTGAAAGAACTACAATTACCGTGATCCTGTGGGCTGATCCCGCTGATGAGTGAGCGGTGTGCGAGCCCAACTTTTGATATTTTGGTTCTTGGCTGACGAGCATGGGAACTCTGCACCTGCGTGCCTCTGTATTGGTACTACACCCGGTGATATGCGGCAGCCATCGGCAACCCCAGAAGCTATGACCTGCTCCCTGCTGACGAGTGGCAAATACCACGAAACACGTGTCCAGGGATGGCGAAAAATATAATATTTAAATTTAAAAGAAGATACGACGCTCTGAAAGAACTACAATTACCGTGATCCGGTGGGGTGATCCCGCTGATGAGTGAGCGGTGTGCGAGCCCAACTTTTGATATTTTGGTTCTTGGCTGACGAGCATGGGAACTCTGCACCTGCGTGCCTCTGTATTGGTACTACACCCGGTGATATGCGGCAGCCATCGGCAACCCCAGAAGCTATGACCTGCTCCCTGCTGACGAGTGGCAAATACCACGAAACACGTGTCCAGGGATGGCGAAAAATATAATATTTAAATTTAAAAGAAGATACAACGCTCTGAAAGAACTACAATTACCGTGATCCTGTGGGGTGATCCCGCTGATGAGTGAGCGGTGTGCGAGCCCAACTTTTGATATTTTGGTTCTTGGCTGACGAGCATGGGAACTCTGCACATGCGTGCCTCTGTATTGGTACTACACCCGGTGATATGCGGCAGCCATCGGCAACCCCAGAAGCTATGACCTGCTCCCTGCTGACGAGTGGCAAATACCACGAAACACGTGTCCAGGGATGGCGAAAAATATAATATTTAAATTTAAAAGAAGATACGACGCTCTGAAAGAACTACAATTACCGTGATCCTGTGGGGTGATCCCGCTGATGAGTGAGCGGTGTGCGAGCCCAACTTTTGATATTTTGGTTCTTGGCTGACGAGCATGGGAACTCTGCACCTGCGTGCCTCTGTATTGGTACTACACCCGGTGATATGCGGCAGCCATCGGCAACCCCAGAAGCTATGACCTGCTCCCTGCTGACGAGTGGCAAATACCACGAAACACGTGTCCAGGGATGGCGAAAAATATAATATTTAAATTTAAAAGAAGATACGACGCTCTAAAAGAACTACAATTACCGTGATCCTGTGGGGTGATCCCGCTGATGAGTGAGCGGTGTGCGAGCCCAACTTTTGATATTTTGGTTCTTGGCTGACGAGCATGGGAACTCTGCACCTGCGTGCCTCTGTATTGGTACTACACCCGGTGATATGCGGCAGCCATCGGCAACCCCAGAAGCTATGACCTGCTCCCTGCTGACGAGTGGCAAATACCACGAAACACGTGTCCAGGGATGGCGAAAAATATAATATTTAAATTTAAAAGAAGATACGACGCTCTGAAAGAACTACAATTACCGTGATCCTGTGGGGTGATCCCGCTAAAGAGTGAGCAGTGTGCGAGCCCAACTTTTGATATTTTGGTTCTTGGCTGACGAGCATGGGAACTCTGCACCTGCGTGCCTCTGTATTGGTACTACACCAGGTGATATGCGGCAGCCATCGGCAACCCCAGAAGCTATGACCTGCTCCCTGCTGACGAGTGGCAAATACCACGAAACACGTGTCCAGGGATGGCGAAAAATAAAATATTTAAATTTAAAAGAAGATACGACGCTCTGAAAGAACTACAATTACCTTGATCCTGTGGGGTGATCCCGCTGATGAGTGAGCGGTGTGCGAGCCCAACTTTTGATATTTTGGTTCTTGGCTGACGAGCATGGGAACTCTGCACCTGCGTGCCTCTGTATTGGTACTACACCCGGTGATATGCGGCAGCCATCGGCAACCCCAGAAGCTATGACCTGCTCCCTGCTGACGAGTGGCAAATACCATGAAACACGTGTCCAGGGATGGCGAAAAATATAATATTTAAATTTAAAAGAAGATACGACGCTCTGAAAGAACTACAATTACCGTGATCCTGTGCGGTGATCCCGTTGATGAGTGAGCGGTGTGCGAGCCCAACTTTTGATATTTTGGTTCTTGGCTGACGAGCATGGGAACTCTGCACCTGCGTGCCTCTGTATTGGTACTACACCCGGTGATATGCGGCAGCCATCGGCAACCCCAGAAGCTATGACCTGCTCCCTGCTGACGAGTGGCAAATACCACGAAACACGTGTCCAGGGATGGCGAAAAATATAATATTTAAATTTAAAAGAAGATACGACGCTCTGAAAGAACTACAATTACCGTGATCCTGTGGGGTGATCCCGCTTATGAGTGAGCGGTGTGCGAGCCCAACTTTTGATATTTTGGTTCTTGGCTGACGAGCATGGTAACTCTGCACCTGCGTGCCTCTGTATTGGTACTCCACCTGGTGATATGCGGCAGCCATCGGCAACCCCAGAAGCTATGACCTGCTCCCTGCTGACGAGTGGCAAATACCACGAAACACGTGTCCAGGGATGGCGAAAAATATAATATTTAAATTTAAAAGAAGATACGACGCTCTGAAAGAACTACAATTACCGTGATCCTGTGGGGTGATCCCGCTGATGGATGAGCGGTGTGCGAGCCAAACTTTTGATATTTTGGTTCTTGGCTGACGAGCATGGGAACTCTGCACCTGCGTGCCTCTGTATTGGTACTACACCCGGTGATATGCGGCAGCCATCGGCAACCCCAGAAGCTATAACCTGCTCCCTGCTGACGAGTGGCAAATACCACGAAACACGTGTCCAGGGATGGCGAAAAATATAATATTTAAATTTAAAAGAACATACGACGCTCTGAAAGAACTACAATTACTGTGATCCTGTGGGGTGATCCCGCTGATGAGTGAGCGGTGTGCGAGCCCAACTTTTGATATTTTGGTTCTTGGCTGACGAGCATGGGAACTCTGCACCTGCGTGCCTCTGTATTGGTACTACACCCGGTGATATGCGTCAGCCATCGGCAATCCCAGAAGCTATGACCTGCTCCCTGCTGACGAGTGGCAAATACCACGAAACACGTGTCCAGGGATGGCGAAAAATATAATATTTAAATTTAAAAGAAGATACGACGCTCTGAAAGAACTACAATTACCGTGATCCTGTGGGGTGATCCCGCTGATGAGTGAGCGGTGTGCGAGCCCAACTTTTGATATTTTGGTTCTTGGCTGACGAGCATGGGAACTCTGCACCTGCGTGCCTTTGTATTCGTACTACACCCGGTGATATGCGGCAGCCATCGGCAACCCCAGAAGCTATGACCTGCTCCCTGCTGACGAGTGGCAAATACCACGAAACACGTGTCCAGGGATGGCGAAAAATATAATATTTAAATTTAAAAGAAGATACGACGCTCTGAAAGAACTACAATTACCGTGATCCTGTGGAGTGATCCCGCTGATGAGTGAGCGGTGTGCGAGCCCAACTTTTGATATTTTGGTTCTTGGCTGACGAGCATGGGAACTCCGCACCTGCGTGCCTCTGTATTGGTACTACACCCGGTGATATGCGTCAGCCATAGGCAACCCCAGGAGCTATGACCTGCTCCCTGCTGATGAGTGGCAAATACCACAAAACACGTGTCCAGGGATGGCGAAAAATATAATATTTAAATTTAAAAGAAGATACGACGCTCTGAAAGAACTACAATTACCGTGATCCTGTGGGGTTATCCCGCTGATGAGTGAGCGGTGTGCGAGCCCAACTTTTGATATTTTGGTTCTTGGCTGACGAGCATGGGAACTCTGCACCTGCGTGCCTCTGTATTGGTACTACACCCGGTGATATGCGGCTGCCATCGGCAACCCCAGAATCTATGACCTGCTCCCTGCTGACGAGTGGCAAATACCACGAAACACGTGTCCAGGGATGGCGAAAAATATAATATTTAAATTTAAAAGAAGATACGACGCTGTGAAAGAACTACAATTACCGTGATCCTGTGCGGTGAGCCCGCTGATGAGTGAGCGGTGTGCGAGCCCAACTTTTGATATTTTGGTTCTTGGCTGACCAGCATGGGAACTCTGCACCTGCGTGCCTCTGTATTGGTACTACACCCGGTGATATGCGGCAGCCATCGGCAACCCCAGAAGCTATGACCTGCTCCCTGCTGACGAGTGGCAAATACCACGAAACACGTGTCCAGGGATGGCGAAAAATATAATATTTAAATTTAAAAGAAGATACGACGCTCTGAAAGAACTACAATTACCGTGATCCTGTGGGGTGATCCCGCTGATGAGTGAGCGGTGTGCGAGCCCAACTTTTGATATTTTGGTTCTTGGCTGACGAGCATGGGAACTCTGTACCTGCGTGCCTCTGTATTGGTACTACACCCTGTGATATGCGGCAGCCATCGGCAACCCCAGAAGCTATGACCTGCTCCCTGCTGACGAGTGGTAAATACCACGAAACACGTGTCCAGGGATGGCGAAAAATATAATATTTAAATTTAAAAGAAGATACGACGCTCTGAAAGAACTACAATTACCGTGATCCTGTGGGGTGATCCCGCTGATGAGTGAGCGGTGTGCGAGCCCAACTTTTGATATTTTGGTTCTTGGCTGACGAGCATGGGAACTCTGCACCTGCGTGCCTCTGTATTGGTACTACACCCGGTGATATGTGGCAGCCATCCGCAACCCCAGAAGCTATGACCTGCTCCCTGCTGACGAGTGGCAAATACCACAAAACACGTGTCCAGGGATGGCGAAAAATATAATATTTAAATTTAAAAGAAGATACGACGCTCTGAAAGAACTACAATTACCGTGATCCTGTGGGGTGATCCCGCTGATGAGTGAGCGGTGTGCGAGCCCAACTTTTGATATTTTGGTTCTTGGCTGACGAGCATGGGAACTCTGCACCTGCGTGCCTCTGTATTGGTACTACACCCGGTGATATGCGGCAGCCATCGGCAACCCCAGAAGCTATGACCTGCTCCCTGCTGACGAGTGGCAAATACCACGAAACACGTGTCCAGGGATGGCGAAAAATATAATATTTAAATTTAAAAGAAGATACGACGCTCTGAAAGAACTACAATTACCTTGATCCTGTGGGGTGATCCCGCTGATGAGTGAGCGGTGTGCGAGCCCAACTTTTGATATTTTGGTTCTTGGCTGACGAGCATGGGAACTCTGCACCTGCGTGCCTCTGTATTGGTACTACACCCGGTGATATGCGGCAGCCATCGGCAACCCCAGAAGCTATGACCTGCTCCCTGCTGACGAGTGGCAAATACCACGAAACACGTGTCCAGGGATGGCGAAAAATATAATATTTAAATTTAAAAGAAGATACGACGCTCTGAAAGAACTACAATTACCGTGATCCTGTGGGGTAATCCTGCTGATGAGTGAGCGGTGTGCGAGCCCAACTTTTGATATTTTGGTTCTTGGCTGACGAGCATGGGAACTCTGCACCTGCGTGCCTCTGTATTGGTACTACACCCGGTGATATGCGGCAGCCATCGGCAACCCCAGAAGCTATGAACTGCTCCCTGCTGACGAGTGGCAAATACCACGAAACACGTGTCCAGGGATGGCGAAAAATATAATATTTAAATTTAAAAGAAGATACGACGCTCTGAAAGTACAATTACCGTGATCCTGTGGGGTGATACCGCTGATGAGTGAGCGGTGTGCGAGCCCAACTTTTGATATTTTGGTTCTTGGCTGACGAGCATGGGAACTCTGCACCTGCGTGCCTCTGTATTGGTACTACACCCGGTGATATGCAGCAGCCATCGGCAACCCCAGAATCTATGACCTGCTCCCTGCTGACGAGTGGCAAATACCACGAAACACGTGTCCAGGGATGGCGAAAAATATAATATTTAAATTTAAAAGACGATACGACGCTCTGAAAGAACTACAATTACCGTGATGCTGTGGGGTGATCCTGCTGATGAGTGAGCGGTGTGCGAGCCCAACTTTTGATATTTTGGTTCTTGGCTGACGAGCATGGGAACTCTGCACCTGGTGCCTCTGTATTGGTACTACACCCGGTGATATGCGGCAGCCATCGGCAACCCCAGAAGCTATGACCTGCTCCCTGCTGACGAGTGGCAAATACCACGAAACACGTGTCCAGGGATGGCGAAAAATATAATATTTAAATTTAAAAGAAGATACGACGCTCTGAAAGAACTACAATTACCGTGATCCTGTGGGGTGATCCCGCTGATGTGTGAGCGGTGTGCGAGCCCAACTTTTGATATTTTCGTTCTTGGCTGACGAGCATGGGAACTCTGCACCTGCGTGCCTCTGTATTGGTACTACACCCGGTGATATGCGTCAGCCATCGGCAATCCCAGAAGCTATGACCTGCTCCCTGCTGACGAGTGGCAAATACCACGAAACACGTGTCCAGGGATGGCGAAAAATATAATATTTAAATTTAAAAGAAGATACGACGCTCTGAAAGAACTACAATTACCGTGATCCTGTGGGGTGATCCCGCTGATGAGTGAGCGGTGTGCGAGCCCAACTTTTGATATTTTGGTTCTTGGCTGACGAGCATGGGAACTCTGCACCTGCGTGCCTCTGTATTCGTACTACACCAGGTGATATGCGGCAGCCATCGGCAACCCCAGAAGCTATGACCTGCTCCCTGCTGACGAGTGGCAAATACCACGAAACACGTGTCCAGGGATGGCGAAAAATATAATATTTAAATTTAAAAGAAGATACGACGCTCTGAAAGAACTACAATTACCGTTATCCTGTGGAGTGATCCCGCTGATGAGTGAGCGGTGTGCGAGCCCAACTTTTGATATTTTGGTTCTTGGCTGACGAGCATGGGAACTCCGCACCTGCGTGCCTCTGTATTGGTACTACACCCGGTGATATGCGTCAGCCATAGGCAACCCCAGGAGCTATGACCTGCTCCCTGCTGATGAGTGGCAAATACCACAAAACACGTGTCCAGGGATGGCGAAAAATATAATATTTAAATTTAAAAGAAGATACGACGCTCTGAAAGAACTACAATTACCGTGATCCTGTGGGGTTATCCCGCTGATGAGTGAGCGGTGTGCGAGCCCAACTTTTGATATTTTGGTTCTTGGCTGACGAGCATGGGAACTCTGCACCTGCGTGCCTCTGTATTGGTACTACACCCGGTGATATGCGGCTGCCATCGGCAACCCCAGAATCTATGACCTGCTCCCTGCTGACGAGTGGCAAATACCACGAAACACGTGTCCAGGGATGGCGAAAAATATAATATTTAAATTTAAAAGAAGATACGACGCTGTGAAAGAACTACAATTACCGTGATCCTGTGCGGTGAGCCCGCTGATGAGTGAGCGGTGTGCGAGCCCAACTTTTGATATTTTGGTTCTTGGCTGACCAGCATGGGAACTCTGCACCTGCGTGCCTCTGTATTGGTACTACACCCGGTGATATGCGGCAGCCATCGGCAACCCCAGAAGCTATGACCTGCTCCCTGCTGACGAGTGGCAAATACCACGAAACACGTGTCCAGGGATGGCGAAAAATATAATATTTAAATTTAAAAGAAGATACGACGCTCTGAAAGAACTACAATTACCGTGATCCTGTGGGGTGATCCCGCTGATGAGTGAGCGGTGTGCGAGCCCAACTTTTGATATTTTGGTTCTTGGCTGACGAGCATGGGAACTCTGTACCTGCGTGCCTCTGTATTGGTACTACACCCGGTGATATGCGGCAGCCATCGGCAACCCCAGAAGCTATGACCTGCTCCCTGCTGACGAGTGGCAAATACCACGAAACACGTGTCCAGGGATGGCGAAAAATATAATATTTAAATTTAAAAGAAGATACGACGCTCTGAAAGAACTACAATTACCGTGATCCTGTGGGGTGATCCCGCTGATGAGTGAGCGGTGTGCGAGCCCAACTTTTGATATTTTGGTTCTTGGCTGACGAGCATGGGAACTCCTCACCTGCGTGCCTCTGTATTGGTACTACACCCGGTGATATGTGGCAGCCATCGGCAACCCCAGAAGCTATGACCTGCTCCCTGCTGACGAGTGGCAAATACCACAAAACACGTGTCCAGGGATGGCAAAAAATATAATATTTAAATTTAAAAGAAGATACGACGCTCTGAAAGAACTACAATTACCGTGATCCTGTGGGGTGATCCCGCTGATGAGTGAGCGGTGTGCGAGCCCAACTTTTGATATTTTGGTTCTTGGCTGACGAGCATGGGAACTCTGCACCTGCGTGCCTCTGTATTGGTACTACACCCGGTGATATGCGGCAGCCATCGGCAACCCCAGAAGCTATGACCTGCTCCCTGCTGACGAGTGGCAAATACCACGAAACACGTGTCCAGGGATGGCGAAAAATATAATATTTAAATTTAAAAGAAGATACGACGCTCTGAAAGAACTACAATTACCTTGATCCTGTGGGGTGATCCCGCTGATGAGTGAGCGGTGTGCGAGCCCAACTTTTGATATTTTGGTTCTTGGCTGACGAGCATGGGAACTCTGCACCTGCGTGCCTCTGTATTGGTACTACACCCGGTGATATGCGGCAGCCATCGGCAACCCCAGAAGCTATGACCTGCTCCCTGCTGACGAGTGGCAAATACCACGAAACACGTGTCCAGGGATGGCGAAAAATATAATATTTAAATTTAAAAGAAGATACGACGCTCTGAAAGAACTACAATTACCGTGATCCTGTGGGGTAATCCTGCTGATGAGTGAGCGGTGTGCGAGCCCAACTTTTGATATTTTGGTTCTTGGCTGACGAACATGGGAACTCTGCACCTGCGTGCCTCTGTATTGGTACTACACCCGGTGATATGCGGCAGCCATCGGCAACCCCAGAAGCTATGAACTGCTCCCTGCTGACGAGTGGCAAATACCACGAAACACGTGTCCAGGGATGGCGAAAAATATAATATTTAAATTTAAAAGAAGATACGACGCTCTGAAAGTACAATTACCGTGATCCTGTGGGGTGATCCCGCTGATGAGTGAGCGGTGTGCGAGCCCAACTTTTGATATTTTGGTTCTTGGCTGACGAGCATGGGAACTCTGCACCTGCGTGCCTCTGTATTGGTACTACACCCGGTGATATGCAGCAGCCATCGGCAACCCCAGAATCTATGACCTGCTCCCTGCTGACGAGTGGCAAATACCACGAAACACGTGTCCAGGGATGGCTAAAAATATAATATTTAAATTTAAAAGAAGATACGACGCTCTGAAAGAACTACAATTACCGTGATGCTGTGGGGTGATCCTGCTGATGAGTGAGCGGTGTGCGAGCCCAACTTTTGATATTTTGGTTCTTGGCTGACGAGCATGGGAACTCTGCACCTGCGTGCCTCTGTATTGGTACTACACCCGGTGATATGCGGCAGCCATCGGCAACCCCAGAAGCTATGACCTGCTCCCTGCTGACGAGTGGCAAATACCACGAAACACGTGTCCAGGGATGGCGAAAAATATAATATTTAAATTTAAAAGAAGATACGACGCTCTGAAAGAACTACAATTACCGTGATCCTGTGGGGTGATCCCGCTGATGAGTGAGCGGTGTGCGAGCCCAACTTTTGATATTAGGGTTGGCTGCAAGCCCATGACATCAGCCAGAATGTGCACTTAACCTCTCCCAACAACCAATCTCTGCTGTGCTTGACCTTTGGCTGTGCACAGTGGGAGTTGACAGAATGGCTACCCTGCACCAAATTATTTTTTCCCCTTACATTTGTGGATCCTCAGACCCCCGGAGAAACCACAGGAGCCAGGGTGGGTCAAGCTCTGTGAACCCTGAAATGAGACTAAAATGTTTAACAGGTATTAAGGTCAGGAAACCTTTGGGTTTTCCCAAATAAGACTGGGTCTCAGGGTAAGCTCCTCCGCCATGGTTTGATGTAAATCTGTTAATAAATTACTTTGCCAAGTGGGTCAATATAGAAATCTGAAAATTGTAGAATTCTCAAGCCATTGCTTTCCACATTCCATGCACTTCTCCAGCTATTTCTGTTCTGGTCAGCAAGAGTACTCTTTAGATGCAGCACTGCATTGTACATGTTATTTCTATCTTTAAATCATTAACAGACAAGGATGTTAGTCATTGTAACTTCCCTATATTTTTCTTGAATGATATTGTATCTTTAAAATTAATGTCCATCTATAATCCCCTTTATCATGTGTTTTGTTTTGTAATACAATACTATTTAGTGTGTAATTATACAGCACAATATTCATGTTTTGTGTAAAACAGATGCAAACATCTCTGGTTTCTGCCTGTCACCCATTCCTATGTTTTGCTTGCAAGCTGATTTTTAGGGTTTTCTTTTCCAGTTACAAAGAGGGTGGTGGTGGTGGGGGGGGGGGGTTGGTGATTGGACACTAGCTCATTTTTAGGTTTTGCCTACCAGACATCTGAAAGCTGTCTGGTAGGTGAAAGCCTCTGGCAGACCACATCAAAAACGTACAGTGGGTTTAAAGCCGATCCATTGCTTACCATTGAGTGGTTGGTTGTCACTCACATTGACTTGCTTCTTCTTTAACGGCTTGCCTTCCTCTTCTTCTGTATTGTTCGTCCCCTGGAGCATAGCTTTTTTACCAGCCTTTTGTTTAGTTGACTTGTATTTTTCCACTGCTGACTTTTAGGGATCTACTTTTTCTTTTTGATTAAGCACACCATGAACATGCATGTGTTTTCCAGCTGTCTCCCTCCTGTGCTTCTTCCTCCTGCAAAAACCCACCCCTGCTTTGTGTTGCTCTCTCCATGAAGTGCTGCTCTCTCATGTGCTTCTCATTCCCAAAGCCCTATGCATCGTTTGGCTGTCTTTCGCATGTGCTACTTTTCCCCTCCTTTAATGCTGCCACCTGGCGTTATTATTTTTCTATAATACCCCCACTCACTTCCTGCTGCTTCCTGCTTCCCCCACCCACTCCTCTGTTGCGTATCCAACCCTCATAGTGCTTTAAAATGTAGGTTTCTGCATTTTTTTAAACATTTTTTGGAGGGCCCGGCAGCTTTGCTGTTGGGCCACTCTGCTTGCTCAATTGATGTTTAGCAGAATTGAAAATATTTTTTTATTTACTATGCCATGTGGTGTCTGCAATAGTGGACAGATAAATAAAAAATTTAACAAAACAGCACCTTTACCATTCAGTAGGCGCCCATGTGTGAGGTGACGCAGATGCGTGCATATGTCATCCTGCATTAGCATACAGGTTTCAATAGTCTTATGGCGCTTACACGCTATGCATCGTGACTCATTTGTTTTTTCTTCTTTTTGCTGATGCTGTACAGCATTTCCAAAAACCATTGGCAAAACCACAGGCCCCGAAGGCAAGACCTATCAGCCTGGTCAATGCTAGTTTTATGCTTTGTAGAAGTTAAAGTTGGGTTGTTTATGTCTTCCCCATTATTCTTGTACTCCTGCACGGCTCTTTTGAGCAGCAGGTGAGAGGGTCATACATAACATAAAAATGTATGAAGGTTAACTGTTAGACCTCACATCCTTGGGGAGGTCTTCCCTCCAACTTTTTGTCAACCTTTGCTTGTTCTCTCTTCCCTAAACATGTTAATATTGTCTCATCCCCAATTGGAAAATTTAATTTACTTATAAGTCCCTAGTACCATGCATTACAATGTGTCCAGGGTTCATGAATTAAAGGTTACCAGTGGGCCTCCATTATCCCTCTAACCATGTCTCAGGCCTGCCTTTCCAGAGACTGCGAGTGCAGTTTAAACTGCCATGTCGACCTGGCAAAATAAACCTTTTGCGAGGCTCCAATCTTCCCTTTATACATGTATACGTCACCCCTAAAGTAAGCCCTGGAAAACCCAGAGGGCAAGGTGCAATGTATCTAAAAGGCAAGACACATAATTTTATAATTTACATGTCCTGTTGTGTAGTTCCTAGGACCCCCAAGGACCTGTGCCTTTTGGGTGACCTAAACTGAGGGCCTGGTGTGCAGACAGACTCTGGACACCCCCACAGGATGAGTCAGCCATTAGACCTGCTTGCTCTACAGTGCTACTACCACCCCCCTGTAGGATACAGTGTGGTAGGTAGTTTCTGGCAACCACTGGACATGACAACCCTGATAGTGGAAACAATACAGTATCTTTCACTCAGTCACTCATGCTTACTTTTCTCAGAATACACATTGAATGACGATTCGTATGGTTTCAATAATTCTTGATTGGTCAAGTGTCAGTCTAGTATGAAACATATCAGCTATGACAATCAAAGGACAGGAGCAGACAAATGTAATCGCTAGTACCACTATTGTGAAAAGTAGATACATTTCTACTAAAGTGCTAATAAGATGAATAAAATTCACAAAAATTTGAAGGATCCACCCTTAAGGCTGATAGTATCTGGTTGTGGATCTCTCATTGAACCATTGAGGCACTATTTGGATGTGTTTTCCAGCCTATCATTCAAGCCAGTCCCTCATATCATCAGGATACTACTCACTTGCTTAGCATCTTGCGCACTATCAGGTTCTGTGAAAGTCAACAAATTTGGTTGTGTACTATAGACGTGGTGTCTTTGTACACATACATACCCCACATTAAGGGCAATGAAGCCATTGAATGGACTTTGCTGAAACAAGGCAATTTGAGAGCCAACAATGTATTTCTCTAAGAAATTCTTAACTTTTGTTTGTTTCACAGTTACTTTCATTGGCAAAAGCAGTTTTTTCTTCAAGCCAATGGCACATCGATAGGCTTTCCCGGAGCCCCCAGCTATGCCAACATTTTCATGATGAAATTTGAAACAGATGATGTTTGGACCTCGAATTTGTTTACTTACAGACGTTTTATAGATGACATACTCATCATTTGGCAAGGGTCCCGCAACCTATTGGAAACACAGATTCTGAAACTTAACAAGATTAATCCTAGAATCCAATTTACATTTCAGATTAAATCAGAAAGCATAGCTTTTTTGGATGTCATGCTCAAATGTTCTGGTACCTTCATTTAAACTACTGGTTTTAAGAAGCACACTGATCGTAATAACGCTTTACTCTACCGGAGTTCCACCCTTGGCCTTTGAAACGCCATTTGCCCTTTTCCCAATTTTGAGATTCAAAGGGATTACCTCAGATTCAGAGTTAGGTGTGCAGACCATGAGAGATGCCAAACAAAAATTCCTTGAGAGAGGTTATCTCTTACAAGTCATTGATCACACTGAGAAGAGAGTGTCCGCCTTAAACCGCAAATAACTATTAAAGGAAAGCATAATGCCTCCTTCTCAGTCTGGGGAAGTATTTTTATCTACTTTTTCCACTCACTCTGCACTTGTAAAAAGGAGCATCCTACAAAGATGGGATTTACTCCAGTCTAAACCTGACTTTAAGGGTATGTTTTCCAGCCCCCCTTTATTCGCATACAAGAGATCACGGAACCTTAAAGAGATTTTGAATAAACAACCTGAGAGCAACAAGGTTTCATTTAAGGGTATGACTAAATGCATGAATTGCTCACATTGCAATAATGTTATTGTTGGTAGCAGCAATACAAAATTGGGAACCAATAGTGGACAATATTTAACGGGGTCCAAAGTACGTGTCCAGACGACTGAAAGGCAAAGGAGTACTGAGTTCCCCAGGGAAAAGAAAAGAAAGGTATGGAGGTATAAGAAAAATGGAGAGGGAACAAACGCAGGGAACAAGGTGTTCCCTTATTGGAACTAGGAGACCTCACACACCCAGAAACCTAGGTGTCAGGCTTCATCATCGGTCTCCTGCTCCTCGTCAGACTGGCGCTGCAATGTCCGACGGGCGCCAAAAGGCGCTCTTTGTTGGAGATCTTTTGTTCCAGCCAATAGTTTGAGTGCGTGTGAGGGGTCTGGTGGAGTGTAGTCGTGAAGGTAAGGAGTGGGGTTTAAAAGGGTAAGTCAGTCCACACAGGACTTTTATTCGAGTGGCTGACTCCCTATTTAAAAGGGGTGGGAGGGGAGAAAGGGAACTGCCTAAATTACGGTGTGCTAACTCAACCCTCTAGACGGTCGACATGTTTCATGCCTATCTGGCAATTCTTCAGGACCTCAAATGTTAAGTACTACACAGTGAAAAAATTAAATGAAGAGTATATTTATAAGGATACAACCTCACTGGGTCAATCAGGGAGTGGGCCGTCCGGTCCTACTCTAGAAGGGAACCTTAACAAAAACCCTAATGGGCCCCGCAGACTGTTCTCGTGGGACTGTCCAGAAAGGTAAGATACCTGCAGCAGTGGACAGCCTGGGTGGAAACCTACCCAACACGCGAGGCGCCCCAGCCGGTGGCGCAGAACAGCTGGTAGCAGCACATGCCATCCACGCACAGGCAAAAAGATTTCTATACATTTCAACGCAAAATGAAATAGTCATCATGTAATATATGTAATCAGATGTCCATGTGACTTGTATGTAGGGAAGACGGAGAGGATTCTTCTTCCTAGGATTACGAAGCACAAAAGCAGAATTCGCACTAAGACCATGAGTTCACCCTTAGCACAACATTGGCAGTGAGAAAATCATTCTATCGCACAGCTCAGATTTGGGGTGCTAGAAAAAGTAGATGATCAACCAGACAGGGACATGTCGAAGTTGCTCTCTCAACGGGAATCATACTGGATTTGGTACATGCAAACTTTGTCCCCCATGGGGCTCAATGATAAATTTGAACTGTCATGTTTCTTGTAAATATCCCTTTAGTTTTGTCATACATTCTCATCATTGCATTTGTATTAAATAGACAACTTATTCTGTATTAGATCAGGTTGTTGTGGAGCCATTTTCCCCTCATGTTGGGCTATTGAGCAATTCCCATTCAAGTTGACATTTCCCTAAACATTTTTCTACACTTTTTCTATACTGTATCACTGTCATTACTTTCATTTTGCTTTTATTTTTCCTCTTTTCTACTGCACTTTTTTTTTTTCATTGTGCTTCAGAGTTTCACTAGTAGTTATGTTTTCGCTGTGCTTTCTCATCCAGCATGCTTTTACTGTGCTGGCTGTCACCGTGCGATAGCTGTTTCGAGTCCTCTTCCTATGTACATCATTTTTAGTTAATACGTGGAGAAGCAACGCGGCGCGCTATCCGCGTCCGGCGTTTTTTCACACTGAGTCTATCACAGGCACTGCTCGTGGAGGTTAGTAGTAAGCCTCAGGCTTTTTTGTTTGACATTGCCCATCTTTTTAAATACTTAGCAGTGCATTTAATGTTGGCACTTCTACCCATAGGTTTATGCGCACTACTTCTTACATCAGGAAGCAACGCGGCGCGCTAATCGTGACCGGCGTTTTTCACTTCGAGTCCACTGTAGGCGCCGATTGAGGAGGTCACTGGTAAGCCTTTGGTTTTTCATGCTTGATATCGCTCATTCTTTTAAATGTTGGCACTTTCACTCATAGGTGGTTGAGGTTCGACTGAGTTCGTGTTTTTATCGCTGAACAACGTTTACTTCACGTCAGTGGCATTGTGAATTGGAGGTAGACGGCTGTTTTGTTTTCACCTGTTCACTAGTTTGTTTTCTTTTATCACAATCTCAATCCACTTTCCATCTACGCGTGCTTTGACAGTTTTAATTGCATGAAGGCTGGTCAGGCATTGTGGCAGAATATGTTTACAGTTCTGCTTTCAGGTATTTATATCACTCTGCTGTTTGGGGATTTTACCTCACTTTTACTCATTTTTCTTTCTTGGCACCATCGGATACTCCATCTTGGATGTGGGTTCTGATGTTTCTTTTCATTGTCACTCTTGGAAACCTGACGACTTGGAACTGGGGAATTGGAGCCTTATAGTCACTTACATTATTACAATCGTTGATTTGTTTGTTTCAGTTTCCCCTGATGAAGCCCGAAATGCATTTGGAACTTTTGAAGCTTGTTTCTGTTTGCTGAATCAAAGCTGTATCATTTATTTCACTTTGGATCTGATTTGAATGGACGTTGAATAAAACGCAGATCCTAAACCATTTCTGTTCATGGAGAACACTTTTGTTAATGTTTTGGATCTATGTACACTGTTTTTTGATTACCGTGTAATGATTGTATTACTGTTTAGAGATGACCTTGATACTCTAGTGTTTGTGGTTGTACACTATTATGTGACACATAAGTAGTGCACCCGGTTAACCTGGATACACTTCTAAGTTACTGTGAGTCTTTTTTGATTTCATTCTGCGGTCTCCACTGGATAATAGGATAAGATGAATAAGCATCTTTTCAGCATTCAGTGTTTATATTACCAATAATGCTCCTCATAATTTATGTGCAACAGTTCTTTGTGCTTCAGTTCGCTTTACTTTCCTTTTTAGATGTTGAATTGTGAATAACTCACTTTTACTGCCACAGCAGTAGCTCTGACCATCAAATAGTAGCAAAAACAAACCAACATTACAAACAC
Source organism: Lissotriton helveticus (assembly GCF_964261635.1). Taxonomy (NCBI): domain Eukaryota; kingdom Metazoa; phylum Chordata; class Amphibia; order Caudata; family Salamandridae; genus Lissotriton; species Lissotriton helveticus. The sequence continues at coordinate 751,503,945 of NC_136061.1, forward strand.
AACCAAAGAATGCTATTCACCAACTTTACATAAGTATTAGTATAGTTTTTTCTGTCTATTGTCATTAAAGTAAATCAAAAAGTAAGCGCATCGAAAAGACACACCTACTGTGTTCACCGATGTCTCATAATGCCAGTTTCTTCAAGTGGCGCTACTCCGAATCCTCCGCTCCAACCACTGCGCAATCAGGAAACTTTACAGCAAGTGCCCCATACTGGGCGTGGCAGTCTTTAATAGCAGGAAGGTGTTGTGCTGGTTACATTGCCGTCAGTAGTTGTCAGAGCCTGCAAGCCTAGGTAACACAAAAGCACACTCACAGGCGTGCTCTATACAAAAAGAAATGACACAGAGTACTTCAAGGGTCATAAAACTAAATAAAGGACTCGCTCTCCAAACAGATAGAGCGCGGCTCTCCTGCAGTTAGTCTCCATTTTCTTGGTGCAACCATATACTTTGGGCAAGAACAAGAATGGCTTTTAGGTAGCTTGGTCTTTACGTTTCTGTATTCAACCTGTAGTTTTCCTAGAAGGCAAAGTTCCTTTCTATCAATGTTTTTAGTTCACAATAGTTCACAGTATCAAGACCTCCTTTCGGAACTCCAGTCAATACCAAGCGTCAGTGAATTAACAGACTGTTATAAGGCATGGAAAAAAGTCATGACATCATGACATTAGATGTGACCTGATGGGCCATCCTGGCAGGTTGAGAGGGAGGAGCTGGACCCAGCCTACTTACACCTGAATAGGGTTGCATACCTCCTTGTAGTGAGTCTGGAGCCAGGGCTGGAAGGGAGTACCTCTGTGCAGTTCAATGACCTGTCTTCCTTCAGAGGTACAACTGGGTGCTCGACCCCTAACACCACCACGTCAGTACACTTCTGGTGAAGACTCTGCCAAGAAGAAGGAATATTGTGCTGCTGAAGGACTGCCACTCTGCTGGACTGCTGCTTTGTTGGACTCCTGCCTTGCTGTGCTTCGTAGTTGCCAGCTGTTTCCACTTCTAAGTGAGAAGAACTGTACCTGCTTCACTTGAACCCAGAGTGGCTCCGAGGGCTAGCTGGCTGGCCAACTGATCTGAAGTCCTACAGATATAAAAGGCTTCCAACTATCTGTCTTCTGCACCTGGACTCTGCCAACTGTTAGTCTTCCCTGCCTAGTGGTGCCACCGAGTCCTGGACCTTTGGAAGTTGGCTAAGGTGTTTTATCCAGCAGAACCCATGCATCTTCTGTCGAAGCAACACTTTACCGCAGTTTAGGTCAGATTCAGTGCATCTCCTCTGCTGCGTGAAACAGCATGATGCATCACTGCTATTGCATGGACCAGAACTGGAGCATCGCCTCTGCTTCGTGGATCGAACTCGACGCATCACCTTTGGAACCTCCACTGAGCAATGCTCTTTCCGGCTCAAGGCCTTCACATTCCGGTTGACAGCCATCTAGATGATGATGGCAAACCTCTGCATTGCAGCTCACCACTCATCGGTGCCAATGCATCACAGCTGCTAAGTGGGTCTCCTTTAACGCATCGCCTCTGCTGCACCCCACATCCTCTTGATGTCAGCGCAACCAGGATTAAGGTACTTTATTCAGCCAGCCTTACAGGGTCCTTGTATCTGGCCTGCACTCCATTACAGCTGGCCTGAGCATTTGACTTTGTCCCGGTCCAGCGCACCCAGATCTTCCAAATAAGCGCTTATTGCTTCTAAGCTCTATTTTACAGTTTATTCTTTAAACATTTATATCTCAAGTTCTACTTATTGGAGTTTTGTCATTTCGGCTGTTTTATTTAATAAATTGAGTTCTATTTCTCTAACCTGTTTGGAATCTTTTTAAGTGGTGTTTTCACAGTTTTACTGTTTGAAGTGTTGCACATATACTTTACACATTGCCTCCAAATAAGCCTGACTGCTCTGTGCTAAGCGACCACGGGGGAGGGGTGAACATTAATTTAGGGTAGCATGCTTCTTACCCAGACTAGGATTGTGGTAGCTGCCTGACTTGGGCTCATACCCTAGTCAACCAACAACCCAATTTGTAATAGTAACTATGAATAATAGTGATGCTTTTCAAATTGGTTTTGAGTGATATTATAAACTCGAGCCTCACACTGTTTGTCTAGTTCCAGTCATTCAGAACTCTTTGGTGAAAAATATCTCTGTCATTCAATTACCCACATATATATATTTCTATATGATCTAAGACCCTCCTCTCCCAACTAAATGACATTGTTGTCAGGAACTGATACCTCGCTGTGTACATTAATACCGCGCTTTAGGGGCGTGGCTAGGCTAGCCACGATGGCGGCTATGACTTGCTGAGGCTCCGCGATCGGGCCTGCATCCTGCCCGTTTCCAGGGGTCGCGGCGAGCCATCACCGACAGACTTAGCGGCCAGAATATACCTGGTGGCCAACAGAGCGCTGTGAGCCCGAACATCCTCACTGGCGACCACGGGCGAGAGGAGATACTCTCGCTTTCACCGGAGGAGCGCGCCGGAGCCCAAGATGGCAGCCACGACCCGATGAGTGGGAGCTGGCCGTCCCTAGCCGCCATCTGACGTACTCCCCTGTTTGGCGGTGACTGTGGTGGGGCATCGGGGGTTGCTGTGGAGGACCTGCCTCCTGCCCCTCGGCGCAACCCCATCATGGCTGGGTGCCCGGCTCCCGACGCGCGACCCCTGCACCGCACTGCCATCCGGCAATCTCCCTCCCGGGCGGGGTGCTGGCTGCAGACGGCGAGAACAGGTGCCCCACTCCTGGGGGTGGACCACTAATGACCCCCTGTGCCCCGGGCACACTCGCTGGCAACCACAGAAGACGGGGACATACTCTCGCCCAAGACGCGCGCCTGATCCCAAGATGGCCGTTGCGTCCCGGTGTTTCTGAGCTGGCTGTCCCCGACCGCCTCCTACCATCATCCCCTGCATGGCGGCGGTTGCTGAGGGGCGTCGGAGGCTGCTGTGACCACCCACGAGACACATCCTTCCAGTGGGGACCTGCCTCCTGACCTGCGGGAACCTGCCTTGCCACGACTCCACCGTCGCTGTGCACCCGGCTCCCAGCGTGGAGCCCCTACAACAGAGTGCTGCCTGGCGTTTTCCCTCCTGGTTAAGGTGCATGCGGCAGTCGTTGTGTGCCTTAGGGGCCCCATTCCTGAGCCTGGACCACCGCTGATCCCCTGCAACTACTTTGCTGTCCACTGTGCCTGACCCTAAGATGGCGCCCGATCGGGACGGGCAGTGAGGCTTTCCCGCGGCCGCTCCTCGTGGACACCTGCACCCCTATGTGCCACTTGTCGCGACCTCTACAGTGACCCGCTGGGGGGGCCACTTTGGCTGGCCAGCTCTTCTCTCCACCGCGGTGGCTGCCTGACTCTGGTGCTCTCCATCGAAGTGCCCATCCTGAACCCTGCTGACCGCCTTGCTCCCATCACGAGGTTGCAGGACCTAGGGGGCCCCCTGCTGCCTCCCACATTGTCTTTTTGTGGAGGGAACGCCGCCTCTGGACCTCTCCTCGCAGGCTGACCTCTCCTCAAGCGCGAGGAGGTTGTACCACACCGCTCCTCGTTGGATCCTCCTTTCATTGTGGTCGGCACACACCTACGGAGCAGCGACTTGCGCCCCACCCCGTTGACCCGGACAAAGCACTTGTGGGGCGCCTCCACTTACCCCACAGTCTTCACCGGGAGATTACCTCGGACATCGCCACCATGGGGAAAGCCAAGGGCACGCAGCCCACCCTAGTACCCAAGACTGCCCCTGAAAATATGCCGCACACGTGGGCATGGTCACAATCTGCCGCGCCACCTGCCGACTCCACTCTTCCACTCTCTTGGCAAAACTCGACCAGGTACTGGCGGCCATTGAATTATCCCGGCTCTCCATGGAGGAGCGACTCGGCACCCTGACCACGGACATTGCCTGTTCCGCAACAATCACAGGAAACTTGCGGATAAAATGAAGGACGGGGAAAAGATATTGGCCGATCTGCAACCCACGGTCAGAGAGCAGCAAACCACACTACAAGAGGTCCTGCATCGCATGGTGGCCCTGGAGGGGCGCGCGGACGATTTGGAAGGCCGCTCTCGACGCTGCAGCATTCGCGTCCTCGGCCTGCCAGAGGGAATTGAGGGCCTCCACCCCTTGGAATACATGGAAACATGGATTAAATCGTTCACCCCAGCCGATGACCGCACTTCTCCATAGAACGTGCCCACAGGGTACCAAACAGGAAACCGAAACCGGGTCTCCCCCCGAGACCGATGCTCGCAAAATTTCTTCACTTCCGTGACCGTGACGCAGTACTTCGAGCGGCTCGGTCGGCGGGTCCCTTGCAAGTGGAAAACAGACGGATCATGATCTTTCCATATTACGCACGTGCTGTCGAACAACAGCGTTCCTCCTTCCTCGATGTCAAGAGGCGCCTCCAGGTGAACAACGTTCAATACTCCCTGCTATATCCAGCGCGCCTCAAGATCATACACAAAGGCACTGCCATCTTCTTCACCACTGCGGAAGAGGAGCAGGATTGGGCGGACCTTCACTGCCCCTTGCAGTCCAGGGCGGAGATCCACCGTAACCCCAATCCCAAACCGGCAAGATCCAGCAGGAGACGAGGCTTGAGACGGTCGCGCCGGGGAACCGGCGGCGGGACTGGTTCCTCCCCTTTGGACTCCCCGGATTTGACAAAGATCGTGCGGGAACGCCAAGAAGCCCTAAAGGCTGTAATTGATCTGCAGGCATCGCCCCTCATGCAGGACATTACTCAACCTCCGCACGTCTTCTCATCGGAGGGGGACAATGATAGTGATGGCACTCTTTCCGGCGGTGGTTCCACCACCCCTCCTCTGGTCACCCCACAAACAGCGGACGCTATCCTAGATGGACAATCGGGTGCATCCTTGAAGTGACTGTGTCTCCTTACCGCCCCTATGGGCATCTAGCTCACACAGATGTGCGTCGCCCTTAACACGGCTCCCCTGCCACCAATGTACAATGTTGGCTAACGCGCGACATTCGCCATTCCTTCACAGGCCCGATTCGCGCACAGCCTCACAAGTACGCAAGCTGCCGCCCCGCAGTTTCTTGGAATACCCACCCCCTAGCAGGGTATTCGTTTGGATATGTCATCCCCCGGTGACATGTCCTATGTATTGAGACAGTTTCCCATCCCCAGTTTTTTCCCGGTTCACTATGGTCCCACCCCGTTTAAAGCATGGTGCGTATCAGCGTGCACACACTACCCTATCATATGCGCAAATCAGATGATGGCGGCTTCACAATCGGACATTAATGTCCTCACACTCAATGTCCGGGGCCTATACACACCGTGGAAACGCTACTCTGTGTACTCCTACATCAAACGTCAGACTGCCGGGATAGCGTTCCTGCAGGAAACCCACCTTACCAGCACCGAGGTGGGCAGATTGCAGGCAAAATGGCGCGGCACAATCTGCGCAACGTCTTACTCCGCGTTTGCACGGGGCGCCCTGATATGGGTCAAGCCAGGGACCCCCTTCCGAGAACTTCGCCGGGTGGTTGATAAGGAGGGCAGATACGCCCTACTCGAGGGGCTCCTCGATGGCCAAGCAGTCCTCCTGGGTAGCATTTACGCCTCAAACATAGAGCAGGACAAATTCTGGGACCACCTCACGGGAATCTTGGCCCAGTTCACCTCTACCCCTTGGCTTCTGGGAGGGGATTACAACTGCACACTTGACACCACCCTGGACCGCTCACAACCCCCGCCCCAGCGCTCCCTGACTCATAAGCAGACGGAGAAGTTCCGCGCTTGGGCCCTGCATTGGGCTCTCACAGACGCATGGCGACACCTACACCCACACACCCGCTTGTATTCCTTCCACTCAGTCCCCCAGAACTTACGGGTGCGCCTTGACAGGTTCCTCTGCTCCGCGCCGATCCTTCCTAGGGTGGTCTCCGTGGATTACCTGGGTAGGATCGTTTTGGATCACGACGCCCACATCCTACGACTCAGCTGGCGCCCCCCGCACCCCCCAGTTCCCACCTGGCGACTGCCTCGGGAGTGTCTGACGGACCAGGTCTTTAAACATGCACACGGGCAGAGCATACAAGACTTTTTTGCCCACAATGCGGGCACCGCTTCATCCCTGTTGGTGGAGTGGGATGCCTTCAAGGTGGTGGTGCGCGGGGAATGTATCAAGCAAATCACCGGGGTTCGGCGGACACTAGAACATGCGCTCACCAAACCGGAACAACATCTCGCCATGGTCACCAAGCGGAACGACCTCTTCGAAGAGCATGCTGCACTCACGGCGGAGGCTAAAACGGCCTATCAGTCAGCTTGCGCCGACCTCCTCAAATACAATTTTAGGGCATACGCTGCCCGAGTACATAAAGATAGAGATAACCGGCACCATGCTCGCCTGGTTGGCGCGCCAAGACACCGAGGTCCGACCAATCACCGACATCCTCACCCCTGATGGTACCCTAGCGCGTTCCCAACACGAAATCCTCCTAGCGTTCCAACATTATTACGCGGCGGTATACAATGCCCCACACATAATCTCTCAATCCTCGGTGGACCTCTTCCTTGACCCACTGACATTGCCTACGATCACGGACGCTACCAAACAGACACTGGACTCCGCGATAACGTCTACAGATGTCACCCACGCGACACGCGCCATATCCCGTCAAAAGGCCCCCAGCCTAGACGGGCTTCCACTGGAATACTATACAACATTCCCCCCATTACCAGTACCGCAATTAACCTCGATGTTTGCGGCAGCCCTCGAACAGGGGACGCTCCCCCAATCCCTGCGGGAGTCTGTCATAGTGACCTTTCTAAAACCACACCGGGACCCACAACTTATGTCATCATATCGCCCCATCACACTTTTGTCGGCTGACTGTAAAATCCTAGGGAAAATCTTGGCCGATAGATTAATAGATTTATAGATAAATTATACGCGCCCTAGTACACCCGGATCGTCCCCGGCAGGAACACATCCCAGAACATTCGTCGTATTTTTCACGTACAGGACCAAGCGAAAAATCTCTTCCCACGCTCTGCCTGCCTCATCCTAGACCTTGAGAAGGCGCTTGACACCCTCACTTGGCCATACCTGTTCTCCGTCCTGCGCCGGCTCAACATCGGCCCGGTCCTCACAGCGTACACACGGCTTCTGTACACGAACCTTACCTCACGGGTTCGAATAGAGAAACACATCTCAGCGACCTTCGTGGTGCAGAAGGGTATGAGGCAAGGCTGCCCGCTCTCGCCTCTCCTGTTCGCCCTCGCGGTCGAACCCCTCGCCATTCGGTTGCGCCAGGAGGGTGTCCACTGGGGTATTCCGCTCGCGGACATCACCCACAGTGTACACATGTACGCTGATGACCTCTTGATTTATGTAAGAGACATCTTGGACGACCTTACTCCCATATGGTCAGCGCTTACGGACTCCGCGAGCGTCTCCGGGCTCCGAGCCAACTGGGACAAATCCACAGTTTACCCCTTCCATCCGGACATGCCTCCCTGCGACATCTGGGTGGGGGCAGAGAAAATGTCCTGGACAGCAGAGGCCCCCCGATACCTCGGGATCCATCTCTACCACTCCCCGACCGATCTATTCGAGGGAAACCATTGCAGGGCGCTGGCTAGTGTCCGCTCGGCGGTCGGATTTTGGTCCAAGCTCCTACTCGCCCCGATCGGTCGTGTGGCTTTAGCTAAAATGATCATGCTCCCCCGACTCCTGTACCACTTCGTGAACCTTCCGGTCATCCCACCCAGGGCCTTTTACCGTGATCTTGATTCCCTCCTACGTACACTAATATGGGGATCGGGCAGACACAGAATAGCACTAAAGACACTGCAACTGACAACCACACAGCGAGGCCTGGGAGCCCCTTCCTTCGAGTCTTATTTCCTGGCGGCTCAACTCCAATGGTTATCTTACTGGACGGCGGGGCGGTACATGCGCGAAACACACACCCCAACGGGAGAGATCCCCATACCGGAACTCACCCGTCTCCTTCTCCCGGATACGAAACCACGGCGTACATATCCCCTACAGGTGACTGTGGGACGTCGGTGCATGCTCAGGGTACATCGCATGTCGCCCGATTCACCCCCATACTCCCTGCTCCTTCCGCTGATCGGTTGGCCCAGACTCGACACATACTTCCCGACCAACACGCTCACTGCATGGACAGCATGCGGGATCACGGACATGGAATCCCTCTTTGAAGAGGGTCAGCTCAAACCTTTCCGACAGCTCATGACCGAGTACGGCCTCCCCCCCAGGTCAGTTCCTGCGCTATTGTCAGCTCCTGGAAGGCTTCCGCCCCCATCACAACCTTCAGGCTGGGGAACCAGATACGCATCCGGTTATACACGCCATCCTACACATGGGGATGGGTAGACACCTGGTTACCTGGCTATACAGGGCGCTACACGACATTGCACACACACCCCTAACAGTGCTGCGCGCCACATGGGAAGACGAAATCGGACGCCCACTACACGACTCTGAATGGGTCAAGGCACTCGAAGCCCCCAAAAAGAAATCTAGAAATGCCTGTTTCAAAAAAATACAATACAACATTCTTCATATGGCATATTTAACGCCAGCACGCCTACAAAAATTCTACCCCGACTCCCAATTCCTTTGCCCCAGATGTCACTCCCAGAACGCAGACTTCCATCACATGTTCTGGAGCTTCCCTACCCTCCACACTCTATGGCAAGCGATCCATACCACTCTGACGGACCTCACGGGACTTACCACCCTTGCCACGTGGGAAGCCAGTGCGCTGGGCATATTCGGGATCCACAAGCATCTCAGGGCACACAAGCGTTTCATCTCCTTGGCACTATTACTGGCAAAGAGGAGCATAGCCATGCACTGGTGATCCCCCGCAGGCCCCCCCTTGGCGGCATGGGTGGGAGCTGTGTGTAAGTGGGCGGCGGCGGAGGAGGACGCTTTACGTGAAGAAGAAGTTAAGGGAGCCCGGAAACGTCCCATCTCCATGGAATGGGCCATGCTAATACACAGCTTCAAACAGCTGACACAGGAGAGAGCTCCGGAAACTCCCCCGCCCAGTTCCGCCACCCCTGGCCCTCCGATGCAGTCATGATCCCAGTCCTTCGGCCCCCTCTCTGATAGCACTACGATTCGGCGATACACCTAGTCACGTCCAGTCTCACCAGACCCATACCGCCACCTTTTCTACGCACACTTCGCACCCACATGCTTCTTCCCCTGGTTTATACCCCACACGTTTCTTGCTACTGCTAGCACACGGACCACACGGACCCGACCCACACGCCACTGTTCTTCCATTCTCGACCTCCACTGTTGTTTATGCACCCTATTGTGTATATGTCTCATGATATGGTCTGTATTGTGCAAATATCGAAATGCTAATAAAAACAAGTTTAAAAAAAAAAAATACCGCGCTTTAAAGTCTCTGCTACTTTACAGCTACAGTATTGTACCAGATCACCTGCTCATGTCAGTCCTTTCAGAATTGTGTTGGAAAGGTTTAATCTTCTGCTTGCCTGGTCACTGAAAAATTCTGTCACTCGCATTCATTTCTTTTAGAAGATGTGACGAGTACTTTGTTTCAGAGACTGTTCTTGCCCTCAGTGCTTTAAGTGCCAGATTAAAGGGCTAAAAATATAAATTGTGCAGCTCCCATCAGCAGGGGTGTAGTTAGAAGCAGTGCAGGAGGAGCAATGGACTGAGGCAAAGGGTAATGATGGACCCATTGCACTCCAATTGTGGTTCTATTTTTCTGCTCAACTAGGGAGTATGGGGCCATTTCATTGGCTGCACTAGGGCCCATTCTACCTTCGTTATGGAAAAGCCCATATGCACACATAATGAAAGCACTTTATACAAAATACTCGTGACAGTTTCTGTTTGGTGCAGTGTGTGAAAACAGGGGTATGCAACTGGAGCCAGCAGCCGTTATTTAGCTGCTTCCAGTATCCAGGCCAAGCTAGCCCCAATGAAATGTGCTGAATATAAAGTAAGCGGCACCCACATGTTGTGTGCTTTCCATCCAAAGCAGCAACCAGTGGGTGTTGGCAGGGTGGGGGGCTTTAGGGGGCTTCTTATTTTCACCTCCAGCTGGATCCAAAACAAAGATTTGATTTAAAGTGCCCTCAACACACCTTTTATTCGAATAAACACCTAGATGCCAATGTAATAGAAGGAAACAACGGTGCACAGTTATAACTTTGCACATAATAAATGGAAACTATGATTAGGAAGCAGGTTTTCTTACTTTGTTCCACTCTTGAATGAGATAAGCATGCACTGTAAAAAATTTCCAATGTATCTGTCCGTATAAGTAATGATTTAAATAGAATTTTTTGATTTATTTTTTTATTTTATTTATTTATTAGCACTACTGACCCAATGTTGGGTGTCAGGGTATAAACCAATGTGCAGGAACTGTTTTAATGAGGATTACTAGGTATAGAAGTCAAAAACTGTCCCTCCTGCAGGTGTTATGTGGTAAGAGTGCGTGGCCTGAATAAATGCAATGCCAGAATTTAAAACAATAATGCAGGGATTGGGGTTTCGTATACTAAAAAGATGTTATAACTACCCAATGGAATCCTTTACAGTAACCTTAGAATAGCAAAAGGTTTGAAGAATAAGTCTATAAACCTATGATTTGCAGTTTGCATGCAGCTTCTTGATACCGATTCATAGCTCACTGTGATATATCAGAAGGATTGTAACTTATGAACTACAAGTAACAAAAATATTTATGTGACCTAAAGAAAAACTCACTGAACTGTCTACATAAAATGCAAATCTGTGACCTGCATGTCACAAGATCACCTTTGCAGTAGGCACATTACCTTCTGTGCTACTTTAAGGCAAAACTGTGGCTAGACAAAACAGAGATCTCTCCAGTAAGTGCATTATCCACCAGTGTTATCTTATGTTATTATTATCCCCTGCAAATTGCTGGGCACAAAAGAACTCTGCAGCAGCTGTCTTATTTCCATGAGATATTTTAAAATGCTGCCTCTTGGTAACCAATTAAGTAACCACTACAGATTTATTGTCACATTTATCCTTGTTGCCAATTTTCTTGTGGCAGTGTTTAAATAAAATAAATGTACAAGTCTGTCAGACTTGCTTTTTATGACTCTGTCCCTCTGACTCCCTTTCTGTTGCCACACCATGACCTGTAATTTATGGGTTCCCAGAGTACAATTTTTTTTCCATTTTCTACACCAGTTTGTTGTCTGATGTTAAGAGGTGACTGGTTTATATTGTGCAAAGAAAATATACTTTTCTATTTGGTTGCACATTTTTCCCAGCATGTCTTACTAATGCCTAGCTCATTATATATCAGTTATGTCATTTGAGATGTCATCAGTAATCTCATCAGCGATCTTACTGACCATGTCATGGGTGATGTAAAATGTGAGGTCATAAGCAGTGCTTTGCCGGGGCATAAGTTATAATTAGCTCAGGTTACTATACCTGCTGAATTTCACTGGTTTTGTACAAGTGAAATCTGAGCCTAACTCTATAACGTCCCTGTAACCTTTGGTTTTTCAATGAATTTCTAAGGTTTTTTTAATTCTATTTCCTAACTATAAGGTCCCTGTAACCTTTGTTTTTTCAGAGAATGTCTGTTTTTTTAACTAGCAGTCACATTTGCAGAGTGGTGGGAAAAGGGGGTGGGGCTTCCAACCAGCTCTCAGAAATCCCGCTGTGTCAGACTTACTGAAGGTAACAGGAGGGCTTCTTGGCCCCAAGGAACCTCAGCGTCCAAGAGGACTTCTTCCCCCAACCAGTAGTACACCAGGAGGTGCATTTGCAAAGGGGTGGAGAAAGGAGGTGTGGCCTCTGAAGACCTCTCAGCAATCCCGCTGTGTGGGACTTGCTGAAGGTAACAGGAGGGTTTGTTAGCTCTCAAGGAGCATCAGCAGCGAAGGGGAATTCATTCCCGCACCTGTAGTGGCCCGGAGGTACATTTGCAAAGTGGTGGAGAAAAGGGGCATGGCCTCTAAACCACCTTTTAAGCAATCCCGCTGCTTGGGACTTACTGGAGATAAAAGGAGGGCTTGATGGCCCCCAAGGACCTTCAGCAGCCAAGGTTTGCAGAGTGGTGGAGGAAGGGGGCGGCGCCCCTGGCGACTTGCTCGCTGGCTTTTTATGTTTTACTTTTTTGGGAAGTAGGGGGGGGAAGCCATCTGACCCCTGTTCCCCCGCCGATTTCAGCCCCGGGAACCCCATCCCCTGGGGTCAGGACTTTTTAAAATGTGAGTGTGGGCATGTGGCCTCCCTCCGAGGCTGATTTTGGCCCCAGGGGCCCCATCTCCTGGGGCACAGCCTACCAGTAATAGGGAAGGGGGCTACACGGCCCGCCTCCTTGGGCCAATTTTGACCCCAGGGACCTCATTCCCCGGGGCCCAGCCTTTTAATTTGTTTAATTTTTTTTAGGGGAGGGAGACCAATTTGGGCCCAGAAAACCATGGACCAGAGAGGTGGTGGTTCCTGGGGCTGAGAACGGCCCAGATGTTGGCCCCGAGAAGGTGATAATCCCCTACGCCTGGGGGAGTTCCTGAAGCTCCCAATACGTAGTCATTATGTCCCTAGGTAGGTGGTCGTCCCTGGGGCCAAAGCAGGGTCAAAAGGCCTCCCATAATAATACAATCCTCAGGGAGGCGGTAGTGCCTGGGGCACAGGAGGGTCCAAGAAGTCCCATGATTCATTTTTGGCATATGGCTGGGGGAAGTGGTGGTCTCAGAGGGCCAAGGGAGGTTCGAGAGCCCCGCCCCAATTAACTGTAAATAAGCCCCGGGAAGGTCGTGGTCCCCAGGCCATTAATACGCCCTAGGAGGGGGGACGTGCGTCCCTCCTCCTTTATCATTAAAATGCACACAGGACCTGGCTCACGCGGAGGACAATTATTAACAAAGCACAGGAGCCTGCTCTTCATTTAAAAAAAAAAACCTTTTGGCAGGACCCACGGTTCCAACATGACTCCAGCTGATTTTTCAAAATATTTAATGTTTTTTGGGCAGTGTGGGGTCAAGGTATTTTTACACTTCCCCCTTTTCCTTTTTTAATGTTTTTTTCTGGGACTCAGCTGAAGCCGAGTCCCAAGATGGCTGCCAATATTTCCTGGTTGGACGTGAATGTATTTACTCCAATTTACAAAAAAGTAATGTTCTGGACCAACAGCTACCTTTCGGACAAATTTGGTGTAATTCCATTCAGCAGTTCGGGATGTTGATGTGTCTGAATTTTATATAGAAATTAACATAGGGAAACACGTTTTGGTCTTCCCCCCTTTTTCTCAGCCCCTGCTTGAAAGATCTCCCTGAAACCTTTAAGACAGCAGTGCAAATGAGGGCCAAAACAGGGTCAAAGTTGCTGCCAAATGAAAAAACTCTCTTCCTGTGGAAACTACATCCTAACTAAAAGTACCTACAGTTGACCACCAGTCTGTGATATATATATATTTATAATCGTTGCTTCTATCTATGGACTAACTGAAAACATGTCCAAGTTCGTGGATTCTGTCCTTTTTCCCCTTGTGACCAGCCTTGACTCATACATTCAGGATACCAAAGATTTCCTGAATAAAATTGCGGATATGAGCTGGGAGTCTGACTATTTATTGATGGTGATGGATATCACCAGTCTTTACACTAACATTGACCATCAACATGGTTTAAATGCTGTTAACCACTATTTAGATAAGCGTCAGCTACGTTTTGTACAGCATAATACCATGATTCTCGATTTTGTGAAGTTCTGCTTAAATAACAACATATTTTTATTTGGAGAACAGCTTTACAGGCAAATCTCTGGTACGGCAATGGGCACCTGCTTCGCTCCCAGCTATGCGAACTTGTTCGTTGGCTGGTGGGAGGAGCAGGTGCCCAGGAGCTGGAAGATGGGTCAGGAGTATGGCTGGGTGGTACATTGGTACCGCTACATCGGTGATCTCTTCATCGTGTGGCAGGGCACGACTGGCACCGCAGAAAAGTATATTGAGGATTTGAATAACAACTGTTACAATCTGCATCTTTCGGGAACAATTAGTCGGGTGGCAGTCGACTACTTGGACCCGAGGGTGTATATTGATCAGCGCCAGGTACATAACTCAATATATAGAAAGGAAACGGCAGGGAACTCAATTCTGTCACCTACCCAAACTAGATAGATCAGCCGCTCCTCCCCCTCATTAAATCATTTGGGGTAGAGGTAGTTAACTACGCAGACGACACGCAGCTGGCGTTCTCCCTGGAAGGGAAACACGCAGTCACAATGGACACATTCCAGGAATGTATGCGCCATACAGCCAGGTGGCTCAGGATGAACTCCCTACAATTCAATGGGGAGAAAACAGAGGTGCTGTACTGTGCCCCAGCAGGATTAACTAAGCACCTACCAAGGGAATTTAGACTTACCCCGGAGGAGGAGCCAGTGCCCGCGTCTGACACTTTAAGAAATCTAGGGGTCTTGCTTGATAAAAATCTACAAATGGAGTCACAGGCCAATAGGATAGCTGGCGTGTGTTTTGGTCTCTTACGGATGCTGCGCCGGCTCCTCCTGATCCTGCCAGACAACAAACGGTCGCTGGTGGTGAGGAGCATTGTCAAGAGCAGGCTGGACTATTGCAACTCTTTATATCTGGGGGCGCCTCAGTTTGTCATTGACAGGCTGCAGAGAGTGCAGTCGGCAGCGGCAAAGCTGGCACTAAAAAGAAATCGCCGTGCCTCATCACACCAAGCCCTACGGGATCTGCACTGGCTGCCGATCAAGGAGAGGGTACTGTTCAAGTCTCTGTGCATGGTATTCAAAGCAACGCATGAACAAGGCCCAGTTCCACTGCAGGGGTGTTTCTCCTGGTACCGGCCACAGAGACAACTCCGATGGGCTGGTGCAGGTCTGCTGGAAGTCCCAAGAGTCAAGCGAGCTAGGCTGGGGGGCAGGGCCTTCCAGGTGGTTGCGGCGCGCCTGTGGAATGAACTTCCCCTGAGCATCAGACAGAGTCAGTCCCTTATGAGTTTCAGGCGCAGCCTGAAAACTTGGCTCCTTCCGCCGACTTGTTAGTGCTTCTCTGCGCCCATGATTCTTCTTCATCTGAGTCTGATATTGTAAAATCTAAAGCGCCAGAATACCAGTAGGGTGACAGTATGCGCGGTATAAAACCTTCATACAATACAATACAATACAATACAACTCATTAGGAGTATCCCCTATGGGGAACTCCTTAGACTCCGTAGAAACGGCACACAAGATTGGGAGTTCGAGAGGGCAGCCCTTGAGTGCCTGGCACGCTTCCGACTTAGAGGATACGATGATTCCCTACTGCAGAACACACTTAGGAGACTCAGGAGAATTCCTAGGGCAGAATTGCTCAAAAAGAAAGAGAAAGAACAGCCGACTAGTAATACCACCACAGAAAAGGGTAAATTCAGGATGATCACACCCTATTCTTCTGGAGCTAACCACCTCAAGGCCATGATGCGTAAGAACTGGCACATCTTGCGCACAGACAGTACGTTGAGGGAGGATTTGCCCCCATATCCTCCGGTGACCTTCAGTAAAAGTAGATCATTAGGGGATATGTTGGTACGAAGCCATTTCGATAAACCCACTGTTAGGCCTAATACACTTAAGGATATGAGTGGGTTTTACCCGTGTAGCCGCTGTAAAGCTTGCGCAGCCAGTAAGAGAGTCCTCCAATATGAAAATCAGGTTACAGGTAGATCCATGAAAATTCAGAAATTTTTGACTTGCAGTACTGTTTATGCAGTGTATTGTTTGGTGTGCCCATGTGGCCTTCGCTACATTGGGAGCACCATCAATCAACTGAAAATTAGGGTGCTAGAACATCTTAGGGCTATTGATAAGGTACATCCTTCCTACCCAGTAGCCTGGCACTTTGCAGAACATCATAACAAAGACCGCAGCAAACTGCAATACTTTGGATGAGACTGTATACCTAGCAATGTTAGAGGCGGAGATAAACTGAGACGACTCAGACGGCTAGAATCGAGGTACATCATCGATTTAGCCACTAAACACCCCGGGGGTCTTAACAGCGGGGAGGAAATGGCCGTCCATCTAGGGAAGTGATTTACATCATGTGATAGGGTAGTACGGCTGTTTAAGTTTATGTTTTGTGTTCAGGATAAATCTGCAAGGCGAACTTGGGATAATGAATTGTAGGATGTTTTATGATGATTTTTTGCTATGACTACACACAGTTTACTTTTTAATAATTGTATGTATACATTGAATTATCAATTCCATTTCTTCTACTGTTTCTTTTTATTTTTCCCTTTTTCTTTTTCTTCTTTTACTTTCTTTTCTTCTTTTTTCTCCCTCTCCCGTTTTCTTCTCTTTTCTTCTTGCTTTTATCTTATTTCCTTTACATGGGTGGGATGGTTGCGGGGGTATATTGATTAATCCTCTTGTAGGATATGATATGGCACATAATGGTCATTTTTCGCTTGCTCCTACTGAGATTTGACTGTTTGAGCGGGAGTGGGTTTAAACCCAAATCGCGATTCTTACCTCAAATCCACAGCGACACGATCGATGTCTTTGAAACTGGAGTAATCAAGGAATTTAAAAGATTAGAAAAAATCAGTAAACCAAAATATGACAATTTAACACGCCAACAACGACAAGCTCTATTGGAATTACAAAACAACTTGGATGTTGTAATAAAGATGTCAGATAAGGGCGGCAATGTCGTTGTTTGGCCGGTTGAAATGTACCTAACAGAGGGCAAAAGACAACTGGATGACCAGGACAATTATACAATTAGCAATAGAATTTGCTATGATAAAAGTAATCAAGATTACCATTTACAATTGTCAAGGTGGAAACAGGAGGGTCTTTTGTCTGATGATGAACTGAAATTCTTGAAATGTGACCATCCAAAATTGGCGGCATTATATTTACTGTCAAAGCTACATAAGAATCCAGAAAACCCCCCTGGTCGACCTATCGTGTCCTCCAAGGGAAGTACATCTTAGAACACTTCAAAGTACATTGATCAGTTCCTGCGTCCGTATGTACAAAGATTACCATCGTACTTACAGGATACTAGAGATTTTTTTAAAGTAATTGATCCCGTTGTGTGGGATGAGGGTATGTGGCTGATGACACTAGATGTCAACAGCCTATATACATGCATACCACACAATCTGGGGCTAACTGCAAACCAACATTTCCTCAAACAGCGTGATGTAAAATATTTGCTACACACGAGAATGCTTTTTGACATGATGCACAGATGCCTGACCAATAACTACTTCCTGTTTAACCATGTGGTCTATTGCCAGGCCCGGGGAACCGCAATGGGAACCTGCTTCGCCCCCAGCTATGCAGGATTGTTCCTGGGCTGGTGGGAGGAGCAGGTGGCCAACAACATCGCTGCCTTTTCCCAAAATGTGGTTCTTTGGGCCAGGTATATAGACGACGTGTTCTGTCTCTGGAAGGGTACAAAGGAGGCCGCACTACAGTTCGTCGATGATTTGAATGTAAATAATTGCAATTTGAAATGTACTTGTTCTATTGACTAACAGTCGATAGAGTTTTTGGATGTGGTGGTATTTGTTGATAAGGATAAACTCAGGAGCAGGCTGTTTCGTAAACCAACTGCGGGCAACAGTTTGCTCCATGCATCAAGTTGCCACCCTAGAAACCTAATTTGCAGTATACCTTTTGGCGAACTGTTGAGAGCCAAGCGCAACTGTGGTACTCCTACAGATTTTGCAAAGGAGATGACTTGTATGAAACAACGATTTCAGGAGAGAGGTTATTCAACCAGGGTCATAGAACAGGCGTGTGCTAAAATCAAGAATGTAGCCAGAAGTGATCTTTTGAGCCCGAAACCTTTAGTTGACCCCGTTGATAAGGATGGACCCATCAGGTACATTACTTGGTATTCTGATCAGTCTTGGCAGGTGAGAAGAAGTCTCAAAAAATACTGGCATGTCTTGAATCTTGATCCGGTACTTAAGAAAGTGGTCGGAAGTCAACCACAGATCACTTTCAAGAAATGCACTGCATTAAAGGATATGCTGTGCAGTAGTACCATAAAAGATAAGAAGGAAAAGACAGCTGTTAAAGGCTTCTTTACTTGTCAATTGTGCAAGGCTTGCAAAAATAGTGTAAATAGAAAAGAAATCATTCTCTCTGAACGTCATCAAGCTTTTAAAATAGAGAAGCATTTGTCATGTAAATCTGATTTCTGTGTTTACGCATTGCGCTGCCCATGTCCCCTGGTGTACATTGGGAGCACAATACATCAAGTGAAGAAAAGGGTGTTGGAACACACCAGGGCAATTAGCAATGAGGACAAGAATTACCCAATTGCCAAACATTTTAAAGACTTTCATCACAAAAATGTAAAATTACTCCAATTCTGTGCACTAGACAGGATTCCTATATCAGAGAGGGGTGGAAACAGACTCAAACAATTACGCCAACTCGAATCACGAATGATTATCAAATATGACAAGGGCCAACCATGGGGTCTAAATAAAGATGAAGAATTATCCGTCCATTTGGGATAAAAAATGAAAGTATTTAGCAAGTATCTAAAATATGTCTGTATATCTTTGAACACTGTAATAACCGAAGCTTGTTTTAATCAGTTTTATCTGATTTCAATAATTTTTAGTGATTATGGTTTTCTTTTATGTTTGTAGGAGACTATTCTATACACAGAGGAGATAAGGACACTATGGCTTGCCAAATGAATCCGAGTCTATATAAGTTTTCAACTGTACAGTAGATTCATTTTCATGATGTTACTGATTGGATATACTAATATCCCACTAGGGCGGTATATTGTATTACATTATTTTATTTTGTTTTGTTTTGGCGAATGACTTAAACAGTTTAACCCTTGTTTACTTGGCATTTTGCATACACGCCCACTAGGGCTAGATTTTGTAAAAAGATAAAAAGATTTGATAAAAAAGACATGACTGCAATATAAACAAATGGATTATGCCCACTTGGGCAATAATTAATTTACATTTAGTACGGAGAATTGTGGAAATAGTAACAATTCCCTAATGAGAATTTGGCAGTTTACGTGTATTGTCAATGCCAGCATAATAATTCAGTTATATGTTTTTGTCATATTCAGAACTATGGCATCACTGAGTCTAAAATGAATTGTATGAAAATTGAAACGGCTAGACTTCTGTAAATACTTTAAAATGGCCGCCTTCATAGGTCCACAAACCTGGTGTTACGATGAAGTAGTCCTACTTTTATGTTTACAAATTATTTTTTGTCGAATCACTTTAAAAGCACAAATGAATCAACTGAAGTCATCCGTGACCAAGGTGCGGCTGCACCGAAACGCGTCGGGCGTTTGTGACCATTTTGCCTGCTTGAATAAAATCATCACGCTTATGGAATGAGCGGCTCGAGTTTCCTTCTTTTATAATCTAAAGGTTGGTGTGACGAATATATATATATATATATTTTTTTTTTTTTTCACCAAAGAAACAATTATACTCACACTCCACCAGGAAGATAGTTTATAGCAGGTTTTTTTCTGTGCCATTACAGCACACAGCATCCGCTGCTTGTTCACGGTTACAAACATTTGTCCCTTGTTTGTTTCTCTCTTTTATACCAGTGAATCACAATTGCCCTGTAATGAGGCATTGTGGTCCTGGTAGTTACTCTTTGCATGTTGCAACATGCAAAATAATATACACGAAAGATGTTTGGTCTGTTGTTGCAAATAATATAGTATATAAATAAGAACAATCAACTGTTATTGATGCAGTTTTGGTTGAATGTAGGGCACTAAGTCCCGACAAATATGCATTCTATAAGCAAATAATGTAATGCTTAAAAACAGAACTGGTTTGCAACTTGCAGGTAACGTGGTGTATAAATTAGACTCACTTAGAGACTATGCACTTTTACTTTTTGAGTTTCCCTAAAACTGCTTTGCACTGAAAACAGGATATTTATGTGGATATTAATGCCAGAATGTTTTACATTTGATATTGGATGTAAGCAAACGAAATACGCCACGTTTTTGCAATTGATAAAATGCATAAAATGCAAAGAGTAACTACCAGGACCACAATGCCTCATTACAGGGCAATTGTGATTCACTGGTATAAAAGAGAGAAACAAACAAGGGACAAATGTTTGTAACCGTGAACAAGCAGCGGATGCTGCAAAACCCGTCAGTAAAGCTGTGTGCTGTAATGGCTCAGAAATAAACATGCTATAAACTATCTTCCTGGTGGAGTGCGAGTATAATTGTTTCTTTGGTGAAAAATTAATCAGCAGGGAAAGCCCGTCCCTGAAACTCGCACCGGCTGTTTAAAGGAGTGCCTTCGGTAACGGGATTAACTTGGTGAAGAAACTGTCAAATACCGAAGTGCACCCGACTGATCTTTGGCTGACTGCCATTTTGGGATGTTGAAAGACTAATCGTGGAATTCTCGGGAAACGCAGTTGCGTGAGTACGGAAACCGCGGATCTGAATAATAGAAAACATCCAGTTTGGAAAGGCAGTATTTAGACCGAAGAAAGTGTTGAGAATCTTTCAACCGGCAACGGAGGCACGAAGGACAGAGTGAAGCGCATACCTGACAACGAGGTAAGAGCACAATGATTTAACATGCTGAAAATGTGAACCTTTTCACACTAGAGTCGCAGCAAGGCTCAGGTGCAGTGAAAGCGGTAGTAGTACTAATCATACTTTCGCGCGCGCGGGGCAATCTGTGAAGTTTCAATCACAGAATAAACAGCGTTTGTTTGTGAACAAAGTTACTTAGATAAACGTGGCATAATAAGTTTGCTTACTGACATGGAGGAAAGAGCCTTAAAACGGGCACAGAGAGCAGAGGCAATGTTTCGTCGAAACTGAGAAAAACAATGAAGAGACACCGAGTACCAAAGGAGAAATTTCACTAAAACAATTATTTCTCCAGTTGGAAAGATTTCTTAAAAAAGATATAACAAAAAGCTGGGAGATACTGACAATGGAGAAATATTTAGAACAAAAAATGGTCCCAAGGGGATTAAGAATATTCACTCTCCCAAATCACCCAGACACAAGGCCGGAAATGCTCATTGATTGGGGGAATAACAACATGCAGTGCTCATACACTATGATGATGATTATCGCCAAGCACGCCAAAATAGATATTGATGGGATAAAGAAAAAGGTGGAAGAAATAGAAGCGAAAATACAGGAAATTAACAAAGATGAGGAAGCAAAAAAACTACGCAAAACAATGGAAACAAATTTAGATAAACATGAGAAAGAAGTAGAAGAAAGGAAAGAAACAAAATACAAAAGAGATCAACATGACTATGCGTCAGGAACAATCCTCACATTTGCAAAACGCTTCACAAACTTAAGACAACAATTTAAGGCCAATAAAAAGCCTTTCAATCCATCCTTAAATATAACTCCGAGTGAATCTGATACAGACTTCAGTGACACTGAAGAATTAATACCGCAGGGACAAAAACCGTCTTTTTTAGAGGAAATGCAACTAGTGTACTTCGACCAGCAACTACCGAAGGGAAGAGGCAGAGCCAGAGGCAGGGGCTTCTCAAGAGGACGGGGAAGAGGAAGTGGAGAACAAAACGCAAAACCAGACGAGGCAAAAGGAAAAAACAAGGGATACAATCTGAGAAACAGAGTAACAACTGCGTGAATGATCCGGAAGAAAAAGAACCTTACCTGATAATTAATCTTTCTAAACATACACTAACAAGAGCAGAAGAAACACTTCTAAACAAAGGGATGACTTTTTGTCCCGAAAAACACTGGGATCTGGTGGAAACCAAGATTGACCTTTACAAATATGTGAGAAAGATGAAATTATCCAAATTCTTCATGAAACAAGGGAGACAAAATAAGGAACCAAATACTACTAATACCAATAATGCTGAAAATCAAGCATTAAGGATACAGGACATACCAGCACTAAGAACAGCTCATGAAATACTCAATCCTAACAGAAATGGGACATGAAACCTGCAAACATCCGAGGACAAATTTAAAAAAACAGTCGAAATTTTGTCCGATATTACATCCAGGGAATAAAATTGACCTCTTCTATGATCTGGTGAATGAGGAATTGGATCAATTGAACAACATCAAAATGAAGAAGAAAGAAAATCTGACGGTAGAGGAACGTAACTCATTGGAATCATTAATGTCAAATGACAATCTGGAAATCAAACCCGCGGACAAAGGCGGAAATATAGTAATCCAAAATAGGGAAGACTATATGAAGGAAGCAATGCGACAATTAAGTGACATCAAAAACTATAAAAAGTTGGATAAGAACCCAATCAATGAAATGATAACGGACCTAGAAAAACGTCTAAAAAAGTGGCAAGATTTAAACTTATTGAGTGAAAATGAAGTCCAATTCCTCAACACTCAAACTCCGACTACTCCAACACTTTACTTTCTCCTGAAAGTTCATAAGACATTACACAAACCTCCTGGGAGACCAATTATTTCTAGTTGTGGCTCGCTATATAAAAATGTTGCGAACTATGTAGATCACTTCTTAGCCCCAATTGTACCTACTCTATCTTCGTACATAAGAGACACTGGGGACTTTCTAAGACATTTGATGAACATAGAATGGATGGATGGCTACCGGCTGGTGACCATCGATGTAGTCTCTCTCTACACCTCAATAGATCACAAACTTGGACTGAAAGCAATAGAATACTTCTTGAAGGAAAAACCTATAGAACAATTGAAACATTGCGAGATGATTGTGGAGATGGTGGAAATGTGCCTCAATAACAATGTCTTCCTTTTCAATAAGGCACACTACACTCAACTGTGTGGGACAGCAATGGGAGTTTCCTTCTCTCCAAGCTACGCCAACCTGGTCATGGGTTGGTGGGAGAAAATGGTGGCTTGGAGAGAGGGAAATGACCAACACGTAGCCAGAGTGGTTCTCTGGCTACGATTTATAGACGACCTATTCATAATTTGGAATGGATCGAACAAAGAATTCCTGGAGTACTTCACATATAACATAAGCACTAGTGAAATAGTATTCCTGGACACCAAAATATATGTTGAAAATGGTCAATTGGAGACAACAGTCCACAGAAAAACAACTGCCACGAATAGTATACTTCATGGCCAAAGTTTTCATCCGGAAGCTCTAAAAAGGAACATACCTTATGGTGAATTCATAAGGATGAAGAGAAATTGTTCTAATCAAGAGGAAATGAACAAAAAATTTAAAGAAACTGCTGCTAGATTCAGGAAAAGGGGATACAAACAACATGACATTGAACAAGGTGAAAGGAGAGCAAGAGAGAAAAGTAGACTTGAAACATTAATTCCGAAAAAAGAAAAAGGAAAAGAGAACGAAACAACCGCCAAGGAACTGATCAGAATGATATTGACGTACACAAAAGAGAGCCACAAAATACGGAAAACATTACAAAAATTTTGGCATGTTTTACAAAAGGATCCTGATATAGTGAAGAAGCTTGGATAGTTTCCACAGCTGACATTTAGGAAAGCTCCATCCTTGTCGGATAAATTGGTTAACAGCCACTTTGAAATAAAGAAAAAATCGAAAAATTGGTTAGATGGAAGACGGAATGGCTTTACAAAATGCAGCCAATGTAAGGCCTGTCAAGTGGGCCGAAATCTTACCAAAATAAAGGATCCAAATGGAAAAATCTTCAAAGTAGAAAGTACAATCACCTGTAAAACCACACATGTGGTCTATTTGTTACAATGTTTCTGTGGCCAAAGATACATCGGAAGCACCATCTGCCCTCTCCACAAAAGGATATTAGAGCATATCCGTGCAATAGAGAATCACGATCAAAGCTATGCAATGGCAAAACAAATGCTAACCCATGAAAAAGAAAAAAAGACATGGAAAGACATTACATACAGTGGCTTGGTAACAGTGCCAATAAAGGAGAGAGGGGGTAACAGACTGATGACTTTACGTCGCCTGGAATCAAGGCTAATCATTAGATTTAAAACTAAGATCCCTGGGGGACTAAATGGGGACGAGGAACTTTATGTGCACCTTTAAGGAATTAATACAATCTAAAAATAATAACAACATCTGGCTAAAAGAAGAATATTCAACAGTTAACTATGCAGGTTTTTTTTGGGAATAGCAGGGCACTGAGTCCCGAGATATATTTGTAAAATGTTAATGCAACATGCAAAATAATATACACGAAAGATGTTTGGTCTGTTGTTGCAAATAATATAGTATATAAATAAGAACAATCAACTGTTATTGATGCAGTTTTGGATGAAAGTAGGGCACTAAGTCCCGAGAAATATGCATGCTATAAGCAAATAATGTAATGCTTAAAAACAGAACTGGTTTGCAACTTGCAGGTAACGTGGTGTATAAATTAGACTCACTTAGAGACTATGCACTTTTACTTTTTGAGTTTCCCTAAAACTGCTTTGCACTGAAAACAGGATATTTATGTTGATATTAATGCCAGAATGTTTTACATTTGATATTGGATGTAAGCAAACGAAATACGCCATGTTTTTGCAATTGATAAAATGCATAAAATGCAAAGAGTAACTACCAGGACCACAATGCCTCATTACAGGGCAATTGTGATTCACTGGTATAAAAGAGAGAAACAAACAAGGGACAAATGTTTGTAACCGCGAACAAGCAGCGGATGCTGCGAAACGCGTCGGTAAAGCTCTGTGCTGTAATGGCACAGAAATAAACCTGCTATAAACTATCTTCCTGGTGGAGTACGAGTATAATTGTTTCTTTGGTGAAAAATTAATCAGCAGGGAAAGCCCGTCCCTGGAACTCGCACCGGCTGTTTAAAGGAGTGCCTTCGGTAACGGGATTAACTTGGTGAAGAAAATATATACATATATATATATATATATAGATAGAGAGAGAGATAGAGAGAGAGAGATAGATAGATAGATATTATTTACAATAACAACGTGTGTCCCAGGTCATTGTGATGAATGTTTACAAGTGAACGTTCAGCGTGTTTCTTTAATGTGGGGTGTGAGATGTTGGATGAACAACAAACGAGAAACTGTATCATTGTCTATCATCTTCTAGTCGTTCCAGGTACGATTTTATGTTTCTTTTTATCAAGATACAAATTATTGGATCTGCCCTGTAACAGCAGCTACCAAGCCAAGGCCTCATTTGGCCCTTCCTGGAACCATTTACAGATCAGAATAGCTGCTGGCTCACTTTGATTTTGATTCAAGAATTATATTGTTATTTTTACGGCTTTTGCAAAAATAAATATTAGTTATAATAAATCTTTGAGAGCAGGCCTCCCCCCAGTTTGTGACACTTGCTACGAACTCGAAGTGAAATGCTAGCTTTCTTTCCGTTGCATACAGTGAGGGACATCTCACGGGGATTGTACTTACCCAGAAAGATGATTTGCATACTCCATAACAGCACCGTTCCTCAGCCTCGCTGAGTGAATTATCCCTAGGCAACATACCCAACTCACTCTTGATCGCTTTGGTTGGACACATTGCATTCATTGATACTGCATCTCTGAATATATATGTCTGATGCTTAGCATTTGTATGTGCTGTGGTTTTGTTTAATGAGTCAGGTTCCGTTTCAATTTCTATGGGTGTATCACGGTATCAGTCACCTCCTTCTTCGCAGTCTGATGGTGTACTATATACTTGCCTCTCAGGCCCAGTTGTAAATTTTTCTTTCCATTAAAAATAGGATTGACACATCTTCAAAGATGACGTTAAAATCCTATATTGGGAGCACAGGAACAATGTAAATCAGGGGTCTTCAAAGTGTGGGGCGCGACCCCCAGGGGGGCTGTGGAGTCATTGAATGGGGGTCGCGCATTCCCGGTCAGACTTCTGCCCATCGGACAACAAGGGATTCAGCCCCCCCTCCTCCCCCGTAGTGTGTCTCAGCTCGAGCTGCTGTGGGCTCTGCTGGGCTGTGTCTGCAGTCTTATTTCCAGGACAGCCTGGCACGCCAGAGTTTTTCACAGGTCGTTAAAGACCATTTGTATATTTACATATGTGCTGTAAAAGTGTAGGCATTGCCCGCTGAGCTATCTTTTGACTAGTGGCCATTCTGAAATGCGGCTTTAGAGGCCGGCCTTCCCAAAGTTCCTTAATGGAATACCTAAACTGCATATCGGCAAAAAAAACACAACCAAGTTGAATATGTTTTTTCCTTTCGAAGATGCATGATTAGAATGCAAGACATTACACCACTTAATATTTACATTATAATTACCAGGCAGAGACTAAGGGTTTATGCCACAATGGATGGGTTTTCACCATATGTTAAGCTAATAGCCCTTTATCTACTGTAGGCATTCAGAATATCAGAAAGCAGTGTCCTAAATGAAATACGTGTTGCTAGTTAACATGTTGCAGCGTTAAGAATATTAGTGGGCTTGCAAAACAGCTTTGTACAAAACAGAAATTGTTGACGACATTAGCAAATTGTAACCTATCACCGACTGCATAACTTGGCCTTGAATCCTAAACACAAACACTAATTGTGTTAATTTATACATTTTGTGAGAAATATTGCATAATTATTTTAAACTGCTTTGAATTATCCTTCTGACGCTTTAGTAAAAGAGATCACCCTGGTCTCAATATCAAAGACCTGTTCCCCATCATTACTTTATTTCCTGCATGGAGGATCAACCAGCATTGGCATAGCCAATAGGTCTCGCCTTTGGGACCTTATAAGTATTTAGTTATGCAGCACAATATCCTTGGTGCAATAACATCAACTGTTGCATTGCTAAAAACATATAATGTCCCAAAGGCGAGACCTATTGGCTATGCCAATGCTCGTTTTTCTAGGTCCAGTACCCCCTGGGTCCCAACTCTGCCTATTCCTTACATTTGAATTTTACATTTACTGCAGTAGCGTGAGAATGCATTAAATGAAAATAAATATAAAGTAGAGATGCCAGAAGAAAAATACCAGCCATTTGATGCTTAAAGAGCCTGCAAAGGCCTCCTCTTGACACTAAATAGGATTGTAAATAAAATCATGTACATTCATTCGTAATGTGACTTTTCTGTCTTTGTTCCCTTTAATTATCAGTCATTGATCATTGAGGCAGCCCTAGAACACAATTAAAAGTGCTTTCTATTTATATTTGTTGTTCCAAGTACGTACAAATGAGTGCTGAAATATACAGCTTTAGGTGACTGCTTATTTTTGTACCGTCTGGGACATCAAAATAATGAGCAGGCAACCCTAACCATAGGACTGGAAGTGTGTTGCAGGATCAGCATAATATTTATTTCCTCCACCCTCAATCCCTGATTAATGTCATAATAGTAATAGTTTAACTTATATCTTAAACTCTACGCCACCGTCAATAATATGCTGAGTTACTTCAAGTGTCTGGGAATGCACCCTGCATTCAGAGAACTCACTTCATATTCTCGCACTTCACTTTCACGCTCACCCTGCACTCACAGCGATCACAATGCACTCACACTGATCACCATGCACTCACACTGATCACCTTGCACTCATATCATTCACCCTCTCACCCTGCACTCACAGTGATCACTCTGCACTCACAATGCACTTGCGTTTTTCACCCTGTACTTCAGCATGCAGTCACACTACTGATCTGCACTCACCCTGCACTCATGTGACACCTCATTCACCTGCCCTCTGACTGCTCAATTTGCAACTCGCTCAAACAAGCCCATCACTAACCATGCATTCATTCGTCCCACTCTGCACTTACATCCGCACCCAAATTCATATGGTCCCCTCACTCACTATGCAGTCACTCCTCTTTCCCTACTCTCACACTGTTGCATTGCTCACCGCACACTCACATGGTCACTCTTGTTATCCATGAGTTCTGAGGGTTAATGTGCCTGCTACAAAGAACATGTACTATGCAGATCACAGAACTGAGTGTGAGTAAACTATGAGTAGCACTATAAAAAACAGTTTGTCAGAAAGGTGCTACAGAGAGATGAGGTGCATTGTTGGTGAGTGGTAGTGAGTGAATTTATGGAGAAGGAGGAAACGGGGGATGGGGCACCAAAAAAGACTTGCGCTGTGTGTGACCAGTGCTAGGGCCAGCCCTGCCTGGGAGTGTAGCCCCTCCGCGAAGTTTGGGTCTAGTGGCTCCCCTGCTTCTGCCTATTACTATTATTATTTACATTTGTAGTGTGCTACCGTTACCAAAAGGTGTCCTGGGGCTAATAGCCATCTTCTGCCTGAAGGCAAATGAGAAACATACAGAAGGGGAAGGAGAACCAGCCAAATGGGGTGACCTTCAGAGCATAGAGCTGGATTTTTAGATCTTCCTAAAGGATAACGGATTCTTGGTGGAGCGAAGCAAAGGAGGGTGCATGTTCCATAACTGTGTAGCCTTCACCAAAACAGCAAGACTACAATTTGTGTCTTCCTGAATTAGGGAACAATAAGCAGAGTGGCATAGGCCAAGAGGAGCATACAGGTCTAACCCGTGTGCTGGGTGAGGAGAGATGATAGGATGAGAAAGGACAGCAAGGGAGTGAGAGAATTTGATTGAAGAGGTTAGGGATGAGGAGAAATGTGAAGTGCCGAAGGGAAGTGCGGACACGCGCGAAGTGAGTGTGATGGAAAGTTGAGGGCACAGAGGAGGGCTACTGTCAGACTGTGAGAGAAGATAGCTGAGAGATGATCTGTGACCGGAAAAGTAATTTGATGCAACATGGGTGAGGGAGAGCAGCGATAGGGGAAGAGAGGGAGTACTGGGTGGGTGCTGAGCAGTGATTAATTTGTAATAAAACATGTGCCAGGGACCTCACCAGTAGGCCACTGCAACTTTAACCACCCACCCATTGCCTTGCCTGTGCGGCCAATGACAATACCTATGCAACTACCAACTTTAACACTTATACAAGTGTGACTATTTCAAGCCCCCAAATCAGTAAGAATGGCATGGATGTCAGGAGTTTATCGTTTTTAATCTATATTGAATTAATAAACAGCTGTTCTGCTCATCTCTAAATTACACAGACAGAGCCACAATGTGGCAGACGGTCATAGTGCCAGTGTGCACTAGTAGGTGCCAGTGCGGAGCACCGGAAACCACCTGCTCAAATTAAGCACTGGTGCTGAGGTAACAGGGGAGAGGGACATTGGTTCAAGAAGGTGTGAAAGAACAAAGGAGAAATGTGAAAGTCGAATGGGGGGACTGGAGAGGTGTAAGATACAAATAGACAACAATTTGAATGGAGAGACTTGAGGTGAATGAGAAGTGCAGATGGGCACGGGAAGTGACGGGGCCTGAGGGGCCATGAGATAAATACAAGAAACTGTTAGAGATGAGGGCAGTGAAAAGACAGAATGGCAAGAGGTGATTACGGGTGAAATGAGAAGTTGAATGGGGAGAGTTCAGAAGTTGTAAAAAGGGGTGAAAGAAAATGGCCTGCAAAGTGAGAGAGGGATCCGGGATTGGGAGAGGAGAGGAGAGAGGGATGGGAGGGAGGCGTGAGAGGAAAGCAGCATGAGTAAATTACTTAACTCTGCACAAGACCGCCAGGTTTTTAAGGGACCCCGGCTGCTCTCGGCCATGGCCAGGTGAGCTTCTTATGTGGCAGCATGTATTCCTGCAGAGTGGAAGGCCCATCACAAAGGTTGACTAGAAATCTTTCTGACGTTAATTGCTGTATTTTGGTTATAAACTGGTACTGATGGGGTGAAATCTTTCCTCAGTTTTACAGAGTTCAAAAAATGTCAAAATAACGAAGTAATTCTATCCCTGCCGACAGGTTTAGAAATATTTGTCAGGAGGGGGGTCCTTACAACTGAAAATGTTGACAGGGGGGTCTCGGCACCCAAAAGTTTGAAGACCTCTGATGTAAATGAACAGAATGCCACACTTGCTTGTTGCACTATTTTTTGTGTAAATAGCATCCTTGCATCTAAAATGAATGTTGGGAATCATTTCATGCTAAAATGTAGCATTAATGTTAGCTCTGTATTTTGCTTGTTTACGTGTAATTGTTCTAACATTTTGCGTGATTACGGAAATGAAAATGACGCAAGCTTTACACACTCCAAGTTAAGCGTTTGAGTACCAGCAACGAGCAGTTCAGCCTTTCATCCCTCCAAGATCAGTAAATTAGTTGCTGTAACATTACAGCAATTTACCTGTTAATTGCAGTGCTTACAAGTGTTAAAAGTGCAGTATTAAGAGCTTCCCAAAAAACAAATACATTTAACGGTTAAATTGCTTTTCGGTGTTTAGATTTTATTGATTAATAATGATGATTAATATGTTTTTTCATAATCAATTTTGCATATGTAACATAATTGCCACTGTTAAGCCTGTAATTTCCACTGTTATGCCTGTTATGCGCTGCCTTCTATTGTACATTATATTTCATTCATTTATTGAAAAGTTGCTTTGTTTAAATGTTTCATATTAGTAAGGACATCTCAGGATAGTAATATCATAGAGGGTGCTAAATAGGTTTATTGAGGCGGGATAGTGCTTATGTCTCAGGTGTGGGCATGTTATTTTCCTTGTGTTCTGATTTGCTAAGGAAATGATACTTGTGCTCACAGGACAATGATTTCAGTTTGCCTGATTTGTTATATGAGAATTGTGTACAGAAGCTCCTGGATTTTCGAGGTGAGACTTATAATAATTCTGATTTGCAATATTCTGTATAACTGAGTACTTGAAAGCCTTTATGTCATTCACCCTGTCTCACTTATTTTTAAATTTTAGTATAAAACCCTTTAACATTTTACTGATACAGAGCTCAATTACTGACTGGGCCCAATTATTTATTAAAACTGTTTCACTCTGCTAATTGATGCTTAAAAAGGGTCTACATGTGCAATTTAACCTGTGGAAGAACTGGATGAGATAACATTTTGGGGTGTAAACTTTTTGGCATGTCTAAATTTAGGAGTACGGTTTTGCTTCCATATTACACTCCCAGTTATTGTTTTCCCTTCCATTGAGGCTAAACATGTACCTGATATTTCACTGTGCGACTACAATGTCTGTCGTTTGACTGCTACATTTCTTTACTCTCCATGTCATTTTATGTAGGCCAACATATTGCCTTTTGGCAACGTAGGAGTCTTAACATACACTATGATCAAACAGAAATAATATGGGAATTCATAAGATAAGGGTAGTGGCAGTAAGCAGAGTGTCTATATGGTCTTAAGTGTGGAATTTCCACAATGCCTAGCTTTGCCATTTTCATCTTTACATAAAAACTATAAATGAGACTTAGGTGGTATCAGAAATTCTGATTTGTGGTGAAAGTGCTGCATAATCTATTTGAAGATTGTCTTTAAATGGAGAGTCTGTCTTGTCAAAACATTTTCAAATGAGTAACTTTGGGTAAGAAATAAGTTGTGCATACTAATGATTTTTATGACGAATATAGTTTTAACTGATGAATTTAAGCTGTCGCACTTGAAACAATTAACTATGATGATTACAAGGGGTGGAGCGTGCCGCAGCACAAGATGGCCGCGTAGAAAAAGAGCTCTGCGAGCCGTCGGCACCATGATGCATGAATCCTGGCAACCACAAAATTAAACTACCTGCTTGCATGCACAACTAATGCCGCTAGAAAAGAGCCACAGATCGATTTCGTTTCTGTGAGCGTAGAGAGACAAAATATCGAAATTAAAAAATCGATATACATTAATATCGATGTTTTAATTTGGATGGTATAGAATATCGATGTGCAATAATATCGATAGACAGAATATCGATATTAAGGTATGTATGTTACTAATATCGACATTTTGTTTAGTGTTATGTATTTTATTATGTTTATATGTTTGTTAAAATGTTTTTTAATGTAGGTTTAGAAATTAGTAATTAGGTTTACATTTTGCGTTTTAGTATCAGAGCGGGTTGTGGGTTTATAGGGGAATAGGGTGGGAAGTAATTTAATTATAATTAATTAATTAATATTTTTTAAATATTTTTGATTAATAAATAGTTATTATTTAATAATTAATTGGTAATTAATTATTATTCATTAGTTAATTAAATTAATTAGAGTTAATGTAGTAATATTTATTATTTTTTGTTATTGTTAACTAATAATTAATTGGTAAGTAATTATTATTAAGTGATTAAATGACAATTACACTTTTGATGTGATTTATTTATGTGTAGTGGGTTGTGTGTTTATAGGGGAATAGGGTGTGACATAATTAAAATAAATTAATTACAGAGATTGTATTTATTTATTGGTATGTATTGTTAATTAATTGTTAATTAATTAATTGGTAATTCGTTTTTTAAAATATTTCATAATATTAATTATAAATAATTTATTAAAAATATTGTTTATTATGTAAATATCTTGTTAATTAATTAATGGTAATTAATTATTAATTGGTAATTAATATGTGTTAATTCGTTAATTTATAATTACATCGATGTAATAATATTAATTGTTATTAATTGATTAATTGATATTTATATTAATTGTGTTTATTTGTGTGTGTAGTGTGTTGTGTGTTAAAGGGGGAGTAGTGTGGGAAGTAATTTTTACCCCATGCTATCCAACGCTTTCCCTACTGTTGCACCCTCAAAGTGGGAATAGTAATTTTTACACCTACGCTATCCAACGCTTTCCCTACTGTTGCACCCTCAAAAGTGGGAATAGTAATTTTTACCCCTACGCTATCCAACGCTATCCCTACTGTTGCACCCTCAAAAGTGGGAATAGTAATTTATACCCCTACGCTATCCAACACTTTCCCTACTGTTGCACCCTCTGGAGTGGGAATAGTAATTTTTACCCCTACGCTATCCAACGCTTCCCCTACAGTTGCACCCTCTGGAGTGGGAATAGTAATTTTTACCCATACGCTATCCAACGCTTTCCCTACTGTTGCACCCTTTGGAGTGGGAATAGTAATTTTTACCCCTACGCTATCCAACGCTTTCCCTACTGTTGCACTCTCTGGAGTGGGAATAGTAATTTTTACCCCTACGCTATCCAACGCTTTCCCTACTGTTGCACTCTCTGGAGTGGGAATGGTAATTTTTACCCCTATGCTATCCAACGCTTTCCCTACTGTTGCACCCTCTGGAGTGGGAATAGTAATTTTTACCCTTACGCTATCCAACGCTTTTCCTACTGTTGCAATATGTGGAGTAAGTATATATATTAATTTATATGTAGAGTTTTTAATTTATTTTAAATGTATATATTAGTTATTATTTTTTAATTATGCTTCAATGTTTATATTTATAATTTGTTAAATTATATGTATTTTTAAATTATGTTTACATTATTATTAATACATTTAAAAAAACGATATTTTTAATTTCGATATTTTTGTACTACGATATTTTTTTCCCGATATTTTTGTACTTACCTTTATGTAAATAGAACTCCGATATTTTTGGTGTCGATATTTTTGTATCGATATTTTTGTATGTCTATATTCTGTCTCTCGATATTATGTCATAGATTCTTCTGTGAGGGCTGAGACCGTGGAACACCCGGAGACCGCGGCTGGCCTAGGCCACGGGAGCGAAGTGAGAAGGTGGTCACACACCCACTGAGCAGCTACTTGTGGAGCCGGAGGCAGGACAGAGGCGTCGCTATCTGAAACTGCGACCTGAGAGGCCAGAAGGTGGTGCGCAGGTACATTGCGCTGTTGCAGGACCTGGGGGGTGCTGAGCGGGGACCCCTGGTAGGCGGCGCTGTAGCTCCTTACGCCTTGTGCGCTGGGCTGACAACTCCATCTTTGGCCTTTGAGGGGGCAGTGTGCCTCATTCCTTGTGGAGCGGGCCCTGCACAGACAAGTGATCGGGGAGGGTTGACTGACCCCCCTGGGGTGCACGGATCGCTGGAGCTGGGCCTTCTGATTTTCACCGCCGGCTTTCCTGTCATCATGTGCACGCAGGGCGGTGCCTGCCCCTACTGTGGCCCACAATTGGAAATGAGATCTGCATCGCTAGAGGGAGAGGCCCTATTGCTGGACGTTGGCGATGCGCCCCCTTGACATTATCTACAGGCCTGCGGTGGGGGACATCAAGGCTACACATCCACCACCATTCTGGGCTGGTGGGCTTGGCGGATGACTTCCCTGGATTCCCTGCCGCCCCTAGACAGGTGAGGGGGCCCAGAACATGCACCTAGAGGCAAGGGCCGCTGCAACACCCTGGTTTCTTCGTAAATTGGGCAACCCTTGACAGCGGGGCAAGCTCCAGCTACTGCGGGTGCCCCTGCGCCCTGCCTCCCCATTGTAAACAGGTTTGGAGG
Organism: Lissotriton helveticus; assembly: GCF_964261635.1. Taxonomy (NCBI): domain Eukaryota; kingdom Metazoa; phylum Chordata; class Amphibia; order Caudata; family Salamandridae; genus Lissotriton; species Lissotriton helveticus. The sequence goes on from NC_136061.1 coordinate 751,538,231, forward strand.
GGATTGCTGTGTGGGACGACTCTGCGATTTCCCCCGAGGGTGTCCTGACCGCGTTTTCCCTGAACGCTGTTCTTTGAGCGGTGGGTCGCTGGCCTGATCGGAGTGCTGGTAAGACAAGGGCGCACATTGTGTTCAGCTGCCTCGCTCACCACCTACAATCTGGGAGGACTTTCTCACCCCTTCCTGGTCAGGAGTCGGCACCCTGGGTAGGTAGGGTAGACAAGACCCAAACCAAACTCCCATTTGACGCAAAAGGTACCAAAACTAAAGAGACGGCGAGGTCACGCTCTGCGGACTCTGGAGTGAACCACTTGGAGGATGATCCGAATGATCCGAATGAGGTCAAGCAGATGTTTGCAACCATACAGAAAAGCCTGTCAGCAATGGGTGGGAAAATTGACTCTCTGGTATATTGAATGGACAGGATGTTGGAACGCTTAGGTAAACAAGCAGGATGCATCGACATGGCGGAACGCATGATCACGGAGGTCGAAGAGGCCCAGACCGATACGGACCAGGTACAGAACCAAATGGCTAAAATCATCGCCATCTTGCAAGATAAAGCAGAGGATTTGGAAGCCCAATCCCGCCGAAGCACCATTCGTATAACGGGTCTATCGAAGTCCACCCCAATGTGTAACGCGGAGCAATTCACAGAGAAGCTACTTATCTCCTTACTGAGCCGTCACACCTTCTCGGACATGTTTGTGATCGAAAGAGCTCATCGGTCGTTGGGCCTGCGGCCACCTCCAGGCCCCCAACCACGCCCAGTGAAAGCCAAGAAACGGGATTAGGACTCAGCCTTGTGACGAAGCCACAGAACTTGGGGAACTCCTATATGAGGGCTCAGCGATATCACTCCACCCAGACTTTACGGCAAAGGTACAGGAAGCACTGCGACTTTTCAATCCCCTCAAATGACAACTCCGCAACCATAATATCACTTACGCCATGCTATACCCGGCCAAACTCAGGGTGAATCTGGAGGGCTCCTTACACATCTTCACAGACCCAAAAACTCTGCAAAAGGCTCTGAAATACATACTCAAGAAGTCAAAATGAGAGGCGGTGCAGGAGGAATCGGCGGCGGCGACAGGTGGATCACAGGAATGCCCCCTCGAGAACGATGACTAGAACATCTAGATAAGTGGTGTTCCCGCCCATCTGAGTCTCGTCCCACAGCTCCTCCTTGACTGTGAATTTCACCTATTGACCCTCGAATCGCTGAGACTGCTCCCCATTAATGCACCAAGGGTCCTTCGGACCGATCGGCCAGGGAAGACACCCATCAAACTCTCAAGTATTTGTGTTCTGCATGGCTGTTGGGCAGCAGGATATGCTTTATTGCTTGATTTATTGTAGTCCTTTTTGTGTCTTGGCGATAACTTCTGGGAGGCAATCTACGATTCAATGGACATTGCTAATTGCACTGTACCATTAATATGCTTGCCTTTTTCCGTTGATCTTCTCTAATAACTGATTGCCTAGTTATGTTTAGTATTACGTGGTTAAGTGCCGATGGTTACTCGTAGTGCTTAGGTAACATTCGCCCCTGCGTATTACACACTACATGGCTAGTTGCCATACTTACCTTGGGGTAGGGGTGGGGAGAGATAGATCTGACTGTGCTATGATTGGGGTGGCGTGGGAGGGGACGGTGGAGGGGATTGTTGTGGTTTTTTGCTTATTTATTTTTGTTTTTGTTTTTGTTTTTGTTTTAGCACTATTGTATGGGATGCACACACCGAAGTATGCACGACGACATCACCACATATTTGGCAAGCTCGCCAGAGGCTGTCGAGGTAATTTTAGCCGCTTTGGTTTAATTTCAGCACCTTAGGAGAAGTGGAGAATAGGCTGAGGTTCTTGTCCTGGAACGTTAGAGGCCTCAATGATCAACGTAAGATCAGGAAAGTCATATTGTACCTCACTAGGCACAACATAGACATCGCACTCTTGCAGGAAACACACCTCCCTGTAGCGAACCTCCCGCAGACTCGAGGCAGGATTGGTGGCACGTTCCATTCTGCAGGCTTCACCACGCATGCAAGGTGAGTCCTCACCTGGATTAACCCCATGGCTCGCTTCACAGATGTCAAAGTTAAATATGCGGTATCTAGATGCAGGGGGAAAGGTTTGGAGTGCATAATTGTCAATGTGTATGGCCCTAATCATGACTGTCCACAGTTTTTTCATGATCTGATCAATTTAACATGGCGACTACCTTATATTCCGCAGATATGGGGGGATTTTAATTGCACTCTCAACCGAGCCCTGGATAGATCCGGGGGACCATCGCGGTGCCGTTCACAGGTGGCAGAGGCTATTTTAGATGCTCTGACGGAGTTGAATATGGTAGATGTATGGCGCTCGCGCTCAGTGGCTGCCAGCGGCTATATGCATTATTCGGTGCCTCATAATCTCCTTACCAGGATAGACTATTGGTTCCTGGCGGGATCGCTTAGAGGCAACGTGCGTGAATGAGAGGACCACTCCCCCTTGCTGCTGACATTGGCTACTTCCACCAAGTTCCCCCCTCAATTCACGTAGCACTTTCCCCCATATGCATTATTAGATGAGGACTTCAGGGCGGAAATGTTGGAGGCAATAGAAACCTTTTTTATTACCAACCTGGGCTCCGAACCGCACTTTGCCACAATCTGGGAGACTTTCAAGGTGTATGTCCAGGGCATTGCCATTTCTAAACATCAGGAGTAGGATTAGGGGAAGGCTGGCCCTCTTAGAACAAAAACTGGCTAAACTAGAAAAAGACACGTTAGAAACCATTGACCATTTAATTCTGACCACCCTTAAGAAAACACTGGAGGAATACCACACTGAGGCGGACAGAGAGGTCAAGCTAATGGATAAATATGCAGTTGCAAGGGTATACAGAGAGGGGGAGCGACCAGGCACGACCCTGGCGAACCTCATGAAAGCTTCTCATCCCATAGAGTTGACTACTGTTGAGGGCGAAAAAACTGAGGACACTGATGGTGTTGTGGAGTAGTTCCGGCTGTACTATGCCGACCTATACAAAGCTAGGTCTCACACTGCACCCTCGGACGACATGCAGGAATACCTAGAGTACATTAAACTGCCCTGGTTGTTAGACTTCCACAGAGAATACATGATGCGTCCCCTCGAGGCATGGGGAATACACTCTGCTCTGTCTACTATGCTCTCTGGCCATTCCTAGGGACATGATGGGCTCATGGTGGGATTCTATAAGGAATTCAAGGAACTCCTAACCCCATATTTATTAACACTATTTGAGGAGATGGCCGAAGTAGGCTCTATGCCTCCCTCGATGAGAGAGGCGCTCTTGGTTGTCCTCCTGAAGCCTGGGAAACCCCCGCAACTCTGCTCCTCTTATCAACCACTTTGATTATTGAACGTGGACACGAAAATCTTTGCTAAAGTACCAGCGAATAGACTTGCCCCCCTGATGCCAACTCTTGTAGGAACGGAACAGGCCAGTTTCATACTAGGATGCACACTTATGCACAATTTACGCACAATCTTTGGATCAATCCAACATACTAAACAGGATATTAAGGCCGCTGCACTTTTCCTGGATGATGAAAAAGCATTCGACTCCGTGGAGTGGAATTTTATGTTATTGACCCTAGAACGAATAGGGTTGGGAGGTGTCTTCTTACGTCTGATCAGCACATTATATACGGACCCTGTGGCCCGAGTGCGGGTGGGGGATACGGTCACTGCTCCCCTGAGGATATCCAGAGGCACTCGACAGGGTTGTCCGCTCTCCCTGCTCCGATATGCACTAGTGGCGGAACTGTTAGCCTGAGCGCTGCGGGAATACCATAGCCACAGGGGGATCCAGTTGCCCGGGTACAATGTCATCATTTCGCCGTATGCAGACGATACTCTTCTATATATTCGTGATCCAGCCCAAAATGTGTCCCCGTCCTGCGTGATGTGGTGAAATTTGGTGAATTTTCAGGAATGAAAGTGAACTGGGAGAAATCGGTTATATTCCCTCCCACCCCGGTGAAGCTCCTTGAGGACTTGGACTTCCCCTACAGTGGTCTATCGACCCGGTACGCTATTTGGGAATGCAGATACACAAGACCCTGAGCTACTGTTCAGAGAAATTATGGCCGCGCTATCACTAAACTTGAGGAAGATATTGCAAGGTGGATTCATCGCCCCCTATCCCTATTAGGCAGAATATCTCTCATGAAAATGGTGGTCCTCCCCAGATTCTTATTTCTGTTTCTCAATATTCCTATGGTATTACTGGCACACTTCTTCAAATCTTTCAGAACGCTGCTGATTAAGCTGGCCTCGGCCGACAAACAGCCGCGGGTGAGTTGGAAGATCCTAATCTTACCGTACTCCATAGGAGGTCTCGGAGCCCCAGACCTCTACCTATACTATCGGCCACTCAGGCCTTGCATGCATATTACTGGCTGCATCAGCAGTTACCTCCTCCGCACCTACACATATAGCGACTGTCGCTGGCCCCTGCTCATTTAGCAACGGTATTGTTTCACGCACCGCGCCGCACCACTGGGATCCTAGACTCGACACCGCACATGCACTCTCCATATTATATTCTCCCATCACCCCCATTGCTTGGTGTGAGTGGCTCCCGACCCTTACCCCTCCAGAAATGATAGTGGCACTACACTGCCTGGGATTTGAAACAATAGGTGATTCATTTGATGATGGGGTGGGTAGGGACGGGGATGGCTAGTTATTGGTCGAACCTCCACCAACCTCTTTAACCACATTTCACTATTTTAGGGCCCAAAGTGCAATGCGGGATTTACTTGGGGATGATTTACAGGAACCCCTGGAGGTACACTCTTTTACAGCTCTGCTACGAGCAAACTCCCCGAAGAGACTGGTATCACAAATGTACTCTAAGACACAGGAACTGAGCCATAACCACTATGTCAAAGCCAGGCTTGAGTGGCAGAATGACTTAGAGCTCACCATAGATGATAGCATGTGGACATATTGCTGCGAGGCCACCAAGCGCATCTCTCTTAACGGTCGGCACCGCCTCATACACCTGTACAGTTGTGCAGATTTGGACTCCGTGACACAGTTGATTGTGAGAGATGTGGGAGGAGTGAGGCTGACTTTGTACACCTGCATGGCTTTGCCCCACTATTGCGACCTTCTGGCACAAGTCTTTGCCAAAATAAATGCAGTCACACAACACGTGATCAGCCCAACCCGCTGCTAGCCCTACTCGGCTATTCCAAAATTTTGCAGAAACCCATCAGACGCCTAGTTGACATGGCCATGCTAGTCGCTAAATGCGTCCTTGCAATGCACTGGTCTTGTTGCCTCCCTCACTAACGCAATGGCTAGAGATTTGATGTACAGTAACACACAAACAGAAGCGTATAGTGAATTACTATTCCCTCGGAACCAGCCACTACCTACATTGACGCTCAGGCTTGAGAGTCGCGCCCCCACCTACCACCATAGAAGGGTCACGATAGACATGATAGCCCCCACTGGTATCGAATACCCACGGAAGGCCTATGAATCAGACATGGTGTGATGCTGCCTCTACATTTTTGTGATACTCATTCCTTTAATTGGAGAATGTCATTTGATATTGATTTGCATATAACTTATTGATTTTAGTTCATTGTCTGCTAATATTTTATAAATTTTAAGTGTATATTATAAGTTCGTATGATTTTATATTTCATTGGTCTCGGTATGTCGTTTGTATTTATGATTACTTTGTGTTGTAATAATAAAAAGGAATACATAAATAAATAAATAAAAATAAGAAAAACGATGGTGATAAGAAGTGTGATTATTAACATAGCTTAGTTATGCCACATTTTCATGGAAACACCATTTAATTAAGAAGAATGCAATTTCTAGAGTGTTGCTTATCTTGCTCCTGCTCATTTCCCCCTCCCAATCATTGTCCCCCTGCGAGTCCTCTCTCTCACAATTTTCAAGGAGCTAAACACACTGTGAAGTAATTGACTACTTTTCTTAGAGAGCATGTACTGTGAATGAAACTCTCATTGTATTCCTGATGTATCTTTCTGAGGTATACTTCTGCCAGAGGTTCGGATGAAAGCTTGCTAGCACACTAGTGTATGCTAATGGGTTTTAGAATAATACCTGATTTCTAACTATGTACGCTATATCTGAGCCTTTATAGCATTTTTCTGCATATCTCCGTACCTCCCATTTTGTGATTTTTTTGTAATAAAACTCTTTAACTTTTTATTGATCTAGAACTCCGGCATTGGTTGGTCCCATGCATTATGTGATTTACTCTAATAATTTTGTTAGATCTGATGTCAAGAAGAGTGGTGACTCGTATCGCAAGATTAAGGGAGATAGATCTGAGCCACCAGAGGTCAATTTTGGAGTGATTGAAATTATGGGGTTTGTTGAAGTATTGGGTTTTGGGCTCCTACAACTATGCAATTATAGCCACAATGTGGCTGAAGTAATTTTGCCAGCCCCTTCTCCACCACAGGATTTAGCACTTCATCCATAAACTGGAGGTTTTTGGTTCCCACAAACTCGAAACCAGGCTCTTGAACCGTTTGACCACTGTTTTGCTTCATTGGAAGGTGTATTATTGGGAGATATTTCCTTCCTCCTCTACAAAGTCCTGTTTATTATAGAATATTAGGCGTTTGTGAGCAGTACTTTCATTCATACAGTCTACTAAGCGGTCATTGACTTCAGTCCACTTTAGCACCACAACTGTGATGTCTTAATTTCCAACTTCAAATCCTCCACTGATGGAGGGTAGTGCAGGGTGTATGGGGGCCACACATTCCATTGTGGGAGACACAGGGACTTTATGAGCTATAGATGGGCACAAAAGAAACATATATTTGTGCAAAGAGGTGAGAAGGGGAGACAAACGGACTTAACTCAATGTAGGACAGGGATGGGATAGACAGAAACATTGCAATAGCAGGCTGGGAAAGAGTCTTTTTTTGTGTTGAAAGGAAGGTTAGATGAAGTCACAGAGTCTTGAAGGAGAGTGGGAGAAAAAGGGTGGTCTGGCATGGAGCTGAGGAAAGATTGTAAAGAATTGGTACCACAGAAGAGGAAGGATGGTGATAGGATATCGGAGATTTAAGGTAAGAAAGTAAAGAGATTATGCTAACTGTGATGGCAAGCATCCTGAAGGCTTGTACTGCTATTGCACATCAAACCAGTCCTGCAATTCCTAAGCTTGCTCCCAATAGCATATTGATGGCTCTTCAAACTTGCTTTTCCAATTCAAAGACAATCCACCACAATGCATCTGAATACATGGAAAAAGAATTAACGGCTTAAGGAGAAAAACTTGCAGTGACTAGCAAATGTATTCTAGTATAACAGGCTCTGTAGAGCTGTGCAACAGTCATCTCTCTACAACTTTCAGGAGGCCATACATGTGCAAGTTATTTATTTCATTGCAATTCATCAAGCCAAATATTTATGTTCCTCTAAGTATGATTGCTCGGTGGATAGATCCTACGTGGCTGATTATATCTTAAGCGTTTACATTTTTTTTAATTAACATGTATTATTTTATTTGGTAAGCCAGTCAATGTCTTAAATAAAGAGTTCAGGTCTTTTTTCATTTGTCCAGTGGTAACAAAGTGGCAAATCATATATGTAAAAGGAATTGAGTCCCTACTAGTTGCTGTCTTCTTCATAATGAACAATACTATTGCAGTGAACAGGAATTTCTTCTTGAAAATTGCAAAAAAGGACATTCTTAAAAGCCCTCCCTTTGTCTTATACAGTCTTCTTATTGTTGTAAGATAGTTGCCAACTATACTGTTCTGTGTTTTACTAATAGGACGGGGAGCGATGGATTGATCCACTTCTCCATTCTTCTGGGTTTTTCACTTTTAATTGCTTCACATCCTGCTCTAAAACCGTCCATTGCTAGTCCAACAGGAGGGGTAGGGGTCTTCTTTTCATGTTGGCAATTTTCCTTTTGCCATCCTGGAACCCAGTATTAGGTGCTGGAATTTCTGAGTGAAAAGTGAAACATGAACAGGATTTGAATCTGACCTGTGGAGGAAAAACCCTGGAAAATCGGAAAAACCTCTGAACAAATTAATGTAATCTTGGAACAGTTGTAGCACTGCAGCAGAAGGTTAGTGCCACAGGTATGAAGATTGCAGTTAGGCAAATAGAAGACCTTAAGAGCGAGGAAGAAGGCTGGTTGATGATCGAGGAATCCAGAGAGAGCAACAAATTGAACTGATCAGGAGAGTTGTGATACACTGAATGACCAGGCTTAGCCTCTATTATACTCTAGGGCAGGTTATGTATTATGAATCCCAAAATGTGATCTGAATCTGAAAGTAAAACTTAGAATTGGAATGCAAGACCCAGAACAAGAGGCACTTTCAAGATGGTGGGCAAGACAAAAAATAGCAAAAGGAAGATTATTTAACCACAGATGCTACAAAATAATGAAGGCTTATGCTCAACTATAACCAGGAAGCATACGAAAAAATCCAGAAAAAGCCATCCTTGGGATCATGATAGCAGTAATTAAGCCACCACTTACAGCACTCAAGCGCAACATGCCGCGAAGCAGGCCAAGAGAAGGGGCCAAGGAAGTTTGAGCCCTACAAGCCGACATGTAAATACCATGTTAGACCTGTCAGCCTTAGGGTGGTCTTCCCCGAAGTGTTTAGCCTTCAGTCCTCCTGTTTTGCTGATCTGGACAGAGACCTGTCAGAAAGCTTTCAACACCCACAAGGATGCCATGTGTACAGTACCTTTTCTCAAGGTTCCTTATTTCTCCAAAGTATTTATTGTGTATTCAGACAATTCATAGCATGGTATAGGGGCTGTCTTAGCACAGTTGAATGCGGAGGCCTAGACCAACCTGTAGCCTTCATCAATAGGAATTTACTTCCAAGGGAACAATGGGGAATGCTATTGAAAAGGAAGCATTTTCTGGTATCTGAGCATTGTAGAGGCTGCGACCATACCTGTTTGGGGACTCGGGTTCAGACAGACCACAGGCCCCTCAGATGGCTCCTGAAAATGAGGGGTGAAAATATCAAACTATCATACTATTCCCCTACAGGGAAAGGACATTATGATGGAATACCACCCTGAGTCATAACACGCCAATGTTGAAGGTCTATCCAGTTTCTTCCACCTTAGTAAGGAGAACGCCACAAAGATTGGATAGTTATCTCTACTTTAAAACTTGGGGGCACACGTGGTACACCTGATAGCATTAGTGTTAGAAATGGAGTTCTGATTGGCAGAGATATGAACCCTCTCTAAGCAGGAACCACAACCCTAGTCAGGGTAAGTCACAAACATGCCCTAGATGAACTTGTGCTCACCCTCTGGTAGCTTGGCATGAAGCAGTCAGGTTTAACTTAAGGAGTAATATTTCCTGCAGAATGCATATGTCAAAGGACTCAATAAATTGGACCCAGTGAAGAAGAGCCACTTTCGATCTCAGTCCTTCCATATTCCACAACACCAACTTCAGTCTATTGGATGTTTTTTGGCTGGGAATCGCTGGTAAATGGGTATCCACTACATTACAATCCCTATATGCTTTTGGCTGAGATATTATCCCAGCATGGGTTCCCTCCTTAAGTCCAGCTATTTGGCTCGGGGGCATAATGATCCTCTCGGAGTCAATCAGAATGGGGGTTGCTGAAAATGTTGCTGCATAGATGCGATCCCTGAACGCGTCCATACCATACTGTCTGCTTGGGCTTTGCCGTATGTGTGTTAGTTTTACAGCAAACAAATGATGGATGGATTGCTGACAATGCAAACATTCTCCCCCAGTCAAAAGATCTGGGTTAAATCCATCGTTCTTTTGCCCACTACGCAACCCCAGTTTGGACCCCGCCATATGCAAATCAGTCTTGACCCTGTGCTCCATGAGAAGAGTGCAGACTGAACTGCCAGGCCTGGTCCTCTCTGGACCGGAAACAAGCATCCTGGAACTGGTTTCAGGGTATGTCACCCTTCTTCAGCCAGGCTAGCTTGAATCCAGTGGCACAGTGGGCAAGGGACCAAAGTCTGGGCATACCCAACCCACTTAGGGCGAAAAGTATTACAGCAAACAAATGATGGACGGAATGCTGACAATGCAAACATTCTCCCCCAGTCAAAAGATCTGGGTTAAATCCATTGTCCGTCTGCCCACTATGCCACCCAAGTTTGGACCCAGCCATATGCAAATCAGTCTTGACCCTGTGCCCCATGGGAACAGTCCAGACCAAACTGCCAGGCCAGGTCCTCCCTAGACCATAAACAAGCATCCTGGGACCGGTTTCAGGGTATGTCACCCTTCTTCAGCCAGGCTAGCTTGAATCCAGTGGCACAGTGAGCAAGGGACCCACTTCTGGGCATTCGCAACCCACTTAGGACGAAAAGTGTTACAGCAAACAAATGATGGGCGGAATTCTGACAATGCAAACATTCTCCAAAGTTAAAAGATCGGGGTTAAATCCATTGTTCTTCAGCTCACAACGCCACCCCAATTTGGACCCAGCCATATGCAAATCAGTCTTGACCATGTGCCCCATGGGAACTGTCCAGACCGAACTGCCAGGCCAGGTCCTCCCTGGACCGGAAACAAGCATCCTGGGACCGGTTTCAGGGTATGTCACACTTCTTCAGCCAAGCTAGCTTGAATCCAATGGCACAGTGAGCAAGGGACCCAGGTCTGGGCATACCCAACCCACCTACGGCAAAAAGTGTCACTGAAAGCCAGAAACCAGTCCTTGGATGCTTCTTTCCACTCCAGGGAGGACCTGGCCTGGCAGTTGGGGCCAGACTGTTCTCACTGGGCGCAGGGTCAAGATTGATTTGCATACGGCTGGGTCCAAACTGGAACGACATGGTGAGCAGAAAAATGATGGATTTAGGCCCAGATCTCTGTACTGGGGTAAAGGTATGACATTGTTCTGCATTCTGTCCATAAATTGTTGTTTTTGCATTTGTCACCCCGAGTGGGATGGGTATGCCTAGACGTGGGTCCTGTGCTCTCCATGCCACTGGAGTCAAGCTATCCTGACTGTTGAATGTTGTGGTGTCAGGTAAATGGGTAACATTGAAGTCAGAGAGAGCTCAGCTGAGCCAGCCCCCAAGCCCTCTGCAAGCAGCGTGGATGCATGCTGCCACTAGCTTTCTCACTCACACAGTGGTGCTAATTGGAGCCCTCCAGCTTGACAGCTGAGGAGGCGCTATAAATGTGCGACTTTGCATTTCAGTGTGGCGATGCAGACCACCACACTGAAATGCGTTAGTCTAAAGCCTGGTGCGTTGTACTTGGCAGGACTCTATGTGGTTTATGTCAAGTTATTCGCTCTATTGCATTTTCGTGAGCAGGCTCCTTTCAGAAAACGTTAGCATGGGCCGATGTTAAACTTGATTTCTCACCCCTAGAAGTGTCCATAGGCACAATACCTTCCCTTGACAGCTTGATACTCTGAACAGTAAAGGCCAAACTTTACGTTGTAGCTGAAATTCACAACATGTAATGTTATGATATGTTATGTTATGTTATAATATGTCGGTATGCTATGTTATGTTATGATATGTTATGTTATGGTTGATCAAAAAAGCAGGAATGACTAACGGAATTGTTCTTTGTCACAGACAGGCAAGTTCAGCAGTCAGAGCATACCTATACTGGAAAACTGTATGGTGGGTTAATATGGAAAGAATTAGGCTTTATAAAATGTTTAAAAAGTGAAATTCTGTTGGTGTTTATATTTTTTAAAAGTAGAAGATCAATTAGTGTATGAACATCTAAGCAAAAATGTGACGTGGATGTCATCACACACTATTATCCAACGTATCTGGATTTCACAGACCCCTTCCATGATTCTACGCAACAGGCCCGCGACAGACATGATGGCTACACAAAACATCATGACAGAACAGGGTAGGATAGGACAGTTTATTTATTTATTTATTTGAGGGTTTGTAACGCGCCGGAATCACACCCGAAGGTGTATCTCCGCGCAGTGCTGTAGAGGAACAGGTCTGACCAGGCGCTAATACTGGAATAAGGTTGTCTTAAGGCTTTTCCTGAAGGCTGGGTGGCTAGAGCACTGTCTAAGGGAGAGGGGGAGGTTGTTCCACAGACGGGGACCCATAACAGAAAGAGCACGTCCTCCCTGTCTGGTCTTGTTATGTCGGGGAATCTGTAGTAACAGCTGATTGCTGGACCGTAGATTGCGGGGGGGGGTGATGATGGACAAATTTTTCGGCCAGATAGGGCGGCCCTAAGTTGTGGAGACTCTTGTGCACCACACAGCAGGTCTTAAATTCCACCCGTTTCCGGATAGGAAGCCAGTGGAGCAATTTGAGAAGGGGCAGAGATGGTGTTCTGGGGGGGGCATTTGTCACCAGGCGTGCCGCGGTGTTCTGCACCACTTGAAGCTTGTTAAGCACTCCTTCGATATTACACAGCATACTATTTCCCATAGGGGGCCTGGGTCTGAGGTCCTCAACAGATAATATATCAGAAGGGAGTATACCGGGGTATGACTGGAAATGGCAGCATTTACATGAAAACGGGCCTCCAGGACATGGCCCAGAGTCCTGAGCGCAGCCTTTCTGGGGATAGCTCCGCAGGTTGTAAAGGTCATTGGAGGAGTACCTTATTCTGTCCCCTACACTACAGGTAGTAGCGGCAGAGATAGGGGTCATGGCCCCTGGCCCCGTTCGGTCACGGACGGGCACAGACGGGCTCCTCTCTGGCTCGTCTCAGGCGCGTCTAAGGCGCACGTCTGCGCGCAACCGCTGCGCGCTTGGGCGACGAGAGGGCTTAAATGCCCTGCCTGCTGCTGAGACTAGAGCGCTAACCGCGCGAGAGGCTGGGTGGGGTGACTGGCTCTTCCTGTCCCGCCCTCCGCTCAAACGGCACTGGTTGCCGCGTCGGAACGGGGCGGGGCAGGGGAAGAAACGAGCGCAGGCCCTCTGAATGTGGGAAGCTCCAATAATTCCCCGGTGCAACCCACAGAGTGTAAACACAGGTTTAAAAACACAATATTTAAAATGTCGTAATCACAGATTAAAATGTGCTAAGCACAACAGACAGGTGTCAGGCAATATGGCGCGCAGAGCGCAGAGCGCTGTTTCACTCACAGCACGATGAAAAGCGGGTCGGGGAGACTCTGCCACCGTCCTCCCTACCGAAAGCTCACGCTGCTCCTCGCTGCCTTAAATGCCCTGCCTGCTGCTGAGACTAGAGCGCTAACCGCGCGAGAGGCTGGGTGGGGTGACTGGCTCTTCCTGTCCCGCCCTCCGCTCAAACGGCACTGGTTGCCGCGTCGGAACGGGGCGGGGCAGGGGAAGAAACGAGCGCAGGCCCTCTGAATGTGGGAAGCTCCAATAATTCCCCGGTGCACCAACAGAGTGTAAACACAGGTTTAAAAACACAATATTTAAAATGTCGTAATCACAGATTAAAATGTGCTAAGCACAACAGACAGGTGTCAGGCAATATGGCGCGCAGAGCGCAGAGCGCTGTTTCACTCACAGCACGATGAAAAGCGGGTCGGGGAGACTCTGCCACCGTCCTCCCTACCGCAAGCTCACGCTGCTCCTCGCTGCCTTAAATGCCCTGCCTGCTGCTGAGACTAGAGCGCTAACCGCGCGAGAGGCTGGGTGGGGTGACTGGCTCTTCCTGTCCCGCCCTCCGCTCAAACGGCACTGGTTGCCGCGTCGGTTGTTTTATTTGCCTTTATGAAGACCCATTTGTTTTTTTAATTCTGTGTTATTTTAATCAATAGTACTGAAAATACATCAACCGAATTCCTGTCTTGTCATGTATTAATATTGTCCCCAAGTCTGTGACTTTCTTCACACTGTTGTTGTTCGATGATAAGGTATTCTTTCTCTTCTTCATTAATATGTCACTATCTCTGCCTTGTAGATTGTTTACATTTCTCATGACATTGCAAAATTTTCAAATGCAAAGGTATCATTGCAAAAGCAAAGTTTGATGTGTGGAAGGGGAATTCCCGATGGCTACTTTTAATGAGGGTGTTCGCTATATCTTCTTACCTTGAAATGCTTAAGATGTGGCCGCAGTAGATGAGCAAATGAGATGCGCATTATGCGAGGCCTCCATCCAAAGTTAAGGAAACAAGATTTGCCTAGTCTAACACATAATAGACATGTTGCGTGTGGGAGTAGAAATGGAAACAGTTGGCGGGGTCAACAAAAACATCAGGGGTTCGTTCACAAAGACAAAACTTTTCTTGAAACGTATTGGCCACCTTGCAAAGAAAATGCACACAATTAAAAGAAATGAAGGGGCATATTATCAAGGATCGGTGTTAAAATTAACGCAGTTTTATCGGCATGAAACTTCTGATAAAACGGCGATAATGGGCTTGATAATACACCCTTGTTAATTCCCATAGAAGCCCATGTTAACACCAGAACATGGGCTTCTATGGGAATTAACAAGGGCGTATTATCAAGCCCATTATCGCCGTTTTATCGGCAGTTTCCTTCCGATAAAACAGCGATAATTTTAACACCTTTCCTAGATAATATGCCCCGAAGTAACACACTTTTCAGAGGTAGAAATGTTGTGCAAAGTAGCCCAAGCAGAAGCCGTCCGTTTGGAAGGATGCACAGGCAGCAGTACCACACAAAGCAGGCTGGATGTGAAGCTGATCAAGGTTCAGTTTCCTTCTTCACACTGAGGGCTCCCAAAAACAAATGCACCATAGGTAAAGCTTTACGGCATTGTTAGAAAAACGTGACTCAAAATGACTTGAAATATCTAGGTGGATTGTATGTCAGAATATCTAATACAAAAGATTGGGGGTTGGAGGCGCACTCCCTATTCTAACTAATCTTTTTTTAACCAATTCTTTTTAAAGGTGCCACAGCGTAGCACTAGCTGCCTGTCAAGTGCTTAGGAATATGAAACTAGGAATATACTGCCAAGGTTGGCAGAGCACGCTGCGCACTGTGCTGATGTAGTCCGTGTGGACTCTGTTTTTTAATTATTCAACATTCATCAAATAAACAATGCAAATGCAATTATTCAATCCAATAATGTCATACAAAATCATAAATGCACTTGTGAATACTCGTTTATATATCTTCATAAGTTGAAATCAAATACTTAAGCTCTTTTTCAATAACCATGTGTCTCTGGTTAAATCAGAAAAGTGTACATTCAAAATTATACATTTAACATTGTGACAGAATATTTATACAATTTTCTCATATTCACAATACTTCACAAAACGTTTTTTTGACATGCCCGATGCATTTCGGGACCATGATGTCCCTTCCTCAGGGGAAATCTGGCTGAATCCTACTAATCGCAAACTGATAGTTGAGCTCAGTTCTTATACCGATGGAAAATGACAATAAATGCCGCCTGGTAAACGCCAAAATATCGAAGCCGATAAAGCGGCGCCAAATACGCCGAATAGATCTCCTCAATGAAGGGCGGTATGCGAGGTTAAGCAGTACCGACAGTCGGGTAAAGGAACTCTGCCTATGTATAACGGGATCACTCGTTGATGCTGTTCTCTGTGTGTTACTGGATACAACAACATCACCATGCTAACAAGAATATCGACAACCAAGATATTGTGGAGGGAAGCATTTATCGGAAAGGATAGATTTACTCATCTTAGCATCATATTTACGCACCCCTGAATACATGTTTATCGTCAAGGTACATTTATACAAACTTACGTATAGTAACCCCTTATCTTATTTTTGTCCATATTTTGGTCATCAATATTTTTGATACAATATTTATACCTGTACCATAGCAGAAGGTGAAATGGAGTTTACACGCTCCATGTACTTGTGGTCTAGTTGGGTTACTGAAATGGCAGACTGAAAGCGTGACCGCTTTGAATGCTTCTATCATAAGAGTTGACATCTCCAAAATGGCGCATTCTGTTTTCTAAATGTTTCCTGGAAAATTCAATTATCCATTCTCCAGTCGAAAGGTCTGGGTATCCCTAGAGTTATCTCGCTCACAACACTGAAATGCACCAGCAGAGATATAATTCCTTGGCAAAGGATATTGATTGGATTAACTCTAGAGCAATGTAAGCAGAGTTCACGGGGAATAGCATTTCTGTGATCATCCATTATCTGTGGCAAACTAGATGCTGCTCTGAAAGGTTTGGTGAAGTGTGTTACCAGGGCCTAATGAATTATGCAACCTTTAATGCTGGAACATTATTAATTCTAACCTTTTAAAAACAATGTAACTAACGCTTTTGTGAAGTTGCCAAAATGTGGGAAATTTCTATATAAGAATAATTCAGGTTTCTATTGGCATGTTGGATAAGATGATTATTACAGTGAGGCGTTTTGGAAATTACAATTTATCTTTCGAAATGGTTTACATTTTAAATTCTGAATATTTTACCTAGCATGTCTCTTCTTGCTATACCAGGCATTTCTCTAAAACTTGCTGGGGCAACGCTACCTTCCACGGACCTCAGGGCAATCGCTGCATCTCGCCACTGCTTCCCGCTGGACACTGGTTGCTGGAGCCAAGTTCTCCTGCCGCCGCGCTGAGCACACCTGCGGCCGCTGTGGGGAGAAACTCGGTTTTCCAGGGGGCACTGCTTTGGCGCTCAGTGAGCGCGTCACCATCTTGCGCCTGGAGGCGCTAGAAAGCTGGGGACCGCGAGCGGGACGCCCGGACGAAGCCCGGACAAAGGGCGGACAGTCTAAGACAGTCCAAGACTGGCCATGACTGGACTGGGCAAGTAACTCTGCTGGAACATTATTGTGAGTGGAACTTGGAAAATTATTTTGATGCTGTAGATTAAGCTATTATTAATTTCGCATTACTATTTGTTAACACACAATTTTCTTGTTCTATTGCCACCCATTGAGAATAACTAGGAGAGGCCTAGTAGCGGTTCTTACTTGCTATGTCTAAAGTAAAGACCCCCCTAGTATCAAACACTATGGATAACTACCTGGTCCAGGTGGTCACCAAAATTAATAATGATAGAAGGTCCTCCCTGGGCCTGAGTACTTCCCCATCCGCTACCCCCACCGTGGTGGGAGATATCCTTGTTAATACACTTGAGCCAGACATTAGCCACGATCTCGTGTTGTATGACCAGCCTGTTAATGACACATTAACCCAGCTCATTGAGGCAATAGCCGAGACTGACAAGGAGATTACTCCTGAGGAGGAAATAGTCCACATTGAGGATGAGCCCCTGGCACCTGTACCTGCGCCAAGAGCGTCTAGAGGGGAGGACAAGGGTTACACAAAGCGAGGCGGGCTGCGCTCAAGTAAAAAGAAACTAAATGTCCCGCCCACTAAGATTGACATAGTAGATGGTCGGGGGGCAAACGGGGGAAATTCATGCCTAGACGAAGACCTCCTCAAGAGAATAGTAAATTTGCTGGATACCAAGTTAAAAGCCATCACTCAACCATTGCTTGTAAAGATCGACCAACTAACCGAGGAGGTCCATAGATTAGGGGGATTACTAAAAAAGACCCTAGATGAAGTAGAAGACATCCCAACTCAAGTCGCATCTAGGTTAGAGCCTAAATTAGCTCCTATAGACCATATGCTAGGGGGAGGAGAGAGCGCAACCCCCCTGCTACCTGGGACAACGTTACAGATAGAAGAGGGTCAGAACTCAGCTGAGGGGGGCTCTTTGTCATCAAGGGACAAGCACCCCACATATAGTGCAGAGAACGGCCCTGTAGAACTTATTGTCGAGGCTTCGCCCCTGGTATTGGTGTTGGCCAATGTCCCCCACTTGAAACCTGGCCAGATAGAATCTGCACCCTCGTTGATAAGTAAGGCATTGCACTGGCTAACTCAAAATATGGCGTTTTCACCTGGGGGTAAGCAACAGTTGGCAGAGGAGATAGTCAAGGCAAGAAGGGTCGATTGGATTGGAAACAGTAACAAAAAATTTAGGGGTGATTGTGTGGTGCTGCACTTTTCAGGCCCGGATGTCCTTCCGAACATTCTGTCCAATATACACCCTCCCCAACGTAGAACGGCTGAGATCATCCCATTGACACTGGATTTTTTCTATATCAGGCGAGGTAACATCTCAAATCCCACCATATTAAGAACAAAATGGAACACTGTGGCCAACAAGGGGAATAGGAATTGTCCGTATAGTAGATGGGGTGTGTTTCTTGAAAATAGGTTCTCGGCATTTTCAAATCTAAATGAGTGCGACTGACTTCATGGGCCTGAAGCTTTTAAACATCTAAATACTACCACGCTCAATAACAAAAGTTCCAGTAGAGATAAGAGAAGGTCAGTTGATGTAGTTTGCCCTGATAACAGGGAAGAAGACCTCACTATAGAGGGTGGGATTGACCAGGACGTCTTAGAAAGGAGCATCGTGAACATATTGGTGGAACATCAAGGTGGGATTACCACGGCCGATCTTGACAATCTGAGTGATATTAGTAATTTTTGTCCACTACTAAATAGAGGAGTAGAGCCCTCAAGTACTGATCTAATGTCATCCCTGGATCTAAACACCCTAGATTTAAATAACGGAAGATTAACCTTCCTTTCATGGAATCTTGCTGGAATAGCAAACAAACTGGCTTCCCCAGAATGGTGTGTGTTTATAGATCAGCATGATATCATTTTGTTTCAGGAAACCTGGGCATTGACCCCGGTTTTCCGGCATGGATATCTAAACTTCTTCGTCCCAGCACTAAAGAACTCGAAAGGGCGGCCGTCAGGAGGATTGTTAATCTGGGTCAGACAATCCTTGTATTGTAAGATCCAGAAAAGAATCCTAAAATCCAATGACATATTATCCATTATGATCACCTGGGCAAATGGCCAAGGGACAGCCATTTTTAACATATATGCCAGGGGAGTTACAGGGGGGAAGATATCTGAGGTAATAACGTCCCTAGATAACGAACTTGAACAGCTCTCACCGAATCTATCCATTATAGTGGGAGGCGACTTGAATACCACCTACGAACCCCTGGGTCAGGATGATTGCACTCTGTCGTTAGAGGAAGACAGCAAATGGGGAGTACCCAATTAGATTTGCCATTGGTCAGGAGCTGGACGGATGTGGCAATCCAAGTGAAGAGTATGTGCCTAGCGAGGGGGCTCAGAGCGGCAAATGGGCGTACCCCATCGGACCAACAGGGGAGCTACACATTTGACAACGGAAGGGCGAAGAGCCGAATAGATTATATCTTGTTGGATGTGAGGGTCTGGCATAGGCTTCTAGACATGAGTATCATACCACGATTGGAAAGTGACCATAACCCACTTTGTATGGCCCTTCAATATTCTGAGGTGCCATCAAACCCATCTCAGGAGAGGGATGCAGTGACCCTGGATTTAGTTTCTTCTAACAACCAACGGCATGTAAGGTGGGCCAAATTGGTAGAAAGGCAAGAGACTTTAGACGACCTTAAACAAGTAGTAGTCTCTGAGGTGGCCATTATAAAACAACATTCCACCAAACCGAACTTTACTAAATTCATGGAAGTAGCTCATAATGAGTTTTTTACCAAACTCCAAGGATTCTTTTTAAAATCTGTAAGTGAAAGACCCAGACAGGGGTGATATGATCAATCCTGCAGAAGTGCCCGTCAAAAACTCATCTTGGAACTTAGGAATAGAAATGCAGTAGAGGTGAGGATAGCCAGGGATGATTATAGAAAGGCCCAAATTAAAGCAAAAAGGAAATGGGACGAAAACCATTGGCTTGACTTAAAGTCTGCATGTGCGGCCAAAAACCAAAAATAATTCTGGGCCATTGTTAAATGAGATAGAGGTGGGGTAGCAGAGCGTCCCCAAAACAATGTTGCACAGAATTCATGGGTAGATTTTTTTAAGCCACAGTACGCATGTAACCAAGATCTCTGCCAGTGTGAACAGCCCCCTATGGTTTTTTTCAAAGGGCAAGTGTTCACTCTAGGTGATGTGAACACTGCACTAGATGGGGTGACAGGTGGTAGAGCGCCAGGTATGGACGGAATCCCAGCTGATGTATTTCTAAGTGACCGGGACTCATGGTGCCAATATTTTATGTGGCTAGCTAACTCACTCGCCCAGGGTGCCCCAATCCCAAAGTCCTGGAGAGGAGCGGAAATTATTCCAGTCTTTAAAAAAGGGGATAAGGCACTACCGAGTAATTACAGACCGATCAGTCTTATTGATTCTGCACAGAAGCTGATGGGGCGTTTAGTGCAAAACAAGCTACGAGACTGGATAACCGAGAAGGAAATTTTATCTCCCTACCAGGCAGGGTTCCGCCCACTAACAAGCTCTATTGACCAGGTCTTTTATTTTCTAGCTTTATACTGGAGAAATGTGACCTTGAGTAACGGCCCCTTGTACGCTGTGTTCGTTGACCTGAAGTCAGCATTTGACTTGGTTCCACGACAAAAATTGTGGAGTGTCCTTGCAAATGTAGGCATTAGTCCTGAACTACTTACACTGTTAGTTCGTATGCATGAACACAACTTCGCCAGGATTAGATGGGGGGCCCAGGGCGAAGTAACTGATCCATTCCCCGTAGAGCGTGGGGTTAGGCAGGGATGTGTCCTGGCCCCTACTTTATTTTCAATACATATAAATGGCATAGTAGACTATTTAATGAAATTCCCTACAGATGCCCCAATATTAGACGGGGTCCGTGTCCCAGTACTTATGTTTGCTGACGACACGTTGTTGGTTTCGCGAACCCCTAGTGGCCTCCAAAAGGCAATAAACATTTTTGGGAAATTCTGCCAGGATCGGGGCTTAGAGCTAAATACGTCCAAGACAAAGTTTATGTGCATGAATCCTTCTAAAGCATTTAAGGACGTAATTACCTATAATGGGACTGCTCTGGAGCAGGTTGACGCTTTTACATATCTAGGCATTTCCATGCAGGGCAACATGAAATGGAAGACCCACATAGATACTGCAGTTTTGAAGTTCCATCAGTTAGCAGGTGCTGTAGCACTCTGTTTCACTGTTTATAATCTTTATTCGATGCTTAAAAAGACACCATAAAAGCACATATGCAATATACACACAAATATTATAAAAAAGAATTTCTGTTAAAAAGAGGTAAAAATTAAGTTTGGCTAAAACCATATTTCATTAGGCTCGTGGGGAAAGGAATTCAATTTTAAAGGGTTAAGTGATGTTAAAGTCAAATTTCTCTAGTGTCCCTTAACCGCAACGCTACCCGGATAAAGTTTATAGTACAGTATAGTGTGTAGGCGTCTTCGGCTTCCTGTAGGAACTTCAGGGCCAATTTTGCTTGTCTTAACTTTGATTCTTGTACAATCCCCACTAGAAACTTGCGTCTTGGAACTGAATAAAAAGGACACAATAAAACAAAGTGAAGGGTATCCTGCGGAGACCTGTTGTCGCAGTCGCAGGTACCCTTTGCCTCCACTGTGAGAGTGAACCCGGAAGGAACCGCAAATAAGTGATGGAGCATATTAAGTCTGAAACGAGTCATATAATAACGATCCTGGGCATTATGCATGACCCTCAGATATGGTTCCATTCCTTGCTTCATTGTAAGATGGCAGTAAGATGAAACAGTGGGCTTGTGTCTTTCACTCTCTGCCCTAGTCGACCGTAACCATTCTGGGAAAAGTTTTTTTACCATTGCTTTGCTCTCAGCAGTTAGGGATTCTGGAAATGTGAAGAAATTTGTACAATTAATCTCTTCTAGCGAGCCCTTAACATACTTCAGCCAGGGGATATTGTGCCCTTTATCACGTTTGAGGCAATCTATTATTATTTGTCTTGTTAAAACCGCCTCGGGGTTAGTCCATATTTTAACCCACGCCAGGAGCGGTTTGATTTTTATCCGATCTTCTATAAATGGCTCACCGACTTCCTCATGGATAATATAGGCCGGGACGCTCTGGGGCACTTTCAGGATTCTTCTCAGGAACTTGTTTTCTTCTACCTGTATTTGCTGTGCTTTATTGTCTATGAAACCCCATACTTCCGCGCCATAGGTAACCTTCGCACAACAAATTGATCTATACAAATTTAATATTTGCTCTGGGGACCACCTTCCCAGTCTTTGGCCATACCCCATGATGGCTCCTGCTGACGCTGCCAGTTTCATTGCGTGTTTCTCCACCAAAGGTTTGAAATTTAAAAAATTGTCAAACAGTACACCCAAGTATGAAAAAGTTTTGACCTGATCGATCTTATGTAATCCAATATGATAAGTAAAGTTCCCCTTTTTCTTTGGTCCTGTTGACATGATATAGGATTTTTCCAGGTTTGTCGATAAATCCAGTTTATCCATGAAATCGACAAAACCGTCAATCAACTTTTGTAAACCTAGGGGGGTTCTGGCTAAAAGTACCGCGTCGTCGGCATAGAGTAATACCGACACTGCACGATAACCAATTTGGGGCGAATCCACCTTTAGTTTGAGAAGTTCTTTTTCCAGGGAGTTAATATATATGGAAAATAGGAAGGGCGCTAAAATACAACCCTGCCTCACTCCACTGGTGCAAGCAAAGGGGTCGGTCTTATTTCCCTCTTGGTTGTACCTCACACTTGCAGATGTATTCCAGTGTAGAGATTGTAGGGTATCCACAAGGGATTGATCCACTCCTAATTTTATCTGTAATGACCAGAGTTTTCTTCTGTTTACACGGTCAAAGGCCGCGGAAAGGTCCATAAACCCCATAAAAATGGACCCCTTGCCAGCAATAGTGTATTTTGCTGCCAGAAGATATAAGTTTAAACATTTGTCCGTGGTGGATCTGCCATCCCTGAAGCCATATTGGATGTCTGAGAAGACCTGGTGCTCCACTGCCCATTCTTGCAGACGGTGTAAGATGACTCGCCCCAGTACTTTCGCTGACACGTCGATGAGAGAGATGGGGCGATAGCATTGAGGGTCGTCACGGTTCCACTTTTTGTAAATTGGAACTATGGTTGCTGTTGACCAGGAACGAGGCAATCCTGCCACCACTGCCTCGTTCAGAACCCTCGTTAGCAGCGGGGCCCACATATCGATTTTACTCAGGAAGAGGTCAGGTGGTATTCCATCCGGGCCGGGTGCTTTATTTTTGCTGAGCCCTGCTATTCCCATTTTAACTTCTTTCAAGGAGAAGTCCAATTTTGAGGGCTGTATTTGCCTTGATTCATCGCCCTGCGTTAAATGTCCTGTGTGGTTGTAAAGGCTCTGAAAGTGATTCTGCCATTGCTCAGGTAGAATGGTGTTCGTTATTTTTGGTGCTCCTTGGTCCTGGAAGCAAGGGGTATTGATGACCTTCCAGAAGCCTGAGATGTCACGCCTTTCTGCAGTGTCCCTTAGGTCCTCCCAAGCTTGGATTTGTAAGCTCTTTTTACGAGTATTCAAAGCTTTTTTATATTCAGATCTATTCTGTGCTATTATAAACTTGTCCCTTGGTTTGGCGTGAAGGCTAAGTTTCAGTTTATTATGCGCCTTAGTACAAAGGGAATCGAACCAACGAGGGGTGGAGGGCACTTTGCCATTTTTAGAGGTCTTCAGAAGATTATTTACGTGGCATGCTATTTCTTCAAATGCCCTGACCACTAAATCTCCTTCCACCATGGGATCAAGGCATCTGTTTATTGCATTTAGACCCTCTGTTATCAGTTTTTTATAGAATCTGTCCCCGTCAGTCCTGGACCACTTGATTCTCCTTCCTTGGTCCACTGCCTTTTCTGTCACATCAGTTCTCTTTAGACCTATTTTAAAATCAAACCCTTTTATCGAGAGTGTCACAGGGTTATGGTCACTAAAGACGCTTGCGTCTATTGCAATTTTACTAATGTTTCTTTTTAGTAAGGGCGAGACTAAGATATAATCAATATAAGACTGGCAACCTCTACCTCTGAATGTAGGATTGAGTTCTCCTTTTTCACCCAGCTCAGCAAGATCCAGAGTATGGGCCAAATTGTGCCTTTTCGTTAATCTCTCAAGGTCCCATCCCTCTGTTACATAAGCAAAATGCGGCCCTTTCACTATGGTGCATCTTGACCAATCTTTATTAAATGGTTGTAATTTGTCACAAAGGTGACAGTTAAAATCCCCTAGAAGTATTAAACTTGGGGGGTTTGGTGTCTTATTTAAGGCAATCAATTTTTCTAAACATGAGTCCAGTTCATTGACAGCTGCTCCCTTTGCCATCGTACCAACAGCATTATACCAGTTAAGTAAAAAAAGATTTAGTCTTTTAAAACGAAACCTTACTACTTGTAAATTGTATGAGTCCCAGTTAAGATTTGACCATACTCCCTGGATATGTAAATTAACATATATTACTAGTCCCCCACTGGCTCTCCCTGATGATACCTTTTTGGCTGGGACAGAAAAGCATTTGTATCCCTCTAAACTATAGTCATTTAGTTCAACAACCCATGTTTCTTGCAGGCATATCATTTGAAATGTATTTATATAGTTATGCCATTCTTGAGATTTAAATTTGGCCGCTAGACCTGCAATATTCCAGGATACAATTTGTAGGTTTTCATAAGTATCCACCCTGGGTTGTTCTATTAGTCCTCTTGATGGGTGCACTGCCTGATCTGCATCTGTAGTTGGCATATAAATGCAGGATTGTGGGCTGTTGTTAGTAGCTGATCTAATTTCTTCAGTGGTTATCCTATGGTCTGGGGGTTCTGTCAAGTTACATCTTCCCCTATCCATTTTAGGAGTCTTTTTACCACCTCCCTTGCTGTCTGCATGTCCTATACTATTCACGATCCCCATTCCCATTCCTGTTGACAACAGTCCTTCCTCCCCTGGCCTTATAGGTGTAAGAAGGGGATGTCCCCATACATGTCAATCAACCTCTTCAAGTGCACTGAACCTGTTCCAGTGTGCATGCTGCATTAAATAGGGATCACAATTTGGGGTCGCGTGATATGGCATTTGCCACTGATCCGGTCTATATTGGGGTTCCCTCTGATAGATCCTATTTATCGGGAAACTATTTCTCTGCACAGGTCTTTGAGGTGAATAGGGGTAAAAATAGGATAAGTGTACAGGGTGAATTTGTGAGTGGGCACTGCTGGGGAGTGCATTGCAAATAAAGTTTACTGCTGCAGTGTCTCTAAAGTTCACTGTTATTATATCCCCTGCTATTGTTTTTGTTCCTCTGCCAATCCACTCCCCCTTCTTACTGAGAGAATTTCTCCATGAATATTGGGGGGTAGTGGTCTGTGTATTTGTAACCACTGTGCAC
The DNA here is from genome assembly GCF_964261635.1 of Lissotriton helveticus. Lineage (NCBI taxonomy): Eukaryota > Metazoa > Chordata > Amphibia > Caudata > Salamandridae > Lissotriton > Lissotriton helveticus. The sequence goes on from NC_136061.1 coordinate 751,563,419, forward strand.
ATTTATTTTTTAACTCCACTTGTGTTTCCCTTTTGCCCTCTCTTAGGGGTGGAACTCCTGTCAACACTACTACAAAGGGCGAAGCTTCAGGAGGGAGATTAATTGTCCTAAAACGGGTTGCAGTTTTATTTTCTGTGGCCTTTGCTGGTGGGGTCGGGTTTTTCTTAGGATTGTCTTTTAGAGTTTGATCATTATTTCCATGTGTTGTTTGTACAGTTCCTTGACATGGTTTATTTGTTTGGGAGGTTATTTGTCTATTGGTCTTGCCAGTATTTGGTGATGTGATGGCATTTTGTGCATCTTTTGTATTCTTTTGTGATGCTCTAGGGGAATTATTTGGTGCCGGTTCCGTTGTTGGGATAGCCATGTCTTTGGTTCGTTTTTTAGTTGGGCCCCCATCCTGTTTTGCTGTTATTGAGGCGCCATCTTGTGCTGATTGACCTTTTGGGCCAACACCCTTGTTATGTAACAGAGATGTTAGCCTATCAATTTTGGCCATAAGGGGTTTAATCAGCGCAGTGATGGTGTATTCTAGATCCGTTTTTAGGTCGGTCACCATGTTGGTAATCCAGCAGGGTATTCCCGTTGTGGGCGGATTTATAGGTGTCACCAAATTGTGATTTATAGTTTTACTTTGGCTTTTTTTTCCTCCACATTTCAAACCTTCCCTGGGCCATATGTTTTCCATGGTGTGTAATTTCCTCTTTTTTCTTTGTGAGTCCATTCGCTCCCTCCTAGTTTCGGTGGGAGCCTGGGCACACGGGAGATCAACAAAAGAAGAGGAAGTGATCGCCAAACTGATGTCAGGGTCTTCTGCGGGGTCTAGGGTAACTGTAGATAAATTGATGGGTGCTTCCTGTGTGTCTTGAACGATAGTCACAGGTGGTAGCGACATCCTTCTCTCTGTATTTGCAATAGCGTTGGATACAGCCCCTATTGTTTGTTTCAGCATTTTATCGATGGCAGTTAGTGTTGGTAATAGTTGTGGTGGATCTGTTTTCGTTTTAGTGCTTGATCTTAGTGTGGGCATCTTTGGCTTTTTAGCTGGCTTCCTCATAATATGTCAGAAGGGAATGCAGTGTAAATAGCTTAAGTTAGCCAAGTAATGTTTTGCAAATGCAGTTACCTTGTTAGCGCGATGCCTTAGATGACTTTGAGGGGATGGCCCAGCCCAGCCTCCTCTGGCCGCTGAGGGCCGTAGAGGGCCCGCCCTTTGCCCGGGCTTCACCCGGCGTCCCGCTTGCGTCCCGCTGAGCGTAGGACTAGGCGTTTATGTAGGCGGCGTTGCGAGCGTGGGGCGTGTCTCCCAGGGGGCGCGTCCAGCAGCAACACCTGGTCAGCGCAGGGACTCCTGGACTAGTGAGTCCCTGCTCGCGCTCCGCCTCCCTGGCTCCTCCGGTCTTCGTTGTAGCACAAAGGCAGCATCTGCCCCTCACCGCTTACCGCGAGGCGGCACCTGCAAAGCGGGTGCTGCGAGGTGTAGCGCGGAAGCGGCGGTGTCCCCCAGCAAGGAGGAGAGGGCAGGCTGCACGGGTTCAGTTCCTTTACTGCAAGGGTATCAGCGTCTCAGCAATCAGTGTCCCGCTAAGCTCCGGGTGCTCCCGCCTTAAGAATGGTCGAGCGTGGGGCGTGTCTCCCAGGGGGCGCGTCCAGCAGCAACACCTGGTCAGCGCAGGGACTCCTGGACTAGTGAGTCCCTGCTCGCGCTCCGCCTCCCTGGCTCCTCCGGTCTTCGTTGTAGCACAAAGGCAGCGTCTGCCCCTCACCGCTTACCGCGAGGCGGCACCCGCAAAGCGGGTGCTGCGAGGTGTAGCGCGGAAGCGGCGGTGTCCCCCAGCAAGGAGGAGAGGGCAGGCTGCACGGGTTCAGTTCCTTTACTGCAAGGGTATCAGCGTCTCAGCAATCAGTGTCCCCTGTAGCACTCAAACACAAAACCTCACTAACAAAACCCATATCTCCAGCCCTAGAGATTTATAGTATGAAGGTGCTAAGTGCTTGTTTATATGGCTCAGAATTGTGGGGCTTTGCTAACTTGAAGGATTTGACCTTGGCTGAGAATAAGTTTCTACGTCGCCTGGTTGGTGCCCCACAGAGCACTCCAATTGTTCCCTTATTGTTTGAATTGGGAAGGAAAAAAATGAATTATGACGACGCCTGAACTAGGCCATTATGCTTCTGCACTAATGGACATTATTAAGTGTGACCGTTTCCACACTATTGAATGGTGTAAAGAAATTTGGAGGCTGTTGGCTATGCTCCATCTTGGAAAGGGGCGACCATTCGGTCCCCCCGAACGTATGGTGGAGTACCACGATCCCCCCGGAAGCCATCTTGGGCGGGAGGCGAGTCTCGGCTGGTATGCCCGAAGCGGCGTAGCCGGGGCGCGCCTTTTCCCGCCCTGGAGTGGGTTGTCCTAGACACTGACGCACTCGGCCACGCCCTCGGTAGCGGGCGGGGGCGGGTTGACGCCCGCCCCGAAGACGGATAAAAGAAGCAACAAGCCAAGAAACATCCTCTTGTTCCTGTGCTCTGAAGCTGCACCTCCCCACTGCACGTGAGCTCAGGACGGAACGAAGAGCCAATTTTGAGCGTTGTAATCTTTCTTTTTGTTTTACAGATATCCCGTCTGGGAATGCCTAAGAAAGTCGAAAAGCGGGTCAGTACCGATCAGATGCTCCGCATGCTCATGAAGGAGGTAGCCGATTTGAAGAAGCAGATGGCGGCTAAGAATGGGGAGGGAGGACCGAAACGGCCTTTGCCGGGAGTAGTCCCCGGTGGGAGAGGCAAGAGGTCCAGAAAGGGGGCGCTTGGGGGTGAAACTCCGGTCCCTGATACCCCACTTGAGGATCCAACCCCGGAGCCGAAGGGGGGGAATCAGATCCCCGTGGTGGTCACCCCCGTGACCAGAGAAGATATGCCTCCCGAGTTAGCGGCACAATTGGCAGCGTGGTTGGGTAAAGATAACGAGGGCACCACGGCTGACGACGCCCGGGCAGTAATGAGACAACTGCGGGAATCTAGGGAGGCGGCGACGACACCAGCTTCTGTTACCCCGCCAGTTACGGCGGCGGAAAATGCAACGGGCCCAGTTTCGGCGGCAAATGCAGCTTCTGGTCCAGGTAAGCGGCCATTGCCGATCGCGGGGGAAGGGTCCGTGCCTTCACGAAGGGAGAAGGTGGCTCAGCATGTTCCGCAGGAAATTAAGGAAAAGATTTGGGCGAATAAGTATGTTAATATTTTTTCTTTGCTTACCGACCATTACGAGATGGAGCATGTTAAGAGCCAAAAGGAGCTCATGCATCCGAGTGTTTGGCGCGCAAAAATGGCCGCCTTTAAGGTTGACGAAAACATTGGTACTTGGGGCAGAGCGTGGGGCATTTTTACCTCCATCATGGGTGAGCGCAGGCCCGAGTTGCTGACCGAGTTGCCTATTTATCAATCGCGTATCATGGAGTACTCCGTAGCGTATGGGGGCAATCAGTGGTTCTGCTATGACAATATTTTTAGAAAAGCTAAGGAACATGACCCAGTTTTGACTTGGGATTGTTACGACTCCGTGTCATGGCAAAAAATGGAGAGTACTGGAATGTTAAAAGTACCATTGTCAGGGAGTAGCGGGGGTGAATCTTCCCGCCAATACTCTGGGGCATCCTTTCGGACGGGTGCAGGTAGCGAGTACCACTCGAAGACGAGTGGCAATGCAGGTAAAAGGGGGATCTGTTGGAATTTTAACAGAGGTAAATGTACGAGGCCCCAGGGGTCATGCAAGTTCAGACATGAATGTGGGGGGTGTGGGCAGCCATCCCATCCTGAGTCCATGTGCAGAGCCAAAACGGGTGATAACGGTGGTAAGGGAAGCGCCAAACAGGTCTGAAATAGTCCGAGGGGCGACTTTACCTACTCCGATTGATACCATGGCAATGATTCCTTGGCTCAGTGAATACCCGGATCATGCTTCCGCTGGGGTGTTGCGGAACGGGTTTTCATATGGTTTCCGCATCCCAGTGGGGGATTTTCAGGGTGTAGCTAACTGTACGAATCAACTATCGGTCTTACAGCATTCGGCTGTGGTACAGGCAAAGATTGGGAAGGAGGTGACTCGAGGTCGTGTCGCCGGTCCATTTGACTTGCCACCGGTGGATAATTTTGTTTGTTCCCCTCTAGGGGTGGTCCCCAAGAAGGACCCGGGTGAGTTTCGGCTGATACATAACTTGTCAGCCCCACGTGGTCTTTCCGTGAATGATGCGATAGACCCGGAGGTGTGTTCGGTGCGGTACGCATCTTTCGATGAGGCCGTCGCCATGTTGCATCGCCTGGGGCCCGGGGCGCTGATGGCAAAATCAGATATCGAGTCAGCGTTCCGGTTGCTCCCGGTACACCCAGACGATCAGCGTCTCCTCGGTTTTAGGTTTCAGGGTCGCTATTACATGGACAGATGTATGCCAATGGGATGTTCTATATCTTGTGCCTATTTTGAAATGTTCAGTTGTTTTTTGCAATGGGTCTTCACAAAGAAGACGGGTTTTCAACATGTTATGCATTATCTCGATGATTTTTTGTTCTTGGGGGCAGCCGGGGATCCAGAATGTGGACAGGCTTTAAATGAATTTTGTGTCTTGATGAACCAATTTGGTGTGCCATTGGCGCCAGGTAAGACCGTGGGTCCCTCGACTTCCCTCGAGTTTCTGGGGATCGAGCTCGACTCGGTAGAGGGTTGTTTTCGACTACCAAGAGAAAAGGTTTTGAAATTCAGGGCATCCCTTGAAACATGTATCAGTGAGACTAAAGTAAAACTGCATCAATTACAACAAGTGGTGGGCCAGTTGAATTTTGCCCTGAGAGTAATGCCGATGGCCCGCCCCTTTTCCCGCTCGATTGCACAAGCCATGGTCGGCCTGAAGGAGGGTCATCACCGCACAAGGCTCTCGGCAGAGGTTCGCCAGGACATGCGCATTTGGTTGGCATTTCTTGCGGATTTCAATGGTCGAATAGTCTGGATAAAACCGGCGGTGTCCTCTGAGGAGCTGGGGCTGTGGACAGATTCGGCGGGGAGTATAGGTTTTGGCGCCATATTCGGCACACAATGGACGGCTCAAAAATGGCCGTCATGGTGGCATGAGTGCGGATTGACGAGGAACATTGCTTTTCTCGAACTTTTCCCTATTTTGGTGGCCCTGAAAACTTGGCCTGAGGGGTTCCGGGATCAGTCTGTGGTGTTTTGGTCTGACAACATGACCGTGGTAGAGTGTATCAATAATCAGGCAGCACGTTGCAAATGGATGCTGAGACTGCTTAAAGAAATTGTGTTATTGTGCATGCAGTTGAATGTGCTCTTTAGGGCAAGACATGTCCCGGGGGTATTGAACCAAGCGGCTGATGCGCTTTCTCGTTTCCGTATGCAGGCCTTCTGGGGTTTTCTGCCCGCTGCGGACCCGGTGGCAGCACCCTTTCCCGAAGCTCTCTGGTCTCTCGGTGCCCCGAACTACAAAACCTCGTGGGAGAGAGTCTAGCGCCCAGGACAAGGAAGGCATACGAAGGGGCGTTCCGTTCCTACTGGTCCTTTTTGGGTTCTGCTAGGGGGGAGCTTTGGGGCCAGGAGGAGCTTGTCGTTAAATTTTTGCTGTCTTTACATCAGGCAGGCAAATCAGTAGCTACGGCCCAGAGGCATCGGGCCGCCATTTCCTTTATGGCAAGGGCTCATGGGATCCAGGACCCGACAGCGTCTTTCGTAGTCCAGAAAGCGCTACGGGGGTGGCAACGCCTGGAGGGTCGCAAAGCAGACGAGAGGCGCCCGATAGGTCTGGATAGGTTGGCCCTGTTATATTCCGTACTCCCGGCAACGTGTTCATCACAGTATGAGACAGTGTTATTCCGAGCCGCTTTTGCGCTAGCATTCCATGGGGCTATGCGGGTAAGCGAACTAGTGGCGAGGAACAAGCGGGATACGATGGGGGGATTGTGCCAAGAGCACGTTCAGGTCAAGGGGGAGACAATGACTGTCTCGTTTGTCAGGTCCAAAACCGATCAGGGTGCGTTTGGGGACTGCATAATCATACAGAGGATTCCCGGGTCCCCCATGTGCCCTGTGGTTTGCGTAGAGGAATATTTAGCGCAGAGAGTGGCATCATGGGGGGGACCTTTTTGAGACACGCTGACACCACCCCACTGACAAGGTTTCAGTTCCAGCGGGTGCTTGCGATGTCAATTTCGGCCGCGGGCTTGAACCCCGGCGAGTTTGGGACCCATTCTTTTCGGATAGGGGCTGCTACAGAGGCTACAGCCAGGGGTCTGAGTGTAGAAGAAGTAAAACGTGTAGGGCGTTGGTCCTCGAACTGTTATAAAAGGTATGTGCGCTTGCACATGTTATGAAGCTGTAATGATGTACTCACGCTTCTTGTTTTGTTTGGTTTTCAGTTGCGCAAGCCTACGAGGCGGGGCGGACTGTGCAGTCGACCCGACACATGGGGACCAGCGGTCAGACATCACCGGCTGGAAAAAAGGAGGTGTGGGTCGTGGGCCACTCATACGTGAGGCGTGCCGCGGACGTATTCAAAGCAGGTGACATGATTCACGTGGCTGGGGAATACGGGTACAGTGTGTCCTTCTACGGAAAGGGCGGGCTCTGTATTGACCAGTTTCAATCCTTTTTCGAGGGTTTATTAGGGCGGACAAGGTCACCGCCGTCTATAATCATAGTCCATCTTGGGGGTAACGATTTGGTGGCCACTGGTAGACGACTTCTTCTTGAGGCAATGCTTTCCACAGTAAGTTGGTTGGCAAGGAGAGTTCCAGGGTGCACAATTGCATGGTCCCACATGATCCCACGAAAAGTGTGGCGGGGGGCTATTTCTGTTTCTGCTCTGAATCATTCAGTAAGGAAAATAAATAACAAAGTGAGTAGATTGTTTCGTTCAAGTTCTCTGCATTCTGTCTCGCATGGTTGTATCAGGGGGGACAGTATGTATTTGGGGGACGGTGTTCATTTGTCCCGGGTGGGGAATGAGTTACTCATAGGAGACCTCTTAGCCTGGTTAAAGTGTTTATAACATGACCTTTAGGCAGGAGTTGTTGTGGGGGGTCCGGATAGCCGGTCAACTATCCGGCCTGTGGCGGTAAGGTCATGATCGGTGAGCAGTAATTGGAAGATCCCTATGGGGGGGCGTCACCCATTACGGATGGGAGCGCTCGGGGGAGGTGGCCATTGGCCCCTCAACGGGGAGGCGGTCCCGTCTAAGGATAGGCCGCCGGAAGGAAAGGAAAGGCGGTCAAGGCCCCTTCCTGGATAGGAGGGGCTACGGGCCCTCCTGGGGAATTTCCCGGGGCCAGGACATCTGCGACGGCAGATGGGTAAGTTGTGTGGGGTTCGGGAGGGGGTTTACGCTACCTCTTAGACACCTCACACGAGTCCTCGGGCGACCGTTAAATGGCGTCGAGTTCATTGGGGCCCCCGTCAAGTCCAAGGGAAATTGGTAGATGCACTTGAGGTACGCCTCTGTGCGGTTGGTCCTCTCACAAGTGAGGGTGGTATTTATGGTTTAGGGATCTGACACCGGTTACGACCTTGCCGTTGGCCCTTAACGTTAGGATGTACAATTTCAAGTCAAATGTTTTGTAGGATGTTGGATCGGCTAGGAGAATCTTTGTATTAGAGATCTGTTAAGGTTAGCCAAACATCGTAATGTGGAAATGAAATTGTACATAATATGAAACTGTTATTTTAATGTTTTGATTTTGTTTCATATTTTAATAAATACGGCCGGGAGGGTCACTCCCTCCCGCCTTCCAAAAGTCCAGAACCGTTTCGGTTTCCCATCCTTGGGGATTGTGTCGAGAGGGGGTGGCGGGTATCTCAGCCATATGGAAAGGGGCGACCATTCGGTCCCCCCGAACGTATGGTGGAGTACCACGATCCCCCCGGAAGCCATCTTGGGCGGGAGGCGAGTCTCGGCTGGTATGCCCGAAGCGGCGTAGCCGGGGCGCGCCTTTTCCCGCCCTGGAGTGGGTTGTCCTAGACACTGACGCACTCGGCCACGCCCTCGGTAGCGGGCGGGGGCGGGTTGACGCCCGCCCCGAAGACGGATAAAAGAAGCAACAAGCCAAGAAACATCCTCTTGTTCCTGTGCTCTGAAGCTGCACCTCCCCACTGCACGTGAGCTCAGGACGGAACGAAGAGCCAATTTTGACCCACCCACCAGCCCCTGAGGACAGCTAGTTGTTTTGAAATAAAGTTTTGAGGTGGTAACCCTATTTTCTTACAGGTTGTGAGGATAATCGTGATAATTTTTGAGTATGCAATAAAGATGGTCACTTTCAGTATGTTGTGCAAATAAAGGATTTTGCAGTGGTGTTGATCAGTAATCATGCTTTAAATAGGCTATAATTCTTTCGTGATTTAGTAATTTAGGTAGATTTGTCGTATTTATTGTCAGGCGGTAAGGTCATGATCGGTGAGCAGTAATTGGAAGATCCCTATGGGGGGGCGTCACCCATTACGGATGGGAGCGCTCGGGGGAGGTGGCCATTGGCCCCTCAACGGGGAGGCGGTCCCGTCTAAGGATAGGCCGCCGGAAGGAAAGGAAAGGCGGTCAAGGCCCCTTCCTGGATAGGAGGGGCTACGGGCCCTCCTGGGGAATTTCCCGGGGCCAGGACATCTGCGACGGCAGATGGGTAAGTTGTGTGGGGTTCGGGAGGGGGTTTACGCTACCTCTTAGACACCTCACACGAGTCCTCGGGCGACCGTTAAATGGCGTCGAGTTCATTGGGGCCCCCGTCAAGTCCAAGGGAAATTGGTAGATGCACTTGAGGTACGCCTCTGTGCGGTTGGTCCTCTCACAAGTGAGGGTGGTATTTATGGTTTAGGGATCTGACACCGGTTACGACCTTGCCGTTGGCCCTTAACGTTAGGATGTACAATTTCAAGTCAAATGTTTTGTAGGATGTTGGATCGGCTAGGAGAATCTTTGTATTAGAGATCTGTTAAGGTTAGCCAAACATCGTAATGTGGAAATGAAATTGTACATAATATGAAACTGTTATTTTAATGTTTTGATTTTGTTTCATATTTTAATAAATACGGCCGGGAGGGTCACTCCCTCCCGCCTTCCAAAAGTCCAGAACCATTTCGGTTTCCCATCCTTGGGGATTGTGTCGAGAGGGGGTGGCGGGTATCTCAGCCATATGATCACCTCTGGCTTAACGCAGATATAACTGCCTTTCCTCCCAAGGAGACCCTCAAAAATATGTATTGGGATATGATATGGGAATCTATTTCGTGTTCTAATACTAATTCAAAGCTAACCTGTCGATTCCTAGAGATTAAATCAATTCCGTCATGTGAAGCATATTGGGACTTCATAACAAAGGTCATGGACAGGAAATTATATCTACAATTTAGAATTGGCACTTTGCCTCCTAATGTCTTCACTCAAAAGTGGTTACCGAATAAGTCCAACAAATGCCACCATTGTAAAGTTCTGATAGAAGATGTTCCGCACTTTTTGTTTGCCTGCCCTCTCTATGTTCGCCCAAGAAAAAGGTGGTTAAAACCAACGTGTCAGAATTTGGGGACACATAGGTGTCTTGTGGCACTTAGAATATTGGTATATGATAGTTCCCCCCACCTTGCAATTGCAGTAGCAAAATTCCTAGGGTGGGCATGGATTATACGCACTCGCACCTTAGCAAACAGTGACCTGGAAATGTAATGTGATTTTTAAGTTTCCCAAGTCAATTAATTAAGAAGTATGGATGTAAAAAGTTTTTAACTATCTGTCTTTTTAAATTGCTTAATATGAAGCGACAGCCTAACCAGTTTAATGTGTTTTTTTATTATATGATTGTATCTTTTAGTTTAGTATTTATTGCTGTATAGATAGGGTGTTCAATGCTTTTATGACAAGCTGTTGAAATAAAGCTTTTTGAATTGGATTGCTATACCACACCTTTTACAGCCGATATATACTGAAAAGGAACACAAATCCATTTGCACTCGTTTTTGATTAAACTTTAATGGCCAGTGTTGTAAATAAATGTTGTCTGGTCCATGTAGTTTCTTTATGTAGATATATTCAGGTAGGATGTTACAAAAGGGAGAGCCCCACCAGGAGCAGCCTCACTGCTGCTCAGCCCATCCACCAACTGACTCACACACACACCTGAACATTCCATTCACCAACATTCTCTCACACAGATACCCAGGCTGAGCTGCAGTATATCACATCTCCTTCCTTTAAGGGAATACAAAAACCCTCGGACCAATATCAGAACAAATGCAAGAAATAAATAATATAACATAGTTCTGAAACGTAGCATGAAAAATGAAAGGTGGCAAATTCAAGCAGAAAGAATAAAGAAGGTAGAAAGAGACACAGGAATACACCATCTCCCTTCTTATCACAACACAACCCATACTCCCACACAAAAACTACCAACAAACCAAAGTACAAGGATCATGCAAGCTGGCCAGGCAAACACAAGACAAGTACAACAAAAGTGTGAAGGAGAACCAACCAATAAGGAAAGAAAAAAAACAGTATATATGTGTGGAGGATATCCACAGAGATCATAATAACATCACATCATCACAATAATTCAAAAACTTCCCCAACAAAATAAATTGGGGTGGAATGTGTGGGAAATGGACCACACAGATCAAATGCACCTCCCCCAATGGCAGGTTGGGGTGTGATGTGTGGAAGGGACTCCAGACAGAACGAAAACCCGCAAAATGCAAAACCTTGACGTGCAAGGGAAAACACACCTAACGCAACCTTGACGTGCGAAAAAAAACACTCCCAATTCAGACCTTGACGTGCATGGAATGGATGGAAAATGGACCACACAGAACAACGCATCTCCCTCAACAACTAGCTGGGATGTGATGTGTGGAAGGGACCCCACAAGAAACTAAAAACACTCCCAGCGCAAACCTTGACATGCGAGTGAAAACACTACCAATGCAAACCTTGACTGCAAGGAATGCAAAGAAAATAAGAAGCAACCTAGAAATAAGGTAAGTAAACGCACATAAGGTAAGAACATATGCACTCCCCCTAACAGCAAGTAAGGGTGTGATGTGTAGCAAACACTCTACACGGAATCTAAGCAGGCGCACAACACTTCCCTTAACACATAAAGAACAAGATCTGTAGAAGAAAAAATGACGAAATGAGCGGCTTCCAGGACACAAAAGGAGTGAGGAAAAAAAAACAGGAAGTAACAGCATGTAGTCATGTAAATGTAAACTGCCCAGAACATCAGCCCATTCAGAGGTAACGTAATCATCCACAACCGTAATAGGGTACATACATCCCTATGAAACAGAACTGGGCCACAACCTCAACGTAAAGGGTACACACCTCCCTAAAAACAAAACTCACCACCCGACAATCATCCCCACAAAACAGTATTGCTGCAATGAAATGAACAAATAGGAAGTCTCTTACTCCGGTGAGTGATCTCTCACCCGAGGTCCTCTCACAAAGCTCGATATGGCTGTTCGCATCCAATGCGGTGTAGCTCAGTGATTTCCTCATGCTTAATGTCCTGCAAAGCCTGTGTAAAGTAGTCCAAGATGTACTGTGTCCTTCCAAAAGACACTTCATGCAGTTGCCGTAGTATACTGAAGGAAGCCTCAACTTCCTGCGTGAATCAGCAGATAGACACAAATTGCTGGTGAAAAAGAAATCGCGAAGTTCTGGGTCAAGAGCAAGACCTTCTTGAATCTTCATTGAGCGGTTGGCAGTAAACAAACAGGAACCACCATAGAGAAAGGAAGGAGCAGCCGCCAACCACAAGATGGCGGCACACACTGGTGATGCCCCGCCGGGTGACTCACAGCGCATGTATGCTGTGGACCTTGAGATGCGTAGAAACAACGAGGGTGCAACTTCACAAAAGATTTTCGCGATGCAACCCATGTACGACAACAGGTAAGGTTGCCCCTGCAAGATCTCTGGAGGTCATTTTGAAAGGGTGCGCGTGCTAACAATGGCCTACACACGTAACCAGTCCCAACTTCCAATAATTAAAGAATGGATCAAAGTTGCCTCACCAAGGACACTGGCGAATGTCAGTGTTGGTGCTCACCAGACGTCTCTTGAAGAAATACCAAGTCATAGACCATAGCATCCAAAAGTCACTTCACAAGTGCCACATCCAGCCACAGTATCTAGGAGGGTGCTCAATAAAAGTCACGCACCATAATAAACGGCAAACCAGTGTCCAAAAGATATGGTAGCCAGTAAACAAAAACACAGGCTGACTTGCTGTAACACAGAAGTAACTGCCAAGACTGTTGAAAGCACATACCATGTACACAAAGGATGTAGACAGAAGCTGCTGTCGCACACTGACACTCCCAACACAGGTTGTTGGCCCAAATTAAACAGGAAAACTCAGGAAGATGCAGAAGGCACAAGTCATTCAAGGCAGCAGATGTCAGCATGCTGCAGAGTAGTAGAAGGTCAAACGCCCAGGCTGCAGGCTATCCTGTTTATGAGGGACATTGGTGGGGCTGGCATTGGATTTTCCGTTGCGTTCCCTTTTCCTTCAGGATTCAGTACTCATTTTCCAATCTCTTTAGTAGGCTCCTTAGTTCCAGTATCTTAAGAAGGGTATACACAGTATTCCTTCCGCAACACGCAGGTTGAATAAGCAGGCAGGAAAACAAGCAGGGTGAAAATGCAGCAGGCACTGGCACGCCCGAGTTGGGGCTGACCTGTCTTGTGGTCACTGGTGGGGCTGGCGCTGCCAGCATCTTCAAGAACATCAAGTCACTTAGCGGTTGTAAGTTGTAGTTGTAGGTGGCAAACGCAGGTTCTTTCTTCTCAAATCGTCGCCAAAATCTTGTAAATAAATGTAGTCTGGTCCATGTAGTTTCTTTATGTAGATTTATTCAGGTAGGATGTTACATAAGGAGAGCCCCACCAGAAGCAGCCTCACCGCTGCTCAGCCCATCCACCAACTGACTCTCCCACACATGAACATTTTATTCACCAACATTCTCTCACACAGACACCCAGGCTGAGCATCAGTATAACAGCCAGCTGTACCATTCCTGGTCACAAACTAGGCAGGGGCAGTTTGTGCAACAACAAGTTTACTGATGGGAATTCAATTTGTGATGCAACGTTTCAAGAGCCTGCATGCGCTGACCCTCCACCTAATCCAGGAAGTTACTCACAACATTTATTTCCATTAGAATCGGATGATCTAAAATACATATCCTTTCTATGAAATTAGGCTCACCATTAGATCCCTGTCCTGCCAATGTACTGCACTAGGTCATTGATGCTATTAGTCCGTCTTATCCTTGGCCAATGCAATGGCCCCTTCCTCTGCTTCATCACTATATATATATATATATATATAAATGTATATATATATATATATATGCAAAAAACAAGATTCCTTTGTAAGAAACACGCCGCACACCACTGTTTGAATTACGCTGTTCGTTTTTATTTCTTGTAGGTCTCCCACCTACGCGTTTCGGACTGCACAGAGTCCCTGTTCACGGTGTCAAACGTTAGTCCTTTGTTTGTTTCACACATTTATACTGTTTCAACCATTAGGCACATTATGATGCATTATGGGTACAGTAGGCAAAACGTTATTTCATTTTTTTGTGTATGGTGCTAACTTTATTAGCTCAATTCACATTGTGGGGTTGCTGGTGTATCACACTGTGCTTTATTTTAAAAGGGATTGAGAGCATAGTGCTCTGTTATATTGATATCAGCGTCAAGTGCGTTGATATACTGTAGTCCTTTATATTGGGGCTATCATTGTTGAGTGTTGATCTCTCATAAATATAAAGAGTTTGGAAATTTATATGCATTCATATAAACATATTTAATGGCTGAGTTCCTTATTTCCTTTAGATTATCCGAATATGACAAAGATGAAAAACTGAACATCCTCAAAGTAAAAGTATAGCAATTTACTGTTTATTGAATAATTTGCGAATACAATTGACAAAACACAGATGATATACTGATAAACAAAAAATTAGTTTTTAATTTGTCACACTTGTGGGCTAGCTGACGAGTATCACATTGGCATAATTTCAGGCACTCAGCCATTAAATATGTTTATATGAATGCATATAAATTTCCAAACTCTTTATATTTATGAGAGATCAACACTCAACAATGATAGTCCCAATATAAAGGACTACAGTATATCAACGCACTTGACGCTGATATCAATATAACAGAGCACTATGCTCTCAATCCCTTTTAAAATAAAGCACAGTGTGATACACCAGCAACCCCACAATGTGAATTGAGCTAATAAAGTTAGCACCATACACAAAAAAATGAAATAACGTTTTGCCTACTGTACCCATAATGCATCATAATGTGCCTAATGGTTGAAACAGTATAAATGTGTGAAACAAACAAAGGACTAACGTTTGACACCGTGAACAGGGACTCTGTGCAGTCCGAAACGCGTAGGTGGGAGACCTACAAGAAATAAAAACGAACAGCGTAATTCAAACAGTGGTGTGCGGCGTGTTTCTTACAAAGGAATCTTGTTTTTTGCATAATATTGCGAGTGTGTCTCAATCCTCACCGCTAGCACCGGCTTCAAGCAGCTCCCCCCTCTTGGGACATTTGCTCGTGAATATATATATATATATATACATAGATATAGATATAGATATAGATATATATATATATGTATTCACTGAAAAAAACATAGGTTTCAGGGACGTTATAGTTAGAAATTAGCATTTAGAAAACCTTAACAATTAACTGAAAAAACATAGGTTTTAGGGACATTATAGTTAGTTGGACATTTCACTGATACAAAATTATAGAAATTCCCCTGCTATAGTTAGTTGAGCTAACTATAACTCGCGCCCCCACAATGCACTGCTGATGACGTCACACATTACATCATTCATGACATGGTCAGTGACATCAATGATGACATCACTGATGACATCTCCAATAACATCACTGATGACATCACTGATGACATCATCCAGTGACTATGTGTTTCTATAAAATGTAAATATGTTTTATATATATATGCCTAGGTGTATTGAAGAATGAATGGGTGTATAAGAGTCAGCATGGATGATTTAGTAGGTGTGTGACAGGCTGTATAAGTGAGTGATTAATTGTGTCTTACTTAATACATGTGTTAGCGACTGATACAGACATTCATTCAGTTTAGGTTGTCAGTTGGTATGTAAGCGGTTGCATGGGTTGGTGAGCAGCTAAATGAGGATTTATATTGGCTATTGATTTGTTGCCTGAGTGTCTGCGTGGGTGGGTGGGGGGGGTGTGACTTTGCACATAGATGTGTGAGTGGATAATTCACTGGGTATATGTGCTGAAGTCTGTATCTGCAAAAGACTGTATGGCTGGGAGAGTGTGTGTATGGCTGTGTTGGTGAGTGAATGGATGCCTCAGTGGTACATGTGTACGTAACTGCATATATGAAAGGCAGCATATGTGAGTGTTGGGCTGTATAAATAACTATATGTGAGAGGAAGTGATTTTGAGAGTGCCTGTATGGATCAGTGTGTGCGTGTATTAGTTATTGTATTAGAGTGTAAGTATGTGTTAGTATATATTTAAATAAGGGAGGTGGTATTTGAATTACTTTACCGGTGAGTAAATGAAAGTGTGATTGATTATTTCTATGACTGACTAGGTGTGTAAGTAACTCTATGAATGAGAGGCAGTGTGTGAGTGTCTGTATAGATATGTGAGTGCATATGATAATGCTATATTGATAGCTGACTGTATGTATGAGTGACTGTATGTGTGACTGAGTGTTTCTGTGTGTAGAGCTAGGAAATAGTGAGTGGATATGTAGTAACTGGTATTGATGTGTTCATGGTTTAGAAAATGTGGATCTGTGTGTAGAGCTAGGAATTAGTGAGTGGATATGTAGTAACTGGTATTGGTGTGTTCATGGTTTAGAAAATGATAGTCTGTATTTCAGAGTGGGTGTATCAAGTGTTATATTAGAGTGTGATGAGGTGCATCAGATTTTCACATGGATGATGTCATCAGTGATGTCATTTGAGATGTCATTAGTGATGTCATCAGTGATGTCACTAAGCATGTCATGAATGATGTAATATGTGACGTCATCAGCAGTGCATTGCGGGGGCGCAAGTTATAGTTAGATCAACTAAATATAACAGGGGAATTTCTATCATTTTGTATGAGTGAAATGTCCAACTAAGTATAACATCCCTGAAACCTATGATTTTTTCAGTCAATTTTTAAGGTTTTTTTAAATGCTAATTTCTAACTATAACGTCCCTGAAACCTATGGGTTTTCAAGTGAATTTTTAAGTTTTTTAAATGCTAATTTTTAACTATAATGTGCCTGAAACCTATGTTTTTTCCAGTGAATCTCAAAGGTTTTTTAAATGCTAATTTCTAATTATGTTTATTAAAACTATCTTTTTTTCTGGGTTTATTAGTTATCAATCCATTCTCAACCTGGTTAAAAACGGCAAATCTCACCACTCTTCCATCGATACCTTCCCCCAACAAAATCGCCACAAACGAGAGCCACAACTAACACTAATGATATGCAAACTAGGTGTTCCCATGCTAAAAAACACGAAAACACCACTTACCCATATTTTCAAGTACCTGCCAAATCTGCAATGCGATCCAAAAAGCAGGCCATAAGCCAAGAAACCAGTAACAAATAAACATCAACCTTTACCTGGTGTAAGGAGGTTGACTATCTACTGTGTGAATTGGACCCAACTCACAGCCACATCTAAAGACCAACACGTGATAGAGCTACTGATCATACAGCTCCGACACCCAACAAGGCCACAACACCCAGTGCCACCACCACCACCACCAGAACCTCCCCCCCAGACCACCCCCCCCTACTAACACCAAGGCAGCGCAAAACAGGACTACGGACCTTCCCAAAACATCATGGGCCCTCAGCGGCAAAATAGCTGAATGTTGGGAGATGTGGGAACCAACTATGTATGAAGGAGGCAAGTCACCCATCAATAATAATGCACAGAATGCCAAGTTTAATGCTGATGTGCTGTATAGACCTTACTATGCAAAGCACAAACCTCTCCAAGTGGAGATATACTATTGATACTTGTAGTGTAGTGCACAGTGGACGCAACTATCTTACCTCAGGCAGTAGGGAAGATCTCTGTCATGTAGCTGTGTTATCCCCTGGAAGCAGAAGCGGAGTGTGCTGGTCCAACATGCGCCACTCCAGCATAGTAGTATGAATAAATAGGCCACGCCCTGGTTGTGGTTTACTTGAGGGAAGACCAACGACACTGCCAGAGCGGCCACCCTCACCCTGCCACGTGCCTGCCGCCATGATGGCGGGCCTCCTCAACACAGGCCCCTAGCGAGCCCGGCGGCACAGCACCGCAGACTTATGTCTGTACCGGCTACTGCCTACAATATACACTGGGTACAGCAGGGCTCACAATTCACATGCAGTAGCGATTGCAGATGACGCAGTCCAGTTCTCAAGACACATTGCTCCCACTGCGGCCTGCCCTGACCAACCATCATCACAGGGTGCACACACGCTGTGTGCTTCAGGTGCTCCTAACTCACTGCACTATAAGTAATCGCCATGTGGCCTTATCAAGGCAGAATACATTAGACAAAAGACATTGCCCCCAGTGTGACCCGTCTGGACCACGCATCATCGCAGGGTCCGCACACACTGTGTGCTTCAGGTGCTACTAACTCACTGCACCATAAGTCATCGCCTTGTACCCTTATTAAGGCAGAATTCATTAGATTAAAGACATGGCTCCCAGTGCGGCCCGCCGGGACCACGTATCATCGCAGGGTGCGCACACGCTGAATGCTTCTGGTGCCACTAACTGTGCAGCTCAACTCAAGGCTGCGTGGCTGTGCGCCCATCCTGACCGCTGCCTCCGCCCTACACTGGGGTTACACGGTTCACAATTCAAGATTAGTAGCAACGCAAAATGTGTAAGAGACTATAATGGGTTAAGAAGACCAAATGCTCCCAATCAATGCAGCTCAAGTCAACGTCATGTGCCTGTGCGCCTTTGCTGACCGCTGCCTCCAGCCTACACTGGGGTTACACGGTTCACAATTCAAGATTAGTAGCGACGCAAATTGTGTAAGAGACTATAATGGGTTCAGAAGACTAAATGCTCCCAATCTATGCAGCTCAAGTCAACGTCACATACCTGTGAGCCTTTACTGACTGCTGCCTCCGGCCTACACTGTGGAAGACCGTCAACAGGTGGTGCCAACTAACCCTGTTCAACACAACCCGATCCCGCATGTGTAACTGTGTCCTGAGTCCTGAATGGCAGCGACCCCAACTTCGTGGCAGCAACCATACCATCAGACTCCCTTCGATCGCTGACGCATATTTCGATATGCAAGGCGGCGACACGTGGTGCCACTGAACCTGCACTACGCAGGCTGTGGGTCCTTGCTCACCGCTACCTCTGGCCTACACTGTGGAAGACCGGCGACACATGGTTCCTTTAACCGTCTTCAACATAAGCCGATCCCACATGTGTAACTGTGTCCTAAATCCTGAATGGCAGTGACCCCAAGTCCGTGGCAGCGACCACATGTCACGCTTCCACGCTTCCAAATCATAATGGCGCTATTAGCGCTATTTAGTCTAATGAAAACCCACCCCTTTCCCGTGCACCCGCACTCCTTTTGTAATGTGTGATGAGGGTTTGTGTATTTCACTGATTTATAGTAATATGCTCACAACCTGTTATTGTTGTGTACTTCGAGACTGTTTCAGTAAGCCTTCGTTTGGGTCACGTATCTAACCATTTTTCTTTAGTTAAGGTGCAGCAGGGGCACTTTAGGCAGC
This sequence comes from Lissotriton helveticus, assembly GCF_964261635.1. Classification (NCBI taxonomy): domain Eukaryota; kingdom Metazoa; phylum Chordata; class Amphibia; order Caudata; family Salamandridae; genus Lissotriton; species Lissotriton helveticus. The sequence goes on from NC_136061.1 coordinate 751,582,268, forward strand.
CTTTCAAATTAGGAGCGCTTCGGCAAATAACTGCATACTGAACTCTTGCGAGCGCATCTGCCTATTTCTGCTGAGCGCACGCAAGCATGGGGTGCGGCTGGGTGCGGTCAGGTATTTAAACCGCACCCAGCCTTCTGGAAGGCGTTTTGCCTTCCGTTTGGCTCAGAGGAAGGTCGTGTAATCCCTCGCTCCCGAAGACGGCTATATTCCTGCTTGAAGTCTCTGGAACTTCTCTCTGATACCATCGGCATCTTCCTGGGAGAAAAGACAACTCGGCAGTTAATCTTCTAAAAACGGAAAACTGCAAAGACTAGGGACACAAGAGATAAGTGTATTTTCTTTTAACTTAAAGGCGCCCATCGCAAGAAAGGAAACCCGAATACTTTTGGAACTTTAAAATCAAAAGACTTCGCAAAGACTTTGGATATTAAGATTAATGAAAATAAGTGTTTTTGATACAAGAATTCCAATTTAGGGAATTTGTATTGTTTCATGTAAACAGTGTTATGTGGTGATCACTGTAATCAGAAAGAGGTTATTTCTGAATGTCAAGCCTGTTATGTTTTTCTTGCTTGGTGAAAACTTTATTTTAGAAAGCAAGTTACAGAGTGAAAACGCATATCAATGCACAGAGTAAGTTTACAGAGGAGTGAGTAGTGATACAAAAGGAATCTGATAGAGGAGGGAATAGTTTGTAACAAACTGTTTGTTTATTTCAGTTACACTATCCAAGGGAGAACGCAGACAGAAAGACGACAACACAGAGGACAGAAAATCACCCGACTCAACAAAAAAAGACATACTGGACGAAAGACGGACAACAGCTGTACGCAGGTAGGCGATAGTTAGAATTCTAGAAGGTAGACACTAGTTAGATAGTAGTATTTCATATTTAGATAGAGCTAGAATAATCTTAGGGTTCTTGTTGTTCCGCAGGTCGACGGCAAGAACACTACGTCCAGTACCGGCCCTCCTCCCCATTGTCTAGCTAATATCTTGTAGTGTATAAAACTTTCTCAAGGTAAGGGTTAGTCTCTAGGGAGGTTGGTCCCTTGCGTCCCTGCGAGATTGCTACTCGTCTCAGGATTTACGCTTCAAGACAAGGTAAGGGACGACATAGTATTTGTCTTGACACCACAGCACCAGACTCCCTTCGATCAGTGAGGCATATTTCAATATGAAACGCCGGCGACACGTGCTGCCACTAACTCTGTCCAACACAAGCCAATCCCACATGTGTAACTGTGTCCTGCGTCCTGAATTGCAGTCACCTGAACTACGTGACAGCGTCCACAGCACCACACTCCTTTCGATTATTGAGGGGTATTTGCATATGGATGGTCGGCGACACGTGGTGCCACTAACCCTCTTTAACACAAGTCGACCCCACATGTGTAACTGTGTCCTGAGTCCTGAATGGCAGTCACTCCAAGTCTGTGGCAGCGACCACAGCACCAGACTCCCTTTGATTACTGAGGTATATTTCCATATGCAACGGGGGCGACACGTGGTGCCACTAACCCTCTTTAACACAAGTCGATACCACATGTGTAACTGTGTCCTGAGTCGTGAATGGAAGTGACCCCACGTTCGTGGCAGCGACCACAGCAAAACACTCCTTTCGATCAGTGAGGGGTATTTCCATATGCAACCACAGAGTCCAGTAGGCAAGTAGCTATCACAGTCCTACACCCTACATATTATTCTTTTAGTATCCTTATTTCAAAACCTTTTTTTAATATCAGTAATAGCTTTACTACAATGACCAAATTAATCTTCAAATGCAAACCAACATGGAATAGCAGTCTACACTGCGGGCAGTACACCTCGCAATTCCAATTTTAAATGCTAATTTCTAACAAGAAGATTGTACACAGAAAATACAATACTTAGACAGTGTATTCTATACTTATTTAATCTTTTCTTGATACGCCTACACTGCACTCAGTAGGGCTCACAATTAAAATTATTTCTTCATTCATTGACTACAGAGTTCACTAGGGAAGTAACTATTACAGGCTTCAAATCTACATATTATCCTTTTAGTATCCTTTGTTCTTGAACATTTATGATGTCAGTTATAGCTCTACTACAATCACCAAATTTATTTTCAAGTGCAAACGAACACTCATTAGCAGTCTACACTGCAGTCAGGAGAGCTCGCAATTTGAATTTTGGAAACGTGGTGCCAACTAGCCCTGTTCAACACAAGCTGATCCCCCAGATGTAACTGTGTCCTGAGCCCTGAATGGCTGTGACCCCAAATTCCTGGCAGCAACCACAGCACCAAACTCCCTTTGATTAGTGAGGAGTATTAACATATGGAAGGCCGCCGACACGTACTCCCACAAACCCTCTTTAACATAAGCCGATCCCACATATGTAACTGTGTTAGAGTCCTGAATGGCAGTGACCCCAAGTCCGGGGCACTGACTAGAGCACCACACTC